>NW_027411866.1:10909364-12309586 GCF_047663935.1 Musca autumnalis | reverse complement strand
GTAAACAAAAGACTTAAGACACAAATGCGGGTGTGATAGATCTGTGGGAAATTTTCTTTAGGAAAATTTAATTTAATATTACCTTGTGGTCTTCTTATCATAAAGAGTAAAAGTTATTTTGCCTTTGATAAGTATGTTGATTTTTATTTATAGCCGCCTTAGTAATCCGGTATATCTATATTTCATAAATATAGATTTCTAGATGATTGATGACACTCTCTATCACCACAAACATTTACATAATTTGATTAATAACCATGATCCAAAAAGATTTATGATATATAACGCATAATTAATTGGATAAATATGCAAATTTTAAATAAAAAACTAATGCATCAAAAATTCAGAAAATTTTGTTGATTCCTTCAAATAAAAATGTTGATTTTTTATAGAAAAAATTAATATTTTTTTATAGAAAAAGTTGCCTTGATTGACTATTCTATATCATAGTTGCCTCAATTGACTTATTTCTATAGAAAAAGTTGCCTCAACTGACTTTTTCTGTAGAAAAAGTTGCCTCAACTCAATTTTTCTATAGAAAAAGTTGCCTCAACTCAATTTTTCTATAGAAAAAGTTGCCTCAACTCAATTTTTCTATAGAAAAAGTTGCCTCAACTCACTTTTTCTATAGAAAAAGTTGCCTCAACTCACTTTTTCTATAGAAAAAGTTGCCTCAACTCACTTTTTCTATAGAAAAAGTTGCCTCAACTCACTTTTTCTATAGAAAAAGTTGCCTCAACTCACTTTTTCTATAGAAAAAGTTGCCTCAACTTTTTTCTATAGAAAAAGTTGCCTCAACTCACTTTTTCTATAGAAAAAGTTGCCTCAACTCACATTTTCTATAGAAAAAGTTGCCTCAACTCACTTTTTCTATAGAAAAAGTTGCCTCAACTCACTTTTTCTATAGAAAAAGTTGCCTCAACTCACTTTTTCTATAGAAAAAGTTGCCTCAACTCACTTTTTCTATAGAAAAAGTTGCCTCAACTCACTTTTTCTATAGAAAAAGTTGCCTCAACTCACTTTTTCTATAGAAAAAGTTGCCTCAACTCACTTTTTCTATAGAAAAAGTTGCCCTCAACTCACTTTTTCTATAGAAAAAGTTGCCTCAACTCACTTTTTCTATAGAAAAAGTTGCCTCAACTCACTTTTTCTATAGAAAAAGTTGCCTCAACTCACTTTTTCTATAGAAAAAGTTGCCTCAACTCACTTTTTCTATAGAAAAAGTTGCCTCAACTCACTTTTTCTATAGAAAAAGTTGCCTCAACTCACTTTTTCTGTAGAAAAAGTTGCCTCAACTCACTTTTTCTGTAGAAAAAGTTGCCTCAACTCACTTTTTCTGTAGAAAAAGTTGCCTCAACTCACTTTTTCTGTAGAAAAAGTTGCCTCAACTGACTTTTTCTATAGAAAAAGTTGCCTCTACTGAATTTTTCTATAGAAAAAGTTGCCTCAACTGACTTTTTCTATAGAAAAAGTTTCCCTCAACTGACTTTTCTATAGAAAAAGTTGCCTCAACTGACTTTTTCTATAGAAAAAGTTTCCCTCAACTGACTTTTTCTATAGAAAAAGTTTCCCTCAACTGACTTTTTCTATAGAAAAAGTTTCCCTCAACTGACTTTTTGTATAGAAAAAGTTTCCCTCAACTGACTTTTTGTATAGAAAAAGTTTCCCTCAACTGACTTTTTGTATAGAAAAAGTTTCCCTCAACTGACTTTTTCTATAGAAAAAGTTTCCCTCAACTGACATTTTCTATAGAAAAAGTTTCCTTCAACTGACTTTTTCTATAGAAAAAGTTGCCTAACTGACTTTTTCTATGGAAAAAGTTGCCTTAACTGACTTTTTCTATAGAAAATGTTGCCTCAACTGACTTTTTCTATAGAAAATGTTGCCTCAACTGACTTTTTCTATAGAAAAAGTTGCCTCAACTGACTTTTTCTATAGAAAAAGGTGCCTCAACTGACTTTTTCTATAGAAAAAGTTGCCTCAACTGACTTTTTCTATAGAAAAAGTTGCCTCAACTGACTTTTTCTATAGAAAAAGTTTCCTCAACTGACTTTTTCTATAGAAAAAGTTGCCTCAACTGACTTTTTCTATAGAAAAAGTTGCCTCAACTGACTTTTTCTATAGAAAAAGTTGCCTCAACTGACTTTTTCTATAGAAAAAGTTGCCTCAACTGACTTTTTCTATAGAAAAAGTTGCCTCAACTGACTTTTTCTATAGAAAAAGTTGCCTCAACTGACTTTTTCTATAGAAAAAGTTGCCTCAACTGACTTTTTCTATAGAAAAAGTTGCCTCAACTGACTTTTTCTATAGAAAAAGTTGCCTCAACTGACTTTTTCTATAGAAAAAGTTGCCTCAACTGACTTTTTCTGTAGAAAAAGTTGCCTCAACTGACTTTTTCTGTAGAAAAAGTTGCCTCAACTGACTTTTTCTGTAGAAAAAGTTGCCTCAACTGACTTTTTCTGTAGAAAAAGTTGCCTCAACTGACTTTTTCTATAGAAAAAGTTGCCTCAACTGACTTTTTCTATAGAAAAAGTTGCCTCAACTGACTTTTTCTAAAGAAAAAGTTGCCTCAACTGACTTTTTCTATAGAAAAAGTTGCCTCAACTGACTTTTTCTATAGAAAAAGTTGCCTCAACTGACTTTTTCTATAGAAAAAGTTGCCTCAACTGACTTTTTCTATAGAAAAAGTTGCCTCAACTGACTTTTTCTATAGAAAAAGTTGCCTCAACTGACTTTTTCTATAGAAAAAGTTGCCTCAACTGACTTTTTCTATAGAAAAAGTTGCCTCAACTGACTTTTTCTATAGAAAAAGTTGCCTCAACTGACTTTTTCTATAGAAAAAGTTGCCTCAACTGACTTTTTCTATAGAAAAAGTTGCCTCAACTGACTTTTTCTATAGAAAAAGTTGCCTCAACTGACTTTTTCTGTAGAAAAAGTTGTCTCAACTGAAAAAAACTGCCTCAACTTTTTCTATAGAAAAAACTGCCTCAATTGACTTTTTCTATAGAAAAAGTTGCCTCAATATACTTTTTCTATAGAAAAAGTTGCCTCAACTCACCTTTTCTATAGAAAAAGTTGCCCCAACTCACTTTTTCTATAGAAAAAGTTGCCCCAACTCACTTTTTCTATAGAAAAAGTTGCCCCAACTCACTTTTTCTATAGAAAAAGTTGCCCCAACTCACTTTTTCTATAGAAAAAGTTGCCCCAACTCACTTTTTCTATAGAAAAAGTTGCCCCAACTCACTTTTTCTATAGAAAAAGTTGCCCCAACTCACTTTTTCTATAGAAAAAGTTGCCCCAACTCACTTTTTCTATAGAAAAAGTTGCCCCAACTCACTTTTTCTATAGAAAAAGTTGCCCCAACTCACTTTTTCTATAGAAAAAGTTGCCCCAACTCACTTTTTCTATAGAAAAAGTTGACTCAGCTGACTTTTTCTATAGAAAAAGTTGCCCCTACTCACTTTTTCTATAGAAAAAGTTGACTCAACTGACTTTTTCTATAGAAAAAGTTGACTCAACTGACTTTTTCCATAGAAAAAGTTGACTCAACTGACTTTTTCCATAGAAAAAGTTGACTCAACTGACTTCTTCTATAAAAAAAGTTGCCACAACTGACTTTTTTCAATAGAAAAAGTTGACTCAACTGACTTTTTCCATAGAAAAAGTTGACTCAACTGACTTTTTCCATAGAAAAAGTTGACTCAACTGACTTTTTCCATAGAAAAAGTTGACTCAACTGACTTTTTCCATAGAAAAAGTTGACTCAACTGACTTTTTCTATGGAAAAAGTTGACTCAACTGACTTTTTCCATAGAAAAAGTTGACTCAACTGACTTCTTCTATAAAAAAAATTGCCACAACTGACTTCTTCTATAGAAAAAGTTGCCTCAACTGACTTTTTCTATGGAAAAAGTTGACTCAACTGACTTTTTCTATAGAAAAAGTTGCCCCAACTCACTTTTTCTATAGAAAAAGTTGCCCCAACTCACTTTTTCTATAGAAAAAGTTGCCCCAACTCACTTTTTCTATAGAAAAAGTTGCCCCAACTCACTTTTTCTATAGAAAAAGTTGCCCCAACTCACTTTTTCTATAGAAAAAGTTGACTCAACTGACTTCTTCTATAAAAAAAATTGCCACAACTGACTTCTTCTATAGAAAAAGTTGACTCAACTGACTTTTTCTATAGAAAAAGTTGACTCAACTGACTTTTTCTATAGAAAAAGTTGACTCAACTGACTTTTTCTATAGAAAAAGTTGACTCAACTGACTTTTTCTATAGAAAAAGTTGACTCAACTGACTTTTTCTATAGAAAAAGTTGACTCAACTGACTTTTTTCAATAGAAAAAGTTGACTCAACTGACTTTTTCCATAGAAAAAGTTGACTCAACTGACTTTTTCCATAGAAAAAGTTGACTCAACTGACTTTTTCCATAGAAAAAGTTGACTCAACTGACTTTTTCCATAGAAAAAGTTGACTCAACTGACTTCTTCTATAAAAAAAATTGCCACAACTGACTTCTTCTATAGAAAAAGTTGCCTCAACTGACTTTTTCTATGGAAAAAGTTTACTCAACTGACTTTTTCTATAGAAAAAGTTGCCTCAACTGACTTTTTCTATAGAGAAAGTGCCTCAACTGACTTCTTCTATAAAAAAAAAGTTGCCACAACTAACTTTTTCTATAGAAAAAGTTGCCTCAACTGTCTTTTTCTATAGAAAAATATGCCTCAACTGACTTCTTCTATAGAAAAAGTTGTCTCAACTGACTAGAAAAAATTTCCTCAACTGACTTTTTCTATAGAAAAAGTTGTCTCAACTGACTTTTTCTATAAAAAAGTTGCCTCAACTGTCTTTTTCTATAGAAAAAGATGCCTCAACTTACTTTTTTTATAGAACAGTTTGCCACAACTGACTTTTTCTATAGAAAAGGTTGCCTCAACTGACTTTTTATATAGAACAAGTTGCCTCAACTGTCTTTTTCTATAGAAAAAGAAGCCTCTACTGACTTCTTCTATAGAAAAAGTTGTCTCAACTGACTAGAAAAACTTTCCCCAACTCACTTTTTCTATAGAAAAAGTTGCCTCAACTGAATTTTTCTATAGAAAAATGTGCCTCAACTGTATTTTTCTATAGAAGAATTTGCCTCAGCTGAATTTTTCTATAGAAGAATTTGTCTCACCTGACTTTTTCTATAGAAAAAGTTGCCTCAACTGACTTTTTCTATAGAAAAAGTTTCCTCATCTGACTTTTTCTATAGAAAAAGTTTCCTCATCTGACTTTTTCTAAAGAAAACGTTGCCTCATCTGACTTTTTCTAAAGAAAAAGTTGCCTCATCTGACTTTTTCTAAAGAAAAAGTTGCCTCAACTGACTCTCTCTATAGAAAAAGTTGCGTCAATTGAATTTTTCTATAGAAACAGTTGCCTCAACTCACTTTTTCCATAGAAAATTGACTCAACTGACTTTTTCTATAGAAAAAGTTTCCTTCAACTGACTTTTTCTATCGAAAAAGTTTCCTCAACTGACTTTTTCTATAGAAAAAGTTGCTTCAACCGAGTTATTCTATAGAAAAAGTTGCCTCAACTCACTTTTTCTGTAGAAAAAGTTGCCTCAACTCACTTTTTCTGTAGAAAAAGTTGCCTCAACTCACTTTTTCTGTAGAAAAAGTTGTCTCAACTGAAAAAATAGCCTCAACTTTTTCTATAGAAAAAAACTGCCTCAATTGACTTTTTCTATAGAAAAAGTTGCCTCAACTGACTTTTTCTATAGAAAAATTTGTCTCAACTGACATTTTCTATAGAAAAATTTGCCTCAACTGACTTTTTCTATAGAAAAATTTGCCTCAACTGACTCTTTCTATAGAAAAAGTTGCCTCAACTGACTTTTTCTATAGAAAAAGTTGCCTCAACTGATAAAAATTAACACTGGTTTCAAATCTTCTTAACGAAATGTGCCAAAAAAATTAACTACCTGGCGAAACTCTAATGTCACTTGATCTCTAGGCTATGTTCTTAAGTCGTTTGATATTTTACCGAATTATGTTTTGATTTCCCGAAAAAAAAAACATAATGAAAAACATGTTGCATGCCAGGCTTTTCAAATGCATTAAATTGTAGCTTGTCTGTCTCCGTGAGCCAAGGGTTCATTATTTTTGGTTGCACTTGTTATGTCTGCCCAATTTCACAATTTTAAATTGTATAATAATGAAATTCTTCCGTTGTTCGGGTGAGGTTTTCGTGGTATGGATTGTAAAATTCTGACGATTAATGTGAAATAAAAAAGACCTTCGGTTACAAAGTAAAAGAGTTGGCCCCATAACCTGTAAAAGAAGTTTGGCGGTGTACGTTTTTTATGTGTTATTATTTCGTGTTATTGTTACTTAATTCAAGCGGAAATAATCATAAAACACAGCCGGGAGAGAGAACCAGCCTAGCTGCCACCCAATATTACAAAACTTAGAACAAAAGTTAAATGTACAACAACTACCACCACTACCATTAAACACAGCAGAAAGCCGCAAATCGGAAAACAAGACCAAGACAAATGTCAGCCAACACCAATACTACCTACCAACCGCCGCATGGCCTGTGAAGTTAATAATAGGGTTTTTCATTTGACGGTTTCCAGTTGAACAGTTGAAATGAACTGACAATGTCAGCTAGGCAGTCACCCAGTCCGCCAGTCAGGCAGGCAGTCACTTAGTTTAGTTTAAATTTCTTTTGGGTTACAATTGTGTCGTTGTTTTAAGAAATTTCATATACAATTCTCAGACTTGGTAATGTATGAATGAAGAATGAATGTCGGAATGCTGTTGTTGTTGTTGCTACTGTCGGGTTGGCATGGTGTCATGATGTTGATGGCGGTGGTGGTGGTGGTGGTGCTGGTTTGTGGCATGTTGCTCTACAGTTAGATCATATTATGTGGTAATTGCATGCGGTAATCAAGTAATAAAAAATTATGTCTTTCTTCTCTCAGTTAGGTTCTCGACATATTTTCTAACTCCCAACTTCCATGAAATGGCAACGTGGATATATGAATGAACGAATGGATGGATGGATTGATGGCATGATGAATGTCTTAAAACAGTGAAAAAAAAGAAATTCTGGGCCATTTGAAGGCAATTGGTTGGTTCATTTATATGCTTCTTATTACAGTTGTTAAATTTTTAAAACCATTTTATTGCTGTATGTATGTACTTGTGTGTGTGTGTGTCTGTGTCAATCCTTTAAATTGAGTCTAATATTTCAACTTCATTATCAAACATTGACTTGATTATTCGGCAAACTTGTGAAAAAAGGCAACATGAATGAACGAAGGAATGATGATACCAGCAACAACAATGATTGTCATTGTTATGGCTCTGCCTAATCGGGTTAATGAACTGTGGAAAATGCATAATGCTAATGGTAACATTGTAATAATGACTGAAAGAATTACTTTGAACCGTTATTGTGTTTTCTTCCAGACATCGCACAGCAATGCATTGCAAATTGATCCCATTTCACATGAGAGGAAATTATGCAATTTTTCTACTCATCTGGTGTCCCATAAAATAGTAATTATGACAGTTGTATGGCATGCCATATTCATTAAATCAACCAAACCAACCAACAACTGTTGTTCTGTGTTCTTCGTTGAAAGATGATTAATTCATAAATTTTTGTGGTTGGTTTGCCAATTGTTTTTAGAGGTAATTGTAAAGAAAATTTAATAAAAAACGAATATGGTACAAAGGGTTTTGTTTAAATTAATAAAAATGACTGAATTAAAGTTTTTGCTGTCAATTGAATAGAAAAACACAATAAAAGCAATTTATCTAAAAAATCAACAACTGTAAAATTTTCCTATAGAAAAAACTAATTGGGCCATGTTTTTCCATCGCAAAAATCAAAAGTTTATAGAAAAAGTTAAATGGCCACCAGAAAAATTCAACTGTGGCAACTTTTTCTACAGAAAAAGTCAATGGAGGCAAATTTTCTATACAAAAAATCTATTAGGGCAACTTTTCTATAGAAAAATGAATTAAGCCAACTTCTTCTATAGGAAAATTAATTAAGGCAACTTTTTCTAGAGAAAAAGTCAATTGAAATAAGTTTTTCTATAGAAAAATTCAATTGAGGCAACTCTTCTGTAGAAAAATTCAATTGAGGCAGATAAAGTCTATTGAGTCAATTTTTTTCTATAGAAAAAGTCAATTGGAGTAATTTCTCCCATAGAACAAATTAATTAAGGCTACTTTTTCTGTTAAAAATATAATTGAGGCAACTTTTCCTATAGAAAAAGAAAATTGAGCCAACTTCTTCAATAGAAAACGCTAATTGAGGCAACTTTTCTATAGAAAAAGTTATCTCAATTGATTTTTCTATAGAAAAATACAGCTTTATTAATTGACTTTTTTTAATAAAAATTTATCTCAACTGACTTTTTCTATGGAAAAAGTTGCCACAATTGACTTTTTCTGTAGAAAAGGTTGTCTCAATTGACTTTTCTATAGAAAAGTTGCCTCAATTAACGTTTTTTATTGAAGAAGTTGGCTCAATTTTCTTTTTCTATAGAAAAAGTTGCCTCAGTTAAATTTTCTACAGAAAAAGTAGCTTCAATGAACTTAATCTGTAGAAAAATTGCCTTACTTGATTTGTTCTATGGGAGAAATTGCTTCAATTGACTTTTTCTATAGAAAAAAATTGCTCAATTGACTTTATCTGTTTTTTTCTATAAAACATTTGCTTTAATTGAATTTTTCTATAGAAAAGTGGCCTCGATTGACTTTTTTTATAGAAGAAGTTGCCTCAATTGACCTTTTCTATAAAATAAGATGTCTCAATTGTTTTTGTATAGAGAAAGTCAATTGAGTCAACTTTCCCTAGAGAACAAGTCAATTGATACAACTTTTTCTATAAAAAAAGTCAATTGATCCAACTTTTTCCATAGAAAAAGTCAATTGAGGAAATTGTTCTATAGAAAACGTCAACTGAGACAACTTTTTCTAAAGATAAAGTCAATTGAGGCAACTTTTTCTATAAAAAAAGTCAATTGATCCAACTTTTTCCATAGAAAAAGTCAAAATTTTCTATAGAATACGTCAATTGAGACAACTTTTTCTATAGAAAAATTAATTAAGACAACTTTTCTATAGAAAAGTCAACTAAGACAACATTTTCTATAGAATAAGTCAATTAATGCAACTTTTTCTATAGAAAAATTCAATTGAGAAAACTTTTTCTACAAGAAAAGTCAATTGAGGCAACTTTTTCTAAGGAAAACTCAATTAGAGAAAATTTCTATAGAAAAAGTCAATTGGGACAACTTTTTCTATAGAAAAAGTCAATTGAGACAACTTTTTCTATAGAAAAAGTCAATTGAGACAACTTTTTCTATAGAAAAAGTCAATTGAGACAACTTTTTCTATAGAAAAAGTCAATTGAGACAACTTTTTCTATAGAAAAAGTCAATTGAGACAACTTTTTCTATAGAAAAAGTCAATTGAGACAACTTTTTCTATAGAAAAAGTCAATTGAGACAACTTTTTCTATAGAAAAAGTCAATTGAGACAACTTTTTCTATAGAAAAAGTCAATTGAGACAACTTTTTCTATAGAAAAAGTCAATTGAGACAACTTTTTCTATAGAAAAAGTCAAGGTTTCAATATGGACTCAGTCGGTCCATTCCTTCGGGTACCTCCCACACAAAATTTGATTTTTGTTGCAGTAACATCTATTCACTGTCTTCTATACGACAGTACCGTGTGTAGTGGTTGGAGCGCAAGATAACTCTTGAACGGATCTGCCGATTCGTCTAAAATTTGGCCTTCGTAATATTTTGTCCAAACTTAGTTTAAGTTCGAAGATAAGCCATATCAGTCTACTCCTTCAGGTACCTCCCCCCAAGAGTTCAAAAATGTTCGGAAAAATTCTGCGCATGATAACTCATGATTGTAATGACCGCTGTAAAAACCCTCTATGGCACCATGTAGTGGCTGGGAGCATGACAACTCCCGAACCAAATACTGAGTTGATCCACACTTTGCATATCGTAATATTTATTGGAATATTAGATGAAATTCGAAGGTTGTGCTTGTAGGTCCACTCCTTCCGGAACCTCCCGCACAAAAATCAATAATATTAGCTAAATTGGTACACGCGATATTTGTCGGTTCATACGCCTAAAATTGTCAAAACCCCTTAAATATATACACGTTTTTGGAAAAAAAAGTTGTTTCAATTCACACAGGGTGAGGGTATATCTTTGTCGGCAAAGCTGACTGATCCTTTTTTACTTGTTTTCTATAGAAAAATTCAATTAAGGCTTCTTTTTCTATAGAAAAAGTCAATTGAGGCAACTTTACCTAGAGAATAAGTCAATTGATGCAATTTTTTATAGAAAAAGTCAATTGAGAAAACTTTTTCTACAAGAAAAGTCAATTGAGGCACTTTTTCTAAGGAAAAATCAATTGAGGAAAATTTCTATAAAAATTTCAATTGAGAAAACGTTTTCTATAGTAAAAGTCAATTGAGGCAACTTTTTCTATAGAAAAAGTCACTTGAGACAACTTTTTCTATAGAAAACAACCAATTGAGGTAATTTTTCTATAGAAAACAATCAATTGTTGCTACTTTTTCTATAAAACAAGTAAAAAAAGTATCAGTCGGCTTCGCCGACAGAGATATACCCTCAGCCTGTATATAATGAAACAATTTTTTCCCAAAAAACGTATGTATTTAGGGGTTTTTAAAAATGTTGGGAATTTGAACCGACAAAAATGTTAATTAGGATTAGAGATCAGAAGTTTTGAGGAGGAGATACTAAAAGGAATGGATCTACATTGACCAGTATGGAAGTGGATCTCCAGCCACTGCATATGGTGCCATAGGGGGTTTTTACACCCTTCGGGGTGTTTGCTCAAAAAGTACGGACTTGCCCCTTAAAAAACGTTTACCATCGTAATTGAGGCAGCGAATGCAAGTTGCTTCACAGAAAATAAAAGTGATTCGATATCAGGTCTTAAAGTGAACTTATCCGAAATTTTGTGTGGGAGGTACCGGATGGAGTAGACAAATATAGTCCATATGTGAACCTGATTTATATCAGGAAGAATAAGGATGTGTAAAGTATGGACCAATTCGGCCACTCCCTTCAAGAGTTACCGTACGAACAATTTTTCCGAACATGTTTGAACTTTTGTGGGGGAGGTACCTGAAGGTGTGGACCGATATGGCTTATCTTCAAACTTAAGCTATGTTTGGACAAAATATTACTAAGGCTAAATTTTGGACCGAATCGGCAGATTCGGTCTAGAGTTATCTTGCGCTCCAACAACCTTACACGGTGTCATAGGGGTTTTTTGCAACTTTCAGCCTATTTTCTCAGGAAGTATGGACTTGCCCCTAATGAAACTTGTACCGTCGTATGGAGGGCAGTGAATACAAGCTGCTAAAACAAGACCGATTCGAGAGATGGCCCTAATCTGAACTTTTCCGAAATTTTGTGTGGGAGGTACCCGAAGAAGTGGGCCGATTGAGTCTATATTGAAACATTATCTTAGTCTGGTACACGTTTTACGATGGGCAAAGTACGGATCAAATCGGTTACTCCCTTCAAGAGTTATCGTGCGCGCAAATTTTTCGAACTTTTGTGGGGGAGGTACCGGAAGGAGTTGACCGATATAGCCCATCTTCGAACTTAAACTAAGTTTGGCCAAAATATTACGAAAGCCGAAATTCGTGCCAGCCAGACAGACAGACGGACATTGCTCAATCGACTCCAAATTGTTTGAAACACATTTCGTCAAAACATACTTGGGGTCTAAAACCATTATTTCGATGAGGCACATTTTGCCCGTATGAAAGTTTATATGCCCTCGTTAGCATAAATGCTGAGGGTATAAAAAGTTAATAGCGGCAACATTGCATATGGAAAAAGTGTATAAGGGCACATTTTTCTATCGAAAATCAATTGAGGAAACTCTTTCTATAGAAAAAGTAAATCGAGACAACAATTAAGACAACTTTGTCCATAGACAAATCAATTAAGTTAACTTTTTATACCAAAAAAGGTAATTGTGGCAATTTTTTTCTTCCATTGAAGAAATCTGTTGAGGCAACTTTTTCTATAGAAAAGTTAATTGAGACAACTTTTTCTTTAGAAGAAATCTATTAGGACAACTTTTTCTATAGAAAAATGAATTAAGGCAACTTTTTCTATAAAAAATTTCAATTAAGCCAATCTATTCTATAGAATAATTAATTAAGGAAACGATTTCTATTGAAGTGAAATAAGGCAGCTACTTTTTTCTATAGAAAAAAAAACAAGTCTAATTTTTGCCTAGAAAAAATGAACTAAAGAAACTGTTTCTTTAGAAAAAATCAATTGAGGCAAATTTGGTATAAAAAAGAGAGCTGATGCAACTTTTTCCATGGAAAAATCAATTTAGGCAAATTCTTTTATAGAAAAAGTCAATTGAGGCAAATTATTATATAAAACAATTCAATTGAGGCAACCTTTATATAGAAAAAGTCAATTGAGGCTACATTTTCTAGAGTAAAAGTCAATTAAGACAATTTTTCTATAGAAAAAGTCAATTAAGATAACTTTTTTATAGAATAAATCAATAGATACAACTTTTTCTATAGAAAAAAAGCAATTGAGACAACTTTTCTATAGAAAAAGTCAATTGAGACAACTTTTTTATAGAAAAAGTCAATTGAGGCAACTTTTTCCAATAGAAAGATTCAATTGAGTCAAAATTTTCCCTAAAAAAGTGAAATAAGGAAACTGTTTCTTTAGAAAAAATCAATTGAGAAAATTTTTGTATAGAAAAAGTGAGTGAGGCTAAATTTTCTGTAAAGAAAAAGTCAATTGAGGCATTTGTTCTATAGATAAAATCGATTAGGATAACTTTTTTTATGGAATAAATCAATAGATACAAGTTTTTCTACTGAAAAAATCAATTGAACCAACATTTTCCATAGAAGAAACAATTGAGACAACTTCCCCTATAGAAAAAGTCAATTGAGGCAACTTCTTCTATAAAAAGTCAATTGAGGCCATCTTTTCTATAGAAAAAATTCAATTGAGGCAACATTTCATAGAAAAAGTCAATTGAGAAAACCTTTTCTATAGAAAAAATTAATTGAGGCAATTTTTTTCTGTAGAAAAAATTCAATTAAGGCAACTTCTTCTATCGAAAAAGTCAGTTGAGGCAATTTTTTATTGAAAAAGTCAATTGAGGCAACTTTTTCCATAAAAAGTCACTTGAGACAACTTCTTCTAAAGAAAAAGCCAATTGTGGTAAAGTTTTTTGTAGAAGAAAACCAATTGAGACAATTTTTCTATAGAAAAATCCAATTGAGACAACTTTTTTATAGAAAAAATGTTACTTGAGAAAACTTTTTCTATGGAAAAGGCCAATTTGGTCATATTTTTCTAAAGAAAAAGTCAACTGAGACAACATTTTCTTTAAAGAAGTCAAATGAAGAAGTCAATTGTGGCAACTTGGTCCATAAAAATAGTGATTTGACACAACTTTTTCTATAGAAAATGTCAACTGACCCAACTTTTTCTATAGAAAAAGTCAATTGATGCAACTTTTTCTATAGAGAAAACTTTAATCGAGGAAACCTATTATTTTATTGTAAAACAATCTAATTTACATAGATAACGTTTCTCGTAAAAAACAATTAAAGCGACTTGTTATATAGAAAATGACAAAACTGTATATTTAAAAATATATTTTAACTGTCTTTGTCTATAGCAATTCAATAATTTATTTCTATGCAGAAAATTAAATTAAAATTAAATGACTATACAAAATCATCATAAGTTTGTAATAATAATCTCATATTTTTATATCCTCCACCATAATATGGAGAGTATAATTAAATTTGTCCTCCGTTTGTAACACATCGAAATATTCATCGGAGACCCTATAAAGTATATATATTCTTGATCAGGGTAAAATTCAAAGTCGATATAACCATGTCCGTCTGTCCGTCCATCCGTTTGTTGAAATCAAGATACAACTCGCAATTTTTAATATAGAGCTTTGAAATTTGGTACAGAAGTTTCTATTACTCCTAGGATGTTTGGTATTGCAAATGGGCTATATCGGTCCACGTTTTGATGTAGCCACCCGATTTTCGGTATTTTGAAGGTTTTAGCTTCATTATCATAAAACTTATCTTTTAAAGTGGTGTCTTAGACACGCCGTTCGGACTCGGCGATAAACTGTAGGTCCCATACCATTGAACTAATGTGAATCGGGGTGCACTCATTGATATGAGAGAAGTCTCCCTTGTCCCGTATGGGGTGTTTGTGGAACAATTATTATTATAATTATTATTATCACACCGAATTTTGAAGGTTATGGCCACAATTATCCATTGAAATGGCTGAAATTTGGTATTTAGTCTTCGTTAGGGGTATTCAACTTTCCCCTGTAAATTTTTCGGTATAGGTCAACGCCTCCATATAGCCCCCTTAGAACGGTACCTCCCGATTTTCGGTATTTTGAAGGTTGTGATCTCAATATTCATCCAAAGTGTCTGAAATTTGGTATTTAGTCTTCGTTCGGTAATAAAACTTTCCCACAGAAATTTGTTGGTACAGGCCCACGCCTTAATACAGCCCCCATAGAACGGTACCTCCCGATTTCCTGTATTTTAAAGGTTGTGGCCTCAATATTTCTACGATATCGCTGAAATTTGGTAGTTAGTCCTCATTTGAGTTATACAACTTTCCATATGAAATTTGTCGGTATAGGTCCACGCCTTCATATAGCCCCCATAGAACGGTACCTCCTGATTTTCCTTTTTTTGAGGGTTGTGGTCACAACAACAAACATAAATGGCTGAGATTTGGTATTTACTCTACGTTGGAAGTAAATCCTTTCCGACTGAATTTCGTCGTTATAGGTCCACGTTTCGATATAGCCCCCATAAAACGGTACCTCCCGATGTTCATAATTGTGGAGGATGTGACGTTAAAATCCCACCGAAATGACTGAAATTTGTTATTTAGTCTTTCATGGGATTATAAAATGTTCCAGAAAAGAATTATCAGTATAGGTCCACGTCTTCCTATATTCCTCATAGAAGCGTACCTCGTGATTTACGGTATTTTTTAGGTTTTAACCACACTACTGAAATGTCGTAAATTTGGTATTTAGTCTTCTTTGAGTCTAAAAACTTTACACCATCAATTTGTCGGTATAGATCGACGTTTTGATATTGCCCCCATAGAACGGTACCTCCCGAATTTGAAAGTTAGCGATATTGTTTTATCGAAATTGCTGAAATTGTCGCATTCTACATTAATACCACTCCTGGTGGAGGGTATAACAAGTTCGGCCCGGCCGAACTTAAGGCCGTTCTTACTTGTTTTCCACATAAATCTGTTGTCTTGCTTTAATTAGTTTATCCATTATTATTGTTGCCATTAAACAACAAAAGACTTAAGACACAAACACGTTGCCATTTTAATTTGCCAAATAAATTCAGCGAAAATTTATGGTTATTTTCTAAAATAAAAAAGAGAGGAGTTATCAATATATAATTAAATCTTGCAATTTTATGTTACTATCTCCTGTAACACATCTTGGAAAGCTAAATCGAAGTTTACCGCCTGCAATGATGGTTGCGACTGGCCTTGTGTTGACCTTGTTTTTGAGAATGTGTCTGTGTCAGTATTCGTTTTGTTGCTACTGCTGCCAGTTTTATGACCTAGTCCCGCAATAAGATTGAGAGATTTATGCTTGGAAAGGTGAATGTATTGGGGATCAAACTCATATACACACATCCATGCAAAGCAACTAAAACAATTTGTTTACAACTTTCATTGAATTCTTTGCAACTGTAAAAATTTATGGAAAAAAAGAAAAAATTCTAGTTTTTTTGTGGCTTATGCCAAACAGCAACAACTTCAAGGAAATAACAATAAAAAAACGCCACTAGCATACCGTTTTTTTTTCTATAGATTTATAACCACCAAATTAAATTACACATTCGCGTGCTGTGCATCATACCATCAGCATTTATTTCGTTGGTTCCACAAGATTTTTTGTCTTCTTGGTCCCAACTTTGTGTTAGCTTTTGGTTTTTTTGTTTATTTTGCTTTAATGAAAAACAAATAACCACAAAAAATACTTTCACAATAACCACAAAAAAAAAACTAAAAATTGAATTCTAGTGATTAGGCTTAACAACAAAAAAATTCATTTCCTAAATTCTTTTTCAAGTTTTAAGTGAGCAAACACTGAAGGAAACCGGCGTCTTCAGCATCATCACCACGTCTCCATGACTTTAATAATTATGACCAACTTACGGTTAATGCTTGGCAAATAAAACGTCAATACAGCTTAAATTTAATAACCAAACCAACATAAAGTCATTAATTCAATTCACCCATAACCGGTGAAAGATTGGGAGGAGAGTAATTACTGCGACAAGAAAAGCAGAAGAAGACGAATGCCGTTTGGCCATTTGTGGCGCATTACTTTTCACTTTTCATTTGATGTCAGCTCTGTCAGTGGCAGCCAATCATTTTAATATCGAATTATTAATTCTAATGGGGAAGATTGACAAAAAATAGTATTTGATCGATGTTTGGTTTGCATGTTCTTGGGGAACATCGCTGAGCGCGATATTAGCGCCGTTACCTCAGTCTGTAATTTAAAATTTGTTGGTCTTACACAGCCATAGACAACCAAATGAATGGATGGATATCCAAATGTCGTAATGAAATGTGCATTTCATGATTTCTTATTGCAATCATTTGTATATTTAAAAACTATGTTGATTTCTCTCGATTTTGACAAATATGACAAATCAGGGATATGTTTTCGTTAAGCAGATACGTACAGTGTATTTAAAAAAATAACCAATTGAGAAAAATTGTTAGGAAGAAAAATCAACAGTAAATTTAAAATGTAAATGAATGGACGCAATTTAAAAAAAAATTGGTTTGAATTGTTATATAGAAAATTCAATTATCTACTTTTTCTGTAGAAAACTTTGCAAAAGTCAATTGAAATTCGATTGAGGTAATATCTTCTATAGAAAGTGTCTATAGAAAAAAGTCATTTGAGTCAATTGAGGTAACATTTTCTACAGAAAAAAATGACTCAATTGAGTTAACTTTTTCTATAGGACTGAGTCAACATTTTCTATAGCAAAAGTAAACTGAGTCAACCTGTTCTACAGAAAAATTCAATTGAGTCAACTTTTTCTATAGAAAAAGTCATTTAAGGCAACCTTTTCTATAGAAAAATACCCTTGAGGCAACTTTTTCCATAGAAAAAGTCAATTGAGGCAACTTTTTCTATAGAAAAAGTCGATTGAGGCAACTTTTTCTATAGAAAAAGTCGATTGAGGCAACTTTTTCTATAGAAAAAGTCGATTGAGGCAACTTTTTCTATAGAAAAAGTCGATTGAGGCAACTTTTTCTATAGAAAAAGTCGATTGAGGCAACTTTTTCTATAGAAAAAGTCGATTGAGGCAACTTTTTCTATAGAAAAAGTCGATTGAGGCAACTTTTTCTATAGAAAAAGTCGATTGAGGCAACTTTTTCTGTAGAAAAATTCGATTGAGGCAACTTTCCTATAGAAAAAGTCGATTGAGGCAACTGTTTCTATAGAAAAATTCGATTGAGGCAACTTTTTCTATAGAAAAAGTCGATTGAGGCAACTTTTTCTATAGAAAAAGTCGATTGAGGCAACTTTTTCTATAGAAAAAGTCGATTGAGGCAACTTTTTCTATAGAAAAAGTCGATTGAGGCAACTTTTTCTATAGAAAAAGTCGATTGAGGCAACTTTTTCTATAGAAAAACTCGATTGAGGCAACTTTTTCTATAGAAAAAGTCAATTGAGGCAACTTTTTCTATAGAAAAAGTCAGTTGAGGCAACTTTTTCTATAGAAAAAGTCAGTTGAGGCAACTTTTTCTATAGAAAAAGTCGATTGAGGCAACTTTTTCTATAGAAAAAGTCGATTGAGGCAACTTTTTCTATAGAAAAAGTCGATTGAGGCAACTTTTTCTATAGAAAAAGTCGATTGAGGCAACTTTTTCTATAGAAAAAGTCGATTGAGGCAACTTTTTCTATAGAAAAAGTCGATTGAGGCAACTTTTTCTATAGAAAAAGTCGATTGAGGCAACTTTTTCTGTAGAAAAATTCGATTGAGGCAACTTTCCTATAGAAAAAGTCGATTGAGGCAACTGTTTCTATAGAAAAATTCGATTGAGGCAACTTTTTCTATAGACAAAGTCGATTGAGGCAACTTTTTCTATAGACAAAGTCGATTGAGGCAACTTTTTCTATAGAAAAAGTTGATTGAGGCAACTTCTTCTATAAAAAAAGTCGATTGAGGCAACTTTTTCTATAGAAAAAATCAATTAATACAACTTTTTCTATAGAAAAAGTCAATTGATACAACTTTTTCTATAGAAAAAGTCAATTGAGGCAACTTTTTCTATAGAAAAAATCAATTAATACAACTTTTTCTATAGAAAAAGTCAATTGAGACAACTTTTTCTATAGAAAAAGTCAATTGAGACAACTTTTTCTATAGAAAAAGTCAATTGAGACAACTTTTTCTATAGAAAAAGTCAATTGAGACAACTTTTTCTATAGAAAAAATCAATTAATACAACTTTTTCTATAGAAAAAATCAATTAATACCACTTTTTCTATAGAAAAAGTCAATTAAGACAACTTTTCTATAGAAAAAGTCAATTGATACAATTTATTCTATAGAAAAAGTCAATTGAGACAACTTATTCTATAGAAAAAGTCAATTGAGACAACTTTTTCTAAAGAAAAAGTCAATTGAGACAACTTTTCCTACAGAAAAAGTCAATTGAGACAACTTTTTCTATACAAAAATTCAACTTAGACAACTTTTTCTATAGAAAAATCAATAGAGACAACTTTTTCTAGAGAAAAAGTCAATTGAGACAACTTTTTCTATACAAAAAGTCAATTGAGACAACTTTTTCTACAGAAAAATTCAATTGAGACAACTTTTTCTACAGAAAAATTCAATTGAGACAACTTTTTCTATAGAAAAAGTCAATTGAGACAACTTTTTCTATAGAAAAAGTCAATTGAGACAACTTTTTCTATAGAAAAAGTCAATTGAGACAACTTTTTCTATAGAAAAAGTCAATTGAGACAAATTTTTCTATAGAAAAAGTCAATTGAGACAAATTTTTCTATAGAAAAAGTCAATTGAGACAAATTTTTCTATAGAAAAAGTCAATTGAGACAACTTTTTCTATAGAAAAAGTCAATTGAGACAACTTTTTCTATAGAAAAAGTCAATTGAGACAACTTTTTCTATAGAAAAAGTCAATTGAGACAACTTTTTCTATAGAAAAAGTCAATTGAGACAACTTTTTCTATAGAAAAAGTCAATTGAGACAACTTTTTCTATAGAAAAAATCAATTGAGACAACTTTTTCTATAGAAAAAGTCAATTGAGTCAACTTTTTCTATAGAAAAAGTCAATTGAGGCAACTTTTTCTATAGAAAAATCAATTGAGGATACTTTTTCTATAGAAAAATCAATTGAGACAACTTTTTCTATAGAAAAATTCAATGAATTTAAATTTTACCATAGAAAAAGTCAATTGAGGCAACTTTTTCTATAGAAAAAGTCAATTGAGGCAACTTTTTCTATAGAAAAAGTCAATTGAGACAACTTTTTCTATAGAAAAAGTCAATTGAGACAACTTTTTCTATAGAAAAAGTCAATTGAGACAACTTTTTCTATAGAAAAAGTCAATTGAGACAACTTTTTCTATAGAAAAAATCAATTGAGACAACTTTTTCTATAGAAAAAGTCAATTGAGGCAACTTTTTCTTTAGAAAAATCAATTGAGACAACTTTTTCTATAGAAAAATTCAATGAATTTAACTTTTACCATAGAAAAAGTCAATTGAGGCAACTCTTTCTATAGAAAAAGTCAATTGAGGCAACTTTTTCTATAGAAAAGTCAATTGAACCTATTTCTTCTGTACAGAAAGTCAATTGAGCAAATTTTCTATAGAAATATTCAATCGAAGTAACTTTTTCTTCAGAAAATTTAAAAACAATGGCAACTCTTCTATGTAAGAAGTCAATTGAGGTAACATTTTCCTTAAAATTAGTCAAGTGAAGCAACTTTTTTATCGAAAAAGGCAATAAAGCCAATTTTTTTATAGAAAAATTAACACCCAGTTTATGTATTTCGAAACGAAAATGTGTGCGCATGAAACACACCCAAACTTTAATTTTTGAAATATTATTGCCTTTGCTTTTGCTTCAAAACAAAAATCAAATTTGAAAACACACTCAAATTTGGTAGTTTTTCTTGCGCATTCATTTTCTTATCGACATACATGAACAGGCCCTAATTGAGGAAACTCTTTCTATAGAAGAAGTCAATTGCGAAAACTTTTTCTATAGAAAAAGTCAATTGAGAAAAATTTTTCTATAGAAAAAGTCAATTGAGACAGCTTTTTCTATAGAAAAAGTCAATTGAGACAGCTTTTTCTATAGAAAAAGTCAATTGAGACAACTTTTTCTATAGAAAAATTCAATTGAGACAACTTTTTCTATAGAAAAATTCAATTGAGACAACTTTTTCTATAAAAAAAGTCAATTGAGACAAGTTTTTCTATAGAAAAATTCAATTGATTTAACTTATACTATAGAAAAAGTCAATTGAGACAACTTATTCTATAGAAAAAGTCAATTGAGACAAATTTTCATATAGAAAAAGTCAATCGAGACAACTTTTTCTATAGAAAAAGTCAATCGAGACAACTTTTTCTATAGAAAAAGTCAATCCAGACAACTTTTTCTATAGAAAAAGTCAATCGAGACAACTTTTTCTATAGAAAAAGTCAATCGAGACAACTTTTTCTATAGAAAAAGTCAATCGAAAAAGTTGTCTTTTTCTATAGAAAAAGTCAATTGAGACAACTTTTTCTATAGAAAAAGTCAATTGAGACAACTTTTTCTATAGAAAAAGTCAATTGAGACAACTTTTTCTATAGAAAAAGTCAATCGAGACAACTTTTTCTATAGAAAAAGTCAATCGAAAAAGTTGTCTTTTTCTACAGAAAAAACAATTGAGACAACTTTTTCTATAGAAAAAGTCAATTGAGACAACTTTTTCTATAGAAAAAGTCAATTGAGACAACTTTTTCTATAGAAAAAGTCAATTGAGACAACTTTTTCTATAGAAAAAGTCAATTGAGACAACTTTTTCTATAGAAAAATTCAATTGAGACAACTTTTTCTATAAAAAAAGTCAATTGAGACAAGTTTTTCTATAGAAAAATTCAATTGATTTAACTTATACTATAGAAAAAGTCAATTGATTTAACTTATACTATAGAAAAAGTCAATTGAGACAACTTATTCTATAGAAAAAGTCAATTGAGACAAATTTTCATATAGAAAAAGTCAATCGAGACAACTTTTTCTATAGAAAAAGTCAATTGAGACAACTTTTTCTATAGAAAAAGTCAATTGAGACAACTTTTTCTATAGAAAAAATCAATTGAGACAACTTTTTCTATAGAAAAAGTCAATTGAGACAACCTTTTCTATAGAAAAGGTCAATTGAGACAACTTTTTCTATAGAAAAATCAAATGAGAAAACTTTTTTAGAAAAATTTATTTAAGAGACAACTTTTTTTATTGAAAATTCAATCGGGGCAACTTTTTTACAGAAAACAGTAATTAAGAAAACTTTGTTCACCACATTTCATTCCATCTTTTTTATTGCCCCCAATCTTCGTCATTTGCAATTTTTGTTGATTTCTCTGTATATGTCATATATATTTGTTATCTTCATTTGAATATGGCTTCATATGTCATTGCTACATTGTTTTTTGATTGGCCAAATACAAAGTCTAAGCCATTATTAGCATTAAAACTTATGCCAGTAATATTTGTGGTGAGTTTGTGTGTGTGTTCGCATAAAAATAAATGCCTAATTAAATCTCTTCATTTTTCACACTGAATTGTTGCTCTACCCAATTCAAACGGGGTCCACCTGGTGTTTAGCACAACTAACTGATTGCGGGAGAAAATTAATTACTTTGGAAAAATGGACTGACATTTATGACAGAGCATTTAATTGATAGTCATTAGTAATGTGAATAAACAAAAAAATTGTGGGCCTGTCAGTTAGCACCTCTAATGTGGTGATGTAGCAGCTAAGGCTTTTGGTTTACCGCAAATGCTCGTTAGCAACAGGTGTTTTATTGCGCTTTCAAATTTATGTTTATGTGATTTTGTTTCGAGGGGGGATAGAATTAGACAAAAAGGAAGTGATTATTTGACATAAAATAATCTGTTAGGTTCAACTTGATCGATGTCAAGCTGCATTGACTTTTTCAACTGAAAAAAAAGATGAATTAAATTTTTCTATAGAAAAATCGCTAAATTGACTTTTCGTACAAGAAAATTAGGCTGAATTGATTTTTTTCTATACAAAAATTCGCTGAATTTACTATTCCGATAGAAAAACTTCGCAGAATTAATTTTATTTTTCTATAAAATAGTTCATTGAATTGATTTTTTTTTATACAAAAAGTTCGCTCAACTGTTAGGCTTTTTATACAAAAAGTTAGCTAAATTGACTTTTTCTATAGAAAAAGTTCGTTGAATTGATTTTTCTATAGAAAAAATCGCTGAATTGATTTTTTCTTTATAAAAAGTTCGCTGAATTTACTTCTTTATAGAAAAACTTCGCCGGATTGACTTTTTCTATAGAAAAACTTACCCAGGTTGAATTTTTCTATAGAAGAAGTTCGCTAAATTGACTTTTTCAATAGAAAAAGTTCATAAATTGATTTTTTATATCTTGGACTGAATTGACTTTTTCCATACAAAAAGTTGGTTGAATTGACCTTTTCTATATAAAAATTTCGCTGAATTGACTTTTTCTATAGATTGAATTTTTTTATAGGAAAAGTTTGTTGAATTGATTTTTTCTACAGAAAAAGTTCGTTTAATTGGGTTTGTCTGTAGGAAAATTTTGCTGAATTGACTTTTTCCATAGAAAAAGTTTGTTGAATTGACTTTAGAAAAAAAAAATGCTTTTTCTATAGATAAAGGTCGCTGAATTGACTTTCTCTATAGAAAAGGTACGCTAAATTGCCATTTTCTATAGGAAACTTCGCTGAAATGGCTTGTTCTATAGAAAAACTTTGCTAGATTGATTTTCTATAGGGAAAGTTCGACGATTTGACTTTTTCTATAGCAAAAGTTGGCTGAATTTTCTTTTTCTATCGAAAATTTCTTTTTGTATAAAACAATTTGTTCTAATTGAATTTTTTCTATAGAGAAAGTTGCTTTAATTGACCTTCTCTATAGAAAAAGTTGCTCAATTGACATTTTCAATAAAAAAGTAAGCTCAATTAACTTCCTCTATAGAGAAGATGGCTCAATTGATTTTTTCTATACGAAAAGTTTCCTCAATTGTTTTCTTCTATAGAAAAAGTAGCTTCCATTGAATTTTTTATAGAAAAAGTTTCCTCAATTAACTTTTTCTATGGAAAAAAGCTTCCTCAATTAACTTTTTCTATGGAAAAAGTTGCCTCAATTGACTTTTTCTACAGAAAAAGTTGCCTCAATTAAAATTTTCTATAGAAAAAGTTGCCTTAATTGACTTTTTGTATAGAAAAAGTTGCTCTATTGAATTTTTTATAGAAAAAGTTTCCTCAATTGACTTTTTCTATAAAAAAGTTGCCTCAATTGAGTTTTTCTACAGAAAAAGTTGCCTCAATTAAAATTTTTTATAGAAAAAGTTGCCTCAATTGACTTTTTCTATAGAACAAGTTGCCTCAATTAGAAGTTTACTCAATTAACTTTTTCTATGGAAAAAGTTGCCTCAATTGACTTTTTCTATAGAAAAAGTTGCTTCAATTGAATTTTTTATAAAAAAAAGTTTCCTCAATTGACTTTTTCTATAGAAAAAGTTGCCTCAATTGACTTTTTCTATAGAAAAAGTTGCCTTAGTTGATATTTTCTATAGAAAAAGTTGCCTCAATTGACTTTTTCTATAGAAAAAGTTGCGAAAAAGTTACCTCAATTGACTTTTTCTATAGACAAAGTTGCTATATTGAATTTTCTATTGAAAAGTTGCCTTAATTTACTTTTCTATAGAAAAATTTGCCTCAATTATTTTTTTTTATAGATAAAATTGCTCTATTGAATTTTCTATTGAAAAAGTTGCCACAATTTATTTTTTACAGAAAAAGTTGCCTCAATTAAATTTTTCTATAGAAAAAGTTGCCTCAATTGACTTTTTCTATAGAAAAATTTGACACAATTCACTTGACTTTTTCTATAGAAAAAGTTGCCTCAATTGACTTTTTCTATAGAAAAGGTTGCCTCAATTGACTTTTTCTATAGAAAAAGTTTCCTCAATTGACTTTTTCTATAGAAAAAGTTGCCTTAATTGATATTTTCTATAGAAAAAGGTGCCTCAATTGACTTTTTCTATAGAAAAAGTTGCGAAAAAGTTACCTCAATTGACTTTTTCTATAGACAAAGTTGCTATATTGAATTTTCTATTGAAAAGTTGCCTTAATTTACTTTTCTATATAAAAAGTTGCCTCAATTAATTTTTTTATAGATAAAGTTGCTCTATTGAATTTTCTATTGAAAAAGTTGCCTCAATTAATTTTTATACCCTCCACCATATGGAGGGTATAATTAAATTTGTCATTCCGTTTGTAACACATCGAAATATTCGTCGGAGACCCTATAAAGTATATATATTATTGATCAGCATAAAATTCTATGACGATTTAACCATGTCCGTCTGTCCGTCCGTCCGTCCGTCCGTCAGTCCGTCCGTCTGTCTGTCTGTTGAAATCAAGATACAGCTCGCAATTTTAAAGATAGAGAGTCAAAATTTGGTACAGAAGTTGCTATTACTTGCAGGATGGTTGGTATTGAAAATGGGATATATCGGCACACGTTTTGATATAGCCCCCATAGAACGGTACCTCCCGATTTTCTGTATTTTTAAGGTTTTAGCTTCATTATCACACCGAAATGGCTGAAATTTGATACGTACTTCTCTTTAGTGGTACAAAACTTTCTCCCAGAATTTTGTCGGTATCGGTCCACACCTTCATATAGCCCCCATAGAACGGTACCTCCCGATTTTCGGTATTTTAAAGGTTTTAGCTTCATTATCCTACCAAAATGGCTGAAATTTGGTACGTAGTCTTCTTTAGGGGTACAAAACTTTCTCCCAGAATTTGGTCGGTGTCGGTCCATTCCTTCATATAGCCCCCATAGAACGGTACCTCCCGTTTTTCGGTATTTTGAAGGTTTTCGCTTCATTATCCTACCAAAATGGCTGAAATTTGGTACGTAGTCTTCTTTAGGGGTACAAAACTTTCTCCCAGAATTTGGTCGTGTCGGTCCATACCTTCATATAGCCCCCATAGAACGGTACCTCCCGTTTTTCGGTATTTTGAAGGTTTTCGCTTCATTATCACACCGAAATGGCTGAAATTTGGTACGTAGTCTTCTTTAGGGGTATAAAACTTTCCCCTAGAATTTTGTTGGTATCGGTCCACACCTTCATATAGCACCCATAGGACGGTACCTCCCGATTTTCGGTATTTTGAACGTTGTGGCCTCAATATTCCACTGAAATGGCTGAAGTTTGGTACTTAGACTTCGTTGGGGGTACTCAAACTTCCCCTTTAAATTTGTCGGTATAGGTTCACGCCTTTATATAGCCCCCATGGAAAGGTACCTCCCGATTTTTCGTGTTTTGAAGGTTGGGTCTTCAATATTCCAACAAAATGGCTGAAATTTGGTATTTAGTCTTCAATGTGATATAAAACTGTTCGCCAAAAATATGTCTGTACAGGTACACTCTTTCATATTGCCCCATTTCTGACTAAAAAATTCGTCGGTATAGGTCCACGTTTCGATATAGCCCCCATAGAACGGTACCTCTCGATTTTCGTAATACTGAAGACTGCGACGTCAATATCCAACCGAAATGGCTGAAATTCGTTATTTCGTCTTCCAAGAGTAATAAAATATTCCAGAAGAGTATTCTCAGTATAGGTCCACGTCTTCCTATATCACCATAGAAGCGTACTTCTTGATTTTCGGTATTTTTTAAGTTTTAGACACATTCTCTTACCGAAATATAGGAAATTTGGTATTTAGTCTTTTTTGAGCCTAAAAACTTTCCGTAAGAAATTTGTCGGTATACATCGACGTTTTGAAATAGCCCCCATAGAATGGTGCCTCACATTGTTTTACCGAAATTGCTGAAATTTAGTATTAAGTTTTCTTCATACACGAAAGGAAACAAATTATTCCATTTTACTTCAATACAACTTGTGGTGGAGGGTATAACAAGTTCGGCCCGGCCGAACTTAACGCCGTTCTTACTTGTTTTATAGATAAAGTTGCTCTATTGAATTTTCTATTGAAAAAGTTGCCTCAATTTATTTTTTTTACAGAAAAAGTTGCCTCAATTGACTTTTTCTATAGAAAAGGTTGCTTCAATTGACTTTTTCTATAGAAAAGGTTGCCTCAATTGACGTCTTCTATATAAAAGGTTGCCGCAATTGACTTTTTCTATAGAAGAAGTTGCCTCAATTGACTTTTTCTATAGAAAAAGTTGCCTCAATTAATTTTTCTATAGAAAAGGTTGCCTCAATTGACTTTTTCTATAGAAAAGGTTGCCTCAATTGACTTTTTCTATAGAAAAGGTTGCCTCAATTGACTTTTTCTATAGAAAAGTTGCCTCAATTGACTTTTTCTATGGAAAAAGTTGCCTCAATTGACTTTTTCTATAGAAAAAGTTGCCTCAATTGACTTTTCTATAGAAAAAGTTGCCTCAATTGACTTTTTCTATAGAAAAAACTTGCCTCAATTGATTTTTTCTATGGAAAAAGTTGCCTCAATTGACTTTTTCTATAGAAAAAGTTGCCTCAATTGGCTTTATCTATAGATAAATTTGCTCTATTGAAGTTTCTATTGAAAAAGTTGCCTCAATCAAATTTTTCTATAGAAAAAGTTGCCTTAATTGACTTTTTCTATAGAAAAAGTTGCCTCAATTGCCTTTTGCTAAAGAAAAAGTTACCTCATTTGACTTTTTCTATAGAAAAAGTTGCCACAATTGAATTTCTCTATAGGAAAAGTTGCCTTATTGACTTTTTCTTTAGAAAAAGTTGCCTCAATTGAGTTTTTCCATAGAAAATGTTGCCTTATTTGACTTTTTCTATAGAAAAAATTTGCCTCAATTGATTTTTTCTATAGAAAAAGTAGCCTCAATTGACTTTTTCTATAGAACAAATTTGCCTCAATTGATTTTTTCTATAGAAAAAGTTGCCTCAATTGATTTTTTTCTATAGAAAAAGTTGCCTCAATTGTCTTTCGCTATAGAAAAAGTTGCCTCAATTGAATTTTTCAATAGAAAAAATTGCCTCAATTGACTTTTTCTATAGAAAAAGTTGCCTTATTGACTTTTTCTTTAAAAAAAAGTTGCCTCAATTGAGTTTTGCTATAGAAAATGTTGCCTCAACTCACTTTTTCTATAGAAAAAATTTGCCTCAATTGATTTTTTCAATAGAAAAAGTTGCCTTATTGACTTTTTCTTTAAAAAAAGTTGCCTCAATTGAGTTTTGCTATAGAAAATGTTGCCTCAACTCACTTTTTCTATAGAAAAAATTTGCCTCAATTGACTTTTTCTATAGAAAAAGTTGCCTCAATTGATTTTTTCTATAGAAAAATTTGCCTCAATTGACTTTTTTCTATAGGAAAAGTTGCCTTATTGACTTTTTCTTTAAAAAAAGTTGCCTCAATTGAGTTTTTCTATAGAAAATGTTGCCTCAACTCACTTTTTCTATAGAAAAAAGTTGCCTCAATTGAATTTTTCAATAGAAAAAGTTGCCTCAATTGACTTTTTCTATAGAAAAATTTGCCTCAATTGACTTTTTCTATAGAAAAAGTTGCCTCAATTGATTTTTTCTATAGAAAAAGTTGCCTCAATTGACTTTTTCTATAGAAAAATTTGCCTCAATTGACCTTTTCTATAGAAAAAGTTGCCTCAATTGGTTTTTTCTATAGAAAAAGTTGCCTCAATTAACTTTTGCTATAGAAAAAGTTGTCTCAATTGAGTTTTGCTATAGAAAAAATGGCCTCAATTGACTTTTTCTATAGAAAAAGTTGCCTCAATTGATTTTTCCTATAGAAAAATTTGCCTCAATTGACTTTTTTCTATAGGAAAAGTTGCCTTATTGACTTTTTCTTTAAAAAAAAGTTGCCTCAATTGAGTTTTTCTATAGAAAATGTTGCCTCAACTCACTTTTTCTATAGAAAAAATTTGCCTCAATTGATTTTTTCAATAGAAAAAGTTGCTTTAATTGATTTTTTCTATAGAAAAAGTTGCCTCAATTGTCTTTTGCTATAGAAAAAGTTACCTCAATTGAAAAAGTTGCCTCACTTTTTCTATAGAAGAAACTTGCCTCAATTGACTTTTTCTATAGAAAAAGTTGCCTCAATTGACTTTTTCTATAGAAAAATTGCCTCAGTTGATTTTTTCTATAGAAAAAGTTGCCTCAATTAACTTTTGCTATAGAAAAAGTTGCCTCAATTAAGTTTTGCTATAGAAAAAGTTGCCTCAATTGACTTTTTCTATAGAAAAAGTTGCCTCAATTGACTTTTTCTATAGAAAAAATTTGCCTCAATTGGCCTTTTCTATAGAAAAATTTCCTCAATTGATTTTTTCTATAAAATTGACATGTTCCCAGAATTTATTTTCTAATACAAAATGACCATCCCACAAAATTCAACAAAAATAAATAGAAGTCTTCCTAATTCCATTAATTTTTATTTGAAGAAAGTTTCTTTGTACATTTCTTTGAAGCAAATATTATTTAAATGAATTGTACCGTAATTCAACCAAATATTTGTCATTCAAATTACCATGTTGTGGGACCATCATCAAACAAGTTTGCCAAAAATGTGTATGAGCGGAAAAGTGACAAACAGAACAAAACATATAAGTCAACATTAAAAAGTCCAACCAAGCGTCTAGGTTGGGTCATTGTCACTTAATGAGTTATGGCGTAAAACGACAAAGAACAAAATGAAATGGCAAGCGCTAAAAGATGGTGGTAAATATTAAAAGGTATCACAAGTATGTATGCTTTACAAATGTATGTATGTATGTGTGTGCGTAGCAAATTTTCGGGTACTTAAATTGAAGATGAGGAAATTTGAGATTTGAGTAATTAAATTTAGTGTTAGAAGAAGAATATAAATATTAATTTAATATTGTGGTGGTTAATTGGTGGATCATTTCTTGTGTTCCTTGACTTTAGCTTGAAAAATTGTCGGCAGTTGTCCTCTGGCGAGCATTTGGTTAATAATATACGATCGAGAATTTCATATAAATAAAAACCCTCTAAAGTGTTTACTGTTTTGTGTCTTAAGTCTTTTGTTTTGGTAATCTCTGGATTTTTGTTCTCCTTCTTTTACCACACAATTATTTTCTTAACCGTAAATTTGTTATCTGAAAATTTTTGCTAAGAACCAACCAAATAATCCGTTGACATAACTGAATTTACGCCAAGTTAAACAATAGCATGCCAACTGAAGATAGGAACACAATTTCTGCCCGAGACTCCTTCCATACATCTAATTGAGCTAGAAGATTAAACAGCTGCAATGAACGAATTGAAGTCTAGCTGATGGTTAGATGAATTTATCTTGGTTGACTATCCCGCCATCCGTTAGGCAAAGGTATTCTAGCACCTTACCTTGGGCACAACTAAACCAGTGGCATTAATTAAGAGCTTAAGCTGAAGACATTCTCACATCCAACACACACTAAAACGAAATCCAGTAACTTTATAACCATGAATGTAGGAGCATAAGCTCTGTCTAAGGAAAAACAAAAAACAAATCACAGTTACCAGCTGGGAAAGCGTAACAAAATCTAGAAAATTGTCTACATATAAAACACACACAGACACATATACGTCTAAGACAAACTTTAGTTATGCGTTTGTCACTTTGACTGTCTAGCTGTCTATATGGCATACATCTATAATGACGCTTCTATATGAAATAAAAAACAAAAAAAAAACATTATCAGCTGAAGCTTAATAATGAAACCGTTGTAAAACTAACGATATGAATTTGTTTTATGGCTTTAGATGATGACAACAACAACAGCAGTAGCGGCAACGCAAGCGACGACAACATCAACAACACATCACTAAAATGAAATTTGAAACATTCAGCAGCGACAATAGCAACGTATAGCAACAATGACACCAGAGTGACAGTAACATTAACCGTGTCAAATCATCTTCGACAGCTGTATGTCAAATGTTTAGCATTTCTCCTAAGCATGACAATGAAGAATTCGTTCGTTCGTTCATCGGATGCAATGAGACGCTGAGAATTTGTACAAATGCAAAATAGAAAAATAATTGATAAAATTAAATTCACATCAAATTGAGAGGAAAAAGTGCAGAAAATTGAAAAATAACCCAAAAACTTGCTTGTTTTGGATACAGATTTGGAAATTGCAGCAAAGTAAAGTCTAAGGAAAAGGAAGGGTATAGATTGTATAGATTTAAGTCAGTGAAATATTTCCATATGAGAGACAATTCAGAAAAAAATCAATTCAACGCACTTTTTCCAAAGAAAAACTCAGTTCAAAACCAAAGTCAAACTCAGCTAAATTTTCTATAAAAAAACAATTCAGACAACTTTTTCTATAGAAAAAGTAAATTTAGCAAATTTATTCTGTAGAAAAATTCAACTCAGCAATTTTTTCCATAGACAAGGTCAATTCAGCAATTTTTCTATAGAAAAAGTCAATTTAGGCAATCTTTTCTATAGGACAGTCAATTCAGCCAATATATTTATAAAAAAAAAACTATTGAACGATCTCCTTTTTCTATTGGAAAATTCAATTCAGCGAATTTTTTCTATAAAAAAAGTCAATTCTGCTAGCTTGTTCAATTCAATTCATTGAATTTTTCTATAGAAAAAGTCAATTTAGCGAACTTTTTATAAAAAGAAGCCAATTCAGCGAACCTTTCCTATAGTAAAGGTCAATTCAGCGAACTTTTTCTATAGAAAAAGTCAATTCAGCTGATTTTTTTATAGGAAAAGTCAATTCAGCCAATATATTCTATAGAAAAAAATCAATTTAGCAAAAATTTTTTATAAAAAAAATCAAATCAATTTCTATTGGAAAGTCAATTCTGCTAACTTTTTCTATAGAAAAAGTCAATGCAGGAAATTTTTTCTATAGAAAAAGTCAATTCAGGGAACTTTTTCTATAGAAAAATTCAATTTAGCAAACTTTTCCTATAGAAAAAGACAATTGAACAATCTTTTTACAATAGAAAAGGTCAATACTGCTAACTTTTTCTGTAGAAAAAGTCAATGCAGGGAACTTTTTCTATAAAAAAGTCAATTCAGCAAACTTTTTTTCGGAAAAAATCAATTCAGCAAATTTTTCTATAGAAAAATCAATTCAGCAAATTTTTCTATAGAAAAAGACAATTCAGCAACTTTTTCTATAGAAAAAGTCAATTCTTCTAACTTTTTCTATAGAAAAAGTCAATGCAGGGAATTGTTTCTATAGAGAAAGTAAATTCAGCAAACTTTTTTTGGCAAAAATCAATTCAGCAAAGTTTTTCTATAGTAAAAGTCAATCCTGCGAACATTTACTATAGAAAAAGTCAATTCAGCTAACTTTATCTATAGCAAAAATCAATTTAGAAAACTTTTTCTCTAACAAAAGTCAATTCAGTAAACTTTTTCTATAGAAAAAGTTCGCTGAATTTACCTTTTTTCAATAGAAAAAGTTCGCTGAGTTAACTTTTTCTACAGAAAAAGTTCGCTGAATAAGCTTTTTCTACAGAAAAAGTCAATTCAGCTGATTTTTTTATAGGAAAAGTCAATTCAGCCAATATATTCTATAGAAAAAAATCAATTTAGCAAAAATTTTTTATGAAAAAAATCAAATCAATTTCTATTGGAAAGTCAATTCTGCTAACTTTTTCTATAGAAAAAGTCAATGCAGGAAATTTTTTCTATAGAAAAAATCAATTCAGGGAACTTTTTCTATAGAAAAATTCAATTTAGCAAACTTTTCCTATAGAAAAAGACAATTGAACAATCTTTTTACAATAGAAAAGGTCAATACTGCTAACTTTTTCTGTAGAAAAAGTCAATGCAGGGAACTTTTTCTATAAAAAAGTCAATTCAGCAAACTTTTTTTCGGGAAAAATCAATTCAGCAAATTTTTCTATAGAAAAATCAATTCAGCAAATTTTTCTATAGAAAAAGACAATTCAGCAACTTTTTCTATAGAAAAAGTCAATTCTTCTAACTTTTTCTATAGAAAAAGTCAATGCAGGGAATTGTTTCTATAGAGAAAGTAAATTCAGCAAACTTTTTTTGGCAAAAATCAATTCAGCAAAGTTTTTCTATAGTAAAAGTCAATCCTGCGAACATTTACTATAGAAAAAGTCAATTCAGCTAACTTTATCTATAGCAAAAATCAATTTAGAAAACTTTTTCTCTAACAAAAGTCAATTCAGTAAACTTTTTCTATAGCAAAAGTCAATTCAGAAAACTTTTTCTATAGCAAACTTCAATTCTGCAAATTCTTTCTATAGAAAAATTCAATTCAGCAAACTATTTCTATAGAAAAAATCAATACAGCAAACTTTTTCTATAGAAAAAGTGAATTCCGCAAGTTTTTATATAGGAAGAGTAAATTCCGCAACATTTTCTATAGAAGCACACGATATTATAGAAAAATTGAGTTCGACAAACTTTTTGTTTAGAAAAAGTCAATTCAGCAAACTTTTTCTATAAAAAAGTGAATTCAGCGAACTTTCTCTTCAGAAAAAGTCAATTCAGTGAAAGTTTTCTATTGGAAAAGTCAATTCAGCGAACTTTTTCTATAGAAAAAGTCAATTCAGCAAAATTTTTCTACAGAAAAAGACAATTCAGCGAACTCTTTCTATATAAAAAGTTAATTCAGCGAACTTTTTCTATATAAAAAGTTAATTCAGCGAACTTTTTCTATAGAAAAAGTTAATTCAGCGAACTTTTTCTATAGAAAAAGTTAATTCAGCGAACTTTTTCTATAGAAAAAGTTAATTCAGCGAACTTTTTCTATAGAAAAAGTTAATTCAGCGAATTTTTCTGTAGAAAAAGCTTATTCAGCGAACTTTTTCTGTAGAAAAAGTTAACTCAGCGAACTTTTTCTATTGAAAAAAGGTAAATTCAGCGAACTTTTTCTATAGAAAAAGTTAATTCAGCGAACTTTTTCTGTAGAAAAAGTTAATTCAGCGAACTTTTTCTATAGAAAAAGTTAATTCAGCGAACTTTTTCTATAGAAAAAGTAAATTCAGCGTACTTTTTCTATAGAAAAAGTAAATTCAGCGAACTTTTTCTATAGAAAAAGTTAATTCAGCGAACTTTTTCTACATAAAAATTAAATTCAGCGAACTTTTTCTATAGAAAAATAAATTCAGCGAACTTTTTCTATAGAAAAAGTTAATTCAGCGAACTTTCTTTATAAATAGTTAATTCAGCGAACTTTTTCTATAGAAAAAGTTCCCTGTATGGGCTTTTTCTATAGAAAAAGTCAATTCAGAAAAATTTTTGTATATTGAAAAAAGGTAAATTCAGCGAACTTTTTCTATTGAAAAAAGGTAAATTCAGCGAACTTTTTCGATTGAAAAAAGGTAAATTCAGCGAACTTTTTCTGTAGAAAAACTAAATTCAGCGAACTTTTTCTATAGAAAAAGTTAATTCAGCGAACTTTCTATATAAAAAGTTAATTCAGCGAACTTTTTCTGTAGAAAAAGTTAATTCAGCGAACTTTTTCTGTAGAAAAAGTTAATTCAGCGAACTTTTTCTATAGAAAAAGTTAATTCAGCGAACTTTTTCTATAGAAAAAGTTAATTCAGCGAACTTTTTCTATAGAAAAAGTTAATTCAGCGAACTTTTTCTATAGAAAAAGTTAATTCAGCAAACTTTTTCTATAGAAAAAGTTAATTCAGCGAACTTTTTCTACATAAAAATTAAATTCAGCGAACTTTTTCTATAGAAAAATAAATTCAGCGAACTTTTTCTATAGAAAAAGTTAATTGAGCGAACTTTCTTTATAAATAGTTAATTCAGCGAACTTTTTCTATAGAAAAAGTTCCCTGTATGGGCTTTTTCTATAGAAAAAGTCAATTCAGAAAAATTTTTGTATATTGAAAAAAGGTAAATTCAGCGAACTTTTTCTATTGAAAAAAGGTAAATTCAGCGAACTTTTTCGATTGAAAAAAGGTAAATTCAGCGAACTTTTTCTGTAGAAAAACTAAATTCAGCGAACTTTTTCTATAGAAAAAGTTAATTCAGCGAACTTTCTATATAAAAAGTTAATTCAGCGAACTTTTTCTGTAGAAAAAGTTAATTCAGCGAACTTTTTCTGTAGAAAAAGTTAATTCAGCGAACTTTTTCTATAGAAAAAGTTAATTCAGCGAACTTTTTCTATAGAAAAAGTTAATTCAGCGAACTTTTTCTATAGAAAAAGTTAATTCAGCGAACTTTTTCTATAGAAAAAGTTAATTCAGAAAACTTTTTCTATAGAAAAAGTTAATTCAGCGAACTTTTTCTACATAAAAACTAAATTCAGCGAACTTTTTCTATAGAAAAAGTTAATTCAGCGAACTTTTTCTATAGAAAAAGTTAATTCAGCGAACTTTTTCTATAGAAAAAGTTAATTCAGCGAACTTTTTCTATAGAAAAAGTTAATTCAGCAAACTTTTTCTATAGAAAAAGTTAATTCAGCGAACTTTTTCTACATAAAAATTAAATTCAGCGAACTTTTTCTATAGAAAAATAAATTCAGCGAACTTTTTCTATAGAAAAAGTTCCCTGTATGGGCTTTTTCTATAGAAAAAGTCAATTCAGAAAACTTTTTGTATAGAAAAAGACAATTCAGCAAACTTTTTCTATAGAAAAAGTCACTAAAGGGAACTTTTTCAATAGAAAAAGTCAATGCAGGGAACTTTTTCTATAGAAAAAGTCAATTCAGCGAACTTTTTCCAAAAAAAAACTCAATTCAGCGAACTTTTTCCAAAAAAAACTCAATTCAGCGAACTTTTCTATAGAAAAAGTCAATTCAAGGAACTTTTTTATAGAAAAAGTCAATTCAGGGAACATTTTCCATAGGAAAATTCAATTCAGCGAACTTTTTCTATAGAAAAAGTCAATTCAGCGAACTTTTTCTATAGAAAAAGTTAATTCAGCGAACTTTTTCTATTGGAAAAAGGTAAATTCAGCGAACTTTTTCGATTGAAAAAAGGTAAATTCAGCGAACTTTTTCGATTGAAAAAAGGTAAATTCAGCGAACTTTTTCTGTAGAAAAACTAAATTCAGCGAACTTTTTCTATAGAAAAAGATAATTCAGCGAACTTTCTATATAAAAAGTTAACTTTTTCTATAGAAAAGTCAATTCAGCTAACTTTTTCTATAGAAAGAGTCAATTCAGCTAACTTTTTCTATAGAACAAGTCAATTCAGCTAACTTTTTCTATAGAAAAAGTCACTTCAGCTAACATTTTCTATAGAAAAAGCCATTCAGCTAACTTTTTCTATAGAAAAAGTCAATTCAGCAAGCTTTTTCTATAGAAAAAGTCTATTCAGCTAACTTTTTCTATAGAAAAAGTCAATTCAGCCAATATTTTCAATAGAAAAATTCAATTCAGCAAACATTTTCTATAGAAGAAGGCAATTCAGCAAACTTTTTCTATAGAAAAAGACAATTTAGCAAACTTTTTCTATAAAAAAAGTGAATTCCGCAAGCTTTTTATATAGGGAAAGTCAATTCCGCAAACATCTTTAATAGAAGCAGAAGTTTTTATAGAAGAAGTCATTTCAGCGAACTTTTTCTGTAGAAAAAGTCCATTCAGCAAACTTTTTCTATGGAAAAAGTCAATTCAGCCAATATTTTCAATAGAAAAATTCAATTCAGCTAACTTTTTCTATAGAAAATCAATTGAAAGATATTTTTCTATTGGAAAAATTAGTTCAGCAAACTTTTTCTATAGAAAATGACAATTTGTCTTGGAAAAATTTAATTCAGCAAACTTTTTCAATGGAAAAATTCAATTTAAATATTCAATGGAAAAAATCTATTTAGCTAATCATTTCAATGGAAAAAGCCAATTCAGCAAACTTTTTCCATGGAAAAAGTCAATTCAGCAAACTTTTTCTAAAGAAAAAGTCAATTCAGCAAACTTTTTTTATAGAAAAAGTCAATTCAGCAAACTCCTTTCTATAAAAAACGTCAATTCAGCGAACTTATTCTATAGAAAAAGTCAACTCATTTAATTTTTCTACAGAAAAAGTCTATTCAGCAACCTTTTTGTATAGTAAATGATAATTCAGCTAACTTTTTCTATAGAAAAATTCAATTCAACCTACATTATTACAGAAAAAGTTAATTCAGCAAACTTTTTCTATAAAAAAGACAACTCAGAAAACTTTTCCCATAGAAAAAGTCAATTCAGCAATTTTTTTCTATAGAAAAAGTCAGATCAGCAATTCGTTTGTTTCTATAGAACAAGTTAAGCAAACTTTTTCTATAGAATAAGTTCACTCAGCAATTTGTTTATATAGAAAAAGTCAATTCAGCATACATTTTCTATAAAAAAGTCACTTCAGCAAATTTGTCAATAGAAAAAGTCAATTCAGAAAATTTTTCCACAGAAAAATTCAATATAGCAAACTTTTTCTATAGAAAAGATCAATATAGCAAAGTTTTTTTTTAAAGAAAAGTTTATGCAACAATATTTTTCTCTAATGTTCCCAAAGCAAATTCTTTCTAGAACGTCTTTTTTGTTTTTCTTGGCATTCCATAAACTATTTCCCCCCACTAATGGCTTAACATTTGCCAGCTTAATTTCTTTTGTCATTAAACCAAATACTTATAGCTAAAGGCCAAATATTGATGGCTTACATTTGTTGGCTTTTATCTATGACCGACTGAAGATTGAAGTCTGCACCTGGCAGCATCATTTGACGAAAACTAGGCTTATAATTTCTCAAAAAAACTCTGGACATTAAAAACAAATTACTAAAAAAACATGTTTGAAGTAAAGCAACAACAACAACACCACACCATTAGAAGTATGTATTGACAAAAGTAAAAGCTTTTTGCTGATTCTATTTGCCATGACAAAAAAAAATCAGAATGAATTTGAGACTAAAAAACATTCATTGACAGCAAATTGACACACCAAACCATAACAAATTGTCTAAATGACTAATAAACTGAAAGCGACAAATAGATCAGTTGGATGGCAAGCAGAAAACTTTGCAAGCTCACACCAAAACGAAAAAAAACTATAATCAGTCAATAAGAGACGAGTCGATTTCCTCTTAATAGCTGTTGCTCTGTTTGTAACGAACTATCGATGAAAAAAACGAAACGAAACATACTACAAAAGCAAAGCAACAAAAACCCGATAAATTGCTAAGCAAATATTTAGAGCAATCTATGGACAAGAAAGTCTAGAAGATAGATGTTGAGCGAAGCAGAAAAAATAGGTGATGAAATACCATAACTAACCGCAAAAATATTACAAAAACAAAACTGTCATTAGAAGAGAAGATAGTAGTTACAATGGCAATAGCTTAAGAATTAGATATTGATCTGTCGGTCACATACATACATATTTATAGATAGCATTAGTACATTAATAGCAAATGTTAATTCATTGGCAAGATCAATTGAATGAACTTTTTCCATAAAAATGACAACTTAGAGAACATTTATCCAATCATTTTCTAAAGGGAATGTCAATTCAGGCAAGTTTTTCTATAGAAAAAGTCAATTGAGGCAACTTTTTCTATAGGAAAGGTCAATTGAGGCAACTTTTTCTATAGTCAAAGTCAATTGAGATACCCTTTTCTATAGAAAAAGTCAATTGAGGCAGCTTTTTCTATAGAAAAAGTCAATTGAGGCAACCTTTATCTATAGAAAACGTCAATTGAGGCAACTTTTTCTATAGAAAACGTCAATTGAGACAACTCTTTCTACAGAAAACGTCAATTGAGGCAACTTTTTCTATAGAAAAAGTCAATTGAGGCAACTTTTTCTATAGGAAAGGTCAATTGAGGCAACTTTTTCTATAGAAAAAGTCAATTGAGGCAACTTTTTCTATAGAAAAAGTCAACTGAGGCAACTTTTTCTATAGAAAAAGTCAACTGAGGCAACTTTTTCTATAGAAAAAGTCAACTGAGGCAACTTTTCTATAGAAAAAGTCAATTTAGGCAACTTTTCCTATAGAAAAAGTCAATTGAGGCAACTTTTCCTATAGAAAAAGTCAATTGAGGCAACTTTTCCTATAGAAAAAGTCAATTGAGGCAACTTTTTCTATAGAAAAAGTCAACTGAGGCAACTTTTCTATAGAAAAAGTCAATTTAGGCAACTTTTCCTATAGAAAAAGTCAATTGAGGCAACTTTTCATATAGAAAAAGTCAATTGAGGCAATTTTCCTATAGAAAAAGTCAATTGAGGCAACTTTTTCTATAGAAAAAGTCACTTGAGGCAACTTTTTCTATAGAAAAAGTCACTTGAGGCAACTTTTTCTATAGAAAAAGTCACTTGAGGCAACTTTTTCTATAGAAAAAGTCACTTGAGGTAACTTTTTCTATAGAAAAAGTCAATTGAGGCAAATTTTTCTATAGAAAAAGTCAATTGAGACAAATTTTTCTATAGAAAATTCAATTGAGGCAAATTTTTCTATAGAAAATTCAATTGAGGCAACTTTTTCTACAGAAAAAGTCAATTAAGGCAACTTTTTCTATAGAAGAAGTCATTTTGGCATTTTTTTCTATAGAAAAAGTCAATTAAGGCAACTTTTCCTATAGAAAAAGTCAATTGAGGCAACTTTTTCTATAGAAAAAGTCAACTGAGGCAACTTTTCTATAGAAAAAGTCAATTTAGGCAACTTTTCCTATAGAAAAAGTCAATTGAGGCAACTTTTCCTATAGAAAAAGTCAATTGAGGCACTTTTCCTATAGAAAAAGTCAATTGAGGCAACTTTTGCTATAGAAAAAGTCAATTGAGGCAACTTTTTCTATAGAAAAAGTCAATTGAGGCAACTTTTTCTATAGAAAAAGTCAATTGAGGCAACTTTTTCTATAGAAAAAGTCAACTGAGGCAACTTTTCTATAGAAAAAGTCAATTTAGGCAACTTTTCCTATAGAAAAAGTCAATTGAGGCAGCTTTTTCTATAGAAAAAGTCAATTGAGGCAACTTTTTATATAGAAAAAGTCAATTGAGGCAACTTTTTCTATAGAAAAAGTCAATTGAGGCAACTTTTTCTATAGAAAAAGTCAACTGAGGCAACTTTTCTATAGAAAAAGTCAATTTAGGCAACTTTTCCTATAGAAAAAGTCAATTGAGGCAGCTTTTTCTATAGAAAAAGTCAATTGAGGCAACATTTTATATAGAAAAAATTCAATTGAGGCAACTTTTTCTATAGAAAAAGTCAATTGAGGCAGCTTTTTCTATAGAAAAAGTCAATTGAGGCAACCTTTATCTATAGAAAACGTTAATTGAGGCAACTTTTTCTATAGAAAACGTCAATTGAGGCAACTCTTTCTACAGAAAACGTCAATTGAGGAAACTTTTTCTATAGAAAAAGTCAATTGAGGCAACTTTTTCTATAGTCAAAGTCAATTGAGATACCTTTTTCTATAGAAACAAGTGAGAAAAGGCTATAGTCGGTACGGGACCGACTATGTGATACCCTACACCACTACCTCTGTGAATAAACTTTTCACTCGAAAACATTTCGTTTATGGAGATACGAAAGTTTTCACCTATCTGGCTTTAATACCAAATGACTTAAGGCGAACTGAACCAAAATAATTAATATTTAATTTTATATTTTTATTTTATATTTGACTACTGTCGACACCACCAACATCAATAGGCTTCTATCTCTGTGAGAAAATTTCGTGATGATCCGATCAAAATTCCGAACTTTAGTGTGATTGCAGAAAAAGTGGAAAAAGGGATGCGTTAACGACTATTGCGATATCTCTATTATTTGACTACCTACGCCAACCTACTTTACATAATTTCAAATATGGGATTTTCTACTTTCTTCGTCAGGCTTTGCTTTTAGAAGGTCCCCAACCAAAGGTGTGATATCCGTCATTACTATTAAAATCGCAAAATTGAGAAGTTGGGTTTTATTAGCGACTATTGCGATATCTTCGTTGTTTGACCACCTACGACAACCTACGTTACATCGTTGTAAAGGTGATATTTTCTACTTTCATTGCCAGGTTTTGCTTTTTGTAGACCCCTTATAGACGCTGAGATATTTGCTTTGGAATAAAATGTTGACTTCTTCTCATTCTGACCCCTAAATATTATCCGACCATCATCAAAATCAATAGGCTTCTTCCTCTGTGAGACGCTCATTAACCCTCGATCGTGACGATCCGATCAAAATTGCGCCCATTTGTGGGCGCGTGATTTCCAAAAAAAAGGAAACATGGGATGTATTATCGAATATTGCGATATCTCCGTTATTTGGTCACCTACGCCGACCTATTTTGCATCATTGTAAAGATGGGATCTTCTACTTTCATAGTAAGACTTTCCTCTAGGAAAGTATCCAACCAAAGCTGTGATATTCGTCATTATAACTAAAATCGAAAAAATGAAAATTTGGGTTTAATTTGCGACTGTTGTGATATCTTCGTTGTTTGATCACCCACGAGAACCTACTTTACATCGTTAGAAATGTGATATTTTCTACTTTCATTGTCAGGTTTTGCTTTTTGTATACTTCTTACAGAAGCTGAGATATTCGCTTTGGAAAAAATGTTGTCTTTTTATCCAAATAAGTTTTTTGCCCATTCCGACCCCTAAATATTATTCGACCCTCACCAAAATCAATAGGCTTCTTCCTCTTTGAGATCCCCATTAACTCTCAAAATTTCGTGACGATCCGATCAAAATTGCGGCCTGTAGCGTGATTTCCAAAAAAATGGAAAAATGGGATGAATTACCGACTATTGTGATATCTCCGCTATTTGGTCACCTATGCCGACCTAGTTTGCATCATTGAAAAGGTGGAACCTTCTACTTTCATAGTCAGGCTTTGTTTTTGGAAAGTCACCAGCCAAAGCTGTGATATTCGTCATTATAACTAAAATCGCAAGCATGAACATTTGGGGTTTATTTGCGACTATTGTGATATCTTCGTTATTTGATCACCTACAAGAACCTACTTTACATCATTAGAAAGGTGATATTTTCTACTTTCATTGTCTGGTTTTGCTTTTGGTATACCTTATATAGAAGCTGAGATATTCGCTTTGGAAAAAAACGTTGTATTTTTATCCACATAAGTTTTTTGCCCATTCCGACCACTAAATATTATCCGACCATCACCAAAATCAATAGGCTTCTTCCCCTCCGGGACCCCCATCAACACCCAAAATTTCGTGACGATCCGATCAAAATTGCGACCTGTAGCGTGATTACAAGGTTTAGATGGACAGACGGACAGACGGACAGACGGACGGACGGACGGACTGACGGACGGACACACATAGCCAGATCGACTCAGCTCGTCGAGACATTCATTTTGATATATATAAGTATGGGTCTACGACCATTATTTCGATGCGTTACAAACTTTTTGGCCAAAACCAACTTATAATACCCTCCCCACATAGTGGTGTAGGGTATAAAAAGTCAATTGAGGCAACTTTTTCTATAGAAAAGTTATTAAAGCCATTTCTTCTATAGGAAAGGTCAATTGAGGCAACTTTTTCTATAGTAAAAGTCAATTGAGATAACTTTTTCTATAGAAAAGGTCAATTGAGGCAACCTTTTCTATAGAAAAAGTCACTTGAGGCAACTTTATCTATAGAAAAAGTCAATTGAGACAACTTTACCTATAGAAAAGGTCAATTGAGGCAACTTTATCCATAGAAAAAGTCAATTGAGGTAACTTTATTTATAGAAAAAGTCAATTGAGGCAACTTTTTCTATAGAAAAAGTCAATTGAGGCAACTTTTTCTACATAGAAAAAGTCAATTGAGGCAACTTTTTTATAGAAAAAGTAAATTGAGGCAACTTTTTCGATAGAAAAAGTCAATTGAGGCAACTTTTCCTATAGAAAAAGTCAATGGAGGCAATTTTTTTCTATGGAAAAAGTCAATTGAGGCAACTTTTTCTGTAGAAAAAGTCAATTGAGGCAACTTTTTCTATAGAAAAAGTCAATTGAGGCAACTTTTTCCATAGAAAAAGTCAATTGAGGCAACTTTTTTCATAGAAAAAGTCAATGGAGTCTTTTTTTGAGACAAGTATTTCCTTAGAAAAATTCATTTGAAGCAACTTTTAGACAACTGTTTCCTTAGAAAAAGTCAATTGAGCCATTTTTATATCCTACACCACACTGTGGTAAGGGGTATTATGTCTTTGTGCACTTGTATCTATCATACAAAAGGAAACGAGGTAGACCCATAGTTCCTTCTTGGCATAGACATATAATCACTTTCGGAGAGGATTTATGCATGCCCGTGCGTCTGTCCACGTAGTTTTGCCATCAAAGTACAAGGCGCATTTATTGTCCGATTCAGCTGAAAATTGGGAAATATCTTTTTATACCCTACACCACTATGTGGGGAGGCATTATTAATTGGTTTTGGCCAAAAAGTTTGTAACGCATCGAAATAATGGTCGTAGACCCATACTTATATATACCAAAATGAATGTCTCGACGAGCTGAGTCGATCTGGCTATGTGTGTCCATCCGTCAGTCCGTCCATCCGTCTGTCCATCTAAACCTTGTAATCACGCTACAGGTCGCAATTTTGATCGGATCGTCACGAAATTTTGAATGTTGATGGGGGTCCAGGAGGGGAAGAAGCCTATTGATTTTGGTGATTGTTGGATAATATTTAGGGGTCGGAATGGGGAAAAAACTTATGTGGATAAAAAGACAACGTTTTTTTCCAAAGCGAATATCTCAGCTTCTATATGCGGTATACCAAAAGCAAAAACTGACAATAAAAGTAGAATATATCACCTTTCTAATGATGTAAAGTAGGTACTCGTAGGTGATCAAACAACGAAGATATAACAATAGTCGCAAATAAAATCCAAATTTTCATTTTTGCGATTTTAATTATAATGACGAATATCACAGCTTGTGTTTGGTACTTTCAAAAAGCAAAGCCTGGCTATGAAAGTAGAAGATCCCATCTTTACAATTATGTAAACTAAGTTGGCGTAGGTGACAAATAACGGAGATATCGCAATAGTCGGTAATACATCCCAATTTTCCACTTTTTTGGAAATCACGCTACAGGTTGCAACTTTGATGTGATCGTCACGAAATTTTGAGGGTCAATGGGGGTCACACAGATGAAGAAGCCTATTGATTTTGGTGATGGTCGTATAATACTTAGGGGTCGTAATGGGCAAAACAACTTGTTTGTAGAAAAAGACAACGTTGTTTTCCTAAGCGAATATCTCAGCTTCAATATGGGGTATACCAAAAGCAGAACCTGGCCATGAAAGTAGAAAATATCGCCTGTCTAATGATGTAAAGTAGGTTCTCGTAGGTGATCAAACAACGAATATATCGCAATAGCCGCTAATAGAACCCAACTTTTTATTTTTGCGATTTTAATAATAATGACGAATATCACAGTTTCGGTTGGGGATCTTCCAAAAACAAAATCTGACTATGAAAGTAGAAAATCCCATCTTTACAGTTATGCAAAGTAGGTTGGCGTACGTGGGCACATAACGGAGATATCACAATAGTCGGCAATACATCCCATTTGTCATTTTTTTGTAATCACGTTACAGGTCGCAATTTTAATTGGATCGTCACGAAATTTTGGGTGTTATTGGGGGTCCCACAGAGGAAAAAACCTTTTGATTTTTGACAATGGTCGGATATTATTCAAAGTTAATATCTCCCTTCTGTAGGAGGTATATGGAAAGCAAAACCTGGCAAGGAAAATAGAAAATATCACCTTTACAACGATGTGAAGTAGGTTGTTATAGGTGGTCAAACAACAGAGATTTCGCAATAGTCGGTAATGCATCCCTTTTTCCATTTTTGTGCAATCACATTACGAAATTTTGATCGGATCCTCACGAAATTTTGGGGGTTGATGGGGCTCTAACAGAGAAAGAAGCCTATTGATTTTCCATTTTTTATTTGGGTTGTAATGTCGATGCACTTAAATGCGTTTCAATAAAATTGACCTGTATTAATGAAGACATTCAGAGCAAAGGCGCTAAGCTATCCCAATTTAAATATTTTGAATTTTATTAGTCAAAAGCTTATGAACAGGGGTAGTGGTGTAGGGTATCACATAGTCGGCCCCGACCCGACTATAGCCTTGGCTCACTTGTTTAGCCATAAGAAGAGCGTTATTGCTTTTGGTGAAAATCGATTCAGATTTGGATATAGCTCCCATATATATTTTCTTACGATTTCACGTATTTGCTGTACCATCCGGATGCAGTTCAATAGGAGTCGTGAAAAAGGCACTCCAATTCCTTACATTTTAACTGCATTCGGATGCGATCTAAAGAATGACATCAATTTCTCACATTTTAACAGCGTCCGGACGCAGTTAAAACGTCAAACGCACTCCTTCGTTACATTTTATTAGCAGTTGTTAGAGGTCCCTATAAGTAGATAAGTCAGTTTGTACATCCCTATAAGCAACGACATCAATTCTTCCAAAAACAGTAGAGCGTGTTAACATTTCCAAAATTTTGTTGTAAAATAATTTGCGAACATTTTTGCGGTAACTTATGAGAAGAAAATTTCCTGAAGGAGTGCTGTTGGAGAACGATTCGAAATCTTAACTGGTGATGGGAAGGCAGTATAAAGAACCACTTTAACAGATGAAGTAAGAATGGCTCAACTTGGATTAAGTGGAGAGCGGAGGAAACAAACTCAGTTGCAATAGAATTTATTAAAGAAATTTCATAATTTGTGTGTGTTAACGTAATAAAATTCGTATTATTCTCGTTTTACAATAAATTATTTTTACTGATTTTTGGATATTTTGCAATGGCTTGCATTTCTATTGCATCTTTGAACTGAATTCACATTCAAAGCACTGCATTGAAACACGTACTTCGGATGCAAATTGGACGGCATCCTATTCTACCCTAAAGCGTTAGTTAAAATGCGTTACTTTCAGTAGTCACGCTCTTGTAAAAATCAAAAATGCATAATTTGATGCACTTCAATCAAATCACCCATCACTTGTACATATGATTAAACTGCATCTTTGGAGGCAAATTTTTTGCTGGGCATTTATTTATAATTTAAATTTGTAAAGATCTTCATTGGAACAACTTAATGCAGCAAAGGAAAGCCTTAATTTGTGTAATTTATTTACACAAATTTGTAAGAAAAAGTTGTACATTATTCGGAAATAACTAAATTACACACAATAACCGGTACACATTAGGTCATCAAATCTTCCGTTCGGGCACACACATCTTCATTACTTTTCTAAACAAATTATCATTTAACTGCCCACTTTCCTATTAACCACCAAACAACAAATGCCCTTTTTTAACATTAACAGCAGCAGCTACAACAACAATCACTTGTAGTTTTATAATTAAGTTTATTTAGACAAGAATTGGTCAATAAATCAACAACAACAAAACATACATCACACAGCAAATGAAAGCGAGGCAGCAGAGCAAGGCCAAGGAAAATAGACAGGGAAAAATCAACTCATTTGCGTTGAAATATTTATGACTGGCAACTAATTATAATACAAATACACAAATGCGAGGAGACAGGCGGACAGACAGGCAACCAGAAGAGACAAATATACATATGTATGGCCCTGTGACCATCAAACACACAATCACTGTTCCCCTGGGACGAAAAGAACATTTGTAAAAATGTTGCTGTCAACAAACCAACCAAACAGCCAGCCAACAAAGTGGTGATCAGTGTGGCTATCTATGGCTACCAGTTGCAACCATCCATCCATGCACCACCAAAAGCAAAACCCTTGATGGTGCAAGCAATAATTGTCGTGGTCACCATGAAGCCCAATCGGACACAATGGCCAAAACGAAAAGAATATTGGTAATAAATCTTGGCATTAGTTAATGGCAGTTGTTTGGTGTTGATGGAGACGATTGCAATGCTGCTACCTACAACAATAACAACAATTTTACATCAGCTTACAACCTTGATGCTGCCATCATTGGCAGCTACGCAGCTACTGTTGCAAGTAACAGCCAGCAACCAGTTGAAATACCTAACCAACCACACCATGAGCCACGTTCAAGTTCAATGCTAAATTTTAATTCTCTCTTTTTTCTCTCAAATTTATAATGTGAGTATTTTGAGCAAGAAACATGAAAAAGTGGAGACTTATTATGAGAGAGTAAAACAGAGAGAAAACCTTGATCTTGTTAATGAAAAATAACAATGTTTACCATGAAGAAAATGAGTATGAGAGAAAGAGTTTAGCCTTTCTCTAACTAAGTCTCTCTTTCGGTGGGTTTTGTTTTGAGAAAAAAGTCTCCACTGGTTGCGGTAACAGCCACTGTTAACATCTTTCTTTTCAGCTGTTAAATTTGTGGCCAATGTTCTTTTTCCCTACTTTTTCTTTGAGGTTGCTTTCTCTCTGCCCGATGGATGGATGGTTGGTTTGGTTTGCTGCTTGGTTGTTGTGTGGGGATGGAAGGTTGGCCATCAATGTTGATGTTAATGCTGTTGTTGGCTTGCTGGTTGGTCTCATCATCTTTCTTTTACATTCACACACAATTGTTTTTCTAGCACTTCTTGGAGACCTTAGCGGAAAGCATAAAAGACACATATTTTACAGGTTCAAAGTCATTGCTCATGATGCAATTGTGGAGTTAACATCGGTATTTGTAAAGCACAAAGATAGGCCGAAAGACACACACAGAAAAGGAATACTCATCATAAAATCAACCTACTCATCATCACTGGATCTTCCTGTTCACAGTGGATTACAACAATAAATAAATGTTACAATAACAAATAAATTAAAATTCCTGGATCTGAAAAAAAATCAGAGGAATTCGAAAATAAACAAAAGAAAAACTCAAAAAAAATTATTAAACAAAAAATAAATTAAAGTGAATTTGAAAATTATTACAAAATAATTAAAAAACCACCGAAAGTGCAAAATAAATATTTAAAAAAATCAAATCAAAAAACTTAAAATTGTGATCCTGTTTTTTCATTATTTTCATTGAGAAAACAAATTTTTGGTGTTCAATTTCATCAAAACGAAAACAAGGTATGTTTAAACCAAAAAAAAGCGAAAAAGAAAACAATGCAAAAACATAAAATGTGTAATGAAACATCAAGCGAGAAGCGAGTGTGTGAAACAAAAGACTTAAGCAAAAAACTTGCAATTATGTGAAACACAAGTTCCCGGCCACATAAATACGGCACAACAACTGCATTAAACTTTCTAAATTGCCTTCCAGTGGCCATTTTTAAGTGAATTTCACCTTTCGCATGTTCCGTTCAAGAAAATTCCATAAGAATGATAAGAAAATGAATTATTTGAATTAAATAAAACACTGTTAAAATGGAAATGGATTTATGGGACAAGAAATTAGTTGAAAATATTGTGAAGCTGCTAAACTAAATATACAAATGATAGAACTAAAATAAACCTTTAAACTATGCCATTAACATTTGGACATATCACAACAAAGTGTGGATTATTTTTTCAAATCCTAAGAATATTTAAAATAAAAAAATATTTTAAATGAAATCAATATCATAATTTTAAGATACAACAAAACCAAACAATATTTATGGCTTTCAAGCCGTTTAACCGTTCGAAATTCTCTGTAAAGTGAATATCCAATATTATCCTGGCATAATCTTCCCACAGCCTTCCAACATTACAGCAAACCAGAATCTTCATTGTTTTTTACATCTGTTTGCAGAGTTAAATATATTTCTAAAGATTTCAATTGAATCTTAAAACTCGATGAAATTTGAAAATATTTTTCTGGCAAAATTAAAGATGCTCGAGTTTGACGTTCGAATTTTCAAATATGTATATCAATACAAGCTCAAATTATATAGAGCAGAATGTAGTTCGAAATAATACAGTTTCAATTAACTTTTAAAATATCAAATTAAATTAAATAATTTAACTGTCAAAATTAAAAATACATATTATTGATGAAAAATAGATTTTTTTGAAAATTATCCAAACAAAATTAGTGAAGAAAACTAAATATATTTTATAGCAGGATCCAGGAACAGAAATTTCAAAAGTTACACAAAAGGTTGATAAATATTTTCAGTTGAAAAAAACAGTATTAAATCCAATTGCCAGCAATTCCAAAAATACATTCGCAGAAAGGAATTTTTTGAGACCTTATGTTGCACGCCTTTGGTGTCTGGAATGTCAAACATTTCAATACAAACCAAAAATTTCCAACTGACTTTTAATATAAAAAAATAGTAAAAATTTGGTAAACTATCCAACTAGAAATATTTTCAAATAATTTAATTTTAGAGCAGATTACAGCCATTGAATTTTCTAAAATAATGATTTCTAATATAAAAAATGGAATTTTGAAAAAATTTGATTATTAAAATTAAAAACAAGTTGTTTAAAAATTAGTATATATTTCGAAAACTATTCAACTACAAACATATTCAAATTATTCAATTTTAGAGTAGGTTTCAGGCTATGAATTTTCTAAAATAATACAAAATATTGATGAATATTCTTGTTCAAAAACAACAACAATTTTTAATGCAAATACCAGTAATTCCAAAAATTTAAGAATGGGCATAATGTGACATTATATCCAATTAATGGCAGTATTCAAAAAAATCTCTTGAGAAACAGAAGCATAACTTCTCTCTTTAATGTGAGAAAGAAAAAATAATAATTAATTATGAATTGTTAATTAATTAATAATTGTTTCATATCCTTCATTCATATTTTCTACAAAAATTTCAGAGGAATATATTTATTTCAAATTAACGTGGGAAAATTCAAATGTAAGAAAAATTTCTTCAAGTTGAATATAATTCCTTCTGTTAGAAGAAAAAATAAATCATCTCCAAATAGTTTTAGTTACCCATTTTCATCTGAAATATGTTTAAAAATTTAATTTTAAATTTCCAAAATCTTCATTTCCCATAACTCCTCTACAAAGTTTCTATGTGCCGCTTCGACTCGGAAATAACAAAGAGGTCTCGTATTTTTGGTCTAAAACAAAAATTGTGGTGTACCCGCTGATATGAACAAATATCCCCTTTTTCCCCTCGAGGATGTTCGTGGGAAATTTAGTAAAAATTAAAATAACATTGTTTTCCTAAAACTCAATCTCTGGATATTTTATGCCTGAACGAACTCAATTTCAGAATACTTGAAGTCGATTTCAACATGTCATTTCCCAGCACTACTTAGTCTCCAATAACAACCGCAAAAAGCAACTGATTTTGTACAAACGTTACCTTTATTCCAGAAATACCTCGAGAGAATTTATGTTGCCTATAAACGGTCTTATTTTGGCCCTCAGAGGTCTTCTGTAGTTTATTAAGGACCTCTAGAGGCTTACAGTTAACTATAGAAGATTACAAGAGGTCATTTGCTATCTATAGAAGACCTTAAGAGGTCTTCCGTTACCTATAGAAGACCTCCAGAGGTCTTCTGTTGTCTATAGGAAGCCTTATTTTGGTTCTTAGAGGTTTTCTGTTGTTTATTTAAGACTTCAAGAGGCCTACTGTTACATACAGAAGGCCTCAAGAGGTCTTTTGTTACCTATAGAAGATCTCAAGAGTTCTTCCGTTACCTAAAGAAGACCTCCAGAGGTCTTCTGTTGTATATAGGAAACCTCAAGAGTTCTTCTAGTACCTATAGAAGACCTTAAGAGGTATTTTGTTACCTATAGAAGACCTCAAGAGGTCTTCCGTTACCTATAGAAGACTTCCAGAAGTCTTCTGTTGTATATAGGAAACCTCAAGAGTTCTTCTAGTACCTATAGAAGACCTCAAGAGGTCTTCTGTTGTCAATAGAAAAGAACAAGAGACCTTCTGTTACCTATAGAAAAACTCAAGTGGTCTCCTGTTGTCAAAAGAAGACCTTCAAAAGTCTTCCTTTACCTGTAGAAGACCCGAAGAGGAATTCAGTTACCTGCAGAAGACCTCAAAAGGTGTTGTGTTGTATATAAAAGACCTCAAGAGGTATTCTGACTCTATAGAAGACTTCAAGAGAAATTTTATTGTTTTTAGGTATTTCTCTAAAGAAGATATCAAGGGTAAGGCTACTGTCTATAGAAGACCTCAAGAGGTCGTCTGTTGTCTATAGAAGACCTCAAGAGGCCATCTGTTGTCTATAGTTTGCATATAGAAACCTCAATAGGCCCTCTTCGGTTCTATATGTCTTATGTTGCCTACAGGAAAGCTCAAGGGGTATTCTTCTGTTGTCTGTAGAAGATCTCAAGAGGTCTTCTGTTGCCCATAAAAGGCCTCAGGAGGTCGTCTATTGCCTACAGGAGATTTCGAAAGACCATCTGTTGTCTATCGAAGGACTCAAGAAGTCTTCTGTATTCAATGGAAAACCTCAAAAGGTCTTCTGTTGTCTATAGAAGACCTCAAGAGGTCTTCTGTTGTCTATAGAAGACCTCAAGAGGCCATCTGTTGTCTATAGTTTGCATATAGAAACCTCAATAGGCCCTCTTCGGTTCTATATGTCTTATGTTGCCTACAGGAAAGCTCAAGGGGTATTCTTCTGTTGTCTGTAGAAGATCTCAAGAGGTCTTCTGTTGCCCATAAAAGGCCTCAGGAGGTCGTCTTTTGTCTACAGAAGATTTCGAAAGACCATCTGTTGTCTATAGAAGGACTCAAGAAGTCTCCTGTAGTCAATGGAAAACCCCAAAGGTCTTCTGTTGTCTATAGAAGACCTCAAGAGGTCTTCTGTTGTCTATAGAAGACCTCAAGAGGCCATCTGTTGTCTATAGTTTGCATATAGAAACATCAATAGGCCCTCTTCGGTTCTATATGTCTTATGTTGCCTACAGGAAAGGTCAAGGTGTATTCTTCTGTTGTCTGTAGAAGATCTCAAGAAGTCTTCTGTTGCCCATAGAAGATCTCAAGAGGTCTTCTGTTGTCTATAGAATACCTCAAGAAGTCTCCTGTAGTCAATGGAAAACCTCAAGAGGTCTTCTGTTGTCTATAGAAAACCTCAAGAGGCCATCTGTTGTCTATAGTTTGCATATAGAAACCTCAATAGGCCCTCTTCGGTTCTATATGTCTTATGTTGCCTACAGAAGAGCTCAAGGGCTCTTCTGTTGTCAACAGAAGCCCTCAAGAGACTTTCAGTTATCAATAGAAGACCTCAAGAGGCTTTCTGTTGTCTTAAAAAACCTCAGGAGGTCTTCTGTTGTCTATAGTTTGCATATAGAAACCTCAATAAGCCCTTTTCGGCTCTATATGTCTTTTGTTGTCTACAGGAAACCTCAAGGGGAATTCTTCTGTTGTCTGTAGAAGATCTCAAGAGGTCTTCTGTTGCCCATAGAAGGCCTCAGGAGGTCGTCTATTGTCTACAGAAGATTTCGAAAAGCCATCTGTTGTCTATAGAAGGACTCATGAGGTATTCTGTTGTCCATAGATAATCTCAAGAGGTATGTTGTCCATGGAAGGGTTCTATATCTCTGTTGTTATGTACAGATATCTTATGAGGTCTTCTGTTGTCTATAGAAGGGCTATAGATGTTTTTTTGTTTTCTAAGAAGTCCTCAAAAGTCTTTAGTTGTCTAAAGAAGACCTCAAAAAAAGGTCTTCTGTTGTCTATAGAAGACTTCAAGAGGTCTTCTTTTGTCTATAGAAAGCTTCAAGAGGTCTTCTTTTATCAATAGAATACCTCGGTAGGCCTTCTTTTTTCTATAGACGGCCTCAAGAGGCAATTTTGTCTTTAGAATACCTCAAGAAGTCTTTTTTATCTATAGAAGACCCCAAGAAGACCTCAAGAAGTCTTCTTTTGTCTATAAAAGACTTCAAAAGGTCTTCTTTTGTCTGTAGAAAGCTTCAAGAGATAATCTCTTATCTATAGAATACCTCGGTAGGCCTTCTTTTTTCTATAGACGGCCTCAAGAGGCAATTTTGTCTATAGAATACCTCAAGAAGTCTTTCTTTATTTACAGAAGACCCCAAGAAGACCTCAAGAAGTCTTCTTTTGTCTATAGAAGATCCCAAGAGGGTTTGTGTGTTAAGTGTTTCGTCTCAAAAGTTGTTTTAAAACTTTCATTTTCCTTCACATATTAGGTAATATATTCTAAAATAGCTTATTTTTTTTCTTACTTGTTTCAAGCATAGATGGAGAAAGTTTCTATTTCTTCCGTGCAAGAGATTGAGTGTTTATTTAATTATAATGATGATGCTGATACTGCTGATGATCTGTTGATAGCATCGCACATTTTGCTGGCTTAATTTTGTTTGTTTTAGCGGAATCATCTATAAAAATTAGTTTTCATTTGGCGGGGAATAAATATTTCATGTTTCTTAATAAGGTAATGGAGAATATATGAAGCCATCAAATTCAGCAAATAAATGGAAAGTGAAATTTCAACAGTGGAATTTTTTGTGTTTTGCTTTTTTGGCAGAGGGCGTTATCTGTAACAAACTTTTTTGTTTTGATGATTTGCGGAAGATGAAAGGGAAAAGAGTAGTCAAAATACACATCAAAACAAACAAACCGCCCAAAGACAAATTGGCCGGCAAATTACTCTCAAGCTATGAATGACCAAAGAAGAAATGGGCAAAACATTTAATTGCCAAAATGATAAGCAGTTTTTTACAACAAAAAATAACGATGAAGAAAATTTAATTTACTTGAACAAGAGTAGTGAAAATTTAAAAGTTAATGTAAAGGACTAATTGTTTTTTTATTTTCAAAATAAAACCCCATCTACATTATCTTGGAAAGAAAGTTTTCTTTAATTTTGTTAATGTTTTTCATTTGTCATTCTTTTCTTTTCTGCGTTAATCTCGGAAAAATAGAAAAAGAAGAAAAACACAAAATATCATTAACACTTTAAACCGTTAGCTTAACCACTAAATTGTTGGCATTTATGTGGTTGTGGCCACCGCCTAAAGAATCCACAACTGCTGCTGCTGTTGCTGCCATGGCAGCATTGTGAAAGCCGGTAACAGAAACCAAGCATTTCTAAACATTACTATATTGGGGCTTCTGTTAGACTTCTCAGTTACAACAAACACCATTGCCGGGTATGTCATCAAGCTATGCGTAAATCTTTGTATGGCTACTGTGTGGAGTAGTAATTTTTACACAGCCCAGCAGCTTACATTTTCACTGTGTGAAAACAATATGTAGCTGAAAAAAAAAACTAAATGTGGTGCGGAACCAGTTCCTCTACTAGCGTTACTTGGATTTCTGTGTCAACCATAAATGTGCTGCAGCTTGATTCTTTGGTAGTAATCGACAAACTTTAAAAGGAGACCGCATGATATTGCTAAAGAACCTTAAAGTTGTAGTTTTGGAAAAAGAAATTATATTTTTTTGTTTTGTTTGAATGTCGTGCTAGGGAAAAGTGTTAAACTATTTGCCATTTTAGGGAGTTCGGTTAAGCATGAGACCAGTTATTTAAAAAAACATGAATATTCTAAAACAAAAGAATGCTTTATAAGAATGTAAGAGCGAACAAGTTGGACTAACATTAATCTTATAAACCCTTTGCCATGGGTGACAAATTATTCGACATATTGTTGAAAATTGGAATAGGTAAAACAAAATCACTTGAGGACTTACATACACAAAAGACATATTCTCTAGTCAACAAAAATCCTTTTTAGGCCTTTAACATATAATTTCAGACGTCTTGATGTCTTCTCTATGCAAGGTAATACCTCATGAGGACTTTAGAACCCCCCGAGAAGTCTTCTGTTGCCTATAGAAGTCTTCAAAAGGTATTCTTTTGTCCATAGAATACCATAAGGGGACATTTGTTGTCTATGGAAGTGGTCTCCTGTTGTCCACAGAAGGGACTTCTGTTGTCTATGGAAGTCCTCAAGAAGTCTTCTCTCCCAAAGGGACTTTAATTGACTATGGAAATCTTCAACAGGTCTTTTGTTGTCTATAGAAACCCACAAAGGGACTTCTGTTAACTATGGAAATCCTCGAAGTTTTCAAGAGGTCTTCCGTTGTCCATAGAAACCCACAAAGGGACTTCTGTTGACTATGAAATTCCTCAGGAGGTCTTCTGTTTTTCTATAGAAGACCTCAAGAGAACTTGTTTTGTCTATAAAAGCCATCAAGGGGCTTGTGGCAATCTGTTGTCTATAAAAGACCTCAAAAGGTATACTGTAGTATATAAAAGACTGAAAGATCTTCTCTTTGGTCCATAGTACACCCTTAGGGAACTTCTGTTGACTATGGAAGTCCTAAAGAAGTCTTCAAGAGGTCTTCTTCCCCCAAAGAGACTTTTATTGACTACGAAAATCCTCAACAGGTCTTCTGCTGCCCATAGAAACCCACAAACGGACTTCTGTTGACTATGGAAATCCTCAGGAGATCTTCTGTTTTCTATGGAAGACCTCAAAAAACGGACTTCTGTTGATTATGGAAATCCTCAAGAGATCCTCTGTTTTCTATGGAAGACCCCAGACCTTTGTAGTCTATAGAAGACCTAAAGAGAACTTCTTTTGTCAATAAAAGATATCAAGGGGTCTTCTGTTGTTTTAGAAGACCCAGGTAGTATTCTGGTGTCTATAGAAGACCCCAAGAGGTATAAAGCAGATCTCAAGAGGCCTCCTGTTGTCTTTAAAAGACCCCAAAAAGCCTTCTATTGTCTAAAGAAGACATCAGGATGTCTACTTTTGTCCACAAAACATCCTTAGGGGACTTCTGTTGTCTGTGGAAGTCCTCAAAAGGTCTTCTGTTGTCCAGAGAAACCCACAAAGGGACTTCAGTCGACTATGGAAATCCTCAGAGGTCCCTTGTTTTCTATAAAAAACTTCAGCAGGTTTTTGGCAGTCTATTGAAGACCTAAAGTCAAAAAACCTTCAAAGGGTCTTCTGTTTTTTTAGAAGACCCAGGTAGTATTCTGGTGTCTATAAAAGACCTAAAAAGGTATACTGTAGTCAATAGAAGATATCAAGTGGTCTTCTGTTGTCTTTAAAAGCCCCCAAGAAGCCTTCTGTTGTCTAAAGAAGACATCAGGAGGTCTTCTTTTATCCATAGAACACCCTAAGGGGGTTTCTGAGGTCTATGCAATTCCTCAATAGGTCTTCTATTTTTCGGGAGTTTGTTTGTGGCCTATAGAAGACCTCAATGGAACTTCCTTTGTCAATAAAAGCCATCAAGGGGTCTTCGGTTGTTTTAGAAGACCTCGAGTTTTGTCTATAGAACACCCCAACAGTTATTCTGTTGTCTATCGAAATTCTCAAAAGGTGTTCTGTTGTATATGGAAGGCCTAAAGTGGACTTCACCAAAAGACCTCGAATCGTCTTCTCTCCTAACTAAAGACTTCAAGAGCTCTTTTGCTGCCTATAGAAGACCTCTAGAGATCTTCTGTGGCTACAAAGGTCTTCTGCCTCAAAAGGTCTTCTGTTATCTATAAGAGACCCCATGTAGTCTTCCGTTGTCTGTAGAAGACTTCAAGAGGTCGTATATTGTATTCAGAAGATTTCAAGAGGTATTCTGTTACTTAAAGAAGACCTCAATGGTCTTCTATTCGTTGAAGAACCCTCAAGGAGACTTCTATTGTGTATAAAAGGTTACAAGGGGACTTATGTTATTACAAAAACCTCAAAAGTTCTTCTTTTGCCTATAGAAGAGCTTTATAGATTTTCTGTTTCCACAAAAGACTTCAACGGGATTGCTGTTGTCTCGGAGTAACCTACACAAGGAGTAGCCTATAGAAGACCACAGTGTTCTTCTGTTGCCTATATAAGAACTTAAATGTCTTCTGTTAACCTCTTGAGATCTTTAAGAACAACAGACGCTTTATATGGAAAAGAGAAGTCCCCTTGAGGTCTTCTAATGCTGCATTTGAAAGACCTTAAGAGGTCTTCCGTTGTCTTAAGAAGATCTCAAGAGTTCGTCTACTCTTTAAAGAAGACCTCGAGAAGTCTTATGTTGCCTACAGGAGATTTGAACGGGGTCTTTTGAATATGCAAGATTTCAATGAGTCTTCTGTTGTCTCTGAAGGACCTTAACAGGTCATCTGTTGTCTATAAAAAACCTCAAACCGACTTCTGATGCCTAAAGAAGACATCAAACGGGATTATGTTGCCTATAGTAGACCTCAAGGGGTCGTCTGTTGTCTATAGACGACCTGAAGAACATTTCTCTTGACTATAGAAGAACTCAAAAAATCTTCTGTTACCTCTAAAATACTACAAGAGGTATTATGTTGTCCATAGAAGACTTTACGAGGTCTTCTGTTGCATGTAAAATCCCTAAAAAAGGCTTTCTTTGGTATATAGAAGACTTTAAGATGTTCTATAGATAAAAGACTTTCTTAGGATGCCCTCTGTAGATTTGAGAACTCTCAACGAAGTATTTTATGATTTTTGTTTGAAATTTGTCGTGGATGAGATGTACAATGGGCAAAAATACTCTTCGTGTTTAATTTTGAACTGCTTTATCCCTTGAGCTATAATCTCTAGATAAATCCATTTCTATGGATTTCACAAATTAAGTGAAAATTATTCCTTCATTTCTCATTTTTGTTACAATTCCCGTTAGACTGGTAATATGCTACCAAACTATCCCGTTTATTCAGCATTTATTCTTCACTAATTCTTTATCTCCATTAAGCTGAGTGGAAAAATTGCAACTATTTTTTCCTTTGTGATAACAAAAGACTTAGGAAACAAACTTGTTGCCTGCAAAGCTGTAAGATATCACAATGTGACAATGTCATATATTCTATTAGAGACAAAACCAATGCATTTTTCATTCTCAAACTCAGAAATATTCCTGATTCAATTACAAGTTTTTCTTTTTCAAACTGGCTTCTTTTTTCAAACCCCTTCACCACATTTAAACTAGTTTGTGTCATTTAATGGCATCGTTAGGTAAGTTATTGGTCACTGGTCTTTAAGATTAAGTTAAATTTATTTAAAGTTATTTATGTGTGTTTTTACTAAAGAATGGTAGCTAATTAATGACTTTTTAAACAAAAATTTTACTTTTCATACCAGCGAACAGAGAACTCAGCCAGTTAGCTTAGGAAGCAGACATCACGTATATTGTGTATTTAGTACCTTCAGGCATGTTCTTGAACTGCATTTCAATTTTTAAGCTTCTTTTTTTTTTGTAGGTCTTAAGTGTGCTCCACAATGCATGTGTGTGCTTTCTTTTTGTTTTTCTTGCAATTGACCTTAATTTCTCTTACAATTTAGTTTTGTTCGTGATGGTGTTTTTTTCCGTTTTCTATTCTTTTGTTGGAAAGTCTGATCATGTCGTTTTTGTTGCTTGTTATGTGAAAATTTAGTTTAATTTAAATAACTTCAAATATTTTGGTTGATTTGAGGTAATTGCTTACAAAGTTGTGGTAATTGTTTTTGTTATTTCCATTGCCTTTTCACACTGATAAATGAACCGTTAAAATGCGGCTATAAAACTTAAAACACCAGCAATTTATCAAATTAAATCATCCATCAAATGTGTTCATTAAATGCTGAGAATTGTTGCTGCATTTGAGTAGGGAAATTATGTTGCCACCATTAATGGGTGTAAATAAAGATGCTGGCAGGTTGGGTGTTGATGAGACACTGATTTTTTTATTTTCAAATTGCAACTTACATGCTACTTTACAAAATATTTCTTAACCTAGCCTATCACTAATTCTTATCTCTAAACCCTTCATTGACCAAACCAAACAATCCGTTGATCAATGAAGAATTTTCCAACATCGTGTGTGTCATAAGAAGAGTCATAAAAACTAAAGTGCGGTCGCTCGTAATGCACACACAACACTAGTGATAACAGCTACCGCTGCATGTGGGATCTTAAATGATTTTAAAATGTTCCCGACACATGACAACATAATTTACCACTTATGATCTGAACTCATAATGGTAATAAAATATTTATTGATTTAGGCTGCTGGAAACTCGAGTGGAAAATTTATTCTTTATCATCAGAATTTCCAGCGCCTCGACACCAGCCAGAAGTATGTACAAAAGTAATTTGTACATTCTCGCGGCCGGCATAAAAAACAGCTTGGAGTTTAATGATTAGGATTGAGATATGAATAAATACATGAAATTAAGAAATTAAAGATTAGTTGTGGACTGTATCTAAGATAACTATAAAACCGATTAACAATTAGAAGAAATTTATGTTTAAGAATTAAACATTCTGGGCTTTCTTTAAAAATAATAATATTTAAAAAAATATTCGTAGTTGATTCACTAAATATAAACTAACTCAATATATCAATATATTAATGTTTGATAGTGTTGACTTGACCTGCATATAAAAATAATTATAGGTTTGCGAAAAAATAAAAGAAATGAATGTTTAAGAATTAAACATCCTGGGGCAGGCCTAAAAGTACTTAAATATATGAAATATTCAGACTTTAAAAGATTTGTAATTAAAAATTTCAATTACTATCAAAATATAATAAAAATGTGACCAAGCCTGCATCTGCGTTTACGTGATGGCACCTGCCAATCGCTGCAACCATCTCTCCATAGAATTTTTGTTGCGCTTTCCTTCACCTGCATCAGTCGGTCTCATCTTCCAGACTTCGGAATTACTTGGCGACCTCCGTCGCTCAAGAATGGCCTCCTTCTTTAGCTCAATATTTCGTATGGAACATCTCTTTCTGTTGACCGTTAGAAACCTAAATACTTTCCTGTGAATCTCCTTTATTCGAGTGGTCTTCTGATGTGCCCACCGCTTAGTGCCAAGAACCTCCTTTGCTTTACTGTCTTCGATGTTTCTTTTTATGGAGGAACTCTTTTCGACCAACTGGTCGTTCACATATAAGGACGATGACAACATTTCATGTCGCTGCTGGTGATGATGCTGCTGTTGTAATTCCTCCAGATTAATATTGTTATTATGGATTCGATGTATCAAAACACCGTTAATTTCATCTTCTTCAAGGGCAAAGAGTGGCAACTTTTGGCCACATATTGCTGCTGTCTCCGACTCATGTTGCTGATTTAGATGTTGTTGCATCGTTGTTGGACTGTCGTTAATAGAATTTGGATTTATATTGAGTTTGGGTTTCTTGATCTTTCTTTGTATTTCGTTTGTTAACGACTCCTGCACTTTTTCGTTTTCTCCCACCATGCCGCTTTCGGCATTTATTGCTTTAGATTGATTATTGGCCATGGATGATGGTTCAGCTTCATTTGACCCCTTCTCACTACTGTCAATATAATTCATTGCTTTCTTGTGTATCGTCGTTTTAGTTTCTTTCGAAAATGTTTCAACTGCTGGTGACCAGGAGTATCTTGGTTTCCAGTTGTTTGACTTCTTCTCGAAATCGGCCTCGAATTCTTTAATGGCACCCAGCTTTTTCATTATTGCTCTTTGTGTCCAGAAACAATCTGTTTGTGCTTGCTCCAACTGCTTTTCCATAAAACAGTTACCTCCTCCTTGATTTAAAATTATGTCGTATCTCTCCTTAAGATTCCTCATACTGTGGTCCAAGGATCTATACGTTTGTTTTAAAAAGTAATCTCCTTCGATTTCTACCACGTCAGCCATCATCTCGTTGAGTCTCGCCAGAGTGAAATTAAATGCTCTGCTTAAACTTCTTAACCATCGATTCTTGTATAAAATATCTTCTGCATCCATGTTGATTAAATTATGATGTATTAGTTCTTAATATATGGAATAGTGCTTAGTTCTTGATTGTTGCTGCAGAATTGCTCTTTTTCTTCGTCGTCCGTTGTTCCACTTTCACCGCTGCTCCGATTAGCTCTTCTTTCGTCTTCCTCGTTTTTCTTATCGTTTTTTGTCGAAGGTTTAATTTTCTATACTTCGACTTCTCTCGTCGTATTCGTTCTTTCTCTCGTCTTCGTTTTAAGCATAATGGGAATGCATCTTCCCGCCGCCGTTGTTAAAGTTGTAGAGTAATGCTCTTCTTATCACTGAGCACGCTGCTGCTTTAAATTATATTGGTGTTTTTTTTTTCAAATCTTTTCCGCTCGTTTGTTTTAATTCTTCGCTTCTTCCACTTTTTCCCCGCTAGGTCATCCTCTCCGTTTGTTCTTCTTTCCTCCTTCGTATTTTTTATTCGTAGACCTTTCCGTCTTCGTCGTATCGAGTCCTTCTTCTTCGTAATACTACTTCCTTATTCGTATCGTTCTCCTTCACTTCGTTTGTCATAATTTCGATTCATTTGTCGATTCGCTTCTCCTCTTCGTCGTAATCGTAATTTCGCTCCTCTTATTCTTCGTAGATTCGCTCCTCTTATTCTTCGTAATTTCGCTCCTCTTTTCTTCGTGATTTCGCTCCTCTTATTCTTCGTAATTTCGCTCCTCTTTTCTTCGTAATTTGTTTCGTCTTCATCTTCTTCGTTTCGCTTTCTTTGTATAACTTCTTCGTACTGGTTCGACTTCTTCGTTTTCCTCTCGTCAACTATTCTTCTACTTCGTTCTTGCTCTCGCCATCTGTTCGTCTTCTTCGTTTATCTTCTCGTCAACCGCCCTTGTGCATTGTTTTTCTTCACGTCATCCGTTTATCCTCTATACTCGTTCGTTTCCGCCGCCGGTCTCCCTTTCCATCTTCAAAGGGAAGGCTCGATGGACCAAATGTAAATAAAGATGCTGGCAGGTTGGGTGTTGATGAGACACTGATTTTTTTATTTTCAAATTGCAACTTACATGCTACTTTACAAAATATTTCTTAACCTAGCCTATCACTAATTCTTATCTCTAAACCCTTCATTGACCAAACCAAACAATCCGTTGATCAATGAAGAATTTTCCAACATCGTGTGTGTCATAAGAAGAGTCATAAAAACTAAAGTGCGGTCGCTCGTAATGCACACACAACACTAGTGATAACAGCTACCGCTGCATGTGGGATCTTAAATGATTTTAAAATGTTCCCGACACATGACAACATAATTTACCACTTATGATCTGAACTCATAATGGTAATAAAATATTTATTGATTTAGGCTGCTGGAAACTCGAGTGGAAAATTTATTCTTTATCATCAGAATTTCCAGCGCCTCGACACCAGCCAGAAGTATGTACAAAAGTAATTTGTACAATGGGTAATTGTAATGCAAGAACGTCTAATCGAGATGGTTGTTTAAATTATATATTCTAGTTTCTTTTTTGCACAAGGAAAGGGTCATAAAAGTACTTTAGAGCTATGCAAAAAAGGAAATTAAAAATGAAACACAAGCATAAAAAAATGTCCGAATCAGTGGGAGCGGGTTTTTTGGAATATTTGGACCATTATCGTGAGAAGTATCGTCCTCGTTTGGTCCTCTGTTGTTTATAGAAGACATAAAGATGTCTTCTGCTGTCTTAAAAAGGCCTCAAGAAGACTTCTGTTGTGTATAGAGGACCTCAAGTGTTCTTTTTTTAGTTGCCAAAGACCTGAAGATGTATTCCTTTGTTCAAAGAATACATTAAGAAGTCGTCTGTAGTCAATAGAAGACTTCTCGAGGTCTTTGAAAGACAATAGAAGAATTCTGATGTCATCTGTAGCAATTAGAGATAACACCAGAGTTTTTCTTTTGTCCTTGAAAGACCTCAAGATGTGTTCTGTTGACTACAGAAAAATAAGACGAACGCCAATGTCTAGAAAAGTCATCAAAATACTCGTTGCTGTTTATAGAAGTTCTCAAGAAGTCTACTGTTGCCTATAGAAGACCTCAGGAGGCCTTCGGTTGCCTACAGAAGACCTCAAAAGGTCCTCTGTAGTTTATAGGAGTCATTAAGAAGTTTTTCATCGTCAATATAAGACCTCCATTGTCTAGAAAATTCCTCAAAAGGCATTCTGTTGTTTATAGGAGCCCTCAAGAAGTCTTCTCTTGGTAACAGAAGACCTCAAGGTGCCTTCTGTTGCCTATAGAACCTCACAAGGTCATTTGGTGTCTATAGAATACCTCCATTGTCTAAAAAAGTCCTCAAATGACCTATGTTGTTTATAGGAGCCCTCAAGAAGTCTTCTGTTGGCCATAGAAGACCTCACGAGGCCTTCGGTTGCCTATAGAAGACCTCAAAAGGCCCTATGTTGTTTAAAGGAGACTTTAAGAAGTCTTCTAATGCCTAAAGAAGGTCTCAAGAGTTGCTCTGTTGTCTACAGAAGAAATAAAGAAGTCTTCTGTTGTCTGTGAATGACCTCTATTGTCTAAAGAGTTCTCAAATGACGCTCTGTTGTTTATAGGAGCCATCAGGAAGTATTCTGTTACCTTTAGAAGACCTCAAGAGACCCTCTGGTTTTTTTTTTTTTTTGTTGCGTATAGAAGACGTCTGCTGTCTACAGAAGACCTCTTCTGTTGCCTATAGAACCTCACGAGGTCATATGTTGTCTATAGTAAACCACCATTGTCTAAAAAAGTCTAAAGTCTTCAAATGACCCTATGTTGTTTATAGGAACCCTCAAGAAGTCTTCTGTTGGCCAGACCTCACGAGGCATTCGGTTGCCTAAAGAAGACCTCAAAAGGCCCTATGTTGTTTAAATGAGACTTCTTCTGATGCCTAAAGAAGGCCTCAAGAGGTTCTCTGTTGTCTACAGAATAAGTAAAGAAGTCTTCTGTTGTTTGTGAATGACCTCCATTGTCTAAACAGTCCTCTCTTGTTTAAAGGAGACTTTAAGAAGTCTTCTGATGCCTACAGAAGAACTCAAGAGGTCCTCTGTTGCCTATAGAAGAAACAAAGAAGTCTGCTGTTGTCATTGAACGACCTCCATTGTCTAAAAAGTCCTCAAATGACCCTCTGTTGTTTATAAGAGCCATTAGGATGTATTCTGTTTCTTATAGTAGACCTCAAGAGAGAGAGAGAGAGAGAGATCTTCCGCTATCTAAAAAAGCACGCAAGTGGTCTTCTGTTTTATTTAGAAGACCTACAGAAGTTTTCTTTTATATAAAAAAGTTCTCAAGGTGGATTTTCCCGCTATAGATGACCTCAGGGACCTTCCATTGTCAAGAGTTCGTCGGTTGTCTAAAGAAGACTGCAACTGGTCTTGCGTGGTGTCACAAGAAATCGTCCGTCACAAGAGTTCAACTGTTGTCTATGGAAGATATCGAATAGGTCTTATCTTGCTGTGGAAGACCTCAAGAAGTGTTGCCTACGGAAGCCATCAAGAGGCCTTCTGCTGTCTAAAAAAGACCTCGGAAGGCCTTCTGAGCCATCAAGAAGTCTTCTGTCATCAAGGGACCTTCTGTTGCCTATAGAATACCTCATGAGGTCCTTTGTTGTCCATAGAAGACCTCCATTGTCTAAAAAAAAATTAAGAAGTCTTCTGAAGGCCTTCTGAGCCATCAATAACTCTTCTGTCATCAAAGGGCCTTCTGTTGCCTATGGAAGACCTCACGAAGTCCTTTGTTGACCATAGAAGACCTCCATTGTCTAGAAAAAAATTAAGAAGTCTTCTGTTGCCTGAAGAAGACCTCTATAGGCCCTCTGTTGTCCATAGAGGAAATATAGAAGTCTTCAGTTGTCTATAGAAGACCTCAAGAAGTATTCTGTTGTCTATAGAAGACTTCAAGAAGTCCTTAATATATTTTTAGAAGACCTCGGAAGATTATATTTTGCATATAGAAGACCTTAAAAGGAGTTCTGTTGTCTATAGAACTAGTTTGTTATCTGTGGAAGGCCTGTAGAGGTCATATTTAGCATTTGTAAGGCCTCAGGAAGTCTTCTTTGTTCCACAAAACCTCAAGAAGTCTTCCTTTGTCTACAGAGGACCTCAAGGTGACTTCTGGTGTCAGTAGACGACATCAGAGATATTTCGTTGTATTTTGAAGAGCTCAACAGCTACTCTGTATTCTATGGAAGACACCGAGAGGTTTTCCCTTGAATATAGACGGCCTCAAGAAATCTTTTCTTGCCTATGGAATACCTCAGTAGGTCTGAGTGTGATGTGTTCTGTTATCCACAGAACAATTTTCTTATCTGTGGAAGGCCTGTAGAGGTCATATTTAGTATTAATAAGGCCTCAGGAAGTCTTCTTTTGTCCACAAAACCTCAAGAAGGCTTCCTTTGTCTACAGAGGACCTCAAGGTGACTTCTGGTGTCAGTAAACGACATCAGAGATTTTCCGTTGTATTTTGAAGAGCTCAAGAGCTACTTTGTGAAAGACATCGAGAGATTTTCTGCTGCCTATAGACGGGCTCAAAAAATCTTATGTTGCATATGGAATACCTCAGTAGGTCTGTGTGTGATGTGTTCTGTTGTGTACAGAACAAAATGCTTATCTGTGGAAGACCTGTAGAGGTCATATTTTGTATACGTTTAAGGCCTGTGGAGGTCTTCTTTTATCTACCAAACCTCAAGAAGGCTTCGGTTATCTACAGAAGACCTCAAGGTGACATCTGGTGTCAGTAGACGACATCCGAGATTTTCCGTTGTATGAAGAAGAGCTCAAGAGCTACTCTGTATTCTATGGAGGACACTGAGAGGTCTTCTGATGCCTATAGACGGCCTCAAGAAATCTTCTCTTGCCTATGGAATACGTCAGTAGGTCTGTGTGTGATGTGTTCTGTTGTCTACAGAACAATTTTCTTATTTATGGAAAACCTGTAGAGGTCATATTTTGTATATATAGAGGTCTTCTTTTGTCTACCAAACCTCAAGAAGGCGTATGTTGTCTACAGAGGGCCGGACCTCAAACTGACTTCTGGTGTCAGTAGACGACATCAGAGATTTTCCGTTGCATTTAGAAGAGATCAATAGCTATTCTGTATTCTATGAAAGACACCGAGAGGTCTTCTGTTGCCTACAGACGGCCTTAAGAAATCATCTGTTGCATATGGAATATCTCAGGAGGACTTTGGATGGCTTTTGAAGACCTCAAGAAGTCTTCTGGTCTCTACAGAAGACCTCAAGGTGGTTTCGCATATCTGTAGATGACCTCAGAGATCATCCGTTTCCTTTGGAAACCCTCAAGATGTCATCTATTGTCTTTTGTTGGTTATAGACGACCTCAAGTGGTCTTCTGTTTCATATAGACGACCTCAAGAATACATCAAGAGGCCTTCGGTTGTCTGTTAAACAACTAAAAAATCTTTCCTTGTCTACAGAAGACCACAAGGTGGTTTCTCGTGTCTCTTAAAGCCCTTAGAAAACTTCCGTTGTCTACAGAAGACCACAGGGTGGCTCGTGTATCCATAGATGACGTCAAAGATCTCCTGTTGACCTCAAGAGATATTCTGTTGCTTATAGACGACCTCAAGTGGAATTTTGTTGTCTATAGAATACCTCAGGAGGTCATTGGATGTCTTTTGAAGACCTTAGGAAGTTTTCTGTTCTGTACAGAAGAGCTTAAGGTCTTTGAAAGGCCTCAAGAGGTCGTTTGTTGTCTATAGACGACTGCAAGAGATCTTCTGTTGCTTAAAGGCGACTTGAAGAGGTCTTTTGCTGCCTATAGAATATATCGAAAGGTCTTCAGTGTTCTCTTGAAGATCTTAAGGTGTCTTCTTGTGTCTATAGATGACTTTGAATATCTTCCTTTGTCTATAGACGACTTCAAGAGATCTTTTGTTGCCTAAAGGCGACTAGAAGAGGTTTTTTTCTGCCTATAGATTATATCGAGAGATGTTCGGTGTTCTCTTGAAGATATTAAGGTGTCTTCTTGTGTCTATAGATGACTTTGGATACCTTCCATTGTCTTTGCAGAACCTCAAGAGGTCACCTGCTGTCTAAGAAAACTTCCTGAAAATTTCTGTTGTCTTTAGAGACCTCAGGAAGTATTTCGTTGTCTATGGAAGATCTCAATAGGTATTTTGCCGTCAATAACAGATCTCAGTAGGTATTCAGCTGTCTAACGATGGCCTTTGCTGTTTATAGAAGATCGTAAAAATCTTCTTTTGTCTAAGAAAACCTTATATGCCTTATTTTGTCTGTAAAAGACCAGAAGAGGTCATCTGTGATCTACTGAAGACCTTAAGTCCTTTCTTGTCAATAAAAGAATTTAAAAAGTTTTCACTTGTCTATAGCCAATAATAATACCTCAATAAGTCCGCCGTTGCCAATGTAAGACCTCAGAAGGCCTTCTGTTGTCAATAAAAGACCTCAAGAATTTTATAAATACCTTAAACGCCTTCTGAAGTCTCACGAGGTCCCCTGTCTTTAAAGACCTCAAGAATTATTTTGTTGTCTATAAAAGATCTCAACAGGTATTGTGGCATCAATAGCAGATCTCACAAGGTGTTCAGCTGTCTATAGTTAACATGAGAGTGCCTCCTATTTACTATAGAAGCCTTCAGGGCGTCTCCTCTTGACTATAGAAGTCATCTCAGTAGGTATTCAGCTGACTATAGATCTCAATAGGTATTGTGCCGTCAATAACAGATCTCAATAGGTATTCAGCTGTCTACGGTTGACCTGAGTATACCTCCTATTTACCATAGAAATTTTCAGGACGTCTCTTCTTGACTATAATAGTCATCTTAGTAGGTATTCAGCTATAGACAGTCCCCTGGGTGTCACCTCTTGACTACAGAAGTCTTATGTAGTCGATAGAAGACCTTAAGAGGCCTCGTGCTTTAGATAGAAGATCTCGTGAAGTCTTCTTTTGTCTATAGAATACCTCTAAGTCTACTTTTATTTGAATCAGACCTCAAGCATGCTTCTGGTATCTGTATATGATCTCAAAGATCTTCCATCGTCTTTGGTAGACTTAGCATTTACCTTTAATAAGGCATAACTTGCCAAAACTACAATGTAGGTTAGCACGAGTATCTCTCTCAAATGTCATTAGAAAAAACAAAAGACTTAAACCACAAACCTAAATATGATACAAAACCCCTTCCACTTCCGCTATTCAAAAATGAGAACTAAAACTATTGCCACCTCCTCCCCAGCATTTTGTAGCATCGAATCATCAAATTCATTCACTTTCTTTGTCATTTACCCGGCAACCACAATAAACGTCATCATCAGATAAAGTAGTTCACCTGCTGTTGTCTGTCTGTCCGTCTGTCTTTTGTGGTTTGGTTGTTAATGAATAATTCGCACACTCCAAAAACACACTTTCTAATGTAATTGCTCCCTGCCTCCCTATCTACCTACCACAAATGGAGACCTCGTTCGCCCATTTGGTTGGTAAACAAAAGCAACAACAAGAAAAGAATCACATCATTACATGGCACATTTCTAATTGACAATAATACCAAAAAACAAATGAATAAAAAACAAGTACTTGGAGCTACTGTCAATTGTTTGGTGTCTCTCTTTTTTATGGCGATGAGAATTAGTTTCCTCAGTTTTCTTTTAAATAAAAAGCCATTGTTGAAAACAATAACAATGCCCTTAGTTGCTTGTTGTAATAAAACGAAGAACAGAAAAACTAGAACACATTTAAACAGTAACAATGACTTTTAGAGAAATTAACATTTGAACAATTATTTTGAGGTGACTTAAAACTGAGTGACACACAAAACAAAGAAAATGGAAATTTCTTTTTTCTTTTTGGAAAAATACAAATAAAATATATAACTATTAAGAAAGCAAAAACTTATAAAGATGACAACAATAAACTAAACGTTAATTTTGGGGAACATGTCATGGGATTTTGGAAATAAATAAAAGTTTGAGTAAAGAATAATTTACAAGTTTTTAAAATACAAAGCCATTTATTCTACTTTTTTTAAATTCTATTTAATTTATTTATTTTATTTTTTGTTTTTCTTATAAAAAGAAAGTCTATTTTGCTTTGTTTTCATTTGATTCATGATTCACTGAAAAGAATTTTGTGTTTCTTCTGAGCAACTGTTAAACCAGAAATCACCCAAAAACCTATTTTAAGCTTAACGGTTTTAACCACAAAAGCATAACTTAACAATGCTAATGATTAAGCCGTTAGATTATCAAAAAACCCGTAAGCCATAAACATGCATACATTTTTCTCAAGAAAAAAAATCTAAAACAAGGGATAAGCAAAAGAAGAAATAGGCAAGAATGAGGAAAAAACAAACAACCATGACCACTTCAAAAATAATTCCCCTTCCCCTCTCCACAAAAAGTGTTACAGAAAACCGTTGGATAACACAAATTTTGGCTGCTGGTGATTTAATGTGGTTTCATTTTCATTTCAAATCACTTTCTCGAATATACAGAACACAAAATAAAATTTAAATTAGAAAAAGCAGAAGAAGAAATACCCAAAAAAGAAAGAAAGAAAAACACCCAAAAAATATTGCTGGCTCATCATTCAAATCTAATAATGAAACATTTTGATAACACTTGTTTTTTGTTTTTACCTAATCCCCATTGAGAATATTTATTTTATACTACTGCCTGTAGATAATTCACTCAATGACGGATGAGTTTTAAAATCAAAAAAATGCTTATCATCATCATAACCACATTCACATATACAAGCCATTTCTTCACTTCACTTTCATACATTGTAATTGTAGAATTTATGACACGTTTTTTTTGTTCTCTGAGCTCTTTGCTTTGTTTCCTAAGTCAACTAAAAGCTGTTGATTATAAGAGGCTTAAGGCTAATTATGTTCAATGTCTTGTAATTAAGGCATAAAATTGCTTTTTTATCTTTGGTTTAAATGGCATTTGTCAGAAGAAGAAAAAGATATCATCATTATTACCATTCAAGTTTGTATCTTAAGTCTTTTGATTTGCCTATCATTTGCTCTAGAGAACAAGAGATTAAATAGTAAGAGATTGAGAATTTTACTAGCTAATGGAAAAAAGAGAGATTTCATAAGAGACAAAAAATCTGGCATTGCTAGTATTAAAGATTGTGGCCTTAAACCAGTGATCCTCAAAATATTTTAGACATTGTCGGTGCCAGAAGACCTGAATCTTTATTTGTCTATTGAAGAGCTCCAGACGACTTCTGCTTCCTCTAGAAGACCTCAAGAGGGATTTTGTTGTCTCGAAAAGACAAACAGAAGTTCTCTTTTGTCTCTAGAAGGCATAAAGAGGTCTTATGTTGTCTGTAAAAGACCTCTACGGATCTTTTTTGTCTGAAGAGTATCGCAAATGGTCTTCTGTTGCATTTGGAAGACCTCAGCAGGCCTTCTTTTGTCTAGAAATGACCTCAAGAGGTCTTATGGTGTCTATAAAAGACTCCAAGAAGTCGTCAGTTGCTATAGAACTGTTTTTCTCCTATGTAAAGAATACCTCTAAAAACGTATTTTGTCTATATAGAAGAACTCAGTGGATCTTTTGCTGTCTATAGAAGTCCCCAAAAGCCTTCTATTGTATAAAAAATACCTCAACAGGCCTCTTTTTGTCTAAATAATGCATTAAAAGGTCTTCTGTTGCCTGCAGAAGACTTGACGAAGTCGTCTGTTGCCCACGGAAGACCTCAAGGCGTTTTCTTTTGTTGATAGAACACTTCAAAGGTCCTATTTTGCCTACAAAAAACCTTACAAGTCTTCTTTTATCTATAGAAGATCATAAAGGTCTTTTTTGTCTACAGAAGGCTACAAGAGGTCTTCTTTGATCTATAGGAGACCTCCAGAGGCATTTTTTGTCAATAGGAGACTTTAAAAAGTCTTTAGTTATCTATAGAAGACCCCGAGAAGTCGCCTGTTGCTTATAGAAGACCTCAAGAGGCCTTCTGATGCCCATAATATACTATAGATTACTTTAAAGGCCAGATGTTGTTTGTAGAGGACCTCACGAGGTCAATAGGAGACTTTAAAAAGTCCTCTGTTATCTATAGAAGACCCCGAAAAGTCGCCTGTTGCTTATGGAAGACCTCAGGAGGCCTTCTGATGCTCATAATATACTATAGATTACCTAAAAGGTTTGTAGAAGACCTCACGAGGTCTTCTGCTGCCTATAGAAGACCTTAAATTATTATTTTGCCTATAGAAGACCACAAGAGGTCTTCTGGTGCCTATAGAACTCCTCAAGAGGCATTTTTGTTTTTTTTTTTGTAATACAAAACTTTAAAAGTCTTCAGTTGTCTATAGAAGACCTCAAGATGTCGCCTGCTGCCTATGGAGGACCTCACAATATCTTCCACTGTTTATAGAAGACCTTAAAGGTCTTCTTTTGCCTATAGAATACCACAAGAGGTCTTCTGATGTCTATAGAAAATCTCATGATGCCTTTTTTGTCAGTAGGAGACTTTAAAAAGTCTTCAGTTATCAGAAGACCCCGAGAAGTCGCCTGTTGCTATAGAAGATCGTAAAGGTCTTCTCATGTCTATAGAAGATCACAAGAGACATTTTTGTTAAACAAAGTCTACAGTTGTCTATAGTAGACCTCAAGAAGTCGCCTGTTGCCTATGGAAGACCTCAAGAGCCTTCTGGTGTCTATAAAAGACCTTAAGAAGTCTATAGAAGATCTTAAAGGTCTTCTGTTGTTTATAGAAGACCTCTGTTGTCAAAAGAAGACATCAAGAAGTCTTCTAATAGTTATCGAGAACTTTAATATATCTTACGTTGCTTATAAAAGATTTAAGCGGTCTTCTTAAAGATATTCTGTAGTGTAGAAGACCTCAAGAAGTTTTCTGTTGCCTATGGAAGACTTCAAAAGGTCCTCCGTTGTTTTTAGGACACCTTGAGAAGTCTTACTTTGCATATTAAAGGCCTCAAAGGGTCTTCTGTTGTCCATGGAAGCCCTCAAGAAGTCGTATGTTGCTTATAGAAGATCTCAAGAGGCTTTCTGTCGTCTATAGAAGACCTCAAGGAGTCTCTTGGAATACCGCCAGAGGCCTAGAAAAGACCTCAAGAAGTCTTCTATTGTGTCCATAAGACCTCAAGGTGGCTTCTCGTGTCTTTAGATGACTTCAAGGTATTCTGTTGCCTCCAGAAGAGCTCAAGCAGACTTCTTTTGTCTCCATTGTCTAGAAATGACCTCAGGAGGTCTCCTGATGTTTATAGGATGCCTCAAGTGATCTTATGTTGCATATAAAGTCCTTAAGATGAGTTCCGTTGTTTATAGAACAATTTAGGAAGTTCTCTCTTATCTCTGGAACACCCCAAGATTTATATTTTAGCCACACAAGGTTTGAAGAGGTATTCTGTTTTATATAGAAGACATCGAAAAGTTTTGTTCTGCTAGGAATACCCCACGGAATCTTCTGTTGTCTATAGAAAACCTCAAGGTAGCCTCTCGTGTCTGTAGATGACATCAGAGGTTTTCCGTTGTCTAAATAACACCTCAAGATGTCTTCAGTTCTCCTTTGAAGAGCTCAGCAGCTCCTCTGTTCATCTAGAAGACCTCTAGAGTGCTTTTGTTGACTAGAAAAGAGGTCCTATTTCGCATATAAATATTCTCAAGATGTGTTCTGCTGCCTATAGAAGAATTCCGCAAGTCTCTGGGAGGTCATATGGTGCATATAGAAGGTCACAGTTGGCCTTCTGTTACCTATAGAAGACATCAGGATACCTTTTGCTCATAAATCGATACATTTTCTTGGCCTTTATCGTTCAAATATGTCATGACTTATCTTATCTTTAACTTAACAACTTTAAAATAGTTTACAAGTTGCCTTAGTTCTCACGTTTCAAATACTCCACAGTTCTCAAGCTGAAAACATACTACAACTTGCTGCAAGTTGTCAATGACTTGCCTTCGTTCTCAAACTTAAACTAGTACATGCCTTGCCTTAGTTATAATCCTAAAATAAAGCACGACTTGCTTAAGGCAGACAACGATTCGCCTTAGTTCTTAGCCTTAAAATAGATCCCGACTTGCCCTTGTTGTCAAACAGAAAACAAACCACGATTCGCTTTACTTCCCATAGTTCACGACCTGACTTAGTTCCGAAACTTAAAACATGGCACGATTCCCCTTAGTTCTCAGCCTTAAAACAGTTCCCATCGTTAAAATAATTCAAGTCTTGCCTTAGTTCTCAGGCTTCAACTAGGTCAAAACTTGGCTTAGTTCTCAAATCTAAAATAGTCTTCGAATTTACTTAGATATCAAGCCTAAAAGTTGTCACGATTTCTTTTCGATCTCAGTCTTAACATAGTATACTTCGTGCTTTAGTTCTCAATAGAATTGTTTCGTTCATAAACGGACTAGTTCAAAGGAACGATTCCCTGAAATGAACCAACAGAATCATATGCAGTTCATTTGTTATATCGTTCATTTAGCTCATCTCGTTCGTTTAGCTCCTCTCGTTCATACAACTCTTCTGGTTTAGTAGGTTGAATTGGTGAATATAGGTCCTTCAGGTCATTCTAGGCCTATTGATGATGAGAAGATGGAGCATGAACGATATTCATCAGAAAATCTTAGACTAAAATACAATAAACTTCATTGTTGACATTTTTCCTATAGAAATATTTCATTGGTGATATTTTTCTATAGAAAAACTTTACCAGTGATCCTTTTTTTGTAGAAAAATGTCAAGTGTGGTAATTGGTGATATTTTTTCACTAGAAAAATTTCATTGGTGATGCTTTTCTTAAGAAAAATTTTATTGGTGATATTTTTCCTATAAAAAAATTCATTGGTGATATTTTTTCCTCTAGAAACATTTAATTGGTGATATTTCTCCCTTAGAAAAAAATCATTGGTGATATTTTTCCTTTAGAAAAAGTGTCGTTGGTGATATTTTTCCTATAAAAATGTTATTGGTGACATTATTCCTATAGAAAAATTTTATTGGCGGTATTTTTCCTTTAGAAAGGAAAAATTTATTTGGTGATATAGAAAAATTTATTTGGTGATATTTTTGCTATAAAAAATGCCACTGGTGATATTTTTCCTATAGAAAAATGTCATTGGTAATATTTTTCCTATAGAAAAATTTCATTGGTGATATTTTTCCTACAGAAAAATTTCATTGGTGATATCTTTCCTATAGAAAAATTTCATTGGTGATATTTTTCCCACAGAAAAATGTCATTGGTGATATTTTATGTATAGTAAAATTTCATTGGTGATACTTTTCTTTAAGAAAAATTTCATTGGTGATATTTTTATACAGAAAATGTACTGATGTTATTTTTCCTATAGAAAAATGTTATAGGTGATATTTTTCCTACAGACAAAATTCATTGGTGATACTTTCCTTATAGAAAAATTCCATTGGTAATATTTTTCCTTTAGAAAAATGTTGCTGGTGATATTTTTCCTATAGCAAATGTCAATGGTTATATTTGTCCAATAGAAAAATGTTATTCGTGATAAATTTTTTACAGAAAAATATAATTGGCGATACTTTTCCTTAAGAAAAATGTCATTGGTGATATCTTTCCCTTAGAAAAATTTCATAGATGATATATTACTTCTAGAAAAATGTCACTAATAGTTTTGCCTGTGCTAAGTTAAAGTGCTACTTAGTCTTCTTCTGTTTTTTTTTCTTCCTTCGTATCTTTTATCTCTGTCAAATATCATTAAAAAAGGTTCTCCAACGTTTTTTTAACTCTCCCATATTCTTCCTTACAAAAATTCCTTTATTTGTGGAATTAAAAGGATTATAAAATATCCCCTCCATTCCCAACAACATCCAGGTCTTCTTCTTATTGTATACTTCTTTATGATATCTAACAAAATTTTACAATGCCATCTCAGAATGCCATTACCATCAGCATTTTCCTAACTTTATCTTCTTAACTGCAGAAAATAGAAAAAACACCAACCAAACAATGAATTGCTGCAATTCTTTGGAAACCCTCAAAAGCTAACCCTTTTATTAGGCAGCTTAAAATGTTGCAAGCCAATGTTAAGCCTGCGGGAAAAATAAATAAAAAAACCAAAAAAAGAAAAGGCCACTAAGAATGGCAGCAGAGAAAAAAATCACACAAAAACCGACAAAAAATTCCATAGAAAACAAACACCTTTTGCCACAGAGGCCACAAACGGGGCAAAGTAACCCATAACAACAATAGGAACTTAGGAACTTACAACAACAACAAAAAACGAGGCAAACAACTCTTTGACTGTAAAACAATAACAATATTTTAGCACAATAGACAACTGAAACATGTAACGAAATGTTAGAATGGTTAGAAAAGTGTGGCTCAACAAACGTTGTAACGATAACACCCGTTTACCAGCATTTAAGCGGGACTGGCCATTGCACTAGGAGTTACGAGGGGCAAGTAACTTCAGCTTATGCCTGGGACTTTTGTCTTTAAAACATTTTTGAAAACATGAAAATTGTAATAACATTCTAAGCAATCTAGCGAGAGGAGAAGAGAGAAGAAGAAGCAGCATTGGACAAAACTCTTGCCCTGTCTCTCGATCCAACAATTAGAACATTGTTACCTTACACATTGAAAGCAAAACAATGATGGTGTAGCTATAAGGCAGCTACTATGCAACACGCAACTTAACAACATCCCCAAAGAGGGTTTGCTTAAAACCAGCAGGCCTTGTTCTGTTTCGTGTTTCGTGGTCTCTGTGCAAGAATTTGAACCTTTAAGAGTTCTTCTTGTTAATCTTTGCAATAACACCATGTTAAACAACGCGAACGGTCGGCCAAAAGCAAACCTAGTCATTTTTATGGCCTTTTTGGTGGCTTAGAAGTAACACTCTAGTCTACTGGTTGGATAAGTTGTTTTGTTGCAAGAGGCAAAAGCCGACCAGCATTATTTGAAAGAAAATTGCCAAAACAAAAACAAAAGAGTTACTCAAAATGCCATAACGTATAAATTAGGTTATGGCAAGGGTAAAGGTCTTAAATAACTAAAAGCATTTTTAAGAAGTTTTGCCGAAAACAACTTTAAAAGGATTTTAGGATCTTCGTAGGAAAAAATAAATTAAAAATTATTTTCATAAAAATTATTAACATTTTTTTTCTTTTTTCCTTTTCAGGTAATACTCTCCTCCTTTTCATTCATCTAATAACCGTAAGTAGTGTTGTTTCTTATCATATCCTCCTTGCATTTGAGATCTTTGCGGAAAATATCATAAAATCATTTCATGACTCTCTGCATTTGTGGCATTTCCTGTTCTTAATGAACTAAGAACTCAATCGTTAGAAATTAATTTCACATAATTTCCTATGGAAAATGTGCCATTACCACAACTAATTACCCAATCAGAGGGGAAGAGGAAGAACAAGAAGTGGAAGCAAACAGTAAATGAACACCAAACAAGGAGAAAAAAGGCATAAAAAGATTAGATTCTAGCAACTATTACCAAGACACATTTTTCTTTTTAAGAACGCTATCAAGCAATAAACAAAAATCTCTGGGTGCGAACGAGATTCAAAGGCACCTTGTTCCAAGTGGTCTTCAACCTGAATATGAACTTTAAGAACTCTTCTTGTCACTGAAGTTTTGCAATGGGTTATCTATTAAAAAATACCTTAAAAGGCCCCCCTCCGGTGACAGAAGATGATTAAGAGATTGGGCACTCCTTGATCAACTGGTTACCATTGCCGCCTTGTTCCAAGTGGTGTTCAACCTAAATATGAACTTTAACAACTCTTTTTGCCATGGAAGTTTTCCAATGGGTTTTCTATTAAAAAATACCTTAAAAGGCCCCCCTCCCGTGACAGAAGATGATTAAGAGATTAGGCACGCCCTTGGTCAACTGGTTACCATTGCCGCCTTGCTCACAAAGAGTCAAGATTTCTAGACTCCGATAATACAGGATTAATTCTCCCTTATAAAAATGTTAGCACGCCGTTTGGAACCGGCCATAAGAAGGGGCCAATATCATTTAGCTCAAAATAGAATCCAGCTGATCTATTGAAAGCTCTAAATCGAACCTTGAGACCACTTTTTTAACTAACAAAACCTCCAAATGACCTTCATCAAGTCCAACAAGCTTTGAAGGTAGGTAAACGACATCAAATAGGCCATCTGCATATAAATGTTTGGAAGATGACCTCGAATATTCTCTACTTATAACGATATTTAAAAAAAAAATATCACTCTAAATCTATTCTAGATTGACAAAATATGTGAAAAGTCTTCTTACCTGCAGAACTTTTGAGGATATTTTACCTTTAAGATATATCATAATAATTTTCTACCTAAATGGGCCTCCTTGAGACAGGTAAAAGAAATGTTCTACATAGAGTGGACATATTGAGGCAGGTAGAAGAATTTTTGAGGATTTAGACTCAAGAGGTAATTTATGTATAGTATATACGAAAGATGTTTTCTAGAGGCAGACGATATCAAAGAGGCCATCTGCATATAGATCTTTGGTAGATGACTTCGAAGATGCCATTCTAGATCTATTCCACAGATAGCAATCCCTGAGAAATTTTCTATAGATTGAAGGGTCTCAAGTCGACTTTAGAACAAGATCTGTGAGAAGCCTTCCTACCTGCAGAACTTTTGAGGATATTTTACCTTATAGATATATCATAATAATGTTCTACCTAAATGACCTCCTTGAGTCAGGTAAAAGAAATATTCTAGCTAGAGTGGACATATTGAGTCAGGTAAAAGAAATTTCCTACCTAAAATGGGCATGTTGAAGCAGGTAGAAGAACCTTTGAGGATTTATACTCAAAAGGTAATTTATGTATATAGTAGATCCTGAAGATGTTTTCTAGAGGCAGACGATATCAAAGAGGCCATATGCATATAGAGCTGTAGTAGATGACTTCGAAGATGTCACTCTAGATCTATTGTACAGATAGTAATCCATGAAAAAATTGTCTATAGATTGAAGGGTATCAAGTCGACTTTAGGACAAGATCTCTGGTTGGTATATGGCCTCGAAAATGCTCTCCCTACAAAGATATTTTTGTAAATATAACTCTAAATCTATTCTATAGATAGTAATCCCTGAGAAATTTTCTATAGATTGACAAAATATGTGAGAAGTCTTCCTACCTGTAGAACTTTTGAGGATATTTTACCTTTAAGATGTATCATAATAATTTTCTACCTACATGGGCCTCCTTGAGACAGATAAAATAAACGTTCTACCTAGAGTGGACATATTGAGGCAGGTAGAACAACTTTTGAGGATGTAGACTCAAGAGGTAATTTATGTATAGTATGTCCGAAAGATTTTTTCTAGAGGCAGAGGTCATCTGCATATAGAGCTTTGGTAGATGAACTCGAAGATGTCACTCTAGATCTATTATACAGATAGTAATCCCTGAGAAATGTTGTATAGATGAAGGGTATTAAGTCGACTTTAGGACAAGATCTCTGAGAAGTCTGTAGAACTTTTGAGGATTTTTTAAATTTAATAATTTTCTACCTATATAGGGCACCGTGTAGTACAAGAACATTTTTCCCTGTAGGTCATTTTAAGCCAGGTAGCAGAATTTTTGGGGATCCATAAGAGACATTTTCATCCCATTTCGAAGAAAGACTTTTCTTAGGACTTCAATTAATGGAAAACCTATTCAGGATATTATTTCTAAGATAGACTTTTTCAGAACTTATATCCATAGAAGACCTCTTAATAGTATTCTATCCCTAAAAGACCAACTATAGAGGGCACCTTGAGGCAGGTAGAATAACCTTTTTACCTGTAGGACATATTAGGCAGGTAGCAGAATTTTTGGGGATCCATAGATGACATTTTCACCGTATTTCAAAGAAAGACTTTTCTTACGACTTCAATTAATGGAAAACCTATTCAGAATATTATTTCTGAAATAGACTTTTTCAGACCTTATATCCATAGAAGACCTCTTAATAGTATTCTATCCCTCAAAGACCAATGTTACGCGATCTGGCTTCAGTCTCTTCTGGACTTCTGCTCTTTCTGAAAACCTTCTACCAGTTAATGACCTTCTATCCAAAAGCCCCTTGAGTATTTGTCCTACCTGCAAGGTCCTTTTTCTATACAAAATTTGCCTTAAAATAAAACAAAACAAAAAATACCTATAAAAACTATCGAATTCTAATTGAAAATCTTTCACCAACAGAGAACCTCTTATGAATCTTCATTTCTCTTATGAATCTTCCATTGAAGATCTCTCATGGTTCTTCTCCATATGTAAGACGCCGTAAGGGGCTTCGCCGTATATAGAAGTTCTTTACAGGGTTTTATATCCATAAAAGACCTCTTGAGTCTCTTCACCATCTTAAAGATGGTTCCTTTTAGCTCAATGTTATGAGGCCTCCTTGTAATAGCTTCAGGAAAATTCTTAGGAAAAGTCGCCTACTTTATGGTGAAGAGTTTTTTGCCGTCACTGAAAAATGATGATGGCCTAAGAATCGAATTGAAAACACAGAGCGCGTGATTACCATTGTGTCACGTTGACACACAGATCTTGAAGACCTTTTTCATGTATAGAAGTCCTTTCCAGAGCCGTTTGTCTATTAATGACCTCTTGTGTGTCTTCTACCTAGAGGAACTCATAAACATTATTCTTTTTAGCTGAAGTATATGGGAACTACTTGTTACAGCCTTGCCGGACAACACCACTTGCCTGCAATGCTCTGGAAATGTCGGAAAGCCATAGCAGAAAAATGTGATTTTTGTCAGGCCCAACTCTTATAAAATCGAAGATCTCTTTAAGGTCTTCTACCTACCTGTTAATGCTCTTTTATAAGCTTAGAACTATGAAGGCTTAAAGATCCCTTACTGATCTCCCAATTAGAAACACTTTTTAAAAGGGTTCCTATCTTCACAAAAGCTTTCCTACCTATAGGTGACTTTATATCGAATACCTCTTAAGGATCTTCCACCTTTAAAATACCCTTTGAAGGTCGTCTATCTGCAGAAGAACCTTTCTAGTTCTTTTTACAGGTAGAAGACCATAAAAAGCTTCTCTATAAGATTCAAGATTATCTACGGGTCTTCGATTTGAAGTGGAGAGGTTTTCCTGGTCGTCTTGAAGCTGTTCTATCTACAGAAAACCGCTGCTTGCTTAAAGTACCTTCAGAACCGAGATATCTTAAGATCTATCTGCAGAAAAACTTTGGAGGTCTCCTATGTATGGGACGTCAAGAAGTCGTTCTATCTACAAAAACCCTACTTCCATCGGAGACGTCTTGAGACCCCTCTAGCTATAAAAACCCTTTTTAAAGACTTCTGTCTGTAGAAAAAAAAACCTTAAAAGTAATTTAAACATGTCATAAATATCCTTTGCAGATCTTCTAAACAGACAAAACGTCTAGAATGTCTTCTATCTACATCTATCTAAAAAACCATTCTTATTTTTGGATGAATTTTGCAGGATATTGTATATGGTGTTCTATCCATCGAGGACCCCTTGAAGTAATTTTTTCTAATAGAAAATAAGTCTTCAAAATCGTTCATCTGAAGAAGACCACGTCAATGGTTTTTGTATTGAAAAGAAGACTACGAGTATTCCATCTACAGAAGACCTTTTGAATCTCTAAATTTCCCTTCACAAAAGGTTAATACAGTAAATAGGTGGTATTTCTCTTTCTTTAGAGAACCTATTGAAAGTCTTTCATCTGTGAAAAAAAACGTTGTAATATACTACCATATCAGAAACAGACGCATACTTCAGGACGAAAATTCGTATATATGGTGACATTTTATATACATAGAGAATTCGTTTCGCAGATTTTTTATTAGAAAAAGTTTGAACAGTCAACAATCTGGAGAAGACTTTTTTAAGTATTTAGGACCTCTCTTATTGTCTCGCTCTCATTTTTTCTCTATTGAATGTTAATATGTTTAAGAGATTATATTTGTCTTTCTATAGAAAACAAGTTGAGATCACTAAACTAAACTTCTTAATGATAACCTACATATATCAAGGATAGGCCTTGAAGCCTACATTAGGGTAGCTATTATCTGTCTCCTACCTTAGTACAGAGACATCTCTCTGACCTCTATAAGAAAATTTTGAGCAACTCTGTTTTAGGGTTAAATAAGAATCACACAATAACAGCACCCTTTCTTTAGTGTGGAAAAGAAAATATCTTTCTAAACATTAAACATTTGGAATTAGTCTCGGAGGCCAACTTGTATCTCTTATTACAAGGAACAACATATTTTATGTGTTAGTCTCTCTGAGAGAGTATTTCCTATGTTAAACCGCGGCAGATGAACATAAAGAGAACACATATTTTATTGCAGAGTGAGGCAGAGAAAATGTTTGGGTCTCTCTTGTGCTCTCAATAAGCGTAAATTTGTTGTTGTTCACAACGTGTTAGCATCTACACAGGCTGTGAGCGATAACAAATTTACGCTCACTTAGAGCACATGGGCTCTCTTGTGAGTCACAATGCCTACCCTTGTTTTATTGACTATCATAGCAGCCTTAGAGCCTCCTCCACGTAATTGAGGAATCGGCACTAATACAAACGCATTGTTTGCGGCCGTACGCATACGACTCTCTCTCCGCAAACTGTGTGTGCGTTAATGTATTGCTGAAATTAAAAATTATTGAAACAAGCGACAGCAGAACCTTCTTCATTGACTTCTGAACGAAGACTGAGTGGCGGTTGTTATGTTGTTTTTTTCCGGATGCTGTGTTAATTGTTATTTTTTATGAGAATTAGTGAGAGAGTTTATGGTTTTGATGGCGGTATCAAAAGCATTTGTTATAATTCTCATTTGTTCTCCTAAAGAATGTAGAGTTTTACGGAGTTTGTGTCTTAAGTATTTTGTTTAAATTTAATAATACAGCCTTCCATCGATTTAAATGTCAATTTAAGTCTGAGATTAGTGCAATAAAATAGTTTTGAAACAATAGTTCTTTGTTTTGGCATGTTAATAAGCTAAAGTCATCCATTTGATGAAATATCCGATTAAAACTTAATGGCCTTTCTTTTTTCATAACAGGTGTTACATTTCCATGAATTTAAAATAGCTTTCTGATTTTTAAATTAAATTATTTTATTATGCAAGATGTGAAGAAATGAATTTTGAAAGTTCAGTGAAAGGAGACAAAAATATGGAAATTTTATTTATCATTTTTTTGCCAGAAAATATTTTATTTCCAATCGTTTGGAATTAATATTTGTGGTCACTAAAAATCCAGGAAGTGCAACGTTTCCATTACGACACTAGCAGCTTTATTTCCCCTTCCAGGTCAAAATGTAGAACACTTAACGTTTCTCAGCCACAAACTCAATCAATATTAAATTAACACTAATTATAGGCCATTATTTACTAGAAAAGACTTTATTGAAACCAAGAACCTCTGCAGAGTTTTAGCTTCAAATGAGCTGTAACAAATGTGGAATACTTAATTTGAGGTACTTAAAAAAGGCGGGAAGAGAGGGGAAGGGGGGCTTGAAAGATCTTAAGAGGTTTATCTGCATTACAAAGGGTATTACATTACACCGGGTAATGTGTTGTTCTTTTGTTTTTTTTTTTTTTTTTTTCATTTTGGAAAGAGCAGTTTGTTGCAGCATGCTTAAGGCCTTTTTGGGTAGATGGGTGTTGGTATGGAATATTTGGCCTTAATTGACTTGAAGTGATGCTTCAAGTGGTTGTGGTATCACTATCATGTGTAAATATGGTTTCTAGCATCTGTAGAAAAAGTTTCAAGTTATTTTCAACACTCTCTCTCTTGGCAATGTTAGTTTGAAGGCAGCTTTTCTTAATGTATGTTGTCCAATTGTGTGAGAGTGTGTGCCATGACTTTGGCTGCTGTCTTTAAATACCATTATTATTGAATAACGAGTATAAGTCAAGTAAATTATATGCTGTTATTTGTATAGCTTTAAGTAAGAGACCCGCAATGGCAAACAGAATACACGAAGTGAGTAGAAATCACAAGAATTTCATTGCAAAGGCCTCAACGGCTGTATTGTAGCTGGCTACTGGCACACACACACCAAGATTTCTTTCATTCTTGGGATAGTTTGTTGCTTTTTGAAACCTTGTAATGGGAGCATGGAACTTGCCTTAGACCACTGCCGCAACCAGAGCTATCATTAGTCAACAAGTCATCGAAGAGCAAGAAATATTCCATGTTGTTATTTTTTTTATTTTAAGACAAAAGGCCACCAGAGCCAGATTCTTGATGCAGCTGACAATGATGATGATGCTTGAACCAAATCACGCCGATTGTCAGTCTGCCAACCAACCAGCCAGCCATTCAGTCAGTCATTCATCAGCCGCAATGCTTCTTTTTTGCATTGTGTCAGTTTTGTGTTACAGCTTTTGCTAAGGCGTTTACTCTGGTATTAACATTTTAAGTGGCAACATTTGTATGCTTAGACCAGGTAAATTAAGAGCATCATCTGGTTGAAATGCTTTGGTTGATGATGATAATGATGATGTTAGAATGCCAACAACAAATCATAGGCAATTGCCTTTGGAAGAAATGCTTGCTAGTAACAAAAAAAAAAGTTCTTCAAAAGATTAAATCTTTATTTTGCTTAACATTGCAGGCAGGCATGGCGACAACAGGCGTTCAACATGTTGTTTGTTGCTACAACTCTGGCGGCTTAGTTTATTAAAGTCAAATTGCAACAACAGCAGCAACAACAACAACTGTTGTTGTAAATGATGATTATGTTGTTAGACAAGTTGTATGGTTCTTATGGTTCAAATGAAAATTGCTTTGATTTTGTTCTTCTACTGCTTCTGCCGCTTCATCTTTTTCTACTTTTTCAACTGCATCTTGATCTAACAACACAAAAACGTGTTGCAGTAGCTAATAAAAAGCTTAAAAAATATTCTATTGGAAAAAACTCAATTTTCTTTACAGCTGTCTTGTGGTATGCCTGGGTTTGATCAAGTAAAACAACAAAAACTACAAAAGATAATTTAAAGAACCACTACCATTAGAACAGGTGAAACCACTATTCCTTCATCTTCTTGCTCTCCTCTTCTTCTAACAAATCAATGAAAATCTTTGCCAGAATATTTGTCTATAATTAACTCTGATGTATTAGAAAAGTAACGCCGCCATCATCATTTTTTTCAAAAGAAAAAATTAATTCCTTTCCAGTTCTTAGTGTCATTCAGCTGGCAAAAAGACGTGACATTTGAATGACATCAACCATGTCATGTGAACCTCTGTTAGAGTTTGAAAATAATGCAATTTGGAAAATGTGACAGCAAATATTGGTGTTCAGAAAAAAAAAATATTCTCATAGGCCTATCTGAGAGAATTGCTAAGAGAAACCGTAAAGTATTGCTTAGATAAGAAGTTGATATGAGGTTTGTGTCTTAAGTCTTTTGTTTGCAACAATGTTACGCTTTTTGTGTGGAGATGCCACTGGGAGATTGACAGGGAATCATTTTACCATACCAAAGTCTCACACTTGCAAAAGGAAAACTGTATTTGGAATTACAACTTCGAAAGCAGGAATCTCAATTATTCTCCACTTTGGTGCCTTAAGTCTTTTGTTTGCAAACATTGCATTAGAAGCCATGTATACATCCATAGGTACTAACCCTATAAAAGGTCCCCGTCTGTCTGAAGGGATCAACCGATATGGTACCGACATCTCAAAATATTTTGTCCATACTTAGATCAAGTTCGAAGATGGACCATATGAATTTGCTTCTTCGGGTACCTCCGTGATGCAATTACATGCACACCCGGCTTTCACGCTGAAGATCGTGGGTTTGATTACACGGGCGGGCAATATCACCATATTCAACAGTGACAAAATACACCTCAGTAATGTATGCCATGTATAACTTCTCAACAAGTGGTGTCTTAAGACACGCCGTTCGGACTCGGCGATAAACTATAGGTCCCATATTATTGAGCTAATATGAATCGGGGTGCACTCATTGATATGAAGTCCTCCTTGTCCAGCCTGGGATGTTTGTGTAACAATTAATTTTATATTACATCCCCCACAAAAGTCCAAAATAGTTCACTAAAATTGTGCTCGAGATAGCTCTCAATGGAAGCAAGCGACTTGTTTCAAACTTTGCACATCGAAATATATATTCCACACAGAGACTAGGTGGACTATAACGATCCACTCCTTCGGGTACCTCCAACACAAAATTTAAAAAATGCATTTTGTTCTAAAGCAGGTTTTCCTCGCGGCCCCTATTTCGACTGTACACTTTTTTCTTTGGCAAGTCCATACTACCAGGAATAATTACCCAAAAGCTCAACAAATCCCTACAGCGCCAACAAAATTATAGCTGAGCACGAGAATTTACGAATTGGGTATTCGATCTGGTCGAAACTTTGCACAACATTAAATTCCTTGCAAATTTATATTTTGTTACAAGAAGGTCTATATCTGACAACTCCTTCCGATATCTCCCTGAAAACAGTTTAAAATGCCCGTTTATGTTCTGTTTAAGTGTGGTTCCAGGTTTCTTTTGAAACCTCTTGAGGTCGTTTATCGACTACAGACGATTCCTTGAGGACTTCTGTAGTCAGAAGAAGACGTCCTGAAGACACATGGAGATCTTCTGTTGACAGCACCACACCTATTTAGGTCTTCTATGGACAACAAAAAGTCTTTAAAAGACAACATAAGACCTCTGGAAGTCTCCTTTAGGCAACAGATGACGCCTTGAGGTAATGCAAATATTACACAAGATCTCGGAGGTCGTTTCTAGACGTGAAAAGTAACCTTGAAGTCTTCTGTAGAAAATCGAAGACTTCTGGAGGTCTTCAAGAGACAACCGAAGAAAACAGAATAGCTCTAGATGTCTATAGAATACAGAAAACCCCTTGAGCTCTTCCAAAGACAGTGGAATATCTCTGAGATCGTCTATAGTCACGAGAAGCCACATTGACCACCTTGAGATTTTCCGTAAACAACAGAAGCCTTCTTGAGGGTTTGTAGACAAAAGAAGACCTCGTGAGGCCTTGAGAAGACCTCTTAAGGCCTTGAGAAGACCTCTTGAGTCCCTATACATACAAAATATGACATCTTCAGGTCTTCTGCAGACAACATAATTTCCTATTGTCAACAGAACACATCTTGAAATCATTGAGATGTTCTATAGATAACAGAACCCTTTCTAAAGTCTTCTTTAGAAAACAGAAGACCTTTTGAGGTCTTCTATAGTAAAGAAAAGGCTCCCTGAGGTCTTCCATAGACAGCAAAAGACCCTTTCAGGCCTTCTATTGACAACAAAAGAACCTTGAGGTCGTTTAAAGTTAGCAGAAGACCTCTTGCGCACTTCTTTAGACGGCTGACTAGTTTTTAAAGTCTACCAAAGACAACGGAAGATCTCTGAGGTCATCTAACGCTGGAGAAACTACCTTAGAACTTTTCTAGCCAACTTTTTTTATACACGAGAAGTCATCTTGAGAACATCTTGATGACTTACGCAGACAAGAAAAGACTTCCTGATTTTTTCTATAGACATCTTGAAGTCTTCTATTGACAACAGAAGGGTTATTGAGGTCTTCCAAAGATAACGGAAGATCTCTGAGGTCGTTTATTTACACGAGAAGATGCCTTGAGATCTAAAGACAGGTTATCTGTAGACTACTTCCTTAGACAAAAAGGGTTTTCTTTTAGAAAACCAAAAAACCTTTTGAGGACTTCTATATGCAAAATGTGGCCTCTTGAGGTTTCCCACAGACAAGAGAAGACATCCTGAAGTCCTCTGTAAGAACAGAACACATCTTTAGGACTTCTATATGCAAAATAAAACATCTTGTGGTCTTTGTACACAACATAAGACATCTCAGAGTCTTTTATAGACAGAGTAAGTCCTCAAAAGGTATTCTATAGACAACATACGGCCCCTTGACGTCTTCCAAAGACAACAGAAGTCGTCTTGAAGTCTTCTATAAGCAACACAACGTCTCTTGAGGTCTTCTTTAGACAACAGAAGATTCCTAGAGGTCATCTATAAACAACTGCCGACCTCTTGAGATCTTCCAAATACAACGAAGGACATCTGAGATTGTCTATATACACAAGAAGTCACCTATACACAACAGGTGTTGTAAAGGCAACTTCTTGCGAAAAAGAAGAACTTTTGAGGCCATTCAAAGAAACAGAAGACTTTTTGATGCCTTCTATGGACATCTGAAGATCTCTGAGGTCATATATATACACGAAAAGTCACCTAGAAATCTTCTGTACATAACAGGTCTTCTATATGCAAAATAACACATCTTGAGGTCTTCTATTTGAAAAATAAACCTTCTTGTGATCCTTTTATAGACAACAGAAGTCCTGATGCGCTCTTCTGTATACAGTAACAGCGGTCCTTTTGTCAGTTTTTATATGCAGCGGAAGGTCTCCTGAGGTATTCTTTAGACAACATATTTTATATATCGTGGAATACATTTTCAAGGCCTTTTGAAGGTTGTTTTTAGCCCCCTTGAAAGGGATTCTCTGGCCATAAGAAGCATTGCGGATAATCTTAAATTTCGAGATTCAAGTATTTTTCATTTCTATGGATTATTGAAAAAGGTTCTTCCTTGCAGATATCCTACAAAAGTATTTCGGAGAATCTAATGATACGTGATCAAATATGTCAAAGGCCTTCCATGGGTCATTGAAGCTCTTTCTTGAAGTCAGAATGCTCCTTGAATGTAAAGACCTTCAGATATGTTGCAGCGTTTCTTCAACCAGAAAACTAGCTGTGGCTCTTCTATAGCATAATAACTTTTAAAAAGTCTGTATAAAACAAATTGATCCTTTAATGATGTTATTCTAACAGCCTTCGTAAGAACCTCTGCAGATATATTGCAGACCAAACCCTTTTAATTTTTTATAAAGAACTATCACTGATTAATTTCCAGAGATATGGAGGAAGTTAATTTAAGTCGTATATCACGTTGAATATCAATGCCTTCTAAAGGTTATCTTTAGCCAAAAGACCCCTTTGAAAAGATCAAAATTTCAAAGGGGTTAAATGGGTCACAGTTGTACCTTTTGAGGCAGAAGCCAAAGGACGCTTTAAAAAGGGGTTCTCTGGTCATATAGAACATTCCGGAGATTCTACAGATATAAGATCAAAATCTTCTTTTTAAGGCAGATACTACAAGAAACTTAAGTCTTGTTAAGTGTTATTAAAATGTGTCTTCATCCAATGAGAAAATTTCGCTGATGGTCTGCGATAGTCTAAGCACTATATTGAATATATCTGAAAAACCTTCTGGAGCTTTTATTTAACCAGAAGACATTTTGAGGGGGTTCTCCTGTAACAAATTTTCCACCAACATCCATTAAGTAAGACTGAAGTTGCGAAAAAGCAGCAGAGGTGAAAAAATGCTAAAAAGAGCTTTACAAAATATTTATATATCTTCAGTGGGTAGACTTTCTGAAACTCCCCTACATTTTGAAAATTCTCTTATGAGGATGACGACTGAAAAACGCTTTGAAGGTATTTCCTAGTCTCAAAACTTTTCGAATCGCTCTTTTTTGACCAAAGGCTTCTTCAGAAATTCCTTGGCTTTATTTGAACTTAACAGTTACTGTAGACCTTAACGCTCTACAATAGGCAGAAACAATTATTTATCACGAACATGTTAGAAGGAGACTTATAAAAAGCCATTAAGGAAGTCTCTTCCCTTCTTCTTAGAAATCACTTTCTAGGAAGGTCAAAGTAACAAGTCATTGCCCACGGCCTTTACTTTTCTTCCAAGTTTCTGCATTATAAGGTTATTTGTAAAAAAAGTCCATTAGCCGCACAGGTCCATTGCCCTTAATGTGCTTGTCTTCCCTTTCTTTAAAGAATGAAAATCATAAATCACAGTTCCTAATAACATTTTCACTTCCTATTTCATTGGCCAAGATAGCAGCATCACCATCATCGGCAACATCATTCTCAATTGCAATTCAATTCAATAACAACAACAACAAAAACATTTCTCAAATAATTCGTAGTAATTAACTTTATTTTCTTCTACTTCATTCTCTATCATTACAGCGAGAGAGTCAATTGATTGCCGACACCTTGTGGAGTTCAATAGATTTTTTTTTATTCTACGCAACGCAAAACTGCAACAGAGTCCAAGACTGGCTTTATAAGGCATTTTTTTCATAAAAGGTAAGTGATTATTAATGCTGCAGCAGCTTCCTTATGCTGCAGCATTTACTCCCCAGGGAGGCCCTATCCAATGGCATTAGAAAATACAGCAAATCAAAGTAAACCCAACAACCAAGGCTGGAACTATTAAAGGGCGCCATCATTACCATTAAATAACACTCATCTGAATTGGCCATGGTCGAGGGAAAGGGAAAGATTTCGAAGTTTAAAAAAGTGCGTAATAGAATAAACCACGTATGCAAGCTGTTGTTGTTGCCAATATTCCCCACATGCATGCATCATGCACTTCACAGCAGGTGTTGAATATGTCTTTATATAGACTTTTGAATTGATAGAAATCTTTGTATGGTACGGTCGGACGGTGGGCCTTGTTTATGACTTCAAACGTCGCATTTACTCTGCCATGCCATATTTCTTCTTCTGCCTCTTCTACGAGTAGTGGCTTTGGCAAATTTAGCAGCACACATGCATAAGTAATGAAGCTAAAAGGGAAAAACTTTTCCAATACTACTTTTCATTTTGGCTAAAAGCCTCGGAAAACATTTGTTGTTAGTTTGTTCTGTGGCACAACATGAAGCAAAATCATTTTTTTGTTTCAAGCCTGTGACTACTTTAAGTTCTTCTTCTTCTTCTCCTCCTTTTTGTTTTTTTTTTTTTATTTCATAAATTCATTCATTCAAATGCCATAGGCCCAAGTTGTTCTCTAGTCTTCTTCACATAATGCCTTTCTCCCTAGAGTAAAGGCGGAAGTTAAACATTTTCCAAGTGTTTAAATGCGTTAGCTGCTTGGTTGCCTAGAAGAAGAACTCAGCAACAGCAAAAAATATGCAAAATGTTTTCAGTGGCCTTAACTCCAAACAAACGAACGAACCAAAAGGGCAATGCATTTTATGGTATTTCTTCACATTAAGGCACAAATGGGAGAACAAAAAACTTGGCAAAAAAAGACCACAACTGCAACCTTCAAATGATGACGACTGAAAGAGCGAAGCAGAACAAGGTTTCAGCAATTCATGCCTACTTCTTTAATGGTTTTTAAATAAACATTTCAAATTGCAATTATAAGCACGAAAAATATGTTAACCAGCACTAAAGTGTACTTCAATAAGTACCGTTAGTTATGCAAAGAACAACTAAGGAATGAGAAAAAAGAGTAGAAATTATTTCCATGTAATTTTTCAAATCAGGAAACTTTTTCAAAAGAAAAAGGCACTTCAGCAAAGCTTTTCTAAAGAAAAAGTCTATTCAGTGAACTTTCTCTAAAGAAAAAATCGATTCAGCTAAGTTTTTCTACTGAAAAGTTAATTCAGCTAAGTTTTTCTATTGAAAAGTTAATTCAGCGATTTTTTCTGTAGAAAAAGTCAATTCAGCTAACATTTTCTAAAGAAAATGTCAATTCAGCAAAATTATTTCTGTAGAAAAAGTCAATTCAGCTAACTTTTTCTAAAGAAAAAGTCAATTCAGCTAATTTATTCCATTAAAAAAGTGAATTCAGCAAACTTTTTCTATAGAAAATGTCAATTCAGCTAACTTTTTCTATAAAAAAACCCATTGAGCATACTTTTGTTATAGAGTCAATTCAGCTAACCTTTTCTATAGAAAAAGGCAAGTCATCTCACTTTGCTTAACAGAAATAAGCAATTCAGCGATATTTTTCTGTAGAACAGTCTATTCAGCTGTTTTTTTTATAGAAAATAGCAGTTAAGCTAACTTTTGCTTTTGTGAAAGTCAATTCAGCTAACTTTTTTTATAGAACAAGTCAATTCTATGGAAAGAATTATCCATTAGAAAAGTAAATTCTAAATTGTAAAGCTAACTTTTTTCATAGAAAAAGTCAACTCAGCTTACGTTTTCCGTAGAAAAAGTCAACTCAGCTAAGATTTTCTTAGAAAAACTCAATTCAGCTAAGTTTTTCCATGGAAAAAGTCAATTCAGCTAATTTCTCATAGAAAAAGTTAATTCATCTGAACCTTTTCCATAGAAAAATTCATTTCAGCTAATTTTTCTCATAGAAAAAGTTAATTCAGCTGACCTTTTCCATAGAAGAAACCAATTCAGCTATGTTTTTCTCTAGAAAAATTCAATTCAGCTAACTTTTTCCATGGAAAATCACCGCTAATTTATATATATAAAAAAATCAATTCAGCTAAATTTTTCTATAGAAATAGTCAATTCAGCTAACCGTTTTTATGGAAAAACTTAATTCAACAAACTTTGACTAAAGAAAAAGTCAATACAGTCAACTTTTTCTAAAGCAAAAATCAATTCAGCAAACTTTTTTCTATTAAAAATGTCAACTCAGCTAACGTTTGCGACAGAAAAAGTTAATTCAGCTAACTTTTTCGATAGAAAAACATCTATTCAGCTAACTTTATCTATTGAAAAAGTTAATTCAGGTAACTTTTTCCATAGAAAACAGTCAGTTCAGCAAACTTTATGGAAAAATCAATTCAGCTAACTTTTGCATAGAAAAATTCAACTCAGCTAACTTTGCCTATAGGAAAAGTCAACCCAGGTAAATATTTCTCTAGAAAAACTCAATTCAGCTAAGGTTTTCTCTTGAAAAACGCAATTCAGCTAAGTTTTTTTCTAAACTTTTGTATAGAAAAATCAATTCAGCTAATTTTTTATAGAGAATGTCGATTCAGCTTACTTTTTGCATTGAAAAGTTAATTCAGCTAAGTTTCTTTACGGAAAAAGTCAATTCAGCATTTTTTAGAGAAAGATACAATTCAGCTAACTTTTGCTACAGTAAATTCAACTAATTCTTTTTATAGAAAATGTCAATTCAGCGAACTTTTTCTATAGAAAAATTCAATTCAGCGAACTTTCTCTGTAAAAAAACTCAATACGGCTAAATTTTTCCATAGATAAACATCACTTCAGATAACTTTTTCGAAAGAAAGATCATTTCGGTAAACTTTTTCTAAAAAAATGAAAACAAATTCAGCTATTATTGCTTTTTAAACCAGCTAACTTTTTAAAAAACGTCATTGCAATTACCTGTTTCAAACTAGACACTCACTTCAGTAAACTTTTTCCATAGAATCAAGTCTATTCAGCTAACTTTTTCATAGAAAAAGTCAATTCAGCTGACTTTTTCCATAGACATATTCAATTCAGCTAAGTTTTTCTGTATAAAAACTCAATTCAGCTAACTTTTTACATAGACAAATTAAATTCAGCTAAATTTTTCTATATAAAAACCAAATTCAGCTAACTTTACATTTAGGAAAAGTCAATTCAGCTGATTTTTTATAGAAAAAATCAATTCAACTATGCTTTTCTATATAAAAACTCAATTTAGCTAACTATTTCCATAGAAATTTAATTCAGATAACTTTTTCTGAGAAAAAGTCAATTCACCTAGCTTTTCCATAATAATAATTGTTCCACAAACATCCCAGATGGGACAAGGGAGACTTCTCTCATATCAATGAGTGCACGCTAGCTTTTCCATAGAAAATATCAATTTAACTAAGTTTAGAAAAATTAATTCAGATAACTTTTTCTGAGAAAAAGTCAATTCACCTAGCTTTTCCATAGAAAATGTTAATTCAACTAAGTTTTTCTATATAAAAACTCAATTCAGCTAACTTTACTTTTAGGAAAAGCCAATTCAGCTAAGTTTTTCCATAGAAAAAATCAATTCAGCTAAGTTTTTCTATATAAAAACTCAATTCAGCTAGCTTTACTTTTAGGAACAGTCAATTCAGCTAAGTTGTTTTCATAGAAAAATCACTTCAGCTTACTTTTTCCATAGAAAAATTCAATTCAGCTAAGTTTTTCTTTATAAAAACTCAATTCAGCTAACTTTGCCTATACGAAAACTCAATTCAGCTAACTATTTCCATAGAAAAATACAATTCAGCTAACTTTTTCCATAGAAAAAGTAAATTCAGCTAAGTTTTTCTATATAAAAACTCAATTCAGCTAACTGTTTCCATAGAAAAATACAATTCAGCTACCTTTTTACATAGAAAAATTAAATTCACCTAAGTTTTTCTTTATAAAAACTCAATTCAGTTAACTTTGCCTATACAAAAACTCAATTCAGCTAACTTTTTCCATAGAAAAATACAATTCAGCTAACTTTTTACATAGAAAAATTGAATTCAGCTAACTTTACCTTTAGGAAAAGTCAATTCAGCTAAGTTTTTTCATAGAAAAATCACTTCAGCTTACTTTTTCCATAGAAAAATTCAATTCAGCTAAGTTTTTCTTTATAAAAACTCAATTCAGCTAACTTTGCCTATACGAAAACTCAATTCAGCTAACTATTTCCATAGAAAAATACAATTCAGCTAACTTTTTCCATCGAAAAAGTAAATTCAGCCAAGTTTTTCTATATAAAAACTCAATTCAGCTAACTGTTTCCATAGAAAAATACAATTCAGCTACCTTTTTACATAGAAAAATTAAATTCACCTAAGTTTTTCTTTATAAAAACTCAATTCAGTTAACTTTGCCTATACAAAAACTCAATTCAGCTAACTTTTTCCATGAAAAAAATCAATTCAGCTAAGTTTTTCTATATAAAAACTCAATTCAGATAACTTTACCTTTGGGAAAAGTCAATTCAGCTAACCTTTTTCATAGAAAAAGTCACTTCAGCTGACTTTTTCCATAGGAAAAATCAATTCAACAAAGTTTTCCCCTACAAAAATTCAATTCAGCTAACTTTTTCATAGAAAAAGTCAATTCAGCTTAGTTTTCAATAGAAAACCCCAATTCAGCTAAGTTTTTCCATATAAAAAGTCAATTTAGCTAACCTTTTTCTGAAAATATAACAATTCAGCTATCTTTAAGTCAACTTATCCTTCGATTTCTTTAGAAAAAATCAATTCAGCAATCTTTTCTATAGAAAAAGTCAATACAGCTTGCCGCATGGGCTTCTCCAATAGAATTCTATAGAACTTCTAGCTCTTTAGAGCAAACTCCACTCGCCTTTGAACAATTTAAACCAAAACATGTCAAAATCCCTCACCGCCTCACTGTTTGTTCTTTACGGCTTTACACTTCATTAGTGGAACTTTGTAGCTAAAAGGCATCATTTGTGTGCGTTTTCTTTTTTTCGATTTTGTTCAATAACTCATAAATCATAGCATTTCTCTGTTGCCACACACAATCGTTTGCAAAAAGCCTTTTGTCAAGTAATCCAGACACCCTTCCCTCCCTCTTGGCCTCTTCGGCTGTCATATTATGTTTTTTTTTGTTGCTTCAAGTCATTTGGAATTTTGAAGCTTTTGTAGGTGCTGAACATCATTGGCAAACAATGCATATGAACGGCCTGTGATGAGATGTAGACTCCCAAAGAGACTTGTAAGTAGGTACCTAATGCATGTTTCTGGTAAATGATGACGATGATGCCGGATGCCTGCTTCCATGAGTGAAAAGGTCTGGAGGTCTAGGATATGTTTTTATGTTGTTGTCGTCTATCTTTGCCAAACAATCAACATATGAGTCTTGTTGAAATGTTGCAATATTGACATTGAAATATATGAAGGATTTTTGCAACAACAACAAACACAAAAACAAAACAATGTATTTTGTTTAAGAAAGCATCTCATGACTGACTGACTAGCTGGCCTGACTGACTGAGTATTCGGCTCATTGTAGTAGCGAATAGAATTCTTGAATGCATGATTTGAGTTCGGTTGTTGTTTTTGCTGCTGTTGGTGGCTGTGTATGTCACACGAGGACTACTGTAATGTGGAAATTCTTTAAACAAATTTATGTACGTTTCCACATTGGACATGTGTTGTTTCGTTGTTGTTCTCGTTATTGTTGTTATTGCTGCTGCTGCAATTTTCTTTATTCAATGCCATGTTGAATGTTTGAATGGCATATGCAATAAATTTCTATTTGATTTCCATGGCAAGCGCATATTTTTCGCAAAACCAAAAGCAAGCCAAGAACTAACACCAGCCAGCCGCCATAACCTAGGCTTAGATCACAGAAACTTCCTTGTTACGCCAGTAGCTAAGACAACCAATGCTTTGGAGTTTTGATATTTAACTGGGATTTATTTATAACTCTGCAGAAGTTACGCTGCTGCTGGTTCGTTCGTTTGTCTCGTGATGTATGTTCGATTTATGGCAATGTTCGGATTTTTTTTAGTTGAGTTTTGGGGCCACATGTAAATGTCAATTTTATTTAAATGATATTCTAAATGAGTTTTCAAATGGTTGTCAGAATGATTTTTAAACCATTTCCTCTCGAAATCTAGTGAATTTCAGGTTTTACCAATTCAATGAGGCCCAGGGTTACATGCTGTCAAAAGGTTGAATAGATTGGTGCATTAAACAGATAGAAAAAAAATTTCTATAGAAAAAAACTCAATTCAGCTAACTTTTTAATAGAAAAAATCAATTCAGCAAACTTTTTTTTTATAGAAAATGTACTTTTAGCTAACTTTTTCAAAAGGAAAAGTCAATTCAGCAAACCTTTTCTAGAGCAAAAGTCCATTCAGCTAGCTTTTTCAATAGAAAAATCCAAGTCAGCTAACATTTTCTATAGAAAAAGCCAATTCAGCTAACGTGATCTATAGAAAATGTCAATTCAGCAAACTTTTTCATTGGGAAAACTCAATTCAGCTAACTTTTATTATAGAAAAAATCAATTCAGCAATCTTTTTGTATAGAAAATGTACGTTCAGCTAAGTTTTTCATGGGAAACACAATTTACCATTTTTTTTTTTGTATAGAAAAACTTAATACAGCTAACTTTTCTATAGAAAAAGTACATTCAGCTAACTATTTCAAATATCAATTCAGCTGACCTTTTCTATAGAAAAAAGTAAATTCTGCCATTTTTTTAATAAAAAATTCAATTCAGTAAGCTTATTCTATAGAAAAACTCAATTCAGCAAAGTTTTTCTATAGAAAAGTTGAATTTAGCAAACATTTTCCGTAGAAAAATCGAAAAAGTCAATTCGAAAGGTCAATTCAGCTAAATTTTCCCAAAAAAAAAAAAAAAATACAGTTTCAAAAGGAAAAGTCAATTCAGCAAACATTTTCGATAGCAAAAATCCATTCAGCTAACTTTTTCTATAGAAAAACTCAATCCACAAAACTTTTTCTATGGAAAAGTCAATTCAGCTACCTTTTTTTTTAAAGAAAAAATCAAATCAGCAAACTTTTTGTATAGAAAATGTACATTCAGCTAACTTTTTCTAAAGAAAAAATCAATTCAGCAAACCTTTTCAATAGAAAAAACAAATTCAGCAAACTTTTTCTGAAGGAATAATCAATTCAGCTAATTTTTTAAAAAGATAAAGTCAATTCAGCTAAATTTTTCGAGAGAAACTCAATTTAGCAAACTTTTTTTATGTAGAAAGACTCAATTCAACTAACTTTTACTATAGGAATAGTAGATTCAGCTAACTTTTTCAAAAGAAAAAGAGAATTCAGCTAACCTTTTCTATAGAAAAATAAATTCTACTAACTTTTTCACTACAAAAGTCAATTCAGCAAACATTTTGTATGGAAAAACTCACTTCAGCAAAGTTTTTCTATAAAAAAAAACTCAATTCAGCAAAATTTTTCTGTAGAAAAAGTCAATTCAGCGAAGTTTCTCACTGCATATAGTTAATTTAGCGAATTTTTCTATAAAAAATCTCAATTCAGCAAACTTCTTCTATTGAAAAACTCAATTCAGCAAACATTTTCTATTGAAAAACTCAATTCAGCAAACATTTTCTATTGAAAATTCTATTAGGCAGACTTGTCTATAGAAAAAGTAAATTCAGCTAACTTTTCAATAGAAAAACTCAATTCATCAAAATTCTTCTATTGAAAAACTCATTTCAGCAAACTTTTTCTATTGAATCAATAAATTCACTTAACTTTTCCTATAGAAAAAGTCAATTCAGCTAATATATTCCATAGAAAAACTCAATTCAGCAAACTGCTTCTATTGAAAAACTCAGTTCAGAAAACTTTTTCTGTTGAAAAAGTTAATTGAGCTAAACTTTTTCTGTAGTAATAATCAATTCAGCTAATTTTTTTAAAAGAAAAAGTCAATTCAGCTAAATTTTTCAAGGGAAACTAAATTTGGCAAATTTGTGTATATAGAAAAACTCAACTCAGCTAACTCTTTCTATAGGGAAAGTAGATTTAGCTAACTTTTTCAAAAGAAAAAGCCAATTCAACTAACCTTTTCTATAAAAAAACAAATCATGCTAAATTTTTCAATAAAAAAGTCAATTCAGAAAAATTTTATATAGAAAAACTCAATTCAGCAAAGTTTTTCTATAGAAAAACTCAATTCAGCAAATTTTTCTGTTGAATTAGTCAACTTTTCCCATAGAAAACCCAATTCAGCAAACTTTTTCTGTTGAAACAGTTAAATCAGCTAAACTTTTCTGTTGAAAAAGCCAATTTAGCTAACTTTTTCTACAGAAAATTCTATTCAGCAGACTTCTCTATAGAAAAAGTCAATTCAGTTAATATTTTCCATAGAAAAACTCAATTCAGCAAACTGCTTCTATTGAAAAATTCAATTCAGCAAACTTTTTCTGTTGAAAAAGTTAATTGAGCTAAGCTTTTTTGTTGAAAAAGTCAATTCATCTTACTTTTTCTACAGAAAATTCTATTCAGCAGACTTTTCTATAGAAAAACTCAATTAACCAAATTTTTCTATAGAAAAAAGTCAATTCAGCAAACTTCTTCTATTGAAAAACTCAAATCACCTAACTTTTCCTATAGAAAAAGTCAATTCAGCTAATATTTTCCATAGAAAAACTCAATTCAGCAAACTGCTTCTATTGAAAAAGTCAATTCAGCAAACTTTTTCTGTTGAAAAAGTTAATTCAGCTAAACTTTTCTGTTGAAAAAGTCAAATCAGCTAAATTTTTCTACAGAAAATTCTATTCAGCAGACTTCTCTATAGAAAAAGTCAATTCAGTTAATATTTTCCATAGAAAAACTCAATTCAGCAAACTGCTTCTATTGAAAAATTCAATTCAGCAAACTTTTTCTGTTGAAAAAGTTAATTGAGCTAAGCTTTTTTGTTGAAAAAGTCAATTCAGCTTACTTTTTCTACAGAAAATTCTATTCAGCAGACTTTTCTATAGAAAAACTTAATTAACCAAATTTTTCTATAGAAAAAAGTCAATTCAGCAAACTTCTTCTATTGAAAAACTCAATTCACCTAACTTTTCCTATAGAAAAAGTCAATTCAGCTAACATTTTCCATAGAAAAACTCAATTCAGCAAACTTCTTCTATTTAAAAATTCAATTCAGCAAACTATTTATGTAGAAACAGACAATTTACCTAACTTTTCCTATAGAAAAAGTCAATTCAGCTAATATTTTCCATAGAAACAATCAATTCATCTAACTTTTCCTACAGAAAATTCTATTCAGCAGACTTCTCTATAGAAAAAGTAAATTCAACTAACTTTTTCCGTAGAAAAAATTATTCAGCAAAACTTTTCGATAGATTAATTCAATTCAGAAAACTTTCTGTGAGGAAAAAAGTCAATTCAGCGAACATTTTCTTAAGAAAAATTCAATTCAGCGAACTCTTTCAATGGAAAATATCAATTCAGCAAACTTTTTCTATTAAAAAACTCAATTCAGAAAAGTCAATAACTTTTTCTACAGAAAATTCTATTCTAACTTTTTCTATTGAAACAATCAATTCACCTAACTTTTCCTATAGAAAAAGTCAATCCAGCTAATATTTTTCATAGAAAAACTCAAGTCAGCAAACTGCTTCTATTGAAAAACTCAATTCAGCAAACTTTTTCTGTTGAAAAAGTTAATTCATCTAACTTTTTCTGTTCAAAAAGTCAATTCAGCTAACTTTTTCTACAGAAAAATATATTCATCAGACTTCTCTATAGAAAAATAAATTCAGCTAACATTTGTGTGTAGAAAAAGTCAATTCAGCAAACTTCTTCTATTGAAAAACTCAATTCAGCAATCTTTTTCTGTTGAAAAAGTTTATTCAGCTAACTTTTTCTGTTGAAAAAGTCAATTCAGCTAAATTTTTCTACAGAACATTTTATTCAGCAGACTTCTCTATAGAAAAAGTAAATGCAGCTAACGTTTTCCATAGAAAAACTCAATTCAGCAAACAGCTTCTATTGAAAAACTCAATTCAGCAAACTTTTTCTGTTGAAAAGGTTAATTCAGCTAAACTTTTCTGTTGAAAAAGTCAATTCAGCAAACTTTTTCTATAGAAAAACTCAACTCAGCAAACTTTTTCTATTGCAAAAATCAATTAAGCAAACTTTTTCCAAAGAAAAATCCAATTCAGCGAACTATTTTTAAAGAAAATGTCAATTCAGCAAATTTTTCAATAGCAAAACACAATTCAGCAAACCTTGTCTATAGGAAAATTAAATTCAGCAAATTTCTTCCTTACAAAAACTCAATTGAGCGAACTTTCTCCTTGGGAAAAGACCTAGTTTTTTTAGAAAAATTCTATTCAGCGAAGTTTTCATATAAAAATTCAATCCAGCGTAGTTCTGCTACAGAAAAACTGAATTCAGCTGCCTTTTCTACTAAAAGTCAATTCAGCAAAGTTTTTCTTTAGAAAAATTCAATTCAGCAAATTTTTTCTTTAGAAAAAGTCAATTCAGCAAAGTTTTTCTTTAGAAAAATTCAATTCAGCAATTTTTTTTTTTTGGTAAAAGTTGGTTCAGCTAAGCTTTTTTCATAGAAAAACTCTATTCAGCAAAGTTTTTCTATAAAAAGTTAATACAGCAAACTTTTCTCTAATCAGAATTTTTCCCCCAAGTCCTAGACATTTTATGTGGTCGATTAAAATCACCTTTAGAAAATGACCCTTAGGCTAAAAATAATCAACACCACACCATGCAACAATATCTGGGAAGCAATAGCAGCAGTCAGCAAATTTGTGGAGGTTCCATGACGAGGATAAAGACGATGATGAACTCCACGACATGAACCACTGACTGTTGCTGTTGTTGCTATTTTTGTAGGTTGTTTTGCTACAACAAAGTAGCACATACGCTTATTTGGCACGCAAATTATAACAGAAAAAGTTACAAACGAAAAACATGCCACGTTAAAGCAACAGGCTGGTTGGATGGCCATAAAAGAATAGAAACGAAACGGAAGAAAACGAAGTGGCGTAGCCGAACACAGATACACAGATAAGAGAAAAACCATGAATGATGCCAAGAAAAATCAATTGGTTGCTGGCTATACGACCAGCAACATTATATCTTTTCCTCGTTCCCCCCTCTCTATTTCTCTCAGTAGTTTTAAGCTGTTCCAAGTTATCCTCATGACCAAGAAATTTTCTATTAGATTTTTGTGGTTTAGAAGCTCAAACAACAACAACTGGCAACCGGGCATCAATATTGTGAACTTGTTTTCATTTTAACAGCTTGGCCAAAGCTGGATTTCTGTGTTAGGTTTTTTTCTTCTTCGGCAAAAATATTATTAGAAAAAAATGTTTAACTGTTTCTCTTTGGTCAAGCAGCCTGCCACCAAACAACCTGGCAACCAAACATCATCTATCTGTGGTCTGGTTTTATTGCCATTGTTTGGCTTAAATAAGGAAGTATAAAATATAGTGCGCGCTGATTCCAAAATCATGGACATGAAACACCACTTATAAATGTGTTCTATTTACCACACCATCAGGCAGCCATCCATGATGCACCAAACGATCTAGCCACAGCCAGCTATGTAAGGAGTAAAAAAACTGAAAACTGAAAAAGAATTTCTAAACATGATGCCATTCAAAGGAACCTCATTTTCTTTATATGGCGTGATTTGCTTTTAATGTTTCGCCCATATAAATGAAGACAAAAAATCAAACCCACAACACACACTAATACAGACACAAATCAAACAATCTCTCAAATTACTCTATAAACCATATAAAGTACTAGAAAATTAATGATATTTGGTTTAAGGCGAGAGAGGGAGATGAAGAAGGAGAGTATTAGACTTTGTTTAAGGAATAAACCATGTATGGCTTGCCTGCCTGCACTATTTGTTGTGTTTAAATGTGTTTATGTTCCAAATCCCTGTTCCAGGTTGTTTTTCCTGCCTATATTTTCGTAATACCCATTATGTTTATCTCTGAAAAAGAACCCTTGTTTATTTGCATAATGTTAAATATTTACATGTCTTGTTAACAAATACATGCCTATGTTTTCATTCGTGGCAAACATGTAAACCTTATCGTAATAAAGACTGGCAAGCCGGACAGACAGACAACTAGGAGTATGGCAGAAGCATCAATTTTCGCATCTTTTAATACAAGTCTTCGAGGTAATTTCAGCAAAAGGATTAGTTAACTTGAAACAGATATGGAAAGGAATGAACTCATCCAACTTTTCCTAAAGAAAAAGTAAATTCAGCAAACTTTTCCCCAAATTTGTCCCACGGAAAAAGTCAATTCAGCTTAATTTTTTTTATGTAATTCAGCCAAATTTTTTTATAGAAAATGTCAATTCAGTTAACTTTTTCTATAAAAAAGTCAATTCAGCAAATTTTTCCTACAGAAAAGGTCAATTCAGCAAACTTTTCTATATGGAAAAGTGAATTCCGCTAAATTTTCCCACGGAAAAAGTCAATTCAGCTAAATTTTCTATATGAAAAAAGTAATTCAGCCAACTTTTTCTATAGAAAATATCAATTCAGTTTACTTTTTCTATAAAAAAGTCAATTCAGCAAACTTTTCTATATGGAAAAGTAAATTCCGCTAAATTTTCCCACAAAAAAAAGTCAATTCAGCTAAATTTTCTATATGGAAAAAGTAATTCAGCTAACTTTTCCTATAGAAAAAGTCAACTCAGCTAACTTTTTCTATAGAAAAGGACAATTCAACTAACTTTTTCTATATAAAAATTCAATTCAGCTAACTTTTTCTATGGAAAACCTCATTTTTTCTATAGAAAAATTAATTCAGCAACTTTGTTCTATGGAAAAAGTCAATTCAACTAAATTTTCCATATGGAAAAAGTCAATTCAGCTAACTTTTTCCATATAAAAATTCAATTCAGCTAATTTTTTTTTATGGAAAACCTCATTTTTTTTCTATAAAAAATTAATTCAGCTAAATTTTCTATGTGAAAAAAGTAATTCAGCCAACTTTTTCTATAGAAAAAGTCAATTCAGTTAACTCCTTCTGTAGAAAAAGTCAATTCAGCTAACTTTTTCTATAGAAATAGCTGAATTGGTTTTTTTTCCTATATAAAAATTCAATTCAGCTAACTTTTTCTATGGAAAACTTCATCTTTTCTCTAGAAAAATTAATTCAGCAACATTCTTCTATGGAAAAAGTCAATTCAGCTAACATTTTCTCTGGAACCAAGTATATGTTTCTATAGAAAAAATCACTTCATCTAAGTTTTTTTATGAAAAAAAGTCAATGTAATAATTAAATTCAGCAAACTTTTTCCACCAAAAAGTCAATTCAGAATACTTTTTATGTAAAATTTCAATTCAGCTAACATTTTCTTTGGATAAAATCAATTCAGCCAACATTTTTTATCGCAAAAGTCAATTCAGCTATCTTTTTCAGTGGAAAAACTTAATTCAGCTACCTTTTTTTCTTTAAATAAAGTTAATTCAGATAAACTTTTATACGAAGCAAGTCAATTCAGCTAACTTTTTTCTATAAAAAAAGTCAATTCAGGAAATGTTTTCTGTGGAAGCAGTCAATTCAGATAATTTTTTCTAAGTGGTCTCAATTCAGTGAAGTTTTTTTTAGAAAAAGTCAATTCAGCAACATTTTTCTATAGAAAAAGTCATTGCAGCTAACTTTTTCTATGGCAGAAAAAAATTCAGCCCACTTTTTCAATGTAAAAATTCAATTCAGCTAACTCTTTCTATTGAAAACGTCAATTCAGCTAATATTTTCTATAGAAAAAGTAAATTCCGCTAACATTTTCTATGGAAAAAGTCAATTAACTTAAGTTTTTCTATGGACAAAGTCTATTCAGCAAATTTTTCTTAAAAAAGTTAATTCAGCTAACTTTTTCTTTAGAAAAAGTCAATTCAGCTAAATTTTTCTTTAAAAAAAAGTCAATTCAGCTAACTTTTTCTTTCGAAAAAGTACACTCAGCTTACTTTTTCTTTAGAAAAAGTCAAGTAAGCTAACTTTTGCTGTAGAAAAGTCAATTCAGCTAAGTTTGTAAATTGAAAAATTCAATTCAGCTAACTTCTTCTATGAAAAAACTGAATTTAAGAAACGTTTTATAAAGAAAACGTCAGTTCAATTAAGTTTTTTTACAAAAAATTAATTCAGCTAAATTTTTCTATAGAAAATATCAATTCAGCTAACATTTTTTTTGAAAACGTCAATTAAGCTATGACAAAAGTCAACTCAGCTAACTTTTTCAGTAGAAAAATTCAATTCTGCTACCTTTTTCTCTGTATAAAGTCAATTCAGCCAACTTTGTCAGTAGAAAATTGTAATTCAGCTGACGTTTTTCTTTGAATAAAGTCAATTCAGCTAACATTTTATATAGGAAAATCAATTCAGCTAACATTTTCTATTGAAAAAGTCAATTCAGATAATCTTTTCTACAGAAAAAGTCATTTCCGCTAAATTTTTCTATAGAAAAAGTCAATTCAGCTAAATTTTCTTTAGAACAAGTAAGAAAAGCGTTAAGTTCGGTCGGGCCGAACTTTTTATACCCTCCACCACAAATTTCAGCCTTTTCGGTGGATTAATGTGGCCACAACCTTCAAAATACCGAAATTCGGAAGGTACCGTTCTATGGGGGCTATATGAAGGCGTGGACCTATACCTACAAATTTCTGGGGGAAAGTTTTATACGCCTAAAGAAGACTAAATACCAAATTTCAGCCATCTCGGTGTGATAATGAGGCTAAAACGTTCAAAATATCGAAAATCGGGAGATATTGTATTATGGGGGCTATATCAACACGTGGACCTATATAAACATTTTATGGTAGAAATGTTTCTTAGCCTCTGGAAACACAAAATACAAAGTTACAACCGATTCTTTGGTCAAATGGGTCTAATACATTCAAAATATATTAAAATGACGCGTACTTTATAGGGGGCCTTATGTGGGGGCTATACCAAAACGTGGACCTATATAACCCAACTTTAGTAGGAATGTTTTCTGGCCTCTGAAGACACAAAATACCAAATTACAACCAATTCTGTGGTCAAATGGGTCTAATACATTCAAAATATATTAAAATGACGCGTACTTTATATGGGGCCTTATATGGGGGCTATACCAAAACGTGGACCTATATAACCCAACTTTGGTAGGAATATTTTTTGGCCTCCGGAGACACAAATTACCAAATTACAACAAATTCGGTGGTAAAATGGGCCAAATATCTTAAAAATTCCTTAAAACGACAACGCGTCACGCGTCATTTTGTATGGGGGCTATACGAAAGCGTGGACCTACATAGCCCGCTTTCAATACCAAAAGTCCTACGTAAATATAACATATTTTCCCAAAATTTCATCAACCTACGTCAATCCGTTCGGACGCTAGAGTGATTTCCACAGACGGACAGACGGACAGACGGACAGACGGACGGACATGGCTATATCGATGTAGAATTGCACGCTGATCAAGAATATATATACTTTGTGGGGTCTACAATGATTATTTCGAGTAGTTACAAACGTAGTGACAAACTTAATATACCCCCATCCTATGGTGGAGGGTATAAAAAGTCAATTCAGCTAAATTTTTCTATAGAAAAAGTCAATTCTGCTGACCTTTTACGTATAAAAAATCAATTCAGTTATGTTTTCTTTAGAAAAAGTAAATTCAGCTAACATTTTCTTTAGAAAAAGGCAATTCAGCTAACTTTATCTTAAGAAAAATTCAATTCTGGTAACTTTTGCTATGGAAAAAGTAAATTCAGCTAACATTTTCTTTAGAAAAAGGCAATTCAGCTAACTTTATCTTAAGAAAAATTCAATTCTGGTAACTTTTGCCATGGAAAAAGTGAATTCAGCTACCCTTTTTCGTTGAAAAAGTGAATTCAGCTATATTTTTCTATACAAATAGTCAACTCAGCTAAGTTTTTCTACAGAAAAAGTCAATACAGCTAACTGGTTTCATTGAAAAAGTCAATTCAGCTAACTGTTTGTATTAACACAGTCAATTCAGCTAACCTTCTATGGAAAATCTAAATTCAATTCAGGAAACGTTTTCTATGGAAGTAGTCAACTCAGAAAAATTCACTTCAGCGAAGTTATTCTTTGGAAAGAGTCAATTCAGCTACATTTTTCTATCGAAAAAGTCAATTAGGCTAACTTTTTCCATGGAGGAAGTAAATTCAGCTGAACTTTTCAATGGAAAAAATAAATTCAGCTATCTCTTTCTATGGAAAAAATCAATTCAGCTAATTGTTTCTACGGAAGAATTAATTCAGCTAACTTTTTTAATAGGAAAAGTTAATTCAACAAACCTTTTCTATAGAAAAAAGTAAATTCAGCAAACATTTGCTAAAGAAAAAATCAATTCAGCTAACTTTTTATTTTAGAAAAGTCAAAAATAAATTCAGCAAACATTTGCAAAAGAAAATGTCAATTCAGCTAACTTTTTATTTTAGAAAAACTCAATTCAGCTAACTTTTTCTTTCGAAAAACTCAATTCAGCTAACTTTTTCTTAAAAAAAGATAAATTCAGCTTACTTTTTCTCATGAAAAATTAAATTCTGCTAATATTATCTGTGTAAAATTTTAATCCAGCTAACTTTTCCATGGAAAAAGTTAATTCAGCTTACTTTTATTATGGAAAAATTTAATTCAGCTATGTTTTTCTATAGAAATTGTTAACTCAGCTAAGTTTCTCTACAGAAAAAGTCAATATCTGGTTTAATCGAAAATGTCAATTCAGCTAACTTTTTCTATGAAAAACTTAATTCAGCAATTTTTTTCTAGCAATAAAATCAATTCAGCTAAAATTTTTTATTGAAATGTTCGATTCATCTAAGATTTTCAATACCAAAATTCTATTCAGCTAACTTTTTCGATGGAAAATTCAATTCAGCTATCTTTTCCTATCGAAAAAGACAATTCAGCTAACCTTTTCTTTTGCAAAACTCAATTCTACCTACCTTTGCCCATGATTTCATACCTTTAAATAACTGCAGTTCGTCTTCACATTTTGCCACTACTATTTTTAAACTGAATTTACACATTTAATTTCTCATTTACATTTGTAAGTTTAGCATTTTGACATGAGTATTGCTGTCAAGTTGGTAGCCGAAAACCCTTTTGAAACTTTAACTCATTTCACAACGAGACGGACTGGGTTAAGATGCTGCTGGTTTGTTTTAGTTTTTTTGTTTTGTTTGTTTTGCAAACAAAATCTTGAATATTTTATCTTTTCAATTGCAAAGGAACAGGAAAAAACACCAGCCGCAGCTTAATGAATTTATAAAGTTGTATGAATTATAAATAGACCCAGGTTAAGATATGTTACAGACGACAGTTACATGTTAAATGTCTGCGTAATATGCAGATGATATTCACATACTGAAATTGAAACTATGGCGGCAACAAAACGAATGTGCAATTTTAGTTGTGTTTTAAAGAAACACTTAAGATCTTGTCCAATCTTGTAAAGATATGAGTTAACATTATTTTAGGTGATTTCGAAAATCCTGGCAATAAATTGAGATAAGGTAATTTTTTGTATTTTTTTCTATAGGAAATTCCATTCTTTATAGAAAGAATTAAAATTAGCTAACATTTTCTACAGAAAAACTCAATTCAGCAAAGTTTTTCTATAGAAAAAATATATTCAGCTAACTTATTCTATGAAAAAAGTAAATTCAGCTAAATTTTTTTAAAGAAAAAATCAATTCAGTTAAATTTTTCTATGAAAAATCTCAATTCAGCAAACTTTTTCCTTCGAAAAAATCAATTCAGCTAACTTTTTTCTTGAAATATTCAATTCAGCTAACTTTTTCCTTCGAAAAAGTAAATTCAGCTAACTTTTTCTGCAGAAAAACTCAACTCAGCAAAGTTTATCTATAGAAAAAATATATTCAGCTAACTTTTTCTATGAAAAATGGAAATACAGCTAACTTCTCTTAATGAAAAATGTAATTCAGCAAACTTTTTCTATAAAAATACAATTCGGTTAACTTTTTCTATAAAAAAAAACAGTTCAGCTAACTTCGTCTATAGAAATAGTCAATTCAGCTAACTTTTTCTATAGAAAAATTTAATTCAACTAACTTTTTCTATGGAAAATCTCAAATCAAGCTAACTTTTTCCTTCGAAAAAGTCAATTCAGCTAACTTTTTTCTTTAAATGTTCAATTCAGCTAACTTTTTCCTTCGAAAAAAAAAATATAGCTAACTTTTACGAAAGAAAAAGTCAATTCAGCTTACTTTTTCTGCAAAAAAACCCAACTCAACAAAGTTTTTCTATAGAAAAAATATATTCAGCTAACTTTTTCTATCAAAAAAATGAAATTCAGCTAACTTTCTTTAAAGAAAAAATCAATTCAGCTAACTTTTTCTATAGAAAATGTTAACTCAGCTAACTTATCTTATGGAAAAAGTTAATTCAGCAAACTTTTTCTATAAAAATACAATTCCGCTAACTTTTTCTATAGAAAAATTCAACTCACCTAACTTTTTTATAGAAAATCTCAATTCAGCTAACTTTTTCCTTCGAAAAGTCAATTCAGCTAATTTTTTCCTTAAAAAGAAATCAATTCTTTTAACTTTTTCTATAGAAAAATTCAATTCAGCTAACTTTTTTAATGAAAAAGTCAATTCAGCTAACTTTTGCTATAGAAAAATTGAACTCACTTAATTTTTTCTATAGAAAATCTCAATTCAGCTAACTTTTTCCTTCGAAAAAGTCAAATCAGCTAACTTTTTCCTTCGAAAATGTCAATTCAGCTAAATTTTTCTAAAGAAAAAGTCAATTCAGCCAACTTTTTGTATAGAAAAAGTCAACTCAGCTAAGTTTTACTATAAAAAAAGTCAATTCAGCAAAGGTTTTCTATTTAAAAACGAAATTCAGCTATGTTTTTCTATTGAAAACACTCAATTCACCAAAGCTAAATGCAATTCAGCTAGCCTCTGTCACTTGGAACACAGTTGATTACCTCAATTTATGATTTAATTGTTGGCGAATATCATTCAAGAAACGACTCTAAACTGCCACAAAAAAAAAGCTGAAAGACAAGACAACATCATTAACTGAGAATCCTTTGCTTTTGCCCAGACTCTTGCCCAAGTCCGGCCTTAGCCATGGCTCCATTTGGTACGAAAAAATAACTATGACGAAATGTTGTAATTCTAGATGATTTCTTTTACTCCTTACAAAGACGCCTAATATCAATTTTAGTAATAATAAAATAAAACGTCATAGAGCCGCAGCCCAGCCGCCATACAAAGTAAGAAGAAAAAAACTCAACTACAAAGCTACAAATGCGGCAAGGTGCTTGAAAATGTCTTAGCACATTAGTTACAAACCAAGGATCCTATCCATATTAAGCCGAACTTTTTTTTTGTGCCAAAGTCTTACTTCATGTTCCTTTCAGTTTATGGACACCTCTTGGTATCTTCAACAACCACAACAACAGCATTATGGCAGATTACAACAAGACTGCCACTCATACAGAGATAAGCAATGAGCAGCCGCCGCCATACCACCATCTTAACCTTGCCACACAGGGACACATTAGTCAATGTCTCTGTGTAAACCATTTATGGTAAAGACTTGCCAAGACATCTCTCCCTCTCGGTTGCCTTTAGGCCTTTTGGCCAACTTTGTTCCAACTGATGATGGTCATTTTTAAATTGCCTTACAATAATATTTCAGGTTCTTATTGCTGCCTGGGAGACGTTCCTTAAATAGGGGACACTTCTCAACCGATAAGGGCAAAACTAATTAAATGGAATGTTGAAGATTTTGTTGTTGTTCTTCTTCTTTTTGTTTGGTATTGTAGAAAGGTGTTCATGCATTCATTGATAGTTATGGATAAGAAATTATGTAGAACATGATAATAAATCGCTTGATATTGTGATAACATGAAACAATTACAGCAAATGGAAAGATAATTTAGTTTTAATGCAGGAAAGATTTTTATTAAAAAAATATATTTTTAATATATTTTTCAATAGAAATAGCAAACTATACAGATTAATAGCACTATTCAATTCAGAAAACTTTTTCTATAAAAAAATGGAATCAATTCAGAAAACCAAATTTTTCTATATAAAAACTCAATTCAGCAAGCTTTTCTAAATAATAAGCTAATTCAATAAGCTAATTCAGCTAAAAGTTTCTATATAAAAAAGTCAATTCAGCTAACTTTTCTCAAAGAAAAGTCGGTTCAGCTAAATTTTACTTAAGAAACAGCCAATTAAACAAAACTTTTCGCAGAAAAAATAAATTCAGCAGGCATTTTTAATAGAATAGTCGAGTCAACAAACGTTTTCTATAGAAAAAGTCAATTCAGCAAAGTTTGTTATAGATAAACTCAATTCATCTAAGGTTTTCTATAAAAAACACAATTCAGCTAAATTTTTCTTTAGAAAAAGACAATTCTGCAAACTTTTTCTACAGAAAAACTCTATTTAGCTAACTTTTCTATAAAAAAAATCAATTCAGCTAAATTTTTGTTCCAAACAAATCAATTCCGCTAACTTTTTCTTAAGAAAAAAATCAAATCAGCAAACGTTTTAAGAAAAAAGTCACTTCAGCTAACTATTTGTAACGAAATGCTCAATTCAGCAAACATTTTCTACTAAATAATTCAATTCAGCAAACTTTTTACATAAAATAGTAAATTCAGCTAACTTTTTCTAAAGAAGAAATGAATTCAGGTAACTGTTTCTGAAGTAACAACCAATTTTATGTACAAAAAGTCAATTCAGGAAACTTCTTCTAAAGAAAAACTCAATTCAGCAAACTTTTACTTCAATTCAGCAATATTTTCCTATAGAAAAATTCTATTCAGCAAGCTTTTTCTTTCGAAAAGATCAACTCAGCTTACTTTTTCAATAGAAAAACTCAATTCAGCTAACCTTGTCTGTTAAAAAGTCAATTCAGCTAACTTTTTCAAAAGAAAACCCAATTCACCTAATTTTTTCTATAGAAAAATGCCGTTCAGCTTTTCCTATAGAAAAACTCAATTCATCCAGCTTTTCTTCAAACTGGGTCAAATTAGCTAACATTTTCTATAGTCAATTCAGCTAAATTTTTTCTATAGCAAAACGCAATCCAGCCAACTTTCTCTTTAGAAAAACTCAGTTCAGCAAACTTTTGTTAAAAATAAGTCAATTCAGCTAACTTGTTCTCTAGAAAAACGCAATTCAGCTAACGTTTTCTATAGAAAAACCCAATTCAGCTAACATTTTGTGTGAAAAAACTGAACTCAACAAACGTTTTCTAAAGAAAAACTCAATTCAGCTAATTTTTTCTAAGGAAAAACTCAATTCAGGACATTTTCTATAGGAATACTTAATTCACCTAACATTTTCTATAGAAAAATTAAATTCAGCAAGCTTTTCTAAAAAAAATAAGTCAATTCAGCTAACTTTTTCTGAAGAAAAAGTCAATTCAGGTAACTATTTCTGAAGTAACAGCCAATTTTATGTACAAAAAGTCAATTCAGGAAACAAAAAAGTCTATCCAGCAAACTTGTTCTTGAATTCAGCAAGCTTTTCCTGTAGAAAAATTCTATTCTGCAAACTTTTTCTTTCGAAAAGATCAATTCAGCAGACATCTTTAATACAAAGACTCAGTTCAAGTAACTTGTTCTAAAGAAATACCAATTCAGCTAAATTTTTCCATAGAAAAAAATGCAGTTCAGCTAACTTTTTCTATAGAAAAGCTCAATTTAGCAGACTTTTCTTAAAACGTAGCCAATTCTTCAAACTTTTCCTACATAAAAAGTCAATTCAGCTAAATATTTCTAGAGCAAAATGCAATCCAGCTAACTTTCTGTGTAGAAAAACTCAGTTCAGTTAAGAATAAGTCAATTCAGCTAACTTTTTCTTTAGAAAAACGCAATTCAGCTAACGCTTTCTATAGAAAAACTCAATTCAGCTAACATTTTGTGTAAAAAAAAACTAAACTCAACTAACGTTTTCAATAGAAAAAATCAATTCAGATAATTTGTTCTAAAGAAAAACTCAATTCAGGACATTTTCTATATGAAAACTTAATTCACCTAACATTTTCTCTTGAAAAATGGAATTCAGCTAATATTTTCTATAGAAAAACTCAATTCAGCAAGCTTTTCTAAAGAATAAGTCAATTCAGCTAACTTTTTCTGAAGAAAAAGTCAATTCAGCTAGCCTTTTTTGAAGACAAATCAATTCAGCAAATCTTTTCTATAGAAAAAGTCAAATCAGCAAACATTTTCTATAGGAAATCTCAATTCAGCAAACTTTTTTTATAGGAAATCCTTATTCAGCAAACATTTTCTAAAGGAAATCTCAATTCAGCAAACTGTTTTATAGAAAAACTCAATTCAGCAAAATTTTTCCCAAGAAAAATTCAATTCAGCTAACTGTTTCTAACGAAAAACTCAATTCACCAGACTTTTCTAAAGGAGAATTAAATTCAGCAATTTTTTTCTCATAGAAAAGTAAATTCAGCAAATTTTTCTGTATATAAATTCATTTCAGCCAATTTTTTTGTAGAAAAAAAAAATCAATTCAGAATTTTGTTTTCATTGAAAAAGACAATTCAGCAAAGATTTTCTATAAAAACCCGATGCAGAGAATTTTTTTATAGAAAAAGTCAATTCAGCTAATTTTTTTCTCAAGAAAGATTCAATTTAGCTAACTATTTCTTACTAAAAAACTCAATTCAGCAAAATTTTCTTTTGCAAAAGTCAATTTAGGCAATTTTTTTATAGAACAACTCAATTCAGCTAACATTTTCTATAGGAAAACTCTGTTCAGCTAAATTTTTCTATAGAAAAACTCAATTCAGCAACATTTTTTTCAAGAAAGATTCAATTCAGCTAACTGTTTCTACCGAAAAATCAAATTAGCAAACTTTTCTAAAGGAAAAGTAAATTCAGCAAACTTTTTCGCATAAAAAAGTCAATTCAGCAAATTTTTCTATATAATAAGTCAATTCAGCTAATTATTTCCACAGAAAAACTTAATTCAGCTAACGTTTTCTATAGAATAATGCAATTCAGCTAACACTTTCTATGGAAAAACTCAATTCAGCAAGCTTTTCATAGGAATGAGTCAATTCGGCTAACTTTTTCTGAAAAATAAGTCAATTCAGCTAACATTTTGTGAAAAAACCCAATTCAGCCAACGTTTTCTATAGACAAATTCAATTTATCAAACTTTGCCTTCAGACAAATTCAATTCAGCAAATTTCTTTCTAAAGAAAAATTCAGTTCAGCTGGATTTTTCTGTGGAAAACCTCTAGATAACCACAGTTTCTTACAATTCAGCTAAGTTTTTTGCCAGAAAACTGAGTTCAGCAAGGTTTTTCTATAAGAAAAACTCTAAATAACCAATTTTTATATAGAATACTCGAATTCAGCTAGGATTTTTGTTAGAAAAACTCAATTCAGCAAAGTTTTCTAAAAGAGAAATTACCTTAAGCACGAGAAGTCTGTGAAAAAATGTGTTATTACATAATAAAATCTAAATTCAGCTAGGGTTTTCAGAAAAAAAAAAACAGTATTCAGCAACATTTTTTGTAAGGAAACACAGTTCAGCAAAATTTTGTTATTGAAAAACACACTTCAGCTGGGAGTTTCCATCGGAAAACTCAATTCTATTCAATATTTCGAAATATTTTCCAATTCAGCAAAGTTTTTTGGCGGAAACTGATTTCTGCAAGGGTTTTCTGTAAGAAAAACTCGAAGTAAACAATTTTCATATAGAATACTCACATTCAGCTAGGTTTTTTTCGGTAGAAAAACTCAATTCAGCAAGGCTTTGTTAATGAAAAACGCAACTAAGCACGAATTTTCTATTTAAAAACTTGGCATAACCGGGTTTTCATATAGGAAACCCAAATTCAGCTAGGTTTTTAATATATAAACTTAATTCAGCAATGTTTTGTTCGATCGGAAAACTCAATTTAGATATATTTCGAAATATTTTTTCAATTCAGCTAAGTTTTTCGTCAGAAAACCGAATTCAGCCAGGTTTTTATGTTAGAAAAACAATAAATAACCATGTTTTCATATAGAAAACTCCTATTCAGCTAGAGTTTTCGTCAGGAAAACACAATTCAGCTAGAGTTTTCTTCAGTAAAACTCAATTCAGTAAGATTTTGTTTATGAAAAACACAATTCAGCTAGGAGTTTCGATCGGGAAACTAAATTCAGCAAGGTTTTTTTTAATGAAAAACTAAATTAAGCACGAGTTTTATATATACATACATTAAATAGCCTGGTTTTCACATTGGAAATCCCAGTTCAGCTGTTTTTTCTTCATATAAAGTCAATTCAGCAACGTTTTTTGTATAGAAAAACTGGACATAACCACGTTTTCTTATATAAAACTCTAATTTAGTTGATGATTTTGGTTAGAAAAACTTAATTCAGCAAGGTTTTCACAAAGGAAAGTCCAATTCAGTTGGGCTTTTTCGGCAAATAAACTGAATTCAGCAATGTTTTTATATAAGAAAACAAAATTCAGCGATGTTTTTCTTTAAAAATTGCCTACATAACTACGGTTTCTTATAAGCAAACCTAATTCAGCAAAGTTTTTTGCAAATAAACTAAATTCAGCAATCTTTTTATAAAAGAAAACACAATTCAGTAACGTTTTTATGTATAAAAAGAAATTCAGCTTGGGTTTTCGGTAGAGAAACTCAATTCAGCCACATTTTTATGTAAGAAGAAGATAGAAAAACACGACATAACCATGTTTTCGTCTGGAATATCCCAATTTAGCTGAGTCTTTCAGTAAATAAACTAAATTCAGCAAGGTTTTTATAATGAAAAATTCAATTCAGCGATGTTTTTCTAAAAAAATCCATACATATCTACGGTTTCTTATAAGAAAGCCTAATTCAGCCAAGATTTTGGGCATATGAACTCAATTCAGCAAAGTTTTTATAATGAAAAATTCAATTCAGCGATGTTTTACCAAAAATTCCTTACATAACTAGGGTTTCAGAAAGCCAAATTCAGCCAAGAGTTTGGGCATATAAACTAAATTCAGCAAGGTTTTATAATAAAAAATTCAATTCAGCCATGTTTTTCTAAAAAAAATCCATACATATCTACGGTTTCTTATAAGAAAGCCTAATTCACCCAAGATTTTGGGCACACAAACTTAATTCAGCAAGGTTTTTATAATGAATAATTTAATTAAACGACGTTTTTCTAAAAAAAATCCAGACATATTTACGGTTTCTTAAAGAAAGCCTAATTCAGCCAAGTTTTTGGGCTTTTTAACTCAATTCAGCAAGGTTTTTATAATGAATAATTTAATTCAGCGATGTTTTTCTAAAAAAAAAACTGTACAAATCTACGGTTTCTTAAAAGAAAGCCTAATTCAACCAAGATTTTGGCCTTATTAACTCAATTCAGCAAGGTTTTTATAACGAAAAATTCAATTCAGTGATGTTTTCTACAAAAAATCCATACATATCTACGGTTCCTCATAAGAAAGAATAATTCAGCCAAGAATTTGGGCATATAAACTCAATTCAGCAAGGTTTTTATAATGAAAAATTCAATTCAGAGATGTTTTTCTAAAGAAATCCCTACATATCTACGGTTTCTTATAAGAAAGTCTAATTCAGCCATGATTTTGGGCATATAAACTCAATTCAGCAAGGTTTTTATAATGAAAAATTCAATTCAGCGATGTTTTTCTAAAAAAAAATCCATACATATCTACGGTTTCTTAAAATAAATCCTAATTCAGCCAAGATTTTGGGCTTATTAACTCAATTCAGCAAGGTTTTTTTAATGAAAAATTAAATTCAGCAATGTTTTTCTAAAAAAAAACCCGTACATATCTACGGTTTCTTAAAAGAAAGCCTAATTCAGCCAAGATTTTGGCCATATAAACTCAATTCAGCAAGGTTTTTATATAAGAAAACACAATTCAGCAAGGTTTTCTATACAGAAACAACAATTCAGCTGCCGCCTATGATCCGAAAAATGTATTCAACTAGACTTTTTTACAGAAAATTCCATTAAATCTTCTTAAACTGTACGTTACAAGCTTTCATTTCTAATCTAAAAAAATCTTTTTTCTCTTTCTAGGTAATTTTCATTATTGTTATTATCAACTCGTCTAAAGCTTAAGTGGTATGTAGCAACGCAATTACTTAATTTTATTTAACTTATCAATTTACCTTAGAGGGTTTAAGAACTATAATTTTAGACCCCATATCTGCAGTAGTCAAACAATAATTGCAAGGTTTTTACTTCCTCTCACCCATAATATTCAATTACACAGATTTTCCAAATGGAAGTGGAACTTTTGCCATTGCCTTATTGTCAGAGAAAATTATGCATAATTTTATTTAAAAGCCCTTTTCCTCTGACGAAAGAAGAATAGTTTCGTCTTTTACTGTCACAAATCACCATTAGCCAGTATTTGATTGGATGATATTATCCACATGACAAGAAACCAAAAGGGTTCTATGAAAATTCAATGGCCTAACAACATCATTAGTTGTTATTTCATCCTGCTGCTGCACTTCAGCTTCATCTCTTAGCATGTTTGGCAAACGTGACCATCCATGCAATCCATTGCTTCAAAGATGATATCTGCTGCTGCTGTTGTTGTTGGTTTTTCTTTATTTTTAATTAGATTTTCAAGAAGAGTTTGTGAATTGAATTGCCGCCGCATGGCCAAGGCTGTATGCAATGCAATGCAATGATTTAATGATAATTGTCATGTCAATGCAACATTATTAATAAATGCAAATGCAAAGCTTGTGTGAGGACGGGTTATATGAGGATGCTGTGTGAGATGGGTATATGTGCATGTGTGCCTATAATGATCTAAGTAAATAAATTTAAATGAGTTGCTTGCCAGAAGAAGTAGAAGAAAACGTTATGAGAGGATGTTAAATGCCATGTGGCATGTTGTAGGCCTCTTAACTTGCTTGGCCAAGAACGGGATATGTTGAAACGACACACAAAAAAACAACAAACACCTGTTGCTACTTTTCATTTTTCAAATAATGATTATTTTTTCTTCTTTCATACTTATGAAAGCAAATGGAAAGTTTTGACATTATAAATGGACATTTATGACAGGAAAAGCAATAAGTGTTATGAGTCAGGTGAGAGATTTAATAAGTGGAAATGGAATGAAATTATTATGGTTTATTTATTTCAATGACATATGATTGTTATTATTAGTCTAACGAGGGTATATACGAATAATGGTTTAGGACATCAGATATGTTTGGATGAAATCCATTTCAGACTATTTGGGGTCGAATGGACTAATCGATTCATATTTTGCCCAAACATAAATCAACTTCGAAGATGCGCCATATCGGCACACCCTTTTGGGTACCTTCCTGCAAATGTTCAAAAATGTTCTGTAAAATAATGAGCGGATCCATACTTTACACACCGCAATATTTCATCCAGGCATAGTTTAGGTTGGAATATGGACTGTATCGGTACACTCTTTTAGGTACCTCTCCCACAAAGTTTCAACAATTTTCATAAAATTGCAGCAGGTTGTCCTGGCGGTACAATTTTCTTCGAGGTCAAGTCCATACTTCCGGAGCTAATGGGCCAAATCCTCTGAACAATCATGCTGGCGCCCACTACACTTACTGGCTGATGCACACGTTTACATACGAATTGAGTATCCGATTGGCCCGAAATTTTGTACATCTTATTTATCATGATTCATGTTTCAAGAAGGGGTATATTGGACAACCCCTTTCGGTACCTTCCTCACAAATGTTTCGGAGGCAAGCCCTTACTTCCAGAGATAATGGTCGAAAGGTTTTAAAAACCCTGCCAGTACCATCTAGCAGTGTCTGAATGGAGCTGAAACTTTGCGCATCACAAAATTTCTTTTAACTCCCAAGAAAGTCTATATTGGACAACACCTTCTTGAGTGTAACCCGATTTAAATCAAAGTCCGAACAGCGTGGCCTCTTGAGGTCTTCTGTAGACAACAGAAACGTTTTTGAGGTCTTCTGTATACAACAGAAGGCCTCTTGAGGTTTTCTGTATACAACAGAATGCCATTTGAGGTCTTCTGTACACAACAGAAGGCCTCTTGAGGTCTTCTGTATACAACAGAAGGTCTCTTGAGGTCTTCTGTATACAAGAGAAGGCCTCTTGAGGTCTTCTGTATACGAGAGAAGGCCTCTTGAGGTCTTCTGTAAACAACAGAAGGCCTCCTGAGGTGCTCTGTATACAACAGAAACCCACTTGAGGTCGTCTGTTGACAACAAAATGTCTCTTCTAGTCTTCTGTAGGCAACAGAAGGTATCTTGAGGTCTTCTGTATACAACAGGAGGCCTATTAAGATCTCCTGTAGACAACAGTAGGCCACTTGAGGTCTTCTGTAGATAAGAGATGGGCTCTTGGGGTCTTCTGTAGACAACATAAGTATTTTTGATGTCTTATGTAGACAACAAAAGGCTTTCTTAGGCCTTCTGTTGACAACAGAAGTCCTACTGAAGTCTTCTGTAAACAGCAGAAGGCCTTTTGAGGTGTTCTGTAGACAGGTGAAGATCTCTTGAGGTATTCTGTAGATAACAAAAGGTGTCTCGATTTCATCTCTGGACAACAGAAGGCTTATTGGGGTCTTCTGTAGACAACAGAAGACGTCTTAAGGTATTATGTACATAACAGAAAGCCTCTTGAGGTATTCTGTATATAACAGAAGGCCTCTTGAAGTCTTGTGGTGTCTACAGAGGCCTCTTGAGGTCTTCTGTATATAACAGAAGGCCTCTTGTTGACAACAGAACGCCTCTTGATGTCTTCTTAGACAGCAGAAGTCATTCTGTATATAACATAAGGCCTCTTGAGGTCTTCTGTAGGTAACAGAAGTCCTCTTGAGGTCTTCTGTATACAAAAGAAGTCCTCTTGAGATCTTCTGTATACAACAGAAGGCCTCTTGAGGTCTTCTGTACGCAACAGAAGTCCTCTTGAGGTCTTCTGTATACAGCAGAAGGCCTCTTGAGGTTTTCTGTATACAGCAGAAGGCCTCTTGAGGTTTTCTGTACACAACAAAAGGCATCTTAAGGTCTTCTGTATACAAAAGAAGGCTTCGGAGGTCTTCTGTACGCAACAGAAGGCCTCCTGAGGTCTTCTGTAGACAACAGAAGGCCTCCTGAGGTCTTCTGTACACAACAGAAGGCCTCTTAAGGTCTTCTGTAGACAACAGAAGCCCTTTAGTGGTCTTCTATATACAACAAAAGACTTCTTGTGGTCTTCTGTACACAACAGAAGTCCACTTGAGGTCTACTGTACACAACAGAAGTCCTCTTGAAGTCTTCTGTACACAACAGAAGCCCTTTTGAGGTCTTCTGTACACAACAGAAGGCCTTTTGAGGTTTTCTATAGACAACGGAAGGCCTCTTAAGGTCTTCTGTACACAACAGAAGGCCTCTTAAGGTCTTCTGTAGACAACAGAAGGCCCCCTGAGGTCTTCTATACACAACAGAAAGCCTTCAGTAGACAACAGAAGGCCTCTTAAGGTCTTCTGTAGACAACAGATGCCCTTTTGAGGTCTTCTGTACACAACACACGGCCTCTTAAGGTCTTCTGTAAACAACAAAAGCCCTTTTGAGGTGTTCTGTATACAACAGAAGGCCTCTTGAGGTCTTCTGTACACAACAGAAGGCCTTTTGAGGTATTTTGTATACAACAAAAGGTCTCTTGAGGTCTTCTGTATACAACAAAAGGCCTCTTGAAGTCTTCTGTACACAACAGAAGGCCAACAGAAGGATTGAGGTCTTCTGTAGATAACAGAAGGACTCTTGAGGTCGCCTTCAGGCACCAGAAGACCCCTTTAAGTCTTCTGTTGACAACAGATGGCCTCTTCTGTTGACAACAGAAAGTCTCTTGAGGTCTTCTATAGGCAACAGAAGGATTGAAGTTTTCGGTACATAACAGAAGGCCTCTTGAGGTCTTCTGTATACAACAGAATGCCAGTTAACGTCCTTTTTAGACAACAGAAGCCCTCTTGATGTCTTTTGTACACAACAGAAGACATCTTAAGGTCTTCTGTATACAATAGAAGGACTATTGAGGCCATCCGTAGACAACAGAGGGCCTCTTGAGGTCTTCTGTATACAACAGAAGGCCTCTTGAGGTATTCTGTATACAAGAGAAGACCTCTTGAGGTCTTCTGTATACAACAGAAGGCCTTTTGATATGTTCTGTATACAACAGAAGCCTCCTGAGGTCTTCTGTGTACAGCAGAAGGCCTCTTGAAGTCTTCTGTATACAACAGAAGGCCTCCTGAGGTCTACTGTATACAACAGAAGGCCTCTTGAGGTCTTCTGTATACAACAGATAGCCTCTTGAGGTCTTCTGTATACAACAGAAGGCCTCTTGAGGTCTTCTGTATACAACAGAAGCCTCTTGAGTTCTTCTGTATTCAACAGAAGGACTCTTGAGGTCTTCTGTATTCAACAGAAAGCCTCTTGAGGTCTTCTGTAGACAACAGCAGGCCTCTTCAGCTCCTCGGCATATAACAGAAGACCTTTCGAGGTCTTCTGTAGACCACAGAAGGCCTTCTGAGGTCTTCTGTAGACAACAGAAGGCCACTTGAGACAACACAAGGCCACTTGACGTGTTCTGTAGACAACATAAGGCCACTTGAGGCATTCTGTCAACATCAGATGGTCCGTTTAGGTCTTCTGTTGACAGCAGAAGGTCTCTTTAGGTATTCTGTAGACAACAGAAGGCCACTTGAGTTCTACTGAGGCCCTCTGTGGACAACAAAAGGCCACTGTAAACAACAGAAGGCCTTTAGAGGTCCTCTGTATACAACACAATTCATCCTGAGGTCTTCTGTAGACAAAAGAAGAACTTTTGAGGTCTTCTGTATAAAACATAAGGCCTCTTGAGCTCTTCTGTACATAACAGAAGTCCTTTTGAGATCTTTTGTAGACAGCGGAAAGCCTCTTGAGGTCTTCGGTGGACAACAGAATGTCTTCTGAGCCCTTCTGTAGAAAACAGAAGGCCACTGTAGGTCTGCTGTAGACAATATATGTCCTCCTGAGGTTTACTGTAGACAACATAAGGACTTTTGAGGTCTTCTGTAAAGAACACAAAACTTCTAGAGACCTTTCGTAGACAACAGAATTCCTCTTGAGGTCTTCTGTAGACAAGAGAAGGACTCCTGAGGTCTTCTGTTAACAACAGAATCTCTCTTGAGGTCTTCTGTTGCCTCTTGAGCTCATCGTATAGAACAGAAGGCCTCTTGAGGTCTTCTATATACAACAGAAGGTCTTCTAGACCTTCTGAGGTCTTGAAGTCTTAAGGTTATTTGTTTACAACAGAAGTTTTTTTGAGGTCTTCTGTGGACAACAGAGGTTCTTCTGAGGTCATCTATTGACAACTGGAGGTCTCTGCCTACCTAGGGAAGGCATCTTCCTAATTGCAGTGTCTTTCTTCCTTTTCTTGATTGTTGCCTTTCTTGCCTTAATTGTTGCCTCTCCCTCCCTCCTTTCCTCCCTCCTTTCCTCCCTCCCTTCCTCCCCCCTCTCTTCATTTAGTAACCATTTTGGTTTTTTTTATTTTCGTTTTGGCTATTAATGAAATGATTACTTGTCTTCACATCACGAATTCTTGTAACGAAACGTGACTTTATATAGCTCACGTCCGTTGAGAGAAAAAATGCAAACACTTGAATACTACGCGAAGAGGAGGATAACGTAAACAGTTTTCTCCCTTGCCCACTCTTTTGATAGGCAAATAAGTAAACAAACACCACAACAAACACAACAACAAATAGAAAACGTGCTAAAATGTTTAGTTTGTGTTTGGTGGTTTTATTGATTTGTGTGTGTTTGTATGTTTTGCTTACCCTGGTTCTTTCACGTTGCACACAAATGAAGGAAGTGTTCGTTTTTTTGGAGGAAAGTTCTTGTTTTTTTCATTTTGTTGCTTTTGTTTTATTTTGTTTGTTATTTACATTGCCATCCTTTTCAATGTTTGCCATGATACATTCATTAATTTAAATGTTTTTAGGCGATAACAAGTTATATTACCTAAAATGGCGGGGTGAGATTATGTTTAGCGGAATTGAAATTATCGGCAATTGAGAAGGAAAACCGAAATTGAAATTTTGTTGTGATTGTCGTATGGGGGTTTTATGGCATACGGTATGTTATCTAAGGATAAAATTATCTACATTGATGTATAAAAATATACCCCAATGTGGATAGAATCGAGTATAAATATTGTGAGTATTAATCAACAGACGCTTCTTGCTTAAGTCTTTTGTTTATTCACTTTATTTTCAAAGGAAATTCTTTATCCAATGCAAATTATTTCCCAAATAATACTCAAACAGAATGACTCCACAACTTTTGCTCTATAATTTTCTTACATCTGACCCACTTTCGTTTAACAGACAACTTATTAATTTATTTCTTTTTCTTTAACTGCAAACCATTAACCTTTTTGCTAAGCACCATCATTTCCTACACAATCCGAATGATCTTGTTTTTATTTCCAAATGAATTACAATACTCGGCACCATGAATTCTGCTGGCAGAGCATAACCAACAAGTATTGATCGACACCTTTTAAAGCTCCCCATGTATGTATGTGATGCGGCAAAGTGTTACAATTTTCTATTTCCCCATAAATGGTATTTTTCTGTTTGTTCATTCCCTCATTACCGTTAAAACAGAACAGAGAAAAACAATTTACATATCAATAAAATTGTTTTGAAAATTTTCACATGCAAATTTCTTCAACTACTAGCAATTTTTTTCATTTAACTTCTGCCAACATTTTGCTCCATAAGCCAGCAATAAATTAAATTGCTTTGGCAATGTTTCTTGTTGGCTCTCTTTTGTGTTTTTTTGTATTGTCTGTTAATTGTAATTTTACGCCATGTTTAGTAAATTGTCGAAAATGCCAATACAAAATTTAGACAAGAAAAAAACGTAATGAAGAGAAGTTAAGAAAACAAAAAACTTCTCCGGCGGAAATTGTTAACAAGTCAAATACAAGAAGAAGAAAAACGGCCCATTGGTGCTTGGCTAGAAAGAAAGTAGAGCAGTTTATGGTAAACAGTAGCTGTAATGTATTTTTTGGCGGAAAAAAGAAACAACGATTTAAGACTCTATTATCTTTATTAGCAACATATTTTGTCTGAGATTTACTTACATGAAAGGAAAACATTAAATTCAAAAATGAAATTCATTCATCTTCTAACAATAGAGACATAAATCAGGTTTACTCTTAAAGGGACCATAGGAAAAACTTTGTAAAAGAATAAAAAAAAATCTCTTCAGCTTCACTTTAAAAAATTAAAATCAAAAAGGCAATTTAGAGTTTAGTTCTTAAGTCTTTACTCACAATATCAGGAAAAGAGAGAGAAAAGACGCTCGTAAAAGCACCAAGTTTTTTTCTTAATTCTTTTATTTAGTTAACCATTTAATTGCCCTTCTAAAAAAAAACCTCGTGCTTCCATTATCTCTATGAGAGATTTCTATAATGGGAGATAACAGTCTGTACCTACAATAACAAGAAAATGAGAGAGAGAAAGATCACTCATAAAGCACCAAGTTTATTTCTTAAGTATTTTATTTTGTTAACCATTTAATTGCCCTTCTAAACAAAAGTTTTAAGAAACAAACTTCATTCTTTCATTAGTCTCTATGAGAGATTTCTATAATGGAAGAAGTCTTTAAAAAGAGAGAGAGAATAAAAGAGAGAGAAAGGAAAGTCGCTCGTAAAAGTACCAAGTTTCTTTCTTAAGTCTTGTATTTAGTTAACCATTTAATTGACCTTCTAAACAAAAGACTTAAGAAATAAACTTGGTGCTTCCATTCGTTTCTATGAGAGATTTCTATAATGGAAGAAGTCTATAAGTCTATCGCTCATAAAAGCACCAATTTTCTCCCTTAAGTCTTCTGTTTAGTTCAGCCAAGATCACCCATAAACGTTAACGTGACTGCAACAACAACATATGTTCACTCTATTCTCATTTGCCGTGGTTTAGCAAAGGGAAGACTCGCTCAGAGAGACTAATGCGCAAAATAAATTGAGCACCACCGGTTTAGTTGATAAATTAACTGTCATCCTAAACAAAAGATTTAAGAAACAAACCCAGTGCTTCCATTAGCCTCTATGAGAGATTTTAATACAGAGGGAGAACTCTCATATTTTCCTCTCATATTTTCCCCAAAACACGTTCCCCAATATGAGCCAAAAAGTTGGCTCAATTAATTTTTATATAGAAACAGTTGCCTCAATTTACATTTTCAATAGAAAAAGTTCCTCAATTGACTTTTTCTATAGAGAAAGTTGCCTCAATTGACATTTTCTATAGAAAAAGTTGCCTGAATTGAATTTTTCAAAGAAAAAGTATTCTCAATTGAATTTTTTCTTTAGAAAAACTTGCCCAAATTGACTTTTTCTTTAGAAAAAGTTGCCTCAATTGACTTTTTCTATAGAAAAAGTTGCCCCAATTGACTTTTTCAATAGAAAAAATTAGCTCAATTGACATTTTCTACAGAGAAAGTTGCCTCAATTACCTTCTTCTATAGAAAAAGTTGTCTCAATTGACTTTTTCTATAGAAAAAGTTGTCTCAATTGACTTTTTCTATAGAAAAAGTTGTCTCAATTGACTTTTTCTATAGAAAAAGTTGCCTCAATTGACTTTTTTTATAGAAAAAGTTGCCTCAATTGAATTTTTCTATAGAAAAAGTTGCCTCAATTGACTTTTTCTACAGAAAAAGTTGCCTCAATTGACTTTTCTATAGAAAAAGTTGCCTCAATTGACTTTTTCCATCGAAAAAGTGGCCTCAATTGAATTTTTCTATAGAAAAAGTTGCCTCAATTGACTTCTTCTATAGAAAAAGTTGGCTCAATTGACTTCTTTTATAGAAAAAGTTGGCTCAATTGACTTCTTTTATAGAAAAAGTTGCCTCGATTGACATTTTCTATAGAAAAAGTTGCCTCAATTGACTTTTTCTATAGAAAAAGTTGCCTCAATTGACTTTTTCTATAGAAAAAGTGGCCTCAATTGACTTTTTCTACAGAAAAAGTTGCCTCAGTTGACTTTTTCTATAGAAAAAGTTGCCTCAATTAGCTTTTTCTATAGAAAAAGATGCCTCAATTGACTTTTTCTATAGAAAAAGGTGCCTCAATTGAATTTTTCTATAGAAAAAGTTGCCTCAATTGACTTTTTCTATATAAAAAGTTGCCTCAATTGACTTTTTATATAAAGAAAGTTGCCTCAATTGAATTTTTTTATAGAAAAAATTGGTTCAATTGACTTCTTCTATAGAAAAAAATGGCTCAATTGACTTTTTCTATAGAAAAATTTCCTCAATTGGCTTTTCTATAGAAAAAGTTGCCTCAATTAACTTTTCTCTAGAAAAATTTGCCTCAATTGACTTTTTCTATAGAAAAAGTTACCTCAATTTACTTTTTCTATAGAAAAAGTTGCCTCAATTGAAATTTTCTATAAAAAGCATTGCGTATATTGACTTCTTCTATAGAAAAAGTTGCCTCAATTGACTTTTTCTATAGAAAAAGTTGCCTCAATTGACTTTTTCTATAGTAAAATTTGCCTCAATTAACTTTTTCTATAGAAAAAGTTCACTCAACTAAATTTTTCTATCAAAAAGGTTTACTCAATTCCTTTTTTTCTATGGAACTGGTTCTCTTCAATGATTTTTCTATAGAAAATTTCACTTTATTGACTTTTTCTATAGAAAAATAGGGTTTTTTCTATAGAAAAAATGTGCCCCAATTGGTTTGTTTTCTATGGAAAAAGTTTCTTATAGACAAAGGTCTCCCAATTTACGACTTTAATGAACAAATTAGACTCGATTGATTTTTCTATGGAAAATGTTGCAACAATTGAATTTTTCGATGGAGAAAGTTGCCTCAGTTTACGTTTTTCTATAAACAAAGTTGCCTCAATTGACTTTTTCTATAGAAAAAATTGCCACAATTGATTTTTCCATAGAAAAGTTGCTTCAATTGATTTCTTCTATAGAAAAAGTTGACCCTATTAACTTTTTCTATAGAAAAAGTTGCCTCAATTGATTTTTCTATAGAAAAAGTAGCCTCAATTGACTTTTAATACAGAAAAAGTTGCCTCAATTGACCTTTTCTATAGAAAAAGTTGCGTCAATTGACTTTTTCTATAGAAAAAATTGTCTCAATTGACTTTTTCTATAAAAAAGTTGCCTCAATTGATTTTTTCTATAGAATAAGCTGACTCAATTGACTTTTCTACAGAACAAGTTGACTTAATTGACTTCTTCTATAGAAAAAGTTGCCTCAATTGACTTTTTCTATAGAGAAAGATGCCTCAATTGACTTTTTCTATAGAAAAAGTTGCCTCAATTAACTTTTACTATAAAAAATGTTGCCTCAATTGACTTCTTCTATAGAAAAAGTTGCCTCAATTGACTTTTTCTATAGAAAACTTTGGCTCTATTGATTTCTTCCATAGAAAAAGTTGCCTCCATAGCACAAGTTGGCTCAATTGACTTTTTCTATAGAAATAGTTGTCTCAATTGACTTTTTCTATAGAAAAAAGTTAGCTCAGTTGACTTTTTCTATAGAGAAATTTGCCTCAATTGACTTTTTCAATAGAAAAAGATGCCTCAATTGACTTTTAATACAGAAAAAGTTGCCTCAATTGACTTTTTCTATAGAAAAAGTTGCCTCAATTGACTTTTTCAATAGAAAAAGTTGCCTCAATTGACTTTTTCTAGAGAAAAAGTTGCCTCAATTGACTTTTTCTGTGGAAAAATGTGCCTCAATTGACTTTTTCTATAGAAACAGTTGCCTCAATTGACTTTTTCTATAGAAACAGTTGCCTCAATTGACTGCTTCTATAGAAAAAGTTGCCTTAATTGACTGCTTCTATAGAAAAAGTTGTCTCAATTGACTTTTTCTATAGAAAAAGTTGCCTCAATTGGCTTTTTCTGTAGTAAAAATTGCCTCAATTGACTTTTTCTATAGTAAAAATTGCCTCAATTGACTTTTACTATAGAAAAAATTGCCTCAATTGACTTTTTCTATAGAAAAAGTTGCCTCAATTCACTTTTTCTGCAGAAAAAGTTGCCTCAATTGAAATTTTCTATAAAAAGCATTGCGTAAATTGACTTCTTCTGTAGAAAAAGTTGCCTCAATTGACTTTCTCTATAAATAAAGCTGCCTCAATTGACTTTTTCTATAGAAAATTAGCCTCAATTGACCATTTCTGTAGAAAAAATTGGCTCAATTAACTTTTTGTTAGCATTTAGCATGTTTAACAGAATATGGAAAAAAAAACAGAAAAAGAAAACTTTTCTCTTTTGTAACACACATATCTGTTTTCTGTGGCATTATCATGCTCATCATGAGCAGCCAACAAGTGCAACAATTTCTTTTTGTTTTTTTTTTTCTGCTTCTTTTCATTCATTCACTCATTTGCTGTACGCAAGCAATAGGCGGTGGTAGTGTCACATGGGCCGCAAAATGGCAAAAAAAACAATAAAAAAACTTACAATGAAAGAACTCCACTGTTTAAAGTCAAAGTCAGGGAAAACAGGTTTAAACACAGCACACAAAATTAACCTACATTTCAATGACTTAAAACTGACATTCCAACAGCAACAACTGGAAAAAAATATCAACTTGCAAAAAATATTACTGTGAAATAAAAAACTGGTAACTTTAAACTCCTTAGTTAGTCGCAGCACCATCACCTAGCTGTTTAGGCGTTTTGAGAAAAACCGCAACAATTTTTTTAACAAACTTTTGACGACTTGTTTTTTTGGGGTCATTGAAGAGCAGTTTTCTTCTAAGTTTTTCTCAAACAAAACGAGAAACTTGTTTCATTAACTGAAAGTTCAAATGCTACATGCGTTAGCGTTTTGTGAAACATGGCACAACAAACAAACAGTTGTTTTATTGTTGTGGTTGGGAGTAACACTCCGCTCCAACCACCAAACATTGTCTTTTTCAGAAAATTCACAAAACTTTCATTTGATTGGGAAATTTTCCTTTTTTTCACAGGTTTTTGGGTGTGAGTGAGTGTGCGAAAAAAGGGTGTGGAGAAATTTATTGATTTAGACAAAAAATGGTTATATCGGTTACAATGAATGAAAAAATGGGAATTTAATAAAATCATTCGTTAATGCAATTCCTATTTCCTTAAAAAAAGTTGGCTCAATTGACTTTTTGTATAGAAAATTTCGGCAACTTGGCATGGTTTTGAGAAAAAGTTCAATAAATTGGTTTTTTTTAAAGAAAAAATTCTTTGGATTGGCAGGAAAAATTCTCTTAATTCATTTGTTATATAAAAAAGTGTACTCAATTGACTTTTCAATAGAAAAAATCACACAATTAATTTTTCTATAAAGAACTTTACATAATGTTCGAGCATGTGAACTATTTCTAAAGGCAAATCACTTGACCTATTCTCTAGAAAAACCTAAATGACATTTCAGTTTAAAAACCTACTCCATTAACATTATTTCTCTGTAGGAATAATTAAATCAATTGATTCTAAAATCCCCTTCAATCAATTGAATTTTTTCATAGAAAAACATAACTCAATTTACTTTTTCTATTGAAAAAATTACTTTTCTATAGAAAATGTAGGCTCAAATAGTTCTATAGAAAAAATTTGTTCATGTGAACTTTTCTATAGAAAACTTTAATTTTATTGATATTATCTTTGAAACAATATGCTTCAATTGATCCTTTATATAGGAATGTTACCTAAATTGCCTATTTTTAGGAAGATTTATCTCAATTAAAATGCAATTTATTTTTTCTAAAAAAAACACCCAACAGATTTTTTTCTGTAGGAAAATTTCACTGAATTTAATTGTTCCTTAGTAAAAGTCCACTTAAATGACTTTTTCATTAGAAAAGTTCCCTTTGTTAATATTTTCTATAAAAAAGTTATTTTAACTGATTTTCCCATAAATACAATTCACTCAATAGACTTTGATATGGAAAACTTCATAAAAAATTCAAATTCATCTTTTTTATCGAAAAAATTTACTCAAATGATATTTTCTATAGAAAAAGTTGCATCAATTGACATTTTCTGTAAGGATGTAGCCCCAATTGGACGTATTCTATAGAAAATTTTGATTCAGTATAATTTTTCTATTTCTCAAGAAAAACTCTACAGAAAAACTCAATTGAGCCATATTTTTCTTTTTCTGTAGAAAAACAGTTAATTAAGTGATCTTTTTCTACATAAAAAGTCAATTGAGTGAACTTTTTCTATTGACAAAATAAAATAAATTGGGTGAAATTTTTCTATAGGAAAATTCAATTTAGTGAAAATTTTTGGTCGAAAAATTCAATTGAGTGAAATTTTTCTATCGAAAAATTTAATTGAGTGAACTTTTGATACAGAAAAATCCAGTTGGGTGAACTTTTTCTAAGGATAAACTCAATTGAGTGATCTTTTTCTGTAGAAAAATTCAATTGAGTGAACTTTTTTATATATTTGAAGTCTATTAAGTAAACTTTTTCTATAGAAAAAAATCAATGTAGTGACTTTTTTGTATAGAAGGTGTCAATTGATTGAACTTTTTCTATAGAAAAATTCAATAAGGTGAACTTTTTCTATAGGAAAATTCAATTAAGTGAACTTCTTCTGTAGAAAAATTCAATTGGGTGAACTTTTTCTATAGAAAAATTCAATTGAATGTAGGATAATTCAATTGAGTGAACTTTTTTCTATATTAAATGTCAATTAAGTGAAGTTATTCTATAGAGAAAATTAATTGAGTGATTATTTTTTGTATAGAAGGTGTCAATTGAGTGATCTTTGAGTGATTTGTCATTTAGTCAACTTTTTCTATAGAAGAATTCAATTGAGTGAACTCTTTCTAGAAAAATTCAGTTGGGTGAACTTTTTCTATAGAAAAATTCAATTGAGTGAACTTTTTCTATAGGAAAATTCAGTTTGATGAACTTTTTCTATAGAAAAATTCAGTTGGGTGAACTTTTTCTATGGAAAAGTTAAACTGAGTGAACTTTTTCTACGGATAAATTTAATTGAGTGAACTTTTTTCTATATTTGAAGTCAATTAAGTCAACTTTTTCTATAAAAAAATGAATTGAGTGATTTTTTTGTATATAAGGTGTCAATTGAGTGAACTTTTTCTATAGAAAAATTCAATTGATTGAACTTTTTCTATAGAAAAATTCAGTTGGGTGAACTTTTTCTATGGAAAAATTCAATTGACTGAACTTTTTCTACGGATAAATTCAATTGAGTTAACTTTTTTCTATATTTAAAGTCAATTAAGTAAACTTTTTCAATAGAAAAAATCAATTGAGTGATTTTTTTGTATAGAAGGTGCCAATTGAGTGATCTTTTTTACAGAAAAAATCAATTGAGTGAACTTTTTCTATAGAAAAATTCAATTAACTGAAATTTTTCTATAGAAAAATTCAATTGAACTTTTTTTGTAGACAAATTCAATTGAGTGAACTTTTTCTGTAGAAAAATTCAATAGGGTGAACTTTTTCTATAGAAAAATTCAATTGAGTAAACTATTTCTATGCCACCGTGGTGCAATGGTATGCACGCCCGCCTTGCACACAGAAGGTCGTGGGTTCGATTCCCCGGCCAGGCAACATCAAACATTTTTCAACGGTGGCAAAATACCCCTTAGTAATGTTGGCGACATTTCCTGAGTATTTCAGCCTTGACAAACTTCTCTACAAGTGGTGTCTTAAGACACGCCGTTCGGACTCGGCGATAAACAGTAGGTCCCATATCATTGAGCTAAATATGAATCGGGGTGCACTCATTGATATGAGAGAAGTCTCCCTTGTCCCGTATGGGATGTTGGGGAACAATGTTTTTTGTTTTAAACTATTTCTATGGAAAAATTCAATTGAGTGAACTTTTTCTGTAAGATAATTCTATTGAGTGAGCTTTCTTCTATATTAAAAGTCAATTAAATGAAACTTTTTAATAGAAAAAATCAATTGAGTGATTTTTTTTTTTTTGTATAGAAAGTGTCAATAGAAAAATTCAATTAAGTGAACTTTTTCTATAGAAATATTCAATTGAGTGAACTTTTACTATAGAAAAATTCAATTAAGTGAACTTTGTGTATAGAAAAATTCAATTGAGTGAACTTTTTCTGTAGAATAATTCAATTGATTGAACTTTTTCTATATTTAAAGTCAATTAAGTAAACTTTTTCTATAGAAAAAATTAATTGAGTGATTTTCTGTTTAGAAGGTGTCAATTAAGCGATCATTTTTTACAGAAAAAATCAATTGAGTGAACTTTTTCTATAGAAAACTTCAATTGAGTGAACTTTTGCTATACAACAATTCAGTTTGGTGAACTTTTTTTATGGAAAAATTCAATTGAGTGAACTTTTTTCTATATTTAAAGTCAATTAAGTGAACTTTTTCTATAGAAAAAAATCAATTGAGTGATTTTTTGTATAGAAGGTGTCAATCGAGTGATCTTTTTTACAGAAAAAATCAATTAAGTAAACTTTTTCTATAGAAAAATTCTATTATGTGAACCTTTGCTATAGAAAAATTCAGTTGGGTGAACTTTTTCTATGAAGAATTTCAAGTGAGTGAACTTTTTCTGTGGAAAAATTCAATTGAGTGAACTTTTTTTCTATATTTTAAGTCAATTAAGTTAACTTTTTCTATAGAAAAATATCAATTGAGTTATTTTTTTTGTATAGAAGGTGTAGGATGAGTGATCTTTGAGTGATTTTTCATTTAGGGAACTTTTTCTATAATTCAACTGAGTGAACTTTTTCTACAGAAAAATTCAATTGAGTGAACTTTTTCTGTAAAATAATTCAATTGAGTGAACTTTTTTCTATATTAAAAGTCAATTAAGCGAACTTTTTCTATAAAAAAAAAACAATTGAGTGATTTTTTTGTAGGAAAAGTCTTCTTGTCAATTAACTTTTAAAAATTAAAAAAGTCACTGGAGTCAATTGAGTGAACTTTTTCTATTGAAGAAATCTGTTGAGTGATTTTTTTATAGGAAAGGTCAATTGAGTGAACTTTTCTATAGAAAAATTCAATTGAAACAAATTGTTCTCGAGAAAAATCACTTTTTCAAAAAGTCAATTGAGTCAACTATTTTTTTTTTTTAAAGACAGTTGAGTCAATTTCTTTTGTAGAAAAAGTCAGTTAAGTTAGCTTCCTATAGAAAAATTGCAGTCAATTATGTGGTTCTAAAGAAAAAATGTCTAATTGGATTCTATAATGAAAACGATGTCTCAATTGACGCCGAAAAGGGTATTTCCCATATTACTGTGTGAATTGGAATCGGGATGCTTTCATTGATATGAGAGGAGTCCCACTTGTCTCTTTGTGGATATGAGAACAGTCTCAATTTTCTATGATTTATCTTAAATTGTCGTTGAAACATAGACTAATGAAGAACTAGACGTCGGAATGCTCTCACCGACTATTTTCGAATTGAGTGTGGTAACTAAGAAACTCAATATAAAATGCCAAAAAAATACAAGTTAATAAATATTTTATTCTGGCAAAAGACTACATGGGGATAGTTTTTGATGGGAACTATATCCTCAGATAAAAATATCCAAGAAAATATTGTAATTTTCCCCCAAAAATCGTCTTCGAACTTTTTTGAGTTTTTGGGTTTGAGGGAATTGACCGCGGAAAAATTGAGTGATCCGTCCACTGTATGTTCATTAGTCTATGGTTGAAATTTATTTGGTGTTAGAATATTTTTTTTGTCATCACAAAAGACTGCAGAAACAAACATTTTAAGTCATAAAATATTGGAACATAAAATTTTATAAAAATTATTTTATTGTATATTATTTTTTATATTTTATTATTATAATTTTTAATATACATAAATATTTAATATTCCATATGCTATAGTTTGGCTTCATAAATAATTAACAATTTTTTTTTTTGTTATCTTTTTAGGTAAGCATGACATTTCTATTAATACCAAATTGAAGAAAAATTAGTAAGTATTCTTTGTTTTTAAAAATTTACGTTTTGGGCTCAGATGGCTCTTTAGAAAGCAATCACAAAAGAATCCTTAACTTAGGATTTTCAAAAAAAATCGCAAACAAAAAGTTATTTTCCACTTAATGCATTTTAAAAAGTTTCAAATTTCCCTTGAAAAATAATCTTTAAAATATATCCGTTTTAAGATAAGATAGGTCTGAAACTAATAAAATTCTCAGATTTTCGTAGGAAATCAATTAAAAAATCTATATTTTCTGATCATACTGTTTTTAAAAATCATTGAAAAAATCTTTAAGAGATCCATATTTTGATCCTAAAAATTCCTAAAACATAATCCGATTGCCCTTCATATTCTATATTCTTCATGTATTTAACCTCAAAAAATAGTCTTAAAAATCTTTGTTTGGTGTAGAAAAATTAAATTTTATGACTCGATTGGCCCTTGGAAAATTAATACTTAAAATCCAATCCAATCAAATTTTAAGATCTTTATGTGTCCCAGAAAGAAACTTTAAAAATCCCCATTATGAGATATGCTGATAATGAAAGTATTCCTAAAGAGTAGTTTATCTTCCTTCATTTGTGTGTTTGCTAATCTCTACAACTTCGTTACGCATAATTTACAAAACACAGAAAAGGAGAGAGAGTGCAAATAAAATTTAACGTCATTGACCATTGAAGAATTTCAAATGTTAATGACGATTCCCTTTTGCACATTAAACACATTATTTTTTCTGTGCGTTCGATTCCTCACCTTGGTGTAATATTTATTTTTGGAGTGTTTTTGGTTTGCCCAACACAAACCACAATACAATTACATGTGGAAAATTGCCACAGCAATGGTTATTATTTTTTATGCGTGTTGCAATTGATGCTGATGGTTTAAATGCTAATGAATGTTCTCAGCATTGGAAATTCTGAGAAAAAAACAAGACTGGCCAGATGAAATCCACAACCAAATTGAATTACAAAAAGGCCAATTGGCAAGAATCTTTTGCTACCACCTCTTCTTCTACTTCTTATTCTTGGGGCTTGGAAATATTATTCATACCTTTTTACGTGTTTATTTTGCCTTTAAGGCTTCTGCTTTAGTCCTGGTTTTCATTCCTCCTGCTGCTGTTGCTGATGATGATTTTTGAAATTCAAATTAAATATTTGCCATGCAACCAAACAAGTTGGCATGCAGCAGAAGAACTTAAACCTCTCTTTAAAAGGTAATGTTGTGGTAAATTGCTGGAAAATGATTGGTGATTTGGTAACAGTTACCTTAAAAGGATATTTTTATCCACAACTAATAAAGAAATTCCCAAAAGGCATAGTTGCCTCTTGGAAAAATATGAAAATTGTTTAAAGCAGGTATTGCAAGAAAATTTATGTTAAATCTGCTAACATATTTTAGTTTGAAATAAATAAAATTTCCAGTTCCCTATTTTTTTTTTTTTTTTTTTTGCATACATTTTTGTGGTTAACTTTTCCTTTTTTCTGTTTTTCCTGCCTTTTTGCCTAGTAAGTAATTTTTTCAATTCAAATTTAATGCAATTGTGGCAATTTTCTTGATGAAGAGCACCATTTGTTACTGTGTGTGGGGAGGCGTGCAGGGTAAAGGTACCACATTTGTTAGGCAAAACGTTTTACGTTTTTGTGTCTCTCTGTCATGCTTTGTCACAAGTGAAATTGCATTGAGTTTTTTTGTTTTGTTTTCTGTTACAACTACTCTATTATTTGTGTATATGCCCTCCACCACTAGGTTCGTAGAAATATGACCAGTCTAGGTCTTGGGGTACAACAAACAAACAAAAAAATTGTTACAACTTTTCATGCATTGAAAATGTGATGTAGATGGCACCATCATCATCCGCAACATTATCATCAGCCAGCAATGAAAGCTAACCAAGGCAAGAGTCTAGCATTTGTTGTTGTCGTTGTTGCAAAGTAAACGTGTCTTCTTCTTCCTCAACGTCATTGTCATGATAAAGGCATATAACCATAAAGAAGGGCATGAACTTTTCTTTTAGCATTGCTAGTGTCCGTGTTTTTGTGTATGTGTGAGTAGTGAAATATTTTAAAGTAGACAACACCACAAACATAAGCTAAACAAGCCAAACAACCAGCCAGTTCAAATAGTTTTTTTTTGCATTCAAACATGGTTTTTTCTACTTTTCTCCTTCCATTTTTTATCACAGACTCTTACGAGAGAAAAATCTAAACATTGTTTTAATACTTAGAAACTCAACAAAAAACTCTAAACTAAGAAACTAACAACCTTAACATAGAACTTAAGATCGCAAAACAACAATGCAAGGGTCTCTAGTCAAAACCAAAACAAAAGCGAATATGTATTTGAAACTACAACGTGTACAGCAGCCATATTCCACAAGAAAAATAACAAAGATTTTTTTTACACAAAACATGCTCTCGCTCTAATGCTGCTGTTTTGCCTGCTGGCGACATGTTTATGGCCTGTATGGTAACACTTAATTTTTTGTGAGTCACGTGCAAGTACCATGGGGGAGGGAAGGAACCTTAGAATTCCTTAAAACATTACAAAAAATTATGTCCACAAGTTTGTGTCCTAAGTCTTTTGTTTTGCATGGCTTCAAGTTCCTAAAACACCCACTACTGCAAAGAAACATTTGATTTAAACAAATCAGGGAAAGAGAGTATGGTTCGCGTAGGTACTGTAAATAATGGACCTAATTATTCCACGGGTACACCCACTTAACGCAGACAACACCAAAAACAATCTTCTTATTGTCTATAAAAAACGTTTAGATGTCTTTTCTCGCCTATAGATGACCTCAAGAGGTCTTCCGTAGTTTATGAATAACCTTCAGATGCCTTTTCTTACCTATTGTCTATAGAAGACTTCAAGAGGTCTTCTGTTGTATATAGGAGACCTCAAGACGTCTTCTTTTGTCTAAAGAGGACTTCATGTGTTATTCTGTTGTCTGTAGAAGACCTTAAGAAGTCTTCTATTGTCTATAGAAGACCACAAGAGATCATCTGTTGTCTTTAGAAGAACCCAAGAGGTTTTTTTTGACCTTAAGAGGTCATTTGTTATCTATAGAAGACCTCAAGAGGTCTTCTGTTGTCCTCAAAAGGTCTGAATAGGTATTTTGTTGTCCATAAAAGACCAGAAGAGGTCTTCTGTTACTTATTGAAGACCTCACGAGAACTTATGTTGTCTATAGAAGACGTCCAAAGGTCTTATGTTGCCTATAGAAGACCTCAGGAAGACTTCTGTTGTCTATAGAAGACCTCAAGGTGTCTTCTATTGTCCATAGAAGACCTTAAGGGGTCATCTGTTATCTATAGAAGACCTCAAGTGGTCTTCTGTGGACTATGGAAGATCTCAAGAGGATTTCTCCTACAGGCAACCTAATGAGGTCTTCGGTTGTCTATAGAAGACCTCTTGAGGTCATCTGTTGTCTTAAGAAGAACTCATAACCCTTCTTTTGGCTATCGAAGAACTCACAAGAACTTCTATGGTCTATAGAAGATTTCAAGAGGTCTTCTGTTGTCCTTAAAAGACCTCAAGAGGTCTTCTGTTGTCCATATAATATCAGAAGAGGTCTTCAGTTACCTACTGACGACTTCACGAGAACTTCTGTTGTCTACAGAAGACCTCAAGGTGTCTTCTGTTGTCTATAAAATACCTCAAGAGGTCTTCTACTGTCCGTAGAAGACTTCAAGAGGTCTTCTGTTGTCTATAGAAGACCTCTAGGGGTCGTCTGTTGTCTATAGAATACCTCAATATGTCTTCTTCTATATAGAATAATTCAAGAGATCTTCTGTTACCTATTGAAGACCTCAAGAGAACTTCTGTCGTCCATAGCAGAGGTCTACTGTTGTATATAGAAGACCTCAAGTGGTCTCCCGTGGACTATAAAAGACCTGAAGAGGTCTTCAGTTGTCTATAAAAGACCTCAAGAACTCTTCTGTCGTCTATAGAAGAACTCACGAGAACTTCTGTTGTCAATAGAGGACCTCAAGAGGTCTTCTGCTGTCTATAGCAGTCATCAAGAAATCTTCTGTCGTCCATAAAAGACCCGAAGGGGTCTTCCGTAGTTTATGAAAAACCTTATGTTACCAACTGAAGACCTCACGAGAAGTTCTGTTGCCTATAGAAGACATCAAGAGGATTTCTGTTCTTTATAGAAGACGTCAAGAGGTCTTCTACGGACTATAGAAGATCTGAAGAGGTTTCGTCCTACAGAAAACCTAAAGAGGTCTTCTGCGGACTATAGAAGATTTCAAGAGGTTTCCTTTTACAGAAGACCTAAGGAGGACTTCTGTTGTCTGTAAAAGACATCAAGAGGTCTTCAGTTGTCTTTAGAAGACCTGAAGGCGTTTTCTGTTGTCTTTAGAAGTCCTCAAGGGATCTTCTGTTGTCTATAGAAGACCTCAAGGGGTCTACTGTTGTCTATAGAAGACTTCAACAGATGTTCTGTGGTCTATAGAGAATCTCAAGAGGTTTCCTCCTACAGAAGACCTAAAGAGGTCTTCGGTTGTCTATAAAATACCTAAAGAGGTCTTCTGTTGTCTATCGAAGATCTCACGAGAACTTATTTTGCCTACAGAAGAGGTCTTCTGTGGACTCAAGAAGTCTTCTGTGGACTATAGAAGATCTCTAGAGGTTTCCTTATACAGAAGACCTAAGGAGGACTTCTGTTATCTATAGAAGACTTCAAGGGGTTTTCAGTTGTCTTTATAAGACCTGAAGAGGTCTTTTGTTGTCTTTCTTGGGTCTATAGAAAATCTCAAGAGGTTTCCTCCTACAGAAGACCTAAAGAGGTCTTCGGTTGTCTATAAAAGACCTAAAGAGGTCTTCTGTTGTCTATCGAAGATCTCACGAGAACTTATTTTGCCTACAGAAGAGATCTTCTGTGGAATCAAGAAGTCTTCTGTGGACTATAGAAAATCTCAAGAGGCTTCCTCCTACAGAAGACCTAAAGAGGACTTCTGTTGTCTATAAAAGACCTAAAGAGGTCTTCTGTTGTCTATCGAAGATCTCACGAGAACTTATTTTGCCTACAGAAAAGGTCTTCTGTGGAATCTAGAAGTCTTCTGTGGACTATAGAAGATCTCAAGAGGTTTCCTTTTACAGAAGACCTAAGGAGGACTTCTGTTGTCTATAGAAGACTTCAAGAGGTCTTCAGTTGTCTTTAGAAGACCTAAAGGGGCCTTCTGTTGTCTAAAGAATGATTCAAGAACTCTTTTGTTGTCTATCGAAGACCTCACGAGAACTTATGTTGCCTACAGAATAGGTCTTCGGTGGACTCAAGAGGTCTTCTGTGGACTATAGGAGCCTTCAAGAGGTCTTCTGTTGACTATAGAAGATCGCAAGAAGTTTCCTTTTACAGAAAATCTGAGGAGGGCTTCTGTTGTCTATAGAAGTCTTCAAGAGGTCTTCAGTTGCCTTTGAAGACCTGAAGGGGTCTTCTGTTGTCTTCAGAAGACCTCTAGATGTCTTCTGTTGTCCTTAGAAGACCTCAAGGGGTCTTCTGTTGTCTATAGAAGACTTCAACAAGTCTTCTGTGGTCTATAGAAGATCTCAAGAGGTTTTCTCCTACAGAAGACCTAAAGAGGTCATCTGTTGTCTAAAGAAGGACTCTAGAACTCTTCTGTTGTCTATCGAAGACCTCACGAGAATTCATGTTGCATACAGAAGAGGTCTTCTGTGGACTCAAGAGGTCTTCTGTGGAATATAGGAGCCTTCAAGAGGTCTTCTGTAGACCTTAGATTTAAGAATTTCCTTAGGAAAAAAAATTCAAAACAAACCTCCAAAAGCCCTTAAACGCTACTAAGTCGACAATTTTTTACATTTGAGAGGAAGGTGTTCCCTCGGTGGTGATACCCAATTTATAATTTCTTGGAAATAGATGTTCGTTTAGAAGAAATTTTGCGATGTGCAAAGTTTCGGCCAAAACGGATAATCAATTCGTAAATTATCGTGCTCATTAGTCATTTTATTTGGTGCTTGCCGAAATTTTGGAGCTTTTCGGCCATCTCTCAGGCAGTATGAAAATTTTACTTTCATAATAGAGGAGCAAGGACAATCTATTCCAGAACATTTCAAAACGATTTGAGGTTTTACCCCAAATTGTACTTTTTGAAAAGTTGCGTGGCAGATGCTCGCCCCTTCGCGTATCTTCCAGGCAAGGTGTGCCGGCTTTTAACAAACAAATGGTTTACTAGGGTGGAAGTGTTTGTAACATCTCTACGTAAAGTTTCCCTCCTTTGTTAGAACGCACTTTTGACGCCGCACGAAGAAGGCTTGTGGAAAACCATAAGAATCGTTAGTCATATTTATGTTCTTTCTTCTAAAGTAGTATTTTTTTCTAATTCAATTCAATTAATGACCTATCGCAACACTATTTCTATGACCAAAACAAACCTAAATGGACTTTTATCTCACATAACTTATCACCAACATAAACTCACACATTATGTGGCATACTTCCATTTCAATAAAATATTTTTTTTCTTCTTTACTTTTTGATTTTTTTCTTTATCAACATCTGTGTGTGGCATAAAAAACACAAAATTAAATTATAAATTCTGTAAAACACACAACTTTAAAGAAATCAGCAACAACAACGCTCGTTTATTTTTTCATTGAGACACGTAAAGAGAATGCCATAAAAACAATAACAAAAAAATAAAAACAAATCAAAAACGTGTCTGGCACAAGAAATTTTTTAATGTTTACACTACTTACAGCAACAAAACAATTTTCATTAAAAATATGACAGGCGGCCGAAGAGAAAGAACACGGGAGGCAGAAAGAGAGGTGAAATACATGTGGAGAAAGGTTAAAGAAGCCACAAAATTTATGAATTTCCATTAAAAAAATTCGTGGACTTTAAATTCTGAATATTTTTTTTATATTTCACATGAAAAAAGTAAAAGTGAATATAAATTAAGTGAATGAATTTTAAGAAGTGAAATGAACCGAAAAGAAAAGTAGATATTTTAATTTAATTTTGGTATTCAGCTAATTGGAAGCAAAAGTGAAATGGAAATATTTAAATTGCAAAAGAAAGAAACTGATAATAAAAACATCATGAATTTCTCATATATTTTTTTGTATGCTCGACTTCCTTCCTAAGCACCTTCCTTTCTAACCATCAATGTTAATATTACATCAAACTAATCCCTCTCTTTATTCGTCTGAGTACAAATATATTTTCAAACAAAAAACTTAAGAAACAAAACTTAAAGGTTTTGGTTCATTAAAAAAAAAAAACAACAACAACTTTATTAATGTTTGACATTTCACCCCATATACTTTAATATTACATCAACCAACTCGCTTTCCTCTCATTAGACGGAGAACAAACGTTCAACAACAAAAGACTTAAGACACAAACCTTAAATGCTTGGCAAGAAATTGTGAAAAAACCCAAGCATTTTATTTTTAGTTATGCCGCCTCCATCCTCCACTTAAGCAATCGTCTGTTTCTTAGTACTTTTCCTTTGCTCCTGATGACCATTGCTCTTGGTGTAGGAAAAATATTTATCTCCCAACCTTAAAGATTCTTTACACCTCAACAATTCCTATCAGTGCCTCAAATGCCAGTAATTGCAAATGACACCTACCAGACAGGTCGTTGATAAGAATAGACGAAGTAGGAAGTTAACTTATGCTGGAGCAGCATCATCGTCATAGGGATTATGGTGGAATTTTGTTCTATTCGACACTTCAACAACAAAAGACTTAAGACACATGCATGACATAAAGCAATATTTATTGGTGGTAAAGGAGATAGATGATCTGCGAACGAGAAAATGATCAGATATGTGATGGGAATTTCAATTATCGAGGAAATTTAAGGAGACTTCAAGGTAACTTATTGAATATTTGCAATAGATAAGAAAGTTATTTCAATAGAAAAAGCAATCCAGCAAATTCTTTCTAAAATTATTTATTGAAAACAGGAATTCACTTGAACTATCCTATACACCAAGGCAATTCGGATAAGTTGTCATTTACATTAATAGGCAATATAATGTTTTTTTTTTTAATAAAATGACAATTCAGCCAATTTTCCTTTAAAAAATAATTTTAGCTATTTTTTCTATAAAAAAAATTCAGCTCAGCCAACTTTATCTATATTAAATGTCAATTTAGCAAATGTATTTCTATAGAAAAGTCAATTAAGCAAAGATCAACTAAAAAATTAAACACCATTCAACTAAGTTTTTATACCCTCAGCCTTTAGGCTAAGGAGGGTATATACACTTTGATACGATGAAAATGTGCCTCATCGAAATAATGGTTTTAGACCCCAAGTATGTTTGGACGAAATGTGTTTCAGACAATTTGGAGTCGATCTAGCCATGTCCGTCCGTCTGTCTGTCTGTCTGTCCTGCTGGCTGGAGCGCACGATAACTTTCGAACGGATGAACCGATTCGGTTCAAATTTTGGCTTTCGCAATATTTTGCCCAAACTTAGCTTAAGTTCGAAGATGAGCTACATCGGTCCACTCTTTCCGGTACCTCCCCCACAAAAGTTCGAAATTGTTCGGAAAGTTTGTGCACCCGATAACTCTTGAAGGGAGTGACGGATTTGGTCCATACTTTGTATAGCGTAAACTTTCTACTAGAGTAATATGAAGTTCGAATATGGTCTCAATAGGTCCACTCCTTCGGGTACCTCCCACACAAAATTTCGGAAAAGTTCAGTTTAGGGCCATCTCTCGAATCGCTTTGATTTTTGTTTTAGCAAACTTGTATTTACTGCCCTCCATACGACAGTACAAGTTTCATCAGGGGCAAGTCCACACTTCCTGAGAAAATAGCATGAAAGTTGCAAAAAACCACTATGACACCGTGTGAGGTGGTTGGAGCGCAAAATAACTCTCGAACGGATCTGCCGTTTCGGTCCAAAATTTGGCCTTAGTAATATTTTGTCCGAACATAGTTTAAGTTAGAAGATAAGCCATATCGGTCCACTCCTTCAGGTACCTCCCCCACAAAAGTTCAAAAATGTTCAGAAAAATTGTTCGTACGGTAACTCTTGAAGGGAGTAGCCGAATTGGTCTACACTTTACACCTCCTAATATATCTACCAGATATAGACAGGTTCAAATATGGACTATATTTGTCCACTCCATCCGGTACCTCCCACACAAAATTTTGGATAAGTTCACTTTAAGACCTGCTCTCGAATCACTTTGATTTTTGTTGAAGCCACTTGCATTCGCTGCCTCAATTACGACGGTAAAAGTTTTTTTAGGGGCAAGTCCATACTTCTTGAACAAACAGCCGGAAGGGTGTAAAAACCCCCTATGGCACCATATGTAGTGGCTGGAGATCCACATCCATAACGGTCAATGTCGATCCATTCCTTTTAGTATCTCCTCCGCAAAACTTTTGATCTTTAATCATAATCAACATTTTTGTCGGTTCAAACGCCCAAAATTGTTAAAACCCCCTAAATACGTACGTATTTTGGGAAAAAATTGTTTAAATATACACAGGCTGAGGGTATATCTCTGTCGGCAAAGCCGACTGATACTTTTTTACTTGTTCAATAGAAAATCGCAATACTCTGAAGTTTCTCCATAGAAAATCTCAATTCAGTAAAATTTTTCTATGGAAAACCCCAATTCAGCAAAATTTTCCATAGAAGCATTCAATTCCGATACTTTTTTCAAACAAAAAAGTCAGTTCAGCAAAGGTTTTTGTATAGAGAAAATCCGATATAGCGACGTTATTCCATAGAGAAACTGAATTACATGACATTTTTCTATAGAAAACATAATTTTCTTTAAGAAAACTCAATTCACCTAAGTTGTTCTATGGAAAAACTCAATTCAGCCATGTTTTTCATATAACTTAGTTAAGTTTTTCTATAGAAAAATTCTATTCAGCTATGATAAGCTCAATTTAGCAAAGTTTTTTGTTTAGCTGTGTAGTTTGCTCGATACAGCTAACTTTATCTATGTACGAACTCAATTCAGCAAAGCTTTTATATAGAAAAACTTCATTCAGCAATGAGTTTCCATTGGGAAGATATTCAGATAATCTTTTCTATAGACAAAATCAATTCAGCAGAGGTTCTACATGGAAAAAATCATTTCAGTGAACTTTTTCTGTAGGAAAAGTAAATTTAGCTAACTTTTTCTATAGAAAAACCTAACATTTTCTATAGAAAAATCAATTCAGCTAAGTTTTTCTATAGAAGAAGTCAATTCTGCGAACTTTTCCTGCAGAAAATGTCAATTCAGCTAACTTTTTCTATAGAAAAACTCAATTCAGCAATGTGTTTTCATAGAAAAGATATTCAGGTAATTTTTCTATAGAAAAATCAATTCATTAGAGTTTCTCTAACAAAACTAAATTTGGCAATCTATTTCTATAGGAAAAGACAATTCAACGAACGTCTTCTGAAGAAAATCTTAATTAAGAAAACTATTTATAGGAAAAGTCAATTATCTGTAGAAAAAGAAAATTCAACTAACTTTTTCTATAGGATAAGTCAATTCTTCTAACTTTTTGTATAGAAGAAGTAAATTCTGTGAACTTTTCCTGCTGAAAAAGTCAATTCAGCTAACTTTTTCTATAGGAAAATTCAATTCAGCAAACTTCTTAAATAGAAAATGTAAATTCAGCGCACTTTTTCAATAGAAAAAGCCTATTCAGCTAACATTTTCTATAGAAAAGATCAATTCAGCTAACATTTGCTATAGAAAGAGCCAATTCAGCTAACTTTTTGTATAAAAGTTGTCAATTCAACGGAGTTTTTCTGTAGAAAAAGTCAATTGAGCAAACGTGTTCTAAAAAAGACAATTCAGCGATTTTTCCTATAGAGAAAATTAAACAGAAAATGTCAATTCAACTAACTTTTCAATAGAAATAGTCAATTCAGCTAACATTTTCTATAGAAATAGGAAGTTCAGCAAAATGTTCGTATAGAAGAAGTCAATTCTGCTAACTTTTTTTGCAGAAAAAGTCAATTCAGCTATCTTTTTCTATAAAAAAATTCAGTTCAGCCAATTCTTTAATAGAAAAATCAATTCAGCTACCATTTTCTATAGAAAAAGTTAATTCAGCTAACATTTTCTATAGAAATAGTCAATTCGGCTAACTTTTTGTATAGAAGAAGTCAATTCTGCGAACTTTTTCTGAGAAACAGCCAATTCAGCTAACTTTTTTTATAGGAAAATTCAATTCAGCCAACATCTTTAATAGAAAATATCAATTCAGCTAAAATTTTCTATAGAAAAAGTGAATTCAGCTAACATTTTCTATAGAAATAGTCAATTCAGCTAACTTTTTGTATAGATGAAGTCAATTCTGCGAACTTTTCCTGCAAAAAAAGTCAATTCAGCTAACTTTTTTTATAGGAAAATTCAATTCAGCCAACTTCTTTAATAGAAAATATCAATTCAGCTAAAATTTTCTATAGAAAAAATCAATTCAGCTAACATTTTCTATAGCAAAAGTCAATTCAGCTCACTTCTTCTGTAGGAAAATTTAATTCAGCCAACTTATTTAATCGAAAATGTCAATTCAGCTCATTTTTTCAATAGAAAATTTCAATTCAGCAATTTTTTTCTGAAGAAAAAGTGAATTCAGCTAAATTTTTCGCTAGAACAAGTAATTTCAGTAAACTTTTTCCATAGAAAAGTCCAATTCAGCAAAGTTTTTTATCAAAAAACTCTATTCCGTTACGTGTTTGTATAGAAATTCAGCAACGGGGTTTTTCTAGAAAATCTCAATTCAGCGAGGCTTTTCTCTAGAAAAATTCAATTCAGCAAAGTTTTTCTAAAGAAAAACTAAATCCAGCAAACCTTTTCTGTAGAAAAAGTCAACTCAGCGAAGTTTTTCTGTAGAAAAAATTAATTAACTATGTTTTCCTATAAAAAAACTAAACTTAGCAGTGATTTTCTACAAAAAACTCAATTCAACAAAGTTTTTATTTAGAAAAACTCAATTCAGCAAAGGTTTTCTATTGAAAAATTCAATTCAGCGAAGTTTTTTTTATTGAAAAACTCAATTCAGCGAAGTTTTTCCGTAGAAAACACCATTCAGCAAATTTTTCTCGAGACAAATATAATTCACCAAAGTTTTTATAAAGAATACTGAATTTAGTGAAGTTTTTCCATTAAAAAATTTAATTCAGCTAAGTTTTTTTTTAGAAAAAAATCAATTCAGCGAAATTTTTCTACAGAAAAAATTAATTGAGTAAAGTTTTTTTATAGAAAAACTCAATTCAGCGAAGTTTTTCTATAGAAAAAATCAATTTAGCTTAGTTTTTCTAAAGAAAAAGTCAAATTAGCGAAATTTGTCTATAGGAAAAGTTAATACAGGAAAGTTTTTCTATAGAAAAACTCTATTCAGCGAAGGTTTTCTATAGAAAAATCAATTTATTAAGTCTTCCAAAAAAAAAAATAAATTCAGCGGCAATTTTTTTAATTCAGCTAAGTTTATATATAGTAAAATTCATATCAGCAAAGAGTTTCTTTTGAAAAAATCAATTCAACGAAATGTTTCTATAGAAAAATCAATTTAGCTAAGTTTTTTATAAAGAACAACTCAATTCAGCCAAGTAGACAAACTTAATTCGGTGAAGTTTTTGTATAAAGAAGCTCAATTCAGCGAATTCTTACTATAGAAAAACACAATTCAGTGCAGTTTTTCTATAGAAAAACTCAATTCAGCACATTTTTTCAATAGAAAAACTCAATTCAGCGAAGTTTTTCTATTGGAAAAATCACTTCAGCTAAGGTTTTCCACAGATAAATTAAATTCAGCAAAGTTTTTCTGTAGATAAAGTCATTTCAGCAAAGTTTTTTACAGTAAAATTTTAATTCAGCCAACTTTTTCAACAGAAAAGTCAATTCACCGAACTGCTCTTAAGATTTTTCATAGAAAAACTTAATTCAGCGAAGTTTTTGTATAAAGAAACCTCAATTCAGGGAACTTTTTCTATAGAAAAACTTAATTCAGCGCAGTTTTTCTATAGAAAAATTCAATTCAGCGAAGTTTTTCTATTGGAAAATTCAATTCAGCGAATTTTTTATAGTAAAATTTAATTCAGACAACTTTTTCAATAGAAAAATTAATTCACTGAATTGTTTTTATAGAAAAACTCACTTCAGCTAAGTTTTTTCATAGAAAAACTCAACTCAGCTAAGATTTTTCATAGAAAAACTCAATTCAACTAAGCTTTTCTATAGAAAACTTCATTTCAGCAATGTTTTTCTAGAGAAAAAATTAATTCAGCCAAACTTTTCAATAGAAAAAATCAATTCACCGAATTGTTTTTATAGAAAAACTGAATTCAGCTAAGATTTTTCATAGAAAAACTCAATTCAGCTAAGGTTTTCCATAGAAAAACTCAATTGAGCAAAGTTTTTCTATAGAAAAATCATTTCAGTAAAGTTTTTTTTTATAGTAAAATTTAATTCAGCCAACTTTTTCAATAGAAAAATCAATAGAAAAATCAGAAAAATTTATAGAAAAACTCAATTCAGCTAAGATTTTTCATAGAAAAACTCAATACAGCCAAGCTTTTCGTTAGAAAACTTCATTTCAGCAAAGATTTAATTCAGCCAACTTTTTCTATAGAAAAATCAATTCACCGAATTGTTTTTATAGAAAAACTCAATTCAGCTAAGATTTTTCATAAAAAAACTCAATTCATCTAAGATTTTTCATAGAAAAACTCAATTCAGCTAAGATTTTTCATAGAAAACTTCATTTCAGCAAAGTTTTTCTAGAGAAAAATTTAATTCAGCCAACCTTTTCAATAGAAAAATCAATTCACCGAATTGTGTTTATAGAAAAACTCAATTCAGCTAAGAGTTTTCATAGAAAAACTCAATTCAGCAAAGTTTTTCTAGAGAAAAATGTAAATCAGCAAACTTTTTTAATAGAAAAATCAATTCACCGAATTGTTTTTACAGAAAAACTAACTTCAGCTAAGATTTTTCATAGCAAAACTCAATTCAGCGAAGATTTCTCATATAAAAACACAATTCAGCCAAGCTTTTTTTGTAGAAATCTTCATTTCAGCAAAGTTTTTCTAGAGAAAAAATTAATTCAGCCAACCTTTTCAATAGAAAAGTCGCTTCAGCGAACTTTTTCTATAGAAAATTCAATTCAGCTAAGTTTTTTTTTAAGAAAAACGCAATTCAGCAAATATTTTCTATAGAAAAACTCAATTCGGCGATGGGGTTTTTTAGAAAATTTCAATTCAGCTAACTTTTTTAAGAAACATTTTGATTTTTTCCTTAGGAATATTTAGCTGAATTGCCGTTTTCTATGGAAAATTTTAGCTGAATTCATATTTTTTGAAAAAAATGTTTTGCTGATTTGACTTTCTCTAAAGAAATTGTTTGCTGAATGGCCTTTGCTGAATTGCTTTTTTCTATGGAACATTGTAGCTGAATTAACATTTCTTCGAAACAATTGTTTTGCTGAATTGACTTTCTCTAAAGCAATTGTTTGCTGAATGGCCATTGTCTACTAAAAATCTTTGGTGAATTGTGATTTTCAATAGAACAAACTTTGCTGAATTGACGCTTCTTTCCATTGTTATTGATATTCTAATTCTGCTCTGCTCCATTTCTGTTGCCATTCTTCTCTAATTTACACCTTTCTACAACAAAGAAAATTGATACTGTTAGCTTTTTTGTTTTGTTTTTTTCTAAACTATTTTTGAGGCTTTGCATGTGCTAATAACTTCTATCAATGGCAAAGGAGGTATAACCACCAGCAAAACGTGGTTGGGGGGAATATGGAGATTTACGAAATGATACAACTCAAATGGTTTTGTGAATTATATGGGCCAAGCAACTGTAATTTAATATATTGGCAAAGAAAAAGCAAATCTATAGCGGCCACAAGTGTTATATATCAAAGCTATGGGACAAGAAAGAGAGAGAGAGGGAGAGACTCAGCAAACAAACAAACAAACAGACATACAGACAGACAGTCAGATGTTAGAAAATATCATTTTATGTTAATTGCTTTGAAAACGAAGAAGAAGAAATCTAAATTACCGGTATTTAGAAAATCACACATGTGTCTGTGTGTATGCATGCACATTTGAAAAGCATATCTACAAATGGCATGAGGCCTCTTCTTCTCTGTGGCTTGTGTGTGGTGTTTAGACACACTCTTTTGAAGATGGATGCTGCAAAGAATGGTGTTGGTTTTTTGGCTAATGCTTTGCATATCTGTTGACTGTTTGTTTGTTCTTTGCTTGGATTATAAACTTGTGGTTTTGTGTGTTAAGCCGTTAACTGGCCTAATTTGTTGTTGTTACCCCACAACGAGTAGATAGTTGCTTGTCTGCCTCGCTGCTGGCTGATGACAATGATGTGAGGTGTTAAATGTTATTTATTGAAAAACAGTTTCAAACATCCATTAAAATCATAAATCCAAGATTTATAACTGATTAGCCGGCAATTAAGGCTAAATATAATGCTTTATGATTTCACCCATATTTTTTGAGCACATTTTTTCCATTACAACAACTGACCATAATAACCACTCATGCTTGAGTTTGTTTTTCTTTTGGTTTCTTTTTGTTTTTCTTATTAAGTTGACCCATATTTTCCACTTTTCTTTTGTTTGGTGGTGCATTTCCCCCTTGAGGCATTGTGGATATTCTTAAAAGCCACAAACGTTTATTTGAAAAGTTCTAAGAAAAATTTATCATTTCTTAGCCAAGGTACCTGCTAAAACCGTCATTTTTCATAACGTTTCTAGATGGAATGTTTTTTGTTTGGTACTGGCATGGCCATTGCATGTGGCATTGCTGGAAAAAACAGAAGATGGAAAACAAAACTGCACTTATATTCAATTAATCATAAAAAATATTAGTTAGAACTTGGTAGAATGGTATGGGGCGTTACTCAGGTTGGAGTTTTCGTGTTGGCTTTAATTTTTCGAAATTTTCACAAGGCGAAAATTTTAACAAATGGCCTGTTATTAAATGAAATTTACAAGAAAATCCCACTTTACTTCCCTGAGAACATGTCCATTTCCACACTTTATGATGTGAGAAAGCAGAAATTTTCCTAAATGATATTTAAAAGAAAACCTTAAAAAATTAAAATTTATTGACCAAAAACATGCAAGAAGAATTCTTCTTTTTCTTTTCTTTAAATTATAAACTAAATCATTCATAATTTTATGCCACAAATCCTCTTTAGAATATCAATTACCATGGCCAATAAAAAATTTCAAATCTTATTACTGTCACGTGATTTATGTGGTGGCATGAGCATTCATGTTTTAGTTACTTTTGTCATTCTCATGCACAACCCATAAAATGTGTTTGAAATTTCAATTAGCCAAGTCATTAACATAATGAATCAACGAAAGAGAGTGGGAGAGAGAAAAGAAAAAAGTAATCAAACAATTTCTTTCACTTGATAAAAATCAAATATGGTAAAATTGTGTTATTGTGTTATGACTGTGGCCAAGTTTGTAGGAAAAAAACTTGTGTGGAAATTTGCCAAGAAAACTGGAAAACATGTCAATGGAAATGACAATTTAGTTATATTAACATATATCAACAACGGAAATACTAGTTGTCATTTTTCTAATTTTTTCCTTTAGAAAAAAAAACCGTATTTTAGATAACTGCAAAGTTTTCAAGAAGATTTCTTAACTATTTTTTTTCTTTTGAGAAAGTCATTTCAGCTAAGTTTTTCTTAGAAAAATTCAACTCAACAAACTTTTTCAATTTAAGAGTCAATTTAGCGAACTTTTTTATAGAAACATATAAATTTAGTGAAATTGTTCTATAGAAAAGGACAACTGAGCAAACTTTTTTTTATAGAAAAAGTCAGTTCAGCAAACTTTTTCTATTAAAAAGGCAATTCAGCTATCTTTTTCTATAGTAAAAGTCAATTCAGCAAACTTTTTTATGGAAAAAATCAATTCAGCTCACTTTTTCTATAGAAAAAGTCAATTCAGCACACTGTTTCTATAAAAAAAGTCGATTCAGCTAAATTTTCAATAGAAAGTGTCAATTCAGCTAACTTCCTTTATTGAAAAAGACAATTCAGCTAACTTTTTCTATAGTAAAAGTCAATTCAGCAAACTTTTTTATGGAAAAAATCAATTCAGCTCACTTTTTCTATGGAAAAAGTCAATTCAGCAATTTTTTATTGAAATGGTTGATTCAGCAAACTTTTTTCTATAAAAAAGTCAATGCAGATAACTTTTTCTATAAAAAGGTCAATTCAGGAAACTTTTAGCATAGAAGTAGTCGTAACAGCTAAACATTTCTTTTGAAAAAGTCAATTCAGCAAACTTTTTCTACTGAATAAATAAATTCAGCAAACTTCTTCGATAGAAAAATTAATTCAGCTACAATTTCCTGTATAAAAACTCAATTCAGCAACCTTTTTCAACAGCAAAAATAATTTCAGCAACCTTTTTCAACAGGAAATATCAATTCGGCAACACTTTTCAACAGTAAAAGTCAATTCAGCAAACCTTTTTACAAAGAAAAGTCATTTCACCAACCAGTTTTAACAGGAAAAGTCAATTCAACAACTATTTTCGATTCAGCTAACTTTTTTTGTAAAAAAAGTCAATTCAGCTAACTTTTTCTATAGAAACAAAGTCAATTCAGCTAACTTTTTCTATAGTAAAAGTCAATTCAGCAAAAGTTTTTCTACTGAATAAATAAATTAAGCAAACTTTTTCAATAGAAAAATGAATTCAGCTAACTTTTTGTTTAGAAAAACACAATTCAGCAACCATTTTTAACAGCAAAAATAATTTCAGCAACCTTTTTCAACAGGAAATATCAATTCAGCAACCCTTTTCAACAGGGAAAGTCAATTCAGCAAACCATTTTAAAAAGAAAAGTCAATTCAGCAACCTTTTTTAACAGAAAAATTCAATTCAACAAATCTTTTCAATTCACCCAACTTCTTCTGTAGAAAAAGTCAATTCAGTTACTGTTTCTATAGAAAAAAATCAATTCAGCTAACTTTTTCTATAGTAAAAGTCAATTCAGCAAACTTTTTTACTGAATAAATAAATTCAGCAAACTTTTTCGATATAAAAATTAATTCAGCTAACATTTTCTTTAGAAAAACTCAATTCAGCAACCTTTTTCAACAGCAAAAATAATTTCAGTAACCTTTTTTGACAGGAAAGGTCAATTCAGCAACCTTTTTCAACAGGGAAAGTCAATTCAGCAAACCTTTTTACAAAGAAAAGTCAATTCAGCAACAATTTTTAACAGAAAAAGTCAACTCAGCTAACTTCTTCTGTAAAAAAAGTCAATTCAGCTAACATTTTCTATAGAAAAAAATCAATTCAGCTAACTTTTGCTATAGTAAAAGTCAATTCAGTAAAAATGTTTCTACTGAATAAATAAATTCAGCAAATTTTTCGATAAAAAAATGAATTCAGCTAATTTTTCTGTAGAAAAAATTAATTCAGCAACCTTTTTAAACAGAAAAATCATTTCAGCAAATCTTTTCAACAGCAAAATATAATTCAGAAATCTTCTTCTGTAGAATAAGTCAATTCAGTTAACTTTTTCTATTGAAAACAATCTTTTGCAGTGGGCCAATTCAATTCAGCAACTCTTTTCAGTAGGAAAAGTCAATTCAGCTAACTTTTTTATGAAAAAGTCAATTCAGCATACTTTTTCAACTTTTTCATACTTTTCAAGAAAGACTAAATTCAGCAAACATTTTTAACAGGAAAAGTCAATTCAGCAAAACTTTTCAACAGAAAAAGTCAATTAAGCTAAATTTTTCTATAAAATGGTTAATTCAGCAACCTTTTCAACAGGAAAAGTCAATACAGCTAATTTTTTATAAAACAAATCAATTCAGCAACCTTTTTCCACAGAGAAAGTCAATTCAGCTAAAATTTTCTGCAGAAAATTTAAGTTTTTTAACAGGAAAATCATTTCAGCAAACTTTTTCAATAGAAGAAGTCATTTCAGCTAACTTTTTCTATAGAAAAAATCAATTCAGCTAACTTTTTCAACAGGAAAAGCCAATTCCGCATTTATTTTCAACAGGAAAAGTTAATTCAGCAAACCTGTTTAAGAAGAAAAAACAATTTAGTAACCCTTTTCAACAGGAAAAGTCATTTCAAGAAACCTTTTCAACATGAAAAGCCAATTCAGCGAACTTGTTCTATAGAAAAAGTCAATTCAGCAAACTCAGTTAACCTATTCAGTTAACCTATTCTATGGAAAAGTGAATTCAGCAAGCCTTTTTACTAGGAAAAGTCAATTCCGTAGCCTTTTTCAATAGGTGAAGTCAATTCAGCTAACTTTTTCAACAGGAAAATCATTTCAGCAAACTTTTTCAATAGAAGAAGTCAATTCAGCTAACTTTTTCTATAGAAAAAATCAATTCAGCTAACTTTTTCAACAGGAAAAACCAATTCCGCAACTATTTTCAAGAGAAAAAGTTAATTCAGCAAACCTTTTTAAGAGGAAAAATCAATTTAGTAACCCTTTTCAACAGGAAAAGTCATTTCAAGAAACCTTTTCAACCTGAAAAGTCAATTCAGCTGACTTGTTCTATGGAAAAAGTCAATTCAGCTAATTTTTTTCCGTAATCTTTGCAACAGTAAAAGTAAATTCAGCAACAATTTTCAACAGGAAACATCAATTTAGCAACCATTTTCAACAGGAAAAGTCAGTTCAGCTAAGCTTTTTAACAGGAAAAGTCAATTCAGCAACCATCTTCAAGAGGAAAAGTCAATTCAAAAAAACTTTTCAACAGAAAAAGCCAATTCTGTTAATATTTTCTGTAGAAAAGGTAGATTCAGCTAACTTTTTCTATTGAAAAAGTCAATTCAGCAACCTTTCCCAACAAGAAATGTCAATTTAGCAACCTTTTTCAACAGGAAATGTCAATTCAGCAAACTTTTACAATAGGAAAAGTCAATTCAGCTATAGTTTTCTATAGAAAATGTCACCTCAGCAAAGTTTTCAAACAGGAAAAGTCAATTCAGCAGCCATTTTTAATAAAAACTAGTCAGTTCAGCAATCAATTTTACGAGAAAAAGTCAATTCAGCAACCATTTTCACCTGGAAAAGGCAATTAAAAAAAACTTTTCAACAAAAAAGTCAATTCAACAATAATTTTTACGAGAAAAAGTCAATTCAGCAACCATTTTTAGCTGGAAAAGTCAATTCATCAACTTTTTCATCAGAAAAAGTCAATTCAGCAACCTTTTGCTTTTCCTATTGCAAAAGGTTTTCGCTTCTCCTATTGCAAAAGGTTGCTGAATTCAAATCAGTAAAACTTTTCAACAGAAAAAGTCAATTCCGCTAACTTATTATGCGGAAAACTTCAATTCAGCTAACTTTTTTCATAGGAAAAATCAATTCAGCAACACTTTTTAACAGGGCAATAAATATGTATATCAAACTTTTCAACAGGAAAAGTCAATTTAGCAACATTTTCACCAGGAAAAGCCAATTCATAAACCTTTTTCAACAGGAAAAGCCAATTCAGCAACTTTTAGCAACAGCGGTAATCAATTCAGCTAACTTTTTCTATAGGAAAAGTCAATGCAGCAACCTTTTTAAATTCAGCAATCTTTTTAAACAGGAATAGTCAATTCAGCAACTATTTAAACAGGAAAAGTCAATAAACAAAACTTTTCAACAGAAAAAGTCAACTGCGCTAACTTTTTTATGTAGAAAAAGTTAATTTAGCTAACTTTTTGTATAGAATAGTCAATTCAGCAATCTTTTTCTACACGAAAAGGAAAAACAGCTAACTTTTTCTGTACAAAAATCAATTCAGCAAACTTTTTAAAAGGGAGAGACAATTCAGCTACCTTTTCAACATGAAAAGTCAATTCAGCAAACTTTATCTATAGGAAATGACAATTCAGCAACCTTTTTTCAATAGAAAATAAAAATTCAGCAACCTTTTTCAATAGAAAAGAACAATTCAGCTAACTTCTTTCACAGGACAAGTCAAATCAGCTAAACTTTTCCATAGAAAAAGGCATTTTAGCTACATTTTCTACAGGAAAAGTAAATTCAGCAACATTTTCCAATAGGAAATACCACTTCAGCTAAATTTTTCCACAGAGAAAGTCAATTCAGCTAACTTTTTCTGTAGAAAATTCCATTCTTTTTCTATAGAAAAATCAATTCAGCAAAATGTTCATTTTAGAGAAAATCGCGTAACTGAATTGATATTTTCATTGGAGTATCATGAGATGTGCCTTTATTGAAAATATTCACTGATTTTATCACACTCTCCACAAAGTTCATCACCTTTTGCTTATTTTTCACATATAAATACTTCCTTATTTCCGTGGCCTCCCCCTAACATTTATTTTGTTTCTGAAAAATTCCCTCAGAAGTAATTTGCAATAATTATTTTGGAACTGCCCACAATATCAAATCTCTGACTCCATAATAGACACATAAGCAGAAGAAGGAAAAAAGTTTCTTAAAACTGACATTTATTGTGGAAAATAAAGTGAGGAAAAGATACAACTATGAATAGCTACAAGGGAATTCTATGGTCAAATGAATATATAGGGAATGTGAACAATAACAACAACACATATTTTTTTAGATTAAAAAACATTTTTATAGCTTAAGGTTAAATAGAAATTAAATGCTTTGGTTAAACTTAAACCACGCGGAAATCATAATTGTACAATAAACCAAAAAACAACAAAAAAATCAACAACGCATGTTGATGATGATCTCCCGAAGAAGAAAAAGAAGCAGACGTAGAAAACTCTTCAATTTCAAAGTAAAAGCAGTCATTAAATGCTTTTACTTGATGCTTTTTCTTATTGTGTTTCTTTTTGTTGTTGTTAATACTTGCTCTGGCAAGGCAAAACATATGCTTCTTCATACATATGGCGAGCAGAAAATTAAAGATGAAGCTTGCAGACCTCCTCTATCTTCCTAGGAAAAGAATTTGTTGAGTTGTGATAGTTGTTTTGGCTTCTACTTGACTAGGTGGCTGGCAGTATGGCATGCTTGCCAAACGATCCATGTTGCATGCTTTCCAGCAATTATATTTAAAGCTTGTCCAATGTGGCCGTTCTTGTTTTGCTTCTTCTCAAAAAACAAAAAAAATTGCAAGAACAAAGATATTCAAACCTACTCACCACCTAGTCCAAAGGCAATTCATGTTTGATATTGGCGTTTTTGCTGTTTTTTTTTTTTTTTTTTTTTTTCAAGGGGACCATGCCATCATCTAATGGTGGTTCTAAGCTTCACAAAATCTGCTTCATTTCTGTGGCAAAAAAATTCCTCCTTCTTCTTCCTGATTATTAGATTAATCAAGAATATTGCCAGTGGCATATGTGTGTGGAAGTTATGAAATGCAAGCCAAGAGAGTAGCAGATTTGATAGGAAAAATTGCAAGGACGAAGCTATTTTGGCTAAACTTCCTAAGAAAGATTTTCCTGAAACTCCTTACAGATACTTCGCAAATGTTTTCTATACTCTTTTCATAGAAAAATGTATGGTTCTGATTGGTTTCTTTTTGCACCACACACTTGACATTTCTGGGAAAACCTGATTAGGAATCCAGAACTCCCTTTCAATAAAACAAAACCAAAAAAAACAACCCATTTTATGAGGCATCACAAAGTTTAGATTTATTTATTTATATTTTGAACGAAGGATCTATCAATCTCAGCCAACAACAACAACAAAAACACGCAACAAAGACACGTTCTTTGTCAGCCGACTGATACTGCTGGTGCTCCATTTCATATCATTTTTAATGGCCATACCTACATTAAAGCCCATTCTTCCATAACACAGCAGTAAGCCATACACCTGTCACAAGCATTTGCAACACATCATCATCAACATCCTCAGCCTAGCATCCTGGTGATCGTCACATCCACCTGAATGTTGTTTGCTCTGTTCACAAGTTAAAAGGTTTTTTTTTGGTGGTTCACGCACATGGGCTCTGCTGTTTGATAGGTCTGTCATGACAACTAAAGCAACGGCTAAGTAACACCTTGGCCAAAGTGTTATCTCCCTCAAACTCCTTAGAGATATTGGTGTATATGAGTGTAACTGGTTGGCATTTTAATTAAAATAAAATCTATAAAAGCCAGAAGAGCCATAGGGAATGTGAGGATTGTTGATAAGGGCAAAACAAATAAGTCTCATATTATTATTACATTTAATAATATGGTTAAGGTGTAAGCGAGATCGAAAGATATCACAAGCTAATAAAACAGGGATTTATTAATGAAGCTATTCAAAGGCAAAGACTAGAAGAACTTTCAAATAACATACTTGACACAATAATAAATCAACTATTTAAAGAAAAATCCAAGTCAGTAAAGTACTTCTAAAAAAGTGGATTCAGCCAATGTTTGCTGTAGGAAAAGTCAATTGAGCTAAATTTTTCTACAGGAAAAGTCAATTCAAATAACATGTAACGTCACCGAATTTTTCTCTAGAACCTTTTATCTGAAAATGTAAATTCAACTAACCTTTGCTTTAGTAAAAATAATTCAGCTAACCTTTTCGATGGAATAAGACATTTCAGCGAAAATTACCTTTACAAAGTTTCAATTCAGCTAACCTTTTATCTAAAAAAGTCAATGCAGCTAACCTTTTCGTTAGAAAAAGTCAATTCAGTTAACCTTTTCTTTTGAAGAGGTCAATTCAGCTAACATTTTCTCTGAAAAGGTCAATTCTGCTAAGCTCCTCGTTAGAAAACGTCAATTCAGCTAACATTTTATCTAGAAAATTTGTATTCAGCTAAACTTTTCTTTGAAAAACGTCAATTCAGAGAGCTTTTTTTAGAAAAAGTAAATTCAAGGAAGTTTTTCTTTTGAAAAAGTCAATTGAGCTAACATTTTCGTTAGAAAAAGTCAATTCAGCTAACATTTTCTTTAGAAAAAATAAATTTAACTAACCTTTGCTTTAGAAAATGTCAATTCAGCTAACCTTTAATTTACAAAGAGTCAATTCAGCTAACCTTTTCGTTAGAAAAGTCCATTCAGCTAACATTTACCCTAGAAAAGGTCAATTCAGCTAAGCTTTTCGTTAGAAAAAGTCAACACAGCTAACATTTTCCCTAGAAAAGGTCAATTCAGCTAAACTTTTCTTTGAAAAACGTTATTTCAGAGAGTTTTTTTAGAAAAAAGTAAATTCAAAGAAGTTTTTCTTTTGAAAAAGTTAATTGAGCTAAACTTTTCGTTAGAAAAGTCAATTCAGCTAACCTTTTCTTTTGAAAAAGTCAATTTAGCTAACCTTTCCTTTAGAAAAAGCCAATTCATCTAACCTTTCCTGCAGAAAAAGTCAATTCAGCTAACCTTTAATTTACAAAGAGTCAATTCAGCTAATCTTTTCTTTAGAAAGAGTCAATTCAGGTAATCTTTTCTTTAGAAAAAGTCAATTCGGATAATCTTTTTGTTAGAAAAAGTCAAATCAGCTAACCTATGCTGTAGAAAAAGTCAACTCAGATAACCTTTTCGTAAGAAAAATTATATTCAGCTAATCTTTTCTTTAGAAATAATCAATTCAGCAAACTTTTTCCATTGAAAAAGTCAATTCAGGTAACTTTTTCCATAGAAAAAGTCAATTCAGCTAACTTTTTACATGGAGAAAGTCAATTCGGTTAACATTTTCTATAGAAAAAGCCAATTTAGCTAAATTTTTATGAGAAAAAGTCAATTCAGCTAACTTTTTTTCATAGAAAAATTCAATTAAGCTAACCTTCCCTATAGAAAAAGTCAATTCAACTAACTTGTTCTATGGAAAAAACCAATTCAGCTAACCCTTTCTACAGAAAATGTCAATTCAGTTGACTTTTTTATAGAAATGGACAATTCAGCTAACTTTTTCCATAGAAATAAGCAATTCTGCTAAATTTTTCAATAGGAAAAGTCAATTCAGCTAACTTTTTCTCTAGCAAAAGTAAATTCAGCTAAGTTTTGTTGTGGAAAAAGCCAATTCAGCTAACTTTTCTATAGAAAAAGTCAATTCAGCTAAGTTATGTTATAGAAACAGTCAATTCAGCTAACTTTTTCTATGAAAAAATCCAACCATCTAAGTTTTGTTGTAGAAAAAGTCAATTCAGCTAACTTTTTCTATAGAAAAAGTCAATTCAGCTAAGATTTATTATAGAAAATTTCAATTCAGCTAACTTTTTCTATAAGACAGTCAATTCAGCTAGGTTTTTCCATAGAAAAAGTCTATTCAGCTAACTTTTTCTGAAGAAAATGGAAATTCAGCTAAGAAAAAAACTCATTTCGGCTTACTTTTTCTATAGAAATAGTTAATTCAGTATAGAAAAAGTCAATTCAGCTAATTTTTTTTATAAAAAAAATTAATTCAGCTAAACTTTCTATAGAAAAAGCCAAATAATGTAACTTTTTCTTTAGAAAAATTCTATTCAGCTGAATATTTCTCTAGAAAAAGTCAATTCAGCTAAATATTCTATCGAAAGAGTCAATTCAGCTAACAATTTCTGACGAAAACGTCAATTCAGCTAACTTATTATGAAAAAACTTCAATTACGCAAACTTGTTTAATAGAAAAACTCAATTCAGCTACTTTTTCTTTAGAAAAAGTGAACTATGCTCATATTTTTAATAGAATTAGTGAATTCAGCTAAGTTTTTTTTTTCTACAAGAAAGTCAATTCAGCTATTTTTTCTATAGAAAAATTCAATTCAGCCAACTTTTTCTACAGAAAAGGCAAATTCAGCAAACTTTTTCTATAGAAAAAAACTCAATTCAAAAACTTTTTGTATAGACGAAGACAATACAGATAACTTTAAATTTCATACTTCTTACTTTTATCATTAAAATATTAATAAATTGATTTCTTATCATTTCAGGTAAACAATTTCTCTTCATAATGCTACAAAATCTAAGAGTAAGTCTATCTTAAATTGCTAAAAAATTTACCCCAATTATCAAACCCTTCCCCCTTTGGCAACAAAGCAAGGCCCTTAGTTTAATGATGGCCATAATTTTTAACGATGTACCAGTTTTTTTCTGAAATATTATTAAACCAATAACTGCTACTGCCACCGGTGGCAGTTCATAATGCGTTTCTAGTTGCCACGAAACCCTGCCTTAAAGTATAGGGCAATAGGTTTGTGCCATGGTACAAATCCTCTATATTCCCTTCAAACAGCTTCTAGCTATGCACTGTTCCTAAAGGAGTAGCTGCAAAATCAAATACAAATTAAGAAAATACAAACACACTCATGGCTCCTACTCCAATCTATGTAAAGTAGTTAAATTTGTAACAGCAGGTGGTCCAGCATAAACATGAGTTGAGTATAGAGTGTAGAATGTGTGTATTTGTCTTCTTTTTGCAGAAATGCAAGTCCTTTGGTGTTAACATTATTCATTTTACATCGATAGGTGTTGTCAACAATTTAGATTTTAATTGAAAATGCCAGAGATTTTTCTTCTTCATTTTCTTGATGTCATCAGGGGATACAAATATGTTAATTATTGTAAGGGGCTGAGTTTTACATGCTGTTGTAGTGTTGTCGCAAAGTGGCAAATTTATTTTAATGATGGTTTTTGATTGGGTTATTATGGATAATTGTTACATTTTTGCTAATAAAAATAAAGAATTCAGCCACATTTTCTATAGAAAAGACAATTCAGCAAACATTTTCTATAGAAAAAGTCAATTCAGCTAAATTTTTCTATAGAAAAGTCAATTCAGCTAACTTTTTCTATAGAAAAAGTCAAATCAGCTAACTTTTTCTACAGAAAAAGTCAATTCAGCCAACTTTTTCTATTAAAAACAGTCAATTCAAATAACTTTTTCTATAGAAATAGTCAATTCAGCTAACGTTTTCTATAGAAAAAGTCAATTCAGCTAACTTTTTCTATAGAAAAAGTCAATTCAGCTAACTTTTTCTTTAGAAAAGTCATCTCAGCTAACTTTTTCTATAGAAAAAGTCAATTCAGCAAACGTTTTCTATAGAAAAGTCAATTCAGCTAAATTTTTGTATAGAAAAGTCAATTCAGTTAACTTTTTCTACAGAAAAAGTCAACTCAGCCAACTTTTTCTATTAAAAACAGTCAATTCAGCTAACTTTTTCTATAGAAAAAGTCAATTCAGCTAACTTTTTCTATAGAAAAAGTCAATTCAGCTAACTTTTTCTATAGAAAAAGTCAATTCAGCTAACTTTTTCTATAGAATAAGTATATTCAGCTAACTTTTTCTATAGAAAAAGTCAATTCAGCTAACATGTTCTTTAGAAAAAGTCAACTCAGCTAACTTTTTCTATAGAAAAAGTCAATTCAGCTAAATTTTTCCATAGAAAAATCCAATTCAGCTAACCTTTTCTTTAGAAAAAGTCAATTCAGCTAACTTTTTCTATAGAAAAAGTCAATTCAGCTAACTTTTTCTATAGAAAAAGTCAATTCAGCTAACTTTTTCTATAGAAAAAGTCAATTCAGCTAACTTTTTCTATAGAAAAAGTCAATTCAGCTATCTTTTTCTATAGAAAAAGTCAATTCAGCTAACTTTTTCTATAGAAGAACATAATTCAGCGAGATTTTTATCTAGAAAAACTCAATTCAGCAATGTTTTTCTTAAGAATAACTCAATTCAGCCAACTTTAGTATAGTAAAACTCAATTCAGCTAACATTTTCCACAGAAGAATTCAATTCAGCTTACTTTTTCTACAGAAAAACTTAATTCAGTGACATTTTTATCTAGAAAACTCAATTCAGCAAAGTTTTTTTTCAGAAAAAACTCAATTCAGCAAAGGAAAAACTCAATTCAGCAATGTTTTTCTCTAGAAAAACTCAATTCAGCAAAGTTTCCGCTAGGAAAAACTCAATTCAGCTATGTTTTTCTCTAGAAAAACTTAATTCAGCAAAGTTTTTCTCAAGAAAAACTCAATGTTTTCTCCAGAAAAAACTTAATCCACTAAAGTTTGTCTTTAGAAAAACTCAATAAGGCAAACTTTTTCTTTGGAAAAAACAATTCAGCTACCTTTTTCTATAGAAACTTTTTCCACAGAAAAATTCAATTCAGCAAACTTTTTCTACAGTAAAGCTCAATTCAGCTAAATTTCTCTATAGAAAAATTCAATTCACGAAGTTTTTCTCTAGAAAAACTAAATTGGGCTAAATTTTTGTACAGAAAAACTAAATTCAGCTAACTTTTTCTATGGAAAAAGTCAATTCAGCTATGCTTTTCTATAGAAAAATTCAATTCAGAAAACTTTTTCGATAGAAAAATTCTAATTCAGCTAGGTTTTTTACTCAATTCGGCAGAGATTTTCCCTAGAAAAACTTAAAGCTTCCTCTAGAGCAATCAATTCAACTATGTCTTTCTCATGAAAATCTCAATTCAGCTAAGTTTTTCTATAGAAGTACTTAATTCAGAGAAATTTTTATCTAGAAAAACTAAATTCGGCAATGTTTTTCTCAAGAATAACACAATTCAGCAAACTTTTCTTAATTCAGTGACGTTTTTATTTAGAAAAAAACTCAATTCAGCAAAGTTTTTCTCTAAAAAAAAATCAATTCAGCAGAGTTTTCACTAGGAAAAACTGAATTCAGCAATGTTGTTCTCTAGAAAAACTCAAGTCAGCTGAGTTTTTCTTTAAAAAAAACTTAATTCAGCAAAGTTTTTTTTTTCAAGAAAAACTCAACTCAGCTACAACTAGTTAGCTGAATAACCATTTTCTATTAAAAAAAGCACGCTGAATTGATATTTTCAAAGGAAAAAGTAAACTGAATTGGTTATTACAAAGAAAACTTTAGCTGAATTGACTTTTTATGATGTAAACGTTAGCTGAATAGACATTTTCTATTAGAAAATTAATCTGCATTAATATTGTCAAAAGAAAAAGTTAGCTGAATTGGTTATTTCAAAGAAAAATTTTGCTGAATTGACTTTTAACGAAGAAAAAGTAAGATGAATAGGCATTTTCTATTAGAACAGCAAGCTGAATTGATATTTTCAAAAGAAAAAGTTAGCTGAATTGGTTATTTCAAAGAAAAATTTTGCTGAATTGACTTTTTACGAAGAAAAAGTAAGATAAATAGGCATTTTCTATTAGAAAAGCAAGCTGAATTGATATTTTCAAAAGAAAAAGTTAGCTGAATTGGTTATTTCAAAGAAAACTTTAGCTGAATTGAAGAAAAACTCAATTCAGCTAAATTTTTCTGTAGAAAAACTCAATTCAGCAAAGTTTTTCTCAAGTAAAACTCAATTTAAAACAAAAACTCACCTTTTTCTATATAAAAGATCTATTCATTTGCTAAAATAAAAAAATACATATTTTTCTAGCCCAAAAAACCAATTCCTTACCAACTTCCTTTATAATCTTCATTGCCATGTTAAAAATCCAACAAACAAAAATGGGTTGGTCATTCTTCGGAACACTTGTTTGTGATTTCATGATGCTTTCAACAATTTCATGTCGTAACAATATTTTCGTTTAATTAAACATTCGACAAGACATGGTTTTCGACAAAGACATTTAGGGCCGGCTTTAATAAAAGACAAAACAAACAATTGGGTGTAGACACAATTGATTTCTTACATGGCGAGATGATGAAGTGGATAACAATTAATCTGAATTGTCAAGAATGGATTGGTTGGTGGGGAAAGGGGAAGGGGAAGGAGAAGAATGAAAGAATTATATTAAGATGGTCTTTATGCTAGCATGGAAGTTTATCAATTCAGCAATGTTTTTCTTAATGGCAACACAATTCAGCTAAGTTTTTGAGGTAATTTATCATAAGGAATTTGAAGGAATTGAGGTGATTTATCAATTCAGCAAAGTTTTTCTAATGGGAGAGTCAATTCAGCAAAGAATTTTCATAGAAAAACACCATTTAGGAAATTTTTTCCATAAAAATTACAATTCAGCGGAATTTTCTCTAAGAGAAACTTAATTCCGCAATGTTTTTTGCATAGAAAAATTCAATTCTGCCAAGTTTTTCTTGAAAACACATAAATCAGCACATGCTTCTTTGTGAAATACTCAATTCAGCTAAAGTTTTCTAAAGCAAATATGAATTCAGCAAAGAAGTTTTGTAGAAAATTACTATTACATAGGCTTGTTTTTAATGAAAACTCTATTCAGCAAAGTATTTCCGTATTAAAATGCAATTCAGGAACAATTTTCTATTTAAAAATATTTCCTATAAAATTATTTTCTTTGTGAAATTGTTATAAATTCAATAAAAATCACCTCCTTTCCTTATATAGATTTCACTTTTTTTGTTTAGCTTCTATGGTCAACTTAACATTTAATCGAATTAAAAAAGCAGCTAAGCAGCTCAACGCTTGTCTTCATTATGTTTTGATCGTAAACATCAACAATAATAGCTTCTTCTTGATTTTTATTATATGCTACTTAAAATTGTTTTGAAAGAGAAACCGACAGTTGTGGCTACCATCGTTGTTGTTGTGTTTGTAGACAACGATGATGATGACGATGATGATGTGTTTATTACAAAGCGACCAGCCCATGTGAAAGATGCAGAAGATAGAAAACAACAGCATAATGCCGTTAACAAATTTGTTACACTTGTTGGAATTAGAGATATGGATAATTTTGACACTAATTGAGTCTCTTCAAACGAAATGTGTTGATGAATAGACTTTTGCTATTAAAAAAGTTAGCTGAATTGTAGTTTTCAAAAGAAAAAGTTGGCTGAATAGAGATTTTCTATTAGAAAAGTTAGATGAATTGATATTTTCAAAAGAAAAAGTTAGCTGAATTGGCTACTTCAAAGAAAAATTTAGCTGAATTGACTTTTTATGATGAAAAAGATAGCTGAATAGCCATTTCCTATTAGTAAAGCAAGCTGAATTGATATTGTCAAAGGAACAAGTTAGCTGAATTGGCTATTTCAAAGAAAAATTTAGCTGAATTGACTTTTTATGAAGAAAAAGTAAGCTCAATAACCATTTTCTATTAGAAAAGCCAGCTAAATTAATATTTTGAAAAGAAAAAGTCAGCTGAATTAGTTAATTCAAAGAATAATATAGCTGAATTAACTTTTTATGAAGAAAACTTTAGCTGAATAGCCAATTTCTATTAGAAAAGCAAGCTGAGTTGATTTTTTTAAAAGAAAAAATTAGCTGAATTGATTATTTAAAAAAGAAAATTAGCTGAATTGACTTTGTGTGATGAAAAAGTTAGCTGAATAGCGATTTTCTATTAGTAAAGCATGCTATGTTTATATTTCCAAAAACGAATATTAGCTGAATTGGTTATTTGAAAGAAAAATGTAGCTGAAGTTACTTTTTATGAAGAAAACTTTAGCTGAATAACCATTTTCTATTAGAAAAGCCAGCTAAATTAATATTTTCAAAAGACAAAGTCAGCTAAATAAATTAATTATTTCAAAGAATAATTTAGCTGAATTGACTTTTTGTAGAAAACTTTAGCTGAATAGCCATTTTCTATTAGAAAAGCAAGCTGAGTTGACATTTTCAAAAGAAAAAGTAAGCTGAATTGGTTATTTCAAAGAAAAATTTTGCTAAATTGACTTTTTACGAAGAAAAAGTAAGATGAATAACCATTTCCTATTAGTAAAGCAAGCTGAGTTAATACTTTCAAAAGAAAAACTTAGCTGAATTGGTTATTTCGAAGAAAAATTTACCTGAATTGGCTTTCTATGAAGAAAAAGTTATCTGAATAGCCATTTTCTATTAGACAGGCAAGCTGAATAGATATTTTCAAAAGAAAAAATTAGCTGAATTGGTTATTTCAAGGGAAACTTTAGCTGAATTGACTTTTTATGAAGAAAAATTTAGCTGAATAACCATTTTCTATTAGACAGGGAAGCTGAATTAATATTTTCAAAAGAAAAAGTTATCTGAACTGATTATTTCAAAGAAAAATTTAGCTGAATTGATTTTTTATGAAGAAAAATTTAGCCGATTAACCATTTTCTATTAGACAGCCAAGCTGAAGTGATATTTTCAAAAGAAACAATAAGCTAAATTGATTACTTCAAAGATAATATTAGCTGAATTGCGGTTTTATGAAGAAAATGTTTGCTGAATAGGCATTTTCAATTAGAAAAGTATGCTGAATTAATATTTTCAAAAGAAAAAGTTTGCTGAATTGGTTATTTCAAAGAAAAATTTAGCTGAATTTACTTTTTAACATGAAAAAGTTAGTTAAACAGCCATTTTCTATTAGAAAAACCGGCTGACTTAATACTTTCAAAAGAAAAACTTAGCTGAATTGATTATTTCAAAGAAAAATTTAGCTGAATTGGTTTTCTATGAAGAAAAAGTTAGCTGAATAGCCATTTTCTATTAGAAAAGGAAATTGAATTTGCATTTTCTAAAGAAAGAGTTAGTTAAATTGGTTATTTCAAAGAAAAATTTAGCTTAATTGGCTTTTTATGAAGAAAAAGTTAGCTGAATAGCAAATTTCTATTTGAAAAGGAAATTGAATTTGTATTTTCTAAAGAAAGAGTTAGCTAAATTGGTTATTTCAAAGAAAAATTTAGCTTAATTGACTTTTTATGAAGAAAAAGTTAGCTGAATAGCAAATTTCTATTTGAAAAGCATGCAGAATTGATAATTTCAAAAGAAAAAGTTAGCAGAATTGGTTCTTTCAAAGAAAAATTTAGCTGAATTGACTTTTTATGAAGAAAAAGTTAGACGAATAGCTATTTTCTTTTAGACAGCCAAGCTGAAGTGATATTTTCAATAGATAGAGTTAACTGAATTGGTTATTTCAAAGAAAAATTTAGCTGAATTGATTTTTTATGCAGAAAAAGTAAGCTGAATAACCATTTTCTATTAGAAAAGCCAGCTAAATTAATATTTTGAAAAGAAACGTCAGCTGAATTGACTTTTTATGAAGAAAACTTTAGCTGAATAGCCATTTTCTATTAGAAAAGCAAGCTGAGTTAATATTTTCAAAAGAAAAAGTTAGCTGAATTGATTATTTCAAAGGGAAAATTAGCTGAATTGACTTTGTATGATGAAAAAGTTAGCTGAGTAGTCAGTTTCTATTAGAAAAGAAAGCTGAGATAATATTTTCAAAAGAAACAGTTAGCTGAATTAGTTATTTGAAAGAAAAATTTAGCTGAATTGAGTTTTTATGAAGAAAAAGTTAGCTGAATAATAATTTTCTATTAGAAAACCAATCTGAGTTGATTATCTCAAAAGAAAAATTTAGCTGAATTGATTATTTCAAAGAAAAATTTAGCTGAATTGACTTTTGCTAAAGAAAAAATTAGCGAAATTTAATTGTATGTGGAAAACGTTTGCTGAATAGCCATTTTCCATTGCAAAATTAGCTGAATTGACTTTTTCTAAAGATAAAGTTAGCTGAATTTACTTTTTTAAGGAAATGTTAGCTGAATATCAATTTTCTATTGTAAAAATTAGCTGAATTGGCTCCTTTAAAAGAAAAAGTTAGCTAAATTGATTTTTGCTAACGTAAATGCTAGCTGAATTGACCTTTTCTTTTAAAAAAGGTAGCAGAATTGCATTTTTATTAAGGAAACGTTGGCTGAATAGCCATTTTCTATCGAAAAAGCTATCTGAATTGACTTATTCTTATAAAAAAGTTAGCTTAATTGGCTTTTTGTTGCATTTTTTACAAAATTAAGACTATTTTGACCGTAAACCGTTAACTATTTGGCACCTCTACACCCAAGCTTGTTAACATATTTCAATGCATAACCTCCATTGTGTGAGGAGTTGAGGTCAGCAAGGAAAATAAATATGCATCTGAAAAAGAAATAAAAAAACTTAACATAAAAGATCAACCACCCACTCTTTAGAACAGTTTTAGCCACAACAACTGTATCGTCGTTTTAAAAAGAAAACAGGAAATTGATTGCATAACAGGCAAAGGTGGCCGCAAGGAAAAAATAGCGATTTTGATAATCAAACAACATAAAAGCGACGCCATTGATGATAATAATGACGCTTCGAGGGTAATAATGATTTGGATCATCATCATCAACATCTTGATGGTGGCCATGGACATAGCTCAAGGTTGTATAGAATATAACCATAATTTTTTTTCTTTAAATGGTAAAGGCTTTCACCTTTGTTTTCTTGAGCTCCCTCTCTTTCTCGGCACTCCCCCTCCTGCTCGTGTCTTCAGTTTTGCTATGAAACGATTTATTTTTCCTCCGCAAAACAGCTTGAAATGATGTTTGTGAAATGTACACTAAACTGCGTTGAAATTTACTCATTTATCTTAGTGGCGGCTGGCTGGTTAGCAACTGGGCCAACCATCATGCCTATGGACCTCCTCATAACGAAGCTCCGAAAGAAACTAGAATCCCAGTTAGAAAGAAGAAAAAGTGGCATAACGTAAATTTGAAAGCATTTTTGCTGATTTGCAATGTGATATGAAAAAACGTAGAAGAAGAAAAGAAATTCCATGGCTGCTTTACAAGCATTTACATTTAAAACAGCATGTGGTTAGTTGCTGGCTAGATGGTGGTTTACTGGTTTCTAAGCCTGGCCGAACCATGCAATTCCAAACAAACAAGATTTGCTTTAACTGCTTGCCAACTTAAATAAATCTAAAATAATCGATTATTTGAAGAAAAAAAAAACGTTGCCATCTAAGCCATAGATGTGATTCTTTGAAGGCAATAGAAAGCAAAGGTGTGCCCAGGTTTTTTTTTTCTTTTTCCTCTTTTTCTTCTGGTGGACTCCAAATAAACACAACAACAATCATTGTGAGATGTAGTTGCCTAAGATAATTGAAGAGTTATAGGCCATTGTTAGCTTAATTTTGTTTAGACATTACCAATAAAATGTTTGAAATTTATATTATGGCCTGGCTGGTTGGCTAGAAAGCAGGTGGAAAGCAGATGTAATGTGATATGAGATACGGAAAGAAAGACAATTTACCAAAAGACAACGACACAAAACACATTGTAAATAATCAAACAAATAAACAAGAAGAAATACAATAGCCCCCCTCCAACAAAATGCCGGAGATTTATTTCAATAATTTTAAGGAAGAGAAAAACTGTAATAAAAATAAGAAAAGAATTAAGCAAGAAACGTTAAGAAAAATAAATTTGGGATATTTCTTAAGAATTTTGGCTCTCAAAGGAGTGCCTAGGCAGAAGAAAAAATGTAACGAAGATTTTTTTAAGCATTTTTTGAGGAACCATCCGTGCCGCAATAATGGAATTGAAAATTTTTAAGATTTGAATGAAACACAATTTACCAAACCAATGGCAAAATAATAAATAGTAAAATAAAGAAGAAATCCAATAGTCTCCTCAAAAAATTGCTGCAAATTTATTTCAAAAATTTCAAAAAATGGAAAACCTGTAATAAATTAAGAAAAGACTTAAGCAACAAACCCTGTAAAAATACTATGATTTTTCTTGGAAGTTGAAATGCTCACGGAGTGCTTAAACAGGAAAGATACGAGGGATCATCAATGCTAGAATAATGAAATTGAAAAGTTTAAATAATACAAAAAAAAAAAACAAAATAATAAATTATAAAAATGCATAGCCCCAAAATCGCTGCATATTTATTTAATTAATTCTAGAAGAAATACTGTAATAATTTTTTTTTAATTTTTAATTTTTTTTACAGCCTTCAAGGCTGTAACTATTATTTTTTAAGATTTTTTAAAACAATTTTTATTATATATTTTTTTTTAATTATTATAATTTTAAGAATTGTTTGCTGTGCTATTATTATATTTTATTATTTTTATTTTTTAATTTAATTAATTTTTTATTTTAAATAATTTTTTTTAAAACATTTTTATTATTTTAATTTTTTTAATTATTATAATTTTAAGAATTATTTGCAGGGCAATTATTATCTTTTTTATTTTTTTTTTTTTTTATTTTTTAATGTTATTAAATTCCAAATCAAAGCTACATTAGAGGGATTTTAATTTTTTTATTTTAAATAAAATTTTAAATTATTTTTCAAGGCCTATCAAATAATTTTTTTTTTTTTTAATTTTGAAATATTTTTATGTTAATGGAGTACCTAAAATTGGAAGAAATTTTTATTTTCCATTAAATCATTTATTGAATTCTATTTTTTATTTATTAAATGTTAATTTTAGTTTTTTATTTCAAATAAAATTTTAAATAATTTTTCAGGGCCTATCAAATCATTTGGTTTTTTTAATTTTGAAATATTTTTATGTTAATGGAGTACCTAAAATTGGAAGAAATGTTCATTTTCCATTAAATCATTTATTGCATTTTAATTTTTTTTTATTAAGTGTTAATTTTAGTTTTTTTTTATTTTAAATAAAATTTTAAATTATTTTTAAGGCCTATCAAAGCATTTTTTTAATTTTGCAATATTTTAATGTTAATGGAGTACCTAAAATTGGAAGAAATTTTCATTTTCAACTAAATCATTTATTGAATTTTAATTTTTTTTTATTAAATGGTAATTTTAGTTTTTTATTTTAAATAAAATTTTAAATTATTTTTCAAGGCCTATCAAAGCATTTTTTTTTAATTTTGCAATATTTTTATGTTAATGGAGTACCTAAAATTGGAAGAAATTTTCATTTTCAATTAAATCATTTATTGAATTTTAATTTTTTTTTTTATTAAATGTTAATTTTAGTTTTTTTTTTTATTTTAAATAAAATTTTAAATTATTTTTCAAGGCCTATCAAAGCATTTTTTTTTCTTTTTAATTTTGAAATATTTTTATGTTATTTTTAATTAAATCTTTTATTGAATTTTAATTTTTTGATTAAAATTTAATTTTAGTTTTTTTTTTATTTTAAATAAAATTTTAAATTGTTTTTCAAGGACTATCAAAGCAATTTTTTTAATTTTTAAATATTTTTATGTTAGTGAAGTACCGAAAAGTGGAAGAAATTTTCATTTTCAATTAAATCATTTATTGAATTTTAATTTTTTTATTAAATTTTAATTTTAGTTTTTAAGGCCTTTTATATTATTTTTTAGTTTTGTATTACTGTAATAAATTTGAGAAATGTTGTAAGGTTAAAGGAGAGCCTAAATTTCAGGATTTTTTCGAAGGCCCATTTAAGCAGCAATAATTATTTTTATGAGATTTGTAAAATAATTTTTATTTTATTATTATTATTTTTTTTTTTTTAATAATTTTTACAAATTTAAGACTGGGAGAAACATTAGGTCCGCAAAAATGTTTTTTTTTTTTTAATTGTTCAATTGTGTTCAATCTGCAATAATGACATTTTGTAAGACTATTTTAAATCATTTTTTTTTTTAATATTTTTATTTTACTTATTTATTATACCCTCAGCATTTATGCTAACGAGGGTATATACACTTTCATACGGGCAAAATGTGCCTCATCGAAATAATGGTTTTAGACCCCAAGTATGTTTGGACGAAATGTGTTTCAGACAATTTGGAGTTCATATAGCCACGTCCGTCCGTCTGTCTGTCTGTCTGTCTGGCTGGCTGGAGCGCACGATAACTCTCGAACGGATGAACCGATTCGGTTCAAATTTTGGCTTTCGTAATATTTTGTCCAAACTTAGTTTAAGTTCGAAGATGGGCTATATCGGTCCACCCCTTCCGGTACCTCCCCCACAAAAATTCGAAACTGTTCGGAACATTTGTGCGCACGATAACTCTTGAAGGAAGTAACTGATTTGATCGATACTTTGCAAATCGTGAAATCTCTACCAGACTTATATGAGGTTCCAATATGGACTTAATCGGTCCACTCCTTCGGGTACCTCCCACACAAAATTTCGGATAAGTTCAGTTTAGGACCTGCTCTCGAATCGCTTTGATTTTTGTTTTAGCAACTTGTATTTACTGCCCTCCATACGACGGTACAACTTTCATCAGGGGCAAGTCCATACTTCCTGAGAAAATAGCCTGAAAGTTGCAAGAAAACCCCTATGACACCTTGTGTAGTGGTTGGAGCGCAAGATAACTCTAGAACGGATCAGTCGATTCGGTCCAAAATTTGGCCTTTATAATATTTTATCAAAACATAGTTTAAATTCGAAGATGGGCTATATTGGTCCACTCCTTCAGGTACCTCCCTCACAAAAGTTCAAAAATGTTCGGAAAAAATTTGCGCACGATAGCTCTTGAAGGGAATGGCCGATGTAATCCATACTTTGCACATCCTACCAGATATAGATCAGATTCGAATATGGACTATATTTGTCTACTCCTTTTGGTACCTCTCACACAAAATTTCGGAAAAGTTCACTTTAAGACCTGCTCGCGAATCACTTTGATCTTTGTTGAAGCGATTTGCATTCGCTACCTCCATTACGACGGTAAAAGTTTTTTCAGGGGCAGGTCCATATTTCTTGGGAAAACAGCCCGAAAGGTGTAAAGAAAAAACCTGTGTCACCATATATGGCGGTCGGAGAACACGATAACTCTCGAACCGATTTGGTCCAACATTTGATCTTCGTCATACTATATACAAACTTAGGTTCATGGGCAATACCGGTCCATAACTTTCGTTACTTCTCCCCAATATTTGAAAAATGTCTCTAAAATGCTAGGACGATATCACTTGAATTGGGCAACCAATTTGGTTGGACCAAATGTTAAATTTTGGATCTCCTAATATTTTATCAAAATTTAGTTTAACTTCTAAAATGGCCCATATCGGTCTCCCTAAGGGTACCTGCCCCACAAAAGTTCAACATTTGTGTCTTAGTGCAGTTAATTCCTAATCCACATTTTTGTCGGCAAGTTCAATGGTCCAAAAAGGGCCACAAAATTATGAAGAGACCTCAACATTGGCTGAGGGTATATCTCTGTCGGCAAAGCCGGCTGATCCTGTTTTACTTGTTTTTTTTCTAATTTTTTACTTAAAACCACAGCAAGTTTGTTGCCTAAATCTTTCATTTACAATATATTTTTCATAACGGTACTCTTGACCGTTTATCTCTCTGCCTCCTACGTCTCTTGTACAGTTAACTAAATGTTTGTTGCTTAAGTCTTTTCTTTACTCATATAAATTTAAAACCACAGCGAGTTTGTTGCTTAAGTCTTTCGTTTACATTAACTGTGTCATAATCACACACTCACTTTATCTCTTTCATCTCTTTCACTCTCTACGTCGACCTCTCTTGCACTGTTTATGGCTTAAGTCTTTTGTTTACTCATATGTATGTAGGAGAATTTCACTCCCATTGTTTAGTTTAGGACATTTTTTCCTTAATTTTTTAAACAAATTTTAAAAAATAAAAGAAATTATATGTATTTTCGTTCTATATTTTTTTCTCTCTCTCTCTTATAACATCGAATTGGATGTTTATTATATAAAATTTTTATTGTATTTTATATGCAGTAATATTCTCTCTTTTCGCATCTCACTCTGGTGATAACAACCAGCACTGTGCATGTCTCTTAAGTCTTTTCTTTAGTTTATCATTACAACAGTCTCTATCACCAATTTTCCGTCTCTTAGAATATAAATGTCAGGGAAACACTTTTCTCCAGGGGTGCCAAGTTGGTGGTTTTCCCGCTACTTGTGGTGATTTTTGACGTACAAAAACCACTTTTTAAGCAGGAATGTCAACTGTTTTAAGGTAAAAATCGCTACAGACCTATGGTGCGTATGTGGCTGTAGCGATTTTTACCTCGGAACAGTTGGCATCCCTGCTTTTCTCCTCATAACGAGTTTGTGTTTTAAGTCTTTTGTTTTGTTTTTCCCTACACCGTAGGGCCTACAGCAGTCACTATCTCCATACTTTCGTGCTCTCTCCCTCTCTCTCAGTCCCAATGAAACACATTTTCTCCACATACTGAGTTTGTTATGTTGTTGCTTGAAAGTTTCTTTGTTAGGTTTGTGTCTTAAGTCTTTTGTTTATAAACAGAAATGGCAATGAGAGCATTGCTCTCTGTAATGAAGATAGTTTGTTGCTTAAGTCTTTTGATAATTTTAAACAAAATTGAGTTAATACTATTAACTATTAACTTAATAGGAGTTTCTCTGAGAGAGAAAACAGAGAGATAGCTTAAAAGGGAGTGCAAAATACAAATAAAAGATGTTTGTCGCTTAAGTCTTTCGATTTTTAAGTGAAACAGAGAAGACGGAGACAAATTAGATTTCTCATTATGAAAATTGCAAAGAGAAGAAGGTAATTTAAGGAAAATCTGAGTGATTGATGATAATGATTGGAATTTTGAATAAAAAAAGAAGAATACAGAATAATATCTTTATAGTGACTTTTCGACTGCAAATTAATTGAAATTAAATCTCTCTTTACATTTCTGGTCACATTTTCAAAGAGAAGAGACAAATTTAAGGAAAATCACTGACATTGGTGATAATTATTAGAATTTTGAATAAAAACACAAATAAAAGATGTTTGTCGCTTAAGTCTTTCGATTTTTATGTGAAACAGAGAATATGGAGACAACATAGATTTCTCATTATGACAATTCCAAAGAGAAGAGAGAGTAACTTAAGGAAAATCACTGATATTGACGATAATTATTGGAATTTTGAATAAAAAATACAGTGAGAAGAATACAGAATAATATCTTTACAGTGAATTTTCGACTGCAAATTAATTGAAATAAAATCTCCCATCTCTTTACATTTCTGGTCACATTTTCAAAGAGAAGAGAACAACAACAACAAACAAACAATTGAAATTAAACCTCCCATCTCTTCACTTTTCACATTTTCTTTTCATATTAGCCAACAACATCCCAAACTACAATACAGGACTCAATTTTTCATTAGTTTTATTCTTATTCTTTTATGTCCTTGATTACTAGTTATGCCAAGTCACCATTAACTAAGGTCTTGGGTGCTAATTTAAAGTAGCCAACCTTATTTATCACATTTTGCTAATACTAGATTATTATTTTAGCACTTTTATAACCATCTTCCCTGGAAATGTAACTAAAAATAACAATAACCTCCTCAAGTTTATGTAGCAACGTTCCCCCTCCACAATTAAAGAATTCAAAGCAACAAAGCAGCATATTTTTTTGAGAACGAAAATAAATTACAAATAATCATAGATGGCTAACTGTTATTAGCATATACATATGTGTTTTATTGCTTGCATTGCCATTCACCATTGCGGCAGCAAAGCACCATACAGGCAATCATTTTTATTGATTATTGATTGCAAGCAATCAATTGAATTGAATGAAAATGTAAGAAGAAAAAGTAGCAGCAACAGCAGCAGAACAAAGATAACCATTTATGGTCATATAAGTAAGAGATACCACAAGCATAAGCATTAAAATCATATTTATGTTACACATATGAATGTATGTTTGAGCCAAGCTATGGTGTAGATGGCAGAAAAAGCAACAAGAAAAACAAAAATAAACTGGTTAAAATGGATTTGTTGCTACTTTATAACAACAACAGCTGAACATAGTTTACAGTTGCAATGTGCTCAAGAAAAATTTTTCCAGCTCCACATTGTACAATGTATAAAGGAACAGCTCTATGGTTGCTGGCCAAAAACAAAATGATCCAGAAAAAATACACAAAAGATATATAGGCTTTATCTATATAGTATATTATGGGTATTTGTTCAAAGGCTGACTAGGCTTATTCGTTCATTCGTGGGTTTGCTCGTTCATTCGTTAAACAGCTTTGTTGTAAATGTAGCCAGTTAGATTGCAAACTTTAACTGATGATTATTGCAACTATATCTGGCCAGCTATCTTCTAGTTGAGATTTTTGCTCGTTTGCCAATGTTGTTTGTTTGCCATCACACCACACGGACACACACACCTGAGCTATGTTAATTGTTATAGTTTCAGTCATTTCATGTTAAGTGAATTTCCATAGAATTGATGGTTAAGCAATTGTGGGCAAAAAATTATGAGTGTGTTTTTTTGCCATAGAAATACATTCCATTAAGTGTAAAATTACAAAAAACTTCAATATTATTCTCCAACAAATTTTGGTGTAACTTGTTGAGTTTTATGCAATAAATAAACTTTGTAACTTAAGTCTGTCTCCGGAGATCACGTTTAACACATAAAATGTTTGATTTCAGTTTATAATGTGAAAGTTGTTTTTTTTTTGTTTGCTCTCCACATTCTATTTGAGTTATAATTTCTTTCAATTTTAACCCAGACCCGATGACTTGTCATTTATTAAATTTCCTAGGCCATTGCCATCGTCATCGGCATCATCATCTGTTGTGGTGTTAGTCTTGTCTTCTTGTCGCCAGAGTAGTCTCACACCGGGTAACATCCTACAATTAATTTACTACATGCTGCGTTTAATAGAACATAGCACTTGCCAAACGAATTGCCTGGCTATATGGCCACAGTTGGACAGTTGGGCCACTACAAAAATTGTATGTAGTTAAATATCTCAGCCCCGGCCATTGCATGTCATATAAATGGTCTGCTCCCCACTATGGATGACAGCCTTGAACAAGAAAATAGAAGAAAAAAACCTATTTTGATCTGTTATGCCACTGTGTGGGCAATTAATGTAATTTTGTTGTGAACTGGTGTCCAGTGATATAATGAATGGCCTAGATGGCAGCAGGAAAAAAAAAACAGCAAGCTAATACAAGAAAACATGCAATCAAGAAGCTTAGAGAAAACATTTCTAAAATTTAATTTTAAAACATATAAAAAATAATATTTTTTAATTAACTAAAAATCATGTGGCTTGAAAATAAAACTACTTCTAAGATTGTTTTATTCATATAAGCCACAGAAAACAAAAATATAAATATATTTTTTGAAAATAAAAAATAAAATATTTCCTAACAATCTTTCTTTCAATATAAATATAATTTATATATTCTTATATTTTTTTAATTTTTCTAATAATAAAAATATTTATTATAACTTTTTTCATATTTTTTATGAAATTAAAAAGAATAATTTTAAATTATTTATTTCAATATGATAAAAATAGTTTTCACTTTTCTATGTTTAATTTTTTTGTTTAGATTTTTTGTTTAAGTTGATTTTTAATTTTCAATATATTTTTCATTTAATTTTCTTATATATTTTTATTAAAAAAGAAAAAAAATAAAAATATATTTTTAGAAAATATAAAACAAAATAATTCCTAAAAATTTTTTCTTTCAATATAGAAATTAATTAAAATTTAATTTTTCAAAAATTTAAACTTTTCTTATTTGAAAAATTTTCTCATTATGAAAATTACACATTTTCTCCACATACACATATGTTGTTGCCTGAAGGTTTCGCTGTTAGGTTTGTGTCTTAAGTCGTTTGTTTATAAATAGAAATGGCAATGAGAGCATTGCTCTCTGTAATGAAGATTGTTTGTTGCTTAAGTCTTTTGATAATTTTAAACAAAATTGGGTTATTTGGAACTTCTCTGTGAGCGCAAACAGAGAGATAGCGTAAAAGGGAGTGCGAAATGAAAATAAAAGATGTTTGTCACTTAAGTCTTTCGATTTTTAAATGAAACTGAGAAGATTGAGGTAAATTAGATTTCTCATTATGAAAATTGCAAAGAGTAGAGAGTAATTTAAGGAAAATCACTGATATTGATGATAATTATGGGAATTTTGAATAAAAAGCGCTGTAAGAAGCAATATTCACAAAAAGAAGAAACTAATAGAATACAAAATAATATCTTTATAGCGAATTTTCGACTGTAAATTAATTAAAACTAAATCTCCCATCTCTTCACATTTCTGGAAACATTTTCTTTTCAAATTACCCAAAATACATTATAGGACTCAATTTTTCTTATATATTTTTATTAAAAAAGAAAAAAATAAAAATATATTATTAGAAAATATAAAACAAAATATTTCCTAAAAATTTTTTCTTTCAATATAGAAATTAATAAAATTTAAACTTTTTAACAACTTCAACTTTTCAAATTTAAACTTTTTTTATTTGAAAATTTTTCAATTAATAAAAATATTTAATATGTCTATCTTATATGTTCTATAAAATTAAACACAACAATTTTACAACCTTTCTATGTTTAATTTTTTGTATAAATTATAAGAAGTTCATTTTTAATTTTAAATATATTTTTCTTTTAAATAAATAAACAAATAAATAAATAAATAAATAAATAAATAAATAAATAAATAAATAAATAAATAAATAAATAAATAAATAAATAAATAAATAAATAAATAAATAAATAAATAAATAAATAAATAAATAAATAAATAAATAAATAAATAAATAAATAAATAAATAAATAAATAAATAAATAAATAAATAAATAAATAAATAAATAAATAAATAAATAAATAAATAAATAAATAAATAAATAAATAAATAAATAAATAAATAAATAAATAAATAAATAAATAAATAAATAAATAAATAAATAAATAAATAAATAAATAAATAAATAAATAAATAAATAAATAAATAAATAAATAAATAAATAAATAAATAAATAAATAAATTAATTAATTAATTAATTAATAAATAAATAAATAAATAAATAAAAATAAATAAATAAAAAAATAAATAAATAATATTTTTTTTATTTTTTACTGTTTTATATGATTATTGAAAGTTTTTTATTTATAAATAAAATAGTTTTCTATGTCGATATTTGGTAATTTAAAGAAGTTGATTTTTAATTTTCAATATTTTAATTTGATTTTTTTATATATTTTATTTGAACTTTAATGTATATTTTTATTTTTTTCGTTGTTAGGTTTGTGTCTTAAGTCTTTTATTTATAAAAAGAAATGGCAATGAGGGCATTGCTCTCTGTAATGAAGATAGTTTGTTGCTTAAGTCTTTTGATAATTTTAAACAAAATTGAATTATTTGGGGCTTCTCTGAGAGAGAAAAACAGAGAGATAGTGTAAAAGGGAGTGCAAAATACAATTAAAAGAGGTTTGTCGCTTAAGTTTTTCGATTTTTAAGTGAAACTGAGAAAATTGAGGCAAATTTGGTTTCTCATTGTGAAAATTGCAAAGATAATTATTGGAATTTTGAATAAAAAATACGGTGAGAAGAATACAGAATAATATCTTTACATTGAATTTTCGACTGCAAATTAATTGAAATTAAATCTCCCAAATCTCTTTACATTTCTGGTCACATTTTCTAATATAGAAACCATTCTATTCTTCCAATAATTTTTTATTTTATGTTCAAAAAAATGTTATTTTATGATAATGATTTTTTAATAATCGTTCTAATTATTTTAATATTTTTATTTCATAATGAGGGGTTTTTTAATTTAATTTTTTTATTTAATTTGTTTTTTCTTATTTGAATAATAATATATTCAAATAATAAAAAAAAAAACAAATTAAATAAAAAATTAAATTAAGAGATTATTGAAAACCCCTCATCATAAAATAAATGTTTAATGTTTTGAAGATTTACCAATTTTTTTATTAATTTAACTTTTTTATTAATTTAACATTTTAATGCTTATTATTTTCTACTTAAGCAGAAATACCTATTTGTACTATTAAAATATAATTTATTTAATAATCAAACCAAAAAAAATTTTAATATATATCTAAATATTTTAAAATTTTTATTTCATAATAAGGGTTTTTTTTAATTTAATTTTTTATATAATTTATTTTTTATTATTTGAATAATAATATATTCAAATAATAAAAAACAAATTAAATAAAAAATTAAATTAAAAATAAATATTTAATTTATAATAATCAAACCAAGAAAATGTAAATATATATTTTATATATTCAAATATTATAAAAATATTTTTAATTTTTTAAGAATATTTTAATTGATTTTTTTATTTTTAAAAACCTAAATTTTTAATAATTTTCTTAATTGCTTATGATCATTAATTTTAATTAATTTCATTTTGATAATTAAATTTTAATTCTAAAAATATACATTTTTCTTTATCTTATGTTTTTTTTTCAATAATCTTTTTAATTATTTTAATTTAATTTTTTATTTAATTTGTTTTTTTTTTATTATTTAACTTTATCTATTAATGCTTATTATTTTTTATTAAAACACACATTTTTATTTATAATATTAAATTTTTTTTAATATTCAATCCTAAAATGCTGTTAATAAATATTTTTATTCAATAAATACAGTTTTTTATTGTTTATATTTTTTTAATTGTGCAAATGTATTTGTAATGCTTAATATTAAGAAGAATTACTGCCCATAGATTTTAAAAAATGTAAATTTGTTTTTATAATTTTTAATTAAAAATATTTATAATTATAAAGATTTTTTTTAATATTAATATTTTTATATTCAAATCTGAAAAAAACGCAAACATATTTCTTAATTTTCAACAATTTTATTATTTTAAAAAATATTCATTTATTTGTATACAGTAGCTATATAAAGTTTATCTGAAGAAAAATATAATATAAAAATTAATATTTTTAATTTAATTTTTTTGGTATTCAACCACTGGTTCATTGTTTTTTTGTTTGTTTTTATACTCAAATATTAAAAAAATATTTTTTATTGTAAAATTTTTGTTTGAATTTTCAATATTTTTATTTTTATTGAAGTTTTAGAGTTTAAACGTAGAGCGAAACTTAAAAAAAATTTATTAAAATTTCCATAATACTTTATAATAAAAATATTTTTTCTTAATAATATAAAAATTTCTTCATTTCATTTTTATACCCTACACCACACTGTGGTAAGGGGTATTATGCCTATGTGCATTTGTATGTAACATACAAAAAGAAACGAAATAGACCCATAATTCCTTTTGGGGATATACATATAATCACTTTCTGAGTTGATTTATGCATGTACGTCCGTCTGTCCGTCTGTCCAAGTATTTTTGTTCGCAACGTACAGGCCGCATTTTTTGACCGATTCAGCTGAAAATTGGGGACTACAATTTTTTTAGCCATAGGAAGAACGCTATTGCTTTTGGTGAAAATAGGTTCAGATTTGGATATAGCTCCCATATAAATTTTCGCCCGATTTCACGTAGTTGCTGCACCAAACACGCTATATACGTCCAATTTTGATGAAATTTTGAAGGTGTGATTGAATTCGGTCTACAAATAAGTGTGCCGGTTCAGATTTGGATATAGCTCCTACATACATATATTTTCAGGCGATTTCACGTATTTTCAGTACCAAACACGCTAAATATGTCCGATTTCGATGACATTTGGAATGTGTGACTGAATTGGGCCTAGAAGTAAGTGTACCAAATTATATCAAAATCGGTTCAGAATTGGATATAGCGCCCATATATATTTTCGGCCGATTTCACGTATTTTCTGTACCAAACACGATATATATTTCCGATTTCGGTTAAATTAGGAATGTGTGACTGAATTCGGTCTAGAAATAAATGTACCAAATTATATCGAAATCAGTTCAGATTTGAATATAGCTCCCATATATATTTTCGGCCGATTTCGCGTATTTGCTGCACCAAACACGCTATATAAGTCCAATTTCAATGATATTTGGAATGTGTGACTGAATTCGGTCTGGAAATAAATGTGCCAAATTATATCGAAATCGGTTAAGATCTGGATATAGCTCCGATTTGATTTTTACATATTCACAGTGGTGTAGGGTATCATATAGTCGGCCCCGCCCGACTTTGATTCCTTGCCTATTGGTTTAGTATTAAAACTTTACTTACTTACTTTTTTTGTTTTTACTTTTACATTCAAATATTAAAAAATATTTTTAATCATTAAAGTTTTGTTGTAATTTTCAATATTCTTTATTTTAATTTTAGTATTTAAACACTAAGCGAAATATAAAAAATTAAAATCAAAAATTAAAATTTTTTAAAATTTATATTAAAATTTAGTTTATTATATTTCTTTGGAAAAAATGCAATATTGATAAATATATTTTTTAGTATTCAAACGTTGGTATATATATTTTTTTTTGTTCTTTTATATTCAAATAGAAAAAAATATGTTCTAATTATTATAATATTCCAATTATTTAAAATTAAAATTACAATATTAATAAAATAATATAATATAATTAATAGAATAAAAATAAACATAAAGTGAAACATATTTGAAAAAAATATAATATTAATATATTTATTTTTTAGTATCTAAACATTGGTTTATATTTTTTATTATTTGATATTCAAATAAAAAACTGTGTTTTAATTATTTTAATTGATTTTAATTGTGTTACTAAAAATGCATGATTTATTTTATTTTTAAATATTTAAACATAAAACAACACAATAAACAAATATTTTTAATTGTTAAAATTTATTTTTTTTATCATAATATTTATTTAAAAAATATTTCTAATATTATTTTTTAGTTTTATATTTTTATTTTTCTATAGCTTTTATAGACCACTAAAAATAAAAAAAAATAATTATTAAAAGTTAGATCGTATTTTTTAATATTTTTGTTATTTATATATTATGTATTATATAAAAAAATAAATATTTACTTTTAAATATAAAATTGTAACAAATTTGAAATAATACACATATTTTTTTGTTATATTTTTTTAATTCGGTTTTTAAGTAGATTTTATATTGTAATTGTAATTATAATTATTGTAATTTTAAATATTGATCTGTTTTATTACTAGGTTAAGAATTTTTATTCTGATCATATGATTCTGTATTGTTTATCTTGTTATCTTTTTCTGTCTCTCATTTCTTGATGGTGTTTCTTTCTTCTAATATAGTATCTCTTCTACCTCCTTCCATAACAATATTCGATGTTATTTATCTCTTGTTGTAGTTTCACATATGTATGAAACAAAAGCTCAATTAAAGTACTCCAAGGAATTCTTATGAATTTCCATTTTTATAGGAAATCCACATCCTCCTACTGCCATTTTTCTTGCATTTCATACTCTTCCTTTGCTTCCATGGTTATGACTTGCATTTTTTTTCTTGTTAAATATTTAACCAATACAAATAAATAACAAAGTTAAATACAAGCAATGGCTTTTATTGCTTTGCCAAGCATTTCAGGAGGGTATCTCTTTCAATAATATATATTAAGGATAATTTGTTTTAATGTTATGACTTTAGCTATTTACGGCCTACTATGATAGGATGTTGTAGTAGAGGTAAAAAAAACTTGAGGAATTTCTTGTTTTCAAACCTTAAGGGCAATTTAATTGGCCTGCTATTGCTACAAAATCTTATATAAATAAGAAGAATGAGAGAGGGGGAGAGAGCGGTCAAAAAATACCTTAACACATTAATTAAATTGGCTAGTCACTTCACATTAAAGTGAAATATTGGTACATCATTGTAATTACTAAGACTCTTGCTAAGCAGAAATTTATTTTTGTGGACAATCCTTGTCTGCGATTCTACTGTGGAGAACACTTTAAACGTTTGGCCTCTATGATTGAAATTAGTTTAATATCTTGCCAGTGATTGTTATGTTAAAAAATTGCATAGTTTATTTATATATAAATACAATCCTAACAAGTTCTATTGTTTGAAATTGAATTCCATGATTACTTGTATTGCTGCTATAAATAACCACGCTTTTTCTTATCTCCTTGTCCCTTATTAATTGGTATGCTTTTGATGTCAGTAGACATTTGTTAAATGCCGCTTGCTGTGTCTATCCTCATTATTTTTGAGATTTCTGCATCTATTTATAAGTTTACATTGTGTTATGGTTCTTTGCTCAGCTTCCTCCTAGACTTTTTTTCCTAAACGCCTAAGACCATTTCTAGCTGTCATCATCACCTATCTCTATCTCTACTTGTATGTTGCTTGTTTTTTTTTTTGTTGTCTAGTGTTTCCCAGTTTCCCCCCAATGCAGGCAGCATGCATTCAGATGTCAGTTTGGTTTTAAAGATGTTAAACAAAACTTGTGGTGGTAAATGAAGAGAAGAAGAAACGAAAAAAACAACGTTCTTGGTCAATGCCGTTTTGTTACTCCTTTGTAGACTCCACATATAATTTATTGTATTTATAGTTTTAAGTAGTTGTCAAGATTTCTACTGTGTTGCTCTTTGTCTTTACAAAGCAACAGGTGTTAAATGACTTGATTGCAACACATAATTAGTATTAGAAATGAATAATGTATTCTGATTTACTATCAACAAGCCGACGATACAACGAAAAGCCAAAGAAAGCCGTAAACCATAAACCACAAATCATAGCTTTATATGGGAATTAAATAACAAGCAAATGGTTTATTATTAAAAAAATAAATACAGAATATATATTTTAATTAATATATTCTTATTTTTCTCAAAATAACGCTGTAGAAAAAAATTATATTTTAATTGCAATTATAATAAATTACAAAAGACATAAGAAACAAACGTATTTCATACTCTTTTACATTTTTGGGTTCCATAATGTCTACATTAGCTACGTCTGACCTCTAAAAAATATTCTATAAATAAAGAAATCTGTTTCAAGAAAAAAAAATTTCTTAGGGATTTTAAAAAATTTGATCAAATGTGGATTTAAAGATATCAAATATGGATTTATGAAGAAAATTTATCCGTATTGTTTAAAAAATATTCAAACGTGGATTTAAAAAATTCGAACTTGTATCAAAAGTGAAGTTTCAAAGAAAAAATTTTCAAACGCCGTTCTTAAGAATTCGTAAATGTGTTTTTAAGGATTTTTAAAACTTCAATTTTTGAAAAATAAAAATTCAAACGTGAATTTAAAAAAAATCAACATTGATTTTGTTAAAAACCATTTTTTTCAAAATTTGGTTTTTTAAGGAATTTTTTTTTTCAAACTTCGATTTTTTAAAGAATATTTTCAAACGAAGATTTATTAAAGAATTTTTTCTCGAACGAGGGTTTTAAAGAATTTATTTTTCAAAAGGGGATTTTTTGAAAAATATTTTAGGGTGAATTAAAAAAAATATTTTAACGTGGATTTATTAAAGAATTTATTTTTCAAAAGAGGTCTTTTTGAAACTTTTTTGAAAAAAAAAATTCAAGAGTGAATTAAAAAAAAACGGTAAGGAAAGGATCAAAGTCGGGCGGGGCCGACTATATGATACCCTACACCACTGTGAATATGTAAAATATAAATCGGAGCTATATCCAAATCCTAACCGATTTCGATATAATTTGGCACATTTATTTCCAGACCGAATTCAATCACACATTCAAAATATCAATAAAATCGGACTTATATAGCGTGTTTGGTGCAGCAAATACGCGAAATCGGCCGAAAATATATATGGGAGCTATATCCAAATCTGAACCGATTTCGATATAATTTGGCACATTTATTTCTAGACCGAATTCAGTCAAACATTCGAAATTTCAGCAAAATCGAACGTATATAGCGTGTTTGGTACAGAAAATACGTGAAATCGGCCGAAAATATATATGGGAGCTATATCCAAATCTGAACCGATTTCAATATAATTTGGCACACTTATTTCTTAACCGAATTCAGTCACACATTCCAAATTTCATCGAAATCGGAAATATATAGCGTGTTTGGTACAGAAAATACGTGAAATCGGCCGAAAATATATATGGGAGCTATATCCAAATCTGAACCGATTTCGATATAATTTGGCACACTTATTTTAAGACCAAATTCCGTAACATATTTAAAATTTCATCAAAATTGGACGTATATAGCGTGATTGGTGCAGCAAATACGTGAAATCGGGCGAAAATATATATAGGAGCTGTATTCAAATCTGAACCGATTTCAATATAATTTAGCACATTTATTTCTTGACCGAATTCAGTCACACATTCCAAATTTCATCAAAATTGGACGTATATAGCGTGATTGGTGCAGCAAATACGTGAAATCGGGCGAAAATATATATGGGAGCTATATCCAAATCTGAACCGATTTTCACCAAAAGCAATAGCGTTCTTCATATGGCAAAAAAAAATTGTAGTCCCCAATTTTCAGCTGAATCGGACAAAAAATGCGACCTGTACGTTGCGAACAAAAATACATGGACAGACGGACAGACGGACGGACATGCATAAATCAACTCAGAAAGTGATTATATGTATATCCCCAAAAGGAACTATGGGTCTATTTCGTTTCCTTTTGTATGTTATATACAAATGCACAAAGACATAATACCCCTTACCAGAGAGTGGTGTAGGGTATAAATATTCCAACGTGGATTTATTAAAGAATTTATTTTTCAAACGTGGATTTTTTAAAGACTTTTTTTTGAAAAAAGAATTCATGGGTTAATTAAAAATAAATATTCCAACGTGGATTTATTAAAGAAAATCTTTTTCAATTCAAATTCCTTTTAAATATTTTTTTTTAAATACGGACTTTTAAGGAAGATTTTTTAAACCTTGCTAAACAAATGTTTTTTCAAACCTGAATTTTTGTAATGCCAAATTATTCAAATTGGTAATTTTTAAACATGAATTTTTTAAATATTTTTTTTCATAGAGATTTAAAAAAGTTCAAACGTGTATTTGAACAAAATTCAATCATGGATTAAAAAGTTGAAACGTGGCTTTATATAAAATTCAAACGTGGATTAAAAAATATGGATATTTTAAAGAATTATTTTTCATAGAGATTTCAAAATAATTTCTAACGTGGTTTAAATCAAATCGTTAAATTTAATCAAACGTGAAGTTTTTAAAGAAATTTTTGTTTTACAAAAATTCAAATTGGGTTTTTTGAATGCAATTTTTTCAAACGTTGACTTTTTTGTGAACAAAATTTCAAACGTGGATCATTTGAAACAAATTTTCAAGCTCGGATTTTGAAAAGAATTTCCAACGTGGATTTATTAAAAAAAATCTTTTTCAATTCAAATTTTTTAAAAACTTTTTTTTCAAAAATTTACTTTTTAAGGAATTTTTTTAGCTTGGGTTTTGTGAAGAAGTTCTTTTCCAATCGAAATTTACTTAAACAAAATTTTTATTTAAGTAAATTTTGAATTGAAAAGATTTTCTTCAAAAAATCCAAGTTAAAAAAAAAAATTCATTAAAAAGCAAATTTTTGAAAAAAAAGTTTTTAAAAAATTTGAATTGGAAAAGATTTTTTTAATAAATCCACAACAAAATTTTTGTTTAAGTAAATTTTGAATTGAAAAGATTTTCTTCAAAAAATCCAAGTTAAAAAAAATTCCTTAAAAAGTCAATTTTTGAAAAAAAGTTTTTAAAAAATTTGAATTGGAAAAGATTTTTGTAATAAATCCACGTTTGTAAAGAAAATTTTCTTAAACTAGGAAATTTTAAAGAAAATTTTTTAAAACTTGAATTTTTAAACAAAATTTTTTCAAACATGGATTTTATTTTGTAGACATTTGTTTTCTAAATGTGGATTTATTTAAGGAAAATTATTCAAACTTGGATCTATTTTAAGAATTTTTTAATGTGTATTTATTTTAAGAAAAAAATTTCAAACTCGAATTTTTAAAGAATTTTTGAAACGCGCATTTTGTAAAGAATTTTTTAACGTAAAAATTCTACAGAAAATAAATTTAATTAAAAAATTAATTTTTTAAAAAAGACATTTTTAAATTTGGTTTTTTAAAAAAAAAAAATTCAAACTTGCATATATAAAGAAAAAGTTTCAAACAATTTAGGGGGAGTACCCTTGGCCGTCCCCATACTATATTGATGATGTAAAACTGCATTATCTGAAGCGAATAACCTTCCCTAATTATAATTTTTTTAACTTCAATACATAGTTGCACCTCCCATTATATTTTTGGAGGCTCAACCACGACCAGGATTTCAAAAAAAAAACACTTGTTCCACATTCTTTAACCGTTCGGTTTCTTATTTAGTTTTTATTTATTTTCTTTGATGTTAACTCCCATTACATTTTCGAAAACATACACAGACTCAACAGCAACAACAACAACAGTGAAATCTCATTTCAATCACTAAAATGCTGGAAAGAAAATGCAAAATTAGCTTATGAACTCAAGCATAAACTATTTTATGGTACAATAACTTTTTAGATAGATAGATAACCAGAGCTCATTTTAATACTGACACAACGACGCTAAGGAAATATACGCCTAAGTGTCTCAATTGTAATGATAATGGTAAAACAATTCTAGGAAAATATAAATAAACAATAAAACAAACAACAACAATGAAATCAAAATAATTGTATCCCAGAGAGAATAGCTAGGTGAATATACAAAAAAAAATATCTGCTAACCGTTGTTGATATAGAATGAATGATACCGTTTATGTGTTTGTGTATATGGAGCTTGTAACATGATAAGGTTTAGCTAGGAACGGGTTACAATTTTGTTACGCTATTCTTGCGTATAATTGCTGGCATTTTGTTTAACAATCATAAATAAGGGCAATGATATGGGAGGAAATCTACATATGAAGAAGGAGACGATGATATGTTAACAACATGCTTAGATATTTATTTAAATGTGATTTAAGGGGCCTAAAAAACCTTAGCTGATAATAAACTTCCTCCAGGAGAAACGAAGTGGTCGAAATTGCCGAAAAATAAGGAGCTTCCCTTTGAAAAATACAAAAGACATAAGCAACATACTTGATTTATTGATTATGAGTGAGATGAGAAAGAGAAATTGTTATTATATGAGAATTTCTCATTATAATGAGAAAATATACTTCATTGTGAGTATTCCCAATAAGACTTAAGCAACATACTTCATGTACATATTTATTATGTGTGAATTTGGTTAATTCTCTGAGATTACACTCAATTAGACTTAAGAAACAAACTTGGTTCTGTGATTATCTGTGAGTAATGAGATGGGAATTTGAATTTATTCGGCGATTTTAAGATAGAATTGATCAAAATGTTTGCATATTATTAAAGGTCAAGGAATATTTCCTTCAATTTAATATTTCCTGCTTTCCTTCAACTTCTTTAACAAAAGTTATATGTTCATACACCCCCTCTCTTTTACAAAAAAAAAAAACACATAAACTTCCTAACCTTTCCGCCATGTTACAATAATACTGACCCTTTGGCTTGAACTTTTTGTTGAAGTGTCAAGATTTTCTATTGTTCTTCACGAAAAGGCCATAGACATTTTTGCAACCACTTGGTTGTAACAACAGATGATCGGTGTGGCGACAATGTAACCAACCAAAGATAGGAACAAAGACTAGAGAAGTTAAGCAAAAAGCACAAAAAACATGGTGTAAACGAAAAAAAAATATTGCCGGAAGGCCAGTAAATGACAGTGATATGAACAGTAAAGTAAAGCTATGCAAAAGGAAGAGAAAAAATGCTAAAATGCTGTATATTTGACCATCTGACGGTTCTTCTAGACTTTTACTTGGCTTGCAATTTGCCAAGTTAAAAAAGCCACACATTCTTGCAGTGCAGTTGTTGTGCCATTCATTATTATGTTGAAGTTTCATTGTTTGCTGTTTGTTGTCATTGTTGCTGTTCTTTGGCATATAATAATATACAATGTTGCGGTTTTAATAATTTGTTTTTCTGTAACGGCTAAATTTCTTGGTATTTTCTTAGAAATAACGTTTTCTTTTTTGCGGCACCAAGAGATTTAAGAAACAAATTGAATCAAAGATCTTTTAATATATCACGAAAATAAAAATTTTCCTTCATGGAATTTATTAAATGGGACATTTTTTGAAATATCCCTGAAATCATAAATTTCCATTAATGGCAAATTATTTAAAAAGGGAAATTTTCATTTTTTAACGTTCATAAGATTATGTTTATCGTGTAGAATCTTAAGCCCAAAGAATTTTTAAAATATCTCCAAAAACAAAAATTTCCCATAATGGGAAATTTTTTTCTAATAAGGGAAATTTTCAATTTTTTGATATGATATGTCTATGTTTATCGTGTAGATTCTTAAACTGAAAGAATTTTCAAAATACCTCCAAAAACAAAAATTTCCCTAAATGGGAAATTTTTTGCAAAAGGGAAATTTTCTTTTTTTGGATATGATATGACTATGTTTATTGTGTAGATTCTTAAACTGAAAGAATTTTCAAAATATCTCAAAAAACAAAAAATTCCCTTAATGGGAAATTTTTTCCAATAAGGGAAATTTTCAATTCTTTGATATTATATGTCTATGCTTATCGTGTAGATTCCTAAACTGAAAGAATTTTCAAAATATCTCCAAAAACAAAAATTTCCCTTAATGGGAAATTTTTTCTAATAAGGGAAATTTTAAATTTTTTGATATGATATGTCTGTGTTTATCCTGTAGATTCTTAAAATAAAGGAATTTTTAAAATATCCCCAAAAACAAAAATTTCCCTAAATGGGAAATTTTTTGCAAAAGGGAAATTTTAATTTTTTGAATATGATATGAATATGTTTATTGTGTAGATTCTTAAAATAAAGGAGTTTTTAAAATATCTCCAAAAACAAAAATTTCCCTTAATGGGAAATTTTTTCTAATAAGGGAAATTTTAAATTTTTTTATATGATATGTCTGTGTTTATCCTGTAGATTCTTAAAATAAAGGAATTTTTAAAATAGCCCCAAAAACAAAAATTTCCCTAAATGGGAAATTTTTTGTAAAAGGGATATTTTAATTTTTTGAATATGATATAACTATGTTTATTGTGTAGATTCTTAAACTGAAAGAATTTTCAAAATATCTCAAAGAACCAAAATTTCCCTTAATGGGAAATTTTTTCCAATAGGGGAATTTTCAATTCTTTGATATGATATATCTATGTTTATTGTGTAGATTCTTAAAGTGAAAGAATTTTCAAAATATCTCCAAAAACAAAAATTTCCCTTAATGGGAAATTTTTTTCTAATAAGGGAAATTTTCATTTTTTGTGTTCATAAGATTATGTTTATTGTGTAAATTCTTAAACAAAAAAAATTTTAAAATATCTCTAAAAACAAAAATTTTCCTTAGGGGGAAATTTTCATCGAATAGGGAAATTTTTATTTTTGGCTTTCAATAGATTCTGATTATCGTGTGGATTCTTAAATTAAAATAATTTTTAAAATATCTCCAAAAACAAAAATATCCCTTTATGGGAAATTTTTTTTGAATAAGGGAAATTTTCATTTTTTTTATATGATATGTCTACGTTTATTGTGTAGATTCTTCAACAAAAAGAATTTCCAAGATGTCACCAAAAACAAAAATTTCCCTTAATGGGAAATTTTTTGCCCAAAGGGAAATTATCAATATTTTATGTTCATAATATTAAGGTTATCGTGTAAATTCTTAAACCCAAATAATTTGTAAGATATGTCCTAAAACAAAAATTTCCCTTAATGGGAAATTTGTTGCAAAATTTTTCCTTAATGGGATTTTTTACAAAAAGGGAAATTTTCCAATTCTTAAACCAAAAAAAATGTTTAAATATCCCAAAAAAGGGGAATTTCCTACCCGGACAAATGTTTCCAAAAGGGAATTTTTGTCTAAATTAGTCAAATTTTCAAAATTTCCCCGAAAACATAAATTTTCATTAGCAGCATTTTTTCCAATTTTTTCCATTTTTCATAAAAAAACTAAATAATTTTTTTCCATAATTCCCCCTCATAATTTACATTTTTAATTAACAAAATTCTCCTTTCCCCTCTTTCTCTTTACAGATGCGACTGAATTCCTCCAAACAACAACAACAAGAAGCAAAGAAACAGCACCAACGCCAACACCACAGTATCTCGTCTAGCATCATGAGTTCCACCACCAGTACCACTACCAGTATTGTCATAGCCACATGCATACTCCTCATAGCATTGCCCTCACCCACTGCAGGTCGGATGGCCTTTGAAAAGCTGACAGATTATGATTTTGCCGGTACCACCTATTACAGTGTTAAGAATCTATCGCTCTACGAATGTCAAGGTTGGTGTCGTGAGGAAGCCGATTGTCAAGCTGCTGCCTTTAGTTTTGTGGTAAATCCCCTGTCGCCCTCGCAAGAGACCCACTGCCAACTACAAAATGATTCCTCTGCCCACAATCCCTCGGCAGCACCACAACGTTCCGCAAACATGTATTACATGGTGAAATTACAGTTACGCAGTGAAAATGTCTGTCACCGGCCATGGTCCTTTGAACGTGTCCCCAACAAAGTGATCCGCGGCAATGATAACGCCTTAATCTATACCAGTACCAAGGAAGCTTGTCTCTCGGCCTGTTTGAATGAAAAACGTTTCGTGTGCCGTTCCGTGGAATATGATTACAACAGCATGAAGTGTGTCCTTTCCGATGCCGATAGACGTAGTGGTGGACAATTTGTTCAATTGGCCGATGCCCAGGGTACAGATTATTTTGAAAATTTGTGTTTGAAAGCAAATCAAGCCTGTAAATCCACACGTTCCTTTGCCAATGCCCGTGTGGGAGTTTCCGAAGAAAAGGTTGCCCAATATGTTGGTCTCCACTACTATACCGATAAGGAACTGCAAGTTACTTCAGAATCTGCCTGCCGTTTGGCCTGTGAAATTGAATCGGAATTCTTGTGCCGTTCCTTTTTGTATTTGGGTCAACCCCAGGGAGCTCAGTACAATTGCCGCCTTTATCATTTGGATCACAAGACCTTGCCTGATGGTCCCTCAACCTATTTGAATCATGAACGTCCCTTGATCGATCACGGTGAACCTATTGGACAATATTTTGAAAATATTTGTGATAAATCGGCTGCATCGGCAATTTCTACCAGTCCTGGACCAGTGGACCAACAAATGGACCAACAACCAATACAAGTGGGTATTGAAGAAGATCCCGCCTTGAATATTACCCGTAATGATGTGAATTGCGATAAGACCGGTACCTGTTATGATGGTGAGTGGAAAATGAAGAAAAATTCTATAGTCAAGGGGGCTAGGGGTAGAATAGAAGACCTCTATAGGGGTCTTCTGTAGAAAAGGAAAACTCTGTAGGGATCTTCTGTAAAATACCTCTGTAGGTGAATTCTTTAAAAGACCTCCGATGGGGTCTTCTATAGAATAGAAGACCTCCGCATGGGTCTTCTATAGAATAAAAGACCTCCAAAGGGGTCTTCTATGAAATATAAGACCTCCGTTGGAGTCTTCTATAGAATAGGAGACGTCCGTTGGAGTCTCCTATAGAATAGAAGACGTCCGTTGGAGTCTTCTATAGAATAGAAGACGTCCGTTGGAGTCTTCTATAGAATAGAAGACCTCAGTAGGGGTCTTCTGTAGAATAGAAGACCTCTGTTGGTCTCTTTTATATAATAGAAGACTTCCGTTGGAGTCTTCTATAGAATAGAAGACCTCTGTAGGAGTCTTCTATAGAATTGAAGACCTTCGTTGGAGTCTTCTATAGAATAGAAGACCTCCGATGGGGTCTTCTATACAATAAAAGACCTCCGCATGGGTCTTCTATAGAATAGAAGACCTCCGTAGAAGTCTTCTCTAGAATATAAGACCTCCGTCTATAGAATATAAGGCCTCCGTTGGAGTCTTCTATAGAATAGAAGACCTCCGTTGGTCTCTTTTATTTAATAGAAGACCTCCGTTGGAGTCTTCTATAGAATAGAATACCTTCGATGGAGTCTTATATAGAATAGAACATCTCCGTAGGAGTCTTCTACAGAATAGAAGACCTCCGTAGGAGTCTTCTATAGAATAGAAGACCTCTGTAGGAGTCTTCTATAGAATAGAAGACCTCCGTAGGAGTCTTCTATAGAATAGAAGACCTTCGTTGGAGTCTTCTATAGAATAGACGACCTCCGTAGGAGTCTTCTATAGAATATAAGACCTCTGTAGGGATATTTTATAGAACAGAAGATCTTAATTAGAGTCTTCTATAGAATAGAAGACCTCAGTAGGGTTCTTCTGTAGAATAGAAGATCTCCGTTGGGGTCTTCTGTAGAATAGAAGATCTCCGTAGGGGTCTTCTGTAGAATATAAGACCTCTGTAGGGATCTTTTATAGAACAGAAGATCTTAATTAGAGTCTTCTATAGAATAGAAGACCTCCGTAGAAATCTTCTATAGAATAGAGGACCTCCGTAGGGGTCTTCTATAGAATAGAAGACCTCCGTAGGGATCTTCTATAGAATAGAAGACCTCCGTAGGGATCTTCTATAGAATAGAAGACCTCCGTAGGAGTCTTCTATTTAATAAAAGACCTCCGAAGAGGTCTTCTATAGAATAGAGGACCTCCGTAGGGGTCTTCTATAGAACAGAGGACCTCCGTAGTAGTCTTTTATAGAATAGAAGACCTCCGTTGGAGTCTTCTACGGAATAGAAGACCTCCGTAGGAGTCTTCTACGGAATAGAAGACCTCCGTAGGAGTCTTCTACGGAATAGAAGACCTCCGTAGGAGTCTTCTATAGAATAGAGGACCTCCGTAAGGGTATTCTATAGCATAGAAGACCTCCGTAGGGGTCTTCTATAGAATAGAAGACCTCCGTTGGAGTCTTCTATAGAATAGAAGACCTCCGTAAGAGTCTTCTATAGAATAGAAGTCTCCGTAAGAGTCTTCTATAGAATAGAAGACCTCCGCATGGGTCTTCTATAGAATAAAAGACCTCCGCATGGGTCTTCTATAGAATAAAAGACATCCAAAGGGGTCTTCTATAGAATAAAAGACCTCCGAAGGGGTCTTCTATGAAATATAAGACCTCCGTTGGAGTCTTCTATAGAATAGAAGACTTCCGTTGGAGTCTTCTACGGAATAGAAGACCTCTGTAGGGGTCTTCTATAGAATAGAAGGCCTCCGTAGGGGTCTTCTATAAAATAGAAGACCTCCGCAGGGGTCTTCTATAAAATAGAAGACTTCCGTTGGAGTCTTCTACGGAATAGAAGACCTCCGTTGGAGTCTTCTATAGAATAGAAGACCTCCGTTGGAGTCTTCTATAGAATAGGAGACCTCCGCAGGGATCTTCTATTGAATAGAAGACCTCCGTAGGGGTCTTCTATAGAATAGAAGACCTCCGTAGAAGTCTTCTATAGAATACAAGACCTCCGTAGAAGTCTTCTATAGAATACAAGACCTCCGTAGAAGTCTTCTATAGAATAAAACACCTCCGAAGGGGTCTTCTATAGAATAGAAGACCTCCGTAGAAGTCTTCTATAGAATACAAGACCTCCGTAGAAGTCTTCTATAGAATAGAAGACCTGCGTTGGAGTCTTCTATAGAATAGAAAACCTCCTTTGGAGTCTTCTATAGCATAGAAGACCTCCGTAGGGGTCTTCTTTAGCATAGAAGACCTCCGTAGGGGTCTTCTATAGAATAAAAGACCTCCATAGGGGTCTTCTATAGAATAGAAGACTACCGTAGGGGTCTTCTATAGAATAGAAGACCTCCGTAGGGGTCTTCTGTAGAAAGTAAGACCTCTGTAGGGGTCTTCTGTAGAATATAAGACCTCTATAGGGATCTTCTATAGAACAGAAGACCTCCGTAGGTGTATTCAATAGATTCAATAGAAGACCTCCTTATTATTTACCTTGATTTTTTTCTAAATTTTTCTTTCTTTTTCAATCTCTCTCTTTCTCCCTTAGTCTCCGTCCACTGCAAGGATACCCGCATTGCTGTCCAAGTCCGCACCAACAAACCATTCAATGGTCGTATCTATGCCTTGGGTCGTTCTGAAACCTGTAACATTGATGTCATCAATTCCGATTCATTCCGTTTGGATTTGACCATGGCTGGCCAGGATTGTAATACACAAAGTGTGGTAAGTTTGACAATAACCCCACGTTCCGAGGAGGTTTTTTTTCTAATTTTTGTCGTTTCAGACCGGTGTCTATTCGAATACTGTTGTGCTGCAACATCACAGCGTTGTCATGACCAAGGCCGATAAAATCTACAAGGTCAAGTGTACCTATGACATGAGCTCGAAGAACATTACCTTCGGCATGATGCCCATACGTGATCCTGAAATGATTCACATCAATTCCTCACCTGAAGCTCCACCACCAAGAATTCGCATTTTGGATACCCGTCAACGTGAAGTTGAGACTGTGCGCATTGGTGATCGTTTGAACTTCCGTATTGAAATACCCGAAGATAGTAAGTGGAAGTTACGAAGATGTTTGGGGAAAGAGGAAATTGATTGATTTTACTTTTTTGTTTTCCTAAAGCTCCCTATGGTATTTTTGCCCGTTCCTGTGTGGCCATGGCCAAGGATGCCCGTACCAGCTTTAAAATCATTGATGATGATGGTTGTCCCACCGATCCCACAATCTTCCCCGGTTTCACTGCCGATGGCAATGCCTTGCAATCCACCTATGAAGCCTTCAGATTCACCGAAAGTTATGGTGTCATCTTCCAGTGTAATGTCAAATATTGTTTGGGCCCTTGTGAGCCAGCTGTGTGTGAATGGAACATGGAATCGTTTGAAAGCTTGGGCAGAAGACGTCGTCGTTCCGTGGAAAGGTAAGTTTGAAACCATGGGTTTTCGGTAGCTTTTTAATTATTTTTTTTTCTACTTCCCCTTGTGACCAGCAATGAAACCAAGGAAGCCGATGAGGACATGAACATTTCCCAGGAAATTTTAGTCTTAGATTTCGGTGATGAAAAACGTGAATTCTTCAAATCCGATCCCAGCACAGACTTTGCTAAAGGTAGTTATTGAAAAAAGCTCCATGCTGTGCCAGTCTTAAGTTCAGCTGCTAATATTTCCTTTTTTAATTTTTATAGATAAGACTGTCACTATCATTGAACCCTGCCCCACTAAAACTTCCGTCTTGGCTTTGGCCGTAACCTGTGCTCTTATGATTTTATTGTATATTTCCACCTTGTTTGTGTACTATATGAAAAAATGGATGCAACCCCATAAGATTGTAGCATAAGTAAGTCCAATACGACACCAACCAACACCAATCAACCAACCACCACCTAGTGAAAGTAAAATAAAAGCAATAATCACTCAAAAACACACACATAGTTACACATGCCTACAAAAAAACAAAAACAGAATCATAGACACAGATACACACAAAAATATCCTAAATATTATGGTAATTAGTTTTTAAAATTTTAAAAGACAAAAGCCAAGCAAAACCGCCAACAAAAAATTCGAAGAAACTTCTTTTTTGCAAAGCAATGCCACCACACCCTACAGGTTTTACTTGGTTTTCGATATTTTTAGTTTAGTAAGCTTTTTTATAAATTTTATTATAAAACCAGCAACAAAAACAAAAGAGAACATACAACTTAAGCCTATGATGCAAGAACAAAACAAAAAGAAATTATCTTAAATTAAACACAACAAAAGCTAGTTGGAAAGCTTTGTAAGCAACGAAATGCTCAATGAAGCTTTCTGCTTAAATTTAACTTATATTTTCTTTATAACTTTTTTTCTTAAAAAAAATACTAAGAAGTAAGCTTTGGGGAAATTTCTGAAAGCTTTGAGGAAAGCTTGGAAATTATTTTGGTAGCATAGGAGGCTTTGAAGTCAAAGAAAATAAGACATTAATTTCATTAAAGTAAGGGAAGGCATAATAATACTTTAAAGGCAGGTAGGATCTAAAAGCTCCCGAGGAATAAATGTACTTTAGGCAGTCTAGAGTATTTAGAAATCACATAGGCAACATTTCCCTAAGGAGTTATATAGATTTTCTAGGACCATTTAAAGGAATTGTTATATCAACTTAAAAAGCTTTGTTTTCTTTGAAAGCTCAAAGGTATATACAAGTCCGCAAAAGTGTTGCTAAATGATCGTGGATTAAAAAAATCAAAAATTTCACAAGAAAACTTAAGCAAAAGTCACATAAAATTAAAAAAGCTTTTTATAAGCAAAAGCTCCAATGTGTAAAGTAGCCACAGCAAAGCTATTTACAAGCTTATCGCCTACTTATGGATTTTAACACCTAAAAGTAAACTAAACGTTTAGAAAAAGACACATCAACATGTAAATCTTAGGTAAGATCTAAAAGCTCCTGAGGAATAAATTTACTTTAGGCTGTCTAGAGTATTTAGAAATCACATAGGCAACACATCCCTAAGGTGTTATATCGATTTTCTAGGACCATTTCAAGGAATTGTTATATCATCTTCAAAAGCTTTATTTTCTTTGAAAGCTCAAAGGTATATACAAATCCGCAAAAGTGTTGCTAAATGTGCGTGCATTAAAAAAATCAAAATTTTCACAAGAAAAATTTAGCAAAAGTCGCATAAAATTAAAGAGGCTTTTTTATGAGCAAAAGCTCCAATGTGAAAAGTAGCCACAGCAAAGCTATTTACAAGCTTATCGTCGACTTATCGGTTTTAACACCTAAAAGTAAACTAAACGTTTAGAAAAAGACATGTAAAGCTTAACTATACTCAAAAGCTTTCAAGAATCAACAAAATCAATAAAACTTTTAATAACAAACATTTTACATTTTCTAAAGCAACTGTAGAAGTGAAATGTTATTTTTTTCACGGAAAAAGCGAAGTTTTGTCAAAAGCTCTATGGATTTTTTTGCTAGAAACATTTAAATTTAAATTAAACAAACGTCACATAGACTTATAAAAGTAAAAGCTCTATGGATTTTTTGCTAGAAACATTTAAATTAAACAAAAGTCACATAGACTTATAAAAGTAAAAGCTCCATGGATTTTTTTGCTAGAATCATTTAAATTTAAATTAAACAAAACTCACATAGGCTTAAAGAAGCAAATACTTCAATGTGTAAACTAGCCACAGCAAAGCCATTCGCAATTTTTTCGTCGACTTATGGATTTGTACATCTAAAAGTAAACTAAACTTTTAGAAAACGACACACCAACATGAAAAGCTAAACTTTACTCAAAAGCTTTAAAGAATCAACAAATCACCAAAACTTCTAATAACAAAAATTTTACATTTTATAGAGCAACTGAAAATGTGAAATGTTATTTTTTCATAGAAAAAGCGAAATTTTGCCAAAAGCTCTATGGATTTTTTGCTAGAAACATTTAACTTTAGTCCTGAAAAATTAAAAAAAAAACATTCGGGGGATATCTTCACTTAAAGCAATCGTTCCAACTGCAAGTTTTGCAAAAGCTCTGGGGAAAAAGTTTACTTTGAAAGCTCTGTAATATGGAAATGGAAATTTGAGCTTTTAAAAAGATTTGTTTTCGAAACTTTGTTTAAAAAAATAAAACAAAAATGGCACTTCCAATGAAAGCTGCAAAGTGTTATTTTCTCTTGGAAAAAGTGCAAGTTTACTTCAGCTCTGTAATATGGAAATGAAAATTTGAGCTTTTAAAAAGATTTGTTTTCGAAACTTTGTTAAAAAATGGCACTTCTAATGAAAGCTGCAAAGTGGGGAGCTGAAAATTATTTTCACTTGGAAAAAGTGCAAGTTTTGCAAAAGCTCTATGGATTTTTTTCCTAGAAACATTTAACTTTAGATGTGCAAAAAGCGGTCAAAGGATGTGATCAAATAAATCCAGCTGCAAGGTTTGCAAACGCTCTGGGGAAAAAGTTTACTTTGAAAGCTCTGTAATGTGGAAATGGAAATTTGAGCTTTTAAAAAGATTTGTTTTCAAACAAAAAAAAAATGCCACATTCAATGAAAGCTGCAAAGTGTGGAGCTAAATAAGTTACTTTCACTTGGAAAAAATGCAAGTTTTGCAAAAGCTCTATGGATTTTTTTCCTAGAAACATTTAACTTTAGATGTGCATGAGCGATCAAAGGATGTGATCAAATAAAACAATAGTTCCAGCTGCAAGTTTTGCAAAAGCTCTGCGGAAAATGTTTACTTCGAAAGCTCTGTAATATATTATTCTATGAAAATTTCACATTAAAAAAATACTAGATTTCATAAATTGCAAAAAATAGAAAAAAACCTTCACTATCAGTAAAAGCTGTAAAGTGTGGAGCTAAGTGTTTCAAGTTTTGCAAAAGCTTTGTGGATCTTTTTTACTAAAAACATTTATGTTTAGTCTTGAAAATTTTAAAAAAGCGACCTTCAATTGACGTCATCACTAAAAAAGATAATTCCAGCTGAAGATAAGACAAAAAGTGCAAGTTTTGCAAAAGCTCTATGGAAATTCATTTCTTTGAATGCTCCTTAATACACAATACTAAGGGAACTTGGCATTTGGAGAAGTTTTATTTTCACTTCAAATTCAATTTCAATTGCAAATAAAGTTAAAAAAAGCTACCGTATCTGTGAAAGCTCACAAGAATGAACTAATCGCAGTAGAAGGCGAATTAAACAGAATTAATAATCACTGGCAAAATCAACGATATCTGGAATTTGGATTTCACTTAGAAAATCTCAAAATTTGGCAAAAGCTCTCTAGAAAATACTTGCTTTGAAAGCTCTAGAGTGTTAAGTACATTAAGAGCTCATCATAAAATTACCCAAAATTACAAACAAAAAAGTTTACACAAAGATTTTTTTTCCAAAATTTCAATTATTTGCAAGAGCTTTTTTATGAAAAATGTCCCAAAGTTGAATGCTTCTGAAAAGCTCTATGGATATTATTTGCTTTGAATGCTCTGTAATAAGAAAACATTATTTTTTCAAAACTTTTAGAATCTTGCAGATTTTTTCCAAAATTTAAATTATTTGCAAGAGCTTTTTTTATGAAAAATGTCCCAAAGTTTAATGCTTCTGAAAATCTCTATGGGTATTATTTGCTTTGAAAGCTCTGTAATAAAGAAACGTTTTTTTTTTTCAAAACTTATAACATTTTGCAAAAGCTCTAATGAAAACAATTTCAGTGAAAGCTTTAGAATAAAACAATAGCCAAAATTTTGCAGATTTTTTCCAAAAATTTAATTATTTGCAGGAGCTTTTTTATGGAAAATGTCCCAAAGTTGAATGCTTCTGAAAAGCTCTATGGGTATTATTTGCTTTGAAAGCTCTGTAATAAAGAAACATTATTGTTTTTTTTTCAAAACTTGTAAAATTTTGCAAAAGCTCTAATGAAAACAATTTCAGTAAAAGCTTTAGAAAAAAACAATAGTCAAAATTTGGCAAAAGCTCTCTAGGAAATACATGCTTTAAAAGCTCTAGAGCGTTAAATTCATTGAAAACTCATCATATAATTACCCATTTTCAAACAAACAAAAAAGTTAACACAAAGATTTTTTTCAAAAATTTAAATTATTTGTAAGAGCTTTTTGGGTAATGTTTCTTTTAAGGCTTAGAAAACGTATATTTTTTATGAAAAATATTCTCAAAAGCTCTATGGGAATTATTTGCTTCGAAAGCTCTGTAACATAAAGAAATATTTTTTTCAAAAATTAGAAAATTTTTCAAAAGCTGTAATGAAAATAATTTCAGTAAAAGCTTCAGAACTTAAAAAATAGTCACCAGAACGCATTGAAATAATTTTAACAAGAAGAACAACCATATAATAATGAATTTGCAAAGAAATTTTGAAAGCTCTTCAAAAGCTCTGTGGGAATTATTTGCTTCAAAGGCTCTGTAACATATAGTTGTCGGGAAAGATGACTTAACAATTGCATTTCTTCAAAAATATTAAAATTTTGCAAAAGCTCTAATGAAAACAATTCCAACAAAAGCTTCAGAACATAAAATAATCAGTAGACAATATTCAAATATATTTGTAATGAAGGAAAATAATAATACAATTTGCCATTTTCAAAGTTGTTTGTAAGCTTCTTGAAAGTTAAAAGCTCTTAGAGAGCTCTTCGTTTTCAAAAAAAAATTTGAAAGCTTTTCAAAAGCTCTATGGGATTTGTTTGCTTTGAAGGCTCCGTAACATATATGTGTTCGGAAAGATGACTTAACAATTGCATTTCTTCAAAAATAGTAATATTTTGCAAAAGCTCTAATGAAAACAATTCCAACAAAAGCTTCAGAACATAAAATAATCAGTTGACAATATTCAGATATTTTATAAAGAAGGAAAACAATCATACAATTAGCCATTTTTCAAAGATGTGTTGTAAGCTTTTCGAAGTTAAAAGCTCTTAGAAAGCTCTGTGGGGGATGATTGCTTCGGAAGTTCCAACATATAATTCTGGGATAATTTGACCATACAAAGAGATTTTTTTCAAAAAGTTTGGAAATTTTTGCCAAAGCTTTAGTGAAAACAGTCTCTGTAAAAGCTTGAAAATATTTATACAATCACCACAAAACATTCAAACAATTTCTTAAACATCATACAATTAGCCATTCTTAAAGAAAAATGTTACAGTATAAAAAGCTTTTACAACTTTTTCAAAAATCTAAAGGATTTCCAAAAGTTTCAGAAGTCCAAAAATGCAAAAGCACCCTGGAAAATATTGCCTTCGAAAGCTCCGTAATATGATTCTAATTTAATATACTTTTTTTAAAATTTATGCTAAAGCTCCAATTAAAATAATTCCTTTGAAAGCTTCAGAATATAGAAAAATTAGCAGAAAGCTTTCGGTTCATAAGATATTGTTTAAAAAAAATATATATATATAATACATTTTATTACAGAATTTTCCGAAAGCTCCGTAATATGATTCTAATTTAATATATATTTTTTTAAAATTTATGCTAAAGCTCCAATAAAAATAATTCCTTTTAAAGCTTCAGAATATAGAAAAATTAGCAGAAAGCTTTCGGTTCATAAGATATTGTTTTAGAAGAAATTATAATACATTTTATTACAGAATTTGAGTGTAGAAAATCAATTATTTTTTATTTATTTTTTGCAGCTTTCACTTTTAAAAGCTTTTCTTGTGCTACACAAATTATGCCACGACTTCCACGGCACTTCTTTGCTAAAAGAAAATCGACCTAAAAGCTTACTTTATTTCACGAAAAAAACTAACCAAGCTTTATCTAAGCTTTTTATTCACAAAAAGCTAGCTAAAGTTTCCTCTCTCACTCTCTCCAAACAGGCCTTTAAATTAAAACTAATTTATTTATAAACTGCCTTGTATTTAAATAATCACTTTCTATGAAGTTTTAAAATTCAAACACACAAACACAACTTTTCATATATCATAAAAGTAAACAAAGCTCAAATTTTAAAACTTCCATAGAGACTGGTTACAAAGAACTACCTAAAAAACAAACTCTCTATCGAACAACAAACTATTTTATTTATTTATTTTACAAACTTTTTAAGACTCTAATTTATAAACAAAAAAAAACAAAAACAAACAAATCCACTCAAAGACAAAAATTAAAAATTATAATGGTATTTATTATTAATTTTTATAATAAAATATATATGTATTTTGTCGAGAATAAAAAAAACAAATATTTAACAAAAGAAAATTGTGCTTAATTTTTATTGCATTTAACAAAAAACAATGGAAGAAAACAATATTTAAAAATATTACATTTTTAGAATTTAAGTTTAAAATACACAAAATTAATAATGATAATAATGAAATAAAAAGAATCATTTTAATGCGCATTTATATAGCAAAAATTTTCAATTTAATTTTCCATAAGTTTAAAACAAAAATTAATTAAACAACATTTTTCTATTTAAATACATTTAATTTTTAGTTATTGTAAATAAGAAGAAGAATTTTGTGCAAATAAAACAAACGAAAATTTTTAATAATAATAAAACTGATTATTATTATAATAAAAGAAAAATAAAATATTTCTATTTGTTTTACTTTGGATAATTACAACAACAACAAAAACTATTTTGTAATAATTATAAAAATAAAATGCATTTAAAAATGAATTTCTAAATAAAAATTATATAAAAAAAGAGATTTCAATTTTGTTTTCTTGGTGCCGAAAAAAAACTTTAAATACGAAATTTTTCAATCTTCCCAGCAAAAATTCGCATCCATTAGTCATTATATAACCCATTACAAAGTAATCTAAACAAAAATAACTACTTATATTACTCCTTACTTAGTTATGAGTACGGTGGTACAGAGCGTGTGTGTCCGACTACAAGTCCTAGGGTTGTGTGATCAATGCTCACCCCAGGCACGCGAGCTTTTTGTTGACAAAATAAAGAACAGATGGTGGCGCACATGTTAGCGTTTAAAGAACCCTTAATATTCGTACGCGTAGCCGAGTGTGTAGTGTGTTCGGCTACAAATCAGAAGTTCGCATGATCAAATCAAGCAGAGAGCAAAATAATATAAAATAAATTAAAAATATAAAGTGTGTTGAAATTGAAAACAAATTCCACCTAAACTTTTTTAGCTTATTTTTCAACTTTTAGCGGTCATAGAATAACTAGTAAATCAGTGCGACATGCCCTTGTTAATATAATGGGTTAGTAGGGGGTTTTGTAAGTAGTTACGACTACCAAATAGTAGTATAAAAACCCATTACTTAGTAAGGATTTTTTTGCTGGGTGTATGAGGACAATTCTAATCAAACTAAAAATTATTACCACCTGTGATATCCAATCTAGAACAAGCTCCAAATGCCTGGGTATAACGCGACCACAAGCCAATCGGTATTTAAAATTTACATTAGATATCTGGCAGGCTAAATGTCGTATAGCTGTATTTAACAACCTCCATATTTTCGTCGATTTCACGAATGATGTTGAAACTGCTTACTTACTTACTTAGCTGGCCTTTTACAGAACATTTGTTCCATAAGCCGAACTAAGAAAAAATCTCCAATCCTCTCTGTTTGCTGCTGTATTTTCCCAATCTGGGATATGTAGCTTACTGATATCTCGTTTCACTTGTTCGCTCCAACGAAGCTTTGGCCTTGTAGATCTGCGAGAACCTCCATGCGGCCCGTATTTATACGCCTTTTTAGCGGGTTCATCATCACTCATTCTTATAACATGGCCTAGCCATCGCAATCGTTGTATCTCGATTTGTTCAACTACATTGATGTCATTGTATAGTTGGTACAGCTCGTTGTTCATACGACGCCGATATTCGCCGTCAACACAGATTGTCCCGTAGATCTTTCGAAGAATTTTTCTCTCGAACACACCAAGCACTGCCTTATCTGCTTGAGCAAGTACCCATGCTTCGGAACCATACATTAGCACGGGTAGTATCAGGGTTTTTTAAAGTGTTACTTTTGTTTGACGAGAGGTGTCTTTATTCCTAAACTGCTTACTCAGCCCAAAGTAGCATCTTCTTCGTATTTCACAACTGATGTTATTTGTTGTGTTTATGGCGGTGCCGAGGTAGACGAAGTCCTTTACTACCTCAAAATTGTAGGTAGGTGGAAATATTACGCGTCGATACCATCAACTTGGTTTTTTCGCCGTTTACTGCCAGACCAACTTTAGCAGATTCTCTTTCGACTTTTGCAAAGGTGTCAGTTACTACCTTTACCGATAGACCCATGATGTCAATGTCGTCGGCATAAGCCAGTAACATATGGCTGTTCATGTATATCGTTCCATTTCATTTGACCTTCGCGTCTCGTATGACCTTTTCCAGCAGGATGTTGAATAGATCACACGACAGGCCATCTCCTTGTCTGAAACCTCTTTTAAACTCTTCGGAGAGGTTCTTTCCTATTTTAACTGACGATCTCGTCTCAGTTAATGTCATTCTACAAAGCCGAATGAGCTTTGCAGGAATACCAAAATAAGACATGGCTTGGAACACCTTTGAACGTATAGGGCTGTCGAATGCTGCTTTATAATCGACGAAAAGATGGAAGGTGTCGATCTGCATTTCTTGGGTCTTTTCCAGGATTTGTCTCAAGGTAAATATTTGGTCAATGGTGGATTTGCCAGGTCTAAAGCCGCAATGATAGGGTCCAATAATTTCATTGACCATAGGCTTTAGTCTCTCACACAATATGCTAGATACTATCTTATATGCAATAGGGAGCAGACTTATGCCCATGTAATTGGAGCACATAGTCTTATCACCCTTCTTGTGGACTAGACATAGGATGCTCACGTTCCAATCGTCGGGTACGCGTTCTTCCTGTCAGATGGTGCTAACTAGCTGATGCATACACCTTATCAGCGTGTCCTTACCTCATCTTGGCTGGGCGGTATACATTCAATACCATCTTCTGGGATTGGATCTGTGGTATCTTCGCCGTCTTCACTGCTATCGGATACCAACAGTTTGGAAAAATGCTCTTTCCATATCCTTAGCACACTATCTGTATCAGATACCAGATACCTTGCTGGTCTCTAGAGGAGGATGTGCCAGTTCCAAAGCCATCAGTTTGATGTTTCACTCTTTGGTAGAATTTTCGGAATTCATTCTGTCTCCTGTACATCTCGATTTGTTGACACTCCCGCTTTTCCATCTATCTCTTTTTCCTGCGGAAAAGACGTTTCTCCTCTCTCCTTTTCTCCCGATACCTCTCTCGTGCGCTACGCGTTGGGATTGGATCTGTGGTATCTTCGCCGTCTTCACTGCTATCGGATACCAACAGTTTGGAAAAATGCTCTTTCCATATCCTTAGCACACTATCTGTATCAGATACCAGATACCTTGCTGGTCTCTAGAGGAGGATGTGCCAGTTCCAAAGCCATCAGTTTGATGTTTCACTCTTTGGTAGAATTTTCGGAATTCATTCTGTCTCCTGTACATCTCGATTTGTTGACACTCCCGCTTTTCCATCTATCTCTTTTTCCTGCGGAAAAGACGTTTCTCCTCTCTCCTTTTCTCCCGATACCTCTCTCGTGCGCTACGCGTTGCTACTGATTGTAAAGTAGCCATATATGCCGCATTTTTGTCTCCGGTAGCAGCACGGCACTCCTGGTCATACCATGGATTCTTTGGTGGAGGTCTCTGGTACTGATTTTGCGGCAGTTTGCATTGTCTTGTGGACTAGACATAGGATGCTCACGTTCCAATCGTCGGGTACGCGTTCTTCCTGTCAGATGGTGCTAACTAGCTGATGCATACACCTTATCAGCGTGTCCTTACCTCATCTTGGCTGGGCGGTATACATTCAATACCATCTTCTGGGATTGGATCTGTGGTATCTTCGCCGTCTTCACTGCTATCGGATACCAACAGTTTGGAAAAATGTTCTTTCCATATCCTTAGCACACTATCTGTATCAGATACCAGATACCTTGCTGGTCTCTAGATGGGGATGTGCCAATTCCAAAGCCATCAGTTTGATGTTTCACTCTTTGGTAGAATTTTCGGAATTCATTCTGTCTCCTGTACATCTCGATTTGTTGACACTCCCGCTTTTCCATCTCTCTCTTTTTCCTGCGGAAAAGACGTTTCTCCTTTTCTCCCGATACCTCTCTCATGCGCTACGCGTTGCTACTGATTGTAAAGTAGCCCTATATGCCGCATTTTTTTCTCCGGTAGCAGCACGGCACTCCTGGTCATACCATGGATTCTTTGGTGGAGGTCTCTGGTACCCAAGTACTGATTTTGCGGCAGTTTGCAGTGGGCAATATTTTGCCATTGTGCTGATATGTTATCGGGACGAGAACCGCTTTTATTAAGCAATTGGGTCAGTTGAGTGGAATATGCTGTGGCTATCTGTTGTGTTTGCAGCTTAGCGATGTCCAACTTTCGTGTTGTGTCTGCCCGTGCTTTATTTGCAACGGTACGTACCTTTGCTGCAATGAGGTAATGGTCCGAATCTATGTTTGCTCCTCGGAACGATCGTACATCCAACACGCTCGATGAATGTCTTCCATCTATCACAACGTGATCAATTTGATTAATTGTTCTTTGGTCTGGAGACAGCCAAGTGCCCTTATGAATATCGAGATGCTTAAATCTGGTACTGCGAAGTCTATCAGCCTCATTCCATTGTCTGATGTTTCACTATGTAGACTGAATTTCCCGACTGTTTGTCCAAAGATATTCTCCTTTCCAATTTTGGCATTAAAATCGCCTAGAACAATTTTAATGTCATGGGCAGGACAACGGTCATATGTTTCTTCTAAGCGCTCGTAAAATATATCTTTGGTCTGTTCATCCTTGTCTTCGGTTGGAGCATGAGCGCAGATAAAGCTGATGTTGAAGAATTTTGCTTTTAATCGAATTGTAGCAAGTCTTTCATTCACTGGGGTGAAGCTGGAGACCAGATGTTTTAACCTCTGACCAACTACAAAACCGCAACCAAACTCATGCTTTGTGTCATGGCAGCTATAATACAGTGCGTCACCTTTAGGTGATGTTGTGACGCCTTTCCCAATCCATCGTATTTCCTGTATAGCAGTAATATCGGCCTTGTACTTTTCAAGTACGTCTGCCAATGCGAAGACTGCACCTTCCCTATAAAGAGTGCGAACATTCCAGGTGCAGATTCGCAGATCATGGTCCTTAAAACGTTTGCGGGGTTCGTCAACTTTTGTTTTTCTTTTCTTTCGTTTTTTCAAAGCAGGCTGTTTTTTCTAGGGGAGGGTTACTAACCCGACGCCCAAACCCAAGTTTTTAACTTCTTATGGGTGAACGCGCGGCACATGTTAGCTCTCTACCTTTAACGGGTGTTAAAGGCAGCTCCCCAGGTGACACCACAGGGAGGTCAGTGTCCACTTGAGATGAGAGAGGGACCAAGATAAATCCTGGACTTTACCATGTTAAAGCCGGCCAGGACCGTTCCTTGGTATCTTTCATCCCATACGTCACCCATGTTGAAACTGCATTGGGTGAAAACCCGCCCCAGGGAGAGAATATCTTATGACATACTATTTTCCAGGTGGCCAAGCTTCATATCACCTGTGTCTTACCGACCCTGATGATTACAGGATTGCATCTTTGAGGGCAGAGATTATTACTCTCATCAACCAGCGGGTTCACATAAGTTATGGTCTACGATCACAGGTCTATTCGGCGTTAGCAGCAACAAGGGTAGGTAGCGTTCGACAACATTCAACACTCTGATGCAAAAAAGTTTGCAAATAAGTTCTGCCAGTAATTTATCGCCCACCCCAACTCGCAGAATTGGGCCAGAAGAACAGCTGCTGAAACCCTGGAATTCCTAGCGCAATTACGCAATGAAAGGTTGCTCAGCTTATCCCACTTCGAAAACCTGATAAAGCGGCAAACTCTGTGACTAGCATACAAATAGTTTGAAATAGTGATTTCCTGATCGTTCCATTTGACCAATAATTTCAACGCCAACCGTCGGAAAGGAAATTGACTTCGTTTTCTGTAGACAAGATTTTGCTTCCCAGAAGAGTCTTAGCACTTGAGTCTGACACTGCTTCCCGAAGAACGCACGAAATCTGCAACAGCAACAAAAATCGATTAGGAAGGTGAAGCCTGCAAAGCCAAAGATGGTGAAAACATCGGACAAGCCTAAATCATCCGTAGTAACGCCGACTGAGTCGGGCTCATCGCACTTTATGGCTATTGGGGGAGCAACGGCGTCGTTATGTTCGACGGCAACGATACCATATCCATAATTGTAAAAATAAGGCATCTCTGATGTTGAGACTGGGGTCTCTGGCCGGGGCGTCATCGCAACACTGCAAAAAATCGGGTGAATATACGGCCTGTTGTTGTTGTAACAGTGTTTATTATTGTATGTTTGTGTGTTTGTTCTTCTGCTCAATCTGGCTCTGGGGAAATTGGCTGTTTCAATGGGATGTAACAGATCTACAGGAGTTAGATGAGTAGGTTTGGCAGGGCAGTTGAACAGATGCTGTGTGTTGTGCGAGCCCATGTCCCATGCTGGACAGAGTAGTTGAGCCAAAACTACTCTAGTTTGTCGTGGCAGCTTACGCTCCACATGTAAGAATTCGATTGGGAAAAGCTGGGAATTAAATCCAGCTATTATTCACTGGCTGTATAATACTGTTGTGAGACCCATCTTATCCTACGGATGCCTTGTCTGGTGGCACGCGCTTCGACATAAATCGAACTCCGGCAACATAGACAAGGTGCAGAGGGCAGCCTCGACCCTGATAACTGGAGCTTTTAGAAGTACACCGCAAGCAGCTCTAAATGCGATGTTGAACCTCTTGCCCATGAGACTCAGCATCAAAGGTCAAGCAGCACGTAGTGCCCTAAGGCTACATGAATTGAATCGTTGGCGTGACAACAACTATGGACATGCATGCATTCTTCGGGAGCTAGGACCAAACCTTAGATTAAATCAGCAGGGGAAATTCAGCGACTACTTATCACCAGTACAAAGATTTGAAGATATTGAGGTCGTTATCCCTAGTAGAGATGACTGGATCCGTAGTAACCATCCTCTGGACGGTCTGGCTTTCTACACAGACGGTTCCAAGATGGAAGAAGGTACCGGAGCTGTCGTCTACTGCGAAAAGCTTTGTTTCCAATACTCATATAGCTTGACCAACGACTGTAGTATTTTCCAAGCCGAAATCATCGCGATCAAAATGGCTGCAGAGTTGATAAAAAGTCTGGATGCAGAAATCTTTGAACCGGTGACTATCTTCGTTGATAGTCAGCCGGCTCTTAAAGCCATCAAATCATCCAACATCACGTCTGAGGCCGTTCTTGAGTGTAGAACTGATTTGGGTACCGGGACACTACGACATTATGGGAAACGAGAAGGCGGATGAACTGGCAGGACATGGATCCCAATCAACAAGTCTAGCAATCACATTCAATCAAACCACCCATATGTCACCTTTTTCGGAGAGCGGAGACGTTCTTGGAAGAACGAGCCAAGGAACTATGGCATAATGAATCAAGGTGCAACGTGTCAAGGGCCATTTGGCCGACTCTATCAACAAACAGAACAACTTCACTCTTAAATTTGAGCAAATAAGAAATCAGGGTATTGACGGGGGTCATTACCGGTCATTGTAAGATCCGAGCTTTTATCGGCAAATGGCAGGATGATGGCGTGGATTATTGCAGGCTCTGTGAAGATGAGGAGGAATCGGAGACTATTGAGCATATTTTATGTCGCTGCCCGATGTTAACTCGAAAGCGATATAGATTAACAGGAGTATGCTTTCCTCCAAGCTTAACCTTCTGCTTAAACATAGAATCAACAATCATCAATAACGGGACGGCGCAACTCATAAGCGTAACTACTTCTCTGGCAGTTTTCTAACCATCACCAAATAAAACCAACCTCCTATCTTTATTACATTTTCATCTTTAATAATCCAATTATTATTACTTTCCCAAGCCCACCCTCTTTTTTTATTCTTCTCTTGATTCTCTTCTTTTGTCTTTTCAGGTACTTCTGAACTTCTTTTTCTGATTTATGGATGATCACAATAGACCGAAATGTCTCCGAGTGGCGTAGTCAATATATTGGCTACACATCCCCAAAACTAACCTAACCTACGCTCCACAGCTGCGATAGATGGGGGATGTATTCCGGGGATATTATTCACACTCTTCTGTATCGTTGGACCTCTCCCTCTAGAGCGTGGTTATCCTGCCTGATGTGCCTGAATGTGTCGGGCCTACCCACCAGTAGTGCGGTTCTCTAACACATTTTTTTCAGTTACCGACAAAAATCGGTAAAATTAAAACGCAAAATTATGAATGAAAAGTTCAAATAAAAGTTGAGAACACTCTTGCTATCGGTAGAACTTTACGGCTGATTTTTGTTCGTCGCTATCTTACCGAAAAATATCGGTAATTACCGAAATTATAAGCATTTTAATTCTACCGACAATTGTCGGTAACTCTAAAAATGAGTTAGAGAATCGCACTACAGATGGTGATTGCGATGGCTCTCACGATAACATCCAAGCAAGTACTGCAACGAAAGCATCTCATTGTGTTGCTGTACTGGAAGAATCTTCGCCTCCTCATATAGATGGTCCACTGAAGACATGAGAAGACACCCTATTGCTGTTTTCAGGGCGGCATTCTGACAAGTTTGAATATTTTTCCATTGCGTATCACATAATCACGGGGACCAAACTGCAGCCGCATAGCTTGCCACAGACCGACCTATCGCGTTATATGTAGTCAACAAGGTTTCCTCCAAGTGCTGCCGGCTAGGGACTTAAGAACCTTGAATCTGCATTTCGTTTTGTCGCATATAGCTGTGGCGTGCGCGCTCGATTTGAAACTAGTGTCGAATGAGATCCCTGCCCTATTTTGGGGCAGTTTGTGGTCGGAATTCTGCTACCGTCGATGACGACATTCATTTCTCTTCCAAACTGATCTGTCCATGTGGTGAACGGAGTGGCTGTAAATTTTGTGGCGGAAATCTGCGTATTCCTCGCGTGGAAAAATTTGGTAAGATCGGTTAAATAGGAGTTCAGTCTCTCACAGATGTCATCAGGGAAGATACCTGACTCCAGGATCGTGCAATCATCGCATAGCTTACGATATCGATGCTGTCTGGAGGGGGCGGAATACATGAGAGGTAGAGGTTAAATAGTTCCGGAGATATCACCCCACCTTGGGGAACTCCCTGTTTCAGTCTACGGGGTTTGGACTTCTTGTTCCTGAATTCCACGTATGACTGCCTCCACACATATAACTGATTATCCAATGTTTCAAGCTTGGCCGGAGGGTTGTCTGCTCAATGTCCTCACACAGCGTGGAATGCCTGAGCGCATCAAAGGCTTTTGATAAGTCAAGCGCCACCATCACTGTTCTATCACACGGCGGTCTCGGGTTGAGTCCTTGACAAATATATGTGGAGATGGCATGCAGCGCTGTTGTCGTGCTGTGCTGCTTACGGAATCCATGCTAATGGTCGGCAACTGTACAGCTATTTCCGATACTGGGCCTCAACTCAAGGGTCTTTACTACGGGCGACAAAAGCGATTCACTTTTGCTGGCATCCTTGCCTGGCTTCAGTAACGGGACCACCCTACCCATTTTCCAGACTTCGGGAACAATGAGGGTGGCTAGCGACAAGTTGAGAACTTTTGTGAGATACTCCACTCCCGGCTCATCCAACTGCTTCAGCATTACCATGGAGATTCCATCAGGGCCCAACGCTTTGCATGATTTAGCGTTCCTGATGGCATTCGCAAAATCATACATTGTAAACTGTGGTGATTCATCCTCGGCAGGAAGAGATCTGATGCGACGCAATACTTTTCTCTTCGCCCTGTCACTCTCGGGGTGCTCGACAAACTGTCGATTGAAATAACTTGCGCACCTCTTCGGGTCAGTCAACGTCGCCGAACGTGACTTAGGTCCTACCTTCCCTCCTTCCAGGGAAGAATGAATGACATAACCATTCGAGAATGACCTAATTGTTGCCACTGGGAAGTTTGGTCTTATTTGGGTATTCGACTTGCAGGTATATGGCGAGCAGCTGCAGCAGCATTGATGTCTCGGAACGTCCTTTCCGCTACCCGAACATCAGAAGGATTGGACAGTTCTCTGAAGCGGTGATTGGTGATGAAATCTCTGAAACTTGGCCAATCAGCATTCCCATGATTCCTTCTTCCATGCGGCGTTCAGAGGTGATGAAATCGTGCTGGTCTTCTAATGGAGACAATTATGAGGAGATGGTCTGATCCTAAGGAAATAATGGGTTGCCAGGTAACGCATTTGTCAGACCAGGTGACACGATGGTTATGTCTGGCGAACTGTGACATTGCTCATTGATAGAATACAAATGCTGCTCCCAACACGGAAAAACGAAACAAATACAAACATATGTACACTGAGGTGGCAGCCGCTGAGCAAATCCCTCTCCCCCAAACCGGCAAAACATTTTTATCGGAAGGTAAAGTTGGTAGTCCGGCGAGGACTAACGGAAAGCCAGTCTGACACTGCCTACCGAAGGACGCACGAAATCCGAAACAGTAACAAAAATCTGTTAGGAAGCCGAAATTACCCGTAGTAACGCCGACTGAGTCGGGGTCATTGCTCTCTATGGCTATCGTCTGATGAGACTAGGATCCAGGCAGGGGCGTCATGGCTGTGCCAAAAAGGATAGCAACACTCCAAAGAACCAACTGATATGATATACGGGCTGTTGGGACTTCTTTATCGCAATAGCAAATTGTGAAAAGGATCAGATTAACTGAGAATGCCCACTTTCTTCTTGGACTCGCGTCCTTCAACACCAGGCCTCAGAACATTTTAGAACATTCTCTGTTCTCAAGACACGGTTTTGCCTATCGAGCAGTTATAGCAGTATAGCTGCATTCGTCTTTGGAAAGTGTAATCATGCCGAGACTGCTACTCTGCAGAGAATCTCCAACTCCTCATCCATCATGCACCGTACACCCCCTTCTCCACAGCTCATTGAACCATCGCCTTTTAAAAGTGTGTTAACCACTTGTGGTTTTGCTTTTCGATTAATGGGATTTTAATTCTAAATACAAGGATTTAAATCTAGAAGGAGATTAGAATTTGAGCCGTAACTTCGTGAGCAACTTTAATAATGATTTCTCACTTTACTGAAGATCTCCGAAATCTGAATTCCACTACTTTATATTGATCTTCAAGACTTTCGGTTATTCTTGAGGTTACCTGATGAGTACCACCTTCCAGCTCGGAAGCCATGTTGGTGTCGGGCAAGGAGGTAATGCGCAATGATTGATGGTAAGTGTTATATGATGACAGGAGTACTATATAATGGCAGGACGATAAGTCGATAAGAGCTGCCCAAGTCTGTGCTTTCAAAAGTGCTGAGGCATAAATTGAACGAACCATTGGGTCCATCATTTTTGTTGCCAGGTCATGCGGACCAATTGCTTAGGAGGATTTTTTAAATAATTTTTTTTTCGAAGCAATAAACGTGGATTTTTTAAATAATTTGTTCGAAGCAATAAACGTGGATTTTTTAAATAATTTTTTCGCAGCAATAAACGTGGATTTTTTAAATAATTTTTTCGCAGCAATAAACGTGGATTTTTTAAATAATTTTTTCGCAGCAATAAACGTGGATTTTTTAAATAATTTTTCGCAGCAATAAACGTGGATTTTTTAAATAATTTTTTCGCAGCAATAAACGTGGATTTTTTAAATAATTTTTTCGCAGCAATAAACGTGGATTTTTTAAATAATTTTTTCGCAGCAATAAACGTGGATTTTTTAAATAATTTTTTCGCAGCAATAAACGTGGATTTTTTAAATAATTTTTTCGCAGCAATAAACGTGGATTTTTTAAATAATTTTTTCGCAGCAATAAACGTGGATTTTTTAAATAATTTTTTCGCAGCAATAAACGTGGATTTTTTTAAATAATTTTTTCGCAGCAATAAACGTGGATTTTTTTAAATAATTTTTTCGCAGCAATAAACGTGGATTTTTTAAATAATTTTTTCGCAGCAATAAACGTGGATTTTTTTTAAATAATTTTTTCGCAGCAATAAACGTGGATTTTTTAAATAATTTTTTCGCAGCAATAAACGTGGATTTTTTAAATAATTTTTTCGCAGCAATAAACGTGGATTTTTTTAAATATTTTTTTCGCAGCAATAAACGTGGATTTTTTAAATAATTTTTTCGCAGCAATAAACGTGGATTTTTTAAATAATTTTTTCGCAGCAATAAACGTGGATTTTTTAAATAATTTTTTCGCAGCAATAAACGTGGATTTTTTAAATAATTTTTTCGCAGCAATAAACGTGGATTTTTTAAATAATTTTTTCGCAGCAATAAACGTGGATTTTTTAAATAATTTTTTCGCAGCAATAAACGTGGATTTTTTAAATAAATTTCGTTTTAAGGATTATAGCAGCAATAAACGTGGATTGTTGTCAGAGCGCCTGGGATTTGATAGGTTTTTGACTGCTTTATGCAGCTTTTTGGATTCGAGATCCGATTCATCGAGATGTTTGCGCCATAGATCTCTCTTATAGATAGACGCAAGTAGTTCGATCTTCAGTGGGCTATTTTATTTGCGGCTTTAGAGTTTCTTCCACGCTGGCTTCCAATGGTGTACGGCATGACTATCCATGAGTTGAGCTTTTCGGTTTCCTCTAGTATTCTTAAAATAAATCCACATTTTGAGATGAATTATCTTTGTCTTTCAAAACTTCAAGAAAACAAATATGTTTTTTTGAAATAAAATTTTATTTATTTATATATTTTGTTTAATATTTATTTTCGTTTTTTTTTATTTTTTTAATTTTAATATTTTGTTTATTATATATATGTTGCTTAGTATGTGACTAATAAAAACATTTAAAATAGTGTATATATGTATGTATATGTTATGTTTTTTTATTACTGTTTATTTTATATGTCTCTAGAAAACATTTATATGTAAGGTATGTATGTTGTATGTATTTTATGTTCTGTAAGGTATATCAGGATATTTAAAGATATTCATTTTGAATTAAGTATATTTTTGTATATTTTTTTTTGTTTTCTTTTTTGGAGTTTTGAAAATTACTTCGAAATACAATAGAAATTACTTAAAGATAATTGATAAACATTATATGATAATATTTGAAATATTTTTTTGTGATGATATTGCTAAAATGTTAGGTTAAGGTATACAATATATGTATGTATTATCATAAAGTTAATAATTTGATTAGAGTAAATAGTTATATATGTATGTGTTAGTTGTTTTACGTAAAACACATTGTTTTTTCATGATATTAAAATATTTCGAAATTTTTGTTAGGTTCTTTTATAAGGTTTCCATAGAGAAAATTGCATTCGAAATGTCTTCTAAAGGCAGAACTTTTTAAGAAGGTCTTCCTAAAGAAACTTCGAAGTTATTTCTCTAGACAGAATATCTTATAAGACTCATTCAATATATATAGATACTCTATAATCAAACATTTTAGACTTAGTATACAGATAGTTTATATATAAGTAATGTGTAGGTGTATTTGCGTATTTCTTTTTTTTTAATTCTAAACAAAATCTAAGGACAAACTCAAAAAATTAATTTAAATTATTAACAAACAAAAAAAAAATTCAAAAAAAAGCTAAAAATATACATAACAAATTAGTAAATGAAAAATAAAGAAAATAATAATTGTTATTTTATTAATAATTCTTGCAGTCTCTTTGGAAATTAAAAAAAAATATTTTATATATTTTTAAAATTGCTTTTAATTTCATTTTAAGCAATAATTGACTATTTTGTTGTTGTTATTTGTTGTATGCACATTTTAATGAAAAACTAAATTTGTGTTCTCCACAAAAATTAATAAAAAATAATAATGTTTCTTATATAAATAAAATACAAACACAAATAAAGAATATTACTATTAATGGTATTTAGGCACTTATGGCAATCTATTTTTTTATTATTTTAATTATTCCTATATATTTTTTATATTTATATAAGTATGTGTATTTGTTGTACATATGTATTTGTTGTTTTTTAACATATTTTTGTTAAATTATAAAAAAATTAAAACGAATGGCAGTTACGTACTGACAAAATACGAAAACAAAAACATTTCATATAAAACCGCTTTCCTTTGACGATTTTCAAAAACTTCACCATACCTTTTAATATGGACTTCTATAATACATAGAAAATACACTTTTATATAAAATCCTATAGACTCCTTCAAACGGTCTTCTACGGATAGAAAGATCTTACAAAGATAGGAATCCTCTCCTGTATATAGATGCCCTTCCTATATATGGAAGATCCTTCCAAGATGTCTTCTACAGATTAAAGAACTTTCCACGGGACTACTTCATATAGAAGAACCTCTCATGGAGTCTGGACAGGTATCTTATATAGATTGAAACCACTTTTCAGGTGTTTTCAATATATGGAAATTATTTATGGTAGTCTTACAAGGTTCCTTCTTTAAACAAAATACCCTTACACCGGTCTTTCTTTAAAGAGAACCTTACAAGAGTCCTCCTTTAGAACGAAGACCCTTTCAAGGGTACATAAATAGACAGGAAACCTTACAAGGTCCCTTCATTGGACAGGGATACTTCTAAAGACAGGGTCCTCATGTAGAGAGAAGACCATTACAGGGTTGTTTTGTAGACAGAATACCAATAAAATTATTCTTCTGTAGACAAGTGACTTGTACAGTAGACAGAAGACACCTACAAGGGTCCTTCTGTACACAGAAGATCCTTAAAGGAGCCTTCTGTACACAGAAGACCCTTAAAGGAACCTTCTGTAGACAGAAGATCCTTAAAGAGAACCTTCTATAAACAAAATACTAAGGGTTCATCTTTAGACAGACGACCCTTACAGGGGTCCTTCTATAGACCATCTGCAGTCAGAAGGCAGTTACAGGTGTCCTTATGTAGAGAGAAGGCCCTTACGAGGGTACTTTTGTAAACCGGAGACCTCTGCAAGGGTCCATCTGTATACAAAATATCCTCAGAAGGGTCCTCATGCAGACAGAGGACCCTTACAAGGATGCTGCTGTAAACAGAAGACCCTTATAAGGGACCTGTGTAGACATAAGACCCTCACAACGGTTCTTTTGCAGCCAGAAGTCCCTTACCTTCAGTAGACATAAGACCCTTACAAGGGTGCTGCTGTAAACAGAAGACCCTTATAAGGGACCTGTGTAGACATAAGACCCCCACAATGGTCCTTTTGCAGACAGAAGTCCCTTACAGGGATCCTTCAGCAGACATAAGACCCTCAGAAGGGTCCTGCTGTAAACAGAAGACCCTTATAAGGGACCTTTGTAGACATAAGACCCTTACGCCTTACCCTCCTGCAGACAGAAGATCCTTACAAGAGTCCTGCTGTAAACAGAATATCCTTATAAGGGACATTTGTATACGTAAGACCCTTAAAAGGGTATACCTGTAGACAGAAAAGCCTCACCAGGGTCCTTTTGTAGATAGAAGACCCTAACAATCGTTCTCCTGTAGACAGAAGGCCCTTCAAAATCCTTTCTGTAAACAGAGAGCTCTTTAAAGGGTTCTTCTGTAGACAGAAGACTCTTACAAGGGTCTGTTTACAGAAGACCATTTCAAGGTATATTCTTTGGATAAGAGATAGAAGACCCTAACAATCGTTCTCCTGTAGAAAGAAGGCCCTTCAAGATCCTCTCTGTAAACAGAATACTCTTTAAAGGGTCCTTCTGTAGACAGAAGACTCTTACAAGGGTCTGTTTAGAGAAGACCATTTCAAGGGATCTTCTTCAAGAGGATTTCCATAGATAGAAGTCCTTTCTAGAAGTCTTATGTATATAGAAGACCCCTGTAAGAGGTCTTTTATATATGGAAGACAATTTCAAAGGGTCTTCTATAGACATAAGAACCTTTCATGGTGTATTCTACAGACCAAAGACCCCTAACCCCTATAAAGATTCCTTCAATAGGCTAAAGACCACTTCAAGAGGCCTTCTATAGACTGAAGACCACTTCAATAGGTCTTCTATAGGTAGATCCTTTCAAGGGGTCCTCTATAGATAGAAGACCTTCTCAAAGGTTCTATTTTTAGACCGATTACCCATTCAAGAGGTCTCCTATAGACAGAAAACGCTTTCAAGAGGTCTTCTGTAGCTTGAAGACCCCTCAAGCGTCGTCTATTGATGGAAAACGCTTTAAAAGTTTACTTTACAGATAGAATACCCTTACAAGGTTATTTCAATAGACTGAAGACCACTTCAAGAGTTATCTTATATATAAAAGTCCCTTTCAAGGGATCTTATAACGACAGAAGATCCTATCAAAGGAAGACCACTTCAAGAGTTATCTTATATATAAAAGTCCCTTTCAAGGGATCTTCTAAAGACAGAAGATCCTATCAAAGGATCTTCTTTTGGTAGATGACCCTTTTAAACGGCCTTCTGTGGCTTGAAGATCTTTCAATAGCAAGAAGGCACGTCAACGGTATCAAAGCGTCTTCTAGAAAATAGAAGATCCTATCAAATTACCTTCCATAGATTGAAGTCATTTCTATAGCCCATTCCTTCTGCAAACAAATTCAATTGGCAATTTTGAGCTATTCGTTCCTGATAGCTCTGTCTGATTTGTGGTATTTTCGGTTTTTATATCCATCGATTTTGGAACAATCGGAATTTTTTATGGACGATGATAGAACTTCCACAGTTTATTTTAAATGTATGTACAAATAATTAAAAGTAATAAAAAAAAAAATAAAAACAAAAACAAACAAACATGGCTTTCAGGCTAAAAAAACTTCACTTCATAATAATGACTTAAAAACTATACCCTTAAATATAAATTTTTATATATAAATAGGATAATTTTTTTTAAGTTAACTTTAAGCCTTAATAATAAAATTTTGTTTTGAGAAGACAAAAGTTTATGTTAATTGCTTTGAAATTGTTTTGTTTCAATACTAAATATGGAACCACAAATAAAATATTTTTATACTTCAATTTCTGTAGTGCGATTCTCTAACACATTTTTTGAGTTACCGACAAAAATCGGTAAAATTCAAATGCTTATAATTTCGGTAATTAACGATATTATTCGGTAAGTTAGCGACGAATAAAAAGTAGTCGTAAAGTTCTACCGATAGCATGAGTGTTGCCAACTTTAATTTGAACTTTGCATTCATAATTTTGTGTTGTAATTTTACCGACATTTGTCGTTAACTCAAAAAATGTGTTAGAGAATCGCACTACTGATGTTTCAATTTTTTTCCTTTTTTAAGATACATTTTTAACACTCAAAGCAATTCTGTTTGATACAAATGCTAAAAAATAGAAATATAATTAACTTGTTTGTGGTAGTGATAGTGTTTTGTGTGGTCTATCTATGGGTGTTTGTTTTTGTGTGTGACTCTGTATTGTTAACAACGTATATTTGTATAAAGGAAACCCTTTTCTCTTAAGTGTCATATAAAATTATTACTGAATAATTGGATAGGTCATTGGCAATCGGCTAAGGATTATTTCCTGCGCCTTGATGATTTGTTCTAGACTGTGTAGCAGGTGTTGCGATGTTCTGGCGATTTTGAGGAGTTATACGACTAAATGTAATCTGAGGACTTACACTAATAATGGAAACATCTTCCAAATTTTGTACAAGTTGAGCAGCCGAAGCTGGTATAAGATTTGTTGTTGGTGTGGTTGTAATGGTTTGAGTTAGATTTGAAGTACTGGCGGCATTGGTTGTCATAACAGCGGGAGCAGTAGCAGCAGGAACAACCACCACATTTTGTGTTTGATGTAAGGATATAGTTGTAGCTGAGGTCTCTGTTATATCGTCATCATCATCGTCATCCACCTCAATAACCATGGGTGTACCATTGACCATAGTACTTGAAGGTGCAGTGGCATAACGACAATTTGCATTTTTACATTTACAGGAGAAATAACGATTTTTCACAAGCCAAAATTTTTCACCATAATCAAAACTAAACATGCAAAGCACACAAATAGGAAGAATGTTAAAAAGACATAAAAAACAAATATGATGTTTCTCTACTTACCACAACTCTTCCCCTGCCTCCACTTCACGACATGTGAAAAATGCTATCTTGGGAAAACGATAATCCTGATGCTCATAGAATACCCTTACCGGCACAATATTGGCCTCGCAGGAGTGATTAAAGAAGCGGCTAACATTACCATAATAATTAGCATCGATGCAATGATTATTGCCCAAATCAAAGAAGTAACTATCATCCATACGGCGATCTGCTTCATGATCGGTTAAAATTTCTCCTGTATATGTGGCCACAAATGTACCCTTGGGTATATGCACCATACTGCGTACACCCCAACCCTTGATAGTCTCTTCACATTCCATAACTTGCAGGGGAATGGTAATGCCATTTTGTACAACACGATTTTTACAAAAGCGCTGAAATGAGAAGTGAAAAATAATAATTAGAACAAGTAAAAAATTATCAGTGGGCTTTGCCCGGGTATAGTTAAATTTCATCATTGGGCAGATCGAATACCGCCTACACCACAACCAAAATCCGTTTCTCTAAATAATTAGAGGCATTTCAGAATTTTGTCGATTTGGATTTACGATCAAAAATGTAGTGGAGGAGGTACCTGAAGGAATGAAGCGCATTGCTTATTTTGGAAGTGGATCTTATTTTGGTAGTTATTGCTTCCACCAGCCATTTCAGTAGGTCACCGTATAATTTAGAGTTTTTGGTCCATTATGTCAGGAAGTTTGGACTTGTCTACGAAAAATATAATATCGCCCAAAACACGATTACAAGGAGTACCTTCGATAAATATTTTCAAGGGATCCTAGAACAGACCTTAAACTGAACTTCAAAAAATGTTGAATTTTTGTGAGGGATGTGCCCAAGTTGAGTGTCGATATGAACCATTTTCTAACTATATCTAAAATTCGAAGAAATTTTACGATATCCCAAATTTGGACCAACGCAGTATCCGGCTCGAGAGTTGTCGTGTGCACCAACCACTGCCGTTTTTTACAGGTTTCGGGCCTTTTTCTCAGGAAGTATGGACTTGCCTCTAACAAAAAGGTGTGACCGTCGTAATAGATACCCCGAGGAGGACAACATTTTGCAAAAAAAAAAAATCAGAACAATTCGAGAGGAGGACTTAAAATGCACTTTTCCATAGTGTGTTGGAGATACCCGAATTATTGGGTCGATATAATCCATATCCCAATACCTTTCAAAGGGACTTCTAATCACCGAAAGCATCTTCGAGAGTTCTTTATTTATAGAGAAGAATAGAAAGAATAGATAGCGGGTGTCTTTCGTACCGGATTGACCCGAAACCATAGTGTTTCGACCAGCGGCAGCCAACCCAGCATCAAACCTATGCTTCTACGTAGGTTTCATGCTGCTACAACAACAACAAACAAAACTTCAATAGACAGAAGATCCTTCAACATGTCACAATTAATAACATACTCAGTTCCATTGAAGTCCATGGGATTGAGTCTAATCGAAGGCTCGTCTATAAAGACGACCTACAGCTCGTCTGTAAAGACGACCTACAGCTCGTCTATAAAGACAACCTACAGCTCGTCTCTAAAGACGACCTACAGCTCGTCTATAAAGACGACCTACAGCTCGTCTATAAAGACGACCTACAGCTCGTCTATAAAGACGACCTACAGCTCGTCTATAAAGACGACCTACAGCTCGTCTATAAAGACGACCTACAGCTCGTCTATAAAGACGACCTACAGCTCGTCTATAAAGACGACCTACAGCTCGTCTATAAAGACGACCTACAGCTCGTCTATAAAGACGACCTACAGCTCGTCTATAAAGACGACCTACAGCTCGTCTATAAAGACGACCTTCAGCTCGTCTATAAAGACGACCTACAGCTCGTCTATAAAGACGACCTACAGCTCGTCTATAAAGACGACCTACAGCTCGTCTATTAAGACGACCTACAGCTCGTCTATTAAGACGACCTACAGCTCGTCTATAAAGACGACCTACAACTCGTCTATAAAGACGACCTACAGCTCGTCTATAAAGACGACCTACAGCTCGTCTATAAAGACGACCTACAGCTCGTCTATAAAGACGACCTACAGCTCGTCTATAAAGACGACCTACAGCTCGTCTATAAAGACGACCTACAGCTCGTCTATAAAGACGACCTACAGCTCGTCTATAAAGACGACCTACAGCTCGTCTATAAAGACGACCTACAGCTCGTCTATAAAGACGACCTACAGCTCGTCTATAAAGACGACCTACAGCTCGTCTATAAAGACGACCTACAGCTCGTCTATAAAGACGACCTACAGCTCGTCTATAAAGACGACCTACAGCTCGTCTATAAAGACGACCAACAGCACGTCTAAAAAAACGACCTACAGCTCGTCTAAAAAGGCGACCTATAGCTCGTCTAAAAAGGCGACCTATAGCTCGTCTAAAAAGACAACCTACAGACGTCATACGGCTCGTCAACAATGACGACCGACGGTTCGTCCCGACCACCTACACCTAGTCCACGTACAGCTAGTCTATAAAGGCCACCTACAGCTCTTCTATAGAAACTACCTTAGATCTCTTAGTTTTCCGCTTGTCTATGAAGATTGCATGTCCTTCAGCTTGTCTATAATGGCTCTTGCTACATACATAATAAGATTTAAGTTCCCCAATATTCCTTACCTTATTGCATCCACAAACATCATTGCACTCAAATATTATTGCAGGATCTTCATAATTAAAATCCACACTTAAGCGTCCCTCAGCGGTATACCAGCATTGTCCTGAAGCCCCAGTACATTGGCAGCTATCAGTAACACAACTAGAACAACAACACAGACAAAAGCAATAACATAATACTATTCCAAGTGTCTTCAAATCATCCAAACTTACCCATCCAAACACGTACAAATACGCATTTGTGAAACCCTTCGATCAATTTGTACAGAATTTTGCAGAATTATAGTATCGGTAATATAACGAAAATCGGGTAACATAATTTGATCTGATTCCTCAACAGGCACAGCGTTATTTTCATTACGCAAAGCTTGTATGGGACACAATTCACGACCATTCGAAATATCACCACAAACAATATGGGAACGACGACGATGTAAAGCATGCATACGCATTTGAAAGCCCACATGGCGGGCACAATCGGAGTTTTCATTTGGTATACAGTTATAGGGTAATTCATCGGCTCGATTTTTTAACATTAAATCAGCACCGTTAAAGATTAAAAGTAAACTAAGATTTTTACTACTATGACGGCAAGCAATGTGGCTGCAAAAAAATAGGATTTTTTTCAAAATTAATAGCCTGGACCAGGAAGCTCGCTTTTGGTAAAACTTACAGTGGCGTTTCACCTTCTACATTTTGTATATTACAATTGATACCAGTTTGCAATAATACTGTAATGGTATCCAAATCATTGTTGTGTAAGGCGGCCCAATGTAGAACCGTGTTATTGTCATTATCACAGATATTGGGATCGGCACCTTGTTGTAGAAGTAAACTGTAAAATACAAAGCAAAGACATATTAGGGAAACTTTAAAGAAAGTTTACTCTTAAGCTCACCTCACAATATCTGTGTGGCCCAATTCAGCTGCCCACACCATGGCTGTCCAACCGCCATCATCTTGGGCATTAATAAAACTTAAAAATTGTGATTGATTCTTACTGGCCTTATAGCTATAAACGATTAGTTGTACTATTTCCAAATTCCCGGTACGGGCAGCAATATGCAGAACTGTGTGACCATCAGGACCCTTTAGAGAAATAAAAATAGGGTTATAGCAGATTTAGGAAAATATTGTTATTGTTCTCTTACCCTTATGGCCAAATCGGCTCGATGTTGTATAAACAAATTGACAATATCGTATTTGCCCTCATTGACCGCACACATAACAGCTGTGCGCATTTCCTGATCCATTTTATTTATAAAATCGCTGCCAATGCCTTTGCACAGCAACAAATAGGCCATTTGCAGGGTGCCAAATGTGGCAACTAAATGCAAACAGGTGCCATTGTAGCACTCACGCATGCAAGTCGTAACATCATATTTTGAAACTAGAGGAAAAAGGGGAATAACAAAAACAATAAATTAATAACAAAACAATTTAGAAGATTTAAGGGGTAGAAGAGGAGGAAAAGTTGCTTGCTCTCCGGTAAAAACATTCAAAAGTATCGATTGCTTAAGGCAGTTTTCCATTCGCTAAAGGGCGCTTTTATAGACAGTTATCAATCTATCAATAAAGACAACCAACAACTCGCCTTTAAAAACGACCTAAAGGTTTTCATTAAAACTCCCTTCTGGCATGCCAATATATTCGCTCTTTTGGCATCTAAATTAAATATCCTTCTACTTACCCAAAATTTCAGCTACCCTCTCTAGATCATCATTTTTAACAGCATAATACATATCTTTGGTTGTAAACTCATTAAGAGTGGTGGTGGTGTTGGTACTGCGTGAACGTCCACGAGCTGATACAACATTCATTACGGATTCTGGTATAAGTTGTTCATAATTAATTTTGGTATTTGGTTTAAACGCTATGGGATGTGTAAAGCAATTTGTGGAGGTTTTGTTTTTATTATTGCCTTTTCCAGCGGAATTGTTGTTATTGCTTGCACTAGATGCCGTCGTCGCACCCAGAGGTCTTTGTGATGAGGAAAATATTGGCACCGTATGACTTTTCATGGTAATGGTTGTTGTTTTTTCGGCAGTATCAATTCCACAGTGGGGACATTTTAAAACCAATGTACGACTAGTATTTTTCGAGGCAGGTTGTTGGGGATCATATTTGGAACTTAGTACAATGCGCTGGGCACAGGAGGCATGGAAAAAGTGATGATTTTTACACAAGACAAATTCACCCTAGAGAAAAAGAGGAAATAAGTTAAAACATATTGAAAATATTTTTATCCTTTCAAAACCTGTCTCACCTGTGTACAAAAGATACCACATTCAGCACAGGAGTTGTGGGTCTGTAATCTCCTTTTGTGATCATCACATAGTACCAAATAACCCACTCTTTGACTGGGACGAAAAAGATTGAGTATTTCACCGTTAAGTTGATTGGAACAACCCACTTTCAAATCATCGATGTTATCAATGGCACAGCAGTATTGGGTCTCAGGTGTTTTTGGGGTATAATATTTGGAGGTGGCCTGACAAAGACATATCAAGTTCATGTTCTTGGTATTGGAGGCGGAGGCTGTGGTTGCTTGAGTTGTTGTTGCCACCGTTGAAGCATTTAAGTTTCTCAACTGCTTGGCATCCAGTTCCAGAGATTTTTCAGTTACGGGTTGTTTTTGTTTTTGATTGCGTCTTGTGTTTGAAGTTGTGGAATTTGCGGCAGAGGAAGTTGATGTATTTACAGTTTTAGTTTGTGTCTGTGGCTGGCTGCTAACTTGTGGTTGTGGCGGTGTAGATTCTTTACGTACCCTCAACGTAACACTTGGTTTACCCACTTGTATTCTTTTGGCCGGTACAAATTCCTCATTATCACTAAGACTATCATTGTCACTAATCTCATCGCTGCCATTGCGTCTTAGACCCAATTTTTCAAAATGCTTCTCTTTTTGTTTGGCCAATTTTCGTTGCTGTTTCTTGCTAAGCTTTTTATCTTCGGGTGAACGATTTACATTCCATTTGGAATTTTTGATTTCATGTAAAAATTTATCTATATCGGGACAGGGTTTACGCAGTTGTTCCATTTCTTTACGTGATTTGGTGAAAAGTTTCTTTTTAATGGCACTTGAACCACTGGGATGTGTTTGATGCGACTGTTGTTGAGATTTGCTATCTTCAGACTTTTCACTTTTTATTTTTGACGAAGTAGTGGTGGCTGCGGAATTTTGTACAATTTGATGAGTGGGCGTGGAGTCGTTTTGTTCCAAACTTTCCCAATTTTGTGCTGTCATGCGAACTATGTTCTTGGTTTCAAATTCATAACGTAACTCATCATTCTCCAGTATTTTTGTAGTGGGTTTAATACGTCTCTGTGAACGCTTTGGTACAATTACTGTAGAATCAGCTGCTGGAGCGGTCGAATGGCGTTTGCCGCTATGACCTCCCACCGGAGGGGATACTTGTTCTTCGGTATGCTTTTCAGCCTCAATTTGTATTTTGGATTTGCGACCACGTTTCTTGGGAGGTGTTTTTTCGTCAATTTGTATACGCAATGCTTTGCGTGTTGGGGAATCATCCAACTGAGTATGGGACACTTCTTCTTCCTAAAAGAGAACAATAAAAAATAATTAAAATATTTCAATAAAAAAACTCTCCTTCAGCTTACCAATATTTTAAAACCATCCAAGCGATTACACAACCTTTCACTTCTCCTCATGCGTTTACCCTCTTCATCATCATGTTTATTGTTGTTATTTGATTCTGTTACATCTTCCTCCAATTGTTTGCGTTTTCTACCGGGTTTACGATTGTCATTTGAATTAGGTGAATTCGTTTGTTCACTAGTTATCTCCTGAGCTTGAGTAGTTGTTGTTGTAACTCCTTCCCCTTCCGTGTTGCAAGGTTTCTTACTACGACCCCGTCCACGTTTGTGTAGGTTTTGGCTTGAGTTTGGTTTTTCCGTGCTATCTTTATCTGCTTGTGCCGGTGTTGGACTTACTTGAGTTATGATAGGTTCATTATTAACTAGAATTTCCAAATTGGTCATGTTGACATCTGCCGCCTCAGAAGCAGTTTTCTCAGCAACATCTTTCGCCTCAGAAGCAGTTTCCTGAAATGAAACAACGATTTTAACAATATTTCAATTAGAAAATTAAATTAATATAGCCTTCTAATATTGTCCATTTGTCAAAAAATATCCAGGACTATATAATGAAAGAACATGCAAGAAGAGAAAGTGTCAGAGTTTTAGAGTTTTGTGACCTAACATGGATAACTGTTCGCCTATGACTACCTTAGGAGTAAGTAGAAGATAAGTGGTGTATTCGGACCGATCTATTATTTACAAGCGTTGGATTTTGGATAGCCTTCTGATATCTGCTTATATCTGCTGAGCCATGAATATGATAAACATTGGCCGGAAATCCTCGGACAACATTATCTTCTTAATAGGCGGATATAAAAATGGCATATGACCAGACGGCTATAAAAATAGCAGAAGAATTAGGGGAAGGTGACGCAATCGTAAAACAAATAACATTACCTGCCATCTCATCCAATCTCTTGGGTTAAGTCGTCTCCTTTAATTGGCATACATACTTAATGTAGACATTTTAAGCCGACTCGGCGTTAGTCCCTAAACGGAACTTATGGTCGGAAAATTTTGAAATATTGGAACAAATTTCCTTTACCGACAGTTCTCAAATTAATTGCCGGCCTTCGGCCGGGGATTTAGGACTTTCTCCTATGGACAGGAGCCAATCTCGGGAACGGGAACAACATTTTCTTTTAAATTAAAAATTTCTCTAAGTAGCAGGCCTTTTAACAAGGGAATTTTCGGAACTTCAGAGTCCCATATCTCGGGAAGTATATATTTCCCCAACAAAAGTTATACAGCCTCGGAATGAGCATAAAAACACGATCAGTGGTAATAATTTCATATTTTTTTCGAATACTGTCGGTAAAGGAAATATATGCCGATATATTTTACATTTTTCTAAGGTTTACAATGACGCCCATATTGCCTTGCTCGGCTGTAAAAATATGAGAAACATCCATCATTGGTATATACGGAACTTTAAAGGCCCATATCTTTGTGTGAACTTTTTTTGAAAAAAGATATCGTTGTACTAAGGACCCGAAAGAACAATCTGTGGTAAATGTATCGGCACGATCTGCGTCCTGGTCTTAAGCCCAAAGTGGGTAATCTTCTCATATCCTTCCTAAATTAACAGCCTCCATTTCTAAGATCATCTCTATAAAAACCACTTTATTTAATTTGTACAAACCTGTCTAAATATATGAACAATAAATACCTAAACTCTCAGACTAATTAACATCCTTTGTTGTGTATGTATCTGTGTATGGAGCTAGCACCATATTTTATTTCATAATTCCATTTCATAATAGCACCATTAGGTCTTAATGAATGAATAATTTTTAGCGGGTTTTCCTCACATTTCCAAACAAACAAAGAAATAATTTTGCATCCTTTGATCAACTTGCAAGAAATATTCCCTCCTCTCACCTCCTAAAAAAAAATCATTTGCAAAAGTCAAAAGTCATATAAGATAAAAATTATCATAAAAACGGCTACTCATACACTTAACAGCTAACAGCTAGTTCCCCCAACAAAAACAACAACACACATTCACAAATACTTGTTATACTTACAGTTTTTGCACCTTTAACATCCCCAATGCTGTCAGCGTCATTTGCAACAGCAGCTGTGCAGTTGACTTCTGCCGTCACCTCCGCCTCTGTTGTTGTTTTGACTGAACTAGTAACGCCGGCAGTTTTTTCACTTTTATTATTAACACCACATTCATCAGCAGCACCACCACCCCCTTCACTTTGCAGTGGTAATGCGGAGCAGCGCCCTTCATCGGTGGTGTTGTTAATATTATCGGCAGCATTATTAAAATCTAACACCTCTCTCTTTTGTGTTTCCTTCCCGCTCTCCACAACCCCCTTCTCAACAACATCATCAACGATTTTGTTGTTGTTACTATTAGTTTGATTTTTCAATTCTGATTGATTTTGATTTGGCTTGCTGTTTGCATTGTTGTTGTTTTTATTTGTATTATTATCATCAACACCATCATTTTCGTCGTTGTTGTTATTGCCTTTAGCCACTACATTATTTATTTTCTCAGTGACAGAGCTGTCAACGTCAGTGCTTGTATTATGCTCACTACTCTCTTTATGTGTTGTGTTGGGGAAAACATCAGCTGAGCACTCCGACGACGTTACCTCTCTCTCAGTCATTAATAACAGCGTCGTCGTTGTTGGGCTTACCTCAACATCTTTGTTTTGATTATCAAAATTATCTTTATTTCCCGTTGTATTTGCAAGATGCTGGTGCTTTTCCGAGGTATTGTCATTAGATTTTGCAACTGCAACAACTTGTTGTTGATCTAAAATAGCAGCAGACTGCGCGGTCGCGGTAGATAATGATGTCGTTGACGTTTCAGATGCTGCAGCTGCAGTTGTTGGTGTGGGTGGTGTTTTACCATTTATGTTACTGCTAACAACATTTGATGGATTTTGTTCTTCCGCTTGCGGAAAATTGGTATTATTATCCAATTCTAGGTTTGCTGTTGTTGTTGTGTTGCTTTTGGTGCTAGTAGTAGTAGTAGACTCAGTGCTTACTAACAAAACTGGCTGACCTTGATGTTTTTCGCTAGCGCTCTTACTGACTTTCTTATTGTTGCTGTTGTTGCTGTTGATTGGGTGGTTTATGTTGTCAACCTGCAATAATTGTTGTTCGGACTTTGATGTATCTGTTACATTTGCGTTTCCTGTTTGATCTTGTGCTGTTTGTTTGCTTTTACTTTCATCTAAACTTGTCACTTTTTCTTGTTTCTTATCGCTGACTTTTTGTTGTTCTGTAGGGGTCGTCGTTGAGGTGGTGATAGTGGTGTTTGGGGATTTTACCACTACCTCCTCCTGTTGCCCTTCAGTTTTCACCTCTTGCTGCTGTTGTTGGTCTTCTGCTTTTGGACTAAGTGTATCTTCCAAGGTAGTGGTGCTGGAACTGTTATTGTCGTATTGACTTTCTGCCTTTGTCAAAACTGTAGCAGCAGATACTGTTGGCGTTGTTTTTCCATTGTTGGCTTTCTTATCTTTATCTTTTGAAGCAAATTGATTTTTGGACAAATTACGCCACTTTAATGTTTTATCTTCGTTCAAATTGACTTCAGCATTATTCAAATCCACCTCATTGTTAAATGTATTTGCCATACTGCTAAACAAGCTATCCAAGCAGTCAGTCATTTTGCAGCCGTTTTGTTTTTTTCTAGTTTTTTTTTCGAGCAATTATTATTTTTTAATTTTCAATTAATAAGTGTCGCTGCCGTCCGTTATTAGCTGCAGAACTGGCTGGCTAATGATTTATTTCAATGAAAGAAAAATACTTTTTTTGACGTCACTTCTTATTTCCCGTATCTTGTTTTTTCTACACATAAATTTTCTTCATAATGTTATTTGTTACAATTACACGCATTCAACTGCCGTTAACTCACCGTAATCATAATTCTTGCACATTGTTTTTAAATTTAATTTCATCAATTAATTATTTGCATTTTTGTGTGTGTTCCTTAATGTTATATTTTGCTTCTTAACACATAAAAATCACACAACAAAAAATCTTTTTATATCTCTCTGTCGGTCTGTGTTGTGCTGCTGTGGTGTGCTGCTTGCTTTTGTGTTACTCTTGTTGTTGTTGTTTTTCTCATTAAGATTTTCTTGCTTTGACGAGGAGCACCATTCGAGACTTTGTTTCCACAAATAAACTCCCATAAATCACTATTTTTATCATTGTGCCAGATTAATTTTATGAAATATCCATTAAATATTGGAAATATCTTTGATTTTAATATTTTTACAGCATTTTTTCAACAAAAATTGTAATTATCTTCACGTTTCCTTTTGTGTGGTAGAAAAACAAATCTCTGGGGAAGAGAATGAAGCCGAACTAATCAAAACCAAAGGCGTAAATAAGGTAGTTGTATATGGCGCCGTCGCAAGTCATTGAACGGCCTTTAATTTTATATATAAAAGGGTGTTTCACATGCTGCAATATGTCAAATAATTTGAGGGAATTTTAATAGTTATTTTTTAAAAAGAATATTTTAATGTGGGCCTTTTGAAACCGATATAATATCATTTAATGCTGAATTTTTGTTTTATTTTTCTCAAATTTGAACGCGATTAAACGTGTTTTAACGGGTTTTGGTATGTTCCTTTTCTTTTAAGAGTGGTAAAAGTGACAAAGTAGCAGCAGTTGCGAACTGCTCTCATATCAATTGTATGCTTATGCTTGATTTCAAATGAAAACTCATCTGAAATCGATTGGATTTCATTTGACGTTTAAGCAAAGGAATTGAACACCTTTAAAGGAACACCTTTCGAGTAAAAAGTGGTAAAACTTGAAGATTCTTGCACGTAAAGAAACAGAGATTTTATAGACAAGTCTATTAAGGCCTGAGTACATAAGCTGCCTCGCCAGCTTTCCTTGCTTCTGATAAAAGAATAAAAAAGAAAGGGTCAACCTAGTTGGAAATTTTCTCGAGCTTCTTTATTCTTTTATTTTATTTTTATTATGTCAGAAATGAAGCAGGAAAGTAAGGCAAACAGGCGAGGCAGCTTATGTACCTTGGCTTTTATGAAGTTACAGCAAAGGAGCTGTTAAGCCGTAAGTACATCCAACGTTTCAATAAAGTTGGACGTCACCTTTCTGATAAAAGAATAAAAAAATATCTATGTTGCTCTTGCTCTTTTATTCTTTTACCAGAGTTGACGCCCAAATTTATTGAAACAGATTTTTTTTCCTCTAAAAATATGAAAAATAGAATATTAAAGGTAGAATTAAACGTGACATAACCATAATAATCAGCTGATTCAACTAAACCTATGGAAATCAATGTATTCTATTAATAATAACATAACATAATGCCGTAGCCGTACCATAAGAAACCAATTGGGTTTTGGTTTTCTATGGTTATGGCGTTGATTTTGACATTTCTGCTGCTGTTTTTGCAATTTTTCCGTTTTTCTGCCATACAATTTTGGCCTAGTAGAAACTAGCAGCATGCCATTATCATCTAAATACGATAGCTGATACGTTGATTTTGACATTTCTGCTGCAGTTTTTGCAATTTTTCCGTTTTTCTGCCATACAATTTTGGCCTAGTAGAAACTAGCAGCATGTCATTATCATCTAAATACGATAGCTGATACGTTGATTTTGACATTTCTGCTGCAGTTTTTGCAATTTTTCCGTTTTTCTGCCATACAATTTTGGCCTAGTAGAAACTAGCAGCATGTCATTATCATCTAAATACGATAGCTGATACGTTGATTTTGACATTTCTGCTGCAGGTTTTGCAATTTTTCCGTTTTTCTGTTATACAATTTTGGCCTAGTAGAAACTAGCAGCATGTCATTATCATCTAAATACGATAGCTGATACGTTGATTTTGACATTTCTGCTGCAGTTTTTGCAATTTTTCCGTTTTTCTGCCATACAATTTTGGCCTAGTAGAAACTAGCAGCATGTCATTATCATCTATCATGGTACAATAATACAGGTAGCATTATCATGCCAGCTGATGGTAACATAATGTGTCAACTGCATTGAATTGATGTCAAATTTTGACATCTTATGTTGCCAACAATTGCCGATGCGGCTACCTGTGTATTTGTACCATGTCATCTATATACGATAGCTGACACGTTGATTTTGACATTTCTGCTGCAGTTTTTTGCAATTTTTCCGTTTTTCTGCCATACAATTTTGGCCTAGTAGCATTTCTGCTGCAGTTTTTGCAATTTTTCCGTTTTTCTGCCATACAATTTTGGCCTAGTAGAAACTAGCAGCATGTCATTATCATCTAAATACGATAGCTGATACGTTGATTTTGACATTTCTGCTGCAGTTTTTGCAATTTTTCCGTTTTTCTGCCATACAATTTTGGCCTAGTAGAAACTAGCAGCATGTCATTATCATCTATATACGATAGCTGACACGTTGATTTTGACATTTCTGCTGCAGTTTTTTGCAATTTTTCCGTTTTTCTGCCATACAATTTTGGCCTAGTAGCATTTCTGCTGCAGTTTTTGCAATTTTTCCATTTTTCTGCCATACAATTTTGGCCTAGTAGAAACTAGCAGCATGTCATTATCATCTAAATACGATAGCTGATACGTTGATTTTGACATTTCTGCTGCAGTTTTTGCAATTTTTCCGTTTTCCTGCCATACAATTTTGGCCTAGTAGAAACTAGCAGCATGTCATTATCATCTAAATACGATAGCTGATACGTTGATTTTGACATTCATGCTGCAGTTTTTGCAATTTTTCCATTTTTCTGCCATACAATTTTGGCCTAGTAGAAACTAGCAGCATGTCATTATCATCTAAATACGATCTAAATACGATAGCTGATACGCTCAGTTAAAACAGAAGGAGAGGGTAAGTGTGTTGAATTTTGACGCTATCCGTGTAAACGACGACGAAATTAGTACCGTTTACGCGTATGAACTCGTGTCCCTCTTCGGTAGATGGAAGGTGATACTTGCTGTTTTTGTAAGCCCTACATATCCAATGGATGACATCAGAGATATCCATCTGCCAGTTGCGTACAATGTTGCCAGGAATATTGGGGCACATATTGTATTTAGTGTGTGCGATGCGGCTACGCCCCATTTACAATTAATAGCGCCATTCTATTTAAATTCAGTTTATCTAGACCGGACATAGAAAATATATTGGGGTACCCATATCTTGTGCCGCATTAGTTCGGGTTTCGTGAAAGGAACATTACAATATTATGGGGAAATGCCCAATTTTAATTATGTGTAATCGTATTCCAGCCATGAAGGAAGATTGCGGAATGGGTACTTTTACGATACCTTCAACATACAAAATTTTAAAGAAATCTTCAACAAGGTGGTAGCGACCGAAATAAGCGATCGTGATGACATTAATGAAATGAAATGATGAAACGCGGACCTACCAATTACCACAGCTTTTATAAGAAAAATGGCAATGTTTTGCAGATTTATTGAAAACGAGCATCGGTAAGCGATGAAAGTACGTGAAAAAAAGACTCTTGATAAAACTTCAAATTTTCTTGAGCCACGTTGAATGTTTTGCAATTAGGACATACATAGGCACAATAAAAGCGTTGCGAATCATGATAAATACATACGGCGAAATAAATATTATGCAGAAATTAACATCTCATAATAATATCGAAAAATTCTTCCATGAGATAAGAAAAAGAACCGAAGGCACGCCGACCCCTACAACAATGCGCTATGCGAAATATCGGCCGGATGCATGCATAGAAAATACAGGGGAAATCATTAGCGATTTATATTGGGCAGAATACCGATTTCTTAGATAAAATAAATATATATTTACCTAAATATAAAATTTATCTTGCAAACATGTAATTATCTGGACTTTTTTTCATAATTGATATCCGATACTTAAAATAATTTACTTTCAAAATGTTGGGTGGGAGGTATCTGAAGGAGTGGACCGATTTGGCCCATCTTCGAACTTAAATCAAATCTGGACAAAATATTTGGATAGCGAATCGATTGATCCGTTCGTGAGTAATCGTGCGCACCAGCCAGACAGACGGACCTTGCTAGATCGACTCAAAATTGTCTGAAACGGATATCGTACAAACATACTTGCGGTCTAAAACCATTATTTCGATGAGGCACATTTTTGGTCGTAGTAAAGTGTATATACACTTTTTTAGCATAAATGCTGAGGGTATAAAAACGTTGACTTTTCACCAATGAAAAAGAAAGTCTGTTGTTTTCCTGCTCATGAAATGTGTTTTTTATCTGTTTCTAAATCAAATTTCTCTAAAAAACAGGAAACAAAAAGTAAGAACAAGTGAATGTATGTTTCTGTGAATGACGAATGGTGTCGTAGAAACGGGTTAATTCGTATACGTGGTTCGACGACCGAACAACGTACATGAAACGCTCGTGTGAACATGACATAACAAAATGTTGAATCAGGTACAAATATTTTTCGACATTTCATAATAATTTGTCCAAACTTAGTTCAAGTTCAAAGATGGATTATATCGGTCCACCCTTCCGGTACCTCCCCCACAAAAGTTCGAAAATGTTCGGAAAATTTGTGCGTACGATAACTCTTGAAGGGAGTAACCGATTTGGTCCACACTTTGCACATTATGAAATTTCTACCAGACTTAGATGAGGTTCCAATATGGACTCAATCGGTAAACTCCTTCGAGTACCTCCCACACAAAATTTCGGAAAAGTTCAGTTTAGGATCTACTCTCGAATCGCCTTGGTTTTTGTTGTAACGTCTTGTATTCACTGTCCCCTATACGAAGGTACAAGTTTCCTCAGGGGCAAGTCCATACTTCCTGAAAACATATCCTGAAAGTTGAAAAACAAACCCTATGACACAATATTTATGGGTGGAAGAGCAAGATAATTCTCGAACGGAAATGCCGATTCCGGCCAAAATTTGGCCTTTGTAATATTGTTTCCAAACTTAGTTTAAGTTCGTAGATAAGCCATATCGGTCCACTCCTTCAGTTACCTACCCCACACAATTTCAAAAATATTCGGAAAAATTGTACTTTACACATTCTCATAATATCTACCAGATATAGATCAGGTTCAAATATGGAATATATTCTTCCACTCGATCCCGTACCTCCCACACAAAATTTTGGATAAGTTCACTTTAAGACCTGCTATTGAATCACTTTAATTTTTGTTGAAGCAACTTACATTCGCTGCCTCAATTACGATGGTAAAAGTTGTTTCAGGGGCAAGTCCATACTTCTTGAGAAAACAGGCCGAAGGGTGTAAAAACCCCCTATGGCACCCCCATGGTCTATGTCGGTCCATTCCCTTAAGTACCTTTTCCGAAAATTTTTTGAACTTCAATCCAGTCATACGACCAAAATGTTGAAACCCCCTATATACGTAAGTTTTTTGTGAAAAAAGTGTTTCAATTTGCACAGGCTGAGGGTATATCTCTGTCGGCAAAGCCGACTGATACTTTTTTACTTGTTTTTTTTTTTGCAATTCATTTTCCATGGGCGCTGCACGGTTGTCGTAATCATTAGGTTTAGGTGTGTTTGTTTTTGTTTAATTTTGTAGAAACCATGTACCATTTATCTAATGGGGTTATGGAAGTCGACCATGGCACAGCCCTCCAGAAGCATGGCAAGGACTTGACAACTAAGTCCATACTGCATTCAGACGCCAAGGTTTCAACTAGGCTCCATTCTATACCAAACAACTGTATCCTAACTTGCCAGGGTGTCAGTAAAGTTGGGCGCCATTTCTGATAAAAGAATAACTCGATCTATGTTTCCCGTGCTCTTTTATTCTTTTGTCAAAAATTACACCCAACTTTACTGAAACGTTGGATGTGTTTTCGGCTTCAATCTTCTTTATGAGGATTAGTTAACGTGTTCGCAATTAAATTGACATTTCAGGATTTATAAAATTCAGTCAAGGCATAGGTATTCATATAAGGTAAATGTATGAATTACAACAACTAACAAATTTACAAAAACAACATTGTTGTTATTGAAAATTAATTGTCAAAGATAAATATTGTATATTTGGGTCGTTCCAAAAATTTGTTCAGGAAAAACATAAATACATTTTGAATATCCTCTAAAATAGAACAAATTTGAATCAAAATATAAATATAAAGCATTTGGAAATGGTATTTTATGGTAGCAAATTTCGAAGTTTCAAATTTCATGAGTAGACCCTATTACATTTTGAAAACTAAATTTACAAAAAAAGTAAGAATACAGCTGATTGTCACTTCTACCTTGTATAAATATGCCTTGAATCCAGTTATATGCAAATGTACTAATGAGAGAGAAGAAGGGTCGACTGAGAAAAAATGGGTTACCATTAATCGCATCCAAAATCGCCTAATAGGCTGTTTATATTATAGGTATTTGTCGGGTTAACCTTCTTATTAGGATTTGTTTGACGCATATACAATGGAATTGACATTTAAAACCCAGTTGGTTTGTTAAATACGGTTACATATAAATTTACTAACCATTTCACGAGGATTTATTTGACGTTTACGCTATGGAATTGACATTTGAAACCCAGCTCGTTTATTAAATCCGGTTAAATGCAAACGGGATATAAATCAGAACATACTTTATAGTATGTTTATATATATCCGGATTTAACAAACCCACTGGGTTTCAAATGTCAATTCCTTTGCGTATACGTCAAATAAATCTTCATTACGAAGGTAAACCCTGCAAAAGGCTATAACATAAAAATGGCCTTAGTTTTATTTTCTTTAATATTCACAAATATAACCAGCAAGCCAATAACAATTTACATCATTCCATTGCATGGTTCCAAAGAAGCCCAACAGTACACAACGTTCGTTGGAATTGCGCATATTATTCGGTTCATTTCTTGCCCAGTTGGTATAGTTAAAGGTGTGGCCACAGTTTATACAGTTGGCCATTCAGAGTTCTGTTAACAACATTTGACAACAAACATAATAGATTGTTCATTATTGTGATTTGATTTCCTTTGTATTTTATGTATTTGACAGCAAACTTAATAGTCAGGGCTAACTAGTTTGGGCTGAATGGCCAACTGTATAAACTGTGGGTGTGGCCATTTGATGTCCAAATAAATTTTCGAAAATCACCCAAATCATTGCCACCAATATAAAATGAGGTCATTTTACGTAATGGTCTTCTTATTCTTTCGCTTGGTGGTCCTTCTCTGGAGGGCGGTCTAGATGGAGGTTGTTGCCGTGGTGCACGGGGAAAGTCTGAAAATACATACGTATGTAAATAAAATATTTATTGAAAATGGTAATCCTGTTACTTACTTGGTAATATGACCTTCAATACCTGCTCAACATCATCTGATTTTGTGGAACTGTCAATGGTTAACAGGTTCATGCCTCGAGTAGTACATTCTAGCGATGCCAGAAACCAATTAAACTGCAAGTAATATAAGCAGATATATTAAAAACAAACAAAAAAAAACATTGTTCCACAACATCCCATACGGGACAAGGGAGACTTCTCTCATATCAATGAGTGCACCCCGATTCATATTTAGCTCAATGATATGGGACCTACTGTTTATCGCCGAGTCCGAACGGCGTGTCCTAAGACACCACTTATAGAGAAGTTTTTCAAGGCTGAAATACCCAGGAAATGTCGCCAACATTACTGAGGGGTATTTTGCCACCGTTGAAAAATGTTTGGTGTTGCCTGGCCGGGGAATCGAACCACCGACCTTCTGCGTGCAAGGCGGGCGTGCAGACCATTGCACCACGTTTAGATTTTCCAATTGATTTCAAATGTCAATTCTGTTGAGTGGTCATGTGAGTCGACGTCCACACTAGACTGATTTCATTGAAGAATTTCATGAAATTAGGCGTCGCTGGATCAAGTTCACTAGTTCCGGTCAATTTCATTTCATTAAAAAATTTCATAAAATTCGATCTAAGAACGCCTAATTTAATAATTTTTAGTGAAATTCACGAAATGAAGCGGGAAAGCAAGGCAATTAAGGCCTGCGTACATAAGCTGCCTCGCCTTGCTCTAGTAAAAGAATAATGAAAAGGGCTAGCTAGTTCGAATTTGTCTCAGCCGTTCTTTACTCTTTTACCGGAAATGAAGCGAATCAAGCAAGAAAAATCCATTGAGTTTTGGCCGTTAAGCTTAAAACTTATTTAGCTCTTTGCTTAAGTTTTTTTCTGGTAAGAGAATAAAAGGCAAAGGGCAACCTAGTTCAAATTTGTCTACCGTTCTTTATTGCTTTACAAGAAATACAAGCAATGCTGGCGAAGCAAGCAAGAAAAATCCATTAAGTTTCTGCCTTTAAGGCCTGGGTACATAAGCTGACTCGCCTGGTTGCCTTGCTTTCCTACTTCATTTCTGACATAATAAAAATAAAAGAATAAAGTTGGCCGAGCAAATTTCGGACTGGGTTGCCCTTTTTTATTCTTTTATCAGAAGCAAGCAAGGTAAGCAGGCGAGGTAGCTTATGTACCTAGACCTTTATCCTCTCTATACTTACCTCTTGCTTTGTTTCAATGTAATAGGTGCGGTTTTTAGGTGATGAATAATATTGCCCACGAATATTTCCAATAGAGCAAATAAACATAAAAAGAATTAAAGCAACACAACAAATGCACCTCATCGTTGTTAGAATTAAAAACATAGACTAATTTCATGAACAATTTCAAAATAATTTGGGGTTTTATAAATTTTGGATTTCGAATTTACATATGCAAATTCTGCATTTAGGTGAAGTTCAATGTGTCAGAATTATAATAAATATGGTTCATTTATTTTCATTTCAAATCCTCAGTCATATTACTGGAAATAGTCATTCAATTGTATTTTTAAACCGTGTGATTAATTTCTGATGCATGCTCGGTTTCCAACAATTCCAACTTTTGTTAATGGAAATCCCTTAACGATAAGAGCATACAACAATTCTACACTTTGATAGTACCCCAGCCAAGCTGGAAATTCATTTAGTTATTCGCGAAACGTCATGAAGTCTACATCGTGTTTTCTATTATTATTTGCTGCTTGGTGCATCGGAATCACAGTGGTATTTGCCGAGTACTATACATCAGCTCAAAATAATACATATTTTATAGAGATTAAAAATAAGGTATGCATTAAAACATCTTTAGAGAGGTTTTCAGTTGACCGAGACAAATTTAATGTTTGTGATGGACAGGAGGGGGCCTTAAAATCACGTCATAGATTACTATGTTAAAAATCATGAGACTATTAAAGGGGACAGGGATGTGAGATAAGACGTCTGAAAAGTAGATTTTATGACATGTTTACAGAATATTTAAACTGACAGACTGACAGACAACTGTCAATTTCATTGCTAAACGTCAAATAAAATCCAATAGATTTCAGATGAGTTTTCATATGACGTATACGCAAAGGAATTTAAGGGAACTATTAAAGTGCTCTTTACATCCTTATGAAATTATAAGGTGGCGTAAAACGTCAGCGTTGTGGTTTCAATTTGTCAATACAATTTTATTTATTTTATACTTTTATCAGAAATGGCGCCCAGCTTCACTGAAACGTCGGATGTGTTTTTGGCTTTATTGTGCTATGGATGGATAGTAGAATGTCTTGTTCTAAATCCGAACTACGGTCATGTTTACATTAGATCTTTTTGCCTGGTAAACAGTTTCTATGGGCATTTATTTGACATATGTATACGCATTGGAATTGACATTTGAAATCCAGTGAATATAATAAATTGCTCAAAGCAATGTTCGGGATTATGGTAATAGCAAATGATTTCATGGCTGATATTTTTGTTTTAACGAATCCGACCCTGTCTGAATCAAATGTTGCATATATTTTCAATTCCTTAGGGGTGCCCCCGTCAATGCGACTGTATAAGTAAACATCTGTCAATACATTTTCCGTCTGAAAAAACTTATGTAAAAAAGAGTCAAGCTACACTAATGAGCATTCAGGAGAATTGTCCTGACTCTTCGCGTTAGCGCATTTTTTCTGTTTTAATATCACTTTTTTCCATTTAAAACAATACAATACACTCTAATTTATTTGCAGTACAATTGGCATAACTCGGAAACACAATGTAAATTAAAAAATTTAACTCTGTTGAGCATTGAAAGCGCTGAAAAGACACAGGAAATAAATGAGTTAATCAATGAACATTTCAAGGGTAAGTGATTCTAAGATTTTTATGTAAAAAAAGTAATAACATTTTGTTATACACACACTTTTTTCTTCTTGCAGAAACAGAGAAACCTCTACTATATATTGGTGCTAACGATTTGGCAGAGGAGGGACGCTTTCGTTGGACTTCAAATGCTCATGAATTCAATTATACTAACTGGGCTGAATCTGAACCGAATAACTATAAAAATCATGAAAATTGTGTTCATATTGGTCTATATAATGATGGGACATGGAATGATGTAGATTGTTCAACAAAATTTGGTTATATTTGTGAAAAGAAGGAGGAACAAAAATAAATTTAATGAGTAGACAGTTTTTGTTTTTCTATAGTACACATGGCAGAACTACCAGGTAGTGGTATCATACCAGCTGATCGAATATGAAAAGTCAAATCCCTTTATAAACAAATTATTTTTGTTGTAATTTCCCCAACAACATAAAGAAAGTTTTGACATAACATATTAAAAATTTTACGATGCCACTACCTGGGTAATTGTGCCATGATAGTACATTTTAGCCGAAAATACATCAAACGTTTTGCTTTGTTTACATTTACGAAATCCACTCGATTTCAACTGTCAATTCCTTTGCGTATACGTCAAATGAAAACTCCTCCGAAATCAATTGGATTTCATTTAACGTTTAAGCTATGGATTTGACAGTTGAAATCGAGTGGATTTCGTAAATGTAAACCTAGCATAACAGTAAAGTTGGGCGTCATTTCTGATAACAGAATTAAAGAGCAACATAGATATATTTTGTTCATTCTTTTATCGGAAATAACGCCTAAATTATACGGCATTATACGGTGGAGTCGATGACAGAGAGGCATAATAGACATGTGGTAAATATCTTTAGGGTCGCTGATAAGAAATCATAGAAATATATGTCGGAACATTTTATAGCTCATTTAGACTAGCCATAAATCCTTGACTGGATTTAATAAATCCAGTACAAATCTCATTGCATTTAGATATACATTTTGGAGGATTTAAATGGCAGTCAGCTGATTTTTGTTCATAGCACAATTACCAAGGTAGATAATTCAGCCCATCTGAACGAATGTGAAACGTGAAATGAATTTTTTTTTGTAAATTGAATTCGCCTCAAAAACATACGTCAAATTACAAATTTATTGTTTAATACTGAAAATATGTGTGTTCGTTTACTCAAAATTTGTACAAATTGTTACTGGATGTTGTTCGTTTACTCTACAGTATAATGCAAAAGAGCTTATTCGATTGCAAGAAGTTACTGGACTTGTACGAATCTTTACAAATTATTGAGTAAACGAACACACCTAATGTTAGCACATTATGCTACTAATGCTAACTAAAGAGCAAATAAAGAATTATTTTATCGCAGTTCGCCCATCTAAAATAAATAAACGAATTATTTTATAGTTTAGACATCATAAATATTAGTCTTGGTTGATTAAAATCAACTTTGTACATCAAAACATTTAATTTTTCCGCCTTGTTTACAAATTTTTACATTTTAAATTATTTTTAGTGTAGCAATTCACCGATGCATCTACCTTGTTTCTTGTGCCAGCTTGCAACTTTTTGTATTTTCTAGCAACATGTTGCAAAAAAGAGAGTTGTATACGAGGATTTATGCCAGATTTAAAACAAATCCACTCAATAGGAGGATTTATTTTTGTATGGGAAATCTGGTAGATTTTGGCTGGATTTAGCAAATAAAACCTGATAATGGGCTAAATCCGGCTATTGAAGTCATATCTAAATGGGCTATTAGATTCCATGTCCGTTTCGTTATTAAAATGTAAAGATTAACAACCTGTTTCTGTATTGCGAAAGAGGAATGTGTGCGAAAGAAACACGTCCAAACTCTTGTGTGTTTTTCAAAATTGTTTTTTGTTTTGAAACAAAAGCAAAGGTAAAATTATTTTGAAAACAAAAGGTCGGGCGTGTTTCATTCGCACACATGCTTCTTTCGACATACAGAAACTGGCTGTAAAATACATTGAACTTTGTCCCGGGCCACACTAGAATAATTTCACTGAAATTTTAACATGAAATTATGAGTCTCTAGATTGAGTTCCATAGTAGAGTAAAATCATGAAATTGTTGTAATGGGGAATTCGGCCTAAGAACACCTAATTTCATGAAATTTTTTAATGAAATTCACGATAGTGTGGACCGGCACTTTGTTGCTTGCTTCACGTTCAATTTCATGTAGAGGAATAAATGCCAAGTACTACCTAATCCAAATGCGACTTTGGATTTCTTTATTCGATCGAGTATTTGCTCGTGAATGAAGAAATCGAACTATAAAAACCTATGTGTTCTTCAAAGAACATTAAGAAGGTAGATGGTAAAAATGTGTTTATTTTAAAGTAAAAACTAAAAAACAAAATTATTAATGATAAATGTAAATATTTGTTGAATTCGTGAACAATACTGTGGGTAATAATTTCGGAATAAAGCTTGGTTTACATTTACGAAATCCACTCGATTTCAATTGTCAATTTCATTGGTTCCGGTCCAAAATTTCATGAAATTAGGCGTTCTTAAATCGAATTCCCCACTACAACAATTTGCTTAAACGTCAAATGAAAGCCAATAGATTTCAGAAGAGTTTTCATTTGACGTACATATACGCAAAGGAATTGACAGCTGAAATCGAGTGGATCTCGTAAATGTAAACCAAGCCATAAAAATGTTCGAATGATTTATTTTTTAAACTTTTTGACATTATTGTAACAGATTGCTAATACATCTACCTTAGTCCCGGTCCACACTAGAGTGATTTCAATGAAATAATTTCATGAAATTAGACGTTCTTAGATCGAGTTATTCACTGCAGCAATTTTATAAAATGACTTCAGTATGGAAAACGATGTATGAACGACTAATTTTATAAAATTAGGCCTGTTCGATAACTTCGAAAGTAAAAAGTACTTCCAAGTTCTTGCAACTACTTCTCATTTCTCTTTTACTGAAGAAGTTTGTTATTGAACAACATTTTGTAAAAGTTTGTACAAATTTGTATAAACTTTTGTGTTATCGAACAGACCTATTATTTCATTGAAATCACTCTAGTGTGGACTGGGACTTAAGGGGTGTTTACACTAGCCATCAATGTCATATGACCCGAAATAAAAACATTCCATATATGTCCACACAGACAATGTGGAGACGTAGTTTCACTGCATTTTTGGTGGTGTGGACGCAAAAAGTAAATGGCGTAAGGAAAATCACCAAAATTGCACACATTAGTGAGTATATAACGATGGATGGATGGATTTTCCTTACGCCATTTATTTTTTGCATCCTCACCAGCAAAAATGCAGTAAAATTACGTCTCCACATTGTCTGTGTGGGCAGATATGCAATGTTTTTATTTCGGGTCATATGACATGGATGGCTAGTGTAAACACCCCTTTGGTAAATGTACGGTTGGTGGCGCGAATAGGTTTTCATAGTTCGATTTTTTCATTCACGAGTAAATTCTCGATCGAATCGAATATTGTAATTAGTACCCTGTTTGCACTTAACGGGATTTAATAAACCCGCTGGGTTTCAAATGTCAATTGCATAGCCCAAACGTCAAATAAATCCCCATAAAGAAGGTTAAACCGGCAAAAAGCTCTATTACAAATGCCTTTTAAGTGCAGGCTTCTTATTTACCGAGGCCTCTAGTCCAGTGGCTCAATTCTTGTTCTATAAAATTTGAAATGAAAACTTTTATAAAGGAAATAAATGTCAAATGAAAAATATTTTTCATTTCAAATTTTCATAGAACAAGTATCCAGCCCCAGGGTGCTCTAATAGAAAATGTGTTTATATATTGCAGTCCAAACGACTGATGCTTACTATCAATTTACGCTGCCGTGAAGAAACGAGAACGGAAAAATCTACCACAGGCTACCAGACAATTTTCTTCGGGTAAAAAATGGTATAACTGATTTTTCGACATTTGTTTGGCGATTCTTTGACAATGAAGAAAAAAATGAACAAACACAGAAGAAAAAAAAACGAACGCTAACAAAATTAAGCTTGGTTTACATTTACGAAATCCACTCGATTTCAACTGTCAATTCCTTTGAGTATATGTCAAATGAAAACTCATCTGAAATCCATTGGATTTCATTTGACGTTTAAGTAATGGAAATACAGTTGAAATTGAGTGGATTTCGTATGTGTACACTCACTTAAAAACTGTGAAATAAAAGAAGAAAAGTGAATTTTTATGTCTTTTTTTGACATTGACATTGAATTCTTGTTCTATGAAAATTTGAAATGATAAATATTTTCTTTATAATTTTTTTCATTTGACATTTATTTCCTTTATAAAATTTTTCATTTCACATTTTCATAGAACCAGAATTGAGCCCCAGATCTACCATTTTTTCGTTTCTTTACTTTTCTGGTAAAACTGGTCATGAGAGAGCAATTTTGACAGTTTTCTCTTTTACCATTAAAAAAAGTAAAGGAAAAAACGCCCATGTCATGGTACAATAATACAGGTAGCATTATCATGCCAGCTGATGGTGACATAATGTGTCAATTGCATTGAATTGATGTCAAATTTTGACATCTTATGTTGCAAACAATTGCCGATGCGGCTACCTGTGTATTTGTACCATGGCCCATGTTGAACATTTTTGCTCGCCCAATTTGTCGTGTAAAAAGTTTCTAATGAGAAAGCTATTCAGCGCCAAAGAAATGTTCGTTTTGCAACTTTTTTGGTGTACGGGAACACATTTTGGGGAAAATGAGTTAACTGTGTAAAAACTTTTTAGTTCTGGAACGAAGCTTGACTGTCTCAGTTGACCTTTGCTTGATGTTCTGTTTTGTGAGACCTACTGGTCACCTTTTCAGGAATTTCTCTATACCTTCAGTAAGAAGTCAGTAGTCTCATCTCCTAGATCGGCTAGGTAGTACAGTGACTATTTTTTTGATGTTCTATTAAGTTTTTATTATTTTCCGGGACACGTGGTTGACCTGCCACAAGGACTTCTTCTCCGTTACTTTAATTTGATATATGAATAAATTTTATAGTGGTGCTTTTATGTCGGGATATATGGTTATGTGGTTCTATATACTTTGTACAGTTTATGCAGCTTTTGATTTTTAAGCTGATCACCTTCTTCTGTGCTGTAGAGATGTTTGGTTTTTGTCATGATCATTGTGTTGGGCTCCTATTCAGAGTTGTTATTTGTAGTCCCGAAGAACGTCGTGAGGTTTCACAAATACCTTATAAACGCTTGTTTTCAGAAAAAAGGCAACCTTTATGATTGTACCAATAGAATCTTCAAGACGAAATGCACTTATTTTACACCGTTGGAAAGGTTCGAATAATATTATATAAAAAAATTGATTAAAAAACTTCCAGTGGCTGCTCTTCAGTTATTAACAATAATTTTTAACAATTGCCTCAATATCAGTTACTTTCCTGATAGTTGGAAGGTTGCAAAAATTATTCCAATACCTAAAAAGAGAAATGCAACTGACGTAAATAATTTTAGGCCAATTTCTTTATTATCGAATCTAGGAAAATTATTCGAGAAGGTAATAAAATCTAAAATGAATATTGGTGTTCCTACTTCCTATATTTCTCCCTATCAGTTTGGGTTTAAGTCAGGACATTCAACGGAACATGCTCTGCTTAAATTTGAAGATGATGTGTTATGTAACTTAAGACAAAAACGTTGTACGGTTGCGGTAGCACTGGATGTCGAAAAAGCCTTTGACAAAGCCAATCACATAGGTATAATTTATAAGATGATTAACATTGGATTTAAACCAAATATTATAAAGCTTTGTCAAAGTTTTTTCAAAGATAGAAAATTTTTTGTTTATCTGTCTGGTTCAGAGTCTGCTTTAGGTGAAGTGAGTTGTGTTGTCCCTCAGGGCTCAATTTTGGCACCACACTTCTACAATATATATATGAGTGACTTTCCTCATCAATTCCGAAATTGTCAGGGGATTTTGTATGCGGATGATGCTTTGCTTTACTCTCACGCTGAATCTCCCAACAATGCATTATCGGAGCTTTCTCTTTACCTCAATATGGTTAACAATTTCTTCACTGATTGGGGAATTAAGATTAACATTTCAAAATGCCAAGCAATTTGTTTAAGAAACGCATCAGGGAAATGTAAGTACTTTGTTGTTCCCCAGAGCAAGAACCTGCATTTGTTTCTAAACAACGAAGAAATTCCCTTTGTTGAAAATTTTAAGTATTTAGGAGTACATTTTACAAAACTACTGAAATTTAATAAGCACGCCCGTCTTGCTCTTAGCAAGGCAAATGGAATGAAGGCTGCATTTTCTCCCTTATTCAACAATAAGTACCTTCCAAAAGAAACAAAACTATTAATTTACAAGGTCAGCATTCGCCCTCTCCTTTTATACGCATTTCCGATTTGGTTTAGCATATCTCCGTCTGTAATGCTCGAATTTTCTGTTTTTGAGAGAAAAATTTTGCGTTTATGTGTAAATAAAAATTTCCAGTCTTTAAACAAACGATTCCCAAATTGGTACATATACGATTTAGCAAACATTACGCCCCTGCCCACTTATGCGTTAATTCGAATATCTGTTTTTTTATCCCGATTAGCTACCTCCCCTAATCCTTTAATTGAAAATATTTTAGCGAACCAATCCAATTTTAACTGGTCAAAAACTTACTACATTTCACCGTTAGGCTTCAGTGAAAGTGATTTAGTTGCAAATTTACTTTCAGGAATTCCAAATTTTTATACAAAATCTTTAAGTAGTTCTCATAGGGGTTGATTTCCCACTAGAACTTTTTTTTTTTTTACTTAGTTTTAGGTTTTAGTTTTAAGTCTTAGTTTGTAAGTACTAGTTTTAAGTCCAAACATCGGAGTTTTCTCTCCCTGCGATGTTAACGCTATGAGCAAGCGTGTTACCCTTTATTTTCCAATTTAAAAAATTGTCTATCGTATCACTAAAAACACGAGTTGAATCTCCTCTACCGTTATTAAAACAATACACTATAGTTTTAAGTATGTCCAATAATGTTTGTATTTTGCTTTAATGACTCGTAAAAAGACTCAATAAATTCCAACTTCAACTTCATCTATATAAAAAATTACCAATTAAAAACAATAAGCGTAACGTCAATTTACTTAGGAGTTTTTTTATTATATAATTATTATTATTTAAAAATCTATGTTTTTGATCCGTTGGCTATTGAAAATATATTCTTAAAGTCCACACTCATTCACCCCTTAGCCGGTAAAAGGGATTTATGATTACATTCATTGATTTTAATTAGGAATACCCTGCACCTCACAAATTAGGCTTTGACCACAGAATCCGATAACTCTTCAACACCCAAGGCATGCTCACAAATAAAACCATATTTTCGATCGCAATTAATATCATTCCACTTCTCATCACCGTGGAAACCGATATGAACACAACGTTCATTCAGTTCTTGGTAATTATTTGGTTCCCCCTTTTCCCAATTTGTATAGCTGAAGATTTCACCCTTAGCAATCCATATAAATTCACGGAATTCATCTAAATCATTGGCACCGATATATAGTCGTGGTATGGGTTTCTTTTGAACTGCAAAAAAGAAGAGAAAAATAAGAATAGATTAGTATTTGTGGTCAGGCGGAAGTTATTTTCCTAGATAATTACATAGAAAAGCTTCATTCAAAACTACGTTTACATCGTCGGCCTTTTCCTTGCTATCAATGGTGACCAGATTCATTTTGCGATTTTTACATTCTTCCAGGGCTTGAGACCAGGTGTACTGCCAAGAGAAACAATTTACAAATGACAGGATCTTATTTTCTTTTAGCTCAAGTCCTTCCTTACCTTATTTTTAGGTTCTATATAATATTTATATGTTGAAGTTTTGTAGACATTTGTCTCAACTTCCTTTTCTTCCTGTCCCAGTACTGCTGCTCCATTCCACAGAAAGAGCACGTTCAAGATAATGTAGAACAAACAAGTTGTTGCTTTCATTTTGCTGTTCAAATATTAACTGCAAGCGATAGCTAAAAACAAACTTTGCATGCCTGCCTAGAAGAGGCAGTAAACGCTTGTGGTTTGATGATATATTTCTTAAAGCTATCGCAATTTCCTACGCTTTGAAAATTACAAGCTAGTATACACAAGCATGGATTTCCAAATGATATGTGTTTTGCGAAATGTCGTCACTTATGCTCCGACCACTCTTAATGGAAATACAACAGTTTTGTTTGAACTGATAAGCCTCAAAAATATAGCACCTTTCTTATCAGTTTCAACAAAACTAAATTTCAAATACAATATGCATGTTTTGAAACGGTCAATGATTTTGGGAACGGAACTCATATGGTGGAAAGATGCAAAGAATGAAGGCCTCGGTACGGAAGTAGCTTGGCATTGTTGCTTATGTAATTTCCTTTATAAAGAACGGCCGAGCCAAATTCGAACTAGTACAATGCAAAAGTCCTTAGCCATTTCAAAGAACTTATACACATTTTTACAAATTTTTGCGTAAACGAACACACCTAGTATTTCCAAGAAATATTCATCATCATCACGGAAATCTTAACGACTACTTCTTATAGAAAGGGTGTTTCGCGCTTCGTTGTCAACAACTTTCACTTTTGCTTCTTTTGTGGCGCACCAGTGTCTAATACTAAAACATGCATTCGCCACAATTTGTATCGACATACATACATACTCTCGTAATTACATATTTTAATGAAACAGTTGATACGATTAAGAATAATGCGCCCAGTAAAATGTTCGATGACAAATCATGGTAAAGATTTGTCATGACATCATTTTGGATGCATAACTAAAGCCGTAAATACATTCAACGTTTCAGTAAAATTGGTCGTCGTTTATGATAAAAGAATAAAGAAAAATTCGATCCAATTCTTTTTCATTGGATTTTGCATCAATACTTTGTCATGACCTTTTGCACCAATTCCTTGGTACCGCATTTTCACCAATTGGGATTAACATTTTCAGTCCAATCATGTAATTTCTAATGGTATAATAGTACGTTTATATATAACCGGATTTAACAAACCGACTGGGTTTCAAATGTCAATTCCATTGCTTGTGTTTCAAATAAATCCTCATTAATGCTTGTTTTACATTTACGAAATCCACTCGATTTCAACTGTCAATTCCATTGCTCAAACGTCAAATGAAATTCAATCGATTTCAGATGAGTTCTCATTTGACGTATACGCAAAGGAATTGACAGTAGAAATCGAGTGGATTTCGTAAATTAAACAAAGTATAAGAAGATTAACCCTGCAAAAGGCTATAATATAGACATGGCCTTAAGCTAGAAAACGAGCAAACTTTCAATGTTTTCTTTTCCATAGAGACTTGTTAAAAAAAGTACGTGAACGGAAAAATGACAAAAATTGCAAACAATCGGACCGAAATGTCAAAATCAACGAATAGGCCAATCAGAGGCCAGCAAACATGCTTCTAGTTTCTAGTAGAGAAGAGTTTTATTCAGCCCATTTTTATTTAAAGAGACTTGCAAATTTTGCTATTTTTGGAGTTCGAGAATGGTTTTCTAGCACAAAATTGGAAAAATAGTACTAGATATTACAATTTTGTAGGTTCTGGAACACAACTAATATGTCAACGTTTCCCACTATTGACCGCTTACATCTGAATTATATTTTCATCATAAAGATTACTTTTGCGAACCACTACTATTTAATTTTGCTGGATAGGCGGGTAATGAGAGATAAGAAGCTAATACAACGACTAGCAAAGTATTATCACCAGAATGTGGGCAAACTCTCAAGCAAGTCTTTCATTCAAGAATTTACTATTGGAAAAAGAGGCAACCAAAAACCCATTTATTTTTAAGGAAATAACACAGTAATTTAATTTCATGAAATTGATTCTTCAAAGAAGTTTAATAGAGCATTTTATTTTTTTCCAAAAAAAAAGGATATTTTTCAATGTATTAAACTATTTTCTTAGGTTAGGTAAAGTCGTAAAAATAGTTATTTAAGTAACATATGTTGTATGTTACATAAATGGTGTTGTTATTGTTATTATTTCGTGCAAAAACATGTTTGTCCTCCATAACACAACAACATGTATTATTTTTATGTGTGATGATATTTTTCCACAGTAATTTTAATCCCAGATTGCTCTACCTCTCAACTCTGAACTACCTGTTTGTAGAGATTACATTTACGTTACCTATGCTACGTCATTTACTAATTACACATATTTTGGCCGCTGACCGTTAGTCCGTGTTTAGACACACGGGAAAGTAAATTTAGTTTTTAGGCAATAGGGGGTAGGAAAGAGTATTGAGGGGCTCTTTCCTCTCCGCTCTCTCCCAAAAACTCATGCTCTGTTCCTTTACGTGCCTGATGTTACCATTTTTAACCTGTAAAGTGTTCCCTTACTTTTAATAGCATACAATTTACATGAGAGCAGTTTACCACTTTTACCATTTTCTGCCACTGTTACCATTTTTAAAAGTAAAGGAACAGACCATCAATTTACTTTCCCGAGAAATTTGTGTGTCTAAACACAGACTTATATTGGAGAGTCACCAATACTACGTTTACATTTACGAAATCCACTCGATTTCAACTGTCAATTCCTTTGCGCATACGACAAATCAAAACTCATCTGAAATCCATTGGATTTCATTTCAGTTGAAATCGAGTGGATTTCGTAATTTATATTTATATTATAGCTTTTTGCAGGGTTAACCTTCTTTATGAGGATTTATTTGAAATATAAGCAATGGGATTGACATTTAAAATCCAGTGGGTTTGTTAAATCCGGTTATATATAAACGTACTATAAGTCGATGTTTAGACGTTCAAAGTTGATGGGAAAGAAATTTGAGTTTATGTGCGAGGGAGTGGAGAAGAATACTCGAAAATTGTGTTTTGTTTCTTTATTCTTTGCAAATCGTTCTAGTGTGGACCGGAACTATGTAACTCGATCTAATGCTTGGTTTACATTTACGAAATCCACTCGATTTCAACTGTCAATTCCTTTGCTTAAATGTCAAATGAAACCCAATGGATTTCAGATGAGTTTACATTTGACGTATACGCAAAGAAATTGACAGTTGAAATCGAGTGGATTTCGTAAATGTAAACCAAGCACAATAACGCATAACTTCATGAAATTATTTCATTGAAATCACTGTAGTGTGGACCGGGACATACTAAAGTCATATTATTAAATTGCTGTGGTGGGGCACTCGATCTAAGAACGCCTAATTTTATGAAATTATTTCATTGAAATCGTTCTAGTGTGGACCGGGACTATGGAACTCGATCTAAGAACGCCTAATTTCATGCTATTATATCATTGAAATCGCTCTAGTGTGTAACGGGACTATCTATACCCTAATTAGTTTATGACGGATTTTGCACGAGCGAACAATGTTCGCTTGTTCGTTGAAAAACGTGTGTTCCGTTATCTCTTTTTTGTACATAACTAGCGGTTGCCACTAGTACACACACTGCATCAAAGGATGCATGCATCACAATTTTTTAGCGATGTTGCAATAAATTGTAGTGATGGTATTTTTATAATTGTTTACAAAAATTTAATTTAAATAACGGATTTAAAGGAATGTATAAACAAATACGTTTTTAAAATGAGGTTTGACTAAAACATCAAACTATAATAAAACTTCTTAATTTTGTTCCGAAATGCAAAAATTGAATTTTATTTGTTATAGAGTCGAATAATATTGGTGCCGTACCTTCCAAAATTTTTGTCCAACATTTCAGGTATTATTAATTAAGAGTTCTCTCACTCTATAGATAAAAATTTTCGGAGTTTATTACCTGTATCTCATAGAATGGAATAACCCGAGTTTTGGAATATAAATTTTTAATTAACAATGTATTTCCAACAATTTAAAGAAACATGGCTGTTATTTACATCTATTAAAAATATTTTTACCTGTTTTGCATTTCTTTTTGAATAATTTTGTCCATATTTACATTAGGCAGACAATTAAAAATGTCTTATTTTTAGTTTTGATTATCATTAGTTATGGCAGAAATAATATATTTCACACACATCTGTACCATTATGGACCCATTTACGGATCGATATTTCAAGGATATAGGCATATTCAAGAGATTTATCATTAAACAACATTTTCTATGTTTTTCTCTGATTATCTCGGAAGATTTTGCGGACTTCGATTTTTTATGAGAATAAGAACACATATGCTCTGTTCCAGAACCTGCAAGAAGCTACTATTTTTTACTACGATAACATTTTTTCCTTTTTGTTATCGAAAAAATAGTAAAAATAATTAGTAGATTCTTGATTAGTGGAACAGACCAATTTTCTCTTATAAATGTGATTTGAAGGAAGTAACTTTATGTTTGAACACGAAATACGCTCCAAACGTTGAATACGAAACACTTCGATCAGTTTACTACAATGTTGTTATGAAAGATAGTTCAAAGTGCCAAAATATTAAGTATAGTCCACAGAATTAACGATAAAAATTAAATATCGCAGTATTTTAAATGGTGGATTCGACTATTCTGATACCTGGGAGCGTTTGGGCATGGAAATAGCATCAGAAGGACATTTACTTCACAAAGATACCCAACTTTTTGGCGGTTTTTTGACTCAAGCTTACTGAAAAGTGTATTTTAAGATAAATTATGTTCAAATATATTTTTATCAGTCCATAATATGCTCTGCCACAATCATTATGTGTGTTCGTTAACTCAAAATTTGTACGAATTTTTACTGGATGTTGTTCGTTTACTCTACAGTACAATGCAAAAGACCTTAGCCGATTACAAGAAGGTACTGGACTTGTACAAATTTGTACAAATTATTGAGTAAACGAACACACCTATTGTGGGGGGTAATGCCTTGTTCAGACTGATGGTAATTCGTTCTCTATTCGTTGTTCGATCCCAAATTACGATATAATTACTTCATTTCCCATACAAAATTTTGAGAACGAACAACGATTTGTGTACTTTGTTCAATTTAAATTACTCTCATGCCATGTTCAGACTAGAGGTAATTCGCTCTCTATTCGTTGTTCGACCCCAAATTACGATACAATTACTTCATTCCCCATACAAAATTTTGAGAACGAACAACGATTTTTGTACATTGTTCAATTTAAATTACTCTCAGAACGACGATAAAATATGTCCCATCTCTAAAGTGCAGTACACATTGTCAGTTTTGAATGTCGATATTTCGCAATTATCGATAACTGTCAAACCGACCAGCAACCACGAAACATTTTGTGGTTGCATGATGAATGACAAAAATGAACGGCCACACTAGCAAGCAACAACAAAGCTGTCATTCAAAACTGACAATGTGTACCCAGCTTAACAAATGAGAGAATTTATCGAAATAAATTAATTAAGACAGGAAAAATAAAAAATTAAAAATGTATTAAAAATCCAAAACTTTTTAGAAAAACTGCAAAACGCGAATGAAAAGTAAACGGTTTAACTACTAGTATACATTCAAATCATAGCAAATTTTCTCTTCTCTTTTACTACAGTTGCATTTCTTGTCCATCGTTTTAAATTCGCGTACAAATTTAGAAACAAAAATCAAATGCCTGCCGGAATGTCTGTATACCATAAAGATATGTTGGCAGGTCTCTCTCTCGTTAATTATTGAAATAGAAAAATATTTTTATTTGCTGAAAACACCAAAATTGTGAGAAAAAATAGAGAAGATAAATGAAATTAATGTAATTAAATATTAAATAGATATCTGAAAGAAGGACAAATAAGCTTTGTTCCAGAACTAAAAAGTTTTTACATGTTTTACGACTTTTACACATTTTACTCGAAAAAGTGTTCCCGTACACAAAAAAGTTGTAAAATGTTCACTTCTCTTTAAACAAAAATGGCGCTGAATGACGCTCTCTTTAAAAACTTTTTACACGACAATTTTGGGCGAGTAAAAAAATAGTAACATGGTTGCCGGCGTCTGATTGGCTGATACGCCATTTTTCCGTTCCCGAACTATTTCAAAAAACTTGTGTGTGAGAACAATTTTTTTACAGTTCTCTCTTTTACGAGTTTTACTATTAAAAATGACGGGAACGAAGCTATAATAATTAGTAGATTCTTGAAGTACTGGAACAGACCAATTTTCTCTTACAAATGTGATTTGAAGGAAATAACTTTATGTTTGAACACGAAATACGCTCCAAACGCTGAATACACAACACTTCGATCAGTTTACTACCATGTTCTTGTGAAAGATCGTTCAAAGTGCCAAAATATTCATTATAGTCCACAGAATTAACGATAAAAATTAAATATCGCAGTATTTTAAATGGTGGATTAGACTTGGGAGCATTTGGGGATGGAAATAGTATTAGAAGGACATTTACTTCACAAAGACACCCAACTTTTTGGCGGTTTTTCGACTCAAGCTTACAGAAAAGTGTATTTTAAGATGAATTATGTTCAAATATATTTTTATCAGTCCATAATATGCTCTGCCACAGTGATTGTGAGAAAATCTAATTGACAATTTTTGTAGGTATGCCTTATCAACCGAGTAGAATAGGAAAATATGACTTCAAATAAACTTTTTTCTAATGTCTAGAGATTCTATTCAAGATCTATTTATAAGGTCACGTAAGTAGCACAACAACAACTCTATTTTGGCCGAAAATTTTTCAATATGTCAAAATTTTTGTCTACGTTTTCATACAAATGATTCACAATAACTTAAAAAATGACAGATTGAAACTAATCAGCTGGTCATTTTATGCCACCTTATAATTTCATCATGGTTCTATTCTTAATAGAGAACTTATTTTGACATCGAAATTGCTCAGAAGATTACGATTTGAGTGCATAATTAAGATTAGATTTGTAATTCTGCACTATTTACCGGATAACAACGTCTGTAATTTCAAAATTTTCGCCTAGTAGTGGGATTCTCTAATGGGTACTTTACACGATATGTTTTTTACATATGAGTTGTTACTTTTTATATGTATACTTTTTACTTTTTAAATGTATACGCAAATTGACAACCACATGTAAAATAACATATCGCGTAAAACACCCATTACACATTTTTTGGTTACCGACAAAAATCGCTAAAACTAAGTCGCAAAATTATGAATGATAAGTATGAATAAAAGTTGGTAACACTGTTGCTATCGGCAGGACTTAGCGACACCTTTTTTTGACTGCTAACTTATAGTACGTTAGCTAATTTCCGAACTTAAAAGTATTTTAATTTTACCGATTTTTGTCGGCAACCAAAAAATGCGAATCCTACTATAGATCGTGCATATTTACAGCGTTTTCAGTATTCTGATATTTATTCATTACAAAATAAACAGGTAACTGCAGCAATAGGTCTGATCGATAACCCAAAAGTTTGTACAAATTTGTACAAACTTTTACAAAATGCTGTTCGATAACAAACTTGTTCAGCGAAGTTATCGAACATGCCTAATATCTAAACATTAGCTACCTTTATCACCGAAACTGTAATTTTAAATTTCGTTACAACTTTTGACACCAACATTTCTTACTTCATATTTTTCAATTTCAATTCCATATTGCATTGTATAACACTAGCTTAGTCGATGGTCAGACTAGCACGATTTCAACATGGCGACCTCAAGTTTATAGGCGAGGGGTATGAAGTAGTGAAACCCATGTACATGGTTTTCTGTGTTTGTTGTGTTGCCTCTTCTTGTTATTCGTTGCAAGATTTTTTCTTCCATTTTCTTTCATTTTTATTTTCTCAAGCAAACGTTAACAACAAAACAAGCATAAAAATATTTAATAAAAACATTTAATTAATGAAATAGTGAAAATTTTATTATTATTGTTAACTATTTTGTGTTGTTTTTTAGTTTATTTATTTTTGTTTTGTTTTTATTCGTTTGAGAAACACAACAAACGCGAATGATAAAATAAAGAGGACAGGCAAAAATCTTAAATTTCACGTTAACGTGTGTGGACACTAACGAAACTTGAAAAGAAACTTTAACGAAATTGGTTTCAAGAAACCTTGCTAGTCTGACCATCGACTTATACTACCTGCTAAAATCGTACATGTTTGTAAGAAAAATCACATTTGTTACAATATTACGAAAAAAATGCAACCCTACAAGTACCCATGGTACAATTACTTAGGTAGATGCCTCAGCCCAGCTGATCGAATCTAAAACGTCAAAAAACTAGGAATTCTCCATGAAAAATCAAAACAAACACCATATGAATTGGTAAGTAAGAGATAGAATGTGTTCGCTTTGTAGACAAACACATGCGATAAAAAGAGACAACAAGAGACCATTTGGCGAAAATGTTGACATTTTACATTACAAAAAAAATGCTTTGTTGTAGCAATTCGCCTATGTTTCTACCTAAGTAATTGTACCATGCAAGTACCAAAATATTGATACATGCATATCATGGTACAAATACACAGGTAGCCGCATCGGCAATTGTTGGTAACATAAGATGTCAAAATTTGGCATCAATTCAATGCAATTGACACATTATGTTACCATCAGCTGGCTTGATAATGCTACCTGTATTATTGTACCATGATGCATATTTTGGTGTACCTAGCCCAAGTTGTTGGTAGTCATTTCAGCTGAGAGAGTATAATAACAAAAAATAATAAAAATTTCTATTGAATTTTATTAGCATTTTGAAATTCGTTGTAACGGTCGGTGTCCCATAAAATCCCCAGGCCCTAAATTTTGCGAATATTGGTATGGCATATTGGCAACGCTGTTTTCGTGTTTGATGGCAACTATGTCAGACAGAGTAGTTGGCATGGTACAATTAGAAAGGTAGATGCATCGGCGAATTGCTAAAACAAAGCAACTTTTTTTTGTAATGTAAACTGTCAAAATTTTCGCCAAATGGTCTCTTGTTGTCTCTTTTTATCGCTTGTGTTTGTCTATACAAGTGTAGACATGCCATATCTTTCTTACAGAATCATATGGTTTTTTGTTTTGATTTTTCATGTCGAATTCCTAGTTTTTTGACGTTTTAGATTCGATCAGCTGGGCTGAGGCATATATGATTCGGTAAGTAAGAGATAGCATGTCTACACTTGCATAGACAAACACAAGCGATAAAAAGAGACAACAAGAGATCATTTGGCGAAAATTTTGACAGTTTACATTACAAAAAAAGTTGCTTTGTTGTAGCAATTCGCCGATGCATCTACCTTTCTTATTGTACCATGGGTAGTTGCATGGTACAATTACTTAGGTAGATGCCTCAGCCCAGCTGATCGAATCTAAAACGTCAAAAAACTAAAAATTCGCCGTGAAAAATCAAAACAAAAACCCATGATACAATTAGGAAGGTAGATGCATCGGCGAATTGCTACAACAAAGCAACTTTTTGTAATGTAAACTGTCAAAATTTTCGCCGAATGGTCTCTTGTTCTCTCTTTTTATCGCTTGTGTTTGTCTTTAAAGTGATGACATGCTATCTCTTACTTACCCAATCATATGGTTATTTGTTTTGATTTTTCATGGCGAATTCCTAGTTTTTTGACGTTTTAGATTCGATCAGCTGGGCTGATGCATCTACCTTCCTAATTGTGCCATGCAAAAACCATATGATTCGGTAAGTAAGAGATAGCAAGTGTTCACTACACTGTACAAACACAAGCGATAAAAAGAGACAACAAGAAACCATTTGGCGAATATTTTGACAGTTTACATTACAAAAAAAGTTGCTTTGTTGTAGCAATTCGCCGATGTTTCTACCTAAGTAATTGTACCATGGGTAGTTGGCATGGCACAATTAGGAAGGTAGATGCATCAGCCCAGCTGATCGAATCTAAAACGTCAAAAAACTAGGAATTCGCCATGAAAAATCAAAACAAATAACCATATGATTGGGTAAGTAAGAGATAGCATGTCATCACTTTAAAGACAAACACAAGCGATAAAAAGAGACAACAAGAGACCATTCGGCGAAAATTTTGACAGTTTACATTACAAAAAGTTGCTTTGTTGTAGCAATTCGCCGATACATCTACCTTTCTTATTGTACCATGGGTAGTTGGTAATCGAGGGGAGAGAGAGAGAGTAAAAAATTGGATTCCGGGAGAGTGAGAGTAAAAGAATGGTGGTGAAAAAGAAAAGAATAATAAAAAGAAACAAAAAAACAAACAACGGAGCACAAACTCGATTTCTCTCATCAATTTAATTTTGAAATTCTGTGAAGTCGGTTCGTGTCGCGAAACGGCGGATAATTGAAAGATTGAAAGAAGCAGCAACAAAATAAAAAATAAATAATTAAAACATACATATTTAAAAAAACAAATAAAATACATAACAAAAGGCAATTCGTACGATTTATTGCTAATAAAGAAAAAACAGTGTGTGTCTGTGTGTAAAATTCGAAAAAAAATTGATTTGTTTGTTTTTGTAATCTCTGTAATAATACTCCCACAAAAATTATAAATCATAGGAAACAACAAAACAAATGCAAAGGAGATTAAACAAAAATACAAATTAGTATTTTATCAGTGAAATGTGAAGTGTTTTTCAAATTATTTATAAGTGATTTTTATATTATAGGTGAAATAACACAACAACAAAGAAATATTAAAAAAAACAAGTGCAAAAAAAGCAAAGCAAACAAAATATACACAAAAACACCCTCCAAAACAAAAGCAAAAAAAAAAAAACAGTGAAGAAGCAGCAGAGCAAATACAACAAAAAGGGGGTTGTTTTTGCTAAATAATTTGTGTGGTGTTTATTTGTTGGTTGGTGTGCATATTTTGTGTCAGTCCCATGAAGTAAAGTGTCCAATTGAGTCAGTGAGTGAATGGACAACAGTCAGCCAGTACGGAGGAGAATTTCAAAAGAAACATAGAACGGAATACCAGAAAAGAACTTCATCATCGCTTGCTGCTGCTAATTTTCGTATCCCAATCCCGTTGTTGACCCTGCCACTACTTTTAGCTTGAACAGCTTCCCAAACCTGAGCGTTTTGTTTATTTCCTTGTGAATACAGTGGGCCATGCGTGAACTTGGTTCGAAAATGGCCGAGCTGAAATTCGAAGCTCCTCTGGCAAAAATGGATGAAACCGATGATTGGGCCGGTTGTGATTTCATTTCCAATCAAAATACCATCAATGACTCATTAAATTTAAATCTGAAGGATCCCATGATGGCCCAGGAGAATAAAATCCGTTTGTTGGAGGAGGCAGTTAGGGATGCTCATGTCAGCAAAAATGGTGGCGGCTATACTTCTACTACTACGGCTGGTACCATAAGTCCCAATTGCAATACCATGCTAAGTAATGAAATGTCAACGGCATTGGATACTGCCATGGATTCGAAAAGTTTGGTCGATGCCACCGATAACTTTAGCGAGGCATTTGGTGGCAGCTTGGAAGATTTGGTCAATACATTTGATGAAAAAATTACCAAATGTTTTGGCAATTTCGAGGAAAATGTTGAGGCGCTGGCGCCAGTCCAAGTACGCAGTCAGGATGAAATCATGAACGAATGCCAGTAAGTACCTAAGAAACAAACAACATCATATATATTACATATTTAGATTTTACTACATACCTATAAGTTTGTATTTAATATTTCGGGCATTTACTTAATTGTTTTATAACACCTTGTTGTAGTCCAGGCCAGTTCTTTCGTTTTTGGATGGTGTTGTTGCTAGTTCAGTGTGTTCGGTCATCATTATCATCATCATCATTACCATTCTATTATTTAACGCACTTGACTTTATTTCCTTTATTCCTTAATTGTATACTCGTAACGTTCTCAAAAATGAGAGCCTTTAAGTTGGCGCAGGCGCTTCCATAAAGGAGTTCCACACTGTTTCCCTTTTATCATCTCCCTCCTGTTGCAGTGTATGACTGCTACAATGACGAGATAATCTAATGTACGTACATTTGTATGTGCTCAGAATTATTAAGGACCCCCCTCAGCCCGGCAAATGAGGTTGCCGTAATGAAAAACCCTGCCCTGTTTTCTTCTTTTCCGATGAGACAAACTAAATACCAATCAAATGTTTCCTAAATTGATTGATAATTATTGAATGATGATCCCGAAAGAATTTGTATAACTTGAATTAGACATGAATTTTAATTCAGCAGAGTTTTGGGACAAAAAAAAAAAACACATTTCTCTTGAGAAAAAAAGTGGTGGCAAAAATGCATTCCCTTGTGTAGTCATAGGTATTCAGCACGTTTGTTATAGTAACTAAGGCAGAAAATTTTAAATTCAACAACAATTTCCACTGCAATATGGGCTTTATGATTCAGCTTTAAAAAAACTTGATATGTTTTGATTTTCAAAAATTATTTTGGTGCATTTAAAGCTATTCAGACATAAAATATGTATTTAGCTAGCTGAATAGTGATATTTTAGTCAATAATATTCGGTTTCTATATAAAATTGCTGTATTCAGCAATGTTTTTAGGTATTCAGCGAGCTGAATACTGAGATATTCATCGAACTATAGTCTTTTTATATAAAATATGAATATTCAGCTAGGTTTTTCATGTATTCAGCTAGCTGAATAATGATATTTTCGTCCAAACTATTCTGTTTCTATGTAAAATACCAGTATTCATCAATGTTTTTAGGTATTCAGCTAGCTGAATATGGATATATTAATAAAAACTATTGTGTTCTATATAAAATCCAGTATTCAAAAAGTTTTATAGGTATTCAGCCAGCTTAATATTGTCATTTTGATCGAGACTATTTGTTTCTATAAGAAATTGTTGAATTCAGCTAGGTGTTTATGTATTCAGCTAGCTGAATAGTGATATCTACATCAAAACTATGTGTTTCTATATAAAATAGGAATATTCATCTAGGTTTATTACAATTCAGCTAAGTAAAAATTTTAAAAATCCGATGATCTGTCAATTCAGCAATGCATAAATTCTTATTCATCTCTAAAGAAGGTTTGGAACATGTTTCAACCACATAAAAAGATTTTTTTGGATGATTCAAGGTATTCAGCTGAATTTATAGTTATTCAGCTAGCTGAATAGTGATATTTTCATTGAAACTATTGTGTTTCTATATAAATTAGGGGTACTCAGCAAGTGTTTTAGGAATTCAGCTATCTGAATAATGATATTTTCGTCAAAACTATTCTGTTTCTATGTTAAATACCATTATTCATTAAAGTTTTTAGTTATTCAGCTAGCTGAATATTGACATTTTAATTATAATAATTGTGTTCTATGTAAAATCCAGTATTCAATTAGGTTTTTATGTATTCAGCTAGCTGAATACCGAATTTTCTTCAAAACTGTTGTGTTTCTATATAAAATACCAATATTCAGCAAAGTTTTTAAGTATTCAGCTTGCTGAATAGTGATATTTTCATCAAAACTATTGTGTTTCTATATAAAATAGATATATTCAGCTAGGTTTTTATGTCTTCAGCTAGGTTTATTACAATTCAGCTAGGTAAAAATATTAAAAATCACAAGACCTGTCAAATCAGCAAAGTATAATTTCCTATTCAGCTGTAAAGAAAATTTAGAAAATGTTTTAGCCACATAAAAAGATTTTCTTTGGGTGATTCAAGGTATTCAACTGAATTTATAGTTATTCAGCTAGCTGAATAGTGATATTTTCATTGAAACTATTGTGTTTCTATATAAATTACGGGTATTCAGCAAAGCTTTTAGGAATTCAGCTAGCTGAATAATGATATTTTCGTCAAAACTATTCTTGTAGAAACAAATAAGATTTTTATTGGATGACTCAAGGTCTTCATATATACTAATTCAGCTAGCTGAATAGTCACATTTATAACAAAATGTTGGCGATCCATTTAAATAAGAGTACTCAGCATGATTTGTTGTGTATTCAGCTAAATTTATAGCAATTCAGCTGTTTGAAAATTTATAGAATGAACAAAATTATAAATTTCCCAACCTATAGGACTTATTCAGCTATAAAGAGAACTTTGAAATTGTTTTAAACTCATAAAAAAATATTTTTTTGCATATTTCAAGATATTCAGCTGCATTTATAGATATTCAGCTAGCTGAATAGCGATATTTATAACAATCTGTTGGTGTACTATTTAAATAAAAGCATTCAGCATGATTTGTTACATATTCAGCTTAGTTTATAGCAATTCAGCAGGCTGAAAATGTATACAATCGACAAAATTATCAATTCAGCAAATTTTTTTAAATTATTTACCAAGACCACTTTTAATTTGACAACTTAAAAATGTCTATTAAGCTATAAAAAAGGTTAAAAAAAGTTTTGAAACTTATAAAAAGGATTTTGGTTGGATGTTTCAAGGTATTCTGCTGCATTTTTAGATATTTCGCCGGCTGAATAGCGATATTTGTACCAATCTATTGGCGTTCTATTTAAAAAAGTGCATTCAGCACGGTTTCTAACATATTCAGCTTATCAATTGCCGGCTGAAAATTTATATAAACAACGAAATTATCAATTCAGCAAAGGTTTTTTTGTGAATAAATTAGAAAATCAGCCAAAATAATCCTAATTCAGCTATCTAAAAACCTTATTCAGCTAAGAATACTGTTATTCAGTTACTTGCAAAATTAAATAAAGCTAATAATATATTACTCTTCTAATAAGAAAATGAATACAGCCAATAAAAATTCGATTCAGCTAACAAACCAATTGATGTGAAAACCAGGAAAGAGAAGATTCCTCTATAAAAATAGAGAAAGCTTCTTAGAAATGTAATTCAGATGAAATAATCACTATTCAGCTATTTAAAGATAGAATTCTGGTAGTGAAAATTAAATTCAGGCAATGAAAATCTTGTTTCGCCTTAGAATCAATCAATTCAGCTAAGATAAAACTTATTCAGCTAAGCAAGAAAGTAATTTAGTATAGAAAATATGAATTCAGCTTTATAATTCCGTTTAAAAACGTAATTCAGCCAAGAAAATGTGTACTTAGTTACTGGATTCGGCTATATAAACATAGTTCAGCAAACAAATACACATAGATTGAGTTAAGGAAGACTTTTCCGCTAAGCAAAACTATTCTTTTTATCAAAGAAAACACAAATTTGGCTGTAAAATCGTAATTCAGCTAAGAAAATCACCATTCAGCTATTCAAAAATAGAATTAAGGCAATGAAAACATAATTCAGCAAATGCAAATATTAGCACAATCTTGAAAGAATCAATTCAGCTAAGAAAAAATTTATTCAGCTAAACAAGAAAATCATTTAGCAAAGAAATTATGAATTCAGATTTATTAATCTTTCTGAAAACGCTATTCAGCTATGAAAATTTTTATTGAGCAATCACATTACAGAATTCAGCAAACGAAAACATCAATTCTCCAGATAATTCAGCTGAGCAAAAATGTACCGCTAACTAAGAAAATACAAATTCGGCTATAAAAACGTAATTCAGCTAAGAAAATCGCTATTCAGCTATTCAAAAATAGAACTAAGGCAATGAAAACATACTTCAGCAAGTGCAAATATTAATACACTCTAGACAGAATCAATTCAGCTAAGAAAAAACTTATTCAGCTAAGCAAGAAAATCATTTAGCAAAGAAATTATGAATTCAGCTATATTAATCTTTCTGAAAACTTTATTCAGCTATAAACATTTTTATTTAGCTTCTACATAAGTGAATTCAGCAAATGAAAACATGATTCTGCAGATAATTCAGCTGAGCAAAAATGTACAGCTAACTAAGAAAATACAAATTCGGCTATAAAACCGTAATTAAGCTAAGAAAATCGCTATTCAGCTAAGAAAAATCGCTATTCAGCTATTTAATAATATAATACAGGTAATGAAAACCTAATTCAGCATATCAAAATCTTAATACATTTAAGAAAAAATCAATTCAGCTAAGACAAAATTTATTCAGCTAAGTAAGCACATTATTTAAATAAGAAAATATGAATTCGTTTTTTTTAAATAAGCAAAAAAAAACTTTTTTCAGCTAAGAAATTCATTAATCACAATTCTTAAAAGATGATTCAGAAAATTAGAACATAATTCAGTTGATAAAAATAACAATTCAGCCATAAAAAAAAACCTATTCAGCTAAGCAGAAATATTCTTTTAGCAAATAAAACATAAATTCAGCTATATACACGTAATTCAGCTAAGTGAATCTTTATTCAGATACTTGAAAATATTCTTTTGCTAATGCATATTTATTTAGTCTAATAAAAACATTTTTTAATCAATTCAGCTAAGAGAAACTATAGACAGTTGATGATAAAATGAATTCAGCAAATATAAAAAAATTATATAAATTACAAATATTGATTTTTTGTGGAATTGCACTTATTCAGCTGACAAAAATATACTTCAGCTAAGGTTCAAAATTTTAGAAAACACTTTTTTCGCTTAATACTGCCTATTTTCAAAGATTTCTGTCGATTTGTCAATAATAAATTCAATTCAACGACGGGAAAATCGTTGTTATAAAGAAGCAAGTATTGAAACATTAAACAAAATGAAATTTTGTATATTCAGCTGGTTAAAATATAATTCAGCAAAGATTTATTGCATGGAAAACATTAATTTTCCATTAATCTGTATTTTTATAAAGAGATTTTGTTTATTCAGCTAAGAAGTATACAATTCAGCAAAGGAAAATACAAAAAAAATGTTATAGTGAGTTCTTGTATATTCACAACAAGTTCAAATCGTGTCTTACCCCTTGATTTTTTGTATCCAGTTAAGTAATCATCAATTCAGCAATGTGTAGAGTGTGTATAGTGTATTCAGCGGACAAATGTTCAATTCAGCTAAGAGAAAAAAATCAAGAAAGAGCTATTTTTTACTTTTTTCTTACATTTCATCAATTATTAAATTATATAGTTATACATTATACAATTCAGCTAGGGAAAACTGTCAGTTATTAATAAATATTTCAAAATTCGAGCATACAATTATATGTATCATCAATTATGATGAAATATGGAATTCAGCAAATTTGAAAATGTCAACTAATTTACAAATTTTGATTTTTCAGTAGAATTGCCCATATTCAGCTGGCAAAAATGTAATTCAGCTAAGTTTTAAAATGCCAATTGCGATTTTTGAAGAGATTTCTGTCGATCTGCAACACTAAATGCAATTCAGCTAAGGGAAAAAATGGAAAAATAACGAAGCAGGTATTGCTATGTTAGTTGAAATTAAATTTTGTATATTCAGCTGGTAAAAATAGAATTCAGCAAAGATTTAATGCATGAAAAAATATAAACCAGCTTTTTTTTAAAGGACATTTTGGCTATTCAGCTAAGAAATGTGCAATTCAGCAAAGGAAATTATAAAAATATAATAATAAAAAATCGACATAATGGAATTCAGTTAAAAAAAAAATTAAAAAATAATTAATCAAGTATTGAAATACTAAATAAAATGAGATTTGTGCGTATTCAGCTGGTTCACGTATAATTCAGCAAAGATTTAATGCATGAAAAATATAAATTGTTCCATAAATCAGTATTTTTAAAGACATTTTGTTTATTCAGCTAAGAACTTTGCAATTCAGCAAAGGAAAAATGCTTAATAAGGGAAAATTTGTGCATACAGTTGGTGAAAATATAATTCAGCAAAATTATTAATGTCTTAAAAACATAAACTTGCACAAATCAACATTTCTATGAATATATTTTGTTTATTCAGCTAAGAAATAAGCAATTCAGCAAAGGAAAATCCAGACGAAAGAGTTCTTATTTAATTTTTCTCACATTTTCTCAAATGCATAATGGAATTCAGCCAAAAAAAGTGTAAAAATAATGAAGCTAGTATTGAAATTCTTAATAAAATGAAATTTGTGCGTATTCAGCTGATTAACATATAATTCAGCAAAGATTTAATGCAAGAAAACTATAAATTTTCCATAAATCTGCATTTTTATAAAGATAATTCGTTTATTCAGCTAAGAACTAAGGAATTCAGCAAAGGAAAAATGCTTAATAAGGGAAAATTTTTGCATACAGTTGGTGAAAATATAATTCAGTAAAATTATTAATGCATTAAAAACATAAACCTTGCATAAATCAACATTTTTAAAAATACATTTTGGTTATTCAGCTAAGAAATATGCATTTTAGCAAAGGAAAATCCAGACGAAAGAGTTCTTATTTAATTTTTCTCACATATTCTCAAATGCATAATGGAATTCAGCCAAAAAAAGTGTAAAAATAATGAAGCTAGTATTGAAATTCTTAATAAAATGCGTATTCAGCTGATTAACATATAATTCAGCAAAGATTTAATACAAGAAAACTATAAATTTTCCATAAATCTGCATTTTTATAAAGATAATTCGTTTATTCAGCTAAGAACTAAGGAATTCAGCAAAGGAAAAATGCTTAATAAGGGAAAATTTTTGCATACAGTTGGTGAAAATATAATTCAGTAAAATTATTAATGTCTAAAAAGCATAAACATTGCACAAATCAACATTTTTAAAAATACATTTTGGTTATTCAGCTAAGAAATATGCTATTCAGCAAAGGGAAATTCTAAAGAAAGTTTTTTAATTTATTTTTTCTCACATTTTCTCAAATGCTAAATTATATTCAGCTATAATTTATACAATTCAGCTGGGGATAAATGCCCAAAATGGTATTTTCCAATCTTTTTATAGGGTAATTGCCAATAATTTTTAATTTTTTTCCAAAATTTCCATATAAAACTTCAATTCAGCAAGCATTTAAATATGCCTAGATACCATATATGGCATGTTACATGTGAAACCTTTTGCGGACATCCTGCTTATGCTATGGGAACTTCATATTCAGCTTTAAATTGTTGCCCAAAAAACAATGTACATTTCTTACTTCATATAAACGATGATGTCAGTAAGGCAAGTGGAATTAACATTTCGAAAGGGAAGAAGAGTCAAGTAGTATCTTTTCAATTTAACAAGAGAGTATGGGGTATTTAAATTGTAACCTACAGTAATGACAGTATTTCTCCTAATTGTCATAAAGTTCAGTTCATGCTATTGTTCAGCAACATAAAGGGCTTCTCGTCTGATGAATAACTGTCAAGAACATAAGTAGGAAGTTGAATAAGCCCGCATATATGTAAGTAAGAAAGAAGAACACGACAGACAAACTATCATTTAATAAAAGCCAATTACTTCTTCCACCTCCCTCCCGTCAATTTTATTGTAGGACAGCAGTTAGGAACCGTGGAAATAAAAATTCTAGAAGAGATAATGGTCACCATCATCTGCATGCCGCACACAGTTGCGATGATGACCACGATGTCACACAAAATAATAATCATAATTTAAATAGTTAAACAATTTATTTATTGCAAAATAGTCTGAAGAGCAAGAGGCAGGCTGGTGAGGTCCGACTATCGCTGTGTGACAAACCAGTCAGTCACTCACTCAGTCAGCATTTCTAAAGAAAATGAGGAAACTGAAAAAAGAATAAATATTGTAATCAGCAACAAAAAATTGAAATATAAAAATTGTAAACAAGCGAGAACAACAATAATACAGAGGGGAAAATATACATATGTAATGATGTCATACAAATTATTTACAGATTAAACATACATACATACCTACTTGTGAAGTGGTGTAGGGGTTACAATATGGGTGAAGGAGATAATGAAATGTTTTAAATTTGAATTAAAGACAAGGACACTTTGCAATCCAGGGGTCAAGCTATCAAGTAATTAGCATTCTACAACTTGTGAATCATGGGCGGCAAGTTTCTCCTCTATGTCTAACAAAGTTCTGTTTTTTGTTATGCGAGAAACAATAAAAATCCCAATTTTGAGATACAATTATAGAAAAAAATTCAATGCAGTCAAGACAATATTAATTCAGCTAAGGAAATATACGTTCTGCCAAGATAGTATCATTTCAGCTAACCAAGTCCTTATTTTTATTCTAATTCAGCTACTGAAAATTATATTCAGCTAAGGAAATATAAATTCAGCAAAGAAAATATGATTCCAGCTGACCAACACCAAATTTTCATTAAAATTCAGCTAAGAAAATCAGCTAATCAGCAAAAAATCTTAATTCAGCTGACTAAAAACCTTATTCAGCTAAAAAAATGTTTATTCAGCCACATACAAATAAATTAGAGAAATAAAAATAGAACTAAGGTTCTAAAAAATAGAATTCAGCAACTGAAAGTTTTAATACACTTAGAAAAATAAAATTCAGCTAATTAAAAACATATTCAGCTAAGCAAGAAAATCATTTAGCAAAGAAATTACGAATTCAGCTCTATTAATCTTTGTAAAAACGTTATTCAGCTATGCAAAATTTTATTTAGCTACTGCATAATTGAATTCAGCAAATGGAAACAAAGTTCATCAGATAAAAATTGCAATTCAGCTACGAGTAAACTTATTCAGCAAAGCAAAAAATGTATTTTAGCAAAGAAAACACAAATTCAGCTATAAAAACGTAATTCAGCTAAGACATTCCTTATTCAGCAAAGAAAATATGATTTCAGCTGACCAACACCTAATTTTCATCTTAATTCAGCTAAGAAAATAATCTAATCAGCAAAAAATCTTAATTTAGCTGCTTAAAAACCTTATTCAGCTAAGAAATTTATTATTCAGCAACTTACAAATTAAACTAGTCTTATAAAAATATTACTCTTCTAATAAAACAAAATAAATATAGCCAATAAAAAATCTATTCAGCAAAGGAAATCAGTTGATAAATACAAGGAAAGAGAACATTCCCCTTTAAAATTTAGCAAGCTTCTTAAAAATGTAATTCAGCTAAGAAAATCACTATTCAGCTATTTAAAAAATCGTGTTCAAATAAATGAAAATTAAACAGTTTAGAAAAAATCAATTCAGCTAAGAGAAAACTTATTCAGCTAAGCCAAAAAATCATTTATTAAAGAAAATTTGAATTCAGCTACGAAAAAATCTTATTCAGCTAAGCAAAAACATTATATTTATCAAAGAAAACACACATTTAGCTATAAATACGTAAATCTGCTATGAAAATCACTATTCAGCTATTTAAATATAGAACTAAGGCAATGAAAACATAATTCAGCAACTGAAAGTCTTAATACACTTTAGAAAAAATCAATTCAGCTAAGAGAAAACTTATTCAGCTAAGCCAGAAAATCATTTATGTAAGAAAATAGGAATTCAGCTTTAATAATCTGCCTAAAAAGGTTGTTTTAATAAATAAAAACCTCATTCAGCAGTTAGAAATATTAATTCAGCTAAAAGAAAAAATATTTAGCTAACCAAAAATATTATTTAGCAATGAAAACACAAATTCAGCTAATGAAAACCACTATTTAGCTACGTACAAATAGAACTAATGTAATGGAAACATATTTCAGCAACTGAAAATCTTAATAAACCTTAAAAAAACCAATTCAGCCAAGAAAAAACTTATTCAGCTAAGCAAGAACGTAATTTAGCAAAGAAAATGTGAATTCAGCTCTATTGATCCGCCCTAAAAACGTAATTCAGCTAAGAAATTCATTATTCACCAACTTCAAAAGAGAATTTAGAAAACAGAAACATCATTCTGCATGTAAAAATATAAATTCAGCTACAAAAAAATAAACTTATTCAGCTAATCAAAAATATTATTTTTTCAAAGAAAACACAAATTCAGCTATAAATACGTTAAACACCTATGAAATTCATTATTCAGCTATTTAAAAGTAGAACTAAGGTTCTGAAAACAGAATTCAGCAACTGAAAGTTTTAATACACTTGGGAAAATTCAATTCAGCTAATAAAAAACGTATTCAGCTAAGCAAGAAAATCATTTAGCAAAGAAATTATGAATTCAGCAATAATAAATATTTGTAAAAACGTTATTCAACTATGCAAAATTTTATTTAGCTACTACATTATTGAATTCAGCAAATGAAAACATAATTCAGCAGATAAAAATTGCAATTCAGCTACGAGAAAACTTATTCAGCTAAGCAAAAAATGTCTTTTAGCAAAGAAAACACAAATTCAGCTATAAAAACCTAATTCAGCTAAGACATTCCTTATTCAGCTACTTGAAAATCTTCTTAAACTAGCAAAAATTGATTTAGTCTAATAAAAATGTTATTTCTGTTATAACACAAACTAAAATAATTTAGAAAAAATCATTTCAGCTATGAACAGCTTTATTCAGCTGATGATAAAATGAATATACAAAATAAAGTAAATTACAAATATTGATTTTTCACTAGAATTACTCAAATTCAGCTGGCAAAAATGTAATTCAGCTAAGGTTTAACATGTCAGAAAACACAATTGCACTTAATAATCCCTATTTGCAAAGAGATTTCGATTGAACGGCAACAAAAAATGCAATTCAGCAAAGGAAAAAATCATAAAAATAATGAAGCAGGTATTGAGATATTAAATGAAATAACATTTGGTATATGCAGCTGCTAAAAATATAATTCAGCAAAGATTTAGTAAACGAAAAACATAAATCCTACATAGATCAGCATTTTTAAAAATACATTTTAGCTATTCAGCTAAGAAAAATGCAATTCAGCAAAGGAAATATTAAAAAATTGACACAAAGACAATTTAGCTTAAGAAAAAATCGTAAAAATTCAGCAAAGAAAAATACCAAAAATTATTAAAAGAATTGGCTTAATGGAATTCAGCTAAGGAAAAAATTGTAAAAATAATAAAGCAATATTTATATTCAGCAGGTCAAAAACCATAATTCACCAAAAAAATGCATGAAAAATATAAATCTTTCACAAATCAGCATTTTTAGCAACACATTTTGCTATTCAGCTAAGAAATCTGTAATTCAGCAAAAGAAAAATTGACATAATGGAATTCAGCTAAGAGGAAAAGTTGTAAAAATAATCAAACAAGAAGTAAAACTTTAAATGATATGAAGTTTCCGTATATTCAGCAGGTTAAAATATAATTCAGCAAAGATTTTATGATTAAAAAACACAAATCTTCCATAAATAAACTTTCTAAGTAAACAATTTGGCCATTCAGCTAAGAAATATGCAATTCAGCAAAGTAAAATATTAAAAAAGTTTCATAATTCAATTCAGCTGAGGAAAAAAACCCGTAAAAATAATGAAGCAAGCATTAATATGTTAAATGAAATAAACTTTTTGTATATTCAGCTGGTTAAAACATAATTCAGCAAAGATTTTATGCATGGAAAACATATAACTATCATAATACACTATTTTTATAAAGGTATTACGGTTATTCAGCAAAGAAAAATGCAATTCAGCAAAGGAAAACTGCAAAAAAACATACAAAAGAATGTTTTTTTTTTATTTTATTTAATTTTACCAAAGGAAATTGTTGTTTATATTACATTATGTGGAATATTTGAAGAATTTTACTCTAATTTTTGTATTCAGCTGTGGCAATATTCAGCTTGTTAAAACATAATTCAACAAAGACTTTATGCATGGAAAACATATAACTTCCATAATACATTATTTTTATAAACGTATTTTGATTACTCAGCAAAGAAAAAATGCAATTCAGCAAAGGAAAACTGCAAAAAAAAACTTCAAGAGAATATGTGTTTTTTTTTATTTTAATTAATTTTACCAAAGGAAATTGTTGTTTATATTACATTAAGTGGCATATTTGAAGAAATTTACTCTAATTTTTGTATTCAGCTGTGGCAATATTAATTCAGCAACTTCTAAAATATCGGTAATAGTACAAACATGGTTTTTATTGTGAAATTAAATACATTCAGCTGGGAAAAATTTAATTCAGCTAAGGTTTAATTTATTAAAATTGCTCTTTTTTACCTTATTCAGCAAAGAAAAATGCAATTCAGCAAAGGAAAGCTGCAAAAAACTTTCAAAAGAATCTTTTTTTTTTATTTTAATTAATTTTACGAAATAAAATTTTTGTTTATATTACATTAAGTGGAATATTTGAAGAAATTTACTTTAATTTTTGTATTCAGCTGTGGCAATATTAATTCAGCAAGTTTTAAAATATCGCTAATAGTACAAAAATGGTTTTTATTGTGAAATTAAATATATTCAGCTGGGAAAAATTTAATTCAGCTAAGGTTTAATTTATTAAAATTGCTCTTTTATACCTTTAGATAAATATTTGCTATTTTCAAAGGATTTATACATATTCAGCTGTTATAACAGTAATTCAATTACGTTCTGTTGTTATTGAAATTAGAGTTTTTTTACCGTTAAATGGCTTTGTGACAAAATTTAATTATCAATTACTCTTAAGTTCGTATTCAGCCGTGGGAAAATTTATTCAGCGAGTTTAAAAACATGGGTAAAAGTACAGCAATTGATTTTTGAATAAAATTGATTATATTCAGCAGGGAAAATGTTATTCAGCAAACATTTAAATAATAAAAATTGCGCAAATTTTTTTCTTGATATAGTTTTTCACTATTCTCACAGGAATAAAGCACATTTAGCTGACAATAACCCAATTCAGCTAAGGTTTAGTTTTAGAAGAAATGGATTCTTCTTCGCAGGTCTCATTTGTTACTACTTTTTCTAATAGTTTCTTGAACCTAACCTGCCAAAATTAATTTAGCAAAGGTAAAAATGTAAGAAGAGATACTAAAATTGATTTTATAATGAAATTAACGATATTCAGCTGTGTAAAATTTAATTCAGCAAACATTTAAATAATAAAAATTGCGCAAATTTTTTCTTGTTATATGTTTTCACTATTCTCACAGGAATAAAGCACATTTAGCTGACAATAACCCAATTCAGCTAAGGTTTAGTTTTAGAAAAAATTGATTCTTTTTCGCAGGTCCCATTTGTTGCTACTTTTTCTAATAGTTTCTTGAACCAAACCTGCCAAAATTAATTTAGCAAAGGTAAAAGTGTAAGAAGAGATATGAAAATTGATTTTATAACGAAATTAACGATATTCAGCTGTGAAAAATTTAATTCAGCAAACATTGAAATAATAAAAATTGCGTAATTTTTTTCTTGTTATATGTTTTCACTATTCTCACAGGAATAAAGCGCATTTAGCTGACAATAACCCAATTCAGCTAAGGTTTAGTTTTAGAAAAAATTGATTCTTTTTCGCAGGTCCCATTTGTTGCTACTTTTTCTAATAGTTTCTTGAACCAAACCTGCCAAAATTAATTTAGCAAAGGTAAAAGTGTAAGAAGAGATATGAAAATTGATTTTATAACGAAAATAACGATATTCAGCTGTGAAAAATTTAATTCAGCAAACATTTAAATAATAAAAATTGCGCAAATTTTTTCTTGTTATATGTTTTCACTATTCTCACAGGAATAAAGCACATTTAGCTGACAATAACCCAATTCAGCTAAGGTTTAGTTTTAGAAAAATTAGATTCTTCATTTTAGGTCCCATTTGTTGCTACTTTTTCTAATAGTTTCTTGAACCGAACCTGCCAAAATTAATTTAGCAAAGGTAGAAATGTAAGAAGAGATACTAAAATTGATTTTATAATGAAATTAACGATATTCAGCTGTGAAAAATTTAATTCAGCAAACATTTAAATAATAAAAATTGCGCAAATTTTTTCTTGTTATATTTTTTTCACTATTTTCACAGGAATAAAGCACATTTAGCTGACAATAACCCAATTCAGCTAAGGTTTAGTTTTAGAAAAAATTGATTCTTTTTCGCAGGTCCCATTTGTTGCTACTTTTTCTAATAGTTTTAATAGTAGAACCGAACCTGCCAAAATTAATTTAGCAAAGGTAAAAATGTAAGAAGAGATACTAAAATTTATTTTATAACGAAATTAACGATATTCAGCTGTGAAAAATTTAATTCAGCAAACATTTAAATAATAAAAATTGCGCAAATTTCTTCTTGTTATATTTTTTTCACTATTTTCACAGGAATAAAGCATATTTAGCTGACAAAACTCCAATTCAGCTAAGGTTTAGTTATAGAAAAATTAGATTCTTTATTTTAGGTCCAATTTTTTGCTATTTTTCTAAGAGTTTCTTGAACCAAACCTGCCAAAATTAATTTAGCAAAGGTAAAAATGTAAGAAGAGATACTAAAATTGATTTTATAACAAAATTAACGATATTCAGCTGTGAAAAATTTAATTCAGCAAACATTGAAATAATAAAAAATTGCGCAAATTTTTTCTTGTTATAATTTTTTCACTATTTTCACAGGAATAAAGCGCATTTAGCTGACAAAAATCCTATTCAGCTAAGGTTTAGTTTTAGAAAAATTAAATTCTTCTTCGTAGGTCCCATTTTTTGCTATTTTTCTAATAGTTTTTTGATCCGAACCTGCCAAATTTAATTTAGGAAGGGTACAAATGTAAGAAGAGATATTAAAATTGAAATTAACGATATTCAGCTGTGAAAAATTTAATTCAGCTAAGGTTTTATGTATACAAATTGATTAATATTTCTCTTCGGACACATATTTGCGGTTTTCAAGGCAATTGAACAAATTCAGCTTACAAAAATTGTAATTCAGTTAAGATTCGGTAGATGAAAAATTTTATTTTTTATTGGTGACATAATTTAATAAAAAGTAGATTCAGTTTTCCTATTCAGCTGTGGCAACACTAATTCAGCAGGTATAGAAATTTCATAAAAAACACACAATTTAATTTTTTAATAAAATTAAATATATTCAGCTGTGAAAAATGTAATTCAGCAAACATTTAAATAAGAAAAATAGCCCAAAATTGTTCTTGTTATATTTTTTCTCTATTCTCACAGGAATAAAGCATATTCAGCTGACAAAAACCCAATTCAGCTAAGGTTTAGTTTTAAAAAAATAGATTCTTCATTTTAGGTCCCATTTTTTGCTATTTTTCTAATAGGTTTTTGAACCCAACCTGCCAAAATTAATTTAGCAAAGGTAAAAATGTAAGAAGAGATACTAAAATTGATTTTATAACGAAATTAACGATATTCAGCTGTGAAAAATTTAATTCAGCTAAGGTTTTATGTATACAAATGATTAATATTTCTCTTCGGACACATATTTGCTGTTTTCAAAGCAATTGAACAAATTCAGCTTACAAAAATTGTAATTCAGCTTAGATTCAGTAGATGAAAAATTATATATTTATTGGTGACACAATTTAATGATAAATAGCTTAAACTTTCTTATTCAGCTGTGGTAACATTAATTCAGCAGTTATAGAAATTTCATAAAAAAGCACATAATTTTATTTTTTAATAAAAATGAATATATTCAGCTGTGAGAAATGTAATTCAGCAAACATTTAAATTATAAGAACTACGAAAAATTTTTCTTGTTATATTTTTTTACTATTCTCACAGGAATAAAGCATAGTTAGCTGAAAAAATCCAATTCAGCTAAGGTTTAGTTTTAGTTTTAGAAAAATTAGATTCTTCATCGTAGGTCCCATTTTTAGCTATTTTTCTAATAATTTATTGAACCGAACCCGCCAAAATTAATTTAGCAAAGGTAATAATGAAAGAAGGGATACTAAAATTGATTTTATAACAAAATTTAATTATCAATTACACTTAAGTTCGTATTCAGCCGTGGGAAAATTAATTCAGCGGGTTTAAAATCATAAGTAAAAGTACAGAAATAGTTTTTTTTTAATAAAATTGATTATATTCAGCTGGGAAAATGTAATTCAGCAAACATTTAAATAAGAAAAATAGAACAACATTTTTGTTGTTATATTTTTTCACTATTTTCACAGGAATAAAGCATATTTAGCTGACAAAACTCCAATTCAGCTGAGGTTTAGTTATAGAAAAATTAGACTCTACATAGTAGGTTCATTTTTTCCTATTTTTCTAATGGTTCTTTGATAAATTTTTACTCCCGAACCTGCCAAAATGTAAGAAGAGATACTAAAATTGATTTTATAACGAAATTAACGATATTCAGCTGTGAAAAATGTAATTCAGCTAGGGTTCTATGTATTCAAATTGCTAATTTTTCTCTTCGGAAAGATATTTGCTGTTTTCAAAGAAATTGAACAAATTTAGCTTACAAAAATTGTAATTCAGCTATGATTCTGTAGATAAAAAATTATATTTTTTATCGGTGACACAATTTAATAAAAAGTAGCTTCAGTTTTCCTATTCAGCTGTGGCAACACTAATTCAGCAGGTATAGAAATTTCATAAAAAAGCACACTATTTTATTTTTTAATAAAATTGAATATATTCAGCTGTGAAAAATGTGATTCAGCTAAGGTTTGAGGCATAAAAATGCTCACATTTTCACTCTTGATAAATTTGTTCGATTTTAAAAACATATTCTGCTGGCAGAAACGTAATTCAGATAAACGACTTTTTGCGCTATTATCCTACACACATTAGCTCTGTTTCAGAATCTGCAACAAGCTATTTCTTTTTACTACGATAATATTTTTTCCTTTATGTTATCGAAGAAAATAGTAAAAAATTTTAGATTCTTGCAGTACTGGAACAGACCATTTATGATAACTTTTTTATTTTCTAAATCCTATGGTCAGCCTAAGTATTTGAAATTTTTTTTTCGATGTTTCTTCTACGCATTTTGTTATGATAACTTCCCCCGTCCCCCAACCTGTGGTGACAAAATTTAATTATAAATAACACATCTTGTACGTGTCTTGTAGTTATTTTCTTACCCTTCACATCGCCCTTAGAACAACTCAAAAGATGCTGCTAAAATATTTATGTTTTTAATTTTATTATATTGTAGTTTTTCCTTTCTTCTCCTCTCCCCCCCATTTCAATTGGGATTACACACAAAAGTTTTATGTAATTCTAGAAATATTGATCAAGCTCACATAATAGTAATAATGCTTGTAGTAATTACCAATACATACAACAAAAGAAAAACCCCGACTGACATAAGCGCCAAAGTACAGAGTACAGTAGCCCCCAACAAACCCTTAAGTTTAGTAAAAATATTCAACTGGTAGCCATGGCAACATGGCATGGTTTTGTTTGGCTTAGGGGAGCTCTCTCTCTCGGTATCTATGGTAGTCCTTTATGACGCCCATAAATAACACTTTACTACTGCTGTTGTTTTGTGTCGTCATTCCCCCCACAAGTTTTGTTTTGGATTTTTCATCAATAAACGAAAATGAACCAAAAAAGAAACCGGTAGTAGGATTGATTTTAGAAAAAAAATATTTGAGGCAAACCATCAAAGCTGCATTTCAATAGACATAAAATCCACCATGCACCACACATACCATCCCCCCCACTAGAAGCTTGGGGTGTTTTTTAGCCAAGTGATGAGTTTTGAAAAGGCTTTTCCAATTCAAAACGACCACCCCCCTTCCAATGCCTTTGCATAGCTTACAATGTGTCTTTTTTGTTAGCGGTCTGATGCCGGTAGCTTTGAACTAAACTTAAATTGGGGGTGGTGGGTGTTGTTGCAAGGGGCTTTTTCTTTGTTGTTGCTGTTATTGCATGGAAAAACAAAAACCCATTAAACAATTCCAATATAACTTTGGCCTATATTAAGGGTTGTTCTGATTTTTTTAGAGCGGCAAACTATTGAAAAAGATTCAATAACTACAACAACAAACTAGAACAGACTTTTCAAGAAGTGTGTTAAGAATAGTTTAGCTGAAAATATAAACAATTTTTGTGGGATTTTCTTCAAGGGTCTGAAGCCGAAGACACTTTGGTCTTTGGAAAGCTTTTAACGAGTTCTATCCAGTTACCATTAAGCAGTTTTGCAGTTATTCTTAATTAAAATGATATTTTTACCTGTCCAACTCCCCACAAGTTACCAAAGCAAATATTCACTACAATTATCTGTGAAAATCGCGTGCTAATGTAAAATACATGGCATGTATTTTATTTACAAGCATAACATTTTTATATAATTTTTTTATTTCACTTCATTATTTTTTTTTTTCAAATAATTAAATACATCAACACACACTACAATGTTTCGTCGTTAGAGGTTCGTGTAAAGATTTCGTGAAGAAAATCCACAAAATTATAAATATAATCATGCAAATAATTTTTATTATCGATTTTTTTCGTCTTCTTTTTCTATGAGAAATATTTTATCAGCTTTATGAGAAATGTTGAAAGAAAAATATACGAAAAATATTTTTGAATTTTTAATTCGAGGTGTTAAAGATTGCTTTTTTCTCTATACGAGCGATAATGTTTGTGTGTTGTATGACACAAAACAAATCAGTTTTTTTTGTTGCCACATAGTCATCATTTCATTGTCGTCATCACCACGAGTGCGATCATCGTCATCGATAACATGTGTTCTGTTCTGTGTTGTGCAAAAAAAAAAAAATAATCTTTGGAATCCAATATCGAACAATGATTTATTTATGGCACCACCCAAAATCAGCGTTTTATAATCGCCAAAAAGCACACGATTTTTCAATACAAATTCCTAATTGGAAAATTAACTCAGTCGTTGCCAAAAATCTCTAAATTTGGAACGAAAAATTTTGATTGATTTTTAAAATAATTTTCTTATGACGAAATCTTCCATAGATAGAAAAAAATTGTGAGATTGTGCCTGTATTTAGAAGACTTTGCAACATATATTCTTCTTCTATTGACCATAGTATACCTTGAAATGTTTTCTACTAAAGGCCTTCTATTTGGATTATTTTGGGGATAATTTTTGTATAGACACTACAAGCCCTTTAAATGTATTATATTGACGATTACCGCCCTTAAGGGGCCGACATTAAAATGCCATAATAATATATAACTGTTCCACAAACATCCCTGAAGGGATAAGGGAGGCTTCTCTCATATCAGTGAGTGCTCCCCTATTCATATTAGCTCAATGATATGGGACCTACTGTTTATCGCCGTGTCCGAACGCCGTGTCTTAAGACTCCACTTTGTAGAGAAGTTTTACATGGCTGAAATACTCAGGAAATGTCGCCAACATCACTGAGGACAAAATCCCTTAAAATGACTTATACAAACAACAGCCGACCTTGAGGGGTCTTTTGCCGACATTAAAATCCATTCTACTGAGGATAAAAGCCTCTAAAAATCTTCTCCCGACACCAGAAGCCCCTGTATTGGCGAAAGCAGTCATTTTAATACTTTCTATTGAAGAAAGGGGTTCCTAAAAAGCCCTTCAGTTGATTTAGAAACCTTTAAAAGAATTTCTATTGAAGATAAGTTTTATATGGAAGGTAGAATACCTTCAAAGGTTTTTAATAGACATCAGAAGTCATTCAAATAACTTATATTGACGACCAAACATTTTCAAAGATATCCTATTGCCGGTAGAATCTCTTTAAAGATCTTCTATTGACCATAGAAACCCTTTAAAATGCTTCTGTCGACTATAAATCCGATATTAACCATAACATCTCGTCAAAGGCCTTCTATTGCCGGCAGAACCACCCTTAATGGACTTCTAATGTCGATAGAAACTTTTTAATGGCCTTCTTTTGCCGATAGAATCACACCAAAGGCCTTATATTGACTATAAAATCCCGTTCAGGGACTTCTATTGACGAACGAAGCTTCCAAAGCCATTATATTGTGCGACAGAAGCATTTTAAAGGGATTCCATTGCCTTCTATTACCGATAGAACCGCCTTAAATGCTCTCAATTGCCGATAGAAGACCTTTGTAGGCCTTGTATTACTTCAAAGGTCGGATATTGCCGACGTAAGTCCTTCAAAGACCTTCTTTTGACCGATTGAAGTCATTCCAAGCCCTTCTATTGTCGAAAAACGCTTCTTAAAGACCTTATAATAACGATACTACCTTTAAAGACTCAAAGATATCCTTTTGCCGGTAGAATCCCTTTAAAGATCTTCTATTGACCCTAGAAACCCTTTAAAAGGCTTCTGTCGACTATAAATCCGATATTAACCATAACATCTCTTCAAGGGCCTTTTATTGCCGGTAGAACCACCCACAATGGACTTCTATTGTCGATAGAAACGCTTTAATGGCCTTATTTTGACAATAGAATCACACCAAAGGCCTTCTATTGACTATAGAAGACCTTTTAGGGACTACTATTGACGATAGAAGCCTCCAAAGACTTTATATTGTGCGGCAAAAGGGAATAAAGGGATTACATTGCCTTCTATTACCGATAGAACCGCTTCAAATGCTCTCAATTGCCGATATAAAGCCTTTGTAGACTTTATATTATTTCAAAGGCAGTCTATTGCCTCCTATTGCCGATAGAACTGCTTTAAATGTTCTCAATTGCCGATAGAAAGCCTTTGTAGACTTTATATTACTTCAAAGGTCGGCTATTGCCGACGTAGGTCCTTCAAAGACCTTCTTTTGACGAAAGAATCATTTCAATGGCCTTCTTTTGCCGATAGAATCACAACAAAGGCCTTCTATTGACTATATAAGACCTTTTAAGGACTTCTATTGACGATAGAAGCCTCCAAAGACCTTATATTGTGCGACAGAAGCATTTTAAAGCGATTCCATTGCCTTCTATTACCGATAGAACCGCTTTAAATGCTCTCAATTGCCGATAGAAGACCTTATATTACTTCAAAGGCCGCCTGTTGACTTCTATTACCGATGGAACCGCTTTAAATGCTCTCAATTGCCGATAGAAAGCCTTTGTAGACTTTATATTACTTCAAAGGTCGGCTCACCCTCAATGGACTTCTATTTTCGATAGAAACACTACAATGGCCTTCTTTTGCCGATAAAATCACACCAAAGGCCTTCTATTGACTATAGAAGACCTTTTAGGGACTTCTATTGACGATAGAAGCCTCCAAAGCCATTATATTGTACGGCAGAAGCATTTTAAAGGGATTCCATTGCCTTCTATTATCCTTAGAACTGCTTTGAATGTTCTCAATTGCAAAGGTCGGCTATTGCCGACGTAGGTCCTTCAAAGACCTTCTTTTGACGAAAGAAGCATTTCAAAGTTCGATAGAAGTCATTCCAAGGCCTTCTATTGTCGAAAGCAGTCCCTTAAAGACATTCTAATACCGATACTACCTTTAAAGACTATTACGAATAGAAACACTTCAATTGAATTGATTGAAATACTTTAAATGACTTGTATTTGCGATATAAGCACTTTAAAGGCCTTCTATTTCCGAAAGAAGCTCTTTAGAGGCCTTCTATTTCCGAAGTAAGCTCTTTAGAGGCCTCAAATTGCCTATAGAAGCTATCTATAGCGCTTTTATTACTTCAAAGGCCTTACATTGCCCATAGAAGCAATTTAAAGAGCTACTATTACTTCATGGGCCTTATATTGTCGATAGAAGTTCTTATAGGGATGTTTATTTCCGATAGAAAAGCTTTAGTGACCTTCTATTACCGATAGAATCGATTTTAGACGGTCTATTGCTGATAGAAGTCCTTTAATGGTCTTTTTGTCATCTATTGACGATAGAAGCTCTTTAAAGACCTTGAATTGCCCATAGAAGCCATTTAAAGAGCTTATATGATTCCAAAGGCCTTATATTGCCGATAGAAGTCCTTCTAGGGGTGTCTATTGCGAATAGAAATCCTTCGATGACCTTCTGTCATCGATGTTACCACTTTTAGGCTTTCTATTTTCGATACAAGCCCTGTAAAGACCTTATATTACCAACAAAAGCATTTTAAAGGCCAGCTATTTCCGATAGAAGTCTTGCAAAGGCTTTATATTGCCTATAGAATCGCTTTAAAGACTCTATCACCAATATAAACACTTCTATTACCGATTGAAGTACTTTAAGTGGTTTGTATTTGCGATAAAAGCACTTTAAAGGCCTTCTATTGCCGCGAGAAGCATTCTAAAAGCCTTAAATTACCCATAGCAGGCATTTAAAAAGCTTATATTACTTCAAATGCTTTCTGTGGCTGGTAGAAGTACTTTTAAGGCCGTATACTGCCGATAGAAATTCTTCAAAGGCCTTCTTTTGCCGATAGAAGCATGTTAAAGGAATCCTCTTGCCGATATAAACCTTTTAAAGGCATTTTACTACCGATAGAAGCCGTTAAAAGACCCTCTACTGCCGATAGAAGCACTATAAAGGCCTTCTGTTGTCTATAGAAGCTTTTAAGGACTCGTATTACCAACAGAAGCACCTTAATATCCTTTTATTTGCTATAGAATCACTTTAAAGGTCTTATATTGCCCATAGAAGCCATTTAAAGACCTTGTATTACTTCAAAAGCTTTAAATTGCCGATAGAGATTCTTCTTTGGGGTGAATATTGTCGAAAGATGTACTTTTAGGCCTTGTGTTGCCGATAGAAGCCTTTTAAATACCATATATTAATTCTTTTGCCGATAGAAACACTTTGAAGGCATCATATTGCCGATAGAATTCATTCAATGGCCTTTTATTGTCGATATAAGCCCTGGAAATACTTTGTTACCAATAGAAGCACTTCTCTTACCGATTAAGGCACTTTAAATGCCCTTTATTTGCCATAGAAGACCTTCAAAGGCCATATATAGTCGACAGAAGGCCTCTAAGGCAATGCCGTTCTTTGGTATTGTTGAAGTTACGAAGTTTTTCGGCAATTCACACACACATGACCCGAACGCAACGAAAGAGCACACTAAAGAGTGCAAATATTTTGATTTGTTTTTGTTTTGCAGCATGCGTGCATACAACATTACTAACACACAGTCAAAAGATGCCAATAGTCAGAATTTTGTGTGCCCTCTTCTTGGTCGGCAGTGCTCTAAAGACGTTATATTACTTTAAAGACCTTATATTGCCGATAGAAATCCTTCCAAGGCTTTCTATTGCCGATAGATGTAGTTTAAGGCTTTCTGCTAACGATAGAAGTCGTCTTAAGGCCTTATATTGAGATAGAAGCACTTTCGTCTTAAGACCTAATGACGATAGAAGCCTTCATAAGGTCTGCTTTGGGCGATATAAGATCTTTGAAGGACCTTTGTTGTCTATAGAAGCCTTTATGAATGTAGATTCCCTTAAAAGAACTTGTACAGACTGTAGAAATCCCTAAAACGCTTTCTATTGTCATGAAAGCCTTTTAAACATTAAGAGAAACGCTTTACAGGCAACTGAAGCCGATAGAACCACTCTAAGGGCCTTCTATTGAACATAGAATACTAATTTAGCCTTAGATTATCTATAGAAATCATTAAAAGGTCTTTTATTGACTATAGAAGTCCTTTAAATGACTTCCATTGATGATTGAAGCCATTAACGTGGCTATATTAACTACAGAAGGCTTTAAATGCCTACTATTGCCTACGGAAGCACTTAAAATGTCCTCTGTTATGCCTTCTTAAGGCCTCCTACTGAACATAGAAACTCTAAAAGGGACTTGTGGTGACTTTAGGAGTCCTTAAAAAGACTTCTATTGATGATAAATGCCTTTAAAGCCCTCAAAAGACCTTATATGACAAAAGAAGCCCATGATCTGCCTTCTATGAACGATAAAAGCCCAAGATATAACTTCTATTAACGTTAAATGACCTCGACAACTATTTTATTGCCGATGGAAGCCCCTATATGCCTTCTATTGACAATAAAAGCTCTTAATAGGACAATAGAATCCTTTAATAGACTTTCTATGGGGGATATAAGTCATTGAATGGGTTTCTGTTGGCAATAGAAGCCCTCATAGGTGTTCTAATAGCAATATAAATCCTTATAGGGCGATATATGTACAATAGAAGCCCTTATAGGTTTTTTGTTGGCGATAGAAGCGCTTCTTCCCTTTCTATTGGCGATAGAAGCCCTAGATAATCCTTGAAAAGCCTTCTATTGGCGATTAAGCCCTTGGGATGTCTTTTATTTGAAACAGAAGCCCTCGAAAGACCTATTATTGGCAATAGAAGCCCTTATGGACATTCTATTGATAATATAAGTACTTGACAGGGCTTAAATGGACGATTGAAGTCCATTTTAGGCCTTCCATTAACTATAAAAGGCTTTAAATGCCCACACAACCCTTAACAGTGTTTTTATTGGCGAAGGTGGCCCTTAAAAGGTCTCCTATTGGCTTTCTTTTGAATATAGAGCAGGCATGACCAAAAAGAGAACGGAGAAAATATGAATGTATTCAAAATATTGGCAACTTATAACATTGTGTTAATAAGTTTGTATTCACGCAAGCTGTAAAACAATAAAAAATCTATCAAAACATTTGTTCTCTTTTGTACGCTCTTTCTGTGCATTCGGGTCGTGTGCGTGTAAATTGCCGAAAATCATCGGCACCGCCATGCCAACTGTGACCATGCTTGATATAGAGGTCCATTAAAGATCTTCTATTGTATGATTGATTTTGCCATATTATCGATTACCTTTTGCATTCTATGGCATTATTTTGGTAAGCGATATGTTTTGTTTTCTTCAAAAATGGATTGAAATAGTTTTCCTCCTTACTAAGAGACTGCAATTTGTGTTTAATAGGGAAAAATTAATAAAAGTAACAGAATGGTAGGACAGTATAAGACAATAAATAGTTTCGAACTGCTTACCCTTTCGATTCCATGGCATCACTTCGTTACATTTTCTTCTGAAATGAGAAAATATTGAAAAATTGTTTTCTTTAAAGGTCTTCTATTCCCATTGTAACATTTAATGGCGTTATATTACCTTAAGGGCCATATATTGCCGTTAGAAGTCCTTCATAGGGCTTACATAGTCAATAGAAGCACTTTAAATACATTATATTACCGATAGATGTCCTTTTAAGGATTTTTATTGCCGATAGAGGTCCCTTAAATACCTTCTATTACCGATAGAAGCATTCTAAGGCCTTATATTGCCGACAGAAGCACTTTAAAGGTCTTCTGTTAATGATAGAACTCGTCTTAAAGCCTTCTATTGACGATAGGCGCCTTCTTAAGGTGATATAAGTTCTTTAAATGACTTTTGTTCTCTATAGAAGACTCTATGAAGGTAGATACCCATAAAAGAACTTGTATTGACTGTAGAAATCCTTTAAAATCCTTCTATTGATATATAAGCCCTTTAAAGATTAAGAAGAAACACTCTACAAGCCTTCGGGTGCCAATAGAATTACTATAAGGCCTTCTATTAACCATAGAATCCTACATTGGCTTTACATTATCGATAGAAATCATTTAAGGCCTACAGAAGACCTTTAAATGAATTCTATTAATGATTGAAGCACATAAAAGGATTCTATTGCTAAAAACTGAATTTTAAGTGCTTCTTTTGACCTTTACGGTCCTTCTAATGGCTGTAGAAAGCCTTCTATTGACAATAGAACATATTTAATGGTTTTGTATGACTATAGAAGCACAAAATTTTCGATAGAAGCCCTTCAAAGGTATCCTAGAACCGGTCGAAGATCTGCTATTGAGGTTAGAAGCCCTCTTAAGTCCTTCTGTTGACGATAAAAACCCTTAAAGATCTTGTATTGACTTTAGAAGCCCTTAAAAAAGGATTCTCTAGGTGTATGCTAGATATCAATTACCTTTTTGATTCCATGGCATTATTTCGGTAAGCGATATGTTTTGTTTTCTTCAGAAATACATTGAAATGGAAATTTCTCATTACTAGGAGACATAAATTTGTGTTTAATAGGAGAAAATTAATTTATGTAATTGAATTGACAGTAATTGAAAGATAGTAAATAGTTTTGAACTGTTTACCTTTTTAATTCCATGACATCACTTTGGTAAGCATTGATTTACTTTTTCTTCTGAAATGGTAAACGATTGAGGTTAGAAGCCTTCTTAAGTCCTTCTGTTGACGATAAGGGTCTTGTAATTGTCTTGTATTGACTTTAGAAGCCCTTAAAGGTCTTGTATTGACTTTAGAAGCCCTTAAAAAGGGATTATCTAGGTGTATACTGGATATCAATTATCTTTTTGATTCCATGGCATTATTTCGGTAAGCCATATGTTTTGTTTTCTCCAGAAATGTATTGAAATGGAAATATCTCATTACTAGGAGACTGAAATTTGTGTTTAATAGGAGAAAATTAATTTATGTAACTGAAAGACAGAAAATAGTTTTGAACTGCTTACCTTTTCGATTCCATGGCATCACTATGGTAAGCATTGATTTGCTTTTTCTTCTGAAATGGTAAACGATTGAGGTTAGAACCTTTTTAAGTCCTTCCGTTGACGATAGAATCCTTTAAAGATCTTGATTGACTTTAGAAACCCTAAAAGGTCTTGTATTGACTTTAGAAGCCCTTAAAAAGTGATTCTCTAGGTGTATGCTTTTTGATTCCATGGCATTATTTCGGTAAGCGATATGTTTTGTTTTCTTCAAAAATGCATTGAAATGGAAATTTCTCATAACTAGGAGACTAAAATTTGTGTTGTGTTTAATAGGAGAAAATTAATTTATGTAATTGAATTGACAGTAAATGAAAGACATTAAATAGTTTTGAACTGCTTACCTTTTCGATTCAATGGCATCATTTTGGTAAACATTGATTTGCTTTTTCTTCTGAAATGGGAAACGATTGAAATATTTGTCTGCTTTCAATTAAAAAGAAAAAAAATGCTCTATTCAAACATTGTATGAAGTGTGGAACATTAAAAAGATATTCTACTGCTTACCTTTTCGATTCTTTAGCACCATTTCGGACAGCCAAAATACCAGATTTATTGCTTCTATTTTTTTTTTTCGTTTTCTTTCTATTAAAAACTTGCTCCATTATTGGCTCAAACCAAAAAGTGTGTAAAAAACAGTGTCGTGTGGTACGATAAAAAGAATCTTATATTGCTTACCTTTTCGATTCTTTGGCACCGTTTAGGTAGCCAAAATTCCTGATTTATTTCTTCTGAAAAACCAAACAATGTAAAAAACAGTGAAGTGTGGGACGATAAAAATTCTTATAGTGCTTACCTTTTCGATTCTTTGGCACCTTTCTGGAAAGCCAACATTCCTTATTTATTCCTTTTGATATGATTACAGATTGAAAAATTTGTTTTCTATTAAAAATTAAACTAAAACCAAAATGTTATGAAGTATATGACGATAAATAAGTTTCAAACTACTTACCTTCTCGATAAAAAGATATTCTACTGCTTACCTTTTCGATTCTTTGGCACCATTTCGGACAGCCAAAATTCCAGATTTATTGCTTCTATTTTTTTCGTTTTCTTTCTAGTAAAAACTTGCTCCATTATTGGCTCAAACCAAACAATGTAAAAAACAGTGAAGTGTGGGACGATAAAAAGATATTCTACTGCTTACCTTTTCGATTCTTTGGCACCATTTTAGGTAGTCAAAATTCCTTATTTATTTCTTTTGAAATGATTACAGACTGAAACATTTTTTTCTATTAAAAATTGAACTAAAACCAAAATGTTATAAAGTATATGACGATAAATAAATCTCAAACCACTTATCTTCTCGATAAAAAGATATTCTACTGCTTACCTTTTCGATTCTTTGGCACCATTTCGGACAGCCAAATTCCAGATTTATTGCTTCTATTTTTTCTTTTTTTTTTCTATTAAAAATTGAACTAAAACCAAAATGTTATGAAGTATATGACGATAAATAAGTCTCAAGATATTCTACTGCTTACCTTTTCGATTCTTTGGCACCATTTTAGATAGCGAAAATTCCTGATTTATTTCTTTTGAAATGATTACAGATTGAAACATTTTTTCTTTCCATTAAAAATTGAACTAAAACCAAAATGTTATGAAGTATACGGCGATAAATAGGTTTCAAACCACTTACCTTTTTGATTCTTTAGCACCATTTTGTTAAAGAATCTGTTGCGTTTTGTGTGGTATTGAGATATTTGTTTTTTTTTTTTTTCATTTTATGATTTGATTGATTTATTATGGTCCGCTGCTCTTATATAAGTTTTTAATAAAAATAATAATTCATTATCAACACTAATTCATGTGTAGGCCATGCAGGTGTTTCAAGGTTAACCGGAATCATGTCTTCCAATTGCTGCACTTCATAATGCAGATGTAGGCGTTTGAGTAATATTTGAATTTTGTGACACGGCTACTTTGCGTTGTGTCGTTGCTGTTTGTTTTTTAATCTCATTATTAGCATTTTAACCAATTAACAATAAAATTAAGTTAAAAACTCAATTTATCTTCATTTCAAACAATTTAAGCCCAGCATGAGACTGCATAATGTCTCTCTCCTCGCCCCCCATAGGTTTATGGTGGCTAGACATATTTCAATCAATATGACGAGCAAAATTGCTACCTCAACTGTAAAGCAAAATGTGAGCATAAAAATAATTTTTTCAAACCTAACGAGGTGATGTGTTGAACACCAGCAACAACAACAACAACGACGAACTTCAAATCTCAAGTGTCAAACAAGAGGGCATTAGAGAAGGAAGCAAACCATACCACACCACCTTTATAATCTTTAGATTATATTCACATAAAAACATCCAAACATCCGACTTGATGAACTCCAGATGTGAATTGAAGGTTATTTCAATTGACAGTGGCATGGCTTCTGGGGTCGGCGGTCTTCAACAAAATCTCTGCTTATCCCTTCTTTGCAAAACAATGCAATTTCACAAAGAAGATTTTATTACAAAGGCCAGACAAGGTTTTTCCGTCAGGGAATTCCCAAGTTGCTGGCCTTTTCCTAAATGTTTGTATTTCAGTTTAGTTTTCAATATTTTTTATTTTCTCATTTTCTTTTGCCTAGGTAAATTTATGAGGTTTTTGTTCTCATTGTTTCGTTTTTTCCATTCAAAACAATTTTCACGCCAACACCACCGTCGTCTGTCTGGTGTTTGTGCGTAGCATTTAGTTGTGGGTCTGTATTTACAGGTAGTTGTTTTGATTTTCTATTTTAAAATCTATTGTTGTTGTAGTCCCATTTCATTTTTAGTTGTTTTTGTTTGTTTACAACTCCCACAGAGTGTGTCTTAATTGTGGGTGAGAAGAAAGGAAATTAAGCGACATGTTTTTGTAAGGGCACCTCAGAATAACCCAAAAATGTCTGTCCAAAATTCCTCCCTCTTATGTTTTCCAAAGATTTCCGAATTTTAATGAATTGTTTGTTGAGATACCTTTGTGTAGAAAGCCAATTACTTTAAAAATGAGCTGTAAATTGTTTTATCTTAAAATAGGAATGCAGGAATGACAAATTGTCTTTTGAAGAGTCTAGAGACCATTCATGAGTTTTGCGATTGAAAAGTCTTCTATTGGCGATAGAAGCCCTTGAAAGCCCCTGACAGTACAATTCCTCTATTGACCATAGAAGCCCTCGAAAGAACTTCTTTTGGCGATAAAAACTTTTCTATTGACGATAGAAGCCCATTATGGGTCTTCTATTGACTTGCAAATGTTATTATCTTCTTATTTCTCCTGCTTTTCTGTTAAAAAAAATATGTCTTGTATATGATCGTTTGTCTTAGCAATTTTGGCACGAACTTCACCAGCCAGCATTCTGCCAGCAAGCATTAGATGAGCTATAGAATATTTGCCTAGACGAAATATAAATAAAAACGTGATTTAAGTATAAAAATAACAGCTTAGCACAGCAATTGGAGTCGTGTTTTTGTTAGCATCTTCACGTTGTGTTCTTACAACTGGAGTCCAATAAAGATGTGTCGTCCCCCACCCAGTGGATGAAAACAAGTTTGCAAAGCTTAAATAAATTTATATGAAAAAAAACCAAGAAGATGATGTGGTGTGGGAAACAAAAGTGCACAAACCAAAGATGTTGGTAGGCATATAACCCAGTAAACCAAATGGTTGGAGATTTAATAATAATTTGTTCGAAAGTCGGAGGAACCTTCGATGTCTCAGTAAACATTATTTTGCTGTGGTCGACTTTTTTTCTTTAAATCTTCGAATCGAGAAATCGGTGGATGAGGCCGATTTCTTTTGGTTGGAGGTAAATTCCAACAAACCAAATCATTGATTTCAGGTCTTGATATGATGTGAAAGACTTGTTGTTTGTCTAAAAAATCCGTGGCAACTCTAATGGTTTTGCTGATTTTTCATACCAATTTCTGTTTAAAAACTGCACGATTTCTGTCCGAATTCTGAAATAATGGAAACAGGCGTGTCATAACGCCAAAACGTGGTTTGTTGGGATGTTGCAAAAGGTAACACCACCGCACACACATGAGTATTATTATTACTGCAAACCTCAAGTCATCTCATGCGAAGAGTCCCGTTCCCGTTCCTGTTTTTTTTTTTCTTTCTTTCTATTTTGCTTGTTCTGGTTGCTTGAACTTTTCAAGTTTGTTATGTTTCATGCTGCTTTACTCCTCCACTGCCCCACGGAGAGTAGAAGGTTTCTTTTTATGCTACTGATAGCTAAGCATCATCTGAGTTTGGGCCCATGATGAGATTGATGCTGGTTGCCCGCTGGCCTCTTCTCGTAAGACGTTAAGGTTGCTGTTCGTTTTTTGTGGTTTCAGCCAAATATGGCTTTGGTCGTCGTCGCATAAATGTTACTTGCAGTTTCTTTTCTTTTTGTTGGCATTTCGTTTTTTTTCTTAAACTTCTCCTTTATGGTTTTAAACTTTGTATAGGAATTTCGTTCAACTGTTGTGGCAGTAAAATAATCAAGGTGTACAAGGAAGAAGAAAAAGAAATTGTGAATGTTAATGCATAAAAAAGGATACACAAAAAAAATATGCAATTGGTATTTTGATGCAGCAACTTTGGAACAACTTTTTCGTGAAACGTAAAATGTTTTGAGGGAAGAGGAAATTTGGATAGGTGTTTTTTTTTTCTTTTAATCAACTTTTTTCTCGGTGTATTGCAGTAATTCATGAAGTTGGGAATTTGCATTTGCAAGCAAACGTAGACATGCAGCTGAAATTTCGTTAGATAATCAACGGTATTTCGAAAGTTTTTTTCTCCCCATTTTCTTTACCGGACTGTTACATGTCTTCTTTTTAAAGCCAAGCAGTCCGATGTGTTTCAATAAATATGCAAAAGGTTTTGTACACGAAAATGCAGCTTAACGTCTTCGAAAAAAGGTGTTGTGCCGAGAGCAGTGATCTGAGATAAGGTCGTGATTTACACAGTTTAATATTAAACTACACCTTGGAGAGTAGTTTGTTCTTGAAGTTTGGCATTCTGTGATACGTTTTGGGCAATATTATGCTGATTTATTTTTAAGCGCTAAATATATGCAAAATGATATGTAAATTTCTTGAGCTTTTAAAGGTATGGATATTTTAAATACAAAAAAGTACATACAAATGAATGGAAACTGGGGATCTTAGCTAAAGTAGAAATATTAAAATAAAATCAATTAAAATACAATTAATTAAATTAAACTATTTTAAATAATATTATTAAAAGTAAAATTAATAAAATTAAAAACTCTTTATTAGTGGTTTTGTTTGGCTATAGGTCAATTGAAAAAGAAAACGATGTATTTTTGATTTTTATTCTTCTTTTATTTTTCCAATATTTCGATTGTCATCGACAATCATCTTCAGGGATATTTTTTGGAGATCACCTGTGCTGGTTCAATGTCACCATCAAACAATGTCACAGTTTGATGGTGACATTGAACCAGCACAGGAGATCTCCAAAAAATATCCCTGAAGATGATTGTCGATGACAATCGAAATATTGGAAAAATAAAAGAAGAATAAAAATCAAAAATACATCGTTTTCTTTTTCAATTGACCTATAGCCAAACAAAACCACTAATAAAGAGAATTACATCAGGTCAACAATAAATAACAACAACAATAAAATTAAAAACCATGTTGTATTTTTAATTTCAATTAATTTTATACTTTTTTCAAATATTTTTTTTTTAATAATTTCATTTAAACTAATTTTCCATTAATAATTAATTATATAGTAATAGTAATTTTATTTTTTGAGCATCTAAGCTAAAGAAAATAAAATTAATTAAAAAAAGTTAAATTAAACTATTTTAAATAAAATAAAATTAATTAATATTAAAAACGTATCTTTTTAATTAATTTTTATTAAAATAATTTAATTTAAAATATTTTTTAATTAATTTTATTTGCCCAATTTTGTTTAAAATAATTTTCAATTAATATTATTTAGCTTTGTAATTAATTTTATTTTTTTGGGGATTTAAGCTACATAAATAGAATTAATTAAAAAAATTAAATTATATTATTTGTTATAAAATGAAATTAATGAAAATAAATAAAAAAAATTTGAAAATTTTTATTTTAATTAATTTTATTTTAAATAATTTAATTTTAAATGTATTTTAATTAATTTTTTTCCTATACCAAAAATAAAATTAATTAATATTTATTGAAAATTAGTTCAAATAAAATGATCGAAAAATATAAAATATGAAAAAAGTATAAAAAATAAATTTGTTTAAGCAAAATTAATTGAATTAATTACAATTAAAATGTATTATTTTTATCAATTGTATTTTGAATAATATAATTCAAAAATATATTTTTTTAAATAATGAATATACATTCTTAAAATAAAATTAAAAAAAACACATATATTTTATATTTTTTTATTCTAAACAAATTAAACAATTAAATCTATTAAAGCAACATCAAGTTAATTCAAAATAAAATCAACTAGAATAAAAATAATTAAAATAAGATTGTTTAAAATTGAATTTTTTAAATGAAATTGTTTTAAATAGAATGAAGAAAATTAATTTTTTTCAATAAACAATATTTAAAAAATTAATTGAATTAAAATTATAATAAAATTAATTAAAGTAAACTTATTCTATATAAAATTAATTAGAAACATTGTGGCGTTTTTTATTGGGATAGCGTCTGCAATTTTGTTTTTTTCAAAATAGTTGCTGTTTCAAAAAGTTATAAAAAGTTTCTTGTTGAAGAAGTTATTGAAAAATAACTTCGGTGGAGGATATCCACAAACAAGAAACAAGGGAACTGATGAGATCCAGTGGCGTGGATCGAAACTATAGTATTCCCTGCCTTACCCCTTGGCGAACAATGCCAAATCTTTTCCACTAATAAACTAGTTGTTTTAAAATATTAAAACAACAACAATGGAATTAAGCCAGACTATTTTGAAAAAATAAAATTAATTAAAATTATTAATTACAATAAAGTTAACCACAATAAAATTAATTAGTATAAAATGTATTAAAATTAGCTAAACTAAAATTAATTAAATACAATAAATTAAAATAAAATTAATTTTATTTTAATTTATTGTAAAATTTATTAAAATAAAATTAATTTATTTTAATTTATTGTAAAATTTAATAAAATAAAATTAGGGAAAATAAAATTAATTAAATACAATAAATTAAATTAAAATAAAGCTAATTTTATTTTAAGTAATCAAAATAAATTTTATTAACGTAAATTTAAAGTAATATAAAAAACTAAATCAACTAAATTAGAATTAAAATGAAATTATATTATAAAATGAATAAAATTATTTTTAATAAAATGAAATGAATAAAAATTTTGAAATTTTTTTTATTTTAATTAATTTTATTTTAAATAATTTAATTTTAAATATGTTTTAATTAATTTTTTCTATACCCAGAAATAAAATGAATTAATATTTATTGAAAATTAGTTTAAATAAAATTATCAAAAAAATATAAAATATGAGAAAAGTATAAAAATTAAATTTATTTAAGCAAAATTAATTGAATAATTTACAATTAAAATGTATTATTTTAATTAATTGTATTTTTAGTAATATAATACAAAAATATGTGTTTTAAATAATTAATATACATTATTTAAAATAAAATTAAAAAACATATATTTTATATTTTTTATTCTAAACAAATTAAACAATTAAATCTATTAAAGCAAAATCAATTAAACTACAAATACTTAAAATTAATTTAAATTTTTTATTTTTATTTAAATTTTAAATTTATTTTTGTTGGTTTTTTTTTTTCAATATTTTTGCATTAATTTTATTTTCTTTAGCTTAGATCGCCAAAAAATAAAATGAATTACAAAATTTAATTATTTTAAATAAAATTGTTAAAAAAAAGAATTTGAAATTTAAATTAAAATTAATTTTTGAAATTAAATTAATTTTAGAAAAATTAATTGAATAAAATTAATTAAAAAATTTTAGAATTAATAAAATTTAATAAAATTAATTAAAAAACAATATTTTAAAATAAATTATTAAAAAATAATAAAAATAAAATTAATTAAAATGAAAATTTTAATTTAATTTTAAATATTTGTATTTTAATTAATTTAGTTTTAATTTTATTTTTTAATTTGTCTAAAATAATTTTAATTACATTTTTTTTTAATTTTAAATTTATTTTTATTTTTGTTGGTTTTTTTCAATATTTTTGAATTCATTTTATTTTCTTTAGCTTAGATCACCAAAAATAAAATGAATTACAAAATTAAATTATTTTAAATAAAATTATTAAAAAAAGAATTTGAAATTTAAATTTAAATTAATTTTTGAAATTAAATTAATTTTAGAAAAATTAATTGAATTAATTACAAATAAATTATTTTAAATAAAATTATTTTAATTATTTTATTTTTATAAATTTAATTAAAAAACAAATAATTTAAATAAAATTAAAAAAATATTTTATGTTAAATCATTTTGAATAAAATTATTTTAGACAAATTAAAAAATAAAATTAAAACTAAATTTATTAAAATACAAATATTGAAAATTAAATTAAAATTTTCATTTTAATTAATTTTATTTTTATTATTTTTTTTAAATTTATTTTAAAATATTGTTTTTTTTTAATTAATTTTATTTTCTTTAGCTTAGATCACCAAAAAATAAAACTAATTACAAAATTAAATTATTTTAAATAACATTATTTTAATTAATTTTAGTTTTAATAATTTTATTGAAAAACAAATTATTTAAATAATTAGAATAAAATTAATAAAATATTTTATGTTAAATCATTTTAAATAAAATTATTTTAGGAAAAATTAAAAAATAAAATTAGAACTTAATTAATTATAATACAAATATTTAAAATTAAATTTTTTTATTTTAATTAATTTTATTTTTATTATTTTTTTAATAATTAATTTTAAAATATTTTATAATTAATTTCATTTTCTTTAGCTTAGATCGCCAAAAATAAAATTAGTTACAAAACTAAATTATTTTAAATAAAACTTATTTTAAATAAAATTATTAAAAAATATTATTTGAAAAAAGTATAGACGTAAATTTTATTTAAGCAAAATTAATTGAATTAATTACAATTAAATTATTTAAAATAAACTTATTTTAATTAATTTATTTTTCATAGTATATTTAAAAAACAAATTATTTAAAGAATTAAAATAAAATTAAAAAAATATTTTATGTTATTAATTAAAATACAAATATTTGAATTAAATTATTTTTAAAAAATTAATTATAATAAAAATATAAAAATAAATTTGAATAAAGTCAATTAAAACAAATTAATTACAATCAAATAGTTTAAAGAAAATTAATTATTGTAATAAAAGTTCTTAAAATAAATTTTTATTTTAAATAATTTTATTTGAAGAATGCCTTAAAATAAACTAAAATAAAATTAGTTTGAATAAAAAATTAAGAAAACATTTTAAATCAAATTAATTAAACTTTTTTAGATTTTTAATAAAATTAATTAAAAAATATTTTAAAAAGAATTAATTAAAATAAAATCAATTAAAACAAATTAATTACAATATAATAATTTAAAGGCAATTAATTATTACAATAAAATTTTTCAAACTAAAATTATTTAACATAAAATGTCTTGACATAAACTAAAAAAATTATTTTAAATAAAATTAATTAAAAAAATTAAATAAAATTAATTAACAAATATTTTTTATAAAATTAAATAACAACACATTAATTTAAAAAATATCTTAAACAGAATTAATTAAAATAAATTTAAATAAAATTAATTAAAGCAAATTAAGTACAACAAAATAAAATCAAATTGTTTAACAATCTTTTAAAATAAACTAAAATTATTTTAAATAAAATTAATTAAAAACATTAAATAAAATTAATTTAAAAAAAATTAAAAAAATTGGAAACAGAATTAATTAAATAAAATTATTTTACTTTAAATTATTTATAATAAATTTAATATTATTAAATTAAATTATTATTAATTGAAAATTAATTAAAACAAAATCAATTTGAAAAAAAAGAATTATAACAATTAAATTTATTTAAACAAAACCTAATTACAAATAACAATTTTAAATAAAATTATTTTAATTAATTTTAATTTTAATAATTTAATTAAAAAAAACAAATTACATAAATAATTAAAATAAAATTAGATTAAATTACATAAAATTAAAAAAAAATATTTTTTTAAATAATTTTAAATAAAATTATTTTGAACAAATAAAAAAGGATAATATGTATTAAATGAAATTAATTAAAATACAAATATTTGAAATTAAATTATTTTTAAAATTAATTAAAATATTATATTTAATTAATTACTTTTATTTTATTTTAATTAATTAAAAAAAATCAATTAAAACAAATTAATTACAATAAACTAATTTAAAGGGAATTAATTATTGTAATAAAATTTCTAAAAATAAAATTATTTAACACAAAATGTCTTGACATAAACTAAAAAAATTATTTTAAATAAAATTAATTAAAAAAAATAAAATTAATTAACAAATATTTTTAATAAAATTAAATAATAACACATTAATTTGAAAAAATATTTTAAACAGAATTAATTAAAATAAATTTAAATAAAATTAATTAAAACAAATTAAGTACAAAAAAAAAAAATTTATGTAAAATAATTTTAAATAAAATTATTTTGAACAAATTAAAAATAGATAAAATGTATTAAAATTCAATTAATTAAAATACAAATATTTGAAATTTAATTATTTTTAAAATTAATTAAAATATTATATTTTTATTTTAATTAATTTTAAATAAAACAAATTTAAATGAAATCAATTAAAACAAATTAATTACAATAAACTAATTTAAAGGGATTAATTATTGTAATAAAATTTCTTAAAATAAAATTGTTTAACATAAAATGTCTTAAAATAAATTAAAATGAAATTATTTTAAATAACATTAAATAAACAAATATTTTAAATACAATTAATTAAGAGTAATATTTTAAACAGAATTAATTAAAATGACACTATTTTAATTTAAATCATTTACGAAGTTTATTTTGATATTATCCCATTAAAAAAGCTCAAGAAAGAAACTATTGTTTAAAGGTGATATAACAGGGTCATCATGAATATTTCCTTCGGAATTTTCCGCACGGAAAATAATTTTAAAAAGTGAAATTATTTTAAAATCAATGTTTTAAAAAGTTTAAAACTACTAGAATCACTTAATTATGGAATATTCTTGCCGAATCGATAAAAATATTCCCTTTTTGGACATAAACATGGAAATAAAAAATTATTAAATTGGGGAAAGGGAAAAATCCCGCACGGAATTTTTATTTATGATAACCCTGATAGTGAAGGCTCGATCCTATTGAGCTGAATTGTTAAAAGTTAAATATTCTTTTTGCTATTGTTACCAAAGTTTAGCGAACACTTTCTTTTATTGTTGATGTTATTTCTATGAACTTTTTGGACTTCTAAAGGGGGCTTGTGCCAAAACGCATGGCGCGTAACTTACTGTTTAACATTTGCCAAAACAAAAACATTGGTTGTTAGCTACGACTAAAAAAGAAAGTTGTGGTCTAAACAATTGACCAAGAAAACAAATGCGGAATAAAACCACCAATACCTGGCCATTAACCTGGCTAATTATTTGTATACGCATTATAACAAAATTTTGGTATGGTGCCATTAAAAATGTATGTTTCTATTTTTTTGGTTATTTTGTAGCTAAACATCTATGACATTTGCCATTAATATGGCCATATGTGCGATTGTAAATACAATATTTCATGGTTATACTTTTCCCGCCCGCCCGACTCATTTGCTGTGTCCATATGACAGCTGTATGTATGACTTGGCCTAAAAAAAAACTATGATTGTGGTTCTCAAAAAAAAAGTTTTGTGCGTCAAATGACTCACAGACATAGCTGTAACATGTGTTCAACAAATTCTTTATAATTCTGGTTTGCAATTGAAATTAATTACCAAATTAAGAAAAAAAAAATAATTTGTTTAATTTTTTATTCATAAAGAAATTTGTCATAGAGACATACAGTTGATAGAAAAAGTATTGGGCATTGTTGGATGACCATAAAGAGATCTAGAGATGGATTGCAGATCTGAAATGAAGAAGGCATTCCTGTCACTTTAGACTGAGCACTAAATATGGCCACAGGAAACATATTTTGAAGAAACAATGGGAATTGTTAGTCCCGGTCCACACTAGAGAGATTTCAATGAAATAATTTAATGAAATTAGGCATTCTTAGATCGAGTTCCATACTATAGTAATTGTATGAAATTTCCGTAGTGGGAAACTCGATCTAAAAACGCCTAATTTCATTAAATTATTTTATATAAATCGCTTTAGCGTAGACCGGGACTTACTATAAGAGTATTGTAACTAAAGTTTGTTGCTGCAACCATATTATAACGCCCGCCAAAATAATGTGGCTGCAGCAACATGTCTTTCTATTATATCTTCAAAATGTACTCTTTTTGTGTACTAGGGATCCCATATTTTGTAAAAATTTATTTCCACTGTTGACATTTTGTCATTACTGTAAATACTTAAATTCCAAATCTATCTATGTCAATTACTCGAACTAATTTTCCCTCATTGTTTTGTTTTAAATTGCCCTATAATTTCGCCATTTCAAAGGCATCAACTTTAACGTTTGTCTGCTGGCAATGATCATGAAACTTGAACTCATCAAATGATGTGTCTAATGTTGTCTAATGTTTGTTGTGGTTCATTTGTTTTTTTTTTCCTAGTCATTGAAGTCATCTTAACATTCCACATGAATTAAGTAAGTAGTAAGCTTAGGCGGACAACCATATAACATTTATGAAATTATATACAATGTCTATCATAGCCGCCAACATCGTAGCACAATAACTTTTTCCTTGTGCGGCAGCTTGCATTAAAAAAGTACCACAGAACATCAATTAAAATGTATTTAAATATGAGTAACAGAGGAAGAAGATGAACAACTAACACAACATTTTGAGGCGTTATTGAAGTAATAAACACTGCCCCACCAAGTGTGAAATGAGGCAAATCGCATAAATATGTAGTTTGTTGGTTTTTTCATGTTCAAATACTTCATGGGGGAACTTTGCATTTGCATATTGAGTTATGATATTTTAAGTTTCAGAGAAGATTGAGAAAGTATAATTATGCTTGGTAAATTTGTGAAATAATGCCTCAATTTGAACTTTTATTTGCAACCATCCAAAAAAATGTACAAATCTTATATAATTTACAATATAGTTAATAACATTGAAGCTTTACTAATTTGCAATAGTTTACATATGGGATAAATTTCTTTACATAAAATTATCATTCAATGCATTGCTTATTTTTGTTTGTCAATGTAAACAGTTTGGTAAGCAATAAGTGCCTACCAAAGTGCCCCATGAGACTTTCTACCAAGTATAGATGATGCCCTCCAAAACCATCTATCCGATAATTAACCTGTGAGATCCTTATCCAAGGATATATGCTTTCTGAGACCATGTTTCAATTTTAGAAGGTCTGTGAGACGTTATATTCATCGATATATGACCTTTGAGACCACCTATCCAACTATAAGTGGTCATATACCAATGACAAATGGCTTGTGTTACGTTTGAGACCATTTTTCCAACGATAGTTGGCCTTTTAGGTCATCTATCCAAAGATAGATGGTATTTGAGATCATCTAACACCGATAGATGGTGTTTGAGACCATCTACCAACGATAAGTAACCTGGGAGACATTTATCCAAGGATATATGTACTTTAATATCATGTTTCCATCGATAGATGGCATGTGAGAAGTTATATCTAACGATAGGTGACATTTGAGACCATCTATTCAGTAATAGTAACCTGGGAGACATTTATCCAAGGATATATGGACTTTGATATCATGTTTCCAATGCTAGATGGCATGGTATCCAATGATAGGTGACATTTGAGACTATCTAACCCGTGATAGATGGTCTTTCAGATCATCTATCCAACGATAGATGGTCTTTGAGACCACCTACAGATGATAAGTAAGCTGTGAGATATTTGTCTTAGGATAGATGGCCTTTGATACATGTTTCCAATTATAGATGACCATTGAGACCATCTATAAAATGGTATGTAAAAGTAGATGACCTTTGAGACATTTATGTAACGATAAATGACCATTGAAACAGTCAATTCTACCATTAAAGGCCGGTGAGAGATTGATTCGACGTTAGATGGCTTGTGCGACACCTATACGTCGATATACGTGTGATATAGGGTGTCCAAAAAACCGGTTTTTCCAAACAAAACGGTTTTCGGTTAACCGAAATTTTCAATTTTTTCAAAAACCGGTTTTCGGTTTTCAAAAATGTTCAAAACCGGTTAACCGGTTTAAACCGGTTTTGTAAAATAGGTACAAAATAGGCTAATAATTGATAAATATTTGATTAGAAATGTGCGGAAAGGGGTAAATTAAGTATAATGACTTCGTTATTATATAATTATCTCATAATATCCCCGTTATTTGACATTCAACCTCAAAGTGGCGACAGCAAAATTAAAACTGAAAGTGTGCTCTAAGTATAGTTAAAACCCTTACATATAAAACATTGTGTACCAAAAGAATTAAGTGTACATTTTATTATGTCTGGATTCTCCATCATGCGTTTAGAACCTTAAATTATCGTGCCGGAATCAAACATGAATTTTGTTTTTGGTTTTTGATTCGACAAGTTCTTCGTTTACTGTACTTATTCAAAAACGTATGAGTAACGTCATACAAACTAACTTGCGATATTACGTATACGCAGTTGTTTCATAGATAGTTCAGTTGATCTAGATTGGCACAACTATTTTACACAAAATATTTTTTAAATTTAAAGGTATCTGACATTTACAGCTTGGTCCGTACCTTGTGTTAGTTAATTTTAGTTTACGTTCAAGAATATAATTTTAGTTTAATATTAAAAATATTACTATATTTTTAAAACCGGTTAACCGACAAAAATAACCGGTTTTTCGGTTAACCGAAAATTACGTTTTTGGCGAAAACCGGTTTCGGTTCTGTAACTCAAAACCGGTTAACCGGTTTCGGTTTTGGACACCCTAGTGTGAGACCACCTGCCGGTCGATAGATGGCCTGTGGGACCATCTATACAACGATAAATGACATCTAAGGTCATCTAATCGACAATAACTAACCGGGGATGCCTTTATCCAAAGATAGATGGCTTTTGAGACCATCTAACAACGACAAAATGGCATTTGATACCGTCTACCAACGATATATAACATAAAAGGTTAATCTATTCGACTATAGATGGCCTGCGAGACCTTCAATCCCATTATAAATGGCCTCTGAGATTTTCAATCCAACGTAAACGGCTTATGAGGCCATCTACCAACGATAGATGCGCTCTGAAACCATCTATTTGAAGATTTGTGGCCTTTGAGACCATCTATCCGAAGATTATTAACCTGTGAGACCTTTATCCAAGGATATATGAAGTTTGAGGCCATGTTTTAACGACAGAAGGCCTGTGAGACGTTATATTTAGCGATATATGACCTTGGAGACCATCTATCCAACTATATGTGGTCATCTGCCAACGACAAATGGCTTGTGAGACCTTTGAGACCATGTTTTCTACGATAGCTGGCCTTTTATCCAAAGATAGATGGCGTTCAGACAAACTACCAACTAAAAATAATCTGTGAGGCATTTTTTCCAAGTATAGATGGCCTTTGACACCATGTGTGCAACGATAGATGGTCCTTAAGACTATTTATCCAACGCTTGGTGTGTTTTGAGACCATATATTCAATGATAGATGACATGTGCTACAATATATCCTACGATAAATATACACTGAGCCCAGCTACCAATTATATATGCCTTGAGAGACCATCAGCCACTAACAGATGGAATGTGAGACCGTGTATCAACTATAGATGACATGTGTGTCCATATATTCTACGATAGATGGTCTGCGAGACCATCAATCCAACGCAAATAGCTTATGACACCATCTACCATCGGTAGACGACCTCCCAAACCATCTATCTGACAATATATGATATTTGAGACTATCTATCAACGATAAGTAACCTGAGAGCCATTTATCCAAGGGTAAATGGACCTTGATACGAGGTTTCCAGTGATAGATGGCCTGTGAGACGTTTTATTATGTATTCAATAATAGTTGGCCTGTGGTACCATATATCCTACCATAAATGATCTGTGAGCCCATTTGCTAGTTATGGAAGCCTTGTGAGACCATCTACCAATGACAGATGACATGTGAGACCATCTGCCAAAGGTAGATGACATGTGAGTCCATTTTTTCCCCTCGAAATCATCTATACGACGATGGATGTCCTTTGAGATCCTCTACTAACGATAAATAACCTGTGAGACATTTATTCAAGAAAAGATGACCTTTAATACCGCGTTTCCAACAATATTTGGCTTGTGAGGCTTTACATCCAGCAATATATTAATTTTGAGACCATATATCCGACGGTAGCTGACATTTGAGAAAATTTTTCCAACGAAAGATGACATTTAAGAGCAAATAAATGACACGTGAGACCTTTGACGACCTGTTTCCAACTACAGATGGCCTTTGAGACCATCTACCAATGATAAGTAGCCTTTGAGACCCTATACCAACGATAAATAACCTGTGAGACATTTATTCAAGAAAAGATTACCTTTAATATCACGTTTCCAACAATATTTGGCTTGTGAGGCTTTACATCCAGCAATATATTAATTTTGAGACCATATATCCAACGATAGAAGTCATTTGAGAGCATATACTACCGATAAATGACATGACTTAACTACAGATGGTCTTTGAGACCTTTCAACTAACTATAAGTAGCATCTGACACCATTATCCAAGATCAGATGACACTTCAGGCCATGCTTCCAACGGTAGATGACCTTTGAGATCATCTATCAAACAATATATTGCTTCTGAGACAATCAACGCAACATAAATGTCCTCCCAAAACATCTATTCGGCGATAGATGGCCTTTGATAATATCTAACAAACATAAATAGACTGTAAGACCTTTATTCACGGATAGATGGCCTTTCAGACTATGATTCCAACGAAAAAAAAAACTTGTTAGACCACCTATCCAATGCTAGGTGGCTTATGAGATCATCTATCCAATGATAACTGGCCTTTAAGAACATCTATCCACGGATAGATGGCCTTTGAGAATATCTTTCAACAATAAATGGCTTGTGAGTCCTTCGACACCATGTTTCCAACGGTAGATTAACTTGAAGACCATGTTTCGAACGACAGATGATCTGTAAGACTTTATATGTAGCGATAGATGACCTTTGAGGATACCTATCCAACGATGGTTGGCCTTTAAGACCATCTATCCAATGAAATATGACCTTTTTAGGATCTATCCAACGATAGATGGTTTTTGATACCATCTATCCAACAATAGATGACCTTTAATATCATCAATCCATCGATAAATGGCCCCTGATTCCATCTACAAACAGTACACGAGCTCTGAGCCCATCTACCAACGAAAAATGATCAAACGACAATGATCTGAGACCGTCAATAGGACGATAAATGGTCTCTGATTACATCTTTCATCGATAGATGGCCTTAAAGACAGTCTTTCCAAACGTAGGAGACAATCAACGCAACATAAATGTCCTCCCAAAACATCTATTCGGCGATAGATGGCCCTTGATTACATCAACGATCAACGATAAGTACCCTGTAATACCTTTATTCAAAGACAGATGGCTTTCAAACCATGATTCCAACAAAAGAAGACCTTTGAAACCATCTATCTATCGATAGGTTGGTTATGAGACCATATATCCAATGATAGCTGAACTTTGATACCATCTATCCACGTTGAGATGGCCTTTGAGAATATCGTTCAACAATAAATGGCTTGTGAGACCTTTGACACCATGCTTCCAACGATAGATGACCTTATGGACCATGTTTCCAACTTTAGATGACCTGTGAGACTTTATATGTAGCGATAGATGATCTTTGAGGATACCTATCCAACGATGGGTGGCCTTTAAGACCATCTATCCAATGAAAAATGAACTTTATAGGATCTATCAAACGAGAGATGGTTTTTGATACCATCTTTCCAACAATAGGTGACCTTTCATATCATCAATCCATAGATAAATGGCCCCTGATTCCATCTAAAAACAGTACACTGGCTCTGAGCCCATCTACCAACGAAAGATGACCAAACGATAATGATTTGAGACCATCAATAGGACGATAAATGGTCTCTGAGTCCATCTTTCATCGATAGATGGCCTTAAATACAGTCTTTCCAAAAATAGGTGGACTTAAAAACCATCTATCCAACGATATATAACCTTTTAGACTATCTCTCTAAGATATCTGACCTTTAAGACAATATATTCAACTATATATGGCCTTTGCGACTTTTTATTCAACGATATATGGTCTCTGACTTTTAAAATCATCTATCGAACAATAGATGACCTTTAATATCATCAATCCATCGATAAATGGCCTCTGATTCGATCTACAAACAGTACACTGGCTCTGAGCCCATCTACCAACGAAAGATGACCAAACGATAATGATCTGAGACCGTCAATAGGACGATAAATGGTCTCTGAGTCTATCTTTCATCGATAGATGGCCTTAAAGACCGTCTTTCCAACGATAGATGACCTTAAAGACCATCTATCCAACGATATATGGCCTTTTAGACTATCTCTCTAAGATATCTGATCTTTAAGACCATATATTCAACTATAGATGGCCTTTAATATCATCAATTCATCGATAAATGGCCCCTGACTCCATCTACAAACAGTACACGGGCTTTGAGCCTATATACCAACGAAAGATGACCAAATGATAATGGTCTGAGATCATTAATAGGACGATAAATGGTCTCTGAGTCCATATTTCATCGATAGATGGCCTTAAAGAAAGTCTTTCCAAAGATAGGTGGACTTAAAGACCATCTATCCAACGACATATGGCCTTTTAGACTATGACTAAGATATCTGACCTTTCAGACCATATATTCAACTATAGATGGCCTTTGCCACCCTTTATTCAAAGATATATGGTCTCTGAGTCCATCTACTATCGATAGATACCATTAAAGACCTCCTCTCCAACGATAGATGGCCTTAAATATCGTATCTTCAAAGATAGATGGCCTTAAACACCAGTTATCAAACGATATGTGGTCTTTAAGACCATCTTTCCAAGGCTAGGTGGCCTTTGAGACCATCTATCTAACTAGAAATGGCTGTTGTGATCTTGTATTCAACGATAGATGGCCCTTGCGACCTTGCATCCAGCGAAATATGGATATTGAGACCATCTATTCAAGGACATATTGCCTGTGAGACCATCTGTCCAACGATAGATGGACTTTAGGAACTTTAAGGCATATAGCCAACTATAGATAAATTATCTGACTATAGATGGCATTTGATACCATATATCCAAATATAGGTGACCTTTAATACTATCTGTCCAATGATAAATGACCATTTGGACCATCTAACAAAGATAGCTGGTCTGTGAGGCCATCTACTCAACAATTGGTAGCCTGTAACGCCATATTCCAACGATAGATGGCATGTAGTATCATGGACTTTTTGGATTAAAAATAAGCTTGGTCCCTCCTTTAAACTAAGTAAAGGTTTGAGACCCACGGAGAATACCATGGACTTTAAGACCACTTGTCCAACGATAAATTACCTTTTAAACATACATATATCCAAAAATAGATGGCCTTTGACACAATTTATCCAAAGATAGATGACCTTTGTCATTGTATATTCAAATATAGATGGCTTTTGATACCAACTATTCAACGATAGATGGCGTTTGAGGTAATATTTATTGGCTTTGGGACCATCCATTTGAATGATAAGGTGTCCCGTGAATCCACTCAACGATCGATTACTTTTCAAATGGCCTGCAAGCCTATTAATATTTATTTTATTTATTGCTATTTTAGGGCGATCGGACTGTCTGCTTACCAAACTCATGAATAATAGCATCAAAGTAAGCACAATAGACAGTTTTTCTTAAAATCCCTAATTTTATTTAATTAAAAAGATTAAATTGGTATTGGTATCATATATTCAACTATAGATGATTTTTGATGTCAACTGTTCAGCGATAGATAGCGTTTGAGGTCAAATTTATTGGCTTTGGGACCATCCATTCGAATCATAGGGTGTTCCATGAATCCACTCTACGATCGTTGACGTTTCAGATGGCCTGCAAGTCTATTAATATTTAATTTATTTATTACTATTTTACGGCGATCGGAATTAGTCTTTTAAACTGAAAATTGTCGTGGACTAAGTCTGGACTATCTACTTACCAAACGCATGAATAGTAGCATCAAAGAAAGCACAATAGGCAGTGTTTCTTAAAATCCCTCATTTTATTTAATTAAAAAGATTAAATTGGTATTGGTGTCATATATTCAGCTATAGATGGTTTTTGATGTCAACTATTCGACGATAGATGGCGTTTGAGGTCATATTTATTGGCTTTGGGACCATCCATTCGAATCATAGGGTGTACCGTGAATCCACTTATAGATCGATGACATTTCAGATGGTCTGCAAGCCTATTAATATTTTATTTATTACTATTTTACGGCGATCGGAATTAGTCTTTTAAACTGAAAATTTTCGCGGACTAAGTCTGGACTATCTGCTTACCAAACTCATGAATAATAGCATCAAAGTAAGCACAAAAGGCATTAAAAGGATTAAATTGGTATCTAACTTGGGACAAAAGAATTATAAATCATCTGAATATGTAATTTTTACAAAAATCTCATTATTTATATACTTCATTCAAACCACTTGATTTTCAACACCATTTGTAATGTTTTGCATAATTGACTGACTGGATGGTTGGCTGGCTCGTTATGGTACGGCGGCTTGATTGTTTCTAATATGATGCAACTTATCCTCAACAAATAATTCAAACAATTCCAACATCTCTAATACCCAATCAAATAAGCTAAGTGCTGCAACTGCAGCAGCACCGCCACCAATTAGTTGCTGGAGATTACAGATTACAAGAAAAAAATGCAGTATTTATGTTTAAAAACTAACAACTCAAGTCCATAATTATTGTCCGTCCCTACTATGCTCCACACTCACTTAATATCCCACAACAACTTGGAAGTATATCGAAACACCATACAATTGATGTCTTTAATATCATCGTTTAGTAGATTTTTCTCCCTCCCAGACATTTCAGCTAGCCTGCTAGTCAGCTAGCCACTCAGCTCTTCTACTGTAAAGTGACGACTTGATTTGTTATCATTGGCTTTTGAAGGAGAAAAAAAACCGAATGAAAAAACTGAGTGGAAATTACAAATCGAGACGTTGTGAAAATGGTGGTCGTGCATGTAATCAATGATAAATTAATTGTGGTGGGTAATGGAACAATTGCTTGGTTTTTGTTTTGTTATTCCGTTATGCTTGAATTACCTCCCAACCATTTGATAGACAAATGAGAAATGTAAATAATTTGTCTGTCTATGCCGATATAAAGTGTCAAGTGATTGTGTTGCTGCGATATAATCGGCGTTTACTTGGAACAAAACGAGGAAGTGATGGATTTTTTCGAAATTGGAATAGTTTTGAATATGGAATATTAGTTTGTTCAAGGCTTAGTAGTATATACATAAAATAAAAATTTCCTCCTAATTTCAGGAAGTCCGTAAAATTTCTTTGCCCATTTCTTCCATTACTTTCCCACTTCTATTGTGGTTGTGGGTAACCCAACAATTTTCATCTTGTTCGCGTTTTTAATTTTCTATGGAATCTCATTTTCTCTTGACAGTTTTTTCCAAAATAGCTTGTCAACAAAAGCAAACAAAAATATGGAGACATTGTTTTCCCATTTGTTGGGGGGAGGAGAGGAGTATAGGAAAATTCGGAAACGAAGATAAAACTGAAAACGTATGCACATAAATTAAAAGTGTCAAAATGTGTGCCACTTTTCTTTTTTAAGTGTCTTTTTCGGGGGCTTCCCAGAAAGAGTGATAGAAAAAACCAAACAACAAAACACCCACCTGTCTACCCAGAGTTTTGAAATAAACAAACAACAATGGCATTAATTCAATTTCAAAACAAAAACATTTTCACTTCGAGCCACAACCTCAGCGGCAAAATACAAAAAGTTAACACCTCTAATGATATTTCACACACACTCAAAATACCACCTCCTTCGGGTGGTTGGTATTGCACCTTCAACTAATTAAAAGCGTAATTCCGGTTAAGCCGGTAAAGTCTTAAAACTTTTAGTTGCCTAATTTATTGCTTATGCTTGAAATATTTTCTTTGCTTTTTTCTTGATTTTTTTTTTATTTTTTGTAAATATTGTAACTTTTTTCGTTCTTTTTCCCATTTTATTTTGTGGCGTTACGTTCAATACCCTTGAACTATTTGTTCAACATTCCTAATGTAAATTTTGCAGATCCAAACACATATTTTGTGTGTGCGTTTTTTATTTTAGTTTTTATTTTTTTTGCCCATAAGTTGCCACTCTCTACTGCTCCCTCTCTCTTTCTTTCTCTTCCACCATCTAAGTCTTCATCTTTCATTTTCTTCTTCTAAATATTTTTAGAACTATTTAAAAAATACCGTAGTGGATGTGGCGGCGCAAAAAAGTCATCCGTAGGCTCGCTCGCAAAGGAAACGCATAACAAAATTCACTTCGCACTTCGACAACATTGCCCCCATTAACAGCCCCATACAGCGGTATCAAACCAAACGAAAAAACTAAGAAAACTAGACGCTTTTACACTTATGAAAAATACGTTTTGAATATTCACGCTCACTCAGTGACTTGGCAGCTAAAAGGCAAAATATTGTAAGAAACAAAATTAGAGAAAATAATTAAATAAATGAATAAAATAAAAAATAGCAGAATAAAAGTCAAAACTAGAATTATTTCTATAGAGAAAATTTAGTCTAATTAGAATTGGAGTCCTTGGAAGCCATGTGAATAAATTAAATAAATTTTAGAAACTCAAAGGAGAATATTTTTTTATATAGGATAAACTTCGTCCGATCAGAATGGAAGCCCCTTTAAGCCCATGTAGTACATGGTTCATGGCCTTGGAGTCTATCAGTCCGATCATGAATATCAACTCCCCGTAAGTTTTCTTACTCTCTCCTTTAAGTTGCAAAGGTAGAGAGATAAAAATCGCGGGAGTGATGTTCTTGATCGGGCTATATAAGTTATTCCTACTTCTCAACAAATGCCTTTTTTCGAACTTCTCCACAGAATATTTTCCTGTTAGTCATGTGCTCTACAATAGGTGGCGTATGCAATCATATACTCTACGGAATATGGCTTTTGGCCCATCTACTCCACAGTAGATAATCGTTGAGCACATCTGATTCATATACTCAAGAGTATTTGAAATTTTTACTCCATAGAAGCTGGTCTTTAAGTCCAACAATATCCTTGATTCCATATCTTTCACAATAGATCACCATGAAGGCCCTCTAAAATAACGTAGGTTTGCCAGACGCCATTAAGAAGAGTGCACATGGTATCGGGGGTAACATATTGTGAATTATATGTGCTCAGAAGGCATTTATCCCGGCTTTTTAGACAACTACTCTAAGAAAAGGGCCATAAAAGCTATCTATAGACGCCCTTTAATGTCATATTAACGTTAAAAGGTCTTTGACCTTATATCCAACCTATTTAACGATAGATGGTCTTAAAGACCACTTATCCATCTATAGATGACCTTTAGGATCTTACATCTAACGATATGTGGCCATTGAGACCATCTTTCCAACGATAGATTGTCTTTGAGACCATATACCCAACGATAGGTGGCCTTCGAAGACATCTATCCACCTATAGCTGGTTATTGCGACCATCTACCCAACTATAGATAGCCTTTGAGACCATATTTTCAAATATAGATTGGTATACCCAAAGAATGATGGCCTTTGAAAGCACATATCAACGACAGATGGCTATTGAGACCATCTATCCAACAATAGATTGACATTAAGAGGATCTATCCAAGGGCAGATGGCCTTTAAGTCTATGTATTCAACTATAGATGATCTTTGAGGCTTTGTTTCCAAAGATAGGTCGCCTTTGATAACATCTTTCCAACGATAAATGACCATTGAGACCATCTACGGTCTTGAAATCCATATATCCAAATATATATGGCCTTTGAGACTACATTTCCAAAGATAGATTGTCTTTGAGACCTACATCAAACAAAGAAGACCTTTGAGAACATATATCCAAAGAAAGATGGCCTTTCAGAACATGTATCTAACAACAGATGGCCTTTAAGCCATCTATCTACCGATATATGGCCACTGAGATCATCTATCAAACGATAGGTGGCCATTGAAACCATCATTCCAACGATAGATGGCCATTAGGACCAACTATGACCTTTAAGTACATCTATCTACCGATAGATGGCCACTGATACCATCTATCTAACGATAGATGTCCCTTGGGTCAATATTTCCAACGATAGATAGTATTTCACATTCTCTACCTACTATAGAAAGCCTCTACGACCATCTATCCTCTGAAAAATGGCCACTGAGACCATATATCCACCGATAGATTGCCATTGGGAACATCTATGGCCTTTAAGTACATCTACCCATTGATAGATGCCCACTGAGACAATCTATTCATCGATTGATGGCCACTAAGGCCATCTATCAACTATATATAGTTCGAAATATGGTTTTCCAACTATATATTTTCTTTGAGACGATATACCCAACGAAAAATTATCTTTGGAACATCTATGGCCTTTAAGTACATCTACCCATTGATAGATGCCCACTGAGACAATCTATTCATCGATTGATGGCCACTTAGGCCATCTATCAACTATATATAGTTCGAAATATGGGTTTCCAACTATATATTTTCATTGAGACGATATACCCAACGAAAAATTATCTTTGAGAACATGTATCTAACGACAGATGGCCTTTAGAGCCTTCTATCCACCGAGACAATCTATCCAACTATAGATTACCTTTGAAACCTTGTATCCCGCGATAGGTGGCTATTGAGACAATGTTTACAACAATAGATAGCCATTGGGAACATCTATGGCTTTTATGTTCATCTATCCACCGAAAGATGGCCACTGATACCATCTATCTAACGATAGATGTCCCTTGAGTCCATATTTCCAACGATAGATAGTATTTTACATTATCTACCTACTATAGAAAGCCTCTACGACCATCTATCCTCTGAAAAATGGCCACTGAGACCATATACCCACCGATAGATGGCCACTGAGAACATCTACCCAACGATAGATGACCTTTGAGGACATATTTCGAACGATAGATGGTCTTTGCGACCGTTTACCAACAATATCCAATGATATATGGTATTTAGGTCAACATATATCCAATCGTAGATCTGCTATGATACTTCTGAACCCACCTACCAAATATTGATGATCTGTAAGACCATCTAGCAACGAGAGATAGGTCATTTATCACACTATAAATTACTATTGATACATCTATCCGACGATAGATGGCATGTGAGACTATTTTTCTGACGATAGGTGACTTTATACAATCTTTCCAACGATAGATGGCCTTTATAGCCGGTACAATCATCCACCAATGACATATGACGCTTAAGACCATTTATCCAACTATAAATGTTCTTCCATCCAACGATAGGTGGCGTGTGAGGCCATTTTTCTGACGAGGGGTGACTTTTGATACAATCTGTCCAACGATAGTAGGCCTTTGAGACCAACAATACAACGATAAATGAAATCTGAGCCAATCTCTCAACCATAGATGGCTTGTAATACGATCTATCTAACAATAAATGCCCACTGAGCCCATCTACCACAGTATGCTGCCTTAGAGCCTATCAAATCCACAGAAATAAAGCATTTTGTCCATCTACTCCATAGTATATGGCCTTTTTGTCCATCTGTTCTACAATAGATGGGCTATGATCCCATCTACACAGTAAAAAGCCTTTGATACCTAGTTGTCCTCAGTGGATAGCCTTTGAACTTTTCTACTCCACTGCTGCGCACTTATGTCAACTGTAGGTGTACTCAAAGTCCACTTACAGCACATTAAATGGATTCAGGGGTTATATACTACATGAGGTATAGTAGAGTAGATGGGCTCAGCGGGCATATAACATTGAGTAAATCAGCTTAACAATGACTAAAATAGTGCATATGGCCATCGAATATACATTAAATGATATCAGAGCCATCTTCCATAGATTAAATGAGCTGAGGGCCATCTACAATAGAGTAAATTGACTTAGAGGTCATTTACCTTAGAGTAAATATCCTCAGGGCTCATCTACAATAGAGAAAATGGGCTCAGGGACATCAACAATAAAGTAGATGAGCTCAGACGCCATCTATTATAGAGTAGTGTGGCTCAGGGTCATATGCTGTACAGAAATTGGCCTTAGGGGTCATCTACCATAGTGTAGCTGAACTTAGACAACATCTCTATCATAGAACAGATGGGTTCAGGGATTAACTACCACAGACGAGATGCGCTCACGAACCCTTTAACATAAATTAAATGGGCTAAATGCCGTCTACAATACAGAATATGGGTTCGGATGCCAACTACCATATATTAGATATACTCAGGAGCCATCTATCATAGAGCAGAATGGTACAGGGGATATATATCATAAACTAAATGGGCTCAGGCCGTCTGTTATAGATAAGATAGGTTTAGGGCCATATATCATCGAGTATATGAGTTAAGCAACCATCTGCTATTGAATACATAGGCTTTGGGGTTATTTCAAATAGATTAGATGACCTCAGGGGTCGTCTACCATACAATAGATGGAATAATTAACGTCCAGAATACGCAGTAAATGTCAAATTAGATTAGGGACCATCTACGGTAGAGTATATGGGTTCAGGGATCAACTAGAATAGAGAGAATGGGCTGAGGGGGCATATACAATTGAGTTGGTGAGCTCAGACGCCATCTATCGTCGAATAGATTGGTTTAGGGACCAGCTATCACAAACTATCATAGAGTAGATGAACTCTGGAGCCTTCTATCATAGAGCATATGGGTTCAGGGACCATTCATCATAAAAAACTATTCTATTGTCGAATAGATTGGATCATATGCCATCTTCTGGGGAGTAGACTAGGAATAGCCCATAGGCCATCTACCTTCGATTATTTGGATTTAGAGGCCATTTTCCATATTCCAGTTAGTAGGTGATATCTATCATAAAGTAGTCTTGCTCTGTGTCCAGCTACTCAACAATAGATGGCTTCTGAGCCCAACTATTCAATGTTAAATGGATTTTTGAGCCCAATTATTATTTTATGGCCTTTGACTCAAACGGAGATATTCTCGAAAGCCATCTAACAAAGAGTAATTGGCCTCAGTGTACTTTTAACATTGTATAGGTAAACTCAGAGGCCATTTATGGGTGAGTTGGGCTGAGTTTAGAGGCCACCTGTTGTTCAGTAGTTGCGTAAAAAGTTGATCTATCAGAGAGTATGTTGGATCAGAGCCATCTATTGTAGAGTACTGGAATTTAGAGGCCATCTACCAATAGTTTTCTTATACCTAATTATCACATTTGATATTTTAATTGTGGAAAATTATCCCTGTAAAGTATTATGATATGTCCTTTTTATTTTTACAGTTAGAATAGTTTGCTTTTTAGCTGCCCCCGTGTTAAAATACGCACCACAGTTTGTAATGCCTCGCATAAAAATAATGTTAAAACCGATGACAAAATAGTCTACAACTATTACAACAAAATATTTCAAAAAAAGCTAGCAGTAGTTTGATAAGAAAAAACCACAACAATTTATATAGTATTTCTCCTGCTGTTATACGATAATGCCTGCCTTATATAAAATTAAACAAATAAATAAAATGGAAATTTATGTTAAATTAAAACAAAAGTAATTGTGGTTTTATTGTTGAGTTAGTTGAGTTTATCGTTACCTTTAGGAGTTACACATTTAATTTAATTGTTTGTTTTCTTATCTTAATTTGTTTTTTTTATTTCTTTTACATTTTTCCTTGAGTGTCATCTTTCCCATACTGATGTTATAGCTCACCCAGCTGATGTTATATTTAGACCAATCAAAATGAATGTCGTTTTTCTTTCCCAAGAACTGCATAATTTCAGCATGACACTTTTCATTCAAAGAATCACAACAGCAAAAAATGGTTGTACGCAAGATGTTTGTTGACAATATTTGACAAATGTCAGATTTAAAAGCAGCTACTGTATGGTTGCTGGCTGCAAGATGGTGGTGACTTTGTATGCAAAGATTTTACAAAAAATATAAAATTTCATACATTTTTCCATCAGGGAAAATAAATAAGTGAACCGACCCCTCTTACTTCACACAGACCCAATTCCCCCAACAATTTTTAAATTTTGTTGTATGTATTTCAAGAATAATATTTATAAGTGCCATAATCATTGCTTGCACACGCTTTGACGTATTCAATTCTTTTTTGTGTTTATTTTTTTTTGTTCATTTTTGCATTCACTGCAAACAAATAATTACAAAATTGTTGTACTGTCCATTGTCCAACATGCCATGGGTGGGATATTTGTTTTATTCTTTGTAATTCTTGGGTGGGTGGCTTTGGTTTCTGTTTCACTTCCTTTCTTTATTTCAATACAATTTTCTGTCCGGGTTTTTTCCAGGCAACATTTTAATTTTGATGAGTAAACAGTTTGTACATGATGTGATTTTTAATTATTGCTTGTCTTTAAATAATATTTTTAATAAATAAATTCATTTAAATATGGCAATTTTCCAAAGCGGACAAAAACACAATTTTCCAAATTTCCTAAATGTCGGGAAAATATTTTAGAACAGACGTCATTTAGCTTAAAGTTGGCTAGCAACTATTTTTTTATAAGAAATAAATTATCATTAGTGATATTTTTCCAGTAAGAAAAATTACCATCACATTTTCCTAGAAGAATTTCCACCTTTGCCATTATTCTATAATAAAATTAAAACCAAATATATGTTCTTTTAATATTATTATTAGAAGTGATATATTTCTATACATAATTTTTCAGCAGTGATGTTTATTCTATAAGAAAATGTTCATCAGAGATGTACCAATCACGAACATTTTTTCTGTGATATTTTTATGTAAAAATATACCTTAAAGTCCAAATACATTGACCTAAATGAACTCAGATGCCATCTGCCAGAGAGTAGATGAACAATTTATAATTGGATGCCATCTATTAGAGTGCAGAGTGACTATGAGACCATCTTTTGTAGTGAAGAGGGACTCGGAAGTCCCCTATCATCGTGTAGCTAGGTCTATGGATTGACTAAGATAACATTTTAAGTAGAGAAGATGGACTCCAAGATCATTTACAATCGGTGATTGTGTAAGAAAGAGTATAATGGTTCATATGAAGCCGAATTTAGAAGACATTATACAGATTAGATTCCTCCAAAGATCACTTGAATTGAGCAGATTCTGGTTCTGAAAGTTCATTTTTTGTGGAGTAGGCTTATGGACTCTTTTCTGAAGCAGCCTCAAAGTTCATTTTTTGTGGAGTACATCGAATTATTCGTTATCTAGCGTAGAATAGTTGAACTCTGAACCATTAAGTGTAAAATGATGTACTGTGCTGTGGAATGGATAGGTTCTTAGCACCTCTATCATCGATTAGTTGTCCACAGAGTCCATAGGATAAGTCTTAGACGCCACCTATTGTATAGAAGTTGAAAAGTTCTGCACAAACTTCATCAGAGGCCACCTGTCCAACTATAGCTGCCGCCTGCCATAAGAAATTAAGAGGACACAAGGGACCTCTATTGGTGAAAATTTCCATAGAGAGTGCAGTTGGAATTTGCAGATTGGTAAGATATCATATCAACATAAGATATCATTGGTTCTGATGAAAAGTACTATAGAGTACATATAATCGAAAGCCATCTTAGTATAAATATGTGCTCTTATTTGTTATATGCTGTCAATTTGTTGTACTCCGAATGCCAAGCAGATGGATCCAAAGTCTAAATACACTACTATACTGTAGATTAGATCATGTGTCATAGCCCATAGGCCATCTACCTTCGATTATGCGGACTTTGAGGCCATTATCTGCTTAAGATTATGCCTATCACAGTTGAGTGCAGAGACAACATATTGTAGAGGTCATCTACCAAAACTCATGACCATGTACCGTGTAGTATATAGAGGTCATCTACCAAAACTCATGACCATGTACCGTGCATTATATAGAATCAGACGACATATATCGTCGAAGATTTGGAATAAATTTGGTAAGTTATAAACTTGGAAAGATATGCCAGTTATGTTCAGCGGCAACACATTCAAGAGTACTAAGACACAGGGACCAAATATTAGGAACAAGTTGGACTGAAATACCATCTATCGCAAAGTAGATATTCTTAAAGGCCTTTTAACATTACATAGCACATCGATCATAGGTTGACTCAAAGGCCATCTATCGTTGAGAACTTGGACATAGAGGCCATCAACCTAGAATCATCATAGACATTTACCGTACAGTGTATATAATCGAACGACACCTATTGTTGAATAGTATGGCACAGTGGTTATTTCGAATAAATTTGTTTAGTCTGAGGTGATTGAGAACTGTATAAATAGGCTCAAAGGTCAACTATTGTTGAATAGAGGAGCTCACAAAGCACGGATCACAGGCCACCAGGGTTCAGGAGCCATTTTGCATCCAATACATTTATCATAGATTATTTACAGTATCTCAAGCGGACTGGAAACCACCACTTGCCGCAGAAAACATGTAGGTGGCCACAGAGCCCATCGATCATAGGTTGACTCAAAGGCCACCTATCGTTGAGAACTTGGACATCGAGGCCATCAACCTAGAATCATCATAGACATATACTGTACAGTATCTCAAGCGGACTGGAAACCACCACTTGCCGCAGAAAACATGTAGGTGGCCACAGAGCCCATCGATCATAGGTTGACTCAAAGGCCACCTATCGTTGAGAACTTGGACATCGAGGCCATCAACCTAGAATCATCATAGACATATACTGTACAGTGTATATAATCGGAAGACACTTATTGTTGAATAGTATGGCACAGTGGTTATTTCGAATAAATTTGTTTAGTCTGAGGTGATTGAGAACTGTATAGATAGGCTCAATAGTCAACTATTGTTGAATAAAGGAGCTCACAACCCACGGATCACAGGGCACTAGGGTTTAGGAGCCATTTTGCACCAATAGATTTATCATAGATTATTTACAGTATGGCAAGCGGACTGGAAACCACCAATTGTCGCAGAAACCATGTAGGATATCCCATTTGTGTTCAGAGGAAACCTATTGCTGAATAGTGGAACACCTTGTGCATCTATTGTAAAGTTATTGGACTGAGAGACCATCTATCACAAAGCAGATACTCTCAAATGCCATCTAACAAAGTGTAGTTGTACTCAAGGGGCCTTTTATCATAGCACAGGTGATCTTAGAGGACATATATTGTTTAGTAGTTGCTCAAAAAGTTCATATATCATTCAATAGATTGAATCATCGGCCACCTATTGTTTATAAAAGAGGTCCCAGGCAAAAGGCAACAGGGTAGATGGACTTAGAGGTCTTTAAGCAAGTTTTGGACATATAGATGTGCTAAAGGGACATCTATTTTTGAGTTGTTGGACACAGATATCGCAGTAGACGGACCCATTTGCTACATGACATTATGTGGATTCATCAGGGGTCATAAGACAAGACTCAGGTTGGGTAGAAATAATTTTCAGTCGCGAATGTTTTATAGAGGCACCCTATTTTTGATTCGCTCGACTCAGATTATCTTACAGTACTCATAAGTAGTCGGTTCCAGAGCCCATCTACAGTAGGATAGCTGCAATCACATAGGGGGTTATCATGAATGAAATTTCGCCGTGAGTTTTGTTTTTCCGCCGTTGCAACTAAAGGGAGAAAGTGAAAAAATTCACGGGGAATTGCCGTTCATGATAACCCATATAATCTTCTGTCGAGTAACTGGACTCAGATGACATCTAATGAACTTAAATGTCATTAAACAGTCGTAGGGGTATTTAGATTTGCTAAAACACCATATATTGATTAGTTTTCGGACACAGACACATCTTGTATAGGTTCACTGGCTAGCTGGCATTATGTAGATTGATCAGAAGTCATTTACAGTAATGCAGATGCCATAAGGCAAGCTTTAGGTTGGTCCGAGATCATTTGCAGTCGCTAATACATATATGATAGATGAAGCTTATTTTTGATTTGCTGCCTCAGATTATCCCACGGTACTCATAAGTACTCGGACTCAGAGGCCATCTACAGTAGGATAGCTGCAATCACATATTCAGAAGTCATTTACAAGCTTTAGGTTGGCCAGAGATCATTTTTAGTCGCGTATATATTATAGAGGAACCGTATTTTTGATTTTTTGGGTACAGATTATCTCACAGTACTCAGTCCCAGAGGCCATCTACAGTAGAATAGCTTCATTCGCATAATCTATCGCCGAGTATTTGAACTCAGACGCCATCTGCCTCAAAGTAGTTTGGTTAAAAGATACTTGGATGATAATGAGGACTGTTAACACAGATTAGAACGATCTAAAGGCAACTTACTGTAGGATAGATGGATTCACAGGTTATTAAAAGCAAATAGGTTCAGATTTTCCTACTATATAATAATTGTAGAGTAGCTAGTCACAAAATTCTTCTGCATTTGAAAACGTGAATTCAGAACAAAATCTTCGAATGCATCCACCATCCAGTAGAGATCATCTTCAAGAGAAAATGTTAGCAAAAAAGCCACCTATTATTGAATAGTTTGAATTCAAATTAGGTAGCTTAATGTAAAGTATTTGAGTGCCACCTACCACAGAGTGTAAAAAATTTCAAAGATATATAACATAATAAGATGGGACATTTCCATTGCTACTATACATCGGCAGATGGTCCAGGATTATGTTATGTTACAATATTGTGACATAAAATTATGTTATAGTTCACATTTGTTATATTGTGTTCTGTTTTGTTTACCTTACACACAAACGTCACCTAGGGTTTAATAGTAAAATTAAACGGTATTATGTCCAATCTTTACAGTTGTATGTCTTTGACAATCTACAACACAGAGGCTGGGCTCTAACGCCACCTCGTGTTGAGTAGCAGGATTCATAGAAAAGTGATATAAATAAAATCAGACGACATCTACCATAGAAAAAGGACATTTACAGCAGCGTATATGCGCTGTTTAGTGATGAATACTTGTCTTCAGACGTCATCTATCACAATATAGAAAATTTATATCCACCTACCATGGAGAAGCAGTCATCTATAACAGAGTAGTTGCGCTCAAGCGCCACTAATAGGTGATTAGCAATACTATGCGGTCATTCATATTTTGAATAGAGTAGTATATATAGGATCTAGTCTATTTACAAACCGTAATGGTGTAGATTACTTACAGGTTAACTATATGAGCTCGGAGGCCATATACTGTAGAAAAGATGAAGAAAGTTATATAGAAGGCGCCATTTATGTGGAACGTTTTGGTTTCAGAGGCTAATAAAGCAGCTCAGTCTTCATAATTGATAAGATTGGACATTTTCAGCTTTTCCTTTGGATATACATACATGTTGTAATATTCCGATTTTTTTAAATAATTTTTAAGCATCTCTTAAATAATTTTTTCTCCGGTGAACTTTTTAAAGAAATTTCTTTCTCTAGAATTTAATAAATTCTTTTTTATGTGTTTTAATTTGTCCATCTGCTCTTTATTATTCAATTTACTATGGTCCAGCTTGTTAACTACATTATATTCCGCTACATATATTTCAACGTCTTTGTTTTATTTTTGGTTTACTTTTTTATTTCAAGAATGAAAGGAGAAAGAACAATAAAAAACAACAGCTATTTCTTACTGTATTATATTTCAAAAATTTTGCACTTGGTTGCACTTACTTAACCCATTAACAATAAGACCTTATCCGTACAATAATATTTTTATTTGTTCTTAATGTGAGAAATGTAGGTGGATGAAGGGGGGATAGAAGACCGGACCCTATGATACCATAATAAAATCTTATTTTTGTATGCAGTTATTTTTGCTCTAGCCACAATGTCTGTTTCTGAAGTTTTACATGACTCTGGTAAACTGCGGTTAGCTACATAAATCATATTGGCAATTCTAGCTAATGTTTTGTGGTGTGAGCGAGTCATGGAGGTGACGTTGAATGTTTAACCATGACATCTTAGCTCATGTCCCTAAAAGGTTTCATTTTCCTAACCCAATACCACCAACTCTTTGATGTCTTGGTATACATCAAAGAGATATTGCGGACAATGGAAAGAATCCAATAATGTCTGGTGACATAGTTTAAAAAAAGGAGTACAAAGAATAACCCACATTGAGGCAAATTAATAAACTCTCCAGTGAACAAATATATTTTCTTTGATATAAAATGTGAATAAAGATCTTGGATTCTAATTATGGCGGAGTAAATTCGTTTAGGGACGATCTACGATGGTGTAGCCAGGCTCAGAGGTTTATTTTTTTTTTTTTTTAAGAAAAAGAGTCCCAGCGAAATATTAGACAAATTACCAATAGTTTGTCCAATCGTTTTCCTTGAGTGTATTTGGTGATGCATATGAACATGCAAAAAATATATTTAAACTACATTCTATTAAATTTTACAAGACATACAAAATTATGATTTTTTTCATAACTAAATGTGCAAGATGTGTGCTGCATTTTTATGAGATTTCCTTAAGAGCAAAAAATCCGACAAGGGGTTGGGGCACCAAAAACACATTCACTGTCAGCGACATGATGGAGCCCCCGTTTAATTTTGTAGAGGCGTTAAAATATGGCATCAGAGATAGATACAGTATATGAATATGACACAATACGATGAGAACACAAATTATAAATGCTGACATAAATGAAGACAAGAACAAGATACAAAAAAAAAAAAATAGTCTAAGGAAAATATTTATGACGACATTGAAAATTTTGAAAAAATAGAATCTATGGGAAGTTGTTTCAAGAAATATGAGAGGGAATATATTTTTAAGCATCCGGCTTTAAACAAAGATTGGGTGGCTTCACAATACCTATACTCTACGATAGACAACTGAGTTCAGTTATGAAAATATCTTCTGAGTCCTTTTTCTTTAGGATAGAAGGCCTTTGAGGTTAAATAATCCACAATAGAGGGTCTCTCAGTCATCTTTTGAGTCAGTGTTTTCCACAAAAGAGAAGGCGTCAGTCAATATATTCTAGAGTAAGTAGCCTCGAAACCTATTTTCTGTTTGATGGACGTCCTATGAACCTGACAACCACTCTACTTTACGAGAAATGGCCTATAGCTGCTATGGCCCGACCTCTTTATTGCACACTTTCTCTAAGTATTGGAACCAATCTACTCTGCAATAGATATCCTCTGATTCAATATATTGAACAATAAATCTGAGCTTAAGACCACACATCTTTACAATAGATTGCCTCTTAGTCAATCTGTTCTACAATAAATTACCTCTGAACCTATATTCTTCTTGGTAGATGCCGCCTAAGCCTAGGAGCCAATCTACTTTACAATAGATGACTTTAGAGTCCTTATGTTCTGTGTCAGACGGCCTGTGAGCCTTGGATTCCATATATTTTACTATATTGCCTTCTAAGTCTATTTAAATACCCAATTTATTTCCTTTCAGTCAATCTACTAGGCATCAAATGGTCTCAGAGAAGAATTTAGCCATTGCAGACGGTCTCTGAGTCTAAGAGTACATCTACTTTACAATAGATGACATCTGAGTCTATTTAATGTAGAATATATGACCTCTAAGTCAATCTACTCATCAGGGCCTTGAATCATGCTACTTCTCAGTAGAGGGCCTTGAATCATGCTACTTCTCAGTAGAGGGCCTTAAGTCAATCTACCCATCAGTAGATGGCCTTGAGGCAATATCAATATATGATACGATAGGTGGCGTGAGAGTCTATATTCTGCATAATAGATGTCACATGAACACTCCTCTTTCTAATAGATTACCTTTAAACTAATGTGATCTGAAATAAATGGTCTCAGAGCTCATTTTGTCTACTACAGGTAGTCTCTGGGTGGTCAGAGACCATCTTCTCTATGGTAGACAGACTCTAAGCCTAAGAACTAATCTACTTATCCTCTGAGTCTTCCTAAGTATCATCTGAGTCGATCTACTGAACTATAGATAACCTAAGAGTCTATCTTCTGTATGAAAGATGGCATCCTAGCTTAGAAGCCACTCTAATTTGCAATAGATGGCCTATGACTTTTTCTGCTGTACAATAAATATCATCAGAACCAATATTCTGTGTGGTATATGTCGTAGGATCCACTCTGCTTTGCACCAGAAGTCCACCTGTTGTACAATAAATGGCCTCAGGGCCAAATTTATCTATTGCAGACGTTCCTTGAGTCTTGGGATCCATTTTCATTACACTATATGGCTTCTGAGGCCATTAAATGTACAACAGATGACCCCAGAGTCAATCTACTAGACAACAAAAGCTCTTAGAGATAATTTTGTATATTGTAGACGGTCACTGAGTCTAGGAGTCTATCTACTTTACAGCAGAGGACAACTGACTCCGTTTAATGTTCAATATATGACCTCAGAGTCAAACTACGCAGCAGTAGAGGCCTTGAGTCAATCTATTTCAATCTATATCTATAGTAGAGGACTTTGAGCAAATCTATTCTACCATAGGTGGCCCCAGAGTTAATATGTGATGCAACAGATAGGGTTAGAATCTATCTTCTGCGTGATAGAGGAGACAATGCGATTTAAAATAAGCTCAATTTGTATATAACAGAGGGACTGTGGGCCTGGGAACCAATCAACTTTGCAATAAATAACTTATGAGCCAATCTGCTCTACAATAAGTGGCCCCAAGTTCCACCTTCTTTATGACAGACAGTCTCTTAGCCTTGGAGTTCATCTACTTTACTGTAGATGGCTCCTGAGTATTTTAATGTACGATGATTAGAGTTCAGAGTTATTTTAGTCGTCAATAGATGATATTTGAGCCTATTTCGTATACAATAGAGTGCCTTGAGTTGATCTACATTACTATAGATAGCCTCATAATCAATTTAATCTATGGCACACGGCTTCTAAGATTCAGAGTCCATGTACTGTACAGCAAATATTTTCAGAGTCATCCTACTCTTCAATAGATGGCTCTGAGTCGATCTACTCTACAACTTATGACCTCAGAGTCAATCTCCTGTATAGTAGACATCATGTGAGACTAGAAGCCACTTCATGGTATAAAAATCTCCTAAGTTAATCTACTCTACAATAGATGGTCTCAGTGCCTATATTATGTAAGGTAGATGATGTTTGGGTCTGAGAACCATTCCAATTTATAATATATGGCCTCTTAGTAAATCTACTTTACAATAGATGGCCTCGTCTTCTTTAAGGTAACTTCGGAATCAGTCTACACACCACTAGATGGCTCTTAGGTATATTTTGCGTACTATAGATGGCCTCTAAGTCCATACTTTCTATGATTGACCACATGTGAGCCTATGAGTCTATTTTTGTTTCCATAATATATTGATTCTGAGTCTATTTAATGTTCAACAGATGACCGACTATGCAATAAGTTTATTTTGAAACAATCTGTGCTTTAATAATTAGCTTCAATTCTACAAGAGATGTTCTCAGAGCCAACCTTCTCAATTAAAGGCGGCTTCTGAGGATATGAGCCCGTCTTTTGTACATTAGATGTCATAAGTGTCCATCTGCTTTACCATATTCCCCCTATATATTGTTTCGGAGACAATAATTTCCATTGCAGACTGCTACTAGTCTAGGTACCAACCTACTTTGCAATAAATATCGTCTAATTCTATCTACTCTACAATAGATGGCATCATCTTCTTTATGGTAGCCTCGAAGTCCACCTACTCTATACTAGACAGCCTTTGAGTCGATTTATTCCATAATATATTGATTCTGAGTCTATTGCATGTTCAACAGATGACTGACTTTGCCACAGATAGTTTCTGAACAATCAACTCTTCAGTAGAAGACTTCAAAACCCATCCTCCCTGTGACATACGGCCTCGAAATCAATCAACTCTACAGTAGATGTTCTCAGATCCTCTTTCTCAATGCTAAACGGCTCCTAAGTCTGTTAGTCAATCTACTCTACAATAGATGTTATCTGAGCCTATATATTCTACCATAGATGGCATCTGAGTCCAACTAATCTACTTTAAATTGACTCGAAGTCCATCTATTCGACGATAGATGGCCTCTATGTGCATCTACTCTACGACAGATGGCGTCTGAGTTTGTATACTTGACGATAGATGTTTCTGACTACATCTATTCTACAAAAGATGAAGTTTTAGTCAATCTACTCTACAAAAGATGGCCTCTGAGCCTATATACTCTACCATAGTTGACCTATAACTTTATCTACCATGGGGTAAGTGGGTTAATACTATTTATTCTACAATAAATTTATTTTTTTTCCTAAACTTTCAATAGTATATAGCCCCTATGATAGATAACCTTTAAACCAATCATCTCACTGAGATACATAGCCTGCACGGTAGTTGCTATTTGAATGAATAATGATATATATTTTCCTGTCTCATGGCGAAGCCTCTTCTTCAGCCGCTATTTAATGCTTCCACTTGAATTTAATTGAAATCCAAAATCCACTTTAAGCAAATAAATATTGAATAATTACAAACGAAACAAAGGCAAAATTAAAACTTGGAACTCAACAAACAAAACATTTCGTGACGACTTGAAGGTTAACTGATGAACGCAGAAAATGAAAAAAGAAATAAAATAAAAAATAATAATATTAAACAAAAATATACAGCTGATGTCTAGAGAAAGATTCCCATGCTTAACAAAAATTAATTCACAAGAGTATGGCCCCTTTGATAACTTTATATGATCTTTGCTGCCCCAAAAGAACAAAAGAAAAAAAAAGCAGCAACAAGAAAAAATAAACAAATATAAATGAAAATGTAGAAGGCGATGCCACGAACTTTTTTTTGTACACTGTTCAATATTAATAAACATTTTTTTCTGTGTTGTTTTTTCTTTTTAATTTGTTTAATGAATTATTAATGAATGTGGTGAGAAATGAGAACATAGTTTTGCTTTTTCTGTGGGATGTATGTCTATATTTTATGGGGGTGTAATAAATGAAATTTTATTGCATTGAAGGCCCTTGATGTCTTAATTACTAAGATAGCTAAGGCAATGCAGTTAAGAGTTAGATACTTTTTTCCTTGCTTTTTTAATTTCTTGCATCTGACACATATTTTTAATATGTAATCAACCTATAACCTACAAATAGCTGTTAAATACTGAGCTATTTATTTTGTTGTTATTAAAATAAAGCTGTGATGGATCTGTAAAATATGTTACTTATTACAACAAAGCTTCTTAACAAAAGCTTAAATATATACATAAGTAGATATTAACACAATTACATCATACATCCATTTAAATGGAAATTTACAAAATAGATAAAATAGCAGTGATGAGTGCAAGGCAAGTTGCTTTCGGCATATTAAATAATATGCAATAGAAATAAGTAATGCACAAGCTGAATTTACACTGAAAGAATATACATATATGAAGATTTGCAATAAGGTTATACGGATTGTGCTTTGAAACAGCTAGTCCTACCAATGTCAGTGGGTTTCAAGACCCATATGCTTTACAACAAATGACCTTTGTTGTCATTAGATAGATGGCAGATCTGTAGAATATGCCATGTGAGTCCCACTACTCTTTGTTAGGGTAGAAAAACTTATTCGTATTATCAAGGACATGAACTAAAATTTTATGTCTGATATTATCCAAAGACATAAAATGATAAAGATTGGACAAGATGCATAATGCAGTTCAATTTTACTATTAAACCGTACATGACGGCAATAAAAACAAGTATAACATAAATTCATGTCACCATATGGTAAATTAACATTATGTTAGACCCCCAGCGCCATCTACCGATGTATATTAGCAATGGAAATGTCCCATCTTGTTATGTTATATATCTTTGTATTATCTACCGAACCAGCTACTCTACGCTAGGTGGCCTGTGATGGTATCCCTTCTATGCTAGGTGGACTCTAACGCTATATAAATCATGGTAGAAGTCTACACTAAGGTAGGTAGTACTGTACTCTATAATAAATTACTTCTGAATCCATTAGATAGATGATGGCTCTTTCAAAGCGTCCCTTGGGCCAATTTGTAGGCAATTTTCGACAGATAAGGTTATACGGATTAAGTTTTTATTGATCTATTCGACGCCAGATGGCCTCCGCTTTACTCTATATGGATTTTAAGTCCGCAAACTTCGTGGAAGATGGCTTGACCAGAGTAGATGGTTCCAGAACCCATCTATTTTGTTCTATATGATCCTTCTATCCATTAGATAGATATCAGTTTCTTGGTAAATAACCTTGGTACATGGCTACTGATAATCGTGTAGACTACGATAAGTGGTCTCTAGTATATTACTCAATATTCTTTGTAGTATACGGATTCTGCTTTCATTTATTTTATGATAGCTAGCCTTTCAACCAAACTACTCAATTATAGATTTCTTTTCCTTGGAAAGAACTCTGTATATAGATGGCGACTCTTTGTTTGATGATTTCAGGGTACAAACAGAATCTTCGCCATTGTAGAGGGTTACTGAATCCGACTGCTATATTGTAAATGGTGTTTGGACCAACTACTCTACGCTAGATGTGCTCTGAAATACAAGGGCGATCATAAATAGCGTATGGTCGATTTACTCTACTGCAGCTGATCGTTTAGCTCATATACTCTAGAATAATTTGTTAATTTCACATTTCGTTTTTTGACAGATGCCCTCTAGACAATCTACTCGGCTGCAGGTTACCTCTGGGTCATTCTAATTTGTTGTTGGGTGCCCACTGTGCTCAGATACCATCAACTATAGTTGGCCTCAGGACGATGAAATGTGCCACAGATGGCCTGAGAGACCGTAATTTACGGTATATAGTCTCAATAACCTGTTACCTTGGAAATAATGGCTTCAATGACCATCTAATTTACGAAAAGTGGCTTCGGCTACAATTTATTATACGATTTATGGATTCAGAGATCAACTATTCTGCGATAAATTGTCTCACAGACCAATTACTCCATAATATGTGACCTCATAGATCTTTACTCTATGAAAAATCCTTCAAGGAACAATAACTCCACGATAGTTGGCCTCAGAAACTCGTTAATCTGCCAGAAACCAAAAGAGATCATCTTTACTACCAAGATGGTCGCAGGGACCATCTATTTAACGATAGATGATATCAGAGATCATCTTTACTACGATAAGTGGCCTTAGAGACCATTTACTCTACCATAAATTGTCTCAGAGACCATTTATTCCTTTGTAAATTGTCTTAAAGAGATTTACTCAACCATAAACGGCTTAAAAAAATTTAGTCTATGAAACATAGCTTAAAGGATAGATGCCCTCAGAGATAGATGCCCTCAGAGAACATCCACTCTACAACAGATGAATTACTTGCACTCGTAAAGACCTTTACTCTATGAAATAAGGTTTCCAGGATCACCAACTCTACGATAGATGCTCTCGGAAAACATTTACTTTTGCAGAGACCATCTATACTTCGATAGGTGGCCTCTATACCATGATATATAGCATTGGGGACCATTTACTCTACCATAAATGTCTCAGAATAGGTTTACTCCAAGATAAGTGGCCTCAAAGACCTTTCATCCTAGAAGATACTGAGTACGAGAACTCTTTTGAGGACCCCTCTCTCTATGGTAGTTCGTCTCTGAATGATTTATCTTTCAGTTGATAGTCTCTGAACCATTTATTCTACGGCAAATGGCTGCTGAACCCAACTAAACTTTGGTAGGTGGCTTCTAAGACAAACTACTCCTTGGTAAATGCTCTCCGAGGCCGATTACTTTATAGTAGACGGCTACTACTACTATGGCACATTGCATCGAGCACATATAGTCTATTGCAGCTTTTGAAGTCACTATGGGGATACAGATTTCTACTCTGCAACACCTGGTATTTGAACCTATCTTAAGGTGGCAGCTGAGCTCATGTACTGCACTTTAAAATCAGGGTGATTATGAATGTAAACTCCCTGTGAGTTTTGCCTTTTTGCCGTTTTAACTTTAAGAGGGAAGTGTGAAAACTCACGGTGAGTTGAGATTCCTGATTGGGCTGAATGTTTCTTAAGTCCGTTTACTTTATCTAAGATAGTCTCTGGACTATGCACTGTATTGTAGGTGACATCAAAGCTTAACTATTCTACTTTGTATGGCTAAAATAAGGTAAATGTTCTCTGAGCCCATCTACAATAGAGTAAATTATATCGCAGTGCATATATTAGAGAAGAGATTGGGTGAAACACCATCTACAGTACAATAGAAATTACACGCTCTAGTGTGGACATCAACCATACAGTGGATGAGCTCAGAAATCATTAGCTTGTAATAGATGAACTCTATTGTGACATCAAAGCAGCTGAGCTAATGTAAACTCCCTGTGAGTTTTGCCTTTCTGCCGTTTCAACTTTAAGAGGAAAGTGAGAAAACTCACGGTGAGTTGAGATTCATGATTGGGCTGAATGTTTCTTAAGTCCGTTTACTTTATCTAAGATAGTCTCTGGACTAGGCACTGTATTGTAGGGGATATCAAAGCTTAACTATTCTATTTTGTATAGCTAAGATAAGATAAATTAGCCCCAAGCCTATCTCCAATAGAGTAAATGATCTCAGGTGGTATATACTTTAGAAAAGATTGGATAAAACGCCATCTACCGACTATATAAACCATTCATCCTAGTATAGACATCTACCGTACAAAAATCATTAGCTTATGATAGATGAGCTCTTTGGACAACTTCCATAGGGTAGATGAAAAACGTATTATCTTCTGTGGAGTAGAGGCATTTGCAAACTATCTACTTTGGAGCAGACAATCGACGGTAGAGTTCCAGACCCCCTATAACGGGGTCCATCTAGTCGCTGTCGGTGTTTCCATAGTAGGTTTTTGATCATTTGTATATTATCTAGATAATGGGCCAACTACATTGTAGAAGGTGTGGATTGTAGATTGCCTATGAGCCCGATTACTATAATGTAAATGCCTCCGAACTGTATTTTCTGTTATGGGTGACCTCAAAGCCCATCTACTCTATTGTGTATAAGTAAACAACGGTGATTAACCACTTGTCCTATCTACAATACATCAAGTGCGCTCAGATCGCATCTTCAATAGATTAAATTCGCTCAGAAGGTATATATCTTTAAGAAGAAGACAACAGACCATCTACTGTACAGTAGAAGTCATTTACCATAGTGTAGACATGCAGTAGATGAGCTCAGAACTCATCAATCATATAACAGATACATACTTTCTTAACCTTTCCATGAGTGGATAGGAAATAGACCATTAACTATGGAGTAGAGGACTTAACTATCCATCCACTTTAGAATAGGCAATATACGGTACAGTAGTCGAGTTCAAAACCTTTTTATAATGGGTTAGATAGATTCACTGGTTATTTGCTAAAGAATAGAAGGCCTCTGAGATTGACTTTTTACTTCAACTGCTCTATTATAGAGGCCTACTCCATTGTAGATTTTTTTGCATTAGTATATGATTTAGATGGTTTCTGTATCAACTATAGTATAGTAGTAGGTGGCCAATGAGTCCCCATGCACAATGCTTGGTGACATATTAATTTATCTGTAAAACTGTTGTGTGTTCAATCGAACATGGTTTATATTGTCTGCGGATCAACTTCTGTGGAGTAGGTGGTCTGTGAGTCCCCCATACACTATGGTATTTGGAATAGAACGCATCAATTATATGGTAGAGGTTTCTGAGCCCTTCTATCCTTTTGGTAGATGGCTTAACTGACGATTTTAATAGGATTTTTTAGGAATAAAGAAACATACAGCTTGGTTTACATTTAACCGTCTAGTGGGCTCTAATTTACTATAGATAATGTCTTCTAAACATATATTCTTTGGTGTAAAACCTTACTTAATTTATCGTAGGTGACGTTTAGGTCATCGATTCATTTGCTACATTAATGAAGACGTCTTTCACATCTAATCTGGTGTAGATGGCGCTTGAGTCCATATTTTCCACTCTATTGTGGATATATGTCTGCACTAAATTGGATGAACCCATCTACTCCATGAAAGACGACATTTTATCTTATATAATTAATTCTTGGTCTCCAAGAAGACACCTGTCAGAGACTGGCAAGATTTCATACCTTTACTATATGATCTTTCTGAACATTTAGTCTATTGTGGGTATATGGCTATACTAAAATGGATGGCCTCTGGCAACTCTATTATAGATGGCGTTTAATCTCGTATTTTGTATTCCTGGCCTCAAAGAAGCCACATACAATAAACTGGTGAGGTTTCTTACCTTGTCTATTCCATTGTAGATGTAGCTTGAGTCAATTTTCTCTGTGTATTTGTCAATTCCATAATATTGCAGATATTCCATTCCCATAAATAGTTAAAACCGCTTACTTAGCTCTAGCGCTAACTATGGTCATAACTATGCAGTTGTTGGCGGCTATTGTGGGCAGTTTGGCATTGTCATTATTATGGTCACAATTCTTTTTCTACAAAGTTGTTTTCACTGATTTCTAAGAAATTTTCCAATAGTTCTCTATCTCTATTTCATCCACCTTCTTCCCATTCTCTGACGGCATTTTTATGTTGTCAAACTGTCTGGCTGTCTGTTGGAATGACTAGTTTTTGTAATTTCCATGGAACATTTATTGCAAATAGTTCGACAATTTACTGTCGTCGCATATTTAGCTCATGTGGTTTTTTGGTCTTGTAAGACATAACGACGTCAGTTTATTTTTTTCTTTTTGCACAATGCGTTTTATTTTTTCTCCAATTCTGTACGACATTCTTGCAGTGTGATTTGTTGTTGTTTTTGTTCGTTTTCTTATGGAAAAACTAGTAAATGATAAAAAATGATATCAGGGTCGTTGTAATGTCGTTAAATGTTGTAATTTGGCGTTAAATTTTATTTAAACAGCCATTAGCGACTTAAATGGCTGGCGGAGTTTGTTTTTTGTCTTTGTGCCATTCATTGTCCGAGGACTAATGACCTCAGGGATTAATCAATATGGCGACTAGTTCGTCTAATGAATTAACAAATGCTTGATTAAGAGGTAATCCCCTGGTTAACTAGTTTGACTTGGAGTGCATATTTAAAGTAAATTTGTAAAAGTAATGGAGAAAAAGAAGAGGAATGCAATGAATTGAATCGAAGTTGATTGAATGATTCTTTGAAAACATGTTAGACATAAAACAAATCCAGAATAGTTAATAAGAGTTTCTTAAGGGAAAAAAGGTCTGCATCAGTTTTGAATATAGATCAAAATATTGGTTTTTGAGTCCAATTACTCGATTATAGAAGTCATTAGTATATGGAACAACTTTTGTGAAGTAGGTGGCAAATGAGTCCCCATGCATTATGGTTTATGGCATTTGAGCTCAACTATTAGTTGCTAGCTGATTTCTGAACACGTCCACTCTTTGGTAGATGGCTAAACTAAGGAGTGTGTTGTTACCACTACTACTCCATGGTAGGTGGCGCTCTTAAATCATAGATATGATTTTATAATGCATAGATTCACTGGTTATTTGCCAAAGAATAGGAGGCCTCCGAGATCGGCCTTTGGCTTCAACTACTCGATTATAGATGTCTACTCCATAGTAGATTTTTTATGCTTACTGATATATGAGGTAATCTATTATGTGATAGATAATTTCTGAACACTTTCACTCTTGGTAGATGGCTTAGCTGAGGTGTGTGTGGTTTCCACTACTACTCCATGGTAGATGGCGTTCTGAGATCATAGAGATGATGAATGAATAAGTCTTTGAAAACATCTTAGACATAAACATTTTCCAGAATATTGAAAAAAGTTTTCTAAAAAATAAAAAAAAAATAATATTTAAATTTTACTTTATTAAGAAAAAATTATTTTGACGAATTTTGAATGTATTACGAATGTTTTTTTTCCTAGAAATACCCTTTTCCCACAATGGGTATCAAATACTTGAATTGAGTTCAAATGAAAATGATCTCCAATGAAATTCAATCCATTGACCGGCTTATGTCAATTCCATTTAACTTCCATCCTTTTTGCAACATACGCCGGCATCTTTAGAATTTACTTTGCCTTCCTTTTTGCAATATTATTTACAAAGGTTTGCAGTTTACTTTTATAGCAACATGTTATATAACAAAAACCACACTGTTTTTTGTCTTCAATAAAGCGGAAATGTAAGCATTCAAATCAAGTTACTTTGTTTCATTCATACAACAATAAGGGTATCCTTGAAATATCCTTAAACTTTTAACCCCTCAAATAAAAGCAGCAAACAGACGCCTCAAAGTCGCCGTCGTCAGCAATTCTCATTGCCACCACAAAACTTTCTACGCACCATGAAATTGTATGAAGAAAAAAAACTAAAATAAACAATCCCTTCCAGTTTTTTTATATGCCCTCAGCCATTTGTTGTTGTTGTAACAAATGTATGAGTCATTCCTATAAAATTCCGTAGTTAATTTGATGAGATACACGCTATCAGAAACCCTATAAAAAAAGAAGCAACGACGCCAAATTGTCGTAAGTTTGTCGCCCCAAAGAAAAATTGGAACACGGAAAACGTAAGCGGTGGAGGGTTGTTGGTGGATGAGGAAGAAAAAGGCCGGTAGGCAGGCAGTACAGAAACTTCTTCATTAGTCCTGTTATTTAGCTTTCTTTTTATTTCCTGGCTATGGCATTCGAATTTTGTTTGATTTGAACAACAACTTGTTAAATATTTTATTAGACGCCAGTCTCCCTTTTGGGTACCTTTCAATGGTATTTCATCCCCCATACCCCACCACCCAAACCTTTGAAACATGCATAACATGCCGTCATCTAACACATATCCACATGCAGGACATGCGCATTATACTCCACACATTTTTATAGGAAAAGGAATCATTGCCGCTATTGTTGTCATTGTATGTTTATTAAAGGAAACTGAAACTCAGCAGGCTGTCTCATCCCTCTACTTTTTGAGGCCTACTAATAGAATAACATCTAAATAAGGCAAATTTCGAAACATTGACAGGATATGTTTTATTTGATATTGCAAGGCTATGATGATGTGTTTGTGGGTAGAAAGGACTGCAACAATGTCCGTCTATATTTTTGTAGGCAAAACGTTAAGCCTTTTGTTGTATGTTACTGTGTCCGCTAAATAGCTTCCGGTTATTAACCTTGTCAAGTGTGCTTGTGCGTGTGTGCAGAATTCTATTCACTGCAATTCGATTTCACAGAATTCGATGCACATGTGTGGGCCACAGGACAAAATATCCTCAACAATCACTTGATGAGGACAAACCATGAATGGCAAGAGGGTTAGTCGGAAACGAAAACCTTATTATTGTGATGCAGATGCCAATAAGAAATATTCGAACATTTTAGCTATTTTGGAACAAATATTCTTAAAATTCTACTATGCGATAGAATGTTCTCAAAGTCTGTATATTCAACGATACATGACCTCAGAGACCATATACGCTACAATAGAGGCATCAGAGACCTTTTAATCAACGAAAAATGTCTCCAGAGCAATTAACTTTACTACAGATTACTTCAGAGACTATAAATCATACTACAGATGGCCTAAATAACCAAATATTTCTTTACAATCAACTATATGATAGGTGGCCGCAGGACCATCAAATCGGCGACAGATTGCCTGAGAGACTATCAAATCGGCGACAGATGGCCTGAGAGACTATCAAAACAGCGATAGATGGCCTGAGAGACCAACAAAACAGCGGTAGTTGGCCTCAAAGACCATTAACTCTTCGACAGATGGTTTCATAAACCATCAACTCTGCGACAGATGGCCTCACTAACCAAATATTTCTTCAAGATACAATTAACCGTACGATAGATGGACTCAAGAGACCACAAACTCTGTGACAGATAGCCTCAGAAACCATATTCTACTATAGACTGTCTCAATTACCTGTTACTATAGCAAGAATGAGTTCAAGAACCATGTACTCTACGAAAGGTGGCTTTAGCTACAAATTATTATACGATTTATGAGTACAGACATCAATTGTTCTGATATATGTGGTCTCAGAGAACACTTACTCTACGATAAATGGTCTTATAGACCCTTCCTCTGTAAAAATTCCTTCAATGAGTACTAACTCTACGATAGATGGCTTCAGAAACCTTTTACTCTACGAGGGATCATCTATTCACGGATATATGACCTAAGAGGTAATATATACTACTGTAGATGGCTTCAGGAACCATTTATACTAGGACAGATGTCCTCAGAGATCATAAACCATACTACAGATGTCCCCACTAACCAAATATGTGCTCAGATAACATCAACTATACCATAGGTGGCCTAAGGAACAAAAATTCTTCTACAGATGACCCCACAGACCACCAACTCAGTGACAGATGGCCTCAGATACCTTGAATTCTGGAACAGATGGCATCAGCAAACATTAACTTACAGACAGATAGCCTTAGAGACCATCAACTAAAATAGATGGTCACAATGACCTGTTTCTTCAGCAAGAATGACTTCAGCTGAAATTTATTCTACGATTTATGGGTTCAGAGATAAACTATTCTGTGACAGAAGGTGTCAGAGACTACTTACTCTACGACAAATAGCCTTATAGACCTTTAATCTATGAAAAATGCCTTAAATTAACTCTACGATATGTGGCCTCAGAAACCTTGTACTCTAAAAGAGATTGTCTATATAAGGATAGATGGCTTCAGAGATAATCTATACTACGGTAGATGGCATCAGAAACCTTTTACTATACAAGAGACCAACTATACAAAGATAGATGGCTTCCGGAATAATCTATACTACGATATCTGGCCTTAGAGACCATTTTCACTACCAATATTGGCCTCAGAGACCATCAAACCTACGGTAGATGGCCTCAGATATAATTTACTTTACAAAATACCATCTATACCATATATAGATGGGACATTTACATTGCTACTATACATCAGCAGATGGCGCTGGATGTCTAACATATTGTTAATTTACAATATGGTGACATGAATTTATGTTATGCTTGGTTTACATTTACGAAATCCACTCGATTTCAACTGTCAAATCCATAGGTTAAACGTCAAATGAAATCCAGATGAGATTTCATTTGACGTTTGAACTATGGAATTGACAGTTGAAATCGAGTGGATTTCGTAAATGTAAACGTAGCATTATACTTGTTTTTGTTGCCGTCGTGTTCTGTTAGTTGTCTGTTATACACAAACACCATCTATGGTTTAATAGTAAAATTAAACTGCATTATGCACTATGTCCAATCTTTACAGTTCTATGTCTTTGTGATAGGCTCTGAAATAATCTATACTACGATAGATGGCCGTAGAGATCATTGACTTTCCCATAAATGGTCTCAGAATCCATTTACTCTATAAAAAATTCCTTCAATGAAGATTAAATCTACGATAGATGGCCTACGAAACCTTTTACTCTACGAGAAAACATCTATACTATGATAGAGGGCTTCTGAGATTATCTATACTACGGTAGATGGCATCAGAACTCTTTACCTCTACTAGAGTCCAACTATACAAGTATAGATGGGTTCAGGAATAGGATAGTAGACCTCAGAGATTACCTATACTTCGATAGGTAGCCTTAGGTACCATCTTCCCTACCATTATTGGTCTCAGAATCCAATTACTCTAAGAGAGACCATCCATACCACTACAGAAGGCTTCAACTCTACTCTAGATGGCCTCAGAAACCATTTAGTTTACAAAATACCATATATAGTATGATAAATGGCTTCTGAGACAATCTATACTACGATACATGGCCTTAGAGTCCATTTATTTTCCCATAAATGGTCTCAGAATCCATTTACTGTTCGAGAGACCATATATACTATGATAGAGAGCACCCAGTCTACGTTAGATGACCTGTTATTTTCGAAAGTAGTTATTTCGAAAGACCCATCTATGCTGCAATAGATGGGCTCCAAACCAATATATGTTGAGATAGATGGACTTCGAACCCATCTATGCTACGGTAGATATACTCAGAGCCTATCTGTGGGCTCCAAGCCAATCTATGCTAGTATAGATGTCATTCGATAAGTGGCCTTTGAGCCCATCTATGCTACCATAGATAGCCTTCAAGCCCATCTATGCTACGATAGATGGCGTTCGAGATGGAATCTGAGCTAATGTATGCTACGACAGATGGCCTTTAAGCCCATCTATATTACGATAGATGGCCTTTAAGCCCATCTATGATACGACAGATGGCCTTTAAGCCCATCTATGCTACGACAGATGGCCTTTAAGCCCATCTATGCTACTACAGATGACCTTTATGCCCATCTGTGTTACGATGGATGGCCTTTAAGCCCATCTATTCTACGACAGATGGCCTTTAAGCCCATCCATTCTACGACAGATGGCCTTTGAGTCCATCTATGCTACGATAGATGGCCTTTAAGTCCATCTATGCTACGATAGATGGCCTTTAAGCCCATCTAAGCTACAATAGATTACCTTTAAGCCCATCTAAGCTACAATAGATGGCTTTTAAGCCCATCTATGTTACGATAGATGGCCTTTAAGCCCATCCATTCTACGACAGATGGCCTTTGAGTCCATCTATGCTACGATAGATGGCCTTTAAGCCCATCTATGCTACGATAGATGGCCTTTAAGCCCATTTATGCTACGATAGATGGCCTTTAAGCCCATATATGCTACGATAGATGACCTTTAAGCCCATCTATGCTACGATAGATGGCCTTTAAGCCCATCTATGCTACGATAAATGGTCTTTAAGCCCATCTATGCTACGACAGATGGCCTTTAAGCCCATCTATGCTACCATAGATGGCCTTTAAGCCCATCTATGCGACGATAGATGGCCTTTAAGCCCATCTATGCTACTACAGATGACCTTTATGCCCATCTGTGTTACGATGGATGGCCTTTAAGCCCATCTATTCTACGACAGATGGCCTTTAAGCCCATCCATTCTACGACAGATGGCCTTTGAGTCCATCTATGCTACGATAGATGGCCTTTAAGCCCATCTATGCTACGATAGATGGCCTTTAAGCCCATCTAAGCTACAATATATTACCTTTAAGCCCATCTAAGCTACAATAGATGGCTTTTAAGCCCATCTATGTTACGATAGATGGCCTTTAAGCCCATCTATGCTACGACAGATGGCCTTTAAGGCCATCTACGCTACGACAGATGGCCTTTAAGCCCAATCTACGCTACGATAGATGGCCTTTAAGCCCATTTATGCTACGATAGATGGCCTTTAAGCCCATATATGCTACGATAGATGACCTTTAAGCCCATCTATGCTACGATAGATGGCCTTTAAGCCCATCTATGCTACGATAAATGGTCTTTAAGCCCATCTATGCTACGACAGATGGCCTTTAAGCCCATCTATGCTACCATAGATGGCCTTTAAGCCCATCTATGCGACGATAGATGGCCTTTAAGCCCATCTATGCTACGATAGATGGCCTTTAAGCCCATCTATGCTACGATAGATGGCCTTTAAGCCCATCTATGCTACGATAGATGGCCTTTAAGCCCATCTATGCTACAATAGATGGCCTTTAAGCCCATCTATGCTACGATAGATGGCATTTAAGTCCATCTATGCTACGATAGATGGCCTTTAAGCCCATCCATGCTACGATAGATGGCCTTTAAGCCCATCCATGCTACGATAGATGGCCTTTAAGCCCATCTATGCTACGACACATGACCTTTAAGCCCATATATGCTACGATAGATGGCCTTTAAGTCCATCTATGCTACGATAGATGGCCTTTAAGCTCATCTATTCTACGATAGATGCCCTTTAAACCTATCTATGCTACGACAGATGGCCTTTAAGCCCATCTATGCTACAATAGATGGCCTATGAGCCCATTTACACGATAGATGGCGTCCGAGATGGAATATGAGGTAATGTGTGCTAAGATGGATGACCTTCGAGTCCCTCTATGCTACGATGAAGCCCATCTATGCTACGATAGATGGCGTCCGAGCCTATTTATGCTACGATACATGGTCTGTAAACCCGCCTTCTCTACAACAAAAGGTCTCTGAGGCTATATACTCTACAAAAAATGACATCTGATCCCATATATTTTACAAAATATTAGCTGATGATAACCCTTCTATACAATGGAAAATTTCAACCACATTAAGTCTTGAAAGTTATTTAAAAAATTCCAACAAAATACCCCACTGTTATTATAATTACCCGCAAACATAAAAAATCTACTACCTCGTGTTTCATCTTCCTGTCAAGGATTGCGCTCGTATACACAGAAGCATGTGCTGTCTATGCCACACACCTGATAACAATTTGTTTCCCTTTCTGAGCGTAGCACACTTTAAACTAACATTTAAATGAAAAAATTATATACAATTTTATGCTAAATTATAGCTTACAATCCAATACAGACAGGGAGACGTTGCATTAATGTGGCCATGCAGTCGACCCCTTTTTAACTTCGAGGCTCCCCCTTATTCCATTTTTGCGTCAGTTTTAAATGGTGTGGAAAAACGGCAATATTCTCTAGCCACAGGCATTCTCATTCGTCTCCACCACTGCTCACACTCGAAAAATGGAGGGCATATGCATTCAGGTAGCTGGTACAAATTATATTGTAATTGCATTACATGTAACATAACTTTATTGTAATTACAGCAGCTACAATAACAACAAAAAAGGGTGGTAGAAAAATTGAGGCTAAAGAACTCCATGGTTGCAAAGGGTTGGCTTTGTTTCTTTTTCATTGATTTTCTAGTAGGGAAAAATTAAAAAGGAAGCGAGGGAAATTGAAAAGTAAATTACTTTGTAATTGAATTAGATGGAGAAGAGTAAAGATAAAAATTATTCAAATGGATAATAATTTTACTATAGATAGGGCAGAATTTGCACGAAGAAAACTTTCTCTAGATAATATTTTCTATAAGCAAACATTAGCTGGACATTATTTTCTATACGAAACCACCTACGGATAATATTCTCAATGAGAAAGCCTTATGCGGATGACATGTTCAATAAAAAAAATTTATTTTCTATAAGAAACCCTTATTCGGATAAAAATTTTCATAAGAAAACCTTACCCAGATAACATGTTCTATAAGAAAAACATATACGGATAACATGTTCTACAAGAAATCGTATCCGGATAGCATGTTCTATAAGAAACCCTTATCCGGATAACATTTTCTATGAGAAAATCTTATGCGGATAACATTATCTATACGAAAACCTTATCCGGATAACATTTTCTATACGAAAACCTTATCCGGATAACATTTTCTATACGAAAACCTTATCCGGATAACATTTTCTATACGAAAACCTTATCCGGATAACATTTTCTATACGAAAACCTTATCCGGATAACATTTTCTATACGAAAACCTTATCCGGATAACATTTTCTATACGAAAACCTTATCCGGATAACATTTTCTATACGAAAACCTTATCCGGATAACATTTTCTATACGAAAACCTTATCCGGATAACATTTTCTATACGAAAACCTTATCCGGATAACATTTTCTATACGAAAACCTTATCCGGATAACATTTTCTATATGAAAACCTTATCCGGATAACATTTTCTATATGAAAACCTTATCCGGATAACATTTTCTATACGAAAACCTTATCCGGATAACATTTTCTATACGAAAACCTTATCCGGATAACATTTTCTATACGAAAACCTTATCCGGATAACATTTTCTATACGAAAACCTTATCCGGATAACATTTTCTATACGAAAACCTTATCCGGATAACATTTTCTATACGAAAACCTTATCCGGATAACATTTTCTATACGAAAACCTTATCCGGATAACATTTTCTATACGAAAACCTTATCCGGATAACATTTTCTATACGAAAACCTTATCCGGATAACATTTTCTATACGAAAACCTTATCCGGATAACATTTTCTATACGAAAACCTTATCCGGATAACATTTTCTATACGAAAACCTTATCCGGATAACATTTTCTATACGAAAACCTTATCCGGATAACATTTTCTATACGAAAACCTTATCCGGATAACATTTTCTATACGAAAACCTTATTCGGATAACATTTTGTATAAGAAAACCTTATCCGGATAACATTTTGTATAAGAAAACCTTATCCGGATAACATTTTCTATAAGAAAATCTTATCCGGATAACATTTTCTATACGAAAAACTTATCCGGATAACATTTTCTATACGAAAACCTTATCCGGATAACATGTTCTATAAGAAAACCTTATCCGCATAACATTTTCTATAAAAAACCTTATCCGGATAACATTTTATATACGAAAACCTTATCCGGATAATGTTTTCGATAATAAAGCCTTATGCGGATAATATTTCCTATAAGAAAACCTTATCCGTATAACATTTTCTATAAGAAAACCCTATGCGAATAATATTTTCTATACGAAAACCTTATCCGGATAACATTTTCTATACGAAAACCTTATGCGAATAACATTTTCTATACGAAAACCTTATCCGGATAACATTTCCTATACGAAAACCTTATCCGGATAACATTTTCTATACGAAAACCCTGCCCGAATAACATTTTCTGTACGAAAACCTTATCCGGATAACATTTTCTATACGAAAACCTTATCCGGATAACATTTTCTATACGAAAACCTTATCCGGATAACATTTTCTATACGAAAACTATATCCGGATAACATTTTCTATACGGAAACCTTATCCGGATAACATTTTCTATACGAAAACCTTATCCGGATAACATTTTCTATACGAAAACCTTATCCGGATAACATTTTCTATACGAAAACCTTATCCGGATAACATTTTCTATGCGAAAACCTTATGCGGATAAAATTTTCTATATGAACACTTTATTCGGATAAAATTTTCTATAAGAAAACCTTATCCGGATAAAATTGTCTGTAAGAAAACCTTATCCGGATAACATTCTCTATAAGAAAACCATGTCCGGATAACATTTTTTATAAGAAAACCATATCCGGATAACATTTTCTATAAGAACACCTTATCCGGATAACATTTTCTATAAGAAAACCTTATCCGGATAACATTTTCTATAAGAAAACTATATCCGGATAACATTTTCTGTAAGAACACCTTATCCGGATAACATTTTCTATAAGAAAACATTATCCGGATAACACTTTCTATAAGAAAACCTTATCCGGATAACATTTTCTTTAAGAAGACCTTATACGGATAACATTTTCTATAAGAAAACCTTATCCGGATAACATTTTCTATAAGAAAACCTTATTCGAACAACATTTTCTATACGAAAACTTCATCCGAATGACATTTTCTGTACGAAAACCTTATCCGCATTACATTTTCTATACGAAAACCTTATCCGGATAACATTTTCTATACGAAAACCTTATCCGCATTACATTTTCTATACGAAAAACTTATCCGGATAACATTTTCTATACGAAAACCTTATCCGCATTACATTTTCTATACGAAAACCTTATCCGGATAACATTTTCTATACGAAAACCTTATTCGGATAACATTTTCTATACGAAAACCTTATCCGGATAACATTTTCCATACGAAAACCTTATCCAGGTAACATTTTCGATACGAAAACCTTATCCGGATAACATTTTGTATACGAAAACCTTATCCGGATAACATTTTGTATACTAAAACCTTATTCGGATAACATTTTCGATACGAAAACCTCATCCGGATAACATTTTCTATAAGAAAACCTTATCCGGATAACATTTTCTATACGAAAACCTTATCCGGATAACATTTTCTATAAGAAAACCTTATCCGGATAAAATTTTCTATACGAAAACCATATGCGGATAAAATTTCCTATGAGAAAACCTTATCCGGATTACATTTTCGATACGAGCACCTTATCCGGATAACATTTTCTGTAAAAAACATTTTCCGGATAACATTTCCTATAAGAAAAACTTATCCGGATAACATTTCCTATAAGAGAAACTTATCCGGATAACATTTCCTATAAGAAAACCTTATCCGGATAACATTTTCTATAAGAAAACCTTATCCGGATAACATTTTCTATAAGAGAACTTTATCCGAATAATCCTACCTTCTTATTACTTCTCTAAGTGCATGAGAAGAATGAAAGGACATTGCAAATGCAAGAAATTCCTGGTATACAATGCAGCAGAAATGTCAATCCAATTATCCCAGTTTTTAAATGGTGTCTCACAAAAACTTTCAACAGCAATTTATCGTTGAATGAAAATTCAATTTGAAATCCTTTACATTTTTTCAAATGTGACATCCTTTTTTCCATTCACAATCACATACTTTTGTAAGTTGTTATTTTATCACACATACATATAAATTGGTGTGTACGTAGGTATATAGTCCAGTTCATACTTTATCGTCCCTTGGCTATTCTCTCAGTCATATTCAGCCATTAGAAAAAGCACTAAAAAAGTTCCCATAAAACTTTAACTAAACAATCCAAACTGCCAGTGGCAGGACGACATTACATCATACACATAGTTTGCCAGTTAGTTTTTCTGCTTTGGTAGTTTGTTGTTGTCATTCTTAACAAGAGAAATCTTGGTCATATTAAAAAATTCCCTACATACTCATCATGTTTTAAGAGAGAGAGTGAGAGATGGAAAGGGAGTGGAAAAACAGCAACAAATCAAACAGTCCTCATAAGGGCATAACTCATAGAACAACAGAGTTACCAGCAACTTAGATATTAAACGAAAAGCGGTCAAGGTTGTTTAAAGGATATACTACTCAAATAACTTTGAGAAGATGACTGAAAAGGATGTTTGTGTTCGATTTAGAAAAAAGGGAATAAATTAACAAACACTAAAATAGAAATAGACACGAGGCTATACATGGAAATTAACATAAGCGATAACATCATCACCGTCATCATACCCATCATCATAGGTATCACTTTTATGAATGGAAACTAGATGTTTATTTATATTAACATAAAACCCAAGCTGAGATACCCATACAAACCCTCCACCCACTTCTTCACATCTTTTGAAAATAAATGAATTCATGTTAAACACACTTAATGTTGAATACTTTAGGCAAATATCAACTAGCGTATCGCCTCTTTGAAATCCTTGTCAAGGCAGTCAAGTTTGTTAATATGCCAAGAGGTTTGTCTTAGGTTTTATAAATATTTATGTATGTTCTCTATAAAAGCCTTAAAGGTAACTTGAAATAATGATTTTAGCTATCGCAACAACAAAATGCATTCAAAACTTTTGACATTGGCAGTTTCGAAAAGTAAACGTTGCTTTAATATTTATGAAAGTCGCTCGCGGATAAATGAAACAACATTCAACATTTTCTATAAGAAAACCTTATTCGGATAACATTTTATATAAGAAAACCTTATCCGGATAAAATTTCTAAAAGAAAACCTTTTCCGAATAACATTTTCCTTTTCCGGATAATATTTTCTATACGAAAACCTTATCCGGATAATATTTTCTATACGAAAACCTTATCCGGATAATATTTTCTATACGAAAACCTTATTCGGATAACATTTTCTATACGAAAACCATATCCGGATAACATTTTCTATAAGAAAACCTTATACGGATAATATTTTCTATTAGAAAACCTTATTTTCTATTAAAAAACCTTATCCAAATAACATTTTCTATTAGAAAACCTTATCCGGATAACATTTTCTATACGAAAACCTTATCCGTATAACATTTTCTATACGAAAACCTTATCCGGATAACATTTTCTATAAGAAAAACTTATCCGGATAACATTTTCAATAAGAATACCTTATCCGGATAACATTTTCCATAAGAAAACCTTATCCGGATAAAATTTTCTATAAGAAAACCTTATCCGGATAACATTTTCTATAAGAAAACCTTATCCGGATAATTTTTTCTTTAAGAAAAACTAATACGGATAATTTTTTCTATAAGAAAATCTTATTCGGATAACATTTTCTATAACAATACCTTATCCGGATAATGTGTTCTTATAGAAAATGTTATCCGGATAAGGTTTTCTTATGAAAAATGTTATCCGGATAGAAATTTTTATCCGGATAAGTTTTTCTTATAGAAAATGTTATGCGGATAAGAGTTTCGTATAGAAAATGTTATGCGGATAAGTTTTTCGTATAGAAAATGTTATCCGGATAAGGTTTTCGTATAGAAAATGTTATCCGGATAAGGTTTTCGTATAGAAAATGTTATCCGGATAAGGTTTTCGTATAGAAAATGTTATCCGGATAAGGTTTTCGTATAGAAAATGTTATCCGGATAAGGTTTTCGTATAGAAAATGTTATCCGGATAAGGTTTTCGTATAGAAAATGTTATCCGGATAAGGTTTTCGTATAGAAAATGTTATCCGGATAAGGTTTTCGTATAGAAAATGTTATCCGGATAAGGTTTTCGTATAGAAAATGTTATCCGGAAAAGGTTTTCTTGTAGAAAATGTTATCCGGATAAGGTTTTCTTATAGAAAATATTATCCAGATAAGGTTTGCTTATAGAAAATGTTATCCGGATAATGTTATCTTATTGAAAATGTTATGCGGATAAGGTTTTTTTATAGAAAATGTTATCCGGATAAGGTTTTTTTATATCCGGACAACATTTTCTATAAGAAAACCTTATCCGGATAAAATTTTCTTATAGAAACATTTATCCGGATAAGGTTTTCGTATAGAAAATTTTATCCGGATAAGGTTTTCTCATTGAAAATGTTAAGGTTTTCTTATAGAAAATGTTGTCCGGATAAGGTTTTCGTATAGAAAATGTTATCCGGATAAGGTTTTCGTATAGAAAATGTTATCCGGATAAGGTTTTCGTATAGAAAATGTTATCCGGATAAGGTTTTCGTATAGAAAATGTTATCCGGATAAGGTTTTCGTATAGAAAATGTTATCCGGATAAGGTTTTCGTATAGAAAATGTTATCCGGATAAGGTTTTCGTATAGAAAATGTTATCCGGATAAGGTTTTCGTATAGAAAATGTTATCCGGATAAGGTTTTCGTATAGAAAATGTTATCCGGATAAGGTTTTCGTATAGAAAATGTTATCCGGATAAGGTTTTCGTATAGAAAATGTTATCCGGATAAGGTTTTCGTATAGAAAATGTTATCCGGATAAGGTTTTCGTATAGAAAATGTTATCCGGATAAGGCTTTCGTATAGAAAATGTTATCCGGATAAGGTTTTCGTATAGAAAATGTTATCCGGATAAGGTTTTCGTATAGAAAATGTTATCCGGATAAGGTTTTCGTATAGAAAATGTTATCCGGATAAGGTTTTCGTATAGAAAATGTTATCCGGATAAGGTTTTCGTATAGAAAATGTTATCCGGATAAGGTTTTCGTATAGAAAATGTTATCCGGATAAGGTTTTCGTATAGAAAATGTTATCCGGATAAGGTTTTCGTATAGAAAATGTTATCCGAATAAGGTTTTCGTATAGAAAATGTTATCCGGATAAGGTTTTCGTATAGAAAATGTTATCCGGTTAAGGTTTTCTTATAGAAAATGTTATCCGGATAAGGTTTTCGTAAAGAAAATGTTATCCGGATAAGGTTTTCGTATAGAAAATGTTATCTGGATAAGGTTTTCGTATAGAAAATGTTATCCGGATAAGGTGTTCTTATAGAAAATGTTATCCGGATAAGGTGTTCTTATAGAAAATGTTATCCGGATAAGATGTTCTTATAGAAAATGTTATCCGGAAAAAGCTTTCTTATGGAAAATGTTATCCGGATAAGGTTTTCTTATAGAAAATGTTATTCGGAGAAGGTTTTCTTATAGAAAATGTTATTCGGAGAAGGTTTTCTTATAGAAAATGTTATCCGGATAATGTTATCTTATTGAAAATGTTATGCGGATAAGGTTTTTTTTTATAGAAAATGTTATCCGGATAAGGTTTTCTTATAGAAAATGTTATCCGGATAAGGGTTTTTTATAGGATAACATTTTCTATAAGAAAACCTTAGCCGGATATAGAAAATGTTATCCGGATAAGGTTTTCGTATAGAAAATGTTATCCGGATAAGGTTTTCTTATAGAAAATGTTATTCGGATAAGGTTTTCTAATAGAAAATGTTAACCGGATAAGGTTTTCTTATAGAAACTGTTATCCGGATAAGGTTTTCTTATAGAGAATGTTATCCGGATAAGGTTTTCTTATAGAAAATTTTATCCGGATAAGGTTTTCTTATAGAAAATATTATCCAGATAAGGTTTGCTTATAGAAAATTTTATCCGAATAAAGTTTTCATATAGAAAATTTTATCCGGATAAGGTTTTCGTATCGAAAATGTTATCCGGATAAGGTTTTCGTATAGAAAATGTTATCCGTATAAGGTTTTCTTACAGAAAATGTTATCCGGATTGGGTTTTCGTATAGAAAATGTTATAGGGATAAGGTTTTCGTATAGAAAATGTTATCCGCATAAGGTTTTCGTATAGAAAATGTTATCCGGATAAAGGTTTCTTATAGAAAAAATTATCCGGATAAGGTTTTCTTATAGAAAATGTTATCCGGATAAGGTTTTCGTATAGAAAATTTTATCCAGATATAGTTTTCTTATAGAAAATGTTATCCGGATAAGGTTTTCTTATAGAAAATGTTATCCGGATAAGGTTTTCTTATAGAAAATGTTATCCGGATAAGGTTTTCTTATAGAAAATGTTATCCGGATAAGGTTTTGTTATAGAAAATCTTATCCGGATAAGATTTTCTTATAGAAAATGTTATCCGGATAAGGTTTTTTTATTGAAAATGTTATCCGGATAAGGTTTTCTTATTGAAAATGTTTTGCGGATACGTTTTTCTTATAGAAAATGTTATCCGGATAAGGTTTTCTTATAGCAAATGTTATCCGGATAAGGTTTTGTTATAGAAAATGTTATCCGGATAAGGTTTTCTTATAGAAAATGTTATCCGGATAAGGTTATCTTATAGAAAATGTTATCCGGATAAGGTTTTCTTATTGAAAATGTTATCCGAATAATATTATCTCATGGAAAATTGTATCCGCGTAAGGTTTTTTATCCATTTAACTTTTTCCTTCAAAACATGTTTCTATTTCTTCTACTTTCCATTTCATGCTCTTTGATCACACCGACCTTTCCGAGTAATTAGTGATGATGGCTAATAAAAAAACTTGCCATTTCATCATTTCCATTTCATTTAATTAATTTCAGTTTTTTTCCAACCTTGATTGAATTACAATAGCAAAACTAGCAACAAAAGTAAAACTTGGTATACATGTGCCATGTGTGGTGGGGGTGTAGGTTTAAAATCCTCTTCTCCCACCAAGAAGAGAACTAAGAGGTGTCTATTACAGCATACGACAGAGTGTACTGAATACCAAACAGCCAATGTACCGGTTGACTAAAGTAAAAGTGAATTTTTCAAATAGGCTGAAAAAAACATTAGAAGAATAGGCTGAGAACATTGCCGCAGCGGAGGAAGACGAGAAGAAGTAAATTTCATTAACGTTATGTAGAACAACATATTCCGTAAAATATGCGATGAGTAGTATGTCGAGTAGACAAGAACAACCAAATGAGCTATAAAACATTTAGTCATGAACCTAATGAAAATAGAGTGGCCAAATCGGGGAAAATTTTTGAAAAAAATTTATAATAATACAATAATTTTCCACGAGTATACCAAGATGGGGCAAGGGAATAAATTTTTCCATAATATGGTGCTGACGGATTCTAATTTTTTGAATCTTTTCCAACATGGCCACCCCATTTCACATTTATGCCAACAATGTTACAACCTGTCAGAAATGTAGGTTGCTTAAACCAATTTTGTAGTACAAGTAAGCGGTAAACACAAAAAACAACAACAAGCTTCCAACTTAGCTAAGAGAACCGTTTAGGTAACAAGCGGTTGCCACAAATGAAGCTAGAACGGTATTTTGCGTAAAAGCAAAGTAGGTCTCCCCATAGTAGTTGCGTTATTTACAGTCCCATTATAAACTTTTAAACTTTAAAAGCTTACTTTAAAACATTAATCACATAATTAAAAGTGACTCCATGAAACCATAATTTTGTTAATGATTGCCAATAAAAAACAAACTTTTGCCAAAGTATAATACACAAAAGTAATGGTGAAAGAGTAAAGTAAAATAAATTGGAAATTCCCGTAATTATTTGTTAATGTATGACAAAATCTGTTGAATAACATCTTATATAAAAGTTTCTGTAGGAAAAAGCTGAGGACCAATTTTTTCTATAGAAAAAAATCTTCAGAAGTTGAAGACCAATTTTTTTCTAGAGTAAAAATCCTCAGAAGCTGAGAACCAAATTTTTTTCTATAGAAAAAAATCCTCAGTAGCTGAGGCCAAATATTTTTTTATAGAAAAAAATCCTCAGAACTAGAGGACCAATTTTCTTCTATAGAAAAAAATCCTCAGAAGCTGAGGACCAAATTTTTTTCTATAGAAAAAACCCTTAGAAGCTGTTGACCAACTTTTTTTCTATAAAAACAAATTCTCAGTAGCTGGGGATCAATTTTTTGTATAGAATTTTTTCTATAGAAAAAAATCCTCAGAAGTTGAGGACCAATTTTTTTCTAGAGTAAAAATCCTCAGAAGCTGAGAACCAAATTTTTTTCTATAGAAAAAAATCCTCAGAAGCTGAGGACCAATTTTTTTCTATAGAAAAAAATCCTCAGAAGTTGAGGACCAATTTTTTTCTATAGAAAAAAATCCTCAGAAGCTGAGGACCAATTTTTTTATAGAAAAAAAATCCTCAGAAACTGAGGACCAAAAAATCCTCAGAAGCTGGGGATCAATTTTTTGTATAGAATTTTTTCTTTAGAAAAAAATCCTCAGAAGTTGAGGACCAATTTTTTTTTCTAGAGTAAAAATCCTCAGAAACTGAGGACCAATTTTTTATGGAAAATATCCTCAGAAGCTGAGGACCAATCTTTTCTATAAAAAAAATGCTCAGAAGCTGAGGACCAATTTTTTCTATAAAAAAAAACCTCAGAAGCTGAGGACCAATTTTTGTCTATAGAAAAAAATCTACAGAAGCTGAGGACCAAATTTTTTTCTAGAGAAAAAAATCCTCAGAAGCTGAGGACCAAATTTTTTCTATAGAAAAAGTTGAGGACCAATTTTTTTTCTAAAGAAAAAAATCTTCAGAAGCTGAGGATCAATTTTTTCTATAGAAAAAAATCATCAGAAGCTGAGGACCAATTTTTTTCTATAGAAAAAATTCTCACAAGCTGAGCACCAATTTTTTTTCTCTATAAAAAATCCTCAGAAGCTAAGGACCAATTTTTTTTATAGAATATCCTCAGAAGCTTGGGACCAAGTTTTTTTCTGTAGAAAAAAATCCTCGGAAGACGAGGACTCTGAAGCTGAGGACCAATTTTTTTCTGTAGAAAAAAATCATCAGAAGCTTAGGCCCAATTTTTTCTATAGAAAAAATCCTCAGAAGCTGAGGATCAAATTCTTTTCTACAGAAAAAAATCCTCAGAAGCTGAGGACCAAATTTTTTTCTATAGAAAAAAATCCTCAGATGCTGAGGACCAACTTTTTTTCTATAGAAAAAAATGCTCAGAAGCTGAGGACCAATTTTTTATGGAAAAATCCTCAGAAGCTGAGGACCAATCTTTTCTATAGAAAAAAATGCTCAGAAGCTGAGGACCAATTTTTTCTATAGAAAAAAACCTCAGAAGCTGAGGACCAATCTTTTCTATAGAAAAAATGCTCAGAAGCTGAGGACCAATTTTTTCTATAGAAAAAAAACCTCAGAAGCTGAGGACCAAATTTTTTTCTATAGAAAAAAATCCTCAGAAGCTGAGGACCAATTTTTTCTATAGAAAAAATCCTCAGAAATTGAGGACCAATTTGTTTCTGTAGAAAAAAATTCTCAGAAGCAGAGGACCAATTTTTTTCTATAGAAAAAAATCCTCAGAAATTGAGGACCAATTTTTTCTTATGGAAAAAATCCTCAGAAGCTGAGGACCAAATTTTTTTCTATAGAAAAAAATCCTCAGAAATTGAGGACCAATTTTTTTCTATAGAAAAAAATTCTCAGCAGCTGAGGACCAATTTTTTTTCTATAGAAAAAAATCCTCAGAAGCTGAGGGCAAATTTTTTCCTGTAGAAAAACATCCTCAGAAGCTGAGGACCAATTTTTTTCTATAGAAAATATACTCAGAAGCTGAGAACCAATATTTTTCTAAAGAAAAAAATCCTCGGAAGATGAGGACCAAGTTTTTCTATATAAAAAAATCCTCAGAAGCTGAGGAACAAGTTTTTCTATAGAAAAAATCCTCAGAAGCTGAGGACCAATTTTTTCTATAGAAAAAATCCTCAGAAGCTGAGGACCAATTTTTTCTATAGAAAAAATCCTCAGAAGCTGAGGACCAATTTTTTCTATAGAAAAAAACTCCTCAGAAGCTGGGGACCAATTTTTTTCTATAGACAAAAAACCTCAGAAGCCGGGGACCAATTTTTTTCTATAGAAAAAAACCTCAGAAGCTGGAGACCAATTTTTTTCTATATAAAAAAACCTCTGAAGCTGAGGAACAATTTTTTTCTATAGAAAAATATTCTCAAAAGCTGAGGACCAATTTTTTTCTATAGAAAAAAAAATCCTCAAAAGCTGAGGACCAAGTTTTTTCTACAGAAAAAAAATCCTCAAAAGCTTTGGGAAAAATCCTCAGGACCAGTTATTTCTGTATAGAAAAATATTCTCAGAAGCTGAGGACCAATTTTTTTATATGGAAAAAATCCTCAGAAACTGGGGATTAATTTTTTTCTATAGAAAAATTCCTCTGAAACTGAGGACCAATTTTTTTCTATAGAAAAAATCATCAGAAGTTTAGGCCCAATTTTTTTCTATAGAAAAAAATTCTCAGAAACTGAGGACCAATTTTGTTCTACAGAAAAAAATCCTCAAAAGCTTTGGACCAATTTTTTTCTATAGGAAAAAATCCTCAGGACCAGTTATTTCTGTATTGAAAAATATTCTCAGAAACTGAGGACTAATTTTTTTCTATTGAAAAAAATCCTCTGAAACTGAGGACCAATTTTGTTCTATAGAAAAAAAAACCCTCAGAAGCTGAGGACCATTTTTTCTATCGAAAAAAAATCCTCTGAAACTGAGGACCAATTTTGTTCTATAGAAAAAAATCCTCAGAAGCTGAGGACCAATTTTTTCTATAGGAAAAATCCTCAGGACCAGTTTTTTTCCTATAGAATAATATTCTCAGAAGCTGAGGACCAATTTTTTCTATAGAAAAAAATCCTCAGAAGTCGGGAACCAATTTTTTCTATAAAAAATCCTCAGAAACTGAGGACTAATTTTTTTCTATAGAAAAAAATCCTCTGAAACTGAGGACCAATTTTTCCATAGAAAAAAATCATCAGAAGCTTGCGCCCAATTTTTTCTATAGAAAAAAATCCTCAGAAGCTGAGGACCAATTTTCTTTTATAGAAAAATCCTCAGATGCTGAGGACCAATTTTTTTTTAGAAAAAAATTCTCAGAATCTGGTGACCAATTTTTTTCTTTAGAAAAAATTCTCAGAAACTGAGGACTAATTTTTGTCTATAGAACAAAATCCTCTAAAACTGAGGACCAATTTTTTTCTATAGAAAAAATCCTCATAAGCTGGGGACCAATGTTGTTCTATAGAAAAAAATCCTCAGAAGCTGTGGACCAAATTTTTTCTATAGAAAACAATCCTCAGCAGTTGAGGACCCATTTTTTTTTCTATAGAAAAAATCCTCAGAAGCTGAGGACCAAATTTTTTTCTATAGAAAAAAATCCTCAGAAGCTGAGGACCAAATTTTTTTCTATAGAAAAAAATCCTCAGAAGCTGAGGACCAAATTTTTTTCTATAGAAAAAAATCCTCAGAAGCTGAGGACCAAATTTTTTTCTATAGAAACAAATTCTCAGAAGCTGAGGACCAATTTTTTTCTATAGAAACAAATTCTCAGAAGCTAAGGACAAATTTTTGTCTATAGAAAAAACCCTCAGAAGCTGGGGACCAATTTTTTTCTATAGAAAAAAATCCTGAGAAACTGAAGACCAAATTTTTTTCTATAGAAAAATATCCTCAGAAACTGAAGACCAAATTTTTTTCTATAGAAAAATATCCTCAGAAGCTGAGGACAAAATTTTTTTCTATAGAAAAAAATCCTCAGAAGCTGAGGACAAAATTTTTTTCTATAGAAAAAAATCCTCAGAAGCTGAGGACAAATTTTTTTCTATAGAAAAAATCCTCAGAAGCTGAGGACAAATTTGTTTCTATAGGAAACAAATCCTCAGGAGCTGAGAACAAATTTTTTGCTGTAGAAAAAACCCCAGAAGCTGAGGACCAATTTTTTTCTATAGAAAAAAAACCTCGGAATCTGAGGACCAATGTTTTTCTATAGAAAAAAATCCTCAGAAGCTGAGGACCAATTTTTTTCTATAGAAACAAATCCTTAGAAGCTGAGTACCAATTTTTTTCTATAGAAAAAATCGTCAGGAGCTGAAGAGCAATTTTTTCCATAGGAAAAAACCTCATAAGCAGAGTAAAAATTTTTTCTGTTGAAACAAAATTATTTGAAGGACTGGAACATTTTTCTTGCCATTTCTTCAATATTGCACCCATAACAATCTGAGCCATTACATCTTTCTTTTAGCATTTTTTTTTATTTTTTTCATAGAAATGCTTTATTGTGTCTTTTCTTCAAGGACCCATTAAACTTAATGGTGCTTTTATTTTTGCCATTTAGTTTTCTTAAGATTCCCTTTATTTTCTTAAAAAAACAAGCCAGACTAAAAATTGCCAAAAAAGAAAATTGCTCTAATTTAGACGTGCTTTTTTCTTAGATTTTATTGGCTAAAAGCATGCCAGACACACAGCACAAAGACGCCATAATGTCATTAGGGAATTTTAGTTGAGGTCAACAACTAACTACCAACCCAAAAACCAACTACAAAGAAAATTACAGTTTTTTTTTTTTTTTTTTTTTTTTTTTTGAAAATGCTTCAAGACATCATTTTCTGTTCCAAAAAATAACTTTAAATTATTTTGTCTTCCACAAAAGAAGTCTGTTAAATTTGTTTGCCTTTTCTTCCGCTGTCGTCTTTTTTTTTGTTTTTTCATTACATCACCTTTTTTGGTATCGGATAAGTAGTGAGTGGTTGGCTTAGACTTCCCCCCACAAGAAGAACCTACTTTCATTTCCCCTTTGCTGGTTAGTGGCCACTTGCCGGTGTTTGTATGTTTTTTTTTTACAATTTGAATTCACTCAAAAACAAAATTGCCTTTTGACTATCACACCGCACACAATTATGTCAACTTCAACGCCCGTCGTTCAACGTTTGTGGAATATTAAAAAGCTGTCTTCAAAGGCCAGCCAACTACGCGTGGCAAACCAAGAAATATTGGGCTGGCTTAACACTCCACAACATGTAAATGTTGTCATCCATCAGGTAATACAAACCACATATCATGCTTATGGTTTATTTTGCAAAGACATGAGTGATGTGCAGGGAGAGATAGGGATGGGAGATAGAGGATTACGAGGTAATTGACGTAATGTGTGTTCTGAAGATTTTTTTCAAATATGAAATAAATTTCCTCAGCTTCTGATGAATTTATTGTAAAATATACCAGAGATTCAATCTACCATAGATTATATAGTCCCAAAGACCACTTAGATGGGCTTAAATGCCATCTACTGAAGAATAGATGGGCTCAACTACCATCTACTGCAGAGTAGAGGGCTCAAATGCCCTTCACTGTAGAGTAGAGTGTATGGGTTCACAGGTCATCTACTGCAGAGTAGATGACCTTTGAGTCTAATATAGGTGGACTTTGAGGCCATCTACTCTACAAAAGATGACCTTTGAGCCCAACTACTCTGCAGAAGATGGCCTTTGAGCCCATCTACTCAGCAGTAGATGGCCTTTGAGCCCATCTACTCTGCAGTAGATGGCCTTTGAATCCATCTACTCTGCAGTAGATGACCTTTGAGCCCATCTAATCTGCATTAGATGGCCTTTGAGCCCATCTACTCTGCAGTAGATGGCCTTTGAGCCCATCTACTCTGCAGTAGATGGCCTTTGAGCCCATCTACTCTGCAGTAGATGGCCTTTGAGCCCATCTACTCTGCAGTAGATGGCCTTTGAGCCCATCTAATCTGCATTAGATGGCCTTTGAGCCCATCTACTCTGCAGTAGATGGCCTTTGAGCCCATCTACTCTGCAGTAGATGGCCTTTGAGTCCATCTACTCTGCAGTAGATGACCTTTGAGCCCATCTAATTTGCATTAGATGGCCTTTGAGCCCATCTACTCTGCAGTAGATGGCCTTTGAGCCCATCTACTCTGCAGTAGATGGCCTTTGAGCCCATCTACTCTGCAGTATATGGCCTTTGAGCCCATCTACTCTGCAGTATATGGCCTTTGAGCCCATCTACTCTGCATAGATGGCCTTTGAGCCCATATACTCTGCAGTAGATGGCCTTTGAGCCCATCTACTCTGCAGTAGATGGTCTTTGAGCCCATCTACTCTGCAGTAGATGGCCTTTGAGCCCATCTACTCTGCAGTAGATGGCCTTTGAGCCCATCTACTCTGCAGTAGATGGCCTTTGAACCCATCTACTCTGCAGTAGATGGCCTTTGAGCCCATCTACTCTGCAGTAGATGGCCTTTGAACCCATCTACTCTGCAGTAGATGGCCTTTGAGCCCATCTACTCTACAAAAGATGACCTTTGAGCCCATCTACTCTGCAGAAGATGGCCTTTGAGCCCATCTACTCAGCAGTAGATGGCCTTTGAGCCCATCTACTCAGCAGTAGATGGCCTTTGAGCCCATCTACTCTGCAGTAGATGGCCTTTGAGCCCATCTACTCTGCAGTAGATGGCCTTTGAGCCCATCTACTCTGCAGTAGATGGCCTTTGAACCCATCTACTCTGCAGTAGATGGCCTTTGAACCCATCTACTCTGCAGTAGATGGCCTTTGAGCCCATCTACTCTGCAGTAGATGGCCTTTGAGCCCATCTACTCTGCAGTAGATGGCCTTTCAGCCCATCTACTCTGCAGTGGATGGCCTTTGAGTCCATCTACTCTGCAGTAGATGGCCTTTGAGCCCATCTACTCAGCAGTAGATGGCCTTTGAGCCCATCTACTCAGCAGTAGATGGCCTTTGAGCCCATCTAATCTGCAGTAGATGGCCTTTCAACCCATTTAATCTGTAGTATATGACCATTGAGCTCATATTCTCTTCATCTACTGCTGGTGGATGGATAGATTCATTTTGAGCCCTCGGTCTCAAAATATTTCTTCAAAATGTTCTATTTTTTCCACGTTTATGGGGCTCAAAATATTCTTGAAAATTTCTTTAAAAAATCCACGTTTATGGGGCTCAAAATATTCTTGAAAATTTCTTTAAAAAATCCACGTTTATGGGGCTCAATATATTCTTGAAAATTTCTTTAAAAAATCCACGTTTATGGGGCTCAAAATATTCTTGAAAATTTCTTTAAAAAATCCACGTTTATGGGGCTCAAAATATTCTTGAAAATTTCTTTAAAAAATCCACGTTTATGGGGCTCAAAATATTCTCGAAAATTTCTTTAAAAAAATCCACGTTTATGGGGCTCAAAATATTCTTGAAAATTTCTTTAAAAAATCCAAGTTCATGGGGCTCAAAATATTCTTGAAAATTTCTTTAAAAAAAATCCACGTTTATGGGGCTCAAAATATTCTTGAAAATTTCTTTAAAAAATCCACGTTTATGGGGCTCAAAATATTCTTGAAAATTTCTTTAAAAAATCCACGTTTATGGGGCTCAAAATATTCTTGAAAATTTCTTTAAAAAATCCACGTTTATGGGGCTCAAAATATTCTTGAAAATTTCTTTAAAAAATCCACGTTTATGGGGCTCAAAATATTCTTTAAAATTTATTTAAAAATCTATGTTTTAAATCATGAATTTAAACACCACATTTTTCAATATTCAAAAGATAAAATATCAATTTGTAATTCATATCTGCAAAACACCTCTGCCAAATCCGTTTTATGAATCATTTGTTGTCTTTTTTATTATCCACAATTTCAGTTTCAAAGTCAATGTCAATTTTGGTTTACTTGAATAACTATTACCCACACAAAAGTGGATTTCTGGTTTCCCTAAATTGCAAATCTTTGTACCAAACAACCAGCCGACAAGACGGTATTGTGTGTAGGCTTCAGTCATAACCCCATAAACATTTCGATACATTCTCCCTCCCATTAATCTCAATTTATAAGAATTTATTGCAGCACCAATTGCCTTGTGGCCAGGACCACCACTACCTCTACTACACTTGTCAGTCTCAAGATTATTATGAACAAATCTCTGGTCTGCTGTTAAATATTACCGACTGCATTGCTTCAACCTGAGGTCCTTGGTCAATTTATTGTGTGAATAAAATATACATTGTTCTATGGGTGTGTACTATTATTTACACTGTTTCCATGAAAAATAAAATTAAGGAAAATTTTCTTTTGAAACATAAGACGTGAAGCATTTGTTCTATAGAAACAAAAGTAAATTGGGTCCCATTTCGAAGGTTTAGTCACCAGCAATCTTGCAGATTAAAGTTTCATCAACTAAACATTCAAACCCGTGGAATATTCTTTCCAAAGAAGAAGTTCTCAATTATTAATTGGCTCTAAGTTGGGCGCCACATTGTTTTGAAGCAAGTAACCAAAAAAACTATTAGAAAGAATGAGTCTAAGAAAAAGGTCTGAGAATATAAAAAAAATCAAAGTTTGTGGACCAAATTTTCTACGAAACTCGTCTAAGAAGGGTACAATAATTATATTATTATCAGAATGCAGTAATGCCATCTAGATGCCAAAATTTATTGTTTGTTTTATCAATTGTCTGAGAAATACCAATTGGTGAGCATACTTTCAGGCGCAATATAGAAAATACTTAAATTGGAAATTGTAGGAATCCAAACACATCTAGGACTCCAGCCCCTCCTTGGGCGCCAACGAACAATTTATATATGTATATTACTTTACAAAATACGAAAATCTTTTATATGTCCATTATATTTTCTTCTGTTCATATGGCAACGGTGTATCATCAAGCATTACACTACTCTGTTCCCCTCCTGCTCTAAAATATTCTTCTTTTATATTTTCTCTTTGGCCCATATATCATATTATAAGTTCATTGTCCTGTACACTCCTTTATGTATAGCTTAACAAACACAATATGACCGTTGTTGTTCTCGTCAACGCCACCTCATCATCGTCGACGCCAATGACGAAGTCTTGTTGCTGTAATCCTTTTGCTATAAACCTCCGACTAGGGTTGAGGGGGATCACAATTCGTAAAAAAATTGTAGTAAAAAAGAAGAAAATACGCCACAAGTAAATTGTTGGCCTTTTTCTCAACAACATGTAAAATCCCGCTTGTTTACCCACCATTATCCTGGATTTCTTACTACTTTTATATTGCAAAACTTTTCCTTGTTGAAAACAATTCTTGGCCTCTTTTCTGTGCTTTGTTGTTTTTATTTTTGCCTACAGGATTTTCCATGGAAATGCATTTAGCCATTCACATGTCGTTTGGTCCTTCGTATTAGTATGGATGTCATTTCTACAACCGTTCATTTGACAAATATTTGCTAAGTAGTGCTGCTGTTGTGACATTAGACTTCCTGTTCCTTGAATGCATTTCTAATGATGGCTCGGTCGTGCCATAATGATGACGGAATGAATGTTAGATAAATATCTTGGGCATGCTTTAGATGTTTGTGTGTGTGTGGGTGAGGGTGTGCCTGTTTTAATGGTTGCCACGAGTTCAGGGAATTTAAAAAAAGGATGGGCTTTAATGAGTTGTCATTAAAATTGGGGAGACATTTTTAAACAATTAGCGGGGAATTTTTGAATTTTGTCTCATTTGCATTGCGAAGAAAGAACAGGATAAGGTTGGTAAAATTAGTTTTAGATTGACAATTTTACTGCAGACCAGCGTTGGGCGCCACTTGGTTTGGGAGAGTTTCTATTGAACACAATTTTCCAAAGCATAGCACCAAAAAAAGAAGAATTTGAATAGGAAATTGAAGCAACTTCTTTTAAATACTTTAATTGTAAATATTTTCAAATCCCACGTTGGGCGCCAATTGACATTTTACTGAGAACTTTTCCTAATTTTAAAGAATATTTTGAGGCCCATAAACGTGGATTTTTTAAAGAAATTTTAAAGAATATTTTGAGGCCCATAAACGTGGATTTTTTAAAGACATTTTAAAGAATATTTTGAGGCCCATAAACGTGGATTTTTTTTAAAGAAATTTTAAAGAATATTTTGAGGCCCATAAACGTGAATTTTTAAAGAATATTTTGAGGCCCATAAACGTGGATTTTTAAAGAAATTTTAAAGAATATTTTGAGGCCCATAAACGTGGATTTTAAAGAAATTTTAAAGAATATTTTGAGGCCCATAAACGTGGATTTTTAAAGAATATTTTGAGGCCCATAAACGTGGATTTTTTTTAAAGAAATTTTAAAGAATATTTTGAGGCCCATAAACGTGAATTTTTAAAGAATATTTTGAGGCCCATAAACGTGGATTTTTAAAGAAATTTTAAAGAATATTTTGAGGCCCATAAACGTGGATTTTTTTTAAAGAAATTTTAAAGAATATTTTGAGGCCCATAAACGTGAATTTTTAAAGAATATTTTGAGGCCCATAAACGTGGATTTTTAAAGAAATTTTAAAGAATATTTTGAGGCCCATAAACGTGGATTTTTAAAGAAATTTTAAAGAATATTTTGAGGCCCATAAACGTGGATTTTTAAAGAATATTTTGAGGCCCATAAACGTGAATTTCTTAAAGAATATTTTGAGGCCCATAAACGTGAATTTTTAAAGAAATTTTCAAGAACATTTTTAGGCCCATAGACGTGGATTTTTTAAAGAATATTTTGAGGCCCATAAACGTGGATTTCTTAAAGAATATTTTCAGGCCTTTTAAGGTGGATTTTTTATAGAATATTTTCAGGCCTTTAAATGGTGATTTTTTAAATAAATAAAGAATATTTTCAGGCCTTTAAAGGTGGATTTCTTAAAGAATATTTTCAGGCCTTTAAAGGTGGATTTCTTAATGAATATTTTCAGGACTTTAAAGGGGGATTTCTTAAAGAATATTTTCAGGCCTTTAAAGATGGATTTCTTAAAGAATATTTTCAGGCCTTTAAAGGTGGATTTCTTAAAGAATATTTTCAGGCCTTTAAAGGTGGATTTCTTAAAGAATATTTTCAGGCCTTTAAAGGTGGATTTCTTAAAGAATATTTTCAGGCCTTTAAAGGTGGATTTCTTAAAGAATATTTTCAGGCATTTAAAGGTGGATTTCTTAAAGAATATTTTCAGGCCTTTAAAGGTGGATTCCTTAAATAAATAAAGAATATTTTCAGGCCTTTAAAGGTGGATTTCTTAAATAAATAAAGAATATTTTGAGCCCTATTAACGAGGTATACTTCAAGACAACTTAAAGAATATTTTAGGCTCTATTTTGAAGCCTATAAAACTGGTATCTACCGCTGAGTAGATGGGTTCAAAGACTTGTAGGCCATCTACTGCTGAGTAGATGGGCTGAAAGGCCATCTACTGCTGATTAGATGGGCTTAAAGACCATCTACTGCTGAATAGATGGGCTCAAAGGCCATCTACTGCCGAGTAGATAGGCTCAAAGGCCATTTACTGCTGAGTAGATGTGCTCAATGCCATCTACTGCTGAGTAGGTGGGCTCAAAGGCCATCTACTGCTGAGTAGATAGGCTCAAAGGCCATCTACTGCTGAGTAGATGGACTCAAAGGCCATCTACTACTGAATAAATGGGCTCAAATCCCATCTACTGCTAAGTAGATGGGCTCAAAGGCCATCTACTGCTGAGTAGATGGGGTCAAAGGCCATATACTGCTGAGTAGATGGGCTCAAAGGCCATCTACTGCTGAGTAGAAGGGCTCAAAGGCCATCTACTGCTGAGTAGATGGGCTCGAAGGCCATCTACTGCTGAGTAGATGGGCTCAAAGGCCATCTACTGCTGAGTAGATGGGCTCAAAGGCCATCTACTGCTGAGTAGATGGGCTCAAAGGCCATCTACTGCTGAGAATATGGGCTCAAAGGCCATCTACTGCTGAGTAGATGGGCTCAAAGGCCATCTACTGCTGAGAAGATGGGCTCAAAGGCCATCTACTGCTGAGTAGTTGGGCTCAAAGGCCATCTACTGCTGAGTAGATGGGCTCAAAGGCCATCTACTGCTGAGTAGATGGGCTCAAAGGCCATATACTGCCGAGTAGATGGGCTCAAAGGCCATCTACTGCTGAGTATATGGGATCAAAGGCCATCTACTGCTGAGTAGATGGGCTCAAAGGCCATATACTGCTGAGTAGATGGACTCAAAGGCCATCTACTGCTGAGTAGATGGGCTCAAAGGCCATCTACTGCTGAGTAGATGGGCTCTCATGCCATATACTGCTGAGTAGATGGGCTCTCATGCCATATACTGCCGAGTAGATGGACTCAAAGGCCATCTACTGCCGAGTAGATTGACTCAAATGTCATCTACTGCCGAGTAGATGGACTCAAAGGCCATCTACTGCTGAGTAGATGGGCTCAAAGGCCATCTAATGCTGAGTAGATGGGCTCAAAGGCGATCTACTGCTGAGTAGATGGGCTCAAAGGCGATCTCCTGCTGAGTATATGGGCTCAAAGGCGATCTACTGCTGAGTAGATGGGCTCAAAGGCCATCTACTGCTGAGTAGATGGACTCAATGGTCATCTACTGCTGAGTAGATGGGCTCAAAGACCATCTACTGCTGAGCTGATGGACTCAAAGGCCATCTACTGCTGACCAGATGGGCTTAAAGGCCATCTACTGTTGAGTAGATGGGCTCAAAAGCCATCTACTGCTGAATAGATGGGCTCAGAGGCCATCTACTGCTGAGTAGATGGGCTTAAATACCATCTACTACTGAGTATATGGGCTCAAATGCCATCTACTACTGAGTATATGGGCTCAAAGGCCATCTGCCCCAAGTGAATGTGGTCAAACGCCCTCCACTGCATGTCGTGTGTTGTTTACAAAAATGGCGCCCAATGTGGGCTCGGAGAGATAATTTGTATATGCCCGTTTTTTGTTTCTAAATCACCTTTAAATTTTCTAGTGGTCTAATCATTTATCTTCTTTTTCCATTATTTTCTTTCAGAATGTGGTGGACTATTACTGGCAATTTTGGTAATATTTTACCCATTGATTGGTCCAAATCATATACACGTAAAATGCATATGCCTACCTTGAATTTAGGTCAAAATACCAACAACAAACAAGGAGGTTCCTCAGATGTCCAAACACCAGCTGATGATCTCAATAGTGAAGATGAAGCCATTGCCAATGATTTGGATATGCATGCTTTGATTCTGCACGGTCTGAACAATGAACCGGAAGAGCCCATAAAAAGTGTGGAGGAGGTCATAAAGGAAATTGAATATATTATTGATGAGGCAGAAAGTCCCACAGAGGAGGCCACAACATGCGAATCCGAGGTTATGGAAAAAGCCAAGGAGGTTTTGGGTGCACCTCTATATGCGGAAAGTAAGTTGGAATTTGAGAAAAAAATTTAATGATTTTTATTAATTACACTTTTCCTTCTTCTTGCAGAATTGCAATACTTGTCCATTAACCAATTAAATGAATTATACATGGAAATGGAGGTATTGATCCAGGAGCTAAGTGAAACCCTTATCAATGAATTGGCATTGCGTGATGAATTGGAATTTGAAAAGGAATTGAAAAACTCCTTCATTTCAATACTGCTGGCAGTACAAAACAAGCGACGCCAATATCATGTGGAAAAGAAACGGGGTAAATTCCAGGGTCCAGAACCGAAATATCTAACCACGGTAATACCCTATACCATGGAAAATGGTACACCAAATAATCAAAATTTACAAGTTTTAATAAAAAGTAAGTTGGAAGTTAGTTTAATTACGAAATGTTTTAGAAAAATAAAAATTAATCAATCCACTCTTTTCTTCCCCAGTTTTAAAAGCCATCAATGAGGATAGCCCCACAGTACCAACCCTATTAACAGATTACATTTTGAAGGTCCTTTGCCCCACATAAATCAAGCAAGCCCCAGCAAGCAAAATTTCCTCTCCTGGAATAGCATAAAGAAAACAACAGCAACAAATTAACCCAAAAAAACCAAGAGATTAGTTTTAAGAGTTTTTTTATTTTTAAATTAAATTTATTCCCCCCTCTTTTTAAGAAAAAGAAGAAGAAATGAGATTTTTTTGTCTAGAGAATAGAAATTAATTTAATTATACAACAAATCATAAGAAAACAAAACACAAAAAAAAACAAATACATAAAACAAACACCCCAAAAAACAAAAACCCAGAAACAATTTGTTAAATCTTGACATTATTAACAAATAATCATTAATTTAAGAAAATGGTGGATATTTGAGGAGGATGGGAAGCAAAGGAAATGTTGAAGTTTTGTAAAAAAAAGTTCCATTGACGGGATTTTGAAAATTCTGCTGAATTGAGGTTAGGAAGTTGACCACTATTCCACATTTTTGAGTTGTAGAATAGATGCTCGCTCACAAAGGGCTTCTACATTAGATTAGATGTGCCCAAATTAACTGGCCACATAATCCATTTGTTGAAGTGAAAGTAGCTTCTAAAACAAAAGGATATCTGACCTCCTATTCTTCTATATGCAAAGTAGCCTGTAAGTTTTTAAATCAAAATAGAAAGGGAAGGTATATTCAATATGTAAGGACCTTTCAGAGGCAGAATTGCTTTCCAAGGGTCTTCTGCTGGCAGTAGACCAATTCAATTAGTTTTCTATATCCGTAGGTAGACACAAGTGATCGTAAAATGAAATACACAAGTTGTTGTTCGAACAGTTCGGCTGGAATCGAAAGTTCATTCCCTTCCCGGGTAAATTAAATAAGATAAAATGGAAAACATGATATGGAAAAGAGGGACTTGTTATTTGTGTGCGTAGAATCGAATATGGACAGCCAGAGGAAGTGCACAACCTCAATTGGGGCTTTGACAACAAATATATATCACGTAGTTGTGTAGGATTAGATTGGCAACTGAACAAATTCGATGTAGCCTGAGGGCTTTGGATGTAGGAACGGCACTTGTTTAGGTTACCAGGTACCAAGAAAAGCTTAAACAATAACATAGGATTATGAATTCGGCAAGCAGATAGCCAGAACTTCCAGACCTTGGGTACATTTTGTTCAAGCTGGGTACTTGAAGAGTTGTGAAGAAGGAATATGGAGAAAAGCATGACAGCCATGGCAGGTCTTTGGTCATGTTATAAAGTGTAATGAGATATATGTCTGAGTATCTACATACATTACAATTATCAAATAAATTTTGTCTTAAAAATGTGTACCTTCCAAATAAATGCTGGATCGAGACTATCTCCTCTGCAAACTCACCCAATATTATGCAGTATTCATCCTCATGGTCTCATCTTTCCTTTATAAACAGGTGGAGGATTTCTTTATAAACCTGATATGAATGTTGTCTTTATAGACCCGCTGATGGTTGGATTTAGACATCCGCTGAAGGCTGTTTTTATAGACGAGCTGGTGCTAGTCTTTATAGACGAGCTGAAGGGAGTCTTTATAGACGTGATGAAGGGAGTCTTTATAGACGTGATGAAGGGAGTCTTTATAGACGACCTGAAGGGAGTCTTTAAAGACGACCTGAAGAGAGTCTTTATAGACGAGCTGAAGGGAGTCTTTATAGACGAGCTGAAGGGAGTCTTTATAGACGAGCTGAAGGGAGTCTTTATAGACGAGCTGAAGGGAGTCTTTATAGACGAGCTGAAGGGAGTCTTTATAGACGAGCTGAAGGGAGTCTTTATAGACGAGCTGAAGGGAGTCTTTATAGACGAGCTGAAGGGAGTCTTTATAGACGAGCTGAAGGGAGTCTTTATAGACGAGCTGAAGAGAGTCTTTATAGAAAGTATGAAGGTCGTCTTTATAGAAGAACTGAAGATCGTCTTTATAGACGACCCAAGGGCGTCATTATAGACGAGCCAAACATCTTTATAGACAAGCCAAAGGTCGTCTTTATAGACAAGCCAAAGGTCGTCTTTATAGACGAGCCAAATGCCGTCGTTATAGACAAGCCAAATGTCGTCTTTATAGACGAGCTGAAGGTCGTCTTTATAGACGAGCTGAAGGTCGTCTTTATAGACAAGCTGAAGGGAGTGTTTATAAACGAACTGAAGGGACTCTTTATAGACGACCTGAAGGGAGTCGCTATAGACGAGCTGAAGGTCGTCTTTATAGACGAGCTGAAGGTCGTCTTTATAGACGAGCTGAAGGTCGTCTTTATAGACGAGCTGAAGGTCGTCTTTATAGACGAGCTGAAGGTCGTCTTTATAGACGAGCTGAAGGTCGTCTTTATAGACGAGCTGAAGGTCGTCTTTATAGACGAGCTGAAGGTCGTCTTTATAGACGAGCTGAAGGTCGTCTTTATAGACGAGCTGAAGGTCGTCTTTATGGACGCGGTGAAGGGAGTCTCTATAGGCGAGGTGAAGGGAGTCTCTATAGGCGAGTTGAAGCGAGTCTTTATATACGAGCTGAAGGGAGTTTTTATACACGAGCTGAAGGAAGTCTTTATAGACTGTAGTCTTTTTAGACGTGCTAAAGGGTGTCTTTATAGACGAGCTGAAGGGTGTCTTTATAGACGAACTGAAGGTCGTCTTTATAGACGAGCTGAAGGTCGTCTTTATAGACGAACTGAAGGTCGTCTTTATAGACGAACTGAAGGTCGTCTTTATAGACGAACTGAAGGTCGTCTTTATAGACGAGCTGAAGGGAGTCTTTATAGACGAGCTGAAGGTCGTCTTTATAGACGAGCCAAAAGTCGTCTTTATAGAGAAGCCAAAGGTCGTCGTTATAGACGAGCTGAAGGTTGTCTTTATAGACGAGCTGAAGGTCGTCTTTATAGACGAGCTGAAGGTAGTCTTTATGGACGAGCTGAAGGGAGTCTTTATAGACGAGCTGAAGGTAGTCTTTATAGACGAGCTGAAGGGAGTCTTTATAGACAAACTGAAGGTAGTCTTTATGGACGAGTTGAAGAGAGTCTTTATATACGAGCTGAAGGTCGTCTTTATAGACGAGCCGAAGGGAGTCTTTATAGACGAGTGGAATAGAGTCTTTATAGACGAGCTGAAGGGAGTCTTTATAGACTAGCTGAAGGAAGTCTTTATGGACGACCTGAAGGGAGTCTTTATAGATGAACTGAACGGAGTCTCTATAGACGAACTGAAGGGAGTCTTTATAGACGAGCTGAAGGTCGTCTGTATAGGCGAGCCAAAGGTCGTCTGTATAGACGAGCCAAAGGTCGTCTTTATAGATGAGCTAATGGTTGTCTTTATAGACGAGCTGATGGTCGTCTTTATAGACGAGCCAAACGTCTTTATAGATGAGTCAAAGGTCGTCTTTATAGACGAGCCGAAAGTCGTCTTATAGACGGGCCAAAGGTCGTGTTTATAGACGAGCCAAAGGTCGTCGTTACAGACAAGCCAAAGGTCGTCTTTATAGGCGAGCCGAAGGTCATCTTTATAGACGAGCCGAAGGTAGTCTTTATAGACGAGCTGATGGTCGTGTTTATAGTTCCTGCATGAGTGGTTGCTGCCTTGGTGCAATGGTAATCACTGGTGGTTGAGTATTTCAGTCATGTAAAACTTCTCTACAAGTTCGGATTTGCCTCATTTCGGTGTTTATTTTCCAACACAACGATGGTCCAGGATCATACCAAGCGAATCTAACTATACCTCTCCAGTAAAATCAAAATATTTTTTTTTTGGTATTTTGTTTCTCATTGCGTCTAATATTCACCGTTTTCTTTGCCCAAGAAAAATATTAGAACAATTTTTTAACTTTCCAAAAAAAGACAAATTGAAATTCTAAAACCAATAAAATGGATGCTTAAATATAAAAAAAATACTATTAAAATAATAATAATAATACTATCATTAAAGCTCCTTACTTCCCTAGAGAAAAACTCTTAAAGGGAATATTTACATCTAGGAGATCGAAAACACAAAAAAGTATTTTATACTGCCCTTTTCTCTTTTCTAAATTAAAAAGAAGAAGAACACAATACACAAAAGCATTCATAACCAATACAAAACAGAATTTGTTCTAAACAAAAAATAATAATAATAAAATCAAATAAAATAAAATACAAATAATAACTAAAATTGTGAAGGTCGCCAATTGACTTGGAATTATCTCTAAGAATTCCTTATGGGGATTTTTTTATTTTCCAATTCATTCTACTTTAAATAAACACAGAGAAGCCGAAAATAGTTGCAAAAAGTTTGTAATTTTGAAATTTAAATCTGCAAAAGTAATTCGTGCACATTCAGCCCAATTATAACTGTTGACTTGCGGGAGAGATTTATCACTTTCACTATCCCGTCCTATTGTAAATGAAAAGGGAGAGGCCAAAATAAGAACGACAACATACAAATTTTGAAATTAAAATATGGAATAATAATACACACATAGAATTTAATATTTCAATTTCCGTTATTTGGGCTCCTCCCTGTTAATTTATAATACGGCGAGATAGTGAATGTGGGAAATCTCCCACAAGGAAACATTTATAATTGGGCTAATTATTTCAGTTTTTTTTTGTTTATTCTCCCTGTTCCATTATAATAAGACGAGTGACAGTGGATGTTAGAAATCTGCGAACATCTTCAATTGGGCTCCATAAATCTGGTTAAATCAGTGGTCAAATCAAATGAACTAGGCTTTGCCAAGCATGGTAATGATTCCATTCTTAAGTCCATCTCATGATAAAAACTTGTGAGATTTTCTTTAGCATTGCTTGAAATTTTGCAACTGAAAATATTTTTTTTCTTGCCTAAATGAGAGTGCCCAACATTGTAACCAAGATTATTGTCAAATTCCTTTTCCTGGTGGACTGTATATCCTCTATGTTGGCCCTTCTCTTTCATACAGAAATATATTTTTTAATACTCAGCCTAATGAACAAAAAACACAAACACAAATATTTATTCTTATATACACAAAATATTAATTTATTTGATGCTTAATATGTAACTAAGTGTGCAAAAATGCTTTTTTTATTACAAAATAAATACTCTAAAATAATAATTGTTGATAAATATTTATATATACAAAAAAAAGAACAAAACACAAAAAATATATTGAACGAATTTGCATTTCTGGTTTCTAGGCTTTATAATAAAAATTATTTTGCAATACTTTTTTCTTTCTTCTTTTTGTTGTTGTATAAAACATTTTATTTTTCAATTTGTTTCTGTAAAAAAGTTGTTTCCATTTATTTTTTTTTGTTATTTTTAACTCTCTGTAAGTGTGTGTTAATATTTTTAATTTAAATTTAGGTATAAGCTTTAAATAAATATAAAAGGAATCTTCTAAATGATATTAACATTATTTATATTTCTTAAAAAAAAATAAAATAATACTGTACTAAAAACTACAAAAAAAAATTATATAACATTTTAATTTTCCATCTTTCATGAAAGTGCTTTATCTGCAATATTTATATATTTTAATGCAATGTTTATATTATGATTTTTTTAATTATTATAAGTTGTATATTAAATATTTATTAATAAATTAGTGGCCATATGCTATATATTAAAATAATAATAAATATAATTATTTGAAATAAATACATGTGTATATTAAATTTGCAAATAATTTTTTTTATTTTCACCATATCCATATATTTTTTTAAAATTCTTCAATAAAAAAGAAGGGAAGAACGAACTGAAATTGCATTGGTTATTCTATTGAAAAAATTTATAATACAATATTATCCAAAACTGTGAAAGTTCGATGTGTTTCTTCCCATATACTTTTCCACTTTTTAATCTCGGATGTTATATATCTTTTATTTGACAGTTGGCGATCGACTGCTGCAATGGTCCCCTAGAAAAGGGAAGAAGAGTTAGTGCGTTGTTGCTGTTGTAACAGTGTTTTATTCACCCTTATTACGGTTGGCGTAGTCGTAGACGTTCAAGTGACGTAGACGTTGTCGTAGGCGTAGTCGTAAGATACATTTTTATATGATAAAAAATTATATACAACGAGATTTTTTGTCTTTTATAGCATTTTATATCCTAAAAAAATCGAAAGAAATACATTTGTAATTCCCAAAACGAATTTCTTGGTTTAAATACAACATTTATTTGTTTTGATACGACAAATCGGTATTACGTTTGGCGTATCACGACAAATTGATATTACGTATGGCGTTGAAATACGAGGAAAGAGTCGTGACCGATTTTGTAAACGACAGCATATAAAAATAAAAACAAATTAATTTTAAAAGAATTTTTTGGCAATGGTTATTAAAATATATTGGAAAATAACTATAATAAATACAAAGGAAAATAACTATAATAAATACAAATTTTACTACTTTGATTCATTTTCATAAGATAAATTTCGTGTCTTTATCAATGACAAACTTTCTATTGAAAATCTGTTAGAGTCCTCATATAACGATTGATGCAATGTAAATTTCTCAAAAGATGATTTCAAACAATTGTTTTACAATTAAAAAATATATTTATTTTTTTAAATTTTGTATGAGAAAAAAAATTGTCGTTGTCGTAAATGTTACGTGTATATCTACACGACTACGCCAACGACCACAAAAACGTCTACGCCAAACACTTATTTTGATTGTAAAAACTGTAGGGTTAGTTTTTCTTCTGAATTAAAAGTTTAAAAACGATCTACTAATAATTCTAATAATGTTAGTTACCAAAAGAATTCTTTTAAAATTGAAATTTTTGCTTTTTTGTACAAAAACATACATAATACCAATTAGACGTTACGACACGTCAGCTTGCAATTTTGGATACGACAACGCCAACCGTAATAAGGGTGATTATTAAATTTGTATGTTCGTTCTCCTGTTCAATCTGGCTCTGGTCCACTGCAGATTTGGGGAGGCACCCTGTTGCTGTTCTCAGGGCGGCGTTCTGACAAATTTGAATCTTATCCCACTGCGTGTTACATAAATTCGAGGACCAAACTGGCGCCGCATAGCTTCAACAAGGTTTCTTTATCTGCACCCCAAATGCTGCCGGCTAGGGACTTGAGGACCTTGTTCCTACATTTCAGTTTATCACAGATAGCTGTGGCATGCGCGGACGACGTGAAAGTGGTGTCGAATGTGACCCCTAGAATTTTGGGGCAGTTTGTGGTCGGAATTCTGCTACCATCTACCCTGATATTCAACTCTTCTATACTGCGCCATCCATGTGGTGAACAGAGTGGCCGTCGATTTAGTTGCGGATATCTGCATATTCCTCGCGTGGAAAAAGGTGGTAAGATCGGTTAAATAGGAGTTCAGTCTCTCACAGATGTCATCAGGGTAGGTACCTGACGCCAGGATCGTACAATCATCCGCATACGTTACGATCTCAATGCCGTCTGGAGGGGGCGGAATACAGGAAAGGTAGAGGTTAAACAGTTCCGGAGATATCACCCCTCCTTGGGGAACTCCCTGTTTCACTCTACGGGGCTTGGATTTCTTGTTCCTGAATTCCACATACGACTGGCGACCACACATATAGTTGATTATCCAATGTTTCAGACTTGGCCGGAGGGTTGTCAGCTCGATGTCCTCGAACAGCGTGGAGTGCTTGACAGTATCAAAGGCTTTTGATAAGTCAAGCGCCACCATCACTGTTCTATCACACGGCCGCTCCTGGTTGAGTCCTTGACAAATATGTGTGGAGATGGCGTGCAGCGCTGTTGTCGTGCTGTGCTGCTTACGGAATCCATGTTGATGATCGGCTACTTGATAGCTATTTCTAATGCTCCAGCTGTTTCAACATTACCATGGAAATTCCGTCAGGGCCCAACGCTTTAGATGATTTAGCGTTCCTGATGGCATTCGCAACATCATCCATTGTAAACTGTGGTGGTTCATCCTCGGCAGGAAGAGATCTAATGCGACGTAACACTCTTCTCTTCGCCCTGTCACTCTCGGGGTGCTCGACAAACAGTCGATTGAAGTAACTTACACACCTCTTCGGGTCAGTCAACGTAACGTCGCCAAACGTGACTGAGGTCCTGTCATCCCTCCTTCCGGGGTTCGAGAGTGACTTAACCGTTGTCCACAATTTACTTATACCGGCTCCAATGTTGCAACTCTTCAGATGATTTAACCACTTACGTTCGCCGACTAGCCTGTTAACTTCCAGTGTCAGCTCCCTGACTCTGGGGTCGTCGAGGTTGGTTCGACGAAGCTCATCACGCTCATTTGCTAATCCTGTCGCCTCTGCTGGTAAATTTGGTCTTACTTCGGGTATTCGACCAGCAGGTATATGGCGAGCGGCTGCAGCATTGATGATGTCTCGGAACGTCCTTTCCGCTACCCGAACATCAGAAGGATTGGGCAATTCTCTGAAGCGGTGATTGGTGAAATCTCTGAAATTCGGCCAATCAGCTTTCCCATGATTGACGAATGTGCAGCGTTCAGAGGTGATGAAATCGGGTGGTCTGCTGATGGAGACAATTATGGGGAGATGGTCTGATCCAAGGGAATTGACGGGTTGCCAGGTGACGTCATTTGTCAGACCAGATGACACGATGGTTATGTCTGGCGAACTGTGACACGCTCCTCTAATTCTGATAGGGGCGTCCTCATTGACCAAGCAAAACGTAGAGCTATCAATTTGCTCAGCCAGCGCTATACCTATCTGGTCGTTTCCGAGGGCCGAATGCCACATCTCATGATGCGCATTAAAGTCCCCCAGGACCAGACGATTATGACCTTCCAAAAGTGGACTAATGTCAGGCTTATAATCAGAGATACAGCTATTTCTCGGCGGGATGTATACGTTCAGAAACTCTATCTCGGCAGTTCCACATGTGACTGCTACCCCCATACATTCCATGTACGGGTCATTAAAGGCAGGCTCAAGCGAGATAGGTCTGTATTGAACAGACTGGTGCAAAAGGAAAGCTAATCCCCACCTCCACATCTGGTGCGATCCTTCCTTATTACGTTGCAACCATCACAACGTACTGAGCATTTGTCAAGGCATAATAGCACTATGACCAATTTATAGAATTTAGTGTGAGTACCACACTCGTAAGTATCATATAGTCGGCGTCTTTTGTCTTCAATAAGGGGTGAAGGGAGTCTTTGTAGACGAACTGAAAAGGGAGTCTCTATATACAAGCTGAAGGAAATCTTTGTAGACGAGCTGAAAATAGTCTTTATAGACGAGCTGAAGGGAGTCTTTATAGACGAGCTGAAGGGAGTCTTTATAGACGAGCTGAAGGGAGTCTTTATAGACGAGCTGAAGGGAGTCTTGATAGACGTGCTGAAGGGAGTCTTGATAGACGTGCTGAAGGGAGTCTTTATAGACGAGCTGAAGGGAGTCTTTACAGACGAGCTGAAGGGAGCCTTTATAGACGAGCTGAAGGTCGCCATTATAGACGAGCCGAAGGTCGTCTTTATAGACTAGCCGACGGTGGTCTTTATAGACGAGTCAAAGGTAGTCTTTATAGACGAGCTGAAGTGTGTCTTTGTAGAAGAGCTGAAGGGAGTCTTTATAGACGAGCTGATGGTCGACTTTATAGACGAGCTGAAGGTCGTCTTTATAGACGAGCCGTAGGTCGTCTTTATAGACGAGCAGAAGGTCGTCTTTATAGACGAGCCCGAAGGGAATCCTTGTAGACGAGCTGAAGGGGTTTTTATAGACGAGCTGAAGGGAGTCTTTATAGACGAGCTGATGAAATTCTTTATAGACGAGCTGAAGGGGGTCCTTATAGACGAACTGAAGAGAGTCTTTATAGACAGGCTGAAGGGAGTGCTTATAGACGAGCTGAAGGGAGTCCTTATAAACGAGCTGAAGGGAGTTCTTATAGACCACCTGAAGGCTGTCTTTACAGAATAGTTGAAGGCTGACTTTATAGTCTAGTTGAAGGATTTCTTTATAGACCAACTGAAGGCTGCCTTTATAGACCAGCTGAAGGGGGGTATTTTAGGCCAGTTATTGGCTGTCTTTATAGTCCAGTAAAAAGCGGTCTTTACAGACCAGCTGGAGGCTGTCGTTTAAGCCAACTGAAGTCTGTCTTTATAATCCAACTGAAATCCGTCTATGTAGACGAACTGAAGGCTCTCTTCACACACCAACTGAAGGCTGTCTTTGTAGAGCAGCTGAGGCTTGTCTTTTTAGAGCAGCTGAAGGCTGCCTATGTAAGCTAGTAGAAGGGCATCTGAACGCTGTCTTTATAATCCAGCTGAAGCTTGTCTTCATAGAGCAACTGAAGGCTGTCTTAGACCCACTGGAACCTTCTATTCTATAGAAGACTCTAACAGAGATCTGTTCTATAGAAGACTCCTACGGAGATCTTCTATTCTATAGAAGACTCCTACGGAGATCTTCTATTCTATAGAAGACTCCTACGAAGATCTTCTATTCTATAGAAGACTCCTACGGAAATCTTCTATCCTATAGAAGACTCCTACGGAAATCTTCTATTCTACAGAAGACTCCTACATTGATCTTCTATTCTATAGAAGACTCCTACAGAGGTCTTCTATTCTATAGAAGATTCCTACGGAGGTCTTCTATTCTATAGAAGAATCTAACAGAGATCTTCTATTCTACAGAAGACTCTAACAGAGATCTTCTATTCTATAGAAGACTCCTACGGAGATCATCTATTTTATAGAAGACTCCTACGGAGATCTTCTATTCTCTAGAAGACCCCTAAGGAGATCTTCTATTCTATAGAAGACTCCTACGGAATTCTTATATTCTATAGAAGACTCCTACGGAGATCATCTATTCTATAGAAGACTCCTACGGAGATCATCTATTCTATAGAAGACTCCTACGGAGATCTTCTATTCTATTCTATAGAAGACTCTAACAGAGATCTTCTATTCTACAGAAGACTCTAACAGAGATATTCTATTCTATAGAAGACTCCTACGGATATCTTCTATTCTAAGAAGACTCCTACGGAGATCTTCTATTCTATATAAGACTCCTACGGAGATATTCTATTCTATAGAAGACTCATACGGAGATCTTCTATTCTACAGAAGATTCTAACAGAGATCTTCTATTCTATAGAAGACTCCTACGGAGATCATCTATTCTACAGAAGACTCCTACGGAGATCTTCTATTCTCTAGAAGACTCCTAAGGAGATCTTCTATTCTATAGAAGACTCCTACGAAGATCTTCTATTCTATAGAAGACTCCTACGAAGATCTTCTATTCTATAGAAGACTCCTAAGGAGATCTTCTATTTTCTAGAAGACTCCTACGGAAATCTTATATTCTATAGAAAACTCCTAAGGGGATCTTCTATTCTATAGAAGACTCCTACGAAATTCTTCTATTCTGTAGAAGACTCCTACGATGATCTTCTATTCTGTAGAAGTCTCCTGCCAAGGTCTTCTATTCTATTTAATGCTCCTACGGAGATCTTCTATTCTATAGAAGACTGCTACGGAGATCTTCTATTCTCTAGAAAACTCTTACGGATATATTCTATTTTGTAGAAGACTCCTACAGAGATCTTCTATTCTATAGAAGACTCCTGCCGAGGTCTTCTATTCTATAGAACGCTCCTACGGAAATCTTCTATCTTCTATCGGAGATCCTGTATTCTATAGAAGACCCCTATGGAGGAAGAAGACCCCTGCGAAGGCATTCATTGCTATAGAAGGCTCTTACGGAAATATTCCTTTCTATAGAAATACCTATCTGCTCGCGTTGAATCCTGTGAGTGATAGTTTCTATCTTCCAATAAGCTGTTTCACTTCCATTATTCCGGTGAATGGTTTAGGAGGCAAGGAGGCAGCTGACTTCGTCTTGGGAACCTTTTGGAACAGTCTTTGACTTCTTTGGCTTCGTAGAAGTTTTTTAACAATGTCTTTTGAAATGTAAGGAAAATCTTATGGTCTCCTTGACACCGTCCTAGGTTGCGGATGTGTCATTGTCTTGGAATCCAACTTTGAGTTGTAGTCATAAATTTCCTAGGATGAGACTGATTTTGGTAGCAACTTCGTATGCACCGTTCCATTTGAACAGGAGGTTTCCTTATTCAACACTTCGCGGATAGGAAGTTCATGATTTCTTTGCGTTGACGCTTTTAGATAAGCCATTACCAACGTATACAGACCGAATATGACTCTTAGGAAGGAAAATATTCAGAACAATGTGTGAAAAATGCTCAATTGTGTTAGCGACAGATTCGTTTTGATGATAGATAAGTCTACTTAACAGTTTTCTACTTCAGTACACAGTATTGCATCATAGTTGTGTCTTAAAAGGACACTCTCCTTGACAAGTTTGAGGAGAGACATCCATAGTTTAGCTGAGTTGTGATTTATAAATTTAATACAGTTCGTAGTGCTATCCAGGAGCCTGGCCTACTGTCGTCTATGGTAGGAGATCACTAAAGGACTGGGTATGTATGTACATAAGCTGCCTTGCCTGCTTGACTTGCTTGGTCCCGGTCCACACTAAAACAATTTCAATAAAATAATTTCACGAAATTAGGAGTTCTTAGATCGAGTTCCATACTAAAGTAAATGCTGTAGTGCGGAACTCGACCTAAGAACGCCTAATTTCATGAAATTATTTAATTGAAATCGCTCTAGTGTGGACCGGGACTTGCTTCTGACGAAAGAATAAAAAAGAAAAGGTTAATCTAGTTCGAAAATTGGATCGGCCTTCTTTATTCTTTTATCAGAAGCAAGCAAGACAATCAGGCAGAGCAGCTTATGTACCCAGGCCTTTAACTCCCTAACCTTTAACTGACCTTGATTTTTTATGCGTTTTTAACTATTTTAAGGCTGAAAGGAATCTTTTCTTACTCCCGGTCCACACTAGCGTGAATTTCATTAAAAAATTTCATGAAATTATGCGTTTCTAGATCGAATTCCCCACTACAGCAAATTCGTGATTTTACTCTACTATGGAACTCAATCTAGAAACCCCAATTTTTTAATGAAATTCACGCTAGTGTGGACCGGGACTTAGTAAATACATACATATATACTTTATGATTTATTTTTCACACAAAACAACACATAAAGTAAAAATGCACCATACAATCACAAAATATACTAAAAAGTATTTAATGCTTGGTTTACATTTACGAAATCCACTCGATTTCAACTGTCAATTCCATTGATTAAACGTCAAACGAAATCCAATGGATTTCAGATTAGTTTTCATTTCACGTATACGCAAAGGAATTGACAGTTGAAATCGAGTTGATTTCGTAATGTAAACCAAGCATAACACAATTTCCATAGATCTTTGGAAATGGTGTAACAATACTTATACTACGTTTACATTTACGAAATCCACTCGATTTCAACTGTCAATTCCATGCTCAAACGCCAGATGAAATCCAACGGATTTCAGATTAGTTCTCATTTGACGTATACGCAAAGGAATTGACAGTTGAAGTCGAGTGGATTTCGTAAATGTAAACGTAGTATTAAGCAATAATACTAAACCATAACCAAAATAATACCATAAGAAAATAAATTTCTAAAAAAGTAACATTATGCCGGCAAAACAAACAAAAAAAAAAAACCAAATGAATCTGCTTAATATCACTCCTCACAAAATTTGGTCCTTTAAATAATATAAAATAAAAAACAATATATGTGTGTATTTTATAATAAAATAATAAAATTATACAATTACAAAATGAAAAAAAAAAAATAAATATTAATCAACCAAAAATGTGTTATCAGAGAGACAAATTAAAAGAAAAAAAATAAAACACAATAGAAACGATCGAAAAAACAAATTTATTAAATAAGGCAAATCATTCAGTCCATGTTGATTAGATTTAATTGATAAAATAATAATAAAATTATATATATTATATAACATCTATGATGAAAAATGACAAAAACTAAGGCAAATTTTCAAGTAAACAAATAATGAAATTTACATTGAAAAATAAAACATTTTAATATTATATTATATATTACAATTAATATAAAATAAATGTAATGCAATTTCTCTATATATACAAAAACAAAGCAAAAAATTGATAAATATAAACTGAACGAGAAAAAGCAACAAATCTTAATAAAAAACAAATGCTTAAATAAAAATAAAAAATGAATGTACACGTTTTTATTTAGAATGGAAAAAATATACCTAACAACTAACAACAATTGACCCAAGATTTGGTTACCGACCTAAGAATTCTTTGGTTATGCCCTAAGAATTTTTTATCTTTTCTTCTGCATGAGAATATTTCAAATGAAAAAAGTAGCATCTTTTACCATAAATCGCTAAACCGGCATCACTGTTAACATGTTAAGCGAAAACAGCGACATCTGTAATAGTGGAATATATTCGTTCACTATTTTATCTTAGAACAATGTGGCAATATTTCTCCATAGTTTTCTCCCAGTATTTAGTAAGTTCAACAACCTTCTGGTTTTAATAAATATTTTCCTATTCGTCAGCTTCTGTATATAAAGTAGATATAAGGGGAAAATTTTGATATGTGATGCCATATTTGTTTTTAGACTGCATTCAATGGGATGTGTGCCTTTGCTAGTCAAATATATGGACATATTGTGAATAACATGCCGCCGACACCGTTCTCAAATTACGAATATTGTGAATGACATTTTTGAAAGCGTTCTTCACATGGCAGAACTACCAGGTAGTGGTATCACACCAGCGGATCGAATATGAAAAGTCAAAACCCTTTATAAAAAAATATTTTTGTTGTAATTTCCCCAACAACATAAAGAAAGTTTTGACATAACATATTCAAAATTTTACGATGCCACTACCTGGGTAATTGTGCCATGGTTCTTCATAAGTTTTTGTGGACTTTTTTTAATTTCTTGATTTAATTTTTTTTTTTTTGAAATTCTGACTTTGACTGTTACGTTAATAAAAAAAATCTGAAGCTAAGATTTGCTCTTTTAGGAGAAAAAGTATACTAAAAAAATTAAAAAAGTTGGTAGTTTCAAGCAATCATTGGATCCGCAGACTGTGGGTTATCGTTTTCGAAACAACCCCAAATATGTTTGGACGAAGTCTGTTTCAGACAATTTTTGAGTCGATTTAACCTGTCCATCCGTCAGTCGGTCTGTCTGCATGAACCGATTTGGTCACAACTTCCCAACTTTGCCAACAATTTTTCCTCTCTTTCGTGTACCTCCCACACAAAAAATCAACATTATTCACGAAAGGGCAGTTAAAGACCAGCTATGGCAACGTTTTGACATTTGTTTCCAACAGGTTGTCTTCTGTTGGACCAAAGGCTCCAAAAAGCCCTCCGTAACCAACTAATATGACTGATAAGCGCGGAAACTTACGAATTGAGTATCCGCTTCGCCAGAAACTTTGTACATCGTAGACCTTCTTTCAAAGGTACACCGAATTCCAAGAAAGTCAATATAGGACAACTCCTTCCGGTACCTCCCTCAGAAAAATTCAAAATGTTTGGTTAACTGCAGATTAATTATTATCGAAGGTAGTCCTTGTGACGATATTATTTATTTTCGTGGGCATGTTCATGGTTACTGGCATAAAACGCTCTAAAAAATCCTACGGTTGGCACGATAACTAACGAAAGGATTGACTGACATTGGTAAAACCATTCCATATTCCAATGCTTCCTGATACAAGAACTATTGAGGTCTTCTATGGACTAAAAATTACATCTTACATCTATAGACACAAGACAAGACATCATGAAGTATTTTAAACACTGCAGACTTCTTGATGCCTTCTATAGACGACATCGTGAGGTCTTTCATAGTCAAGTGAATGCTCTCTAAAGTCTTCTTCGATTTGAGGTGTTCTATAGAAAACATGGGATCTCTTGAAATTTTCCAAAGACAAATGAAGATCTCCGAGGTCATCTATGTTCTATAGGCAACAGAAGTCTTCTGGAGCTTTTCTAAAGACAACAGAATGTTTCTTGAGTTAATCTCTAGACAATAGAAGACTTAGAAGATAACCTCTTGAGGTCTTTTGAAGACAGCAGAGGGCCTCTTTATGTACGCTAAAAACATCGGAAAATGTCTGAGGTCGTCTTTAGATACAACAAATCTTCTGTAGGCGGCAACAGACTTCTTGAGGTCTTTTAAAGACAGCATGATCTCTTGGGGTCTTTTAAACATAATAGAAGATCTTTGAGGTTATCTATAGATAGAACTTGAATACTTTTGTAGGCGGTAAGGTAAGGTCTACTAAAGACAAGACACGACCTCTTGACATCTTCCAAAAACAACGGAATATCTCTATAGACAGCAAAATACTTCGTGAGATCTTCTGAAGACAAGAGAAGACCTCTCGAGGTCTTCTAAAGATAGCAGAGTACCTATTGAGGTCTTTCTTTGGCATCATAAGACTTTTTGAGGTCTTCTGTAGACAACAGAAGACCTCTTGAGGTTTTACAAAGACAAGAGGAGGCCTTTTTAGGTCTCCTAAAACAGCAGATGACCTTTTATAATCTTCTATAGGCAACAGGACTTCTTGAGGTTTTCAAAAGACAGCAGACGACCTCTTGAATCTATTATAGGCAACATAAGACTTCTACAGACGGCAGACGACCTCTAGAAGTTTTTTATTGGCAACATAAGACTTACTGAGGTCTTCTATAGCCAACAAAAAAACCTCTTGAGGTCTTTTAAGGACAGCAGACGATCTTCAAACTTCTTTTATTGGCAACAGAAGATTTCTTGAGATTTTCTATACTCGTTGACAAGAGAAGACCTTTTGAGGTCTTCTATACGCAACAATAGACTTTTTAAGTCTTCTATAGACAACTGAAGACTTTTTCAGGTCTCCTAAAGTTATCAAATTGTCTGTGGTCTTCTAAAGTTAACAGATGACCTATTGAGCTCTCCTATATATCTTTTGATGTCTTCTATTGAGGTCTTCCAGTGATAACAGAAGACCTTGTGACGTCCTCTAAAGACAGCAGATGACCTATTGAGGTATTCTGTAGGCAACAAATGATCTCATGTGTTCTCTCAGGTAATTTTTAGACACGAAAAGCCACGTTGAGGTCTTCTGTAGGCAGCACGAGACTTCTTGAGGTCTCTGAAGACATCAGATGACCTATTGAGATATTCTATAGATAACAAGAGACTTCTTAAGGTCTTCTGTACGACCTATTGAGCTCTCCTATATAACAGAATATCTCTTGATGTCTTCTAAAGGTAGCAAGATACGCCCATGATGTAGTCTGTTGTTTTTAAAAGACCTCAAGAGGCGTTTCTTGTCTATAGAAGACTTCAAGAAGTTTTCTGTTGCATATAGAAGACCTGAAGAGGTCGTCTGCTGTCTTTAGAAAACCTCAAGAGGTCTTTTGAGGCCTATAGAAGGTCTCAGGAAGCCTTCTATTGCCTCTATGGGAACAGAAGACTTCCTGAGACTTTCTATAGACACCAGAAGACCTCTTGAGGTCTTTTAAGTACAACAGGAGACATCTTGAGGTCTTCTAAAGATAGTGGGCGACATTTTAGGGCCTTATAAAGGCAAAATAAGGCTTCCTGAGACCTTCTATAGACACCAGTAGACCTCTTTAGATTTTCTAAAGACAGCAGACGACCTCTTGAGGTCTTCTATATGTAAAAGAAGACTTCTTGAGGACTTCTATAAACAACAAACGCCTCTTGAGGTCTTTTAAAAACTGCAGGCGACATCTTGGGATCTTCTGTGGTAACAGAAGCCTTCCTGAGAATTTCTATAGACACAAGAAGACCTCTTGAGGTTTTCTTAAGACAGCAGACGACCTCTTGAGGTCTTCAATATGCAAAAGAAGACTTCTTGAGGTCTTCTATAGACAACAAATACCTCTTGACGTCTTCAAAAGACAGCAGACGACATCTTGGGATCTTCTGTGGTAACAGAAGCCTTCCTGAGACCTTCTATAGACACCGGAAGATCTCTTGAGGTATTTTAAGTATAACAGGATACCTCTTGAGGTCTTCTATAGACAACAAAAACTTCTTGAGGTCTTCAAAACACAGCAGACGACATCTTGGGATCTTCTGTGGCAACAGAAGCCTTCCTGAAACTTTCCATAGACACCAGAAGACCTCTTGAGGTTTTCTTAAGACAGCAGACGACCTCTTGAGGTCTTCAATATGCAACAGAAGACTTCTTGAAGTCTTCTACAGACAACAAATACCTCTTGACGTCTTCAAAAGACAGCAGACGACATCTTGGGATCTTCTATGGTAACAGAAGCCTTCCTGAGAATTTCTATAGACACCAGAAGACCTCTTGAGGTTTTCTTAAGACAGCAGATGACCTCTTGAGGTCTTCAATATGCAACAGAAGACTTCTTGAAGTCTTCTATAGACAACAAATACCTCTTGACGTCTTCAAAAGACAGCATACGACATCTTCGGATCTTCTGTGGTAACAGAAGCCTTCCTGAGACTTTCTATAGACTCCAGAAGACCTCTTGAGGTTTTCTTAAGACAGCGACCTCTTGAGGTCTTTTATATGTAAAAGAAGACTTCTTGAGGTCTTCTATAGACAACAAATACCTCTTGACGTCTTCAAAAGACAGCAGACGACATCTTGGGATCTTCTGCGGTAAAAGAAGCCTTCCTGAGACTGTCTATAGACACCAGAATACCTCTTGAGGTTTTCTTAAGACAGCAGACGACCTCTTGAGGTCTTCAATATGCAAAATAAGACTTTTTGAGGTCTTCTATAGACAAGAAATACCTCTAGAGGCCTTTTAAAAACAACAGACAACATCATGGGATCTTCTATGGTAACAGAAGACTTCCTGAGGTCTTCTATAGACACCAGAAGAGCTCTTGAAGTCTTTTAAGTATAACAGGAGATCTCTTGAGGTCTTATATAGACAACAAACACCTCTTGGGGTCTTCTAAGGACAGCAGACTACTTGTTGAGTTCTTCTATATGCAACAGAAGGCTTCTTAAGGTCTTCTATAGACAACAAACACCTCTTGAGGTCTTTAAAAGAGAGCAGACGACAACTGGGGATCTCCTGTGGGAACAGAAGACTTCCTCAGACCTTTTGTAGACACCAGAAGACCTCTTGAGGTCTTTTAAGTGCAACAGGAGACCTCTTGATGTCTTCTATAGACAAAACCACCTCCTGAGGTCTTCTAAGGACAGCAGATTACCTGTCGAGTTCTTCTATATGCAACAGAAGACTTCTTAAGGTCTTCTATAGACAACAAGCACCTCTTGAGTTATTCTAAAGATAGCGGACGACATTTTAGGGCCTTCTAAACGCCTCTTTAGGTATTTTAAGAACAGCAGACGACATCTTGGGATCATCTATGGGAACAGAAGACTTCTTGAGACCTTCTGTAGACACCAGAAGACCTCTTGAAGTATTTTAAGTATAACAGGAGACCTCTTGAGGTCTTATATAGACAACAAACACCTCTTGAGGTTTTCTAGGACAGCAGATTCCCTGTTGAGGTCTTCTATATGCAACAGAAGACTTCTTAAGGTCTTCTTGGGATCTTCTGTGGGAACAGAAGCCTTCCTGAGACTATCTATAGGCACCAAAAGACCTCTTGAGGTCTTATCAGTACAACAGGAGACCTCTTGAGGTATTCTAAAGATAGCGAACGACATCTTAGTGTCTTCTAAAGGCAACAGTAGGCTTCCTGAGACCTTCCATAGCCACCAGAAGACTTCTTGAGGTTTTCTAAAGACAGCAGACGACCTCTTGAGGTCTTCTATATCCAATAGAAGACATCTTGAAGTCTTCTATACACAACCAACACCTCGTGAGGTCTTCTAAGGACAGCAGATTACCTCTTGGGGTCCTCTATATGCAACAGAAGACTTCTTGAGATCTTTAAAAGACAGCAGACGACATCTTGGGATCTCCTGTGGGAACAGAAGGCTTTTTGAGACCTTCTATAGAAACCAGAATACCTCTTGAGGTCATTTAAGTTCAACAGGAGACCTCTTGAGGTCTTCTAAAGATAGCGGACTACATCTTAGGGTCTTCTAAAGGCAACTGAAGGCTTCCTGAGACCTTCTATAGACACCAGAGGACCTCCTGAGGTTTTCTAAAGACAACAGACGACCTCTTGTAGGTAGTAGAAGACATCTTGAGGTCTTCTATAGGACAAAAGACAAATAAAGACCTCTTCTGGCCTTCGAATTCGGTCTTCAGATCTTCTAAAGACAACAGATGGCCTCTTGAGGTATTCTATAGAGAACAGAAGACTTTATGAGGTCTTCTATAAACAGCAGGCGACCTATTGAAGCCTTCTAATGGCAGAGAAGACTTCTTGAGACCTCGTGAGGTCTTCTAAATACAGGGATCTTCTTTAGACCATACCGGACAAGTCCATGCCTCTTAACAAAAACTTCTTGTGATCTTTATAGTCAAAACTTGACGCTTGAACCTTCATAAACTTCTTTTGTCACACACATAAATGCTATTTACTTTTAAAAGGGATCTATTCATGTTGCACAATAATAAGGAGATGAACTCTTATTGTGCTCTCAACATATAAAATTAAATAAATAAGCAAATACATACATAAGGCCTGTCTGGTTACTTTCCCAGCAAGAATTGTCCAGCAAGAACTTTCTCAAGGAGTAAGGAGTTTTTATGCTCTTTTGCAAGAAAATTTTAAGAAGTAAACAGTCCCCTTCCCATCAAGAACCAGCAAGCAATCAGCTGTCTTGCCAAAACAGAACAATTTGTCCGCCAATGAAGGAAGCAAAAAATTTGTATTTTATTAAAAATAAACAAGAAAATGACCCAAAAACGGATTTTTTCACACTTTGCAACTTTGTTCTCCAAAAAAGCAATACAATTAGTCTTGCTATTTCCACAATAAAATTGTTTTTAATTTTCACAAACATAAATCAACGAAAAATTAAAAACAGATGTTTGATTGTTTTCAAGAAGAAGAAGAGTTGCTAGTGCTTGCTAGAAAAAATTTGTCCCGCAAGAATTTGCAAGCTCTCAGTAAAAGAACTGTCAAAATGTTTCTCTCGAATCGCTCTCTTTTGCTGACTTTTTGTGTTAACAGACGACTTCCAACAACAATTGGTACAAATTGTAACACATTTTAGGGTAACCAGACCGACCTATACATACATTTATGTACATTAATTAGGGTGATCCAAAAAAGGTCAAAATGCCACAATTGTGGTCCGATCGATGACAAAACTTTACCAGTTCATTATTGTGGCTAAAAAACTATTTCTACAATGTTTTTTTTGAAAATTTGGCCGGTTTTTGGTATTTTGGGCCCTATATAGCTATATCAAAATCAGATACGATTTTCAAAATTTTGTTGTAGAAATTTTTTTAGCCGCAATAATGAACTGGTAAAATTTTTTCATCGAACGGACCATAATTGTGGCATTTAGAAAATTTTGGTGAGAATGTGCCTTTGGTCCCATACAAATTACTATGGTAACGAAGATCGCTAGGTTGGCAAGAGTTAACGTTAACCGATCGCCATAAAATTTGATATATAAGGTTTTTGGATAAAATGGAAACAATTTAGGGGGTTGGAAATCCGAAAAATAGAATTTTTTTTTTTTTTGGTTCACCCTAATGTACATGTATATTTAATTTCCATACATGCATATTTTATTTAATTACTCACCTTTACCATTATAAAAAGAAAATTTCTATAAATATTATTTTATTAATACAATATTGTGTATTTATTTCAATATTCGTTTTTTTTTGTATTTATTTAATATATTTTATGACATTATTAATATTTATATCTTTGTTTGGTTTTTGTTGTCGTTTAATAATTATAATAATTTTAAATTTAATTTGATTTTAATTACTTACTTCACACTTTAATCGCATTTAATATTTTATATATACTACATATCGTTTGTATGATGTTGTTGTTCTTTTTTTAAATAACTACAGACTAATTAATATTGATCAAGACTATTTGATAATATTTGTATTATATATTTATATGATTGATAAAATACAAAATATTTTATGATTAATTTTAAAGTTTTTATTTTTAATAACTAAAAGAATGAATATTTTGTAGGTAATAAGGTGCATTGTTGTTTTTAATTAAATTGAAATAAAAAGAAATAAATAATAATTTGTATATATTTTTTAATGTTTTCTCTTATAAGTTTTTTGCTTTTGTTGTTGGGCGGACTAATAATAGAATTGTGGGTTTTTTTATGTATTTCGTATTTCTTCATTATTATGTTGGTTTTATGTCAGTTTTTGAACATGATTTGGCTTGAATCTTGTTTTGTGTGAAAAATAAGGGAAATTATATATAAAACTAAATGAAAACTATTTTTCTTTTATTTTTTCTTTGGCAATAAAAAATTAGTATATTACATTTAATTTTCTTTCGCTATTGTGTTTTCTGTTTTTTATTTTTTTTTATTAAATTATTTATTTTTTTATATATAATGATATGGTCTGTTGAGAATATAATTTATAATAAATCGTTTTATTTTTACTTATAAAAATCGTGGTAAATTTTATTATTTTTTTATTTACATAATATTTTGTATTTGACTTTTGGTTAAATAAGGAAAGAAAACACTATTTTTTGGTATATACAATATTTTTATATTATTTTTAATTTTTGAAAAACAAAAATTAAGAAATCATAAAAAAATATTTATTTTATTATATTTATTATTATAAATTACGTATATATATTTATTGCTATTATTATTATTTTTAACTATAAATATATTTAGCACCTTTTCTGTACATATGGAGTTGGGTGAATGTTCAATGGATTTATTATTGTATAATGATTTTATCAATATGTCTCCTAATTCCAATTGCTTTGTCAGTATTCCATTCCAACCAATCATTTAATTAAATGCCTATAAAAATAAATTCAATATACATACATATAAAACTCCAAATAAAAAGGACAGAAACTCGCTTACAAACAAAGTCTCCTCATGACCGACAGAGATATACCCTCAGTCTGTGACTGTATCATAAATCAATAACAGAAGCGCTGAACCTAAATGTCCTGAAAACAGATCACTTGTTTTAAAAGTAAAAAAAAACTCGTAAGCCAAAAAAGAAATTTTGGAAGTTTTCAGCGTAAACATCTTTAAGCCTTTGTGGGGTTGATATCATAAACAGTGGACCTAATTTTTCCACTGACAGACCAAACCAGCACAGTTTCCTATAAACTTTAATGCCAGAGATTTGTGAAATAGTGGCCTTAAATATTGGGTCAATTCGGGACCCATATATCAGGAAGCACTGTCTTCCCCATAGCAAACGAAAAGTCCGTCTTGGAAATAGATAACATTTGCGAGTCATTCCATGGAACACCACAAAAGTCGGTTGCTTCTGTTGTTTTTAGAAGACCTCCAGAAGTTTTACGTTGCCTAAAGAAGATCTCAATGGGCCTCCTGTTCTATAGATACCGAGAGAAGAACTCTTCTGTCTACATAAAACTCAAGGTGAATTCTCGAATCTATAGATGATCTCAGACACTTTCTATTGTTTTGGAAGGCCTAATATGATCTTTTGGTGTTTATAGAAGACCTCAAGAAGACTTTTTTATCTACAGAAAACCTTATGAAGATTTCTTTTGCCTATAGGAGACCTCAAGGTGGCTTTTCGTATCTATAGATTATCTTAGAAATCGTCCGTTGTCTTTAAAACCCCTCAAGAGGCCATCTATTGCCTATAAAAGACCTCAAGAAGAATTCTTTTCTCCATAGAATACTTCAAGAAGTTGTCTGCTATCCACAGATGACCTCAACGTGGTTTTTGGTATCTATAGATGACCTCAGAGATCTTCTGTTGTCTTTGGAATACTTCAGGAGATCTTCTGTTGTCTATAGAAGACCTAAAGGCCTGCGTACATAAGCTGCCTCGCCTGGTTGCTTTGCTTTCCTACTTCATTTCTGACATAATAAAAATAAAAGAATAAAGAAGGCCGAGCAAATTTCGAACTGGGTTGCCCTTTTCTTTTTTATTCTTTTATCAGAAGCAAGCATGGTAAGCAGGCAAGGCAGCTTATGTACGCAGGCCTTAAAGAAGACTTCCTTTATCTTCAGAAGACCTTATAAAGTCTTCTGCTGTCTACAGAAGACCTCAAGGTTGCTTCGTGTTTATATAGGTGACCTTAGAAATCGACCTAAAGAGGTCTTAAAAAGACCTAAAAAGGTCTTCTGTTGTCTGTAGAAGACTTCGAAATGTCTTTTGTTGCCATTAGAAGACCTAAAAAAATCTTCTATTACCTATAGAAGACATCAATACGACTTCTTCTTCTTCTCGTATCTATAGGTAACTTCAGAGATCTTATGTTGCCTTTGGAAGACCTCAAGAGGTCTTCTGTTGTCTTTAGGGAACCTCACAAAGACTTCTTTTATCTACAGAAGACCCCAAGAAGTCTTCTGCTGTCTACAGAAGACTTCAAGAAGTCTTCTGCTGTCTACAGAAGACTTCAAGGTGGCTTTGCGTATCTATAAATGACCAACATAGGTCTTCTGTTGTCGGTTAAAGGCTTCAAAAAGTCTTATGTTGCCTTTGGAAGACCTCAAGAAATCTTCTGTTACATATAGAAGAACTCAAGAAGACGTCTTTCATCAAGTTTGCTTCTCGTATCTATAGATAACTTCAGAGATCTTCAGTTGCCTTTGGAAGATTGCAGGAGGTCTTCTGTTACTTATAGAAGACCTCAAGAGGCTTTCGTTTATCAATAGAAGACCTCAAGAAGACTTCTTTTATCTTCAGAAGACCTCAAGAAGACTTCTTTTATCTTCAGAAGACCTCAAAAAGTCTTATACTGTCAACAGAAGACATCATAAAGTCTTCAGTTGCCTACAAAAGACCTCAAGGTGACTTCGCGTATCTTTTGATGACCTTAGAAATCGCCCGTTTCCTTTAGAAGACGTAAAGAGATCTTCTGTTGTCTGTAGAAGGATTCAAAAAATCTTCTGTTTTCTTAAGAAGACCTCAAGAAATTTTCTGTTACCTATTGAAGACCTCAAGAAGACTTGATGTCGTATCTATAGATAATCTCAGAGATCTTTAGTTGCCTTTGGAAGACTTCAAGTGGTCTTCTGTTGTTTTTAGGGAACCTCACGAAAACTTCTTTTATCTACAGAAGAACCATTCTGCTATCTACATATTACCTTAAGGTTGCTTCCCGTATCTACAGATAACCTCAGTGATCATTCGTTGTCCTTGAAAGTCCTCAGGAGGTCTTCTATTTTCTGTGGAAGGCCTCAAGAATTCTTCTGTTACCTATAGAAGACCTCATAAGGCCTTCTGTTGCCTTTAGAAAATATTAAGAAGACTTTTTTATCTACCGAAGACTTCAAACACCCTTCTACTGTCTATAGAAAACCTCAAGGTGGCTTCTCGTATCTATAGATGACTTCAGAGATCTTTGGTTGTCTTTTTAAGACCTCAAGAGGTCTTCTGTTGTCTATAGAAGATCTCAAGAGGCCTTCTGGTGTCTACAGAAATCTTAAGTTCGGTTCACGTATATATAGATGTCCTCACAGATCTTCCGTTGTATTTGGAAGACCTACACAGAAAAACATTTTAGCCATTTGATAAAAAAATTCAAAGATTCAATCAAAAATGTATCGATTTTCCGGCGAAAAAAATTGTCATATTGACAAAATTCGATAAAATTATTTGATCACAGAGTAAAAATACAACTGATAAAATATTTCACATATTGAAAAAAATGTTTATCAAAATATTCCACTTATTCCATTTTATCTGTTCAATATAAAAAATCGATAAATATTTTAGTCAATATGTGAAATATTTTATCAGTTGTATTTTTACTTTGTGATCAAATAATTTTATCGAATTTCGTCGATATGATATTTTTGTTTATCGTCGGATTTTTTTCTGTGTAAAGAGGTATTTCTCATACCTATATATGTCGTACCTATAGATGTCATTAGAGATCTTCCGTTGTTTTTGGGAGCCCTTTAGAGGTATTCTGTTGTCTATAGAATACCAAAAAGTCCTCTGCTGTCTACAGAAGACCTCAGAGATCTTCCGTTTTTTTTTTTTTTTTTTCAGAATATGCAATAAGTCTTCTGTTAGATATATAACATCTCAAGAGGCCTTTTGTTGTCCATAGAAGACCTCGTGAAGACTTATTTTATCTACAGAAGACCTCAAACAGTCTTCTACTGTGTACAGAAGACCTCAAGGTGGCTTCTCGTATCGAAAGATGACCTCAGAGTTGTCTTTAGAAAACAAAAGGTATTCTGTTGTCTTTAGAATACCCCGTAAGAAGACTTATTTTAGCTACAGAAGAACTCAAGGAGTCTTCTACTGCCCATAGAAGATCACAATGTGACTTATAGTATTTGTTGTCTTTAAAAGACTTGAAGAAGTCTTCTGTAACCCAAAGAAGACTTAGTTTATCTACAGAAGGCATCATGAAGTATTCTACTGTCTACAGGAGATTTCAAGGTGGCTTCTCGTATTTATATATGACATAAGATATATTCCGTTGTCTTTAGAAGACCTCAAGTAGCCTTTGACTGTAGAAGATTTCAAGAGTTTGTCTGAAGAAGACTTCAAGATGTCTTCTGTTGCCTTTGGAGACCTCATGAGGACTTCTACAGGTGGCTTCTCGTATCTATAGATGACCTCGTATCTATAGAAGACTTCAAGAAGACCTTAAGTGGCCTACTGTTTTCTATTGAAGATCTCAATAACGCGTCTTTTATCTACAGAAGATTGGAAGAAGTCTTCTACTGCACAGAAAAAAATCGGGCGATAAAAAATTATCATATTGACGAAATTCGATAAAATTATTTGATCACAAAGTAAAAGTACAACTGATAAAATATTTCACATATTGACTAAAATATTTATCGATTTTTTATATTGAACTGATAAAATATTTACATATTGACAATGAGGAATATTTTGATAAATATTTTTGTCAATATGTGAAATATTTTATCAGTTGTATTTTTACTTTGTGATCAAATAATTTTATCGAATTTTGTCAATATGACAATTTTTTTATCGCCGGAAAATCGATAAATTTTTGATTAAATCTTTGAATTTTTTTTATCAAATGGCTAAATTTTTTTTCTGTGTGTCTACAGATGACCCTTAAGGGGCCATCTGTTGTTTACAGAAAACTCACGGAGGCTTCTCGTGTCTTCTGTTTTTTATAGAAGACCTCAGAAGTTTTCTCTTGACTATAGAAGTCTGTTTGTCTACAAAAGACCTCAAGTTGTCTTTTCTTATCTGAAAATCTTAATACAATACTCGGACCGTCCTTAAACTGCACATAAGGGAACTTTGCCATTTTTCGAACTATTACGTTGTGCAAAGGTAGTACCAACTACCTTCGATGGAAATTTCATAACGTGCTGGATCTGTTTCTCTAGCTATCATGCGAAATGCATCTGCTGATAACCTACGAGAAGGTAAAGGACTACATTGGTGCTGCGAAAAGTGCAAATCGTACGATGTGGAATTTTATTCATTCTTTCGAAACACACGAATTGAATTCAATAAATTGCGAGACGACTTGATATCCATTACTGAGAAGTTTTCAAAGTATAAGGAATTCTTTGATAAAGCGTCGTGCTTAGACCAATATCTTCAATCTCCATCTGACACCAAAACAAGAAAAAAATCTTCTGATGTTTCTCTCCAAGATGCTGCTCCTGCCAATCCAACAATTTCTGTTCAGCCGCCTTTAACTCACGACACCGAATTCACTTCCTCAAACATCCCCACAACTCCCTCAAGTAATAATCATTCAATACCTTCTGGGTCTAATCAAATACCAAAAGTACTTCCCGGCTTAAACGTACCGTTAACCCCATCTGGACCTACCACATCAAGAATACTTTCTAGTCCAAATCGCTTGACATCGCCGTCTACTACTCCTTATTCCACCCCTTCGAATACGTCGAATGTTACATTACAAAAGTCATGCCAACAATCAAAACGGTTTTTGTAGCTCGATTTGCCTCCGAAACCACACCAGAACAAGTAACTGCATACGTCAAAAATAAGCTAATGAAAAATATAGACATTAATGTCTTCAAATTTAATTATCCAACGAGGAGACGTAAAGCTTCCTTCAGAGTAACTGTCCCAGAAGATGTATTTGATACTGTATTAAATCCCGAATTCTGGCCCCAGAACTTTTGTAATGGAGGTATCCGACGGAGTTGCCCGATATAGAACTTTTTGGTGTAAATTTGGAAGAAATCATCCTTAACGATGTGCGAAGCTATGGACAATTTGGACATTGGTCCTTCATTTTAGTTGGTGTCGGCAGGTTTTTTATAACTGTTGGTTTATTATATCAGGAAGTATTGACTCGAGTCCCCGAAAAAAATTGTAGGATAGTAATAGGGGCCGCCGCAAGGACAATCTACAGCAAAAAGGCTTACTTCCTAAATGCAGTATGATGCGTCAAATGACATCGTCGTGACTTCATAAATGCAGTATATCTTTTTATAGATGGGTGACGTAGGGGATGGAAGATACCAAGGAACGGTCCTGACCACTTTTAACATGGCAAAGCCCAGGATTTATCTTGGACCCTCTTTCATCTCAAGTGGACACTGACCACCCCGTGGTGTCACCTGGGGAACTGCCTTTAACACCCGTTAAAGGTAGTGAGCTAACATGTGCCGCGCGTTCACCCATAAGAACGTTAAAAACTTGGGTTTGGGCGTCGGGTTAGTAACCCTCCCCTAGAAAAAACAGCCTACTATGAAAAAACGAAAGAAAAGAAAAACAAACCCCTCTAAAGTTGACGAACCCCGCAAACGTTTAAAGGACCATGATCTGCGAATCTGCACCTGGAATGTTCGCACTTTTTATAGAGAAGGTGCAGTCTTCGCATTGGCAGACGTACTTGAAAAGTACAAGGCCGATATTACTGCCATACAGGAAATACGATGGATTGGGAAAGGCATCACAACAACACCTAAAGGTGACGCACTGTATTATAGCTGCCATGACGTAAAGCATGAGTTTGGTTGCGGATTCGTAGTTAGTCGGAGGCTAAAACATCTGGTATCCAGCTTCACCCCAGTGAATGAAAGACTTGCTGCAATTCGAATAAAAGCTAAATTCTTCAACATCAGCTTTATTTGCGCTCATGCTCCCACTGAAGAAAAGGACGAACAGACCAAAGATATATTTTACGAGCGCTTAGAAGAAATATATGACCGTTGCCCTGCCCACGACATTAAAATCATTCTAGGCGATTTTAATGCCAAAATTGGAAAGGAGAATATCTTTGGTCCAACAGTCGGGAAATTCAGTCTCCACAGTGAAACATCTGACAATGGTATGAGGCTGATAGACTTTGCAGCTGCAAAAAACATGGTAGTTAGCAGTAACAGATTTAATCATCTCGATATTCATAAGTGCACCTGGCTGTCTCCAGATCAAAGAACAAGTAATCAAATTGATCATGTTGTAATAGATGGAAGACATTCATCCAGCGTGTTGGATGTACGACACGGTGCTCTTGAAGCAATTTTAAATGGAAGGTGCTTACACCTCGGAAGTTTTTGCGGATTCTGAAACTACAATGTTCATAGATGAGAACAATCAAAAAACAAAAAAATCGCCGGAGCGCTTTTTAAATAAATCGCGATTTAAGTTGACATTTTAGGTGTTGTTTAGGTTTTCGCGATTTTGCTTAGAAACCGCATTTCCTTTCAAAATGGGACTAATACAAATATTGTAGCTATAAAAATTTCCTACAAGATTGACCTTTATGATATTTCCGTAGTTTTTACCATTTTTGAGATATAGAAGTTCAAATTGGGATAATGCACTGACTGTATCGCCCCCTTATAAAACAATGTCATGTAGGGTGCGCCTTAACTAACTTTTGATGAAAACCGCTTACACAGGGAAAGTTTTTATGAATTCTGAATCAGCAGTGTTCATAGATGAGAAAAATCCAAAAACAAGAAAAAATCGCTGTAGGGATTTTTAAATAAATCGCGGTCAAAATTCACATTTTTAGGTGTTTTTTAGGTTTTTACGATTTTGCTTGAAAACCGCAAGTCCAATCGAAATGGAGCTAAAGAAAATGTTGTAGCTGTCAAAATTCTCTAGAGGATTGACGTTTATCATTTGTTCCCAGCTTGTACCATTTTTGAGATAAGGAAGCTCAGTTTACATTTTTAGTTTTTTTTTTGTTAGGGTTTCGCGAATTTGCTTGAATACGGTAAGTCGTATCGACATGTGACCTGAGAAAATCTTAAAGCTGTGAAAATTCTCTACAAGACTGGCTTAAGTGACTTATCCTTAGTTGTAACATTTTTTTAGATATATAAGTTTAAGTTGGGAATTTGCAGTCATGACATTGTAATATAAGGGGGCGATACAGAATTGAATTGAATTTGAATTGTCCCAATTTGAACTTCTATATCTCAAAAACGGTAAAACCGACGAGAATATCATTTAGGTCAATCTTGTAGAGAATTTTCATATCTACAACATTTGTTTTAGTCCCATTTTGATAGGAAATGTGGTTTCTAAGCAAAATCGCGAATACCTAAACAACCCCTAAAAATGTCAACTTAAATCGCGATTTATTTAAAAAGCGCTCCTACGATTTTTTTGTTTTTTGATTGTTCTCATCTATAAACATTGTAGTTTCAGAATCCGCAAAAATTTCCGAGGTGTAAGCACTTTCCATTTAAAATTGTTTCAAGAGCACCGTGACGATCGTTCCCAGGCGCAAACATTGATTCGGACCACTACCTTGTTGCAGCAAAGGTACGTACCCGTCTAAACGTTGCAAATAATGCACGAACAGACACAACGCGGAAGTTGGACATCGATAGGCTGCAAACACAACAGATAGCCACAGCATATTCCACTCAACTAGCCCAATTGCTTAACGCGATCACTCCTTGTCCCGATAACATAACAGCACAATGGCAAAATATTGCCCACTCCATGCAAACAGCCGCAAAATCCATACTTGGATTCCAGAGACCTCCACAAAGGAATTCATGGTATGACCAGGAGTGTCGTGATGCTACCGAAGTTAAAAATGCGGCATATAGAGCTACTTTACAATCAGAAGCAACGCGTAGCGCACGAGAGAGATATCGGGAGAAACGGAGAGAAGAGAAACGTCTTTTCCGCAAGAAAAAGAGAGAAATGGAAAAGCGGGAGTGTGAAAAAATCGAGATGTACAGGAGCCAGAATGAAGTCCGCATTCTACAATTCTACCAAAGAGTGAAACATCAAAAAGATGGCTTTGGTACAGGCACATCCTCCTGTGGAGACCAGCAAGGTAATCTGGTAACAGATACAGATAGCGTGCTCAGGATATGGAAGGAACATTTCTCCAATCTGCTGGTATCCAATAGTAGCGAAGACGATGATACCACAGAACCAATCCCAGAAGATGGTATAGAATGTATACCACCCGGCCAAGATGAGGTAAAAACAGCAATCAACCGACTGAAGAATAATAAAGCAGCAGGAGCCGATGGCTTACCAGCCGAGCTGTTTAAAACCGGAGGCGACGCGCTGATAAGGTGTATGCATCAGATAGTTAGCACCATCTGGCAGGAAGAACGCGTACCCGACGATTGGAACCTGAGCATCCTATGTCCCAATTCACAAGAAAGGAGATAAGACTGTATGCTCCAACTATAGGGGCATAAGTCTTCTCCCTATTGCCTATAAGATAGTGTCAGGGATATTGTGCGAACGACTAAAGCCAATGGTCAACGAAATAATTGGACCATACCAATGTGGCTTTAGACCTGGCAAGTCCACCATTGACCAGATATATACCCTGCGGCAAATCCTAGAGAAGAGATGCAGATCGACACATTTCACCTTTTTGTCGATTATAAAGCAGCATTCGACAGTCCCCTCCGATCAAAGGTATTCCACGCAATGTCTGAATTTGGTATCCCCGCAAAGCTCATCCGGCTTTGTAAGATGACTTTAACTCATACTAGGTCCTCAGTTAAAATTGGAAAGAACCTCTCCGAAGAGTTTGGTACCAAAAGAGTTTTCAGACAAGGAGACAGCCTTTCGTGTGACCTATTCAACATTTTGCTGGAAAAGCTAATACGAGATGCAAATGTCAAAAGAAATGGCACAATTTACACCAATAGCCACATGTTACTTGCCTATGCTGATGACATGGACATCATGGGACGATCAGTAAAGGAAGTAACTGATACCTTTAGGAAGGTCGAAGCAGAATCTGCGAAAGTGGGTCTGGCGGTAAACGGCGAAAAGACCAAATTGATGGTGTCAGTGCTTGGAAGTGCTTGGTGTGTTTGAGAGGAAAATTCTTCGAAAGATCTACGGGCCGATTTGCGTTGACGGTGAATATCGACGTCGTATGAACCACGAGCTATATAAGCTATACAAAGACATGAATATAGTTAAACGTATCGAGATGCAACGATTGCGTTGGGTAGGCCATATCATGAGAATGAGCGATGATGAACCCGCTAAAAAGGCGTATGAATACATGCCACATGGCGGTGCACGCAGAATCGGCAGGCCTAAGCTTCGATGGAGCACACAAGTGGATGAAGAAATGGAAAGGCGCGGTATTCCAAAAAGTCAAGCGAAAAACAGAGAGGAATGGAGATATTTTCTTAGTTCGGTCTATGGAACAAATGTTCTGTAATGGGCCAACTAAGTAAGTAAGTAAGATATTGTGGTATACAAAAAAATAATAATTCAATATAAACCGAATTTTCAAAAAAGTAAACAAAGAAATGCAATGTGTCCATTCATAAATGCAGTCTCTTTTTGACAATTTCAGTGTTGCCGCTCATATTTACTTAGTCTTTTTATGATGTCAATATTTGGAATGTCAAAATGATACACGGCATGTCTTCAACCTGCATTTTGTGCGAAAAATATTTGCTCAGTTCCAAAACCTACAAGAAGCTACTATTTTTTACTACGATAACATTTTTTCCATTATGTTATCGGAAAAAATTGTAAAAATTAGTAGATTCTTGCAGTTCTGGAACAGACCAGGGTATAGTATTCGAAAGAGTGGATCGATGTAGTCCATATTCGAACCTAACCTTTGTGTGTTGCCTTCATTTACGCCAAAACATCGCAATCTAAATGTGAGGCATTGAACAGTTTTACTGCTTTTGCAGCATTTGCGAGAGCAGACCAATTATAATGTGAAGAGTTTGGACAAAATCGGTTACTTCTTTGATGAAGGCAATGCCAAAGACATTCACAAGTACGTCATTGGAGAAAAAAGTAGATGATCGGCCTGATTAGAAATTGAATCTCTGTAAGCTTATTAAATAGACATTTTCTGCATCGGGCCACCTATGTATGTAAGTAATTAAGTTTAAAAAAACCTATTTTAACCAAAATTCCCAAACCTTCAAATGTATGTGAAACTAAAAAACAAATCTTTGCCAATTATTGTGCCGAAAAAGGGGTTTTCCTTTGAAAATAAAAAATGCTTTTGGTTTGAATTTTTTTTTAATATTTTGTTGTTGGTTTTTTATTAATTTTTAATTAATTTTAAATTTATAATTAATTACGTACGCTTTTTCTTTTCTTTTTTATTTCGTTCGGTATGTGTGTAAAGAGGGGAGTGTGTTTTGTGTGTCTTTTTTAAGGGCCAAAAAGTTGTGTATTTTAATTTTTGCTTAATTTAATTTTGGTAGAGACCATTTACAGGCTCTAAGAATTTGAGATATTATTTTCAATAATATGTGTAATTTTTTATGATTTATTAATGTTTCGTTTTTTTTTGATAACTATAATAAACTAAATAACTTGGTTTTGGGTGGTTTTTGTTTTTTTTTTAATTAATTATATTTTATTTATGTTGGCCAAAAACCTGTCTTTGTTTTTTTTTCTTTTTATTTGTTGATTTTTATTTTTTAATTTTTTATATTTATATAAAAAATGTTATTGCGAGGACTAAGGTTCCTCTGCCAGCTGTGCTTGGTTTTTTTGTTTGTTTTAAAAATAAAAAACTATTTTATTTATTTTTTTTAATAATTCATTTCTTTTTGTTTTTTATTTGCAAAAAAATAAAATTAAAAATTTAAAATAATAATAAAATTAAAAATTATAAACTAATAAAACTATGTTTTTTGTTTAACTAAAGCATATAAAAATAGAAATGCAAAATTGTGGTTGTTTGTTTGTTGTTTTTAAAATAATTAAAAAAGAAAAACATATTTCAATTGTTTTTTTTGTTTTAAAAAATTTATTGTTTTGTGACTTATCAACATAACAGTTTTGAAACATTAAAATTTAATGTGGGGAAAGTTGATAATAATAAAAATTTATGCTTAATAATTAAATTTATAATAATAATATTTTTTAATAATAATAATAATAATTAATAACTGTTTTTTATCTTACGGCTAATTAGTTGTATTTACAGGAGAAGCTGGAGTTGCTTGTTTTTTGTTTTTTCTTAAAACTAAAAATATTTTTTATATAAATAATTAGGAAAACTTAGGATTTCTTTTTGTGTGTTTTAGGTATGTATATATGTCTCATCATTTTATAATTAGGTTTTGGAAAACTTATTGAAGGTTGTTTTTATATTTGTTTTATAATTTTTATTAAGATAAACGATATGCTAAAGAGTGGGAGATTTTCTTTAATTATTAATTTTAATCTTTAAGTTTAATTTATTGTTTTTGTGTTTTTGTATTTATTTAAGAAGAAATTTAATTTAATTCATCTACATTTAATATTTATTTTTATATATTTAATATATATTTGTAATTATTGTGTGTATGTGGCGCCCAACGTGGGATTTAGAAAAAGAAGAGATTCTTTTTTTTTTGATAATTTTTATGGTTTAACTACCTTTTTTTGAATTTTTATGTTCATTTTTTTCATTTCTTATAAGAAGTCATCGATTTTTTGTGTTAATTTTTTTTTTGAGATCAAAAAGGAAGTTAAATCATTTTTGTTTTTCTCTTTCATGCATTTTTTGTAATAATTTTCTTATATACATTTAAAATTATATTTACATTATATAAATATTTAAAAAGAAAACTAAAAATCTTTGAAACTTATAAAATACAGTCTTGATTTATCAACTAAAAAAAAAAACTTAGAAATCAATCAAATAATACTCATTTGTTTAAATCAAGAGCTGGAGGGGACTACTTCCCGTCACTTCGTCCCTTAATCTCACTACTATTTACAGAGTCCCACCAAACTCTCTCTCTCAAACTTAATCACAACAGAAATAATTTTGGGTTTGTTTTTGTTTTTGGGAAGGCTGGTGTAAAAAGAAACTATTTTTTTGTTATAGAGACAACATTGCACTCTTGCTTCATGCATTAACTATAATCCTACTCTCTCGCCGCTAAATCCTTACTCTCTTTCTACAACAATCCTTTGCCTTTTAGTTGTGAAATCTTTGGTAACTAAACGCCGTCTCTCAACACAAAACCAGAGAGAAGCTTTACCAAAAGGCAAAAGTGTCTTGGCAAGAGTATAGGCTTAGGCTTACTAATGATATTCTCCCTGCTCTCTCATCAAGCAGTTGTGATATCATTACTCTCTCTCTCCTGGACCTAGTAATTCCACGCTGAGGCATTTGGCAAAATACTGGAGGCGGCGGGTGCTACTGCTGCTGATGATGTTGCTGCCACGTCTTCTTCGTCATTGGTTCTCAGGCCATCATTATCACCCTTGATGCTATCACTTTCACAGTCTTCTTTTTCTTGTTTAATTAATACCTCAGGTTCTATGACCAAATGATGGGGTGTATCCATGTCTTGCTCTTCAACGGCTTTTTGGTTAGATTCCTCTTCGCCAGCATGATGATGGCCTGAAGAGGATTCCTCGCCATTTAGTAAACGTTCCGAAGATTCTCCTGTAGCCACTCCCCCAACTTGTCCCGAGGGTACTGCAGGGTTGACCCATTGTGGTGCGGCAGGTTTACGTCTATTTAAACGCATATTATTCAAAAATTGCTGGGCATGATTACTCAGGGCCTTGAAATCACCCGACTTGTCGGCTCCACCCTCGCCATCCAGAGAGTCATTTTCATTTTCACTCATATGGCCATCATCCAAATCATCATCGAAGTCATCGCTGCGTTCCCGTTTCAAGGAACTCATGGACAAATCCAAACCAGCCATTTGTTCTTGGAATTTTTGATTTAAGGCTCTCAACTCGGCTTCATTGGGTCCACCTGGCCCCGCATTTGGCATACCTGCCAAACTTCTACCCAATAGGGCGGCAGCTGCAAAGTAGGGTGGATATGGCAAGGGATTGTTGCCACCCAAACCCATGCGTTCCTTTTGCAATTCCAACAATCTTTGCTGCAGCAGAATACGGAACTGGACGGGATCGAAAGGTGTTGAATTGGTATTCTCTCGTGTGGGTATGTTTGTCTCCTGGCCAGGAGGACCATGAGGCACTTGTTGCTTCAAACGCATACGATGGTTGTGGAACCAGTTGGTAATGGTCCTTGTGGCCAAATTCAGTTCATTGGCCAAGAATTCAATGGTACCCACATTGGGATAGGGGTCCAAGGCAAATGCCAATCTCAAAGCCTCTTTTTGCTCTTCGGAGAACAAAACTCGTTGTTTCTTGTTGGGTGGGGCTCCAGCACTACCCACTGAGCCGGGACCAGGGCTGCTGGTATAGAAATCATTGGTATCATTGCTGGAGGTATCCGAACTGTTATCCTGTTGATTGGGTCCAGTGGAACGTCTACGCTTGGAAGCTTCACGCCTTTCATTCTTCAGGGCCTGCAGGCGATCCACATTATTGGCATCGGAAAGCCACAACTGCATGCGAATGAACGGCTCCCTGCCCTTGATGGACAACATGTGCCATGGTTTGGGTTTGCTTAGCAATTCCGAGACAGAGCCTTGCGACAAACCCAATACAGCCTCACCGAAAATCTTTTGACCAATGTTGTTGGTGAGCAGGGCTTCCTTGATCTTTGTGGTTATGACCTGAGTATCCAAATCTTGGGTTAGAGCAGCCATTTCGTAGACGGTGGGTGACATGTGTTGGTGCATGTTGCGCATGGCATTTGCTTGGTGGGGCGAATGGATGGGCATCATCATGGGCTGTTTCTTTTCCGAACTCTGGCCAGCTGGGGTGCTGGCGCCCGATGTGGGGTTCGAACTGGCGGCAGAGGCGGCAGGAAGTGGTATAGCATGTTGTGGTGGCAGACCGGGGGAGGTGAGTAGCATACTTTGATGATGTTGTTGGGCCGCCTGGGCAGCAGCTGCAGCCTGGGCTGCATGTACAGCAGCTTGGGCAGCTGCAGCTTGTTGACTTTGCTGGACCGCCGCAGCTTGTTGCTGCTGTTGATGTTGTTGCATGGCAGCTGACATAACGGCGGCAGCCTGCATTTGCTGCATAATGTGAGCAGGTTCTTGCAGTTTCAGTTCGCTCATCATTTTCTGCATGGGCATGGAGGGTGGTATCTTACCCATCAAGCCGGGGGGAATTTGGGGACCACCAGCGTAGTTGCCAGTTCTCATTAGCTTCTCGGGGGCAATTTTGTATTGTGAGGCAACCAATTTGTGTACGGCATTGTCATCTTCCAAAAACATTTTCATGCGTATGAAAGGTTCACGGCCCTTTTGGGTCAGCATGTGCCATGGTTTGGGGCGGGCCAGTAGATCCGACACTGAACCCTGAGACAAGCCCAAAACCGATTCACCAAACAGCCTTTGTGAGATGGAATATTGCGATAGAGCTTCCTTGACGCGGCGTACAATATCCTCGGTATTCAAGTTGTTGAACATATCAAACTGTTGCTGGGTTATGGGAGGCAAGACGGCCTTGGTTGGTCTCTGTTGTGGCTGATGGTGGGGTGGTACTGGAGGCTGTGTAATCAAGGAGTTGGTAATTGAGGCCATGCGCTGCAAAGGACTGGCAGTGGCACCAAAATCATCGGTTGGTGTCATTGCTGGCGGGAGTATGGAATTGCTCAGAGGACTGGGTGCTGCTGAATTGGTGTTGGTGGTGGAAGCATTGCTGGATAGAGGTGGAGCTGGTGTTTTGTTGCCTTGTTCATTTTTCACCATGCCCGGATAGAGACGTTCCATGTCTGAGGCAGAATTTTCTTTGGCATTGGGTGTGGCTTGACTGCCACCCACGGCTGTGGCGGCATTGCTGAGGGAATTTTGTGAGGATGCATCAAAGGAATGACGTTGACCATTTAGTTTGGCGGTGTCTTTGTTGGAGGGGGCGCCTTCATCTTTGCCCAATGTCAGGTCTTGGGCACCGTTTAACATTTGCTGTTGCAGGGCCATGAGACTGGAGAAATTGGCAAAGCTGGGAGGTTGAGAATGTTGTTGTTGTGCCTGCTGCTGTTGTTGTTGCTGGGCTTGTTGTAGCTTATTCATTTCCCGCTCAAAGGCCATGCGCATGTTTTCATCGGCAGCCAGGCCGGGGAAGGCATTGGCACCCATGCCAGCGGGTAGGCCGCCACTGAAAAAGGGAGAAAGCAAAAAACTACAATTTAGTGTAAGCAAAATACTCTTGGGGGATTTAGTTTAAAGTAAAAAAGGGAGTGTTTGGTATAGACTACTTACCCTGGAAAAGCTTCTCTGGGGGCTCGGGCCATAATCTCCTGATAAAGCCTGGCCATTTTTTCGGGATTAACTTCATCTGGCCTCAAATGACCAGGAGCCGGTAAACTTGTTTCCATTTGTGATTTCAGGTTTTCCCTGTAGAATGGTGACGAACAGGGTTGATGTGGTGATTTGGAATCTTCATTGCTGTGTGAATCTTCTTGCATGGATGAGCGTTGTTGCATTGAGCCACCTGAGCTGCCCTTCATCAGCGAAGAGGCCTCATTTAAAATGTGAGCAATGCGATCATCTGACATGGAATCGTCACGGCCAGCACCATAGGGCGGTAAACCAGAATCTGTAAAAGAAAAAAAACACACTTGATTAGTATCATAAATTTCCCATTAGCGCTTATAAAACAGGAATTCTTTTATACTCATGAGTCAGAAGATCTACGGAATCAATCATATTGTTAAATCCAATGGTCAATGGCCAAGTTTATTAAGTTTTGCATTTCTTTTAAATGGCCCAAAAGCTGCAATTAATGTAGGAATTCGTCAATTTGCCTTTGGTGTTTGATTTTATGACAATTTATTGATGGCGGCGGCATTGTGCCTGCCACTCACCACACCACTCCATTTGAATCTAAGCTTTGGTTTTTTGTGACCTTTGGGGAATTAAGCCATAAACTTAACGATCGCCAGGATGTTGTTGATCGCTGGGTTTGTTGATCGTTTTAATGCTTAAAGAATAATATTGCCTTAAATTGTTAATCATAAATGGCAATGGATAGTTATTTGCAATCAAACACACACATATGGGAGGAAGAGAGAGGATCAGAAAAGAGGTTGGAGTGATAAGTTGCATAACAAAGGAAGGACAAATAGGGTAATTGTTGGGAGAGAGATAAAGCGAGTCATTTGGGAAAGGAAATGATAGAGAATTTTAAATGACAAACTGGCGCCCAACGTGGATTTTCTTCGAAATAAAGATTTATGTCTGCTAAAAATATCAGAAAGTATGCAAAAATCAATGAAATAAATTTTTTTTTAATTAAAAGAATTTTTAAAAAACTAAATTGGCGCCCAACGTAAACAAATTCAAAATGACCCGTATCTTTTTTTCTTAAAATTTGCGACTTTTAGTCATCCGATTGATATTTCTAGTCGATAAAATACATAGTTATTTTACATATGCCCATATATTACAAAAAGAGCTGTTTGGCGCCCAACGTGGAAACTTCTCAAGTTAGGAACAAATAGTTTTTATGTGAATTTCCAGTTACAAATTGTATTTTTAAAAGAAATAACAAATATTTATAAAGGTTTGGAGTAAAACTATAAGATTGTAGCAAGTGGCGCCCAATGTGGAATTTCTCAAACTGAAATAAACATTTATTTATTTCTAAATTTGTAATATTTTTTCTCGCGTTTAAGTATGTAACAACAAATTTGTTAGATCTAACATTATTTGCGTTCGATTTGATGACTTTGAGAAATTTGGCGCCCAACGTGGAAATTTTAAAAATATACATAAAACCAATATTTCCTATAAAATATTTATTTTCTAATCAGAATTATGATTTTTTAAGAATTTGAACGATATTTAAAAATTAAATTAAAAAAAAAAAAAAATAAAAAATGGCGCCCAACGTGAAAATTTTAAAAATGTAGATAAAACCAATTTTCCTATTAAATATTTATTTTCTACTCAGAATTATGATTTTTTAACTAAACTAAAAAAAATAAAAAAATGGCGCCCAACGTAAAATAATTTAAAATTATTTCTTGTTTGAAATTAAAGCTAAAGCCAATTTCAGTGTAACACATTTCGTCTAAAAAATGTTTATTGAACAACTTCGTTGGCGAAATATCATCCTTGCTCTTCCTTGTCTAATCCCAAATTGAAAATTTGAATGATTTTTTCTATTGTTTTAGTGGAGAATTCAATGCCATGTTTTTTGGTCTGTTCAATATAAAGAGTTATTGAATCCACTAGATGACGATGATGTTTACGAATGCTTTCTGAGCCATAGCATCATTGTAAACGTAATCAAACAATTCAAGCGTTATATGCCATTTGTCATTCATGTGTTGATTTCCGTTTCCTATCATCAACCGTCCATTGCCACATAAAAGCAATCCTGCCAGGCAAAATGTTCGATGATGATACTTGACAACATCATGAAATGAAAAAAAGAATATTCCAAAGGACATAAAGACTCTCTTTTATGTTCACTAAGTGTTTGCTCCTTTGGGAATCGATTATCCTTGCAATTGTAAAACAATTTTCACATTTTTTTTTTTATCGAAACAGAAAAACGAATGGAGTATGGAATATGGAATATGCAGCTGGAGAATGAAAGACAAACAAATGCCAAGGTAAGGAACTAAGCCACTTGTATGGTTGTGTTAGAGGTTTGGGGCCAAAGGATAACAGGAATATTGAAAGATGAAATCAAGTTGCAGTTTTTTGTGGCTTAATGCCTCTAAATGGAAATAGTGTTAAAACCACTAATACGCTTTTGATGGGGAATTTCTTTGTTTCTCTACAAAATAAAGAAAAAAAATCACAAATCAAAGAGAATCCACATGTGAGGAGAGCAGGTCAAGCACTAAAAAAATGATGCAATCTAATTGATGTGAACACTAAAATTGGGGAGAATATGAGGAGGTTATGTTTGCTATTTTCAATACAAGCAGCCAACAACAAGGTCACACACATATAACTGGCTTTTTTTGGCTTTTTTGTGTGCTAGCCATTCTATTGAAGCCTTGCAATTTGATTTTTGTTGATTTACAAAAAAAAGTATGTAGTAGAGAAGGGGTTTTTTCAATGAGAGTTATGTGCCATGAATAACTGGCCATACAAAAAAGCATATCCTCTGAATTGTTGCTTAACCATGCAGGAATAATGAAAAACAAAATATAAAAAAAATCGTATGTGAATAAAATTGAATTAGCGTTTAATATTGTGTTATGCTGCAATTCAGTTTGAAATAAAAAAATTGAAATAAAAATTTTGCCATAACAAATAAATAAGCGGGAAATCGTTTGATGTTTAATTAATTAAAAAATCTGGTGCCATAGGCCGAGGGGAGAGGTGGAGTGGAATATAGAAACCCTAAAACAGATGAGGAAGAGGTGAGAAAAGGTCATAAAAGTAAAGTCTGGGGCATTTTTTTTATCTCAAAAACTCCATTAAAGTGAAAAAGCTATATATTTTGCCAAAATGGCGCCCAACGTAAAGTATTTGATAAAGAAAATGTCATAAAAGTAAAGCCTGGGACATTTTTTTATCTCCAAGACTTCATTGAAATGAAAAACTATAGTTTTTTCATAGAAAAGTCAAAATAAAATAAGATATGGAAAATGGCGCCCAACGTGAATTTTTTGAAAAATCTAAGATAACCAAAACGTTGGCTAGGAAAGAATATAGAAAGCATTTTGAAACATTTTTGTAAAAATATTGTCACACAAATTGCTAAAATTTGAAATTTTATGAAAATGGCGCCCAACATTGGCAAGAAGGATTGAGTTATAATGAAGTTACATCCCTTTTAGACAATGCGAAATTATTTTTTGTATAAAAATACAATTTGTTTTATACTGCCTGAGCAATTGGAAAACTTTCATGGGAATTGGCGCCCAACGTGAGTTTTTGAAAAATCGAATATGACCAGAACGTTGGCTAGGAAAGAATATGGAAACCATTTTGGCTCATTTTTGTAAAAATATTACCACAAAAGTTGGTAAAATTCGAAATTTTAACAAAATGGCGCCCAACATTGGGAAGAAGGATTGGGTTGTAATGAAGTCATATCCCTTTTAAACAATCCAAATTTATTTTTTTATAAAAATATCAGTTCTTTTACACTTTCTGAGCAATTGGAAAAAATTCACGGAAATTGGCGCCCAACGTGAGTTTTTGAAAACTCGTAGATAACCAAAAAATTGGTTACGAAAGAACATAGAAACCACTTTGGATCATTTTTGTAAACATATTGCCACATAAGTTGCTAATATCTGAAATTTTATCAAAATGGCGCCCAACATTGGCAAGAAGTATTGAGTTATAATGAAGTTACATCCCTTTTAAACATTTCGAGTTTTTTTTTTTATACAAAATACCATTTGTTTTATGTTTTTTTGACCAATTGGAAAATTTTAATGGAAATTGGCGCCCAACCGGAGTTTTTGACAAATCGAAGATAAGCAAATCTTTGGGTAGGAGAGAATATAGAAACCATTTTGTCTCACTTTTGTAAAAATATTGCCACACAAGTTGTTAAAATCTGAAACTTTATCAAAATGGCGCCCAACATTGTGAACAAGGAATGAGTTATAATAAAGTTACATCCCTTTTAAACAATCCGAATTTATTTTTTTTTATAAAAATACAATTTGTTTTATATTTTCTGACTAATTGGAAAACTTTTATGGAAATTGGCGCCCAACGTGAGTTTTTGAAAAATCGAAGATAACCAAAACGTTGGCTGGGAAAGAACATAGAAACCATTTTGGATAATTTTTGTATGAATATTGTCACACAAATTGCTAACATTTGAAATTCTATCAAAATGGCGCCCAACATTGGGAAGAAGGATTGAGTTGTAATAAAGTCATATCCCTTTTAAACAATCCGATTATTTTTTATAAAAAATACCATTTGTTTTATAGTTTTTGACCAATTGGAAAACATTCATGGAAATTGGCGCCCAACGTGGGTTTTTGAAAAATCGAAGATAACCAAAACTGTGGGTAGAAGAGAATATAAAAACCATTTTGGCTCACTTTTGTAAAAAATATTGCCCCACAAGTTGCTAAAACTTGAAATTTTTATCAAAATGGCGCCCAACATTGTGAACAAGGATTGAGTTGTAATGCAATTACATCCCTTTTTTTATAAAAATACCATTTGTGTTACATCTTCTGACCAATTGGAAAAGTTTCATGGAAATGGCGCCCAACGTTTATATTTATTTGCAATTGTTTTCTTGTTTACAAATGTTGCAAACAAATTTCTTTCGCCATAAAGCAAGTGTTGTTTTTCTGTAGTTTTTTCTGAACAAATATTTATTTACTGCAAACAATTTTGTGCTATGGCTTTTTTTGTTGTTGCTGTTTTGCTTGATTATGACTCTCAACAAGAGTTTTGTAAAATATTATTGCCTACTTTTAGGTTAGCAATAAAACTTTTTTGCGTTTGTTACTCAAGCTTGAAATGTGAAACAAAGAGAGAGACGAGAGGCGGCAGGCGGCAGGCGGCTGACTGCCTTTAGGCTCAATGAGAAAAAAATCAATAACAATAACAGAAATCGCAAAAAAACCTTTGAAGTTTGAACAACAATAAATGCAGCCTAGCACAACAAATTAAGGACTACTTCTTCAGCATCAAGGGGTTCAGCAGAAAATCGCGACAACAACAACAACGGCAGCAAGAGAAAAGTAGGCAAAGAGTAAAGAGTTGACATCTAGAGATGTTATGAATCAATGAGTTTTTAAGAACATAATGTTTTGCAATGCTCTCTCTACCCCTCTCTCTCTCTTCTGCCAAACAATAATTTAATGTTGGTGAGGAACAAATAATTTGTAAATAATCTAAGGCACTCAGTTGACCTGCTTGTCATTGTAATCAAATGTGGAGATAAAGGGAAAAATCCCATAAATTATCTAGAGAAATGAAAAATCGAAAACACACGCAAAATTTAGGCCTCAACTAGAAAAAAAAATGCCATAGACAAAGATGACACATTCCTCTTGCGGCAGCCAAGAGCATCGACAGGCATGTAAACATATTATTGTGTCTCCACTTTTAGCCTGAGATTTATTTTCATTGTATGGCCCAGCACATCACAAAGACAAAAAACCATTAAAATTTTTCATTGACTCTTTTTTAAACTGGCCGAGCAGAAAGAAGCCATCTCTTTGAGAGGTAGAAGGAGAAGAGGTGTGTAGGTGGTGTTGTCACATTTATAATTTTGTTGTTATTTATTTTATTATTTATTCAATACATTTATTTTTTATTGTATTTCTGCCCAGGCAACAGGCGGCTATGGATCTTGTTGTCCATAATAAAAATATGAAATTAATTAAGTGGAACATATAAAAGACAAGTTCCTACTACATAGAAAAAAAGAGATAAAATATTTAAAATTTATTACCTAGAGATTAATTGTTTTTTAAAAAGCAGGCATTGGGATTGATGATTTCATAGCTATTTCCTAAAAAAATCTTGTTCACCTTTAGCTATCAAAAAATACTGATCCAAGGGAATTATTACGAAATGTAAGCCCCAAAACTTATTTCGCATTTTAAAACATACAATTTTTGATTTAAATGTTTATCCATAATCATGCCATAAATATATTCTAAAATTTCCAAAAAAAAAAAAAAAAATTAAATGGCGCCCAACGTGAATTTTTTTAGACTTGATCCAGACATGTTTCATTTGTACTTAAAATGCTTGTTTTAAAAGATTTAATTTTTTGCTTTAAAAACTAATGCAAAATCATGTAATTTCCTCTGAAATTTCAAGCATCAAAAAGTGGCGCCCAATGTGAAAACTTTTAGAATTGAACCAAACATGATTTATTTGTACTAAAAACACTTGTTTTAAAAGATTTAACTTTTTTAATTTCTATAGCAAAAACAAATCAAAAATAATTTCAGTTCTAGTGAAATTTCAAAATTCAAAAAGTGGCGCCCAATGTTAAAAATTGCTGACTCGGCTTATGCATGTTTAATTTGTACAGAAAAAAATTCTTCTCTCCCAATATTCCTTTCATTATATATGAATTATATTTTCCTGACTCCTGCTAATTTCAAACATCAAAAAGTGGCGCCCAATGTGAAAAATTTTTGACTTGGCCCAAACATGTATTATTTGTGCAGAAAATGTTTCTTCTCATTCCATTATTTCTTGCATTTATGATTTCTCTTTTCCTGGCACCTTGCTAATTGGTATTTTTTTCTAATAAAACCACCTGCGAGCCTGCCTACCTATCACACAACAATCCTTTTTCCTTTCAATAAGAAATTGCCACTCGAATGTTACCCTGATTTCCAATTCCAGTTTGTTTTTTTTTTGCAATTTGTCTTCTTCAGTTTTGCATAGATAATTTATTGCATTTTGAAGTGTTATTACAACAACTTCACCCCTTCCCTCCCTCCTTTTCACCATTACCAGCAACGAGAACACCTTCATTAGCGTCTACATAAATACCAATTGGATTTCTTTAGCAATGCAATAGCAATTGGAATACTGCACTTATGTTTTGCCAACGTCTTCGTCTGCCCTTTCACGAAGAGTCTTTGCAATTTCTTTGATTTGATAGGCATTTTAATTAGAATTATTTTCCATGATTTTTGATTTGAAATGCAAAAAAAAAAAAAAAAAGAAAGAAATGCATATTTTAACATAAATTGATGGCAAGCATGGCAAGGCAATCCGCCTCCCTCTGCCTCCGAAAATGAAAATATTCGTTTGATTGAGGTTTTTAATGCAATTCCTTTTTTGTTGTTCTTGTAATTGAATAATTGGAAGGGAGTTGCAATCAGCGGCAAAAGAAGAGCTACTTGAGATGGCAGAGGCCATGTAATGAGTGGGAATTATTGGCAAGGTTGAAAGGTTTTTCTGAAATTAATATGCAAAAATTTAAATTAATATGCAATTTTCAACCTAAAAGTATGCAGCAAAAAGCTGGATTTTTTCAAGAGGTACCTTCAATATTTTTTTTTAAATATTTTGTATTTATTTATATTTGCCTAAATAAGTTTTTTTAGTAAAAACTAAATATGAGCCTAATAGTATGCACCAATTTTTGTCAATTTTTCTGTAAAAAACACCCAACCTAATTTTAAAAATTATTTTTCTTATAAAATCTTTAAATTCTAATCATTTCTTTTCTTTTGAAATAATTTTCAAGATTTTTTAGAGTTTTTTTTTAGTAAAAACTAAATATGAGCCTAATAGTATGCACGAATTTTTGTAAATTGTTCTGCAAAAAACACCCAACATAATTTTAAAAATTATTTTTCTTATAAAATTTTTAAATTCTAATCATGTCTTTTCAACTTGTGCACTATTTTACAAAAAAATGCAATTTCTGGCCTGAAAGTATGCACCATATTTTTTACTTGGGTAATTACTTCTCATTTGATTTGTATACAAATTATGTTAAATCGATTTAAAATATTTTTTAATTTTTTTTCTAAAATTTTAGCTCCTATTGTGGATTATTTTTCTTGTTAAATATAAATATGAGCCTAACAATAGGTTTTGTTATAATTTTTAAAAACACATTTCTTCCAATTTCTTCCAATACCAATAATTTGTTTTTAATTTTAGCACTATTTTGTAAAAATTTATTTTTTGCCTAAAAGTATGCATCATATTTCGTTACATAAATCTGTTTTGTTTTCAAATTATTTAATTTAAAATTATTTATTTTTTTTTTTTATTAATTTCTCAAAAAATTTTGGTCTTTAGTTTAAAAATTTAATTGTCACCCCCAAAAGTATGCACCACATGTTGTTATTTTTTTTGACGATTGTTGGAGTTACAAATTATGTTTGACTTTTACTTTTTAAGTTGTTGTTTTTTTTTAAATACCCGCATTATTTTCACCCTTTGATATTTCACCCTTTTTTCTGCAAGTCCAAAACTCAAACATTGGCTGGCAAAGTTCAATCCATGGGTCTATCCCATAAAAGGAAAATCGTAGTAAGAGTAAGAAAAATAACCACAGGAACGTTGACAACAACAAAAAGGGCAACAGGATAGATGTGTTCCCCACTACCTATGGCAGGACAATGTTGTCGACGCCAAAAGATTAACAATGAAGCAGAAGTAACTGTGGCGGCAGCAGTTTTAATGAAGGCCATAAACAGTAAACTAACAATGTCACATGTTGGGCCAGTCACAGAATGGTCAGCCAAAGGAATGTGAGACCCCAGAAAGGGGTGGGTATGGAGGTTGGATTTTGTCAAGTACCAACTCTTTTGTTTTGTAATTTAATTGCATAAGTGTTGTTAAGTGTGTGGAACTTACAAAAAATGCCAAATTAAAGACCTTATTTGATTAAGCACTAGACAGTGAAAAACAAAACGAACAAAAATCAATGCATACTTTTAGGCAAGCTGCTTTTTTTCCCTTTAGTTACTTAAAAAAATGTGCTAAAAAATTCCTTAGAAAAACTTAAGGTTAAAATTACAATTCAATAAATCTTTAAAGTGTCAGGTGTCACCTTGCAAGGCAGTGTTATAAAGATAGAGAAAGGGAAGGGAGGGCGTACTGACTACTACTTGGCTAAATGTCTTTTCGAACTGAACGCATAGTATTTTATGGACGTCTATTATTGTTGTTGGAAAATGTCTTTCAAATGATATTTGAAAAATTGCATGTTTCCTTTAAGTTGCTGTTTTTTAGTTTTCAATGCAGATGGGAAGTAGAGAAGGAATGGTGCCGGGCATTGCAAGGCCTGCCTGCCCACTCCCCTCCCTAAAGGCATAGAGTAATGTCAACTTGGTTTTTATTTTTCCATAAACTATTTTCTAAAGGGTTTCGCATTGAATTCAAGCAAGACAAACGTTATATTTGCACGCACTATATACAAAATGACAGGGCAAATAATTTTTATAGCTGCAGCTTTGTCTAGGTTATTTTTTTTTTTGCAATTATAAGGGGTTTGGAAAGGGTGGCGGGGGATAAATAATGGCAAATCAAATGCCAAGGAAATATGGATGTGAATACGTTAAAGTCATACTTTTTTTTTTAAATAAAACTAAAAAACTAGTTCAGAAATTATTTCTGTTTCCGAGGCCTAAAAGTAGGCTTTGGGACCCTAAAAGTATACCTAGAATTAGTGTTTACTTTCTAGACTCTACAAAATAAATTTGTATGGGTTATCAGTTAAAGAAACTTAAAAACCTCCCATTTAATATATACTTGAAAGTTTTTAGCGCCTAAAAGCATGCTTTAAATTGTTAAACCCTTTAAAATGGTGGTTATATTTACTGCTATTGCTAAATATACAAACAAAGGCGTTGTAGATGAAACAAAATGGCCCCAGAGGTGTGGGAAATTTTCTATATGTAATGTTTAGCGCCTAAAAGTGTGCTTTAAACCTTTTAAAATGCTCATTATATTTATTTCTACTGTTAAATTTGAAATCAAAGTCGTTATAGATGAAACAAAATGGCATAGAGGTGTGGTAAATGTTCTATTAACCTATTCCATGCCCCCATAAGTATGCCTTTAATTTTTGGCACCCTAAAAGTATATCTGGAATTTTGTTACTTTCTTTTTAGATCATAGAAAAAAGATTTTTAGGGATTTACCCCTTAATTTTTATTGATAATATCCCTCTTTTACTATTTAAGGAATTTTTGCCCCTAAAAGTATACCCTAAAAATTTTAAACCATTCAAAATGACCTTTATTTTTGGCTTTTCTTGCCAAATTTGAAATCAAAGACGTTGTAGATGAAACAAAATGACCCTAGAACCCACACCTAGATGTGGGAAATTTTCTATTAACCTATTCCATGCCCCATAAGTATGCCTTGTATTTTTGCCACCTAAAAGTATATCTATACTTTTGTTACTTTCATTTTAGATCCTAGAAAATAGATTTCTAGGGGTTTGCCCCTTAATTTGTATTGATAATATCCCACTTTTAGTACTTAAGGAATTTTTGCCCCTAAAAGTATTCCCTAAAATTTTTAAACCATTAAAAACGGCCTTTGTTTTTAACTTTTCTTGCCAAATTTGAAATCAAAGGCGTTATATGTGAAACAAAATTACTCTTTTTAAGGATTTATCCATTTATTTGTATTGATAATATCCCACTACTACTACTACTTAAAGAATTTTTGCCCCTAAAAGTATGCCCGAACATTTTTAAACCACTCAAAATGGCGTTTATTTTTAACTTTTCATGCCAAATTTGAAACCAAAGGCGTTATGTGTGAAACAAAAACACTCTAGAGGTCTTATTAATCTAATTTTGGCCCCTAAAAGTATGCCTTGAAATATTTGAAAATAGTTTTATGACATTTTTTGTGAGGTTTTAACAGGTTTTTTTATTCCATTTCATTGCATTAGAGGTCCTATTAACAAAATGACTCTAGAGATCTTATTAATCTAATTTTGGCCCCTAAAAGTATGCCTTGAAATTTATTGAAAATAGTGTTAATGCTTTTTTTTGTGAGATTTTAACAGGTTTTTTATTAATTTCATTCCATTAGAGGTCCTATTAACAAAATGACTCTAGAGGTCTTATTAATCTAATCTTGGCCCCTAAAACTATGCCTTGAAATATTTGAAAATAGTTTTATGGCATTTTTTGTGAGGTTTTAACAGGTTTTTTACTTCTTATCGATTTGCCTGTTTCGCTAATTGCCTATGGATTTTTTCTTTGCCCTAGACTCAATAGCAGCAACAACAACAACAACACCGGGGAGAAAAAGTAATTAAAGAAAATATCTTCATGTTAATTAAAGTTTGTTGCATTGCATTACGGTGGTGGGCATAACAAACGCGCAAATTTGTACAAATTGATGTCTGTCTACACGCCAAAGATAGTGGCAACCACAACAACAACAAATCGCTCAATAATAATTAAATCAAAAAGACGAAGAAGAAAGCAAAAAAAAAACAAAAAAAAACTGAGATGTCTCGAAAGAAATTCCTTCAAAGACATTTGTAAATTTATGGGAAAAAAATCATAAAAAAATCAAACCCTCCTCCCCTGCCCTGCGGACAAAACCAAAAAAATTATTGTCTGCTGATTTTTCAATTTTATGCAGAAATCAAAAATAATTAAAAAAAACGCAGCAGCAAAGAACAACAACATCTTGATGCCAACGCTTTGGCTCAATGCCAGTTTATAGATACTTATTTGCTTACAATCATCAACAACACAATAATCTCGCCTCGCACATCCCGCTCCCTAACCTCACAGCTTTAGGCCAGACGACATCATAGATATATCGACTTGTATGCCGAAATCTATACATTATTACATGTATATGACATTTTGAGTACTACAAGAAGTGGTATAAATTGCATGTCCGCTCGCAGCAGCAGCAGCATCACCAACCATCAAGCCAGTCAGCCAGCAGCATTATCTTTAACTGCAACAACCTCCATCATCATCATCATCGTCTTGATTATGAATGTCTGCATTACCCCAGCATTCATTAACAGCAAGCGTTTGTTGTTCGCCACACATTGACAGCCAGCAAGACGGGGAACATCTTTGTTGTTTTTTTTTTTTTTTTTGCTTATATGAGATGCAGCAGCATTTCGTCAAAATTGTCCCCAATTTTTTTTCCAACAACATTGCTGCGTACAATGTTTGGTGAAAAAAAAAAGAAAGTGGGGAAAACTTAAAAAATCGGGCAGCTTTTTTAATGGCTCAAAGCGGTTAAAAGAGAGGGAGAGAGAGAGGTGGGTACAAGAAGCCAAGGGGTTTGAAGGAGGTGTAAAATAAGAAATTATTTTGTTTTCCCAATGGAGGACCAAAAGAGGCAAGGGGAGAACTAGTCATTATAAGCAATCCATTACTAATATACAAATATTTGTTGTCGCTGTTGTTGTTGTTGCTATTCTAGCCGTTTACATTTATTAGCCGTGTGTAAAACATTTGTTTTCCTAGCAGCCGATCCACAAAAAGCAACAGACATACACATTTATTTGTGATTTTTGTGATTTGTATAAATTTGTAACAAGTTTCATACCGCACACAAATATATTTATAGTTTGACAAAAACGAACAAAAACAAAAACAAATAGAAATTGAATAAAAACACACATATTTAAAAATCAAAATAGTGTGAAATTCTATGATAAATTTAATGAAATTTATTTGATTAACAAGAACATTAAACAACAGCAGCAGCAACAACAACAACAAAAACACCAATCACATTTGACTAAAATGCAAAACAATTTTAGCATTAAATTAAATTTTAGGTCGAATTGGTCATAGAAGTGAAAAACAGCAAAAAAAAAATAATATCAAAATAAAATGAAGAGACTAAAATTAGTTGATGATTAGATTTTCAATGCAATAAATATTAGAAAAAATAAAAAAAAAATTGGAACGAAATAAAATTCTTTAAAATATCCATATATTTCTTTATATTGCCCCATTAGGTATGCTTTAGATTTGGAGAAATTCTCTAAAAAAGTCAATTATTCCTTTAGATTTGAAGACATTTTATATCCTTTTATCCTTTTTTTAATTTGAGACATTTATTTTAATTTGAAATTTCAATTTCTTTCTAATATAACCCCAAAAAGTATGCCTCAGTTTTTGTGAAAAAAACCATTATTTTAAAATTTCCCTGATTTATATTGACTTTGATCATTTTTTACATTAATTTCAGAGTGAAATTAAAATTTCTCTAAAATTTTTTTCCTATCTATTGAATTTTATATAATTTATGACCTAAATTTTAAATCGAAATTTCAATTTCTTCATAATAGACACCCAAAAGTATGCTTAATTTCTGGAGAAAACAATTTCTCTAATTTTTTTCCTACCAGCTGTTAATTTTTCTCTATTTGTGGTATTATTTTTAAGTTTAAATTCTAAATTTTTCAAATCTAAATTTCAATTTCTTCATAGTAGGCACCCAAAAGTATGCTTAATTTCTGGAGAAAACAATTTCTCTAATTTTTTCCTACCGGCTGTTAATTTTCCTCTATCTGTGGTATTATTTTCATCTTTAAATTCTAAATTTTTGATAATAATTACAAATCAAAATTCCAATTTCTGTATAGTAGACACCCAAAAGTATGCTTAATTTGTGGAGAAAAAAAATTCTCTCATTTTTTTCCTGCCAACTATTGATTTTCCATATTTTTTGGCATTATTTTCATTTCAAAATTCTAAATTTTTCATAATATGACCCCTAAAAATATGCTTTATATTTTGCGAAAACATTTTATTGAATTTTTCCTATAATCTACTGATTTTTCTCTATTTATTGGCATTAATTTTATGTTAAAATAACGAATTTCTATTATTGAACACCTAAAAGTATGCTTCATCTTTTGAATAAAATTATTTTCTCGCATTTCCAGGATTTTTAGAATTTTTACTATTTTTTGTAATTTTTAAAATTGAAATTTGCAATTTTTGAAAATTATTTCCTCAAAGTATGCTTTATTTTTTAAAAAAGATAACTTTGCCTAAAAGTATGCCTTGAAAAGTATAAATATAGAATATTGTTAATAAATGTCCAAAATGACAGATTCGATTATTTCCTATTCCAAAGTTCCCTTAGAAACACATCGTAGAATTATAGGCACTAAACTCCCAAAGTAAAGTTTGCTGAAAACTGTATATATGGAGCATTCAAAACCATACATCCCCAAAATAATATTTTGGATTAGTTTTTTTTTCAAAAGTTCCTTATAGCTTCCATTTGATTCCTTCCTCATGAGTATTTTTTCCCAAAATTAAATTTCAATACAAACAAAAAATCGTTTTCCCACTTACCTTTCTTGGGTATCAATGATTTGAGCAGCATAACGGCATTATCATCACATGACCAAGCATGCATTTTACGATAGCTGTCACGTCCTTTTTCAGTCAACTTATCCCATGGCTTGGGCTTTGAGAGCAACTCCGAAACGGTACCCTGTGAGAGGCCCAAAATATATTTGGCAAAAATCCTCTGGCCAATGTTGTGAACCGACAGCAATTCTCGTACACGCCTTGAGATATGCAATGTATCCAAAGCCTGATTGGCATATTTGTCCATGTTATAACGTAACATCTCTTGCAGTTTGGCTTCCATGGGATCACCTTTGGGTATGAGCGATTCACCCAAACGGCCAGCCATAGAAGTGCCGGGAGGTAGCTGCAAATCTTCGGCAAATCTAAAGTGGCCACGATCTTGAAATTGGAATGGTAGGCCGGGCAAGAAACCATGAGGCAAACCATGGCCATGACCACCACTTAGGGGATGATTGTTGGCCGGGCTGTTATTGTTGTCTTCATAGCTTTTCAAAGAACCATTGAGAGACAATGAGGATTGGTGATGCTGGTGATGATCCTCCGAACGTTGTTGGTCCTGTAGATTGGGGGTACTGGCACTGGAAGCCGTTGATTCGGGATGGTGATGATGATGGCTATTTCCTGCGGTGGCCGATTTATCATGATGATGATCTCCCAGGTGGGGAGGCATTTGCAAATGATGCTGCAGATGATGTTGTGGCGGATAGTGGGCATCTGTTGAACGTAAAGAGGAATTTTGAGTTGCAGTGGTGGTGGGTGTGGAAAAGGTAGAATTAACTAATTGACTAAGCAAAGTTGTGGATGAGGGACCACATGGGGCTGTTGAAGAACCCGGGTGCATTAATGCAGATACAGAAGAAGAGGAGGCGGAAGAGTTGTTGGAAGTGTTGGCATGATGTTGTTGCTGCTGATAATGTTGTTGGACGGCATTTTGTGTTATCATTAAAGGATGTGGAGTTCCAGTTAGCATTTGTTGTTGCTGTTGCTGGTGTTGGCTTTGATGTTGATGATGATAGTGTTGGTGGTAGGCCCCCCTGTTACGCCAATAGTTGTTGACGAGCTCTTCACCCAATAGGGAGCCAAAACGTTCAACATTTTGCTTAAAATTCGAGGAGTTGGTGGAAGAATTATCCTCCTCAGTATTTGGGGTTACTAGATCCAAATTGATGATATTTTCATTGGAGGAGGGGAGTTTTTCTTTGCATTGTTGGTCAACCTCCTCCTCCTCTTCATCATCTAAAATTTCTATTTTTGGCACTTTTGAGGATTCATCTTGTTTGGAGGCCATTTTTGGGGTTTCTTCCATGGCATTTTTATCTGAGCTTGTTGTGGTGGTGTTGGCTTGTAGTATATCTGAAGATGATGATGATGAGGCTTTAAGGTTTTCATCATCCTGGCTTTTCTCCAAAGCTTGGTCTGCAAATTAGTTTTTTTTTTGGAGAGAAGGGGAGGGAAAACAAATATTGAGAATTGTTTGCTTGTAGGTTTAATTCGGGCAAGAAAAAGTGTTTTGTTTGTGTGCAAAGCCAAAAAGGAAAGGTTTTGGAAATTAGAATTTTTTGCCAATTGTTTTGAAGAACAGAAAATTAATATTGAATAGGCGGCCACCATGCATGTAGTATGATTCATTATTGTGATATTGATTTATCTGTCTGCCAGAGATAAGATAGAAGTCATATAGGCACCTCAATTCCAAGGCGCCATGAAACTCAAGAAAAGTAGAAAAAAATCAACAGCCATAAATTAAAGCCACCCACAACAAATGGAGTGACAAAATATAGAAGTAAAGGAATTTAAAATCATATTGTTATTATTATTAACCACACCAATAAAAATACAACACAAATATCAACAACAACAACAACATCAGCCATAAATAGTTTCAGTTCGTAATAATTTTACTTTTGGATTTTTATTTTCCTTGCACCACCACACTCTCTTTGTAGAGGTAGTGGTGAAGATGGAAGATAATAATGAATAAAATTTCTTTGTTTGTCAATTAGGTAAACAACAACGTAAGTAAAGTCAGAGAGAAAATAGTAAAAATAAATAAATTTGCACAATAAGAACAACAAGAACAACAAAAAGAAACTCCAAAAGGAAATCAAAACATGATGTTTGCTTATGATTTGTTGTCACACTGAATAAACGGGTTTTTTTCTGTTCTGTTGTCGTCTGTCTAATGGCGGCACGAACTTACCTTCAGAGTTCTTAAGAGCCTCGGCAGCCACCAAGGCTTTGGTACGCTCCATAAGCAATTCCTGGAATTTATTGGGATCATTATTGCAGGCAGCTGCAGCGGCGGCAGCAGCAGCAATGGCATTCTGTTGGCTTATGGAATCCAATGATAGAGGGGATCTGCAAGAAAGAGGGCGGGAGAAAATTGTTAGTTGTGTTTTTGTTTTAATAAAAATATTAAGATCGTTAAATATTTAAATAAAAAATAATTTTATTTTGAAAATTACATTACAAAAATGTTATATTTAATTAGAAATTTATATTTTTAATATTAGTTTTTTAAATTATTTTTTTTAGTTAGTATTTATATTTTTTAATTATAATTTTAATATTTTAATTTATTTTGTTAACATTATTTTTGTTTTAATTATTTTTGATATATTTTTTAAAGTGTAATTTTATTATTAATATTTTTATTATTTTATTATTTTTTTATTTTTTTTAGTTTTTTTTTTAATTATTTCTTTTAATATTATTTTTATTATTTAATTATTTTTTATACTTTTAAATTATTTTTATATTTTTAAGCATTTTTTAAAGTTTTAAATTATTTTTTTATTACTTTGAAATTTATATTTTTAATTTAAGTTTATATTTTTTATACTTTTTTAAATGGTAATTTTAATATTATTTATTTTTTTATAGTTTTTAAATTATAATTTTAATATTATTTTTATTTTTTTTTAATTATTTTTTTTAATAATTAAAAATATTATCTTTTAATTTATTTTTTTTTTAATTTGTATTTATATCTTTTAATTATAATTTTAATATTTTAATTTATTTTTTTATTAATTAAAAATTTATATTTTTAATATTATTTTTTTTTATTATTTTCATTTTTTAATTATTTTTTGTTTAGTTTTTTTTTAAATATTTTTTAATTATTTCTTTTAATATTATTTTTTTTGTTAATAATTTTTTATGTTATTGAATTATTTTTATATTTTTAAACATTATTATTTTTTTTATTAATTAATAATTTATAATTCGCCGGGATGAAATCATGATATTGGTAGCGATCAGTACATTTTGCAAGCTGTCAGTGCGTTTTGTAAACATTTTTCTCTGCAAAGAGGAAAGTGATGAAGTTAAGCCAATGGGGGAAACTCCAGACTTAGTCAATCATATGATTGAATCTTCAACTAAAACAAAACAAACAAAAAACAGCGAAGGCTCGCGCAAAACGGAATTTTGTAAATAAAATTCCAACGACATACTCACAGGTAACTGTGTTGATGTTATTTCAACTTAACAGAAATCGATGATTTCTTAGTTGAATCGTGCTGTCAGCTTGCAAATATTTTGTTCTGGTGTTTTTTTGGGAAAGCCGAAAAGTGAGCATCATTCTCATTAACATGAGAATACTCGATGCTTAAAGAGTTCAGGTTTTCACTAAAAAATCATCATTTCAAAAACTGAAAAGCCAATTGATAATTCCCTTCGCCGGGATGAAATCATGATATTGGTAGCGATCAGTACATTTTGCAAGCTGTCAGTGCGTTTTGTAAACATTTTTCTCTGCAAAGAGGAAAGTGATGAAGTTAAGCCAATGGGGGAAACTCCAGACTTAGACAATCATATGATTGAATCTTCAACTAAAACAAAACAAACAAAAAACAGCGAAGGCTCGCGCAAAACGGAATTTTGTAAATAAAATTCCAACGACATACTCACAGGTAACTGTGTTGATGTTATTTCAACTTAACAGAAATCGATGATTTCTTAGTTGAATCGTGCTGTCAGCTTGCAAATATTTTGTTCTGGTGTTTTTTTGGGAAAGCCGAAAAGTGAGCATCATTCTCATTAACATGAGAATACTCGATGCTTAAAGAGTTCAGGTTTTCACTAAAAAATCATCATTTCAAAAACTGAAAAGCCAATTGATAATTCCCTTCGCCGGGATGAAATCATGATATTGGTAGCGATCAGTACATTTTGCAAGCTGTCAGTGCGTTTTGTAAACATTTTTCTCTGCAAAGAGGAAAGTGATGAAGTTAAGCCAATGGGGGAAACTCCAGACTTAGACAATCAATAATTTATATTTTTAATATTATTTTGAAAATTACATTACAAAAATTGTATATTTATTTAAAAATTTATATTTTTAATATTATTTTTTTAAATTTATTTTTTTAATTAATATTTATATTTTTTAATTATAATTTTAATATTTTAAGTTATTTTTTAATATTATTTTTATTTTAATTATTTTTATTTTTTATTATTTTTGATATATATTTTTTAAATTTTTTCTTTTATTATTATTTTCATTTTTTAATCATTTTTTATATTATTGAGTTATTTTTATATTTTTATGCATTTTTTTAAATTTTTAAATTATTTTTTATTAATTAATAATTTATGTTTTAATATTATTTTCTGAATTATTTTTATTTTTTAATAATTTTGTTATATTTTTTAAATTATTTTTTTTATAATTAAAAACTTATGTTCTTTAATTAATTTAAATTATAATTTCAATATTATTTTTTTTAATTATTTTTTTATATTTTTAAATTATGTTTTTATTTATTTTTTAATATTATTTTTATTTTTTTTATTATTTCTTTTAATATTATCTTTATTTTTAATTTTTTTTTATATTTTTAATATTATTTAATATTCTTAATATTATTTTCTGAATTATTTTTATTTTTTAATAATTCTTTTCAATTATTTTTGTAATAATTAAAAACTTATGTTTTTAATTGATTTAAATTATTTAAATTATAATTTTAATATTATTTTTTAAATTATGTTTTTATTTGTATTTATTTTTTAACACTATTTTTATTTTTTAATTATTTCTTATATTCTTTCTATTTATTTTTTTATTATTTCTTTTTATATTATCTTTATTTTTAAATTAATTTTTTTAATATTTTTTAAATTAATTTTTCACTTTTTAAGCATTTTTAAAATTTTAAATTATTTTCTTATTAATTAATAATTTATATTTATAATATTATTTTTTGAATATTTTTTTTTAATTATTTTTTATATTTTTTAAATTATAATTTTAATATTATTTTTATTTTTTTATATTTCTTAAATTATGTTTTTATTTGTATTTATTTTTTAATATTATTTTTATTTTTTAATTATTTTTTATATTCTTTCTAATTATTTTTTTATTATTTCTTTTAATATTTTCTTCATTTTTAAATTATTTTTAATATTTTTTAAATTAATTTCTTACCTTTTAAGAATTTTTTAAAATTTAAAATTATTTTTTTATTACTTAGAAATTTATATTTTAAATTTAAATGTATACTTTTTGAAATTTTAATTTTAATATTATTTATTTTTTAATATTTTTTTAAATTGTGATATTAGTTTTATTTTTTATATATTTTTTCAATTTTTTATATTTTTTTTTATTTTTTATAAATTTTTTTTTAATTTTTTTTTTATTTTTTTAATAATTAAAAATTTATGTTTTTAATATAATTATTTTTGTTTAATTATTTTTATTTTTTTGATTAATTTTTATATATTTTTTTTAAATTATGGTTTTAGTTTTTAGGTGATTTTTTATTTTTTTTTTAATTATATTTTTATTTTTAATTACTTTTTATGTTCTATCAAATTAATTTTTTTAATTTTTTTTTATTAATTAAAAATTTAAATTTTTTATATTATTTTATTAATTGTTTTATTTGTTTAATTATTTTTTTCAAATATTGCTTTTATTTTTTATATATGTATATATTTTTTTTAATATTTTTAATTAAAAAATCATATATTTCAAATATTTAAATTTTTTATATATATTTTTTAAATTATTATTTTTTTTATTTTAAAAAAAAAAAACTCTAATTTTCTTTTCCCCTATTCTTTGTCTCTTTACATTACTTACTGTGTTTCCTTTTTGACTTTAATGTAATCCTTTTCCGTTTCCGTGGCATTGTTGGCATTTTGATTTTGTTCATTGTCATTGTTGTTTTCTTTGTCCAAATCTTCTTCATCGTCTTCGTCGTCGTCGTCATTGTCATCACAGTTATTAGTTTCCACCACTTTCTCCACTTCGTGATCACTTTCCACGTCATCATCATCATCATCGTCGTCGATGACCATTTGTGTGGTATTGGAGGTGGTGGTTGTGGCTGTACTACTATTTTCGGCGGTTTTTGTTTCCATTTGTTGTTGTTGTTTTTGGGATTTAATTGCCTCCTGTAAAGCTTCATTGATTTGCTCCTTATCCAATTTGGCTTCCAAACGTTCAATGTGCTGGCGTTTGGCTTCCAAATGTTCTTCCAGGCGATGGATTTGTACCAAATGGGATTGTTCAATGGCTCTTAAACGTTTAACTTCTTCAAATAAGGCTTTAATCTGGAAGAAGAAGAACAAGAAAAGAAGATATTTAATAAAATTTTCAACATTTTTCCAATTAATAAGTTTTTGCGAAGATAACAAAATCACTCCTTTATAAAATTAAATTTAATGAGACAACTTTGTGGTGGGGATATACCACCACCCACACACCCACCATTACAACAACCTCAAATCACATCTTTCACATATGCTGTCATTAAGTTAAAAAATTCCAAACAAAACTTTGTCGTTGTCTGTGTTAGTTACCCCCTTTAGGATTTATTGAAAATTTTTGGCAATTATCATATTTTCATTATCAAACAAAGAACAACAACAAAAGCATTTTGAAAATTTGTTTAGCAGAGTCTACCTTGAAAGTTATGTAGCCGTCATACCAAGCAGCCCATATGAGCCTCCTTTTCCTAATAACCATGATTTTGTTACCCTTATGTTATAATTTTATTAAAAAACAACTCTCCGCCCCGTATTTCCTCGTTCTATTGTCTGCTGGCAAGTTATTACCTTTGCGCTCCTTAATGTATGCTACACACACCGCACCAGTTTCATAATTTCTTAAAGATTTGTTTTGAATTTAACCACAAAAGAGTGGTTGCTGTTGTTGTTTTTATAGTTATTACTGTAAAGAATTTTTCGATAAGGTAGACAATTGTCTAACCGGAAGCATATACATCTTTAGCCCAGAAGGCCTAAAAGTATGTTGTAAGTTTTTTTGTTGTTGTCTGTTTTTTCATTAAATATTTTAACAACAAAAATTGCAGAGATATGGGTAATATGTGTTGATTTTTATGATGGTAATTTTGGGAAGGCAATCAATTAAGTTTTATTTGGAGAAAGAGAGGAGGATTGATTGCATTTAATAACATTTTTGGGCATATTTTTAGGCAGTGTTTTAAGATTTATACTTAAATTGGCATGAGTCTCAAAAGTTACATTGAATATAACAAAAAATATTTAAATATATCCAAGAAAGTGTAAAAATCAGTATTTCGAGAGAGAGTGATGATACTTCAAGACATTTTGGGCATACTTTTAGGCGGTGTTTTGTGAATTATACTTCAATTGACTTTTTCAAGAAAAGTGACAGGAAATGTTACAAAAATACTATTTAAGAATGTCCAAAAATTGTAAAAATCTGTATTTTGAGAGAGATTGCATTTCATCAAATTTTGGGCATATTTTTAGGCAGTGTTCTGTAATTTACACATCAATTGGCCTTTGCCAGAAATGTTGCAGGAAATATTAAATAATATTTAAAAATATCAAAAAAAAAAAAAATAATAAAAATTGGTATTTTGACTTTTTAGTTTCTATAAAAAATGCTGCCAAGTTGCCTGTTAAAAATGGGAAAAAATCAGTTTTTGTAGAGTTTTAATTTTTTTTAGTTTTCTCCTTCTCTTCTGAAAATAATTGTTCTAATTTACATTTATTTCTAAACGCCGTGCATTGCTGATTTGAAAATTTTGGATGCAAGTGCTGCCAAGTTGTAGTTTGTAAGTTTGTGCATAATAATTTTAGCATTTTTTAAATTATTTTTATAGTCCTTTGCTTAGAATAATAATTATACTTCTTTCCCCAAAGATGCGAATTCAAAAAAGTGGTGCCAAGTGTATTTTTAAAAATATGAAATAACGTTTTCCATATTTTTTCTGTAGTCCTTTCTTAAATTTGAGAGCTTCGTACCCACAATGGGAAACATGATTTTAAATTTTTAGAAAAAAGTGATGCCAAGATAATTTTTATAAAATAACAAATAGAGTTTTTTCTTAGTTTTTCCATAATTCTTTCACATTACTGAGTACGTTGACTATTACACAGAATGTCGGGTCCTTAGAGGGTATTTTTCAAAAGAATGCTGCCAAGTTTTTACATAAAATTACAAATAATCACGGCACGGCGCATCCTCAAACTTCTTTGTAGTATATCCGTTAATGTTTCACTAGGAAATATGATCCTGATATCTATTTTGCGGAAAAGTGCTACCAAGTTTTTATATTTTTACAATAAAAATTGCATATTTCATTTACTTTAATCGGAAAACCTTATGATTTAAAATCCTTGTTGTATATCCATTAATGTTTCACTAGGAAATATGATCCTGACATCCATTTTGTGGAAAAGTGCTACCAAGTTTTATTTTTTATAATAATAATTGAATATTTTATCTACTTTAATCAGAAAAACTTGTGATTTGGAGTACTTTCTTTGACTGAAAATTTGTAATGCTTACAAAAATGCTGCCAAGTTTAGCTTACGCATTTTATATGATAATTTTGATATTGGGAACATAAAATCTTAATTTTTTCCCAAATAATCATTGAATAAAAGGCTTTCTTTGCTTTAAATTGCCTCGGGCATACCAAAAATGCTGCCAAGTTGCCTTTATTAAAGTTAAAAGTATATTTGATGGTCTTTTTATAAAGGACATATCATTTATCCCGCTTCTCTTTAATATTTCTAATAACAACCTGCTGTTTTTGTTGCCTAAACTTGCCAACCTCCCCATAAATTATGATTTTTAGCTTGGTGTGCTTCTCCCCCAACCCCCCAATCTTTCATTCAATCATTCGAATTTACCACCTTTAGACAAAAATGAAAACAATATTTCAAATTAATAGTTAAAATTCGTATTGCCATTGATTAAAAAAATGGTTGGCCATTGAAGAAAATTATTCTCCTGATGCCAAAAGAATAGAAGAAGATGACGGACTCCTTGGTGGCCAAAGGCAAGAGTTATGGTTGGATGGTAATCAAAACTTTCAGAATGAAATCAACAAGAAATTCATTAATAATTGGCATTTTGTTACTATGTATTTGAATATTCAATTTCATTGGCATAATGCCGCTGTTCTAGAAATGAGGAGAGAAATAAAATTGTACTGGTGGTGTTACTAAGACAAAGATCCTTTAATTCATATTTAAATACAAGAAAGACCAAAACAAAAGTCATTGATTGTTTTGATTATTTGCAGGGAAATATTTCATTGAGTCTGCTGAATTTGACATTGCCTTCCTTTGGCAATTGATGAGGAAAGTTTAAAATCTTTTACCGAGGATGGAGATGAAGATATTTTTGATTGTCTATAAATAATTACTTGAGAAGTTTGTTCAAAAAGAAAGGGGTTGAAATAAATTTGATTTTTAAATCATGGATTGATGGTCGTGTTTATCTTTCTTTTCCAGACAGTGGAATGGAAAGTTGTTACTTCTCCTCTACCTTTGATTAATTATGGAAAAAAACCTACCCTAATTCTCTACACACATGTCTCTGTTTATTGTTAAATGCTACCTTTAATTTCCCAACCCCCAATAATAATAAGAAGGTATCTATGCTAATGAGTAGCATTGCCTTTATTAGTTATACTTCGTTAAAGTTTTCTTTCCTTCCTTAATGTATGTCATACATGGCTTTTTATAGGTTTTTAATTCAAATAATTGCAGTTTATTGCTTTGGCAACATTTTATTGTTTATTGGCAATAATCATATTAAGCTACATACACCCTCTCTCTTTCTCTTCCCCCCTTTTATTTATGCTATGGAAAAAAATTACCATAAAACAAAAAATTATTATCATTGATTTAAATGTGTAGTTGACAACTTTTGCCTTGTGTGGTGGAATACATATGAATTTATTGATCAACTTTACATATGTGTCATATACACACACACAGAGACATGGCCATAATTTCCTAGAATTATTGCGTAAAGACACGCAAAAAGCCTAGAAGTATACTATTTGGCGTTGATGGTAAAACTTGCGCCTATGGGGTTAGGCAAGGTTTTAGTTTGATTTGCAAGAACTTCAAATAGAGTTGTTGTTTCGAAAATGCGAATAGGTTAATGATAATAAGTACGTATTACTAGTCATAAACTAATATATCAATGACAGTTTGACAGTTGTTAGAAAGAAAACGAAAGCTATAAGTCATTTTTTTGTGATTTGATTTATGGGAGTTAAGGAAAGAAACTTTGTTAAGGGTAATTATGGAATTAATTACAAAATGTCAGTAATAAAAAAATGAAAAAAAAACTTTTAAAACTTAGGAAGCACCATAAGTCCACATTTTACATATAAAATATAATTATTCCTTAATTATTAATTTTTTGTTAATTTTTAGGCCATTTGGAGGAGTTTCAAGTTTCATAGAATTTTAATTTTATACCTATTTAAAACTTTTTATATTTTTTTTAACCTCAAACAAAGATGTTTAGACTTTGAAACTTGGTAGCACCTTTTGCAAAATTTATGATAATCAAAGAAATCTTAATTTTTATTTTATTCGCATTTTTTTCTACAATTTATGTAGTTTTTTTATAATTTTTTAACCTCTGGTATCTTGGGTTAGACTTTAAAACTTGGTAGCACTTCTTGCGAAATCCAGGTAAATTAAAAAAAAATAATTTTTATATTTTTGTAATTTTTTATAATTTTTATAATATTTTTAACCTAAAATACCATGTTTTTTGCTTTGAAAGTTGGCAGCACCTTTTTGTAAATTTCATCATAATCGAAGGAATTTTAATTTTAATTTTTTTGTATTTTTTCTATAATTTCTTTAATATTTTTTATACTATTTTAACTTTAAATACCTTAATTTAGACTTTGAAACTTGGCAGCACCTTTTGCAAAATTTAGGAAAATCAAAGAAATTTGAATTTTTATTTTTTCCTATTTTTGCCTTTAATTTATTTTATACAAAATATTGGCATTTCAACTTTGAAAACACTCTTAAATTTTATTTTATTTTTCTAACCCAAAAACAACCCCTTCTCAAATCGTCAGCACTTGACCAAAAAGGCAATAATTCTGTTTTATAATTGCTAGATATGACCATTGGCAGTGAAATAACGAGGAGGAGGAGGAGAAAGATAGGCAAGTGGTCAGTATTTCCTTTATTTTATGAAATCATTGATTTATTAAAAAATCCCCACACTCTCTCCGCTATTTCAGAGCGAATGCTTGGTTATCTTAAAACACAAATATAAACCCCTTTGAATTCTAGCCAAACCCACCATCGAAAATGACACACAAAAAGGAATTGATCCTTTTTTTGTTAAATAAAAAGGGAACTCTCAATTCCAAACAGAAAAACAAAACAAAAAAAAATGGTTACAAATTTATTAAAAATCCTTTTTTAGAACACAAAAAAAAAACAACACATATGAGAAAAAGTTCATCCCAAACCCCCCTTAACTACAATTTCAAAATTTATCAAAACCAAAACTGGACATTGGCATTTTTGAATGATGGTCATTTGTTTTCGTTTATTTTTTTTTTGTTTTGCTTGGACCCCAAAAATTCATAATTTCCAAAAGTAAAATCGAAATTATTTGAAAATAGTCGAACAGGGATGGGATCTTGGGATGCTAAGCCTTTGGAAAAAAAACAGCAACCCTTTTTGGCGTAACAAAAGAAACCTGACAAGGTTTCCAAAAAATATTTTACATATAAAACCGATTTGTAATTAACAAAATTGCCAAGCAGCCACTCAAACTCATCAAAGTGTTAACCCATCCCCACCCCTCCAAAACCCCCAACGAAAACGTATAATTCATTATAAAATTACAAATACTACAATAAAAGAAACAATACACATCTCAAAGTATTGGCAACACAAAATTCGCCTGCACAACAACAACAACAATTTGGAATAATTTTTCAGTGAAAAAGTTGACTCCTGCCACCCATATACAAATGACAGACAGAATATAGAATATCTAAGGATGTAGCCTTGTGGCATATCTCAGTAGACATAAAGGAAGAATTTACAGACCAAAAAGCAAAATGGGCTAAGTCAACATATTGAAATGTAATTTTAAATTGCAATATAAAGCAAAAGTTTAGCGGATTTGAGATTAAGAGACATAGATGACATTTTTTTTTTTTGAAAAATAATATATTAAGTCTCATTAGTCTGAAATTCCATTGATTTTTGAATTTATTTCACAAGCAGCATAAGGCTTTTTATATTTTTAGTTTAAAGCCTATTTTGTTGGCTTTCTAAAACTAATTTGCTTTTTAAAATCGGAGCCATAGTCTAGAAGTTACAACAATTTTTGTAAAATAAACCAATAATTAATAACACTTATACGCACTAGAGAACGGAAAATAAAAATCCCCATAACTACCACACTATGGCATGGATTTTAAATATCAAATCAGTTTTGGAAAGCTGAGGAGAAGGCTGATAATCAAAAATTAAATCATTGAAAAATTTTCTCGAATTTCATTTTAGAAATTGAACTACAATTTGTTTCCATTTAATTTTATTTATATTTTTTTTAAGACTTAACCCTTTTTCCCTAAAAATTAGTGTGCCGAACAAAATCAAACAATAAATAATCAACACATTCGGCACACGTATAAACGCACACACACATACACGCTAACATAATCAGCCATCACCAATACTAAGGGACCCTTAAAAAATGCATCATTTGCTTGGCATGTATGTGAAAGATGAACGAGAATATTGACTAACTCTGGGACAGCATAAACATTGAGCAGCATAGTATGTAGCATACTTTTGGCCTCTTGGCCCCCCCGTATAAATAAAAAAACAACAACAAAGCCCAATGAATACGGAGAATCCTTAGATCCTTACTACTCTACTCTATAGTACCTCAAAGGAATTAAAATTCATTCGTGCATAAAAAATCGTAAAAATATAACAACAACAATAAACAACATTGTCGTCGTCACAACAAAACATTTTGCCGCAGACTTGAAACTCACACACACACATACATATGTAAAACTAAAGACGGTACTGACTGACACACATGTGTGTATGTTTAGCTAATACCAAGTCAAAAAGGGTTAAATTATGATGTTCGGTTTTGGATTCTAATGAGCAGCAATACCAAGGAAGAGGCACTCAAGCCACCATCAGTGACATTAGCAGCAGCCGCTGACGCCACTGTTAACTAATTTCCATGGCAAGAGCAGGAAGTTAAGTAAGGGAAACACAAGGCACACTCGCCCACCATCCATCCAGCCAAAGACAAAAACTTTGCCATGTGACAAATATCATTGATTTCTGATTGTTGTTTGGCCAAGCAAAGAAGTAGGCTTTGAATTGTCTTTGTTTGTGTGGAGATAAACAGTGAGTAGGAGGAGGAGGCGGGGGTGAAGAGGCTGTAGGTAAAGGATTTCGTAGATATGTAAATTTTCCAATTGTAATGGGTGCCATTGAAGTAAGCTACTTGTGTCTTTGCTAAGAATTTAGAATTTTAATGTGTCTTTGTGTGTGTGTGTGTATAAATAACGCCTAAAAGCAGTCAGCAAGCAAAAATACCCTTTTGTTTATTGCCTTTCCAGCCTAAAAATGTACGTACGCTGTATTGTGTTATAAAATGATTACATCTCATTGCAAAAGCTTCGATTCGATTTCAAATGGGGGTTTGTTTTTTATTAATTAAGTTGAATATAAAATTATTATTTATGCAAATGGTTTTGTTAGATAGAATGATGAAGAACAAGCAGAAGAAGAAGAGCTTCTATGGAAATGATGAAATGAATGAGAGAGTGACTAACTGACTGGTCTATGAAAGGCAATATATTGAGGTACAGTTGAAACAAAATGTGGTTAAAGAATGGGAATTTATTGGGAAAAATTGAAGGTTGGGTGAGGTTTGGTATTTTACCTAAGATCAAGGAAACCTCGAAGAATTCAATAATTTGTTGAAACAAAAATTTTGGATAACTTGTAAATACCTAGAGATATATCAAAAGAGTTTGGGAAATTAATTTTAATATGCCTTATAAATAATATAAATTGTTAAATAGCCTTGAAGGATGCTGATCGTGTTCCAATGGCCAGTTGAATCCAACAAGTCGAAAGCGATTGTATCAGGAATTCATTGGCAATATTTCAGACAATTTTTGGAAGATTCTCCAAACTTTAGTTCTTACGTTTGGTTACACTGGGTTTATTAAAGCCTTTTGAATAAAAAAATCAATAGATAACAGGATCGGAAATATATTAATGTTCTTTTTGGGTTCCCTCAGGAATAAGATGGCTCCAATATTTTTTTTCTTACACAAAATTTTGTATTTTTCATAAGTACATGGAGATATCTTTATATAACTTTAGAAAATTAATTTTAAGATAATTTTTAAGTAATAAAAAATTATTACATGAGCCTGGTGGGTCCCCCAGATGTCCCAAGAGGCTGTTGCATAAGAAAACTGGCAAGCAAATGAATTTGAAATTCAATGGCAATGTTTCACACAATTTTTACAAAAATTTCAAAACTTTTAGGCTTAATTTAATTTACACAGGGTTCCATGAAGCCGTTTAAATAAAAAAATCAATTGATTAAAGTCAAAAAAGTATTCCAGTCTCCTTCTTACTTACATTGCCCCTTTAGTAATAACCCCCTTAAAGTTACAAATATTGAAAAATCATGTTACCATCTTTTTTGATTTGTGCGCGATTTGTTTTTTTTTTTCTTTCTGTTAAACAAACTTTTGAGTTATTAGAAAGTTATCAAAATAGCTTAACCCCATCAAAATTGTCTGGCAAGGAAAGCAAGGAAAACCACTTATAATTTCATTTCAATATTTTTTGGCTGGCAGTTGTTTTTTCTATCTGTCTATTTATGCCACGCCAAGGTATTAAGTTAACGGTTAAAAGTCAAGGATTACATGGCGAAATCATGTGTAGAGATAGCTGGAGATACATATCCTTGCCTTACGTTGTCCTCCAGTCAATGGCTCTTAAAACAAAAGAATAATCATTGAATGTTAAGTTTAAATGGTAGAAAAAAAAACGCCAGGGCAGGAAGGAAGCCAAAGGAAGGTTACCGACATTAGATAAAGCCAGCCAGGACATCAAGAAGGGGTTTTTATTAAAATATTTTTTTGCAAGATTTTTTATTTGTATGGCAAGCAAATATCATTGCCAAAAAAAGGACAATTCAATGTGATGTGTTACGTTTTTTTATTTGGTGGCATATCTTTGCTTTTAAAATATATCTATTTTTTGGCTGTAATAAAGTAAAGGAAAAGGCTAACAACTTCCCAGGGCCCTCTTTCCTCGCTCTCTCTCTCCTCTTCTTTCGCTAGATTGTGGCATTATTACTTTTTGGTTTTTGCAGACAATTTTTGTTTGTGCTCATCAACCGTATAGGTACATCCTTTACTCATAAATTATTGTCTAGACTATGATTTTAACCATTTTTGATTATGATTTGGAAAGGTTTTTTTTGTTATTATTTTGAGAAGGAACGACGACCACACATCCATCTGGCCATTACCCAGTTTACTTCAAATTGTAAAAAAAAACCAGGGAACATACGCGCGATATCATATCAATGGGAAAAGCTCTTTGTTGTCCTTTGTTAAGCAACAACCTAGGACACATAACAAAAAAAGGATTATTGCTCATCAAAAAAAAAGGACATCACTTGGTAAGATGGTTTTGAGAAGCTCTCCTATGGACGAACTAGGTGGCAGGGGTAGTAAGCCAATTTTTATTTATAAACAAATATAAATGAATGTCATATTTGAGAGCATTGATGTTCCCCAAAGAGCAGCAGCAGCCCAAAGACTCTGGATGGCTGGCAAATGTTTGGTTTGTTAAAAGTTTAACGAATTAGAAAATATGAAAAACTGTATTTGTATTCCATTTGGATGGACATTTTAGGAAAAATTGATTATAAAACAAAAAACCGTGGGGTTTTTTGTTAATTGCCATTACTATTTCTTTTTCTCCGTTTTGGCAAATAGGAAAATTTAAATCACAATTTAAATCCTTTTCCCTTTTTAGGGGAATTTGTTGCATTTTTTGTTTGGTTTTTTTTTCATGGGATCCTTTCATTTCTGGCCCTTAAGTATTTGCATATTTGTTATAAATACTCTTAGGAATTATATGCTTGTTATGTTTTGTATTTTTGTAACATAAAATAATAAGTAAACATTGTATACATATTTTTTTGTTGCCATACATATTTGAACTGCTCTTCAGAAACAGCAGCAGCTGCTGGCAGCAGTATCAGCAGCACAGAGAGACAAATATCTTTGTTGCAGCAGTAAAAAAAAACTGAATTCCTAGTTGCCATTTTTTGTACAAGCTATTGCGATTATTTGCTTGTCACACACCACCAACAACAATGACAGGATCCCAGGCATCCATATATATTCTATTGTTGTTGTTGCATTTTGTTGTTATATTATTTATTTGTTTGCATATTATTTCGTTACAACTTTTGTTGGATTTTTTTTTATTTGATAGACAATTGTCATCTGGGGAGAGGCGGCGAGGGCCCACCATCGCCATCGTCATTGTTTGTTTGCTCTCACATCCATCTGTACAGTTTTGCTGTACATATGTCCCATCATTATTTCAATGTAGAAAAAAAAGAAAGGTAACACAGAGAGGTAACAATCCAGTTCATGGCATTTTTTTCTATGGCATTGCAGTTCTACTTCCAAAGGCCTCTAGGGTACACTTGTTAACACACACACACACACCCAACAAAATCATATTCAAATAAAATATGAAAGAAAGAATAACAACAAAAATTTATAGAAATTATTTTGTAACAAGAATGGAACCCAGAGAAAAAACCTTCAAAATTGAATCAAAAATGAAAATATGAGAAAAAAAGGCGATTTTTGAACCCAAAAGCCTACTTGTGGACCTATCAGGGTTTCAGGAGACCATTCATGTACTCAAGATTCCCTATTGTAATAATGGAAAAGATAAAGTTTTAATATTCCACAGGAATCAGCATGTGACCTTTCGTTTTGCAAACGACTGGGTTCAGAGACCCACATCTTTTATCTTCATATAGGCAAGCAAGTATTGATCTAACAAAGAGTCTGTTTTTGAAAATAGTCCCCCAAAAGACCTTTATGGGTATTCTAAGGACCCAGGGGAATCAAATTCCAACTTAAAACTTGTCATTATGTTGCTTAGTTTGTGAGATATCTTGCCAAGGAATTCCTAATTGTTTACTTAATGAAAACTTGATTTCAAGGGCCTGTGGGCCTTTCCCAGGGCCATCTAGGGTCTTGAAATTTTTAGTATTTTTTACCACACTTCCCAGAAGTTTTAATCTAAAGCGTAGTAACTATATCTCAATGTGTTGACAAGTTATCATCAAATTGATTCTGTTCCTGAAACCCAGGATGGCCAATGTAATTAAGACACTAGTCCCCAACACATTATTTTTCCAAAAGTAGGCAAATAGACTCGAATAAAGGCTAGTTGGATACTCTACGGACATAGGGGAATCAAATGCAAGCATATAAGTCATAATTATGTACCTAAATTTCTGAGATATCTTGCCCAAGAATTCCTAATTGATTTGTTAACCAAATCCTGATTTCATGGGCCTATGGGACTCTACCGGGACCAGCTAGGATCTTTAAAAATTTAGTATTTTTCACAACACTCCTAAGTAGTAATAATCCAAAGCATGGTTAAGATATCTAAAGGTGTTGACAAGTTATCATCAAATTGATTCTGTTCCTGAGACCCAGGATGGACAGTGTGATTAAGACACTAGTCCCCAAAACATGATTTTTCCAAATGTAGGCAAATAGACTCGTATAAAGGCTAGTTGGGTACTCTACGGACCTAGGGGAATCCAATTCAAGCAAACAAGTTTTTATTACACTGCTTGGTTACTGAGATATCTTGCCCAAGAATTCCTAATTGATTTGTTAGCCAAATTCTGATTTCATGGGTCTATGGGCCTTTACCGGGACCATCTAGGGTCTTGAAAACTTTAGTATTTTTCACAACACTCTTAAGTAGTAATAATCCAAAGCATGGTTAAGATATCTAAATGTGTTGATAAGTTATCTTCAAATTGATTCTGTTCCTGAGACCCAGGATGGACAATGTGATTAAGACACTAGTCCCCAAAGACATTATTTGTTCATAAGTTGGCAAATATACTCTAATAAAGACTAGTTGGACTCTCTACGGACCTAGGGGAATCTAATTCAAGCAAAAAAGTTTTTATTATGCTGCTTGGTTTCTGAGATATCTTGCCCAAGAGTTCCTAATTGATTTGTTAGCCAAATCCTGATTTCATGGGTCTATGGGACTTTACTGGGACCATCTACGGTCTCCAAAAATTTAGTATTTTTCACAACACTCCTAAGAAATAATAATCCAAAGCATTGTCATGATATCTAAATGTGTTGACAAGTTATCTTCAAATTGATTGAGTTCCCAAGAGCTAGGTTGGCCGTTGCATTTTGAATTTAGTTATGGTACAAATTCGCACACAATTTTTCTGTAAGTATTTCAATTATTTGGGATAATATATCCATATGGAAGCTTTCAGGGTCTTCAAATAAACTATTGTGATCAGTTTAAAACATCAAAGTCTTCAATATCTGCAATATTTTGTGAGATATCTTTGCAAAGAATTTCTAATTGATTATTACACAAGTGTTCGGCTTCAAAGTTACATATTTCATTTTGTGCCTTGCCTAGGGCCTTGAATTTGTTTCTATTTTTAGTTAAACACCTCAGAAATATTTTTTTACAATTTTAAAATGTCATATCTATGTATTGACAAGTTATCGATAGTTTTGAGTGAATGATTGTCTACGATCATAGATGTTTTCTGATTTCAAATCTCCCCAGGCCACCTTAGAAAATATTTATATGTTTCCATTTGTATGTTGTAAATTTTCCTCTATAAATTTTATCATTCTTTTGTATTACAACCCTTTGTTATTTGTTTTGTGATATCCTTGTCTTTAATATTGTTTGCATTTAAGTTATTGGCCCATTAAATGCATGTCATTGGCCACGATTAAAGCGACAATAATAACAACAACAGCACCACATGAGTAACAGCAGCTGAAAAAAAACGCTCATATGTGTGTTTCCACAAAGAGGCTAAAGACCCAAACTGTTAAATGGAATCAATGGAAATGTTATAAAGCCATGCGAAATCATAATTAATGCGACGAACGCAAAACAAAATCAATAAATGTTTTACAAGGTAGAGAAATCGTCGGGGAGGGTAGGGAAATATATTTCCTCAAACCTAGAAAAAAAATATTTAAAAATTATTTATTTCTCTAAATAATTTTTAACATTTAAAAATTTATTTATTTGTATAGAGATATAATTTTTAAATATTTTTTTGTGGGTTTTAGTTAATATATTTCCGTTTAATTTTTGTTACTACTTTCAAACATTTCCCTTCTTCCTAAAATCGAAATATCAGGACTAATTAATTGGTGAAAAATGTAATTGAAAAAAATTAAATCATGTCTGGACCAGACAAATTTTCGTCATTAAAAACCACATACTTTGTAAGGATTTCAATAAGATAACACTAACGGACAAAAGTGGACAACAAAATTGAACAAAATAAATTGAAAAAGAAAATTTATTTCAAATGGAAACCTAAGAAAAAAAGTTTTAAATTTTAGCTGGAATATTTTCCCATTTTAAAGAGAAAAATAAGGGAACTTATTGCCTTCACTGTAACCAAAACTAAGGGTAACATTTTATGGGCGCAAAAATGTGCAGGAAAAAGAACTAAAAAGGAACTCAAAGCTGATTTAATTACGGCAACGGACTATTAAATACCACCAGCATTTCCGTTACAGCAAAAAATCATACAACATGATGGAACAGTGACAGCCAAACAAGTGGAGTTGGGAACAGAAAAAAAATCGATTAACCAAAAAGAGATTAAATGCAATAGCACTAAAAGTAAATGAGCAGCATTACTAACTTAAGTTGATAAAGAGAATCATTTTTTTTTTTTTTTTTGAAGAGAAATTAATTATAAAACGATTTTTTAATTAAATAACATGAAACATTGTGGGTGGAAAATTTGCCATAAAATGTCCCATAAAAATTCCAATAAAATTCAATATTAAATCATAATTTCGTTATTTATTAAAGATTCTATCAACCTTTTTATGTTCTTATTGCTTCGTGTGTATTTTTTGTGTGTGTGATAAATTTATGAAAATTTATAATTTATGATGTCGAATTTTGTGGTATAAAATTGTTCATTATTATTTAGAGAAGGAGGCAGAGATGGATATATATTATAACATAAAATATATTCCCAGACATTTCATGTCGAGGTTAATTTTCATCAAAACAAGCAAACAAATTTTCCAAATATTTTCGATTTGTTTATGTCGAAGAAGATATCATAAAAATATAATTTATATTATTGGTCCCCAAAAACAAGAAAGACGCATTTTGTTGTTGTCTTAAAAATAAAGCAACAACAAAAAAATGGAAATTTTTTGCGGTAAATCTGTGCTATGTTAAGAATTTCATTAAATAAACCATGAACAAATCATAATCACTTTATATGAATGATGAAAAGAAAAAACAAAACCGTAAATGATTTATGACAAAATAAATAGGTGAAAGAATATGAATGCAAAAGGAACAAAGAAAAGATAAAAAATTAAAGGAAAATATGGTGTATGCAAAATAAATATTAAAAAGAAATTTTTTATAAAATTTCCATCGTTTTACCTTTCCAAGTCCAAAACTTTTATAAAAATAAAGCTACAAAATTATGAATAAAAATAATTAAAATATTTACAACTGATTCAATGTTTTCTCTTGTCCACCCTCCCAAAATAATGAATTAAAATTATTCAAATATTTTCAACTGATTCAATGTTTTTTTATTGATTTTATGCTGTGAATCTTTTTCCAATATTTTCTTTTGCGTCTAGAGAAAAATCACAAAAAAAAAAAACAAAAACACAAAATAAAGTTACAAAATAATGAATTAAAATTATACAAATATTTTTAACTGATTCGATGTTGTAAATTGATTTTATGCTGTGAATCTATTTCCAATATTTTCGTTTGTGTCCAGAGAAAAAAATACAAATCTATTTATTGTATTGAGACATTATCACAAAAATATTACTGGACATTCATGAGAGAATAAGAAAAAAAAATAAATTTTTGTAAGGCTTTAGATGGTCCCGGTCAAGACCTATGGCCCACCTTTTTTACTTTTCCAAGTCTAAAACTTTTATACAAATAAATCTACAAAATTATGAATTAAAATAATTAAAATATTTACAACTGATTCAATGTTTTCTTTTGTTCCCCTCCCGATTAAAATTTCCACTTTTTTTACTTTTCCAAGTCCAAAACTTTTATACAAATAAAGCTACAAAATTATGAATTAAAATAATTATAATATTTACAACTGATTCAATGTTTTAAATTGATTTTATGCTGTGAATCTATTTTCAATATTTTGTTTTGCGTCCAGAGAAAAAAAACACAAATCTCTTTATTGTATTGAGATATTGTCACAAAAATATTTCTGGATCTTCATGAGAGTATAAGGAAAAAATATAAATTTCTGTAAGGCTTTAGATGGTCCAGGTCAACCTATGACCCACCTTTTTACTTTTCCAAGTCCAAAACTTTTATACAAATAAAGCTACAAAATTATGAATTAAAATACTTAAAATATTTACAACTGATTCAATGTTTTCTTTTTGTCCCCCACCCAATTTAAATTACTTTTCAAAACATATTTTTGCTTCGATTGCTGCTAATAGAAATGTTTTGAATTTCCTTTCAAGCCTATAATTGATTTTCAAACGCCCACACATTTTGTATATGTTGCAGTCATCAAAGACTTAAAGAGCCAATTGACATTTGAAAATGAAATCAAACATTTTGTCTATATAGATATTGAAAATCACTGTCTACATACACACATACATGCAGCAAGATGTTGTTAGATGACAAATTTACACAAATTTTCATTTAGCCAAAGAAAATCGAAATAAACAAAAAACAAAACAAGAACAAGATCTGTAAGTAGAGTGTTAAAATTGATGAAGACATTTTCGACATTTTTCACGCCATTGAGCTGGTGCTGACTGCTGCAGCAAACATTGACTATTTAGACATTGCGTTATAGTGAATGTTATATTGAATGTTCTGCTTTGGATTTTATTTTACAACCCACCGCCAGTGGCAGCCAACCAACCAACCATGTGTCTAGCATATGCTTTTGCCTGCCTGGCTCGATGGCTGTAGAATCTATATTAATTTTGGTTTGGCTTCCCATAAGAATTGCATGATTGAACGATTTTAATATCTGAGAAAAAGTATTCAATATTTTCTTCTTTGGGTGGTTTATTTGGGTATAGCATCGAAAAGAGATCCTAATGATTTGAAACAAATTATTAAAAAGATTTATTGATATTTTTTTTATTGGCTATGCTCTGCTCTACTGTCTGTAGTTGGTGTATGATGTGTCAATTTGGTGTTCTCCTCCTCTCAAATGGGGAAAGCAATTAAAAAATCCGAAAATGCCAATTTCAAAATCATTAGCAAGGCATAGAACATTAATTGGGCGAAATTAAAAGAACATGTGTTAGAATAATAAAAGAGAGGATGTGAACAGAAAATATTTGGTTTTAAATAACCATCCGGAGAAAGAGACAAACTTGAAATTGGTTCTCCAGTAACTTTTTGGAAAAATTATTTAAAAATTTTGAATGTGTTATTAGTTTATGGCACAGGGATTTTGCAATTGATAGTCGGCCGCCAGTTAAACAAATTCAAAATTAAATAAAATTATTTTAAGATTAGATAAGACTAGCGTCAAATCACTAAAAATACCATACAAAAAATAGAGAGGATTAAATGAGTAGAAGAAGACAACCTTGTTGCCAGTACGTGACTGATACTTTTTTATTGTTATTATTACAAATATGTCAACGGCATTAGATTTCAAAATTCCACAGAGCACAAACAAGAAACCTTCGAAAAAAAACACAGCAACAGCATCATGATCAGGGCCAGCTGGTGGGGCAGAGAGCGAAAGAGAGAGGGGGTGATACATTAAAAAACTAAGTAGTTAAATGTTTTAAGATCGTGGCACACCATAAAACAATTGTTAAATAACTTCAAGTGATTAACAGTTTAGTTATGAGGGCATATTATGGGGGTGTAGTGTAGTATGTCCGGACAAAGCCAATATCTTGATAACAATTTTTGTTTGTGCCGTATGGAAAAATGTCAATTTCCTTTTGGATTTTGGTTGTTGTTGTAGGTTTTAGTAGTATTTCGTTTTGTCTTTAATAAGGAAATAATCAATTTAGAAAATAAACCAAATCTATATGCAAGCCGTACAATCACTTATACACACACTCACACACCATGATATCCCAAAACGACAATTGAACTGAATTGTCAGAGGCAAAAAAAAAAAAACAACAAAACCGAACCGAACAACATTGGAGCACTTGTATTTTTTGAAATTCAAAACATAATCATCTCACGATTATCTGCTGGCAGGGAAAGAGATGCCCAATTTTGTTTGGGGGAAATTGACCAAAAATTGATTACCCTTTTTACTTTCCCAAGTCCAAAACTTTTATAAAAATAAAGCTACAAAAAAATGAATTTAATAATAATAATTAAAATATTTACAACTGATTCAATGTTTTCTTTTGCCATCCCCCTTCTACCAATTTAAATTACTTTTCAAAACATATTTTTGCTTCGATAACTGCTCATTGAAATGTTTTGAATTTCCTTTTAAGCCTAGTCGGTCCTGGTCAAGACCTATGGCCCACGAAAGTCAAAACTTACAAAAAATTCAATAAAAATTTAATTACGAGTTCAAGTGCATGATATCTCATAAACTACTGAGGATACAGGGGAGATATAGGATTCATTTTATTCCTTTATTTAGTCCTAACCATTTCTATATCCATTGCCTTGAAGTTCTTCTTCTATTGATTTTATGCGGAAATAGTGCTGTGCATTTACTTCTAAAATTTCTCTTGCGCTCATGAAAAAAATTACATATCTCCTTAACGCAATGGGATATTGTCACCAAAATTTTCCTGGACCTTCATGAGAGTTTAAGTAAAAAATATAAATTTTTTTAAGACCCTAGTGGGTCCATGTCAAGACCTATGGCCCACAATAGTCAAAACTTGTAAAAAATTCAATTATGATTTCTTGTACAGGATATCTCGTAAACTACTCAAGATAATAAGGATATGTGAGTAGTATTTTGTTGCTACAAGGGTCCTTTATACCTTTCCCTCCATGTGATATATCGAATTTTTAGAAGTTATATTATTATTCCGAAAATTGCTGGTATGCAAAAAGTTCTCTGATTTTGGTAGAACCTTTAAGGTATTGATTTTGTGTCTTTGTTAAATTTCCGACCATTTACGCCCAAAAAATGTCAACTTTATGCTACAAAAACTATTTGAATGCCCAGTAATAATGATATGCTTTAGTGTATTATTGCTGTTATTGGTCACACAAGTCAAATTCAATTCAAAATCTCAATTATTTGATGACATTGCTATTAAAACTAACAGAAAAACAACAACATGAACAACAACAAATTTGTAATACAACAAAATTCAAATGAAAAGCAAAATCTTTGAGACGAAATTTTTTGATTTACAAACAACAAGCAACTAGTCGTCTCTATTTTCAATCTTTGAATAGATATAAGTATAGATGGATACTTGGGACAGACAGCCAGCTTGCCAGTTATACCGACTGACATGGACATATGTTGATTTATAAACAAATAAATTATCAAATCTCAGCTTTTGTAGTCAACTCTCGACTTGATTATCCAATGGGTATTGAGTTTTTGATGAAGAAGCACAAGAGGAACGAATTGAACGAAACGTCACAACTCAGCAAATTGATTTGAATTGAATAATTGCAAAACAAGACTAGTTTTCAATTGTTGAACAAATGAATAAATGGCAAATGGAGATCAGCCGATTCATGTGAGCTGCAGCAGGCAGCATCATCAAATGACAGTTGGCATCAATTGGTCGGTTGGTTGATTTGTCATGCACTACTCACCCAAATTATAGATTCCATTGAAGGTAATTTTTTTAGGAATTTTTCTTTCAATACTCGACACAAGATCGTGTGATGTTTGAGCTTTAAAAACCAATTGATAACTAAAGATTAATTGAAAATAATTCGAAATAAAAAACTACTAAAATAAATTTTGCAAAGACAAATATAAATATTTCCAGCTATAAAAAAAAACAAATCATTATCAAAAAAAAAAAAACCATAGAAATTGAAATAGGAAATAACAACAACTTTGGTTTTATTGATTGAATTGGAAACATATGTTTCTGCCTGACTGTCTGTCTGTTTGATAGAGTCACAAAAATCTTTAGAGGCCCAGCCAAGCTTGATCAGAACACCAAAGAACGCAAACTAGCAGCAACAGATTATTTAGATCGATAATCAAAGGCAAAAAATTTGAACAAGTGTTTGAGACACGCTCCAGCTAATGGCAACAACAAATGTACAAAATAGATTTCAAAGAATTTTTTTCAAATTTTTTTGAATTATTAGTTTAATAACCTTAGGAATGACAATGCGAGCGGGAAGAAGGAGAGGAGCAATTTTTTTCTCTATAATTACCACTAACCCCCATCGAACTATCAAAGCCATCAATCGATCTATCAATTGGTTTACTCAAGCATACCAACAATCAAGTGCTGGGGATGTGTGTGAGATCGCCTACTTTAAACACGCCAACTTAATTATAATCTTTCAGGCCGTTACATATTTTCTTTGGTAGAAAAGGGGGGAGGAGAGGAATTTTATTTTTTTTTTTTTCGTTTCTAGATGACCTAAAGGCGCCTTAGCCAGCCATGGGTATTGGTTTTCGTTTAATAAAAATATTGTATTGGAATTTATTTGGCTTGATAATGTCATGCAAGGCTTGAAAAAAGGGAAATTGAAAAATGACAAAAATTTTAATTATTTTTTATTTAAAAATATTTTTTTTTTTTTTTTGGAAAAACATTTTATTTTTTTTATAAAAATAATGTAAAAAAATAAATGCTTGGAAAGAAAAATCATTAAAAAATAGATTTAATTTTTTATTATATTTTTATAATGAATGATTTTTTTTCGTTTAATAAAAAATAGTATTGGAATTTATTTGGCTTGATAATGTCATGCAAGGCTTGAAAAAGGGAAATTGAAAAATGACAAAAATTTAAATTATATTTTCGGGAATATTTTATATAAAAATATTTTATTATTATTATTTTTTTTTTTGGAAAAACATTTTGTTTTTTTTTATAAAAATAATTTAAAAAAACAATTGCTTTGAAAAATCATTAAAATATAGTTTAATTTTTTTAGGAGGGTTGGCGTTTTTTTTAAATATTAATATTAAAATATTAAAACAACGACTATGGGATTAAGCCTGACTATTTTGAAAAACAAAATAGTTTAATTTTTTTATTATATTTTTATAATGCTTTTTGAATGAATTTTTTTCATTTAATAAAAAATTGTATTGTAATTTATTTGGCTTGATAATATCAAGCAAAGCTTGAAAAAGGGAAATTGAAAAAATTTAAATTATATTTTCGGGAATTTTTTATATAAAAATATTTTTTTGGAAAAATATTTTATTTTTTTTTTACAAAAAATAATGTAAAAAATTTCAAATGCTTTGAAAAATCAATAAAAAATAGATTTTATTTTTTTATATTTTAATGTTTTAGAAAAAAAAAAAACTTTTAAAAAAAAATTTTTTTTATTCAAAGAAAAGTTATTTAAAAAAAATTCAATTTAAATTTAATTTGTTATGTTATTTTAAATTTAATTTTTTATTTAAATTTAATAATTTTCTGTTAAAAATTAAAAAAATTACACGTAAAACAATTTAAAAAATAGATTTTATTTTTTTATATTTTAATAATGTTTTATGTGAAAAAAAAACTTTTTTAAAAAAAAAAATAATTTTTTTTATTTAAAAAAAAATTATTTAAAAAAATTCAATTTAAATTTTATTTTTTGTTATATTTTTATAATGCATTTTGAATGAATTTTTTTCGTTTATTAAAAAAATTTTATTGTAATTTATTTGGCTTGATAATGTCATGCAAGGCTTGAAAAAGGGAAATTGAAAAATTATAAAAATTTAAATTATATTTTCGGGAATTTTTTTAAATAAAAAAATTTTTTTTGGAAAAACATTTTATTTTTTTTACAAAAATAATGTAAAAAATTTCAAACGCTTTGAAAAATCATTAAAAAATAGATTTTTTTTTTTTTTTTAATTTTAATAATGTTTTATAAAAAAAACTTTTTGTTTTTAAAAAATAATTTTTTTATTCAAAGAAAAATTATTTAAAAAAAATTCAATTTAAATTTAATTTTGTATGTTATTTTAAATTTAATTTTTTATTTAAATTTAATAATTTTCTGTTAAAAATTAAAAAAAAAAAATAATACATAAAACAATTTAAAGTAAATTTTTAACAAAATTGCAATGCTTTGAAGAAGTCCCAAAAATATAAATTTAATTTTTTATTATATTTTTATTATATATTTTTATTTTATTTTCATTTTTATTAAAAAGTAATTTTTTATTCATAGAAAAATCATTTAAAAAAATTCAATTTAAATTAAATTTTTTTTCTTTTTTTAAATAATATTTAAATTTAATTATTTTCTGTTAAATTATAAAAAATAAATAATACATAAAAATTTTAAAATTTTTTTCAATATCAAAAAATTGATTTATTTTTTTTTATATTTTAATAAAGTTTTATGAAAAAATCTTTTTTTTTTATGTGATTTTTTATTCATAGAAAAATCATTTAAAAAAATTCAATTTAAATTAAATTTTTTTTCTTTTTTTAAATAATATTTAAATTTAATTATATTCTGTTAAATTATAAAAAAATAAATAATACATAAAAATTTTAAATTTTTTTTCAATATCAAAAAATTGATTTATTTTTTTTTATATTTTAATAAAGTTTTATGAAAAAATCTTTTTTTTATGTGATTTTTTTATTCATAGAAAAATTATTTAAAAAAAATTCAATTTAGATTTAATTTTTTAAAAAAAATTAACAAAATATCAATATCAAAAAAAAAATAGATTTAATTTTTTATATTTTAATAAAATTTTATAAAAAAAATCTTTTTTCTAAGTGATTTTTTTATTCATAAAAAAATCATTTAAAAAAAAATTCAATTTAAATTTAATTTTTCATGCTATTTTAAATTTAATTCTTTATCAAAATTTAATTATTTTCTGTTAAATATTTAAAAAAAAATTAATACATAAAAAAAAATTTAAAGCAAATTTTTAACAAAATTGCAATGCTTTGAAGAAATCCCAAAAATATAAATGTAATTTTTTATTATATTTTGTATTATATATTTTTTTATATCTTCTTTATGATATTTTGTCCTTTTTAAAAACAAATTTTGGAACACTCATCTGACAAATATTTCTTTTTTAAATTATTTTTTTCCTAGAAAAATCATTTAAAAAAATTCAATTTAAATTTAATTTTTCATGCTATTTTAAATTTAATTCTTTATCAAAATTTAATTATTTTCTGCTAAATATTAAAAAAAATAATACATAAAAAAATTTAAAGTAAATTTTTAACAAAATTGCAATGCTTTGAAGGAATCCCAAAGATAGAAATTTAATTTTTTATTATATTTTTTTGTATTATATTTTCTTTATGATATTTTGTCCTTTAACAAAAACAAATTTTTGAATCTTCATCTGACAAATATTTTTTTTAAATTATTTTTTTTTTCTTGCCTGGACCATAGATTCTAATTGTTTGATTTTATTATTATTATTATTATTATTATTTCTTTAACTTCCTTTTTGCCCCCCTAATGTATTGCCAATTTTTTTGTTGATTTTTTTTTAATAAATCTAAAAGGTTTTTAAATTATTAAACCATTATCTATTATGGCATTTTCAATCTCTCTCTACCGCTCCGAAAGGCCTAATAATAAAAATTGATTTTTTGTGATATTTAAACAAACACACAATTGTCATTTGAAATCCTCTAAAAGCCCATATTTCTCCCCTTTTTTCGCTATACATTTATTTCGAACAATACTCAATAGCTTAAAAATCAGGTTTTGTGCTCTGCCACACAGCCACCAAAGTCTTTGAACAACAACAACAACAAATATTTGCAATCATTCAATGGCATATTAATGTTTAGACAAAGTTGATGCACTTCTCATGGCATATCTGGAAAAAAATCGAGTATACACCACATAAAGACCGGGTAATGCAGCTAAACAAAAAATATCTGCAAACTCCTACTCAATGAATTTACAATGAATGATGCTTGGTTTTAGGAGTGATGTGAGGAGGTAGCTACGGAGGGGATTTTGGCTGTTATGCTCCAATATGTATATTAACATTCATGTATTTATTCATGTTTACCAAATAGCTTTTTAATGGATTTTCAAATCAACAGAAACAACAAACAAACAGCAACAACATCCTCATCATCGGGCAGCATCTATCCAGTTTGAAGCAAGGCGTATTAAAAAGGAAATAAAAGAACCCAATTCAATACCCAAGTACCTGGCGAAAAAAAAATCAACACAAGACAAGCTTTGAAAAGAAGACATCAAACCATCATCATCATGATTATCTGCATCATGAGAATCAGCATTGAGATTTTGTTTAAAGGCTGTATTGAGATTTTGATGATGATGCCTTCTGATCTATAGAAAATGAATTTCAAAAGAATGAAAGAAAAAAAAACAGCATCCATTTCCAAATAGCTTAAACAAAACACCTGTATACAAAAACCAACAACAACAAACAAACAAACATCGATGGTGATATATGTTTTTGTAATGAAAAGAAAGGTTAAATATGGCCAGGAGAAGAAGAAGAAGGGTTAATCAGTAAAAGGAAGTGAAATGGGCTTGGAGAAAAAATTTCGATCAGGGGAAGAAAAATTAGAAAGGGAGAAGAACAGTTAGCTGTTGAATTTCCCCTAAAAGTAGACACCACTTAAGTTAATTTCAGAGGCATCAAAATCAGATATATCCGTCCCAAGAACTAATAATTTGTTCTCAGTTTTAGGTTTTGTGGATCATAACTCCCATTCCAGACCCCTTTTTTATTTTTATAATTTTTGTTTCCTAAAGCCTCAACACATTTCTGTGTGAAAGAGTTATGTTGTTGTTTCAATATTTTTTTTTTCGCTTCAACAAAAAATTTATTCAATATTGTTTTAATTTTCTCCACATATGTATAAATTTAAGCATTCATGTGTATTTTCATTCATGTGTGTGTGTATATGTCAAAATGATAAGTCATCAGTCACCATCGAACCATAATAAAGGGGGCAAATATTTGGCCCCCACACCATATTAATTTTTGTGGTTATTGTTTTATGCCATGGAGAGTGAAGCCGAGAAAGGTTGGGGGTTGATTTAATGGAAAATAAAATATGTTAATTTGATAACTATACATAGAATAAAACAAAAACCAAAAAAGTTTGAAATGAATTGAAAATAAATTTTTTTTAAATATTAAATAGCATAGAAACGATAAATTTCCTGATAAAGCATGGCAATTGAATTGAGGTCTTTATTTTGTTTTTAACCCACAATCAAATACCCATTAAACCGGAAGTGGCATTAAAAATAATTATGTTATCGGCTATGGTGTTGCAGAGCAGGTTATCAAAACCCAAAAACCTCAAACAATTTAATTTTTGCAAAAAAAAAAAAAAAATTAAAACAAAAATTATTAATTTCCCCCAAACAATTCTAAAGCCTGTGAAAGCCCTCTCATTGGCCACCTATAGACATTGGATGTCTCTTTGCCATAACAAATATCTAACATATGCGACCATAAAATTTAATGTCTTGAAATGCATTTTGCATTTGTTTTTTGCCATGCCCTTCCTCCCGTCCCTCTTTCTCCCAGCAAACTATTTTTTATGGCTTCGCAACTATTCATAATTTTCAATTTTTAACCAGACACAATTTGGATTATTTGACAAGTTTGTTTTCTTTACTAAAATCATTATTTACTTTATGGCTCTGTCTGTGTGCAAGCAATCATGATGATGATGACGACGACAACGGCCAAAATGAGTGGTTAGCCTGGCTCGTCGGTAAATGTCTATAATAATGTCTAAGTATTTATTTTGTTGCTTTGGAACATGATAAATCTGTTCGAATGTTTTCAAGTGACACTCTCCAATATTTTTCTTTTAAAGTTTTTTCTACTTTTTTCTTTTCAATTTTGGTTTTTGAAAATTTGCAGCCAGCCAACCACCAAAGCAAAAAAAAAAATCCATAATGGCTTAGGAAAAAAATTCAAAATTACAAAATTTATTTGCTACATATGTTCATAAATATCATGTAATAAGTTTGGTTTGTTTAGAGGAAAATTTTTATAATGGATGGCGTTTTTGAAATATGAAAGAAAAATTAAAAATAAAATACAAAAGGAAAATACCTTTAAAATCAATCGTAAAAGCAAAACAAAATAAATAAATAAATAAATAAATAAATAAACAAACAAATAAATAAATAAATAAATAAATAAATAAATAAATAAATAAACAAATAAATAAATAAATAAATAAATAAATAAATAAATAAATAAATAAATAAATAAATAAATAAATAAATAAATAAATAAATAAATAAATAAATAAATAAATAAATAAATAAATAAATAAATAAATAAATAAATAAATAAATAAATAAATAAATAAATAAATAAATAAATAAATAAATAAATAAATAAATAAATAAATAAATAAATAAATAAATAAATAAATAAATAAATAAATAAATAAATAAATAAATAAATAAATAAATAAATAAATAAATAAATAAATAAATAAATAAATAAATAAATAAATAAATAAATAAATAAATAAATAAATAAATAAATAAATAAAAAATACAAAAAGCTTGCTAATAAAAAGTGATGCCAATTTGTTGGCAAAAATTAATATTGAATTAATTTTTAGATTGAAATATTTGTAAAATGGTTTGAAAAAATCCAGAAAAATAAATAAAAATTCAAAATTGATCAATAATTTGGTTTAAACCGAAAAACCGCAGAAATTTTAAAAAGTGCTGCCAATTTCTGGGCAAGAATGGTTTTTTCAGATTGACTATTTTGTGAAAAAGGCGCTCAGAGACTTAAATACAAACGAAAACCTGCTTAAAATCTATAAAACCAGAATTTTTCAAAAAAGTGGTGCCAATTTGTAGACACAAATTAATAATCAATTAATTTTTAGATTGAAATATTTGTAAAAGGTTTCCAAAAATCAAGAAAAATAAATAAAAATTCAAAATTGACCAAAAATTTGCTTTAAACCGAAAAAATAGCAACAATTTATAAAAAAGTGCTGCCAATTTTTAGGCTAGAATGATTGTTTCGTAGATAGATTTCTTTGCGTAGTGTGTTCGACAAACCAAACTCCATTGATAACTGCATTATACCCATAAAAAACATATGTACAAAAAAGTGGTGCCTATCTTTACGCCAAAATGAAGAAAAAGATGTCAATTCTCCACGAAATTGGGTATACATAGCAAATTTAAATAATAGAAATTCAAATTTGATGGAAAATTTGTTTAATTCCAAAATTTTCCAAAAAAGTGGTGTCAATTTTAAGGAAATAATATTAATAAAGTAGTATTTTTTTGTAAAGTGGGTTCTAGATTTACTGGAAAAATTAATACAAATTCAAAATTGATGGAAAATTAGCTTTAATCTTATAAAAATGCTAAAAAATTATAAAAAATGCTGCCATTTTTGGGTGAAATGCTTATTTTGTCCATTGAATTATTTGGCTAAAGGCTTCGACAAACCAATACATATGAAAATTCAATTGTAAAATTACATTACACTCACAAAAACCTAGAAATTTACAATAAAGGTGGTGCCTATATTTCGACAAACCAATACATATGAAAATTCATTGAATTATTTGTGTAATGTGTTCGACAAACCAATACATATGAAAATTCAATTGTAAAAGTACATTACACTCACAAAAGCAAGAAATTTGCAAAAAGGTGATGCCTATATTTAGTTTAAAATTAACAAAACGTTGTCATTTGTGTTAAATTCTTCACGGACTTGGTTCTACATAGCAAGGTAAATAAAAATAAATTCGAATTTTATGGAAACATTGCTTTAAACCAAAAATTTCCAAAAAAGTGCTGCCAAATGTGAGGCATAGATTTAAAATGTTTTGGTTTTACATAGGGTTTCTTTCAAAAATCAAAATAAAAGTTATAATTTGATGAACAAATCACATGAAACCCAAAAGGAACAGTAAATATTACAAAGTGGTGCCTATATTTAGGCAAAAAAGTTATCAAGAGCTTGTTTCTGATGGTTTCCAAAAGTAACATCAAATTAGTGTCTTTATTTAAGCTATAAAATTATCAAGAGCTAGTTTTTTTGGTTCCAAATGAAACAACAAAAATCACAAAGTGGTGCCTATATTTAAGCAAAAAGTCATTAAAAATGGTTTCTTAATATAAATAGCTTTTTAAAGAATTTGTAAAGCTAGAAGAAAGCAATCAACTTTGAAAGAAGTTATATAATGGTCCAAAAATTAAAAACTTTGCAAAAAATGATGCCCATCTTTAGGCAAAACAGTAATAAAAATGTGATTTTTAGTTTAAGTTGATTGTTATAAATTTCTAAATATCAAATATTTTATACGAACATATAAATTTAATGAAAATATAAAATAATGGTAAAAAGTGGTGCCAATTTTGGGCAATAATTAATTAAAAATAATTGCAAGTTATGGTTTCTATTAAAATAGGTTCTAAGCAGCAAAGAGCACAAAAAATTATGAAAAAAATATGACAAAAAAACCGATAAATTTTCAAAAAGTGGTGCCCATTTTTAGAAAAAAATTAATGAAACTTGTTTTTTTTTTTTTGGTTTAAATTGCCTGAAAAGAATTTCTAAAAATAAAACTAAGCAAATAAAAAGTCAATTTTGAGGAAAAACACAACGCAAAATTTGAAAAAAAATTATGTGAAAAATAAGGATAAATTTTCAAAAAGTGGTGCCCATTTAAAACAAATTATTGAAAGTGAGAGTGGTGCCATTTTTAGAAAAAAATAATGAAAATTGTTTTCTTGGTTTAAATTGCCTGAAAAGAATTTCTAAAAATAAAACTAAGCAAATAAAAATTCAAATTTGAGGGAAAACACAACAAATTGAGAAAAGTGGTGCCAATGCCTAATTAAACTTTTACCTTCATGACACGAATTTCTTTAATATAGCTTCTTCGCCATTACATATATGAAATAATGTTTAAAAACTGCTACATTTTCGCTTTAAAGTGTCAAAAAGTGGTGCCTATATTTCGGCAAAATGTCATAAAGTCGAGATTTCTTGTTTTAAATTGTTTAAAAATAGTTTCCAGAAATAGAGTACAAGAAATAAAACTTCAAATTTGATGAAATAGACAATAAAGTGGTAAAAGTGCTGCCAAGTTTAAACGAAAATAGTTCAATAGTGGTTTGTATGGTATTAATTCTGTTTAAATAGTTTCCGAAAATTAAAATAAAATATTAACTTAAGCAGCATAGAGGCGTTACGTACATTTAAACAAAAAAATTAAAAGTGGTGCCTATTTTAGCCTTTAAATTATAAAATATCTTTGATTTGTTTTCAAATTTGTCTCTCATTATTTCTTCCCGACCCTATTACCACTTAAATTACCCTCAAATTGCTCCCAAAACAAACACATGTTTATAAACTTAGCCAGCCGAAGAAATCTGAATGGATGCACTTTTTTAGTAAAGAAAACAACACATGTTTTTGTAATGAAGAGGAACCGTCTGTCGGTACCAAATAAACACAGAAGATAATGTGTAAAGCCTATAGATCTCTTTAAAGAACTTTTAAGGAATTTTAAGAAATAAATTATGTCTGCCCTTTTCGAATTCTACCCCTTCCCCAAAATTGCTTGCAAAGAGATCAATGGCATATTTGTAAACTGTTGTGGGAATACAGACAAGGTCACATAACTTGAAGACACAAGGCACAATGAAAAAGAGACATGTCACATCACCAAAGACAACGGCCAAGAGGAGGGATAAAGGTCTGTTTGTAGTAACTTTTTTGTGGAACAATGTTTGTTGATTTTAACCCAACAAAGAAAAGGGTTTACACAAAGTTTTCTGCTGCTCTCTATTAAAACAATTGAAGGCGTAAAAAATTAACTTGTCAATACTCCCAAACAAAAAGTTTGTATTTTTGACATTAAGACCTTCAAAGATGTGATATTTTGATGGGATGATTTTTTGATTTTTTTTGTTGATGATTTACAATAAACCAACAAACAGGAACCAAACAAACAACTTCCTTCCCCCCAATGAAGCCGTTTCAAAAGGCTTCCCCTTGAGAAAGTCATTTAGGTATTTTTTGGGGATATTTTTCACTGTTTGCCTTTTCAGCAATTGTGCGTAGCATTGCCTCTATTTTCGTTGTTTTTTATTTTTTTTTTTTGTTTAAGGTCTTTAGCCTGAATACTGTCTGCGGTCTATCTTAGACATTGGTTTTTTATTCTTTACTCTAGCATTTCATTGTCCATTGATTTAATTTTTTTTTTTTTGGAATCAGTTACAATTCGTGCTGAAAAGTCAAGGGATGGAGGAGGGGTGGGAGTTGAAGATAATGTAAGTGATGCTTAAGTACTTTTTAACACCTTTGGGGGATGAAATAAGACCCCTTTGGTGATAAATAAAATAAATAAATGGAATTTTTAAGAGAAATCAGGCAAAATATGCAAAAGCAGCTGATTTCATAACTAAAACTGGGGAAAATAGCAAAACAGCTGATTTAACACCCAAAAGTATGCTTTAAATTTCCCTAAAATTGTTAGCAAAAGCCAGAAAAAATTGTATGTGATTTTTCTTTAAAAGTTGTGAATTTACTTCCAAAAATTCCTAATGAAATTTTGAACTTGAAAGTCCTCCTACCCTTTTGCCTAAAAGTATACCCTAATTTTTGTTTTAAATTTTAAAAAAATGTATTTTTCTCCACTTACCTCTTTTTCTTTGGCAGCAACAAAATCAGAATGTTTTGAATCCATATACAAGGACCCTCTACTTTCAACATCCATATCCAACATATCTGTGGCACTGATAGCTGATGTGGTGATGGAGTGGCTGGTGATTGTGGAGGTGGTGGCATTTGTCTTTTCCGTTTCCGTACAACTGGCGGCATTTAAACTATGTTTATTATCACTATTAAAACTATTGATATTTTTATTGTTATTATTATTATTTATTGAGACTGGACAATCGCTGGCATTGGCCTCAGTTTCCTCTGGATCTCCTTCAACTCCCTCATGTGGAGTGGTGGAGTTTTCCATTTCCATATTTGTAGCCTTGGGACTGCTGACATTATTAATGTTGTCTTTTTCCGTTGTGTTGTTGGCTTCTTCATCTTCCGCTTGAGTATCACTTGTGGCCTTATCTAATGTTGATGATGTTGCTGCCGTGCTATCATCCTTTGTTTTGTGATTGTTGTTGTTGTTATTTGTGTTGGTGGGTTGTTGCATTTCTTCTTCGCCCTCACCGCCAACTTCTTCTCCGGGTTGGGGTGAATGCATTGGCGATTGTTGTTGTTGCACCGCAGCTGCAGCGGCTGCCGCTGCTGCTGCAGCAGCAGCTTCCATCATCATAACTTGTTGGGCGTGATTGAAAAATAATTTAGGATTTAAGCAACCGTTCAATTGCTGTTGTACACCACTATCCGATAGCGGAGGTGAGGGTGATGGTGTGGTGGCCAAGAGATTACCACCGTTCTGGTGTAGCGTTATGGCTGCAGCCACACTATTCAGTAATTTGGTATTATGGCTATCGAATGTGGTGGGCGATAGACGATGATTATTTGGTGGGATATCGTTGTTTGACAAAGCTGTGGTGTTATCGGCTGCTGCGCTGGCGCCTTCGGTATTATTACTACTACTACTATTAGCTGCGGTTGAGGTAGCGACCAGTGACAAATCTAAATTGTTGTCTGTTTCGCTGTTGGTTTCGGTATTGGGGGTATTGGTGGACAGTTGTTCCTTTAGCGTGTTGACTTCCTTTTCAGCCAAGGTAGCTCTCTGGAAAAAATAATGAAGAAAAATATTGTTATTAAAAATTTAAAATAATATTTTAAAGCGCCTAAAAGTATGCTTTAAAATTTTATTTCCTATAATCCTAAAAGTATGCACTATTTTTAATTTAATTATGACTTGTTATAGTTTTCGTTTAAAAGTGAAATAAATAAAAAATAACATAATTGTGTAATAATTATTTTTATATTTCTGAGGATTTAACACCTAAAAGTAGGCATCCTTTGTGGAAGAAAATTGATTTTAAAGGGTTTTAGCTGCAAAAATGTTTTGAAATTGAACTAAATAATGTCAATATTAATTCTATTTTTTCAATTTCCCTGAATTAGGCACCTAAAAGTAGGCACAATTTTTTATAATATGAAAAATATTATTACAAAAATTATTAAAAAATATAATAATATTTTAAAAAGCCTAAAATATGTTTAAAATTTTTATTTTTTGTATTCTCCAAGTATGCACTATTTTTAATTTAATTATGACTTGTTATAGTCTTCGTCAAATAGTGAAATAAATAATAAATAACATATGAAATAATTATTTTTTAATTTCTGAGGATTTAACACCTAAAAGTAGGCACCATTTGTGGAAGAAAATTGATTTGAAAGGGTTTTCGCAGCAAAAATGTTTTGAAATTGAACTAAATAATGTCAATAATAATTCTATATTTTCAATTTCCCTGTACTAAACTCCTAAAAGTAGGCACAATTTTTTTATAAACTCTAATTATAAAGCCCTGCAAATCTTTTAAATACATTCTTAGTTATGCTTCATTTCAATTTCTTGCAAAATTCCTTATTTCTTGCGATCAGCAGCTGCCTCTTAAGTACTCCCCCACTTTATTTTATAGAAAAGAAAAATATTAAAAACATTTTTCTTCATTTGTTTTTTGTTTTTGGGCGCAAATATTCCTCATGTCACAACTGTCACTTGAAGGCATATTATTGCAAATAATCACAATACCAATGTTCTGTGGGGTATTTAAAAAAAAATCAACAACACAACTCCTTATGTGACATTTTTCAACACAACAATTGTGTTCACAAAACCACGCCACCATTCAATTCCCATTTACACAGCATCTCATCGGAACGCTCGCTCCTCTCCACAAGAAATTTTTGCACATTGTTCAATGAGGTTTTTTTTGGCGGCACTGTTTCCCTTCTTGTTGCTGTTGTTGTTGTAAAGTACTTCGCCCTTACACAATACCACATTGATTTGCTTTGATTTATTGTTAACCAAAGACCAGCCGCACTTATTTCACATCCACTGAAGTGTGGTGCGTCGACGACGACTTCACAACATCCGTATACAAAAATAAAAAAAACAACCCTCTCTGCTAACTCTTTTCTTTCCTTTTTTCATTACAAAATATTGTAAATTTTTGTGTGTGTGCAAAAAAATTCCTTGCAATTTTTTTTTCGATTATTTAAACTCTACTTATATTAGCACGCGTTATGTTTTGGTCTTGTTGTTGTGGTGGCATAGTTTTTTTTGTTGTTGTCAAACTTGTGACTGTAAATGCAGCTGACGCGTGCCCTACCGAGCCAACAAAAGGACCAAACAGACCGACCGCTCACAAAGGAGAAAAGAAAAAGAAATCAAAAGAAGTTCGAGGCTTTTGGCTTGAGAGCAACACAAGTCTGCCACCACACTTGGTGTGTGTGTAATTTCAAAATTTGCCAAACAATTAAATAAAAAATTGTTGCAAATTATTAACCCTCTTCAGAAAAGAAAAAAGGAGCGAAAAAATTCAATACCTTTTGCCTTCGAAATATTCTTTAATTCCAAATAAATTTTGAAGTAGAATTTTTCTCTTTGAAAAAAGAAGGTAAGGCCTTGTGGGCTTTATAGCCCTTTCCTATAAAGCTACCCGCATTTTAGTTAATTAACTGATTTTTGTGAATGTTGTTCACAACCTCCCACATAAATGAAGAATGGATTCCTTTTTATTCGGGGAACATTAATTGATTTGTATGAATGAATGGCCGGCCGGCCAACCACAAACGGGGTGGGGAAACAAACTCTTCAACACAAACAAAAAACTTGGCTATTTGATGCTCAACAGAAAGGAAATTCAGTTCGCAAACAACATCATTACCTTTTAAGGCTTAAATAACGAGAAGTCTAAGCAAAGGTCCCATAAACAAAAAAGTTATTTTAAGAAACATATGTTTTTGTGGTTTTCCCACACCCAAAAGTAGGGTTTAGTTTTTAAAATTCCTAAAAAATCTAATTTATAATTTTTAATTTTTGATAAAAACACATTTTATTTAAAATATCAAACAAAACGTGGGGTGCAATGTGCTTTTAAGGGGTTTTGGTGCCTAAAAGTATGCTTGGGTTTTTTGTTTTTCCTAAAATACGATTTTCTATGATCTTTTACATATTATAATTTAACGGAAATCGATATTGTAGGGAAAACAGCAATGAAATTTGGGTAACAAACGATTTACACTGTTTTACACCTAAAAGTATACTATGAAATATGGGTTTTGCTTTAAAAAGTCAACCACCTTTGAACTATGATCTTTTAAATATAATCTTTTAAATATTATAATTTAACGGAAATCGATATTGTAGGGAAAACAGCAATGAAATGTAGGTAACAAGCGATTTACACGGTTTTACACCTAAAAGTATACTACGAAATATGGGTTTTACTTTAAAAAGTCAAACACCTTCAGTTATTCCAGTTTTAAATTTTCTGGGAATCATATATAATGTGTCAACTGGTAGGGGAATCTAGGTAAAATGTTGTTTTCCATGGTATCTACACCTAAAAGTATGCGCTAATATTTATTTTCTCTAAAAATGTCTCCTGTAAGTCAAATAATCATTGCAAAAACTTGAAAAAATGTCTCAAAATTAAATTAAATTATTAAATTATAGAGTACAACGATATTTTAATTAGTATATACAGGTAAAATTTTGTTTTCCTTGGTATCTACACCTAAAAGTATGCTCCAAATATTTATTTTCTCTAAAAATGCCTCCTGTAAGTCAAATAATCATTGCAAGAACTTGAAAAAATTTCTCAAAATTAAATTTAATTACTCAATTTTAGAATAAAACGCCATTTTAATTAGTATATACACCTAAAAGTATGCTCTAATTTTAATTTTCTCTATCAAATACCTTTTGTATGTTATATAGTATCCGCAAAAACTATAACAAATTGCTCACACATAAATTTGATTCCTCTCCACTCTTTCTCAAAGTAAAACATTCATTTTCATTGGTGTTTCCACCTAAAAGTATGCCTTAATATTTTTAATTCGCTTTAAAATACCTTTCAAATCTTATTTTGAAGGAAATAAAAATATTTCAAAAATTGCCCAAATATCAGGTTTAATTTTTTTCCATTTCTTTTGCCAAACGAAATTATATTGCCCCTAAAAGCATGCCTAAATTTTTATTTTCCTTATAAAACATAAAAGGTCACATGTTCCTTTAAAAATTTTTTTCTGAAAATCTCAATTCACTTCCTTTTCACCACATTTTTGATTTTTTTTTTTTTGAATTTTTTTTGTGATTCCTTGTCCAAATCCCTTAAAGTCGTTTATTTGCGAACTTTCTCCAAAGGAAGGTGGCTGCTGCTGCTGGCCGGCCATTGTTTCTTCCTGGTTATGTTGGTGGCGCAAACACTTGTTAAAATTCTCACGTGGCTAAAATTCCAACAAGTGCTGTTGTCGCCGCCAACAAAAAAAACAAAAAAGGATTTCAAAATTTGATACCTTTGGGTACGAAGAAGAAGTTAAAGGATGATGGCCACGTTGTTGTTTGTCTAACACAAGACAACAAGAAAATTTTTTGTTACTTTTTGAAATTAAATATTTATTTAATAAATACTTTAAAGTCTTAAATATTTTCAAACAGAAGGACATCAAAAATCCTGGGCAATTATGAATTATTAAATACAAATAATAATCGATTTTCAAGTATTTAGAAAACATTTTACCAAAGAGAGGGGGGGGGAGGGGGGGGGCTTTGCAGGAGATTCTTTGTTAACTTGAAAAGGTGGAGGGGGGGTAAGAAGTAAACAACCCCTTTTGCGTTATATAAAAATTGAAATTCATATTTTATAAAAATCTAGAAATATTGATAGCTTCAGTTCTTCTTTTTGTGTTGTTGTCCTTCCTGGTTTCATGGCATTGATGGCCATGATGATGAGTTGTTGACAAATCTAACCCAAAGGCAATGAATGAATTTCAAATCTCCATACTCATGCTCTTGTTGTTGTTGTTGTTGTGATGATGAGTGCCGCAAAATAAAACAAAGAAATCATCAACAAGGACACCAAGTTTCAGTTTGTTGTGTACTCTACAACATTGAAGCCTTTATTGATGACTAAACCAGGACATTGACAATGTTTTGTAAGCAGCAGCAAACGGGCTGAGGGCTATTTTGTTCCATTGAAGGTGCCAGGGAGAAGAAGCTTTGATGGCTTTTGCTGTCTGCTGGCAATGGGTTTTTAATACGACCACAGCCAGCCAGCCAGCCATCTAGACGGACATTAGCCTTACTTAAACCAGTCAACCATGCACCATTATAAGCAGCAGCAGGAGTTTTATTTTCGAGGTTTCCTTTCATTTGCTCTAAGTTGTTGGGCTCTTCTTCTTTGGAGTTTTGGGCCTTAAGGCATTTTTGTTTTCGTCTCTCGACAAAAATGGCATTTGATTTCAAAGTCGATCATGCTTAATCACCGGATTACATGATTTCATTTCATTGCTTTGGAGGGGAAAAGTATTGATTTTCTTTTACTTCTCTACACCGAAAAAATTATGTACAACTTTTGCAATTAAATATTGTTTGCAAACATTTCAATCATAACAAAATTTAAATTTGGGTCTTGTTCTTGCTGCTGATTTAATCGAAAGCTTATTACTTCCGTTTATAGTAAAAATAAATATTCCCCTACCTTCAGCTTCATGGTTTGGCAATTAACATCCAAAGAGAAACTTTAAACAAACAAACAGCAATCCTTTTTTCTTATTTTGGAAAAATATAGCAGACCAATTTGTTGCAATACCCAGGCAAACTTTGTTACCTTTGGCCAAAACAACCTAAACAATTTTTGGCAATTTTTTCTCTCTTCCTTCCCCCCCTTAAAACTAAACCTTAACACACAAGAAATAAAATCTTATCGATAAACAACAAATAAAACATAGGAAAATCCCCAAACAAAAAGTTGTAATGTATTAATTTGGCCAAATTTGGCTTGTAATGACTTTAAAAGTAAAATTAATGAGGGTTTGCCCAAAAACAACAACAGCAACAGGAAAGCAAAGAAAAGCAGGAAACTATTTGGCAAAAACTTACCACAGCCCTCTCCATTTTACTTGAATCTATGGTAACTAGCAAATGCTGCTTCAAACCCTTTCCAATTGATTACAAATACAAAAAATAAATTGTTGGAACAAAAAACTTGCAGTGGTCACAAAGTTTTTTCTCCCGCCCTCCCTCTCTGTGTGGGGCTTGGAAATTTATATGGGTGCTTATCCCAAAGGATAATTGCTTACAAAATCTCTCAATATTTATGGCAATTTGTTATGGAAGATAACAGAAAAGTTGGAATTTTTAATGATTTGTAAATAAAAATGCATAAAAACTCAAATTTTGGTAAAAACCAAAAATATAAACATACTTTTAGGGGCATAGGAAAATAAAATTTTTGATACTAAGATTTTTTGATGTATCTAAATTAAACGCTGTAATAAAAACATTTAAAATACTTGATTTTTAAGAAACTTAAAAAATTCAACATACTTTTAGGGGTCCAAAATAAAATGAAAAGAAAATATAAACATACATTTAGGGGCAAACATGTTTTCAAAAAAATATTAATGTATTTAAAGAATTAAATATTTTGTTTTAGGTCAAAGGTTTGAATTATAATTGATTTTTTTATTATTTATTCAAAGAAAATAATAATAAAATTTAAATTAGAGGAAAAAATAAACATACTTTTAGGGGCCAACATGTTTTCGAAAAAAAAGAAAAAAATTAATGTATTTAAAAAATTAAATATTTTTTAAGATCAAAGGTTTGAATTTTAATTGATTTTTTATTTAAAGAAAATAATGTTAAAATTTAAATGTTTATATTCAACAAAATTAAGGCATTCTTTAGGGGCAAAAAAAAACTATTTTTCAAAGCTTGGAACTAAAATGTTTTTCTTTAAACTCAACAAAGAGTCCCTTATTAGGTTATATTTTTTCATTTTAAAATTATTTTAATAATTCTTTATAAATAAAACAAAAACAAATCATTCCTTTGAACATTTTTTAAAACCCATAGCATACTTTTAGGTCCCTTGTGTTTAGTTTAAGGCATAAAACATGGTTATGGTTTGTTATTTATTAGAAAATAGAGAAGTTGTGTATCAGCTTTTTAAAGATTAAAACTCCCCCCTTTGATTAATTAAACCAAACCCCCCCCCCCCAACTTTGGCTTACTCGAAAAAATATTCGCAAAGGTAACTCACACATGGTCATTTTATATAGGTTTTTCAAACAAAATTTGTTGTTGTTTTTATTATTATTACTAATCATGTTGGCGGCCAAAGCTTTGTGCTGTAATAAAATTTTATGGCACCGAAAATCATTATCATTTCTGGAAAAAGAGGTAACTTATTTTAATTATTTATTTAACAATGGTCATTGGTTTTTTTTGAGGGGGGCTGGGGGGTCATCTGGTGGGGGATGCCATTAATTTTTGATGTATGTATATGTAAAGGAACGTATTTTTTATAATGGTTTTTCCCAAAAAAGGAAGTCCCTTGTTTTTTGTTACTTTTATTTCCCTTCAAATGGCCTTAAGCTATTTAAATTTTTGAAATATTATGGCATATCATTAGGCTGAATGTGGATGTGAGTGTGTTTGGGGGGAAAAGGGTTAAAGATAAAGCATACCTTTACTTGTGTTGCCTGCCTGCCTATCTATCTATAGAAATGGCTTTTAGCTTTAATTAGTAATAATTACATATGCATTATTGTTTAGTTAGTGATAGAAAAGGCTCACATAGAAGGCCCAGAGTAGTAGAGACAAAAGATGATGAGCTAATGTATTGTTTGCTTTTTAGCAATTAATTGAAAAAAAAACCGTAGAGTTTAGTTTTGAGTTTTTTTTTGCCACATATGTATGAGAGAGAAAATTTTGTAGAGGAAAACCCACCATCCGCATAAATAATGAAAGGTAAACATGGTAAGGCATTGATGACGACTAACTCTCTGGATGGATTGTGTAGTGGCTTTCAAACGCATTGTGGTTTGTTTTGTTACCATTATTTTTCTTCTACTCTAACGGGGTGGGGGGGAGGTGTTTGGAAAATGGCTTAGAGTTTCAGTTCCTTTTCATAACATTTGCGCTTTATAATTTTCAAACATCATTAACATTGTGTGTTTACGAAAAAGCAAATATTTCCATCATTCTTTGGTTACACACTTCACTGCCGCATACATGTATGGGTTTTTTCCCAGATGCAAGGGCCAATGAACGAATGTACTGGCCATTGAGCAACCTTTTTGCTAATTATTTATTTAAATATTAAACGCACACACATATACATATAAAGTAAAAGATGATACAAAAGGCCTTTAGTTTATCTTTAAGCCCGGCGAATGAAAATAATTCCCAAAAAAAAACTTTACATATGTAAACCGCATGTGTACACAGAAGATAAAAAGTCCATAGCAAAAAGCAGGAAAAATATTAAAGGGAAGGTGGTATTTCATAAATAAAAAACATTGAAAGAAAAAACTCACTTTGTTTGTTAGGAAATAATGATTTTTGCATATAACGCCTAATGGTATGCTATCAAAAATTTTTTAAGATTTTTTCACATTTCATTTATTGACGATTCAATGAAGAATAATAATTAAAACATGAACTTCAGACGGCTTGAAATATGAATTTCAAATGTAGGTGCATACTTTCAGGATGCCAATGACAGGAAAATATAATATAAATTAACAGGGAAGGGTTTTGAAAGAACTGATAGGTCGAAAAAGGATTTATTTTATTATTTTGCAATTATTGATGTTCAAATGATGCAAAAATATTTGATTTTCAATTGCAGATGTATACTTTTAGGGATTAGGGAGTACCTAAAATTGTGCTACAAGCTCATTTTTATATTTTATTTTTTATTTATTTTTTATTGATGTTAAAAAAGGAATAAAAGTTAGGGAATAAATTCCAAAACTAAACGGTTTTATTTACAATTTTAGATATATACTTTTAGGTGGTAGATTGCCTAAAAATATACGTCAAATAATTTTTGTAATTATTTTTTACATTTTTATTTATTTTCCAAGGAATATTAATTAGGAAATAAATTTTCAAGGTAGAAAATTTGATTTCCAAATTTAGTTGCATACTTTGAGGCCCCTTAAAGTATACCACAACTTGTTAATTTTACAATTTTAGATATATACTTTTAGGTGGTAGTTTACCTAAAAATGTACTTCAAATAATTTTTGTAATTATTTTTTATATTATTTTTACTTTTTTTACTTATTTTCGGAAGAATATTAATTAGGAAATAAATTTTCAAGGTAGAAAATTTGATTTCCAAAATTAGTTGCATACTTTGAGGCCCCTTAAAGTATACCACAACTTGTTAAGTTTTTTATTTTACATTTAATGGCGTTTGAATTTATTTATTTATTATTTATTTTATATGATTTAGAATTTAAATTTCAAATTAAAAAAATATTTTTAAATATTGGCTGCATATTTTTAGGATCTGAAATCCCTTAAGCTATGTTTTACATATTTTTTTATTTTAAATGAAAATTAGGAAATCAGGAAGAATATTAATTAGGAAATAAATTTTCAAGGTAGAAAATTGGATTTCCAAATTTAGTTGCATACTTTGAGGCCCCTTAAAGTATGCCACCATTTGTTAATTTTTTTTATTTAATGGCGTTTGAATTTATTTATTGTTTATTTTATAGGATTTAGAATTTAAAATTCAAATTAAAAAAATATTTTTAAATATTGGCTGCATATTTTTAGGATCTGAAATCCCTTAAGCTATGTTTTACATATTTTTTTATTTATTCCAAAATTTATTATAAAATAAATATTTTTCTCTAAATGAAAATTAGGAAATCAGGAAGAATATTAATTAGGAAATAAATTTTTAAGGTAGAAAATTGGATTTCCAAATTTAGTTGCATACTTTGAGGCCCCTTAAAGAATGCCACAACTTGTTAATTTGTTATTTTACATTTAATGGCGTTTGAATTAATTTATTATTTATTTTATATGATTTAGAATTTAAATTTCAAATTAAAAAAAATATTTTTAAATATTGGCGGCATATTTTTAGCATCTGAAATCCCTTAAACTATGTTCTACATAGTTTTTTAATTTTTTCAAAAATTATTATAAAATAAATATTTTTCTTTAAATTAAAAATTCCTGAAATAGAATTTTTACTGAGGACAGTATTTTTTCCAGATTGCCTACAATTAGCAGTTTGAGTTCGAAATGTTATTTTTTTATTCTTTACTCATCTTTTGCCCCTTCTCCCACTTTTCGATATTACGTCTAAGAGTTTTATGTTACAGCCTGTGCATAAAATTAGATGATTTCAATTGTGTTGTGTGATGTGATGGGTGAGCAAAAGGCGGCTGCTTCGTGTCTTTGTGAGAGCCATGGCAGTAGAGACAACTCTAATTGCGTTTAAGGGCTTATGAAAGGAAAATTACATATGACAACTGTAGATACAATATCGTTCACATACATACACAGAGACAACACATATTTACATGTTTAATGTTATAAAAACAACAAAAGTAACTAATGATGGCTTATATATAATTTTGCCCGGGAAGAAGTCTGGTGGGAGGAGGAGGTTTTTGCTACAAAAAAAACCAAATCAAAGTGTAACATAATTTCAAGCGGAGTGGGTTAGAGGGAGTTTGAAGACAATTTTTGCTTTTGTCATAAACATTGAATCCGAGACTCTAACCCCCACCTCCATCCCATCCGAACACTCAATGCTTATACTTCCATGCAAAGAAGGACATAAATATAAATTAAAAAAAGGGTTGATGTGTGTATCTTTGGATCTTGGGCTCATCATATTCCTCATGCTTCAAAGGGTGTTAAGAAAAAATGCGAAGTAAAAAAAGCTTTTAAACGTGCACATACATACAATTGGCAACAAAACAGATAAGTTCTTCCTCAGCCCCCCCCCCCCCCCCTCCCCCAACCCTTTGCTTTTGCTACATATGAGCCGCTGTCGCAGGCATGTTTATACATTAGTATTGACTTTATCAAGTAATTGTAGCCATCATGGTAAGGAAATCTCCTTCTCTCCGTTTGCTTTCTTTTTGTAATTTGAATTGACATGCTGATGCTGCTGCTGCTGCATGTTAAAAAATTCAAAACCATACTTAACCATACCTTCGAAACAAAATAAACATTTTCAAATACTTTGTTTTTTGAAAACTTTGTTTTCTTGCAAAACATCCTGCATTGAAGCTTGCTCCCTCCCTCTTACCTCCTTCTTTACATGATTGTTTTATTTTCATTAAAATTTTTTTTTATTTGATTCCTTAAGTGGTAGGAGTAAATTGAACATTTTGTTGTTGTTGTTTTTTGTTTTATCCTGTCATCTGTTTAATGTGTGTGTAATTGCAAATATGTTTGGAAACAATATTTTTGTTGGCTTGTTTGAGTTTTGAAAAGAAAACATTATTCTTCCAGTTTTGTTTTTTATTGAAGGGAAAAATTAGGAGATGTGGGGACAAGAAGATGCACAAAATTTAAATTACTTTTAATTTCTTTAAATACCTTTGAGAGTTTAAAAAGGGGAAAGATGGGTAAATGCTCATTATTAATAGGAGAAATTTTAAATAATATTTTTCATATTGTTTATATTTTAATATTAAAAGCTCTAATACTAAAAAAACTCCTCATTGAACCCTAAAAATATGCTTTAACTTTTGGAATTAATTTTTCATGCTTTTTATTGTAGAAAAAATATTTTTATATATCCAACATTTTTGATAACAACCCTAAAAACATGAACTTAAATTGACCCTAATGGTATACTATAATTTTCACACATTTATTTTTTACAAAATGATTTTTTTAAATTTTTTCTATGCACAGCTGATTTTTTTTTAATTTATAAAATATCAATTCTGTAGTTTTCAATACTTTTGAGAAAACCTCCTAAAAGTATGCCATTATTCTAAAAATGAGCCAAATGTATACTATAATTTTCAGAATATTGTGTTTTGTTTTTAATTTCAATACCAATATTTGTATTCATCAAGCATTTGGGCAATGCCCCTAAAAGCATACCATGACCCTGAGAGTATACTATAATTTTCAGAAATTTAATTTTTTCACAAAATAATTTTTTTAAATTTTTTTCTATGCACGGCTGATTTTTTTTAAATTTATAAACCATCAATTCCGTATTTTTCAATATTTTTGAGAAAAGCCCCTAAAAGTAGACCATTCATCTAAAAGAGACCCAAATGTATACTATAATTTTCAGAAAATTGTTTTTTGTTTTTAATTTCAATACCAATATTTTTATTCGTCTAACATTTTGGCAATACCCCTAAAAGTATACTATAATTTTCAAAAATATAACATTTTTACAAAATAATTTTTTAATTTTTTTTTCTATGCAAAGTATACTATATATAATCTTCAGAAATTTAATTTTTTTTTCAATTTTCTTCTATGCACGGCTGATTTTTTAAATTTATAAACCATCAATTCTGTATTTTTCAATATTTTTGAGAAAACCCCCTAAAAGTAGTCCATTAATCTAAAAGAGACCCAAATATATAATATAATTTTCAGAAAATTGTTTTTTTAGTTTCAATACCAATATTTTTATTCGTCTAACATTTTGGCAATAACCCTAAAAGCATACCATGACCCTGAGAGTATACTATAATTTTCAGAAATTTAATTTTTTCCCAAAATAATTTTTTTAAATTTTTTTCTATGCACGGCTGATTTTTTTTAAATTTATAAACCATCAATTCCGTATTTTTCAATATTTTTGAGAAAAGCCCCTAAAAGTAGACCATTCATCTAAAAGAGACCCAAATGTATACTATAATTTTCAGAAAATTGTTTTTTGTTTTTAATTTCAATACCAATATTTTTATTCGTCTAACATTTTGGCAATACCCCTAAAAGTATACTATAATTTTCAAAAATATAACATTTTTACAAAATAATTTTTTAATTTTTTTTTCTATGCAAAGTATACTATATATAATCTTCAGAAATTTAATTTTTTTTTCAATTTTCTTCTATGCACGGCTGATTTTTTTAAATTTATAAACCATCAATTCTGTATTTTTCAATATTTTTGAGAAAACCCCCTAAAAGTAGTCCATTAATCTAAAAGAGACCCAAATATATAATATAATTTTCAGAAAATTGTTTTTTTAGTTTCAATACCAATATTTTTATTCGTCTAACATTTTGGCAATAACCCTAAAAGCATACCATGACCCTGAGAGTATACTATAATTTTCAGAAATTTAATTTTTTCCCAAAATAATTTTTTTAAATTTTTTTCTATGCACGGCTGATTTTTTTTAAATTTATAAACCATCAATTCCGTATTTTTCAATATTTTTGAGAAAAGCCCCTAAAAGTAGACCATTCATCTAAAAGAGACCCAAATGTATACTATAATTTTCAGAAAATGTTTTTGGTTTTTAATTTCAATACGAATATTTGTATTCGTCTAACATTTTGGCAATAACCCTAAAAGCATACCATGACCCTGAGAGTATACTATAATTTTCAGAAATTTAAGTTTTATACAAAATTATTTTTAAATTTTTTCCATACACGACTATTTTAAATTTATAGACCATCAATTCTGTATTTTTCAATATTTTTAAGAAAAACTCCTAAAAGTATGCCATTATTCTAAAAAAGACCCAAATGTATACTATAATTTTTAGAAAATTGTTTTTTTTTTGTTTGTTTTTAATTTCAATACCAATATTTGTATTCATCTAACATTTGGGCAATGCCCCTAAAAGCATACCATGACCCTAAAAGTATAGTATAATTTTCCAAATTTTAAATTTTTTATTTAAAAAATAATTTTTTCTTATGTTTTCAATGCAGAACATATTTTTTTAATTTATAAATAATTAATTCAATATTTCCTATTTTTTTGTTTTTTGAGAATTGCTCCCAAAAGCCTCCCCTTCCTCCTAAAGACACCTTAAAGTATACTATACTTTTCGGAATTTTTTTTCTTTTAAACAATCTTTAAATCAATACCATTTCTCTAATATTTCACAGTTTTTGAATTTAAATTCCAAATCTTATATCATGAACCTAAAAGTATGCTTTAGTTTTAAAATATTTTTTCTTTAATCCCTCCGCCTTTACCCCTTAAACGCCTGTCAAAATATCATTAATTGTGCCTTAGGAATAGTTACCATTACCAAACTGTCATGTAAACTGTCTCTTTAGCCGAAACCTCAAGCTTTCAAGCTGGCAACAAGGCTGCCGGGTTTGACTGTTAAGAAATTTTGCTACAAAAATCCAATCAAAAATTTCCAATCAATGTCAATTTACAAAACCTTAACCCCCCTTCCAACTCTCCACAAGACAAGCTCTTTGATCATTCATTCTCAAACAGGACACATTTACAAATGGAAAATTAAAGGAAGAAATTTGGAAGGGGGGTTGTGGAAGATGTTTGGAACTTTAAATCAAACTCTTTAGCAAAAGCGGTCCTCCCCCAAGAACATAAGCAACCAATTTTTGTCTGTGTGTGTGTATTAAAACCGAAACGAATTAATTTAATTAATTACAATCATGTCTTATTAGATTGAAAATTTTGTACTTGTGACTTACCGGCAAACACACACATACACACACTCATGACTTAAGCTCTTTTCAAAAAGGTGACTGAACGAAGAACGTAAGATGAACGTTCAATCCAATCCATTGGATTTCTAACAAATGGTATTTGGTTTACTATCGATGTGCCGCCACATTCAAAATTAAAGAAGGGAAAGTTGTTCTAGAAGAACATCATTTATAAATGCCTGATTTGTTATTTACAAAACGTTTCTCAACTCAACTAAACCTTGAAATCCTTTAGACACCCACCCGAACCAACCAGCCAAGCAGCTAACAGCCATCATTTTCCGTACCAAAGCCACCTTGTCAAAATCTTCAACCTCATCAAAGTGTGGCAGACATTTGAATTTTATGTTTTGTTGCAGTAAAAGAAGAGTTGAGTCGAAGAGTTCGATAAGTTTTTTTTATACGAAACAAAGTCCTTAAGGACTTTTTGTTAAGAAATTGCCAAATAACAAGACAAACATCATTGAGAAAATGCTTTTCATAACTTCTACATCGTTGTTGTTGAGATAACATTTTTGTGAGTAATTATAAGTTGAGGGGTTTGAATGTGAATGTCTCTACTTAAGTATGTGCATGTGTGTGTGTTACTAAGTAACAAAAATCGAAATGTAAAAGATTGTGTCATTAGTAATTTTTGTATTTGTCATGTGATTTTTGAAACTTTCTAAGGAAGTGGAAGAGCTAAGGGGGGAGGAGGGGAGGTAAACATGAATTTGTAAATAAATGACAAATGAAAAGGGTTGATGAAATTTGCCCGTAGAGAGTAATCGAGAGATAAAACTGTATAAAACTTTAATTGATGAATTGATTGGGAATACAAAAAAAAAAAATCAAATAAAAATTAAAGCAAAATTTAAATTATAAAAAAATATTTTTAAAATGTATTTTTATAACTTTTAAAAGGAATTAAATAATAATAATAAGATTATAATAATTTAATTCCTGAAATATAGATAAAAAATCGAAAGCCTACGATTTTTGAAATTTTTTATAATTTTTATATTTTATAATTTTAAATCGAAAAATTTAGAAAAAATTTTAATATTTTAATGATATGAAAATAAATTATTTTTGTGGGCAAATCTTCCATTTTTTTTAATTTTCGTTAATTTATTTTTTAAATGGAGAAAATGATGTTATTAAAATATTCAACGGATTTTTATTAATTATTTCTTATTTACGATCATACTTTTTGAATTTTTATAAATATTTAAAAAAAATTCTTTCCTATCTTTTCAATATTTTGTGATTTTTTTTTTCCTCTGAAGCCCTTTTAACGCCCACACACATGTGTCGCTTTTGGGTTTGGAGACAGGTATTATATGCAAATTATTTTTTTATGCATGATATTGAGAGTTCAATTAAAATTCATATTTTGTGGATATTTTTTTCTGGTGCCCTTTTTGATTATAATCTAAAAATACAAACAAGATGATGGTGATCATCATCAACATCATTCACAAAACCATTTTATTGAATTAAAAAAAAATCAGACAACAGACAACTTACTTGTCTCTTTAAAGACAAGACAAAAACTTGTTGTTGTAGTTATTGTCATTATTATTATCACCATTTATGAAGAAAGAGGCACAGGAAGACCAAGGGCATGAACATAAGTTTTTGCCAAAAACTTGAAGTTAAACCAGCATATGTTTAAATTAAAAAGCGAAAATCAAACTGGTACATCTTAAAACGCTTCACTCCACACATTCATCTCATTCTCACATCACAGCTATTGAACCAAACAACAACCGTTTGTTTTTTTATGGTTTTATTGATATCAAGCGTTTTTAAATGATTTCCTGTGTGCCAAAAAAAAAAAAAATATTCACAAACCAACACAATTGATATCAATGAAAAGGAGTATGCAAAAACTGTGCTATGGAATAATTCCTCAATTCGATCGAATTTCACAAAACAATGGTTCCACACTCATTGTTTTTTATTTGGGAAGGCAGGAAATTGAATTAAAATTCAAATATTGGCAGACAATTAAAAGATCTTTATTTTTTAAATAAGCGTGGGAGAGTGATTGCAATAAATTTTGAAGGTCATGATTGTCATGATGTTTTTTTTCAAAATAAAGACTCTTGGCAAAAAATTTAAAATTTCTGCAAGCTTTAATTATTGCCAACATTTTTCCCTCGTAGTGCATACATTTCCGTTTCCTGTGCGAGCAAAGAATAATGATTTTTCCTCTCTCTTGAAGTTTTTCCTGTTACTCAAAACAAGGACTTCAAATATGACAGATAGACAGTATCATCTAACTGACTATTATGTATGCAGAAGAAGAAAAAGAAAAACAAAAATAAAATCAAGAAAACTCCAACATAATCCATTTGTGGAGCCAACAAACCTTTCAAATCCCTACCAAGAAACAGCATCTTCTATACCATCCATCCTTTTGCAGAAAACTTGCCACAAATCCTTTGCCTCAAAAAAAAAAAAAAAATGTCATCAACGTCCTGCTATTTCATAACACAAAAACCCCTACCAATTCTTTCAATACATGTTGTTGCCTACATCACTTCTACTTCTGCTTCATCTTCCTCTTTGTGTTGTATAGATTTGTATTGGAGTTTGAGAAACAAAAACAAATACATATGATTTATCTTTAAGCTTAGATTTTTTTTTGCCCTATACGAAGAAGTTGTTGTTTTGTTTTAATGCCATCAGTAGCAGTGTGATGGCAACTCCATATATGGATTTGTTATTATAAATGATATGAAGTAAAGCAAAACTCTCGGTCGGTCTGTGGAAGACAGCATGACTATGCATTAGTGGTGTCTGCAACTGATGCACCATTCAGCCATTCAAGCGGGAAACTTTTTTTTCGGTAGGAGAAGGAGTAGAATGAAGCCCAAAAAGAAAAACATGATGACATTACTCAAAGAATAGATTTCGTGTCAGTTATGGGCATGTTTGAAAGACATGGTGATGGGAGTTGGGTTTAAATAGGGTTTAGAGGGTAATAATGAAAATTTCTTTCATTTAAGTTAAAAATTAATAAAATTTAAATTATTTCAAAATAAAAATAATATCAAAAATTGCTGGAAATTGTGTTAGGGGAATATTTTAAATGGACTTGAAGTCATTTAAAACACTGAAAATAAAGATATGCATAAATTCCTAGACTCTAGGAATAAGTTCATAAAATTGTGCTGGGAATTGTGTTAGGGGAATATTTTAAATGGATTTGAAGTCATTTAAAAGGCTTAAAATAAAGATATGCATAAATTCCCAGACTCTAGGAATAAGTTCATAAAATATATGAACTCCTAAAATAAAATGAATAAACCTCCAGCATAGATTTGCATGGAGTTATGAATGAATTCATAAAAACTAAATATTCTTTGAATAAAAAGAAACCAAAAATAGGGTTTAGAGGGTAATAATGAATATTTCTTCCATTTAAGGAAAAAATTCATAAAATTTAAATAATTTCAAAATAAAAATAATCTCAAAAATTGCTGGAAATTGTGTTAGGGAAATATTTAAATGAATTTGAAGTCATTTAAAAGGCTCAAAAGAAAGATATACATAAACTCCTAGACTCTAGGAATAAGTTCATAAAATATATGAACTCCTAAAATAAAATTAATAAACCTCAAGCATAGATTTGCATGGAGTTGTGGATAAATTCATAAAAACTAAATATTCTTAGAATAAAAAGAGGCTATAAAAGGATTTGCATGGTGTCGTGGAACTATTTTAAAATAATTTGAATTCTAGGATTAATTTAATGGATTCTAGGAACAAATTCATAAAATATGTGAACTTCTAAAATAAAATCAATAAACCTCCTCCATACATGACATTTCCATGGAGTTATGAGGATATTTTATAGCAAAGCTGATGAAAAGAAGTAATTTTAAACGCTCAAATGTGGGATGTGCAAATGTTCATAAATTTTAGGAATAAATTCGTAAAAATGGGTATTCCTAAAAAAACCTTCTAACACTAAAACTAAACATGCAGCGTTAGTTTCCATGGAGTTTTGAAAACCATTTGAAAGAAATGATAACGAAATGAGGGCATGTGAAATGTTTAAAGATAATTATGCATACATTCATAGATTCTAGGAATAGATTCGTATAAACCAAGTACTCTTAAAATATAAGAACACTACTATATGCAGTTATGGGAATATTTGATAGTAATTTTGATGAAATCCGGCCATTTCGAAGGTTTATAAGAAAAAAATGCATAATTTTATAGATTTAAAGAATAAGTTCATAAAAACCAAGTACTCGTAAAATATAAGAACACTTCTACGATGGATATACATGGAGTTATGGGAATATTTTAAAGTAATTGTAATGAAATCTGGACAATTTAAAGGTTTACATGATGTTTATGTATAATTTTATTGCTTTTAGGAATAAGTTCATAGACCCCAAGTACTCTTAAAATATAAGAACACTACTACATGCAGTTATGGGACTTTTTGAAAGTAATTGTGATTAAATCCGGCCATTTCGAAATTTTAAAAGAAAAATATTCACAATTTCATAGATTTAAGCAATAAGTTCATTCAAACCAAGTATTCGTAAAATATAAGAATACTTCTACGATGGATATACATGGAGTTATGGGAATATTTGAAAGTAATTGTAATGAAATCTGGACAATTGATAGGCTTACATGATTTTTATGTATAATTTTATTGGTTTTAGGAATAAGTTCATAACAACCAAGTACTCGTAATATAAAGGAACAATTCTACGATGAACATTGGGGTTAATATCAATGATTTCCTAGGTTTTAGGCGTAAAAATACACAAATTCAAAAATTTGAAATACAAATTCGTACATTAAATGAACTTTAAAGTAAAAACAAATGCCTATGTTCATAAAAATTATGTACAATATGCTTGAAATTTTTAACTAAAGGGTGTTTTTTGCGTAAACTTTGTGATTTTCTAATTTCCCTTTTCACTCCTAAAAAAGGAAAGAAATCCTCCTAAATTTATAAAAAAATTGAAAAAGCTAGAATCTGTTCATAAAAAAGAGAGTACGATTTTATGCAAAAGTTCATTTTAACGCACAAATTTTGTAAAGAAATCTACATTTTCCTTCTTTTATTGCACTTCGTAAGCATTTCACTTTAAAAATTTATTTTCCTCAAAGAATTGTGCCAAAAACCCCAAAAAGTAAGAATCTGTTCATTCAAATTATGTATACCATTTATCATGAGTTCATTGCATGTAAGAATTTGTACATAAACAGGCATTTTTGTCCATTTTATTACTCATCAGGGGCAATTCATCTTTACTAATAATTTTTTTCTTTACGAATTATAAACAATTTTGGAAATTATGAATTTGTTCATACAAAAGTATGGACAAACTGCCTCAGATGTTCGTTGAATGTGAAGCACTTGTAAATTTACCGAACGTTTTCTTCATTCTTATATTTTTTCAATGTTTCTTGCATACAAATTGTGAAAAAATTGGACTAGTTCATAAAAAGTATGAAATGAATTTCGTAAAAGTTCATTGCAACTAGGAATTTTTTACATAAAAAGTCATTTTTACTGAGTTTCTTCCATTTGATATGCATTTAACTATCTAAAATTTATTTTTTCATAAAAATTATGAAAAATAAGACTTAGTTCTTAAAATTTATGAAGTGTGTTCCTTAAAAGTTCATTGAAAGTAGGAATTTTGACATAAAATAATTTTTTTTACTCATTTTCTTCTAATTGATATGCATTTCACTATCTAAAATTTATTTTTTCATAAAAATTAAGACTAATTTCTTAAAATGTATGAATTGTGTTCCTTAAAAGTTCATTGAAAGTAGGAATTTGTACATAAAATGACCCTTTGACTTATTTTCTTGTATTCGAAACGTATTGCAAACCCCAAGGACTTTAACAAAAGTAGTAATGGCATAGATTTCATCCTGTAGAGAAAACCTATGAAGAGTATAAGATGCGAGAGAGCTCAGAAAAGGATTATTATGAGGTCTTCTCTGGGAAAATGTATCTCTCCATAATAGCTTTGAAGAACATATTTGGTTCAAAAAGAGGGGTAGAATTCCTCTTCATTTCCCTAGGTTTTTACAAACCTTTGGGCCAATAATTTAAACCTCAAAGGTCACCAAGAAACTGTTGCAATTTTGCAATGCCACAACATAGTTGTTTATAAATTTACATATCATGGCAACTCCCCCCCTAACCATTTTGCTTATTTCAACTATATGTTCCTCATAGTCAAGTGTCTGATACATAAACATATAATGTTATAAACGCGGTTTTTCATTTACAAAAACACATGTATACAAATACTCTAACCACTGTTGTTGTTGATGTACTTGTTGTTGTTGTTGGCTGCATGTCCACTTTCATATCAATTGCAGGCTTAACCTTCTGATTGTTGGTTGGTTGGCCGGGCTGTCTGCCTGCTGCCTCCCAACATTATTCTGTTCATATTGTCTTCATCATCATTATTATCACCATCATCATCATTGTGTTTACACACAACAAGTTAAGGTGGGGGGTTGGGAGGAGAAGCTCAAACAATTTCGCGCGCTCTCTCTTAAATGCGGTATTGTTTTGTGGTTGTGTGTGAGCATTTGTGTGAAAATGCAACAAAAGCTTTATGGCCAGGAGTCTTTTGACTGGTTTACATTTTGGCGGTCATTTGTTTGGTATTTTCCCGAGAAGGAGGTATGTATGTAGCCATGGCAGGAGTAGGAGTTTGAAAATATGGCTTGATGACTTGTTATGTTAGTGGCAGTCAACATGTGTGGCCTATTGTGGCCATTTGGTGTGATGGAGTTGTAGTGCCGGTGTATCATCATCATCATCATCGCTGTCGTCATCATATAAAGCCAGAGTAAAAGAAAATTTGTGTCAATTGCATGTGTAAGGCATGCAAGGAATATGCAAAAAGACCCAGGGGAGGGGGAGGAAGAGAGTGTAAATTAAATTTCTCCCCCACTTTATGGTTGAGTGTAAAATTCTCACGCATTTTTTGGGGGGGCTTTAAATTCACCGCATCTTTGGTTTTGTTTTGCAGAACAATGACATTGAAATTTGGTCTAGTTCCGTGGACATGAATGGCAGAGTAGATGTTAGAGGGGAAAGGGGAGTTTGAAGCTAATGTTTATTTATGTGATTTTGTTATTAATTGATGCTAAGGAAAGGTGTAAAGTATTACAAAATATTTAGCTTAAGGCTTAGTGTTCGTTAAGGGGAGGAATGAGGAATGAACAGTAATGGCCATTGGGGGAGATGGGAAGGTAGGAGAAAGAAGAGATATTGCAAATCAACAAGTGGGAGTTTTTTTATTAAAGTTAATTAAAACATAATAAAAACAGATAGAAACACAAAAGGAATCTTTTAAGAAGTCACTAAATCTTGTGCATACTTTTAGGAGCCAAGAATTTTTAAAACTGTGGAAAACCCAATCGAATTGCTAGAAATACCCCTTTAAGTAATAAATTCTCAACTTTTATGTGATTCCTATGCATTTTGAACATCTTTTAGAAATTAAAGCATACTTTTGGGAACCATAAAACCTTGTTAATAAGAAAATTTGAGTAAACACCATTAGTTTTTTGTTTTAAAGCAAAAAACTGTTTGACATTTTTCATTTTCTCAACCCTGTGATCTCCAGCCGCCCTTTATCTCTTGCCATTTTTTCCAAAAATTCGTTTCTAATCCCAAAACTTCTTCTGTATTAGAATTGAAATTTGTAATTTTTTGTAAAAAATTCATCTTTTTCATTTGAAGCCTTCTAGACTCAGACAAAAGATCATTAAATTTTAAGCCATTTAATATTTGCCAAGTCTTTTTTTATGCTCAGCAGCAGTAGTGAGTGGCTGCTTGCATAAGAAGCTAACCTAGGTGGCTAAATGTCTGCCTGTAAAATAAAGCATATTGTCTTTTTTGGTATGCGTTTTGTTAGGCATTTTAATGCAATTTGCCAACGCATTTTCTTTTCATATATCTTTAGCACTTCATTTTTTAAGAGAGTTTTTTCGACTTATTTTTTTCTTTTTTTTTTTGTTAGTCTGGCTGCCTTGATGACTTGACTGTAGGTTGTGGGCCTTTTGTGTGCGTTTTTTAGCTGTGGTTGTTACAGTTTAACTAAATTTAGCTTCATTTGTATGCGGCAATGTCTAGCAGCCCGCCAGACGACAACTACGACGACAATTCAACACAAAGTTGTTATGATGAGTTGTTGTTCCTTTGCAGCTTCTTTTTTGCATCGATTTTTCCCTATCAAATCCATAATGTCAGGCATTAATTAATTTTCAGCGCAATTTCTTTGTGTTGGGAAATTTTCATACTACAAAAAAAGGGAGTGTGAGTCCAAGCGACCACAAATGGCTCATTACAAATAAGTTATGAGGTAAGTATATGGGGGCCTAAACAATACAGCAGCGCAATCCGCAAAATCCTTTGTGTGTTGCTTTTATTCTTTGCCAGACATTGTGTGAATGTCTATGTGTGTGTGTGTTTGGCTGAGTGATTGCCCTGGTTGTTGTTTTAATAAAAATAGTCAAATCATTATTTAAGAATTCTTGATTAATTGGCATTGTCATTTTCTATCTATTTTAGTTAGTCTGCCATAGTTTTTGTTGTCTTCTTATTGTTGTTGTTGTTGTTGCTTTTTTATTTTACATATATGCCATATAGTTGAAATATTTTGTTGTTATTGTCTTGCTAGCCTCATTGAGTGCCAACTAAAATTGTAAAATTGTTTTCTTGTTCATATATTTTTTTAATTTAATTTTCATTTTATAATCTGTGAAATTGTTTTTGGCTAAATATGAACACATATTTTTGTATCAATTTTTTGGGCAGCGGTCATTTATTGAAAGGTCAAAGGGGTAATAAAAAATTGGGAAAAATTAAAATAATCAAATTTAGAAAATAATTTAAAAAAAAATATAGAAAGGACAATTTTTATATTTTTTATTGCAAAATATTTTTTTTTATTTTTTAATTAAAAATAAAAAATATAAATAAATAATAATAATAAAATTATTTTTAAAATAAAAATTCTTTAAAATTAAACATTTTAAAATATTATGTACATATTTAAAATAATAAAAATAAAAAATCAGTAAACAATATTTTTATTTTATTAGAAACAAAAATAATAAAAAAGTTAAAAATTAATATAATAATTAAAAAAATAACAAGAATATTTAAAATAAAAAAATATTAAAACAAGTATAATTTAAAAATAAAATTAAAAATCTCGTTTTTTTAATAAAATAAAAATATTTTTTATTTTTATTATTTTAAATACATAAAATTTTAATTAAATTTATTTTTAAATTATGTTTGATTTTATTAATTTTTTATTTGTTTATTTTAAATACTCTTGTTATTTTTTTTAAATTATTGTATTAATTTTTAATTTTATTTTAGTTTTTAATAAAATAAAAATATTTTTTATTTTTATTATTTTAAACACATGATATTTTTATTTTTTAAATTATTAAGAATTTGTATTTTAAAATAATTTTATTAATATTTCGTTATTTTTATGTTTTTTTATTTTTAATTAAAAAATAAATAAAAAAAATATTTGGCAATAATTTTCCACTTCCCTGTCCTTGCCATATCTCTAACTAAATCTCTCCATTCCCTTTAAAATTTCCTTTGCCAGCCAAAAAAAAAAAACTCCCGTGCTTTTTTATTTAATCAACTAACAAAGTTTAAATTTCATTCATGTTCATTCACAAAAGCCAGACAAACATGCACAACAACATTTGTGTTGTTGTTGTTGGTTTGACTTTAAGAATTGCTCATAAATTATATTTAACACTTCTTAAATGAAGCTCAGCATTGGTTACAATTTGGGACAATTTTGCATTCATTCATAACTTTTTTGCTTTGCATTCAGGCTTTAAGAGAGACAGCCTTGAATTTCAAAAAAAAAAAAATAAAAGGAGCCAAAGAAACTAACAACAACAATATATAGTTTAGGGAAACCAGACATAAACGCACCTTCTTTTTTCGCAACAACAACAATGAGAAAGAAGTTGGTTAATGCGCTTACACAACATGGCTTAATGATGATGATGAGGATGAAGACCGTTTTGGGTGATGAAATGCATGCTTCAGGGCAAAAATTGACTTAAAGTAAATTAAAGTAAATTTATGGTACTTACTTGTAAATATTAAATTTATTTTTAAAAATTATTTAAAATATTTACCTGCAAAGATAGAAGAAAAATAAATTAATTAATATTTTGTTTTATTTAAATTTAAAATAATAAAATTTACATTTTTTAAATTTCAAAAATGTTTCTGGAGAATTTCAAAAAAAGAACTGATTTCCGTTTTCAACTCGTCAAATAGCAATTAACAACTGGTTTTTGTGCTGTGATAAGAGTACAGATATTTCTTCATTGAGCTTTAACAAACTATTTCAATAACAGCCATGCCAACCAATCCGGCAGTCAGAAGGCAGGCAACAGAGTTATGGGCAAATAAATCTTAACAATAACAACAAGAAATCTAATTTATAAAATTATAAACACTGAAACAACAAAAAAATATATTATCAAATTCAGACATAAAACGGGTGGAGAAGCCGAAGGAGGAGGAGGAACGAGGAAGGCCAATCATAAAATGAGTAGCCAAAGATATAATAATTTTATTTTTTCGAAACATTTCAGATAACGATAAAATGTTATTAATATACATACGTTTAAAAAAATAATAATAATATAATAAGCAAAATTAAAGTCATAAAATTGTGTCTAGCACACCGCACACTTCATCACCTCGTTCCCTCACTGCCGTATAACAAACAAGCAACTGATTTATATATTTAAATACTTTCGAAATTGCTTTTTATCGTTCCATTTCGTTTCGTTTGTTGGGTATTATTTACTGAATCATAAATCTTCAAAGATTTCTGGGTAATCACTGAAAGATTGCTGTCTATTGGTTAAGTTTTTTTTTTCGTTCACTCGCTTGCTTGCAACTCCCCACATATTGTGGAGATAAGATAATACGGAAACCCCTCTCCCCACTCCATAGTCCTCGCCCCATTTAAATGAACAAAAAAAACGTTGATTGGTATTATTTGCTTATTCGTATTCTATATATGATTATCAACAAAAAAAAATATGGCTGCCTGCTGAATACCCTGAAAAATAATGAAAAGCCACATAGATAATAAAAAACAATAAAAACAATAACAGCAAATGAAATGTTTATTTTGTATTGCTGTTATTGTTTTTTTTTTTTTGTTTTTGTCTTCATATATTTAATTGTTAAAAATGAAAGATAAGCCATATTACTGGCAAAGTTATGATATGATGGCTTCAAGCTGCCAAGTGATAAGAAACGGAAAAGGGAACAATTATTGGTCAATTGTGGTTAAGCGGGGGGAGGAGGGTAAAATGGAATTGAGTAACAAATAATACCTAAAACCTTAGATATATAAATACCCAAATTCCATTGAAAATTAAAGTGAAATTTTGTTGTGAAATAGGGAACATAATTTTCAAAAATTGCCCTAAAACTAAAATTTCCCTTTGAGGGAAATTTTTATTTGTGCTTGAAAATATCTATTTCTTTTATATATTGATAAAACTCATTGAAAAATAACCAATTCCATTGAAAACAAAAATTTCCCTAAAAATTTCCCAAAAGGGAAATTTTGAGCTTTTGCCTCTATTTTACTTAGTTTGTCATATAGTCTCCAAAATCGCAAACAGTTTTGAAAAATTCCACAAAACAAAAATTTCCCTTTGAGGGAAATTTTTATTTGTGCTCGAAAAAGAGTATTTCTTTTATATTTTGATAATACTCATTGAATAAGAACCAATTCCATTGAAAACAAAAATTTCCCAAAAGGGAAATTTTGAGTTTTTGCTTCTATTTTACCTAGTTTGTCATATAGTCTCCAAAAACGTAAGCAGTTTTGAAAAATTCCTCAAAACAAAAATTTCCCTTTGAGGGAAATTTTTATTTGTGCTCGAAAATAACTATTTCTTTTATATTTTGATAAAACTCATTGAATTAGAACAAATTCCATTGAAAACAAAAATTTCCCTAAAAATTTCCCAAAAGGGAAATTTTGAATTTTTGGCTGAATATTACTTAGTTTGTTATATAGTCTCCAAAAAACGCAAACAGTTTTGAAAAATTCCTCAAAACAAAAATTTCCCTTCAAGGGAAATTTTTTTTTATGACCAGAATTTCAAGTTTCCCCCAAATCCCTTAAAAACTACTCATTGCCATTCGAATTTTTGCCATTGAGAATTTTTCGATTTTTATCAAATCTAAATATTTTCTTTCGAAAACAACATATTCCCATTTAAAAATATAGATTTTCCTGAAAACTATAGTATGTACAAGTTTATTATTGCCTACTTTTAGGTGTTTTTGTAGCAAATATCCTCGATCCCAATAGGAAACAAGTTTTTGTTCTAATTTGCTTTGGAAGTCATGCAAATTCCCACCTATTTAATTAAAAGGCATACATTTTTACTAAAAAAATGGCATAAGAAAAATTTTTGAAATTTTTTAAAAAGATTGTATTGCCTACATTTAGGAGACTTATTTGCAAACTTCCTCTTTTTCGTGGTTAAACATTTTAATATTTTTGAACAAAAATTTTAAAAAATATTTTTCATGAATTCTCTAAAAAATTCATTTTAAAAAAGTCCAAAAATATTGCAAATTTTGTATTGCCTACTTTTAGATGCTTCAACTCCAACATTCGAATTACTTAATTAATTTTAAAATTTTTTGAGGAGAGGATTATTTCTTGACAAAAAAATTTAGAAATATTTTTAACAAATTTCCAAAAAAAAAAAATCCTCTTCAAAAAATCCTAAAAATTTTTATATATTTTGTATTTTTTTTTTTATCATTAATTAATTTTTAATATTTTTTAGAGGAAACCTGGAATTTCGCGTCGCTAAAAATTCTAAAGTTCTTCAAAAATATTGAAAAAAAAAATCAAAATTAAATTCAAAGAAATCCTTTAAATATATGATACATTTTGTATTGCCTACTTTTAGTTGCTTAAACTGTAATAAAAATAAATTAATTTTTAATATTTTTCTAGAGGAGAAATGCCACTTCTCGTGACTAAAAAATTCTAAAATTTTTAAAAAAATATTTAAAACAATTTTAAATTAATTTAAAAAAGAATATTACAAATTGTATTGCCTACTTTCGGTTGCTTAGACTCCAATATTCAAATTCGTTAATTAATTTTTAATATTACCCTATGCCCCTGTGCACTCTACAATTTATCCAAGGTGCAAATACCTGTTTTCTTATTGAAGAGTTCTCTGCTTAGCACCTAAAAGTATACTATACATTTTATTTTCTTCGCTATACATATGCATTATAGCTATCTATCTATCTATACATTCATCTATGTATTTTTTTCGTACTTTATGCAATTTCAAAATACTAAAAAAGAAGAAGAAGAGGAAAAATATGTTTCTGATGTTCGCAGCTCTTCAATGAGAGTTTCGTGTTTTTTCTTGTTTTTGTTGCCTTGTATTTTAGTGTTCAACTGAAGCCCTCTTCTTCACTCAAGCAAATAAAGACAATCAAGGCAAAAAAAAAAATGATATAAAAAAGAAAATTCTATAGCTTTCACACACATACACACATTTACATGCATGGAGACCAAAGCAAAAAAAAAAATAAAGAAAATTCCCATAAAGTAAAATACTTTTTCCACAATTCAAAAAAAGCAAAATCCTGCATACAAAACGAATGAACGGAACAAGAAGAAGCCCGAATACCACCATCACCAAAATGGAGGTGGTCCAATGGGTTGTATTAAGTTAATGTCATTTAAATGTTGGCTATATACCATGGATGGAGTTTTTGTACATATCCTAGGTATTGATGTGAGAGCTTAACACACACACACAGCGGTACTCAAACACCAGACCTATACAAGTATTTACACACCCAAGGGGTATAGAGTTTTATAGATGGATTCCCAATCGTAATCAATGTTGACTATGTGCTTCACACACACACACGCATAGATGGCTACACATATAGACGATAGGAGGACTCCTGGTCGCAACAAAAGGAACCAAGCCCCCCTCCTCTTTCCCCCTACATACTCAAGGGGGATGATGATGGAATTCATGAGTAGTAGTCGATTTATGTGTGCAGTTGCTTTCCCCCCTCTCCCATACCCAAAACTTTTGTTAAAGGGCATTTGTAAAAATATATCACCAATACCAATTTGAGTGTGTATATGTCTCTCTTGTGATATATATGTATGTATATACATACATATATAAAAAAAGATTTTCCCTCATATATTTAAAAGAAGAAAAAAAATATATTGGTATGGAAAAAAAGAAAAGTTAACGACCATAAGAGAAAAAAAGCGTGCAAATCGAACGAGAGAGTGAGTGTAGCCGAAAAAATTGAGAGTTCTTTTTTGCCACACCGAGATAGAGCGCCTGCGATAGAGCGTTTCTGTCTATAGGAGAATATGCCAAAGGACAGCAACAACAGCTAACAAGGCTATTGAGAAATAAGGATTCCAGCAACAACAACAACACCAACAAAATCACACAAATAAATGGCAGGTTTTTCCTTAACAGTTTTTTTTTCTCTTATTACTTATAAAAATTCAATAAAATATATAAAGGAAAAGAAGAAGCTGCAAGCAGGCAATGGCATGGAAAGAAGGGGGGATTTATGGGGAAAAAAGAAAATGGTGGCCATAAATATTCTTTTTTTGGGAGAAAAAAAAAACTGAAACCATTATTGGTAGAAAAAGGTTTGCCATTGTGTGGCTGAAGTGTTGAAATGTGTCCCCAAGAGCTCTCCGCCCACCCCCCCAACATCCCAACAAAGAATTTCTGTTACAAAAAAAAAAATAATTCAATAGAGGGTATTAAGGATCCATCTTGTTAACAATTGTATATAGAAAAACAGTTTACATAGCTAACGCCACCCCCTTCCCTCCCCACCCAAGGAAAACCATCTTAAAAACTTTTTTCCCTGGCTGCATATTTGGGTTCATTGGATGTTTTTTCGATTATATACAATTCTTCTTTGCTGTTTTTGGGTTGGTACGCGCGCCTTATGTTCTTTCTTTGCAACGAGTGTCATCAAAGCTGGTGGAGGAAATAACAACAACAACAAAATTGCTATTATTTTTATGGTATTTTTTCTTTATTTTTTTCGGGGATCCTTTGCCTGGGTACATCAATATAGTTGTTGTAGTTGTTGTAGAAGGCAGCAGCAGCAGGAGCACATTGAGAGTCAATTGAATTCGATTGGACAACGAATGGCAGGCTGGCAGCAACATCCATGGCGCAGCAGAATCAAAATCAAATGAAAAAAGTTCAAATAAAACACGATATTACACATAAAAATGGAAAGAAGAAAAAAAGCTGGCTGGCTGGATGGCTGCCTCGATGGGTTGGCAATAACATAAAGTATGGCCCAGGATGAAGAACAGAAGAAAGGAAAACATATAACGTTGACTATCGGCAAAATAAGAAGAAAAAAAAAACGCAACAGAAAAAATCCCATTTGTAGAGGTGATATAAGAAAAAAAAACATAAAGAACTTGAACAGGATTCGCAGCATACACAAAACGCTGCTCAAGAAGGAGTGGTAAAAATGGAAATTTATTACATGAACCCCAACAATTTTTTTCCTCCTCTTTTTAAATAAGCATTATTGGGATGGTACATACACACACATAGGGAACATTGGAATATAAAAAAAAACTAATTTCAGGTACAAATGAAGGAAGAATTTACACATTTCAACTCAATTTCATTATGTACTAAATTTGGAAGAATCAATTTACATAGTATCAAAACAATAATTTCCTTATTTTAAAAATGTTTAAAAAAAACCCTTAGTACACCCAAACTACTATTGGCAAATGGTTGTTGCTCTACCTCTAGTGGTCTTTAGTACAAAACATCCCACGAAATCCTGGTTATAGTCAGAAAATAGTGAGTACTAAAATTTAGTACTGAACATTTTTCACTGAAACTCATCTTAAATTCATTTCTGATTTAAGTAGATTGATTTCCACCAGTTTTTGGCTTGTACTAAATTTTAGTACAAAATTCATTTTTTGGATTTTTCAAAAATTGAAACTACTAAAAAATGTAGCAAAATCTTAAATATTATATAAAAATAAAAAGTTGGGAATTTTTCAACGTTCATGCAAAGTACAATGGTTTTAGTACAAAAAAAAAATTACCAAACCTTGGTTTTAGTCGGAAAATAGTGACTACTAAAATTTAGTAGTGAAAAATTTTCATTGAAACCAATCTTAAATTCATTCCAACTTCAAGTAGATTGATTTCCACTAAATTTTGGCTTGTACTAAATTTTAGTACAAATTTCATTTTTAAGATTTTGCAAAAATTGAAAGTGCTAAAATATTTAGAAAAATCTAAAATGTGAGGAAATAATAATAAATTACTCAATTTTATGTTCCTTTTTAAAAATAGTGCCTCCAAAACACCTTTTTAGTACTAAAAATCTAATAACATCAATTTTAATGATAATTTTTTAATGGCTTGCATATGATTTGATGTGAGGAATATTTTGTATTATTTTAAGTACTTAAAATTTGCCCTAAAAACCACACGTAGACCCAGTATTTAGCGAAAAATAATGAGTACTAAAATTTAGTACACATCACATTGCACTAAAAACCATTTTAATTTAAAACTCTTTCAATATACATTGATTACCACTACATTTTGTCTTGTACTAAATTTTAGTACAAAATAAATTTCACGAATTTTCAAAATTTCAAAGAGCTAGAAAATCAAGAAAAATTTAAAACATTAAATAAAAATACTAATTTTCTAAATTTGCATTGTTTTCAATATAAAATCACCACCTTTACTAACTTTTAGTACATAAAGTGTGATTTCTGCAAGGGTTTTAAATACATACATATGTATATGTTTATCCTGCTTATTTGAAGGTAGTTTCAATATGTCTTAAAAACGATTTGAAAATGTCTATTTAGAGCAAAAATAGAGAGTACTAAAATTCAGTACTGTTCTAAATTTCACAAAACCGATTTTAAATGACTGCTTATCTTTTATGGAGTGCAGTGGAACAATTTTCCGCTTGTGCTAAATTTTAGTACAAAAAAAAGTTCTAAAAAATGTGGAAAAATCTCATAAAAAATACAAATAAATTTTTGTATATTTTAATAAAAAATATAATTTTTTAATTTAAATTTAATATAAGAAAAGTTTATATATTTTTTATAAGTAAAAAAAATAAGAAATATATATAAAAATGTATTTTTATAAAAAATTAAATTAAAAATTTTAATTTTTATATTAAAAATAATTTTTTTTAATTAATTTTTATATAAAAAATTAAATTAAAAATTTTAATTTTTATATTGAAAATAATTTTTTAATTAATTTTTATATAAAAAATTAATTTTATTAATTTAATTTTTATATAAAAAATCTATTTTTTGAATTAATTTTTTATAAAGGATACAATTTAATTAATTTCTATGTAAACAATTAACATTTTTTTATTAATTTTTATATAAAAAATAATATTTTTAATCTAATTTTTATATAAAAAAATATTTTTTTTATTGTTTCTATATAAAAATTAAATTTTTTTAATTTAAACTTTATATAAAAATAATTAAATTAAACAATTTAATTTTTATATAAAAATTAAACTAAAAAATTAAAATATATAATTTTTATTAATTTTTTTATTGTTTGTTTTTATCTAAAAATTTAATTTTTTATTTTATTTCTATATAAAAGCAACAAAAAATTATTATTTCACTTGAGTTATAAAAAAAAGAAATACATACATAACAAATTTAAAATAAATTAATCAAATTTTTGGCACTAAAAACTAAATAAAATATTCTTTATACAAAAATCAAATTAACAAATAATAATAAATTGAAATAATAATTAAAATAAACAATTTAATTTTTATATAAAAATTAAACTAAAAAATTAAAAAAATAATTTTTATTTATTTTTATTTATTTATTTTGTATTATTTTTTATCTAAATATTTAATTTTTTAATTTAATGTTTATATAAAAGCATTAAAAAAATTGTTATTTCACTTGAATTAGAAAAAAAGAAATACATAAAAAATTTAAATTAAAGGAATCAAATTTTTGGCACTAAAAATTAAATTAAAAAATTATATTTTTTATACAAAAATCAAATTAACAAATAAAAATCAATATTTGAGATTTGGAAAAAATGTGGAAAATTCTTAAAAAAATACAAAAAATTTAAAAATTACATTTTTGTATATTTTTATAAAAAAAATTTAATTTAATTTTTATATTTAAAAAAAAAATAAATAAAACTAAAAATTAATTTTTTTAATTTAATTTTTATACAAGAACAATAAAGAAATTATTTTTATATAAAAATTAAATTAAAAAATTTAATTTTTATATACAAATTAAATTAAAATATGTAATTTTTATTTAAAAATTAAATTAAAAATAAAAAAATAATTTTTATTATTATTTTGTATTTATTTATTTTTTAATATAAAAATTAAATTAACAAATTATTTTTTAAATATAAAACATAAATTAAAAAAATATATATTTTTACAAAAATATACAAAAATGTAGTTTGTAAATTTTTTGTATTTTTCATAAGAATTTTCCACATTATTTCCAAATTTCAAAAAATTTATTTTTATTTTTTAATTTAATTTTTATATAAAAAATAATTTTTTAATTTATTTTTTTAATATAAAAATTAAATTAACAAATTATTTTTTATATAAAACATAAATTAAAAAATATATTTTTATATAAATATACAAAAATGTATTTTGTATTTTTCTTAAGAATTTTCCAAATTTTTTCCAAATCTCAAAAATTGATTTTTATTTTTTAATTTAATTTTTTATATAAAAAAAATAATATTTTTAATTTATTTTTGTTTTGTGCCAAAAATTGAATTTCTTTAATTTAATTTTTTTTTGTTTTGTTTTTTTTTTTTTAATTCAAGTGAAATTCTATAGATTCCATTTTTCTTTGTACTCTTTGCCCTGCCATAAACCAATTTTAATCAAATGCCATGTCATTTATGTTGGAACAAAATGACATTTCCATATAATAACCATGTCAATCATGAATTTATTTCAGCCAGAGAAGGCATGCCACATAGTTTTGGACATTTGCAAATGGGACCATATGTACATACACACCATGCCACGTATGTACGTTGTCCTTACAAACATGAATAACTAATAGCAAGTAATCTTATGAAGAAACCAAGGAAGGGGGCGGACGGCTATCACCGAAAGAGAGAATAAAGTTGGGTAATTTTTTTTGCCATAGCTATCCATCCATCCATCGAATCATTTCATTTATAGTTTTTATATGTCCACATTCATCCATATAGCACACAAAAACCAATTCATTCATTGCCTCTCGCTCTCTTTGATTCAGTGAATGTGAACAAAACCCCACCAACCAACAAGCCATGGTTCCAAACATGATTCCAATCATGTTTCCTTTATGTCTTTCATCTTTCACACATGTATGTAGATGGATGGGTGTGTATGTGTAATCTACGTTAGTTATATTTTTTTTATTTTTTTCCTGCACCATGTACCACCTTGTAAAAATCTATCGAGGTATAGCTGTATGTATGTACATATGTTTGTATATAAGCCATAAAACGTAAAATATACTATGACAGTTGTACTGTACTGTGTGTGCTCTGCTGTCTAGTTGTTGTTCTTGTTGTTACTCTTCAATGTGCTCTGCTGCTCAATGTCCCGCAGTCAATAACATCCAATCAGGTTTGTTAAAAATCTATCTATGTACTAAAAGAAATAAACAGAATGAAAAAAAACCATTGAGCTACAATCAAATAACCAAACACACACACGCTTGTACATATGGCCTGGTCGTCACATAGCCCGTAATAGATGTATATATGTTTGTAGGTATTATAGGGGACGTTAAATGTATGAGTATTACGTACGTACAACGAACACTCAGCTGAGTAGTAGTGTTTGTGAATTGGTGTGCGTGTGTAATGCATTTTAGCTCAATGTGCCTTTGTGATACTTTGCCGTGCGTTCGTTGTTGTTGTTGCTTCTGTTGTCTGGCATCTAAAGTGGATGAATGGCTGGCTGGCTGACTGAATGGCTTGACTTCAATCTGGGAGGGTATGAACTCAGTAGATTGGTGTGTGTGTGTGCGGGCCATGTCGTTTTATCGAACACACATCGAGAATTGAATACAATTTTTGAGTTGAGATGAATGTCCCTACTCCCCATACCCCTCCGCCCAAATCCCCTACATTAGGTGTTCTCTGAGTGTGCCAACTTTTATTGTTATGGTATTAGTAAAATGCCAATACGAATAGTAGTGATTATTTGCAAGTACACTATCAGTGGTGCAGCAGAGAGCTGCAATTACAACAATGACAACAACAACAAATACATATATCACTGCAAAAACCCCCAAACCAATCATTATTATCACTGGCAAAACAGGGACATTTCCCAGCTCTCCCTAAATATTAGTGCGCTTCATTGCTCTCACTTTGTCGCTCTCTTTCTCTCAATCATCATTTGAACAAAAAATTGAACATTGAGTGGAAATGTTAAATAACAGCAAGTATGGAAAACCACCGGCCGGGACTCATTTTAAAAGAGTTTTTATGTTAAATTATGGCTCTCCCTGCAGCTCGCTCACATTGATTAAAAGAGCGGTTTATTTTAAAGAGCAATTGATTGAACAGTTGCATATCAAAGGTAGTAACACCCGACCGACATGGGTAGTTAATATTATTTTATTTTTTGCTGTTTATTGTTGCTTTGATTGAGTAGTAGTTATGTGAGTGTGTGTGTGGGTTTTTTGGCATGTGAACGAACGACTGTTAAATGGGGGGAGAGAGGAAATATGGGCAAATATCAAGCAATATGGATGCAGCAAAATGCCGTCGGGATTTGCAAGAAATTGTTTTAGAGGATTTGGGGCAGCATTTTCAATTTTATGGTGACATAAATTAAAAAAAGGGAAATATGAGAAATAAAAAATAATAAAATAAATTAAAAAAGGAAAATATTTTTTATATAAAAATTTATACATTTTTTTATCATTTTTTTATTAAAAGATTCTTAAAGGAAAACTATTTTTTTAAATAAAAAATTGGAAAATATGAGAAAGAAAAATAACAAAAATATAAACATTTTCTTAGAAAGAAATTTCTATTTAAAAAATATTTGTAAATATTAAAAAAAAAAAATAAAATTAATTTTTATTAAAAAATATAATTAAATTTGATTACTCGTATTTTTTATTAAAATATGAAGCACATTTTGCGAATACAAAATTAAATATTAATCAAATTTTTTATTAATTTTATTTTATTTTATTTAATTTATTTTTTAAATATTTTCAAAAAATTTAATTTATTTTTTTATTGTTGAAGAAATAAATTTTATTAGTAAAGAAACATTTAATATTTGCAATTTAATTTATTTTTTTAATAAAAATTAATTTAGATATTTTTTAAATATTTAAAAAAAATCAATTTTATTTTTATTGCAATTTAATTTATTTTTTTAATAAGAATTAATTTACATACTTTTTTATTAATATTTAAAAAAATTGAACTTTATTTTTTATTTTTATTGTTGGAGAAACATTAAAAATAAAAAAATAAAATTCAATTTTTTTAAATATTAAAAAAAAATATCTAAATTAATTCTTATTAAAAAAATAAATTAAATTGCAATAAAAATAAAATTGATTTTTTTTAAATATTTAAAAAATATCTAAATTAATTTTTATTAAAAAAATAAATTAAATTGCAAATATTAAATGTTTCTTTACTAATAAAATTTATTTCTTCAACAATAAAAAAATAAATTAAATTTTTTGAAAATATTTAAAAAATAAATTAAATAAAATAAAATAAAATTAATAAAAAATTTGATTAATATTTAATTTTGTATTCGCAAAATGTGCTTCATATTTTAATAAAAAATAAATAAATTAAATTGCAATAAAAATAAAAAAATAAAATTAAATTTTTTTAAATATTAAAAAAATATCTTAATTAATTTTTATTAAAAAAATAAATAAATTAAATTGCAAACATTAAATTAAAAGAAAGTTCTATTTAAAAAATATTTGTAAATATTAAAAATAAAAATAAAATTAGTTTTTATTAAAAAAATATAATTAAATTTGATTACTCGTATTTTTTATTAAAATATGAAGCACATTTTGCGAATACAAAATTAAATATTAATCAAATTTTTTATTAATTTTAATTTATTTTTTAAATATTTTCAAAAAATTTAATTTATTTTTTTTATTGTTGAAGAAATAAATTTTATTAGTAAAGAAACATTTAATATTTGCAATTTAATTTATTTTTTTAATAAAAATTAATTTAGATATTTTTTTTAATATTTAAAAAAGTTGAATTTTATTTTTTATTTTTATTGCAATTTAATTTATTTTTTTAATAAAAATTAATTTAGATACTTTTTTTTATTAACAATTAAATAAAATTAAATTTTTTAAATATTAAAAAAAATAATTAAATTAATTTTTAATGAAAAATAAATTAAATTGCAATAAAAATAAAAAAAAAATTAAATATAATTTTTTTAAATATTAAAAAAAATATCTTAATTATTTTTTATTAAAAAAAAAATAAATTAAATTGCAAACATTAAATTTTGCTTTACCAATAAAACTTATTTCTTCAACAATAAAAATAAAAAAATTAATTTTTTTTAAAATATTTAAAAAATAATAAAATAAAATAATAATAAATTAATTTTTATTAAAAAAAAAATAATAAATTAAATTACAATATTGTTTTTTTAATAAAAAAATTTATTTTTTCAACAATAAAAATAAAAAAAATTAAATTTTTTAAAAATAAAAAAATATCTAAATTAATTTTTATTAAAAAATAATATTTCAATTTAATTTTATTTTTTTTTAATAAAAATTAATTTAAATAACTCTTATTTTTTAATTTTTTTAAAAAAATTAATTTAATTTTATTATTTTTATTGTTGAAGAAATATATTTTATTAGTAAAGACAAATTTAAATGTTAAAAAAATAAAAAATATTTTATTATTATTAATAATAGAATAAAATTTTATTATTTGCAATTTTTGTTAAAAAATTTTAAAATATTGGGGCACAAATTAATATTAACATATTTTTTTTAATTTAGCTTACACAATTTTTACTAAAAAAATATTTTTTTCAAAAAAAATATAGCAAAAATAATTTCAATTTTTAGAAAAGATTAAAAAAATATTTAAAATAATTTTATATTAAAAAAATAAATTTTAAATTAATGTAATGCGAATTTATATTTTTTTAAAGACATAATAATTTTTTTTTTTGTTTTTTTGAAAAATTACTAAAAACAAACACTTCCCTTAAAGGGAAATTTTTATTATTGCTGCAAAATTACAAATTCTTGCACATTTATTGAAAACTCCTTGAAACCCAACGTTTGCCATTGAAAACTAAAATTTACCTTAAAATGTCCCAAAAGCGAAAATTTGAGTTTTTGTTTTCAAATGATTTATTTCAAACCAAAAGATCCAAAAAATGAATGGAATTTCGAAAAATCTTTATAAACAAAAATTTCCCTTGACGGGAAATATTTATTTTGGCTCCAAAATTTAAAATTCTTGTACATTTATTGAAAACTCCTTGAAAACCAACAATTTCCATTGAAAACTAAAATTTCGTTTAAAATTTCCAAAAAGGGAAATTTTGAGTTTTTGTTTCCAAATCATTTATTTCAAACCAAAATAGCCAAAAATGAATTGATGAATTGAAATGAATTATTGGAAAATCCTTAAAAACAAAAATTTCCCTCGAGGGGAAATTTTTATTTTTGCTCCAAAATTTAAAATTCTTGCATATTTATTGAAAACTCCTTGAAAACTAACGATTTCCAGTGAAAACTAAAATTTCCCTAAAAATTTCCCAAAAGGGAAATTTTGTGATTTTGTGACCAAATCACTTTTTGGAAGCTAAAACGCACAATAATGCAAGAATTTTTGAAAAATCTTTATAAACAAAAATTTCCCTCAAGGGGAAATTTTTATTTTTGCTCCAAAATTTAAAATTCTTCGATATTTATTGATAACTCATTGAAAACTAACGATTTCCATTGAAAACTAAAATTTCCCTAAAAATTTCCCAAAAGGGAAATTTTGTGATTTTGTGACCAAATCATTTTTTGGGAGGTAAAATGCACAAAAATTCAAGAATTTTTGAAAAATCGTTTTTAACAAAAATTTCCCTTCAAGGGAAATTCTTATTTTCAATCAAAATAAAAAAAAAAATTAAATTATTAAAATACAAAAATTTACGAAGAAAAAATCATATTCAATAAATTAGATTTTTTCAATTTTTACTCAATATTTTCCTCTTTATTGAAAACCAGTAAAATAATGAAATTTTTCTCACATCTTGAGGTCCTTTCCCTGACCCTCCTCCCTTGTGACATAGGTGTCATTGTATCAGTCATTGCCCATTTGCCTTCATTTTGTTATATCGATTATGTTCAACCTCGCTCTCTTCCATCAATGTTTGTATGTATGGTTATGTTATGATTGCCTTAGTTGTTGTTGTTGTTATTGCCCCAATGGGGGGACTCTACTTGCCGATGATGATGCCAATGCCTTTTGCGCAACGCATTCATCTCTGACATATTTCCAATATCATTGGTCGATAAATACGTATGCGAATAAAAACAACAACAACAACAAAAATGATGAAAAGAGGTTGGCAAGCAGGCAGGATGTAAAGAGTAGCGAAAAAAAAACACCAACAAATTTCATATACATATGGATGGATGTATTTGGATGTATGAGAGATATTCTTTAGCATGTGTAATAAAACCCAAAAAAAAAAAGATGCTCAGGAGCCAATATGTTTGCCTTAACTTGTGTATGTATTGGAAAATCCCCTAAAGCAGTTTTGTTGTAGCCAACTTTAGTGGTGGTGGGGCCAAACGATAGCAACTCAATAAATAACATTGAATTGAAAAGGACACCTAAAAAGGATTTGCACTCTCACCATAGCCATGAGGAAAAGAAGAGTAGTTTTCGTATCCTTTTTAGTATATTTTTTTACCAAATAAAAGGAGGTGGAGTACCCGATTTTTTTTTTGTTCTCGATTGGAAAAAGCAGAGCACCCAAAAAACTATTGATGGCAAGGCATGGCCAGGACTAAAACAAGTTCAGTGTTTCTTTTTTTGTAATACTTGGCAGTATTTTATGTGCATTTTTTTGTGTGCTGCAACAACCTCAACCTTCAATGGCCAAACAGCAACAACACTACTCTGCACTACTTAGAAGGTTGCCACCTAGAAATGATGGTTAAAGGCGCGACTATTACTTTTTCCATGGAAGTGCGGAAAAAAGCAAAGAACCCAACATTCTATAGAGTAATGATGATGGTGATGACTGGCAATTGGAGTGGGTAGTGGTGGATTGGTGGGATGTCATGGCATGGCATTTATCTGTTGTTGTCTCCTCTTTGCCTTGTTGAGTGAGAAGAAAAAAATCTACTCCAAATAATAGCTTTTAGTTTTTTCCTACGCTTTTTTCTTTCCCTATGATGGCTGCTGCAACAACAGTAGTAAGGAGCATTGAAATCGGCATCGGTTAGGAGCTGATGATGAGTATGCTGCTGCTGGGGACTATTTGTGTGTATGTGTTGAGAAGTGACTGGCTCACTCGCATGCTGCGGTGGAAATTTTATTAATGTCTTCTATTTAGTAGGGATGGCTATTGAATCAAACAAAAAAAGGAAAGCTAGAAAAAATGTAATTCCCATAAAGTAGAGGCAAGCAAGGGACAGGAGAATTGGGAAAAAATTGTATATCCTGTGGGTATATAAGATGGGAAAAAATGGCAAATGATGGCAAAAAGGATCTTGATGAAAAAAATTGTAATCATTTTATTGGAAATTGCAAAGAAAGAAAAACCCCCAAAATAACCAAGCAACAACAACAAAAATCCTCATATACTATGTAAAGAGAATCAAATAGAAAGAAAGAAGAAAGAAAAAAACCATAGATAAAAACCCCGAAAACCTTTATAAGATTGGAAAAATGGAAAAAAGTAGTAACGAAACCAAACCAAAGCAAACATCCAATCCAAATCCAAGCCAGCCAACCAACCAAACCAGACAACGAGTGTTCGTTCAGCAGCAAAAGTATGTATTTGGCAATAGGAAATTTGTACATAAACCATACCAAGCAGCAGCTAGGTGTGGTGGTGCAGGCGTAGCGGGATAACGTATAACATTCTATAAGAAAATTATAATTTGAAATGTAATAAGTTTTTTCCCAAAGATTATTATGTGCCATTCAGCCAACCAACCAACCAAACACTCTTCGAAGAAATGAAAGAAAAAAAAATCCCATAACTTCCATAAAAATGATGAATATCAAATAAAAATGTCCAGAAGATAGATAGTTGATAGAGGAAAGGAAGGGAGGAGTTGGGAAGAAGCCCGAAATGGAAAAACTTTCTTTTCACAAAGATTTGATTAAACAGTTGATGATTGCTTTGGATTAGTGCAAAGCAATGAGAAGTGGAAGAAATAAATCTCTAAAAGGGAATATATTGCCGGATAAGTGGGAAAGAATAAATTAAAGATATTTTTGGGGAGAAATGTCTTTATAAAAATTCTAAAGGAAGTGGCGAAAGTGGGGGGATTTCATAAAAATTTCAAGGGGTTAAAAAAAATGAAAATGGAAATGGATTTGCGCAACAATCTTGGTATTTTTCCAAATTTTGTATAATTTTTCATTTCTGGGATTTTGTCAGGGGATTTTCAAAAAGTTTTTGGGAATTCAAAAAAAAATGTTTTTTACGCGATTTAAGGAAAATTACACATTTTTGAAATTTGCTGGGATTTAGTCAGGGGATTTTCCAAAAAAAATTTGGGAATTTATGAAAACTTGTTTTTTACAGGTTTTAAGGAAAATTGCAAACTTTTGAATTTTTCTGGGATTTTGTGAGGGGATTTTTCATTTTTTTTTTATAACAATAAAATCAAAAATATTTTGGGAATTCAAAAAAATTATTTTTTACACGTTTTAAGGAAAATTGCACACTTTTGAAATTTTCTGGGATTTTGTCAGGGGATTTTCCAAAAAAAATTGGGAATTTATGAAAACTTGTTTTTTTACTCGTTTTAAGGAAAATTACACAATTTTGAAATTTTCTGGGATTTTATCAGGGGATTCTTAGAAAATTGTAGGGAATTCATAAAAACCAGCTTTTTAAAAGTTTTAAGGAAAGGGGATTTTAAAAAATGGGGAATTTTTAAAAATCTTAATTTTTAAAACACAAAAGCAGGTTTTTGTGCATTTTAAGACATTGGTTCAGGAAATTTAAAAAAAATGGTAATTTATAAAAATTCTGTTTTAATTTGTTTTAAGGAAAAATATTCAATTCAATGGAAATCTACAAAAATACGCCTACCCAGGATTTGCGCAACAATTTTTGATTTTTTTCCACATTTTAAGCAACATTTTGCATACCTTTGCATTTCTGGGATTTTGTCAGGGGATTTTCAAAAAGTTTTTGGGAATTCACAAAAACATTTTTTTTTTCAAGTTTTAAGGAAAATTACACACGTTTAGACAAAAAATTCCCATTTTTTCCACATGAATGTGAAAATAAAAATATTGGGAAATTGGGAAAGGGATCAAATTCCGCAGGGAATTTTTATTCATGATTGATAGCCCTGAATAGAAAAAGAAATTTATTATTTTTTGTTAGATTAGGGAGCCGGATTTGGGAATTCTCAAAAAAAAAAAAAAATATTTTGATATAAAATAATAAAAAATATTTTAAAATAAATTTTAAAAAATAATTTTAAAAATATTTAAATAAAATATTAAAAATATTTAAATTTAAAAAATATTTTTAAATAATTTAACATATTTAAAAATATATATATTTTAATATTTTCTTTTTCAAAAATGTGGGAATTCATAAAATCTTGTTTTTTCCTCTTTTAAGAAAAATTATGCATATTTGTACATTTCCGGGATTTTGTCAGGGGATTTTCAACAGAAAAGTGGGAATTTGTTAAAATTGGTTTTTAATACGTTTTAAGCAAAATTACGTACTTTTAATATTTTCTGGGATTTTGTGAGGGGATTTTCAAAAAATTTTGGGAATTCATAAAAACCTGTTTTTTACATGTTTTAAGGAAAATTACATACTTTTAAAATTTTCTGGGATTTGGTGAGGGGATTTTCAAAAAAATTGTTGGGAATTCACAAAAATGCATTTTAACATAAATGAAAAAGATATAAACTAATTTAAAACATGAACACATTTTATTTTTAATTTTTTTATGAAGATTTTGGGAATTCTCAAAAAAATGTTATTAAACATAAATTTTTTAGACAGACATTTAGGTTAAAATGTTAAACATTTGTTTTATAAATATTTATGTTTGTTTCTTTGTAATCCCCGTAAGCCTCTACAACAAATGTCATTTCCCCTTTTTTTGTTTTTGTATTTTTGTTTCGGTAAAAGAAACTTAAAAAACCAAATGTTGCTTCACCAAATGATTTAATTACCTTCAAAAGATCACAAGGACTAGTAATGATTTAGGGGGCGTGAAGGAGAGGGTGTGGGGGAGACTGACTATTGGAAATTTTTTATGGTCTATGGTAATAATGATGCATAAGTAGTCATAATATTAGGCTCTTCATCAAACACAACAAACAAATGCGGGCGACTAGATAGATGCTCCCCATCCAAATACATTGCAATATCCCCTATTTGTGGATGGATGGATAGATGGCTGTTTTGAAAGGAAATTTTCTACTCTGTGTGTTATTGTTTTTGTTGTAAAAGACACTTAACATTAGCCATGTAGAGAGTGTTAAAAGTAGAAGTCTTTTATGTGTGTTTTTGTCGTCGTATTGCAGCAGATGAGTGTTGCAGTAGTTTTTTCTTTGTCATTGCGTGCGACGACGAGGGTAGTAGGAGCGAACATCCATACATAGTCTAGGGTAAGACTTAATTTTGATTTATGGGCACGCCCGCGCATTTTTATGCCGTTGACAATTTTTTGTTGCTGTTGTTGTTGTATCTGAAGAAGACTATTTAATGTGTTACTTTTTGATGTTGTTGGGGAATTTTTATTTAAATTTCAATTCAAACAAATATTTTGTGATGATTGAATGAAGAACAACAGCAGTGGCGGCAGCAGCAGCAGAACGAACATAAAAATCATGTCGATCTTAGTTTAATGATTAATAAAAAAACCTAAGAGTAACTCACAAACTACCAGCTGTTGGTAATTTTTTCTGTTATTCAGAAAAACTTCATCAATGAAATCGAATGGTTTTTTGGGGAATTTCATTTCATGGCAACAACATCCACCATCCACAAAAGAGGAAGTTGAGTCAATTTTAATTTAAATTTCCGTTTTTAGTGTTAAGCCTACATAAAATCAAATTCATTACACTTCTCTTCCACATGTGTATGACATTCACAAGATACATACAAACATCCATCCATGGTTCATGGGTTTAATTTTAGTTTTATTTTCCATTCATACTAAAAAACTCAAACAGCTTCAGTTTTGAAAACTTTGATTTTTTATGATGATCTTAACATGTTTTAATGGCATTGATGAGATGAGCTGAACACTACTCTGGGGGCTGTATGTCGATCAGAGAAGCTGCAAACACAGCTACTGGATTTGTTGCTGCTATTGTTGTTGTTGTTGTGTATTAACGATGATTTAATTCAATTGTTCAACTTCCGTTGGAATATTTCTGCATCAATCGAATTCAATTATCTTGATTTTGTTATAGCCAAGCCGAACCGAACCGAGCCGTGTAGAGTAGAGCAGCCCGGCAGCCAACCAACAGATTTTAATATTATTATTTATTTAAAGCAATTGATTATCATGCGGTCTGACACTTTAGCATGTATGCCAAATGGTGATCAGTTCAACTACAACAAAAACAACATCAAAAAAAGACAACAAAATTGAAACGAGTCAAATCCAATTCAATGATCAGCCACATGATGATGGTTGGTTGGTTGGCATCTTCGTATGATGCCCACCAGCAGTGTGATTTGAATGATTTGATTTATTTGTAAGAGAGAAGAAGAACAAGAGTAGATAGAGTGAAATCATGTGTAAGTCAAATATAGTCAATTTTTGTTTTGATGCACATACAACAACAACAACAAACATTAACTGCGTAAATTGTAAATTATACCGGATGTATGTACTAGTTATGTACTTTATCCGGCTCGATTTAAATAAATGTTTAATGATGGTATTGAAAGCTATCATTGTTTCGATCAAAGTACTTGAAAGAAGTTTAGAAATTTCAATAAGGTTCCCATGGGAAAACATGTTTAGAAGCCTTCACACTAAAACAATTATGAAAAACTTACATTCCATTTTTTTTTTTTTTTTGCAAAATTCCCAAAAAATCCCATCTCAGGGGATTTGGGGAGCTTAATTTTTTAATCGAAAACATTTTTTATAACCTCAAACACTTTTAAAATGTGTTTTTAGAGAAAAAATCCCATATCGGGGGATTTGGGGGAATTCAATTTTTTAATCGGAAAAAATTTGGTTAAACATTTTTTAAGATTTTTTAAACATTTTTAAAATTTATTTTCAAATATCCCCACATTCTGGGATTTTGTGGGAATTTTAGAAATGCAGTGGAATTATTGACAATTTTGTGGGTACTAACAATTTTGCCTACTCGATTTTTTCCTTTCAATAATAACAAATTTAATTATTTTTTAACTAATTTCTACGCAATTTTTCTGCTTTTCCCGTTTTCTGGGATTTGAGGAAAATTGTTGAAGTTAATAGTTTAAATCTCTAAATTTTGTTAATTCACGTTATATACTAACTTTATTGATTTTAAAAGCATTTTTGAGCCACTTTTAGCTTTCCCCACTTTTGGGGATTTTGAGGGAATTTTTGAAAATTTTAGGGGAATCCACAATTTTGCTAACAAAATTTATTCTGTAGTTTTTTTTTAAACATTTACAAGTTATTCCTTACAACACCAATGTATTTCATTATTTTTTAATTAAGTTCTAGGCATTTTCCTGTTTTCCCCAATTTCTGGGATTTGTGGAAATTGAAACTTCAAGTCGCTAAAAAATTTTTATTCGTATTATATAATATTTTTATTAATATAAAATGTTTTTACATGCAATTTCTAGCTTTCCCCACTTTTGGGGATTTTGAGGGAATTTTTGAAAATTTCAGGGGAATCCACAATTTTGCTTAAAAAGCTTATTTGGTACATGTTTTACATTTTTGCAAGTTATTCCTTACAATTTCAATACATTTAATTATTTTTAAACTAATTTTTAGGCAATTTTTCTGCTTTCCCCAATTTCTGGGATTTGAGGAGAATTGTGGAAATTGAAATTTCAAGTCGCTAAAAAATTTTTAATTACATTATATAACATTTTTATTCATTTTAAACACTTTTACATGTAATTTTTAGCTTTCCCCACTTTTGGGGATTTTGAGGGAATTTATGAAAAATTTAGGGGAATCTACAACTTAGCTTAAAAAGTTATTTGGTAGATGTTTTCAATTTTTGCAAATTTTTGCAAGTTATCCCTTACAATTTTAAAGCATTTAATTATTTTTTAACTGTTTTTTAGGCATTTTCCGGCTTCCCCAATTTCTGGGATTTGAGGAAAATTGTGCAAATTGAAATTTCAAGTCGCTAAAAATTTTTATTCACATTATATAACATTTTTATTAATATAAAATGCTATTACATGCAATTTTAAGCTTTCCCCACTTTTGGGGATTTTGAGGGAATTTATGAAAAATTTAGGGGAATCTACAATTTTGCTGAAAAAAGTTATTTGGTAGATGTAGTAAATTTTTGCAAGTTATTACTTATAATTTTAAAGCATTTAATTATTTTTTTAACTGTTTTTGGGCATTTTCCAGCTTTCCCCAATTTCTGGGATTTGAGGAAAATTGTGGAAATTATAATTTTAAGTCGCTAAAGAATTTTTTATTCACATTATATAAAATGTTTATTAATTTTAAACACTTTTACATGTAATTTTTAGCTTTCCCCATTATTGGGAATTATGAGGGAATTTTTGGAAAAATTAGGGGAATCCACAATTTTGCAGAAAAAGTTATTTGGTAGTTGTTTTAAATGTTTGCAAGTTATTTCTTACAATTTTAAAGCATTTAATTATTTTTTTTAACTGTTTTTAGGCATTTTCCTACTTTCCCCGATTTCTGGGATTTGAGGAAAATTGTGGAAATTAAAATTTAAGGTCGCTAAACTTTTTCATTCACATTATATAAAATGTATATTAATTCTAAACACTTTTACATGTAATTCTTAGCTTTCCCCACTTTTGGGAATTTTTGGAAAAATTAGGGGAATCCACAAATTTGTTTGCACAAGTTACTGTCTAAATTTTTTGAAACTTTTACTAGTTTTGAAATTATTTTCGACAAATTTAAAATATTTTTTTATTGCTTTTTATCAATCCCACTTTTTGGGATTTTTTGGGAATTTTCAAAAAATAAATTTGGGGATTTATACAATTTTTTATGTTTATCTAACACTGCGAAAAAATGTTTATCCACATTTTAAAACGTTTTAATGAACCTTAAATGTTTTATATGTCATTTTTAGCTTTCCCCACTTTTGGGGATTTTGAGGGAATTTCTGAAAAATTTCAGGGGAATCCACAATTTTTCTAACTAAAAGTATTCTTAATATTTTTTAAACATTTACCAGTTTAAAAATGGATTTCAACAAATTTAAAATATTTTTTTTATATTTTAAATTAATCCCGGCCTCCGGGATTTTTTTTTAGAAATGTTCCAAAATAATTTTGGGAAACCACAAAATTGTAGCCGATTATCTAAGAATTTGAAATAAATATGATTTGTACTTTATTTTGTGAAAATAAAGTGATTTAAACACCCTCAATTCTTCCTGGTGCCCAAAAGTATGCTTTAATTTTTTTCAAGTTGCCTTAAAATCTTAAGATTTAATTTTTTAACCCACATTTCTTTAAAATAATGTCGTTACTAAATTTTTTCAACCTCACCCAACAACAAAATAAAGTGTTTTAAACACCCTCAATTCTTCCTGGCCCCCAAAAGTATGCTTTAATTTTTCAATTCGCCCTTAAATCTTAAGATTTCTTTTTTAACCTACATTTCATTTAAACAATTTCCTTATTAAAATAATTTAAACCTCACCCAATAACAAATTTACTCTCTCTCTCCCTGCAATCTTTCATGACTCTCCAAAACTAATTACTCCCCATTTTTATAGCCTAAATATATGCTAAAGTTTGTTGACTTGTCCTTAGAATGAAGGCCTGATGTTTGTTTACTTTTTAAAAAGAAAAAGTGTTGCCTAAATAGGAGTTCAAAGCAGGGTGGGTGGGGGTAGACACAAACTAAAAAATTCCTAACCTTAGACAACAATTTTTGAGTTCCCATGCAAAAGCAACAAATTTCAAAATTCAAAATGAAATACACATAGTTTTATATACACACCAGCAAGTTGTAAATGCTTCCTGGGTTTCTAAAAATTCTAAGAAAGTGTTGGTCTTGTTGTTGTTGTTGGTGGTGGTGCTTAGTCCCCCAACAAAACAGAAAAATTAAATACAAGAAAATTAAGCTTTTCAACGCCCTCTAGTCTTGGTTGTGTGTACTGCCACCCGCACCAAAAACAAAAAGGGGTTAGATCCTTGGGCCGCCGCCGCTTTTATTATTGCAAATTAGTAGTAGTAGTTTTGGTGGTGTTGGCAGGAGAACGAACCTAGTCTCACAAACTTAAAGTTGGCAAAAAACAAGAAATGTTACCATTACCGTTGTTCAACCAAAATCCAGCCAGCCAGCAAGCAAGCAAGAAGGTAGTCTCTACTACTCTCTGTGTCTGGTAATGATGATGACGATTCTTTGGCTGAACAGCAACAGCAACAACAGCAGCAGCAGGATGATGTTGATGACGACAAAAGTCTACATACATCTGCTTGCTTGCTAGACTAAAAACATTTATTCATTCATTAAAGTATGCTACAAAAATATACACAAAAGTATGGTAACAGGAGCAGTGGCTTGGCTCGGCATGCCTGCCTTGCTGCTAAGCTTTGGATTCTGTTTTTGTGAATTAAAAAAAGGGGAAAATATTTGTGCTTTCTTGTTAGACTCTTTACAGACATTGGAAGGACAAGTTGAATGGTGGACGGACAGACAAGCAGACAGACAGAAACATCATAATGGCAGACAAAAAAACTACTACTACTACAACAACTACACACAAAAAAATAATATTACAATACTCCAACAGCAACAACACCAACATTATTTAGAACAGAACATGAGGAGTTGTGGTGTTGTGAATACATAGACAGAAGAAGACTTAAAGTGGCTTTACCACGTCTTGGACGAGGTTTTGTATTTTTCAAAACACACAAAAAAATTCTAGCGTTGAGGTTTGGTTTTTCTTTTATTTTGCCAGGAAAGCCAGCCAGCTGGCTGATGTTTGCCATTTGTTGTTTCAACATGAGGCGCTTACTTTAATTTCACTTTTTTAAAAAAAAAAAAAAAAAAAAACAGCACCCAAGTGTTTGTTTGTGTCTGTATGTCTGTGTGACTCCCAGCCAGGCAGCTTTTCACAATTTTTCCCATGTAGTTGTGTTGGTGGCAGTTAGTTGTAGTTGTAGCCAGCAGTATATACATGGCTAAAAGTATGATTTTAACTCGTTTAATAACCTTAGCAGTAAACACATTTTGCTGTTGTTGTTGTTGTTGCTGGGGTTGACGACGATGACGATGATAACACGTTGATTGGTGAAGGCGGCAAGGCAGGCGGCGGTGGTGTTGTTAGTTAGACACAAAAACCATGATGTCCTTGAGCTTAAATTACAATAACAATAATAATGAAACACAAACATCACACACACACACATACACACAAAAGGAAGCCATTGTAACATCAACACCAAATGTTTGTTACAAACATTGAGGAAAATGTTGGAAAATTTTTAAATTTTGCAAAAAACGAAAATTATTAAGAATTTAAAAATCACTTAGTAGGCCGCCTAAATGTAGGCCACATTTAAATGAGTGCAAAATGGAAATGTTATTTTTAGTTAAGGAAGAAGCTTAAGGGTAAATTTCAAGTAAATAAAGGCGGCTAGACTAAATTGTTTGCTTGGTTAGGCTAGGCAAAGAAGGAATTAAAAATAGAATTTTAAAGCCTAAAATTAGGCAATAAAAATTTAATGCAATGTTTGGATAAGACAAAGGTTAAGGATAAAAAAATTAAAAATTTCGCAAAAATAAGCAAAAAGTAAAATAAAAAAATTTAAAAACTCCCAGAAAGTGATGTATTTTATTTTTTTTTTTAAATTATTGAAAATACAAGACGTCCCAAAAATATTGAAAAATTATCCTTTAGAGATTTCAGAAATTTTAGTTTTAAATTTTTGTGTTCCTCTAATTTTTTACCAAAATCCCCAAAAAATCCCTAAAGTTGGCAAGTTTAAAATAAACCTTAAAATTTTTTAAAATTAATAAAATATTAGTATTTAAGTCCAAAATTGCAGTTTTCGTGGTATTTTTGAAAACGCCAAAAAATTAAGAATTTTGAAAGATGCTAAAAAAATCATAAAAATTACTAGACGTCACAAAAAAAATATTGAAAAATGATGTGTTTGGGATTTTATAATTTTTAGATTCAGATTTTTGAATCCCCCTAATTTTTTAACAAAATCCGCAAAAATCACAGTAGGTGGGGAAGTTTAAAAATTGAACTTAAAATTCAAAAAGTTAATAAAATATCATGCAATATGTATATAAAATTATTTAAGCCCAAAATTATAGTTTTCGTGGTATATTTGAAAACCCCAGAATGTGAAGAATTTTGAAAAATTTTCAAAAATTCATAAAATGTCACAAATAAATTTGAAACATTATGTGTTTGGGATTTTATGAGTTTTAGTTTCAGATTTTCCAGTTCCCCTAATTTTCTTAACAAAATCCCCAAAAATCGCAGAAAGTGGGGAAGTTCTAAAACTAGTTTAACTACATTAAAAATTAATAAAATAGCAAGTAATAGTTGTATAAAAATTATTTTAGCCTAAATTTGTAGTTTTCATGGTATTTTTGAAAACCCCAGAAAGTGAGGAATTTTGAAAAATGTTCAAAAGTTCATAAATATTACTAGACGTAACAAAAAATATTGAAAAATTATGTGTTTGGGTTTTATAAGTTTTAGTTTCAGATTTTTGAGTTCCCCTAATTTTTCAAACAAAATCCCCAAAAATCCCAGAAAGTGGGGAAGTTTAAAACTTAACTTAAAATTATCTAAAATTAATAATATATCAAGGAATATGCATATAAAATTATTTCAGGCCAAAATATTAGTTTTCATGGTATTTTTGAAACCGAAAGTGAGGAATTTTGAAAAATCTTTAAAAATTTTTCAAAAAATACTAAACATCACAAAAAATATATTGCAAAATTATGTGTTTCGGATTTTATAAGTTTCAGTTTCAGTTTCAGATTTTTGAGTTTCCCTAATTTTTTACTAAAATGCCCAAAAATCCCAGAAAAGTGGGGAAGCTCTAAAACTATTTTAAATACATTAAAAATTAATAAAATAGGAAGTAATAGTTATATAATATTTATTATAGGCTAAAATTGTAGTTTTCATGGTATTTTTGAAAATCCCAGAAAGTAGGGAAATTGGAAAATTTTTTTAAAAAATCATAAAAAATACTAAACGTCACAAAAACATACAGCAAAATAATGTGTTTGGTATTTTATAAGTTTTAGTTTCAAATTTTTCAGTTCCCCTAATTTTTTTACTAAAATCCCCAAAAATCCCAGAAAATGGGGAAGTTCAAAAAATTAACTTAACATTTTCAAAAAGTAATAAGATATCAAGGAATATGTAGTATATGAAATTATTTCAGGCTATAATTTTAGTTTTTATGGTATTTTTAAAAATCCCAGAATGTGGGGAAATTGAAAAATTTGTTTAAAAAATCAAAAAAATTGTTTAATGTTGCAAAAATATAGAAATTTATGTGTTTGGTATTTTATAAGTTTTAGTTGCAGATTTTTGAGTTCCCCTAATTTTTGAACAAAAATCCCCAAAAATCCCAGAATGTGGGGAAGCTTAAAAGCAACTCTAAAATTTTTAAAAATTAATAAAATTTCAAGGAATATGTGTAAAAAAATTATTTCAGGCTAAAATTGTAGTTTTCATGGTATTTTTGAAAATCCCAGAAAGTGGGGAAATTGAAAAATTTTTTTTAAAAAATCATAAAAAATACTAAACGTCACAAAATAATATTGCAAAATTATGTGTTTCGGATTTTATAAGTTTTAGTTTCAGACTTTTGAGTTCCCCTAATTTTTTAACAAAATTCCCCAAAAATCCCAGAAAGTGGGGAAGTTTAAAAACAATCTTAAAAATTTATAAATTTAATAAAATTTCAAGGAATAAGTTTAAAAAAATTATTTAAGCCTAAAATTGCAGTTCAAAAAGTGGGGAAATTTTCAAAACTTTTTTAAAAAATCATTTTTTGTTTGTCTATCATAATTTAAGAAAAACTAACTATTTTATTCTTATAAAAATCAGAGGAAAAATCTATCCCCCCTGACAAAATATTGTTCTTACAGCTGCCAGTTCAATATACCCTATCCACTAAGTTTGAATATTTGTAATATTGTTTTTGTTTGTATATTTTGTACTAATTCTCATGGCATGACATTAACATTAATATGACAATAAAAAAAACTCAAAACATATTTTTGTTGTTCTTTTAGAATGGCATTGTATTGAAACTGTTGAATATTCCTCAAAAAACAAGCTTTGTGATCACTAATGTAAATCACCAAGAAGGAGGGAGGGTAGCAGAGGGAAACCCCACAAATTATTGATGGCTTTTTTCATTGATTTCAGTGTCTATTTTTTTTTTTTTTTTGTGGCCAACAAAAGGGGGGCCAAGGGAGAATGCTTCGATCAACACAACCCATAACTTGTTGATGTTGCAGCTGACATGCCTTCATCTTTGACAAAACAAAAAAAATTTTGAAATACCATGGCATAGGCAAAAAAATTCTCGATGATATTGTTTGAATATCTATGCCCAGCTACTTGTCTGTCATTTGTTTGATATTCTATGGCAAATAAATCGAAATGACAGATCATTAAAATCATTCCGCTTTTTTTTTTCTTTACAAAAAGCCACAAAACAAACGAAACAACCGAAAACAAAAATCAAAATAAAATTTGTAACAAATTTATACAATTTTAGAAAATAAATAAATTTTCATTTTAATCAAGGGGGATTTATAATAGAAAAAACACAAGTATTGAATGCTCGTGCAAATTATGTTGCCGACATAAATTTCGAATTTTAATTCTTAGCAAAAACAAAATACTTAAAACATCCACCAAAAAATATATATAGTGGCAAGAACAATAAAATAACCATACTTATTTGTCCCTGGATCTAAAGTGATTTAAACATTTCAATAGATTTTCTTTGACAAGATCACCACAGATCATGATTTAAATAACATCAAAAAATAAAACAACAAATGGATGAACGAACGAACAAAAAACGCCCACAACAAAAGAAATCGTACTAGGTCTAGAATATATAATTTTTTCTGTTGTGGTTCAAATCAATACATTTCACCAAAACAGAGAGAAAACCACTTGAAACCATGAGCCAGCCACCGGCAGCCGTTATGTCTGGCCGCCGTTCAGGCTCTTTGTCGTGTCACTTGGTTTTAACAAAAGTTTGTTGTTTGTTTTTGTCTTTTAAAAACGATTTGATCAATTGCTTAACAAACTACTTGAGATAGTTGGTTGTTTGGTTTGACGTTTTTTTTTTTGTTTCTTTCATGGAGAAGAGCAAGGGAAAAAATGATCAAGTGCTTGCTGAAGTAGCTCAAGAAGCCGACATGATTAGCTATTTAAGAAAAACCTCTTTGAGATTAGTTTGGAATCCCATCATAAGGCTGGTGATGATGATGATCATGATAATGTGGCTGATGGTCGCCTAACAATAGTGGAGCTGCTGCTGCTGCGGCTGCTGCTGTTCGTTTATTGATGAGTTTAACAAGACCTGTCATTCTAATAAATGGGGGCTGTCGTGAGGGAACAAAAGAAATCAATAAGAGGCACTAAGCAAGCAGAAGAAAATTAAGCAAAGCAAAAGGGGAAAAAGAGATGTCTTTGGCTAAGATTCATAATTAGAAGGGTAGAGGAAAAAAATTATAAACATATTTCTCCTCTGGAAAAAATTTTTCGCAGGATTCAAATTTAGAAAAAATTGTCCTCAGCTTCCTATGAATTTTCTACTGTATTAAAAAAAAGTATAAATTTATAAAAATTATAAATTTATAATCAGCTTATATAAAAGAAAAGTCCTAGGAAACTGAGAACCCTTTTTTCTATAGAAACATGTTTTCCGAAGCCTGAGAATACTGTTTTCTGAAGAAAAAAATATTTTTATTTTTCTCTTTAATCCTGAAATTAGAAGTTAGAATTTTTTATAGGAAGAATGTCGTCATCGGTTACTGGGGATTTTTTTTTCGCAGAAGGGTGAGAGTTTAAAAATTATTAAAAAATTACCAAAAGTTGCAAAAAATTATGAAACATGATTTCTTTGATATTTTATTTGTCTAAGATTATGATTTTGGAGTTCCCCCAAATTTTTTACCAAAATCCCCGAAAATCCCAGAAAGTGGGGAAGTTTAAAAATGACTTAAAATAATTCTAAAATTAATAAAATATCATGAAAAATGTGTTTAAAAAATATTTAAGCCTTAAACTGCAGTTCCATAGAAATTTAGAAAATCCCAGAAAGTGTAGCAATTTAAAAACATTAAAAATTCCCAATGCTTTAAAAAATCATAAAAATTACAAAAAGTTGCAAAAAATTATAAAACATGATTTCTTTGATATTTTATTTGTCTAAGATTATGATTTTGGAGTTCCCCCAAATTTTTCCCAAAATCTCCGAAAATCCCAGAATGTGGGGAAAAGTAAAAATGACTTAAAATATTTCTAAAATTAATAAAATATCTGAAAATATGTGTTAAAAAATAGTTAAGTCTTAAATTGCAGTTCCCATAGAAATTTAGAAAATCCCAGAAAGTGTTGCAATTTAAAATTTGTTTAAAACAAACATTAAAAATATCCAACATTTTAAAAATGCTGTGAAATATTATGTATTTGACATTTTATTAGTTTAAGATAAAGATTTTTGAGTTCCCCTATTTTTTTCCAAAATCCCCAAAAATCCCCGAAAGTGGGGAAGTTTTAAATTGACCTTAAAAATCTCAGAAATTGATAAAATATTATGGAATATGTGTATACAAATTATTTAAGCCTAAAATTTTAGTTCTTGTGTCATCTTTGAAAATACCAGTATGTGGGGAATTTTAAAAATAATTTAAAAAATTCATAATAAATACCAATTGGCCCAAACAATTATGAAATAATATGTACTTGACATTTTTTTAGTCTTAGATAAAGATTTTTGAGTTCCCCTATTTTTTCCAAAATCCCAAAAAAATCCCAGAAAGTGGGGAAACTTAAAAACCATAAAAAAATAGAAATAGTTTTAAAGAAGATTAAAAACCACCCTAAACAGCTCAAAAATTGATACAATTTTATTGATTATGTGTATACAAATTATTTAAGCCTAAAATTTTAGTTCTTGTGACATTTTTCAAAATACCAGAAAGTGGGGAAGTGTTTAAAAATATTTTTCAAAATTCACAAAAATTAACAATTCGTTCAAAAAATTATGAAATATTATGTGTTTGAAATGTTATTAGTCTACGTTTAAGGTTTCTGAGGTCCCCTAATTTTTTCTTAAAATCCCCAAAAATCCCAGAAAGTGGGGAAACTTAAAAACCATCAAAAAATACAAAAAGTTTAAAAGAAGATTAAAAACCACTCTAAACACCTCAAAAATTAATACAATTTTATTGACTATGTGTATACAAATTATTTAAGCCTAAAATTTTAGTTCTTGTGACATTTTTGAAAATACCAGAATGTGGGGAAGTTTAAAAATATTTTTAAAAATTCACAGAAATTAAAAATGAGTTCAATAAAATTATGAAATATTATGTTATTAGTCTACGTTTAAGATTTTTGAGGTTCCCTAATTTTTTCTTAAAATCCCCAGAAATCCCAGAAAGTGGGAAAATTTAAAAACCATCAAAAAATACAAAAAGTTTAAAAGAAGATTAAAAACCACCCTAAACACCTCAAAAATTAATAAAATTTTATTGAATATGTGTATACAAATTATTTAAGCCTAAAATTTTAGTTCTTGTGCCATTTTTGAAAATACCAGAAAGTGGGGAAGTTTAAAAATAGTTTAAAAAATGCATAATAATTACAAATTGCTCCAAAAAATTATGAAATATTATGTGTTTGAGATATTATTATTCCACGTTTAAGATTTTTGAGGTCCCCTATTTTTTTCTTAAAATTCCCAGAAATCCCAGAAAGTGGGGAAGTTTGAAAACCACCCTAAAAATCTTAAAAATTAATAAAATATCATAGCGTATTTGTTTAAAAAAATCTTTAAGCCTAGAATTGCTGTTCCCATAATATATTTTCAAATCCGACAAAGTGGAATTAAAAAAAAAAATAAAACAAATCATAAAAATTACAAAATGTTGGAAAAAAATTTGAAACATGATTTGTTTGGCATTTTTTTTAGTCAAACATTAAGATTTTTGGGTTCCCCTAAATTTTTCACAAAATTCCCCAAAAAATCCCAGAAAGTGGGGAAACTTAAAAACCATCAAAAAATACAAAAATCTCAAAAATTATTAAAATATCATGGATTATGTCTTTAAAAATTATTTAAGCCAAAAATTATAATATTTTCAAAGAACTCCAAATGTGGGGAAATTTTAAAATTTATTTAATAAATTATTTTTGTCTTTCATATTTGTAAAAATTTCTCACAATTTCCCATCTTCAAAGCGACAGCGAAATTTTTCCATTTCATTGCCCAAAACTTCAAAAAATAATGCCTTTCCCACTCTCCTTTTGTCTCTTATCTCCAAATTGCCACTCTCTCACATTGACAATTAACCTTTGGCCAATTAACAAAACTATTGAACATTAGTGTTATCAGCCACAGCCACAGTCGTATAACTTTATTAATATTTATTAAACGAAAATATTCAACAAAATCACCAAAAATTTCCCTCCACCTTCCTTGTCATCACAGCGAAAGGAAAAATCAACCCCTAAGAAAAATATTCCTAATAATTGGCCAAAATATGATGATAAGGCAAGTAGACAAACATACTTGATACAAAAACTATTTGAAGGCGTAAAAGGATAATTGCCCACATAAGTGGGCAAAAGGTTTCCCTGTTTTTATGGCAAATCATGGTGTAGAGATGGCTCAACAAAGATAGGGATAACAACTATTGTTTATTTTTCAACAAAAAATAATAAAATACACAAATTAAAAATTCTAAATGAAATTAGAAATAAAGGAGCATTAACCTGGGAAGATGATCAAAACTTCCTTTTCCTTATATACTACAAAAACAACAACAATAAGTAACCATTTTTAGATGTCAAGTTCAAAGACATCTTGTGTGCGTTTTTTTTTTTTTTGTTGCCTTTGCTAAACATTTAAAATACTTAAGACAATGACAAAAAAACAACAACTTTTAAGAAAATCATAACAGCAGCAGCCAAGCCAACCCTAAACATAACTAGAAAGGAAAAACGCACATTATACACACAGTTATACATATATACGAAAAACGCACACAAGAAGTAACATTTAGACACAGTCAGCCAACCACAATTGCAAAAACTGTGGCGCTTTTTTTTCCTTTGTTATATAGAGAGATTGGAATTTTACTTGAATATTTAACAACACAATATAAACATATATACGGAAAAGTGCGTACATTATACCTAAGCATAGTTACATACATACATATGTATATACACACATTTGTGTGTTTAAAGTAGCTAAAACTATGCCAAAAACTTTCAAGGACATTTTGCGTTTTTAAATACTTAACTTACTTATGTATACATACACTAAAGAGGCAGCAACAACTACAACAATAGCAACAAAAACACATGTTTACATTATGTCACATACATATGTAGTATGTATACATACAGCTGGGAAAGTTAATTCAACCACAAAAATTTTAAAATTTTTGTTATATACTTTGTATATATACACCCATTGACTTACTAGACTTATCTACACACATATTTATTTATATATGTGTGTGTGTGTTAGTAATAGTTTAAAGTTTAAAAGTGCAACATATGCCTTTTACAACAAAAAGGCCTTTTATTAAAAATAAAACTTCAAAATGTGGTGATTGTCTAGCTAGTTGTTGCCTGCCTGCTGTTTGGTGTTGCAACACCATCATCGCCACCTACAAACAGGCAGACAAATAATAATCACCGGTATATAAATACATGTGTGTATATACTTATATATGCAAATAGATTTTCCTGTATATATAACACAAAACTTGGTTTGGTATATACAGGAAAACAAGTAAGCCACCAACTACCTTGTCTATTTCTATTTGGAAACAGACAATTATAACCAACCACGTATTTAGTTTAGTTAACACAAATACATTGCCTGAAAGTATGCTAGACAAATAATTCTTTTACCATATGTTTTGGTAACAGTTCCAATTTAGCATTGAAATAATAACAAAAATATTTTTTCTTTCAAAAAATAGTGGAAAATTCAGTTTTTTTGTGTAAAAAATAAATTGTCATTATTTTTGGCAAAATTTATTAAATTTTTGAAACCATTTTTAAACTTCCCCACTTTTTGGGGATTTTGGGAAAAATTTAAGGGAACTCTAAAATATTAATTTGATACCAATAAAATATAAAACACATGTTTTATTATTTTTTTGGATTTTTTTTTTAATTTTTCGGATTTTTTGAAAAAAAAAATATTTTTTTTTAACTTCTGGGATTTAAAAAAATACCATGGGAGCTACAATTTAAGGCTTCAGACATTTTCTAAACATATTCCATGATATTGTATTAATTTTTTCAGATTTTTAATGCAATTTTTAAACTTCCCCATTTTCTGGGATTTTATGGGGATTTTGGGAAAAATTTAGGGGAACTCAAAAATCTTAATTTTACACTAACAAAATGTCAAACACATCATGTTTCATAATAATTTGTGGTCGATTTGCTTTTTTAGATATTTTTAAATTTTTAAAATTCTCAACTTTCAGGGATTTTCAAAAAATGCCAAGGGAACAGCAATTTTAGGCTTAAAAACATTTTACACATACTCTATAATATCTTATTAATTTTTTTGGATTTTTTAAGATGGTTTTTAAACTTCCCCACTTTCTGGGATTTTATGGGGATTTTGGGAAATATTTAGGGGAACTCAAAAATCTTAATCTTAGACTAATAAAATGTCAAACACATCAAGTTACATAATATCTTGTGGAAGATTTGCTTTCTTAGATTTTTTTTTAAATTTTTAAAATTCCCAAACTTCAGGTATTTTAAAAAAATGCCACGGGAACAGCAATTTTAGGCTTAACAAATTTGTACACATATAATAATTGTTCCACAAACATCCCAGATGGGACAAGGGAGACTTCTCTCATATCAATGAGTGCACGCCGATTCATATTGGCTCAATGATATGGGACCTACTTTTTATTGCCGAGTCCGAACGGCGTGTCTTACGACACCACTTGTAGAGAAGTTTTTCATGGCTTAAATACTCAGGAAATGTCGCCAAGCATTAATGAGGGGGAATTTTGCCACCGTTGAAAATTTGATGTTGCTTGGCCTGGAATTCGAACCGCAGACCTTCTGAGTGCAAGGCGGACGTGCTAACCATTGCACCACGGTGGTCCCCATTTGTACACATACTCTATAATATCTTATTATTTTTTTCGTTTTTTAAGATGGTTTTTAAACTTCCCCACTTTCTGGGATTTTATGGGAATTTTGAGAAAAAATTAGGGGAACTCAAAAATCTTAACCTTAAACTAACAAAATGTCAAACGCGCTAAGTTTCATAATTTTTTGGAATAGCTGCTAATTTTTACGATTTTTTAAAAATAATTTTAATCTTTTTTTTTTTGCTTTCTGGAATTTTTAAAAATACATTGGGGACCACAATTTAAAACTTAAATAATTTTTAATTTATTTTCCAAGATATTTTATTAATTTTTAATATTTTTACAGCTGTTTTTAAACTTCCCCACTTTCTGGGATTTTGTGGGGATTTTGGGAAAAATTTAGGGGAACTCAAAAATCTTAATCTTAAACTAAAAAAATGTTAAACACCCTCAGTTTCATAATTTTTTTGAACATCTGCTAATTTTTACGATTTTTTAAAAATAATTTTATTTTTTTTTTACTTTCTGGAATTTTTAAAAATCCCTTTGGGACCACAATTTAAAACTTAAATATTTTTTATTTATTTTCCATGATATTTTATTAATTTTTAAGATTTTTACGGCTGTTTTTAAACTTCCCCACTTTCTGGGATTTTATGGGGATTTTGAGAGAAATTTAGGGGAACTCAAAAATCTTAATCTTAGACTAATAAAAATTCCAACACGCTAAGTTTCATAATTTTTTGTAACAACTGCTAATTTTTACGATTTTTTAAAAATAATTTTATGTTTTTTTACTTTCTAGAATTTTTAAAAATCCCTTGGGGACCACAATTTAAAAGTTAAATATTTTTTAATTTATTTTCCATGATATTTTATTAATTTTTAAAAGTTTTTCGGCTGTTTTTAGACTTCCCCACTTTCTGGGATTTTGGGAAATATTTAGGGGAACTCAAAAATCTTTATCTTAGACTAATAAAATGTCAAACACGCTAAGTTTCATAATTTTTTGGAACATCTGCTAATTTTACGATTTTTTAAAAATAATTTTAATTTTTTTTACTTTCTGGAATTTTTAAAAATCCCTTGGGTACCACAATTTAAAAGTTAAATATTTTTTAATTGATTTTCCATCATATTTTATAAATTTTTAAGAGTTTTTCGGCTGTTTTAAACTTCCCCACTTTCTGGGATTTTGTGGGGATTTTGGGAAACATTTAGGGGAACTCAAAAATCTTTATCTTAGACTAATAAAATGTCAAACACATCATGCTTCATAATTTTTTTTGATGATTTATTAATTTTTATGATTTTTTTAAAATAATTTTTAACTTTTTTTCACTTTCTGGGATTTTCAAAAATACCAAGGACAATTTAAAAGTTAAAAAAAATGTTTTATTTATTAAAATACAAACAATGTAGTAAATACATGTTAATAACATATGATTTACTATATTGTATAAAATTTTAATAAATAAATAAATAAATAAATAAATAAATAAATAAAATTTTTTTTTAACTTTTAAATTGTCCTTATTTTATTTTCCACGATATTATTAATTTTTGATATTTTTAAGGTCGTTTTTGAACTTTCCCACTTTCTGGGATTTTTGGGGATTTTGGGAAATTCTTCGGGGAACTCCAAAACCCTAATCTTAGACTAATAAAATGTCAAACACATCAAGTTTCAATATTTTTAAAATTATCCTTAAACTTTTTTAATACACAATGAATGCCAAGTATCCTGTTTCGAAGTTCCACAATTGCCTTGAAGACCATATGCCTTTCATCTTCCACCCCTTGTTTGTAAAGGTCTTATCAAATCATATCTAAAAATTTGTTTAAATTTAATTTTTGACAATCTCAAAACTTGCACGAACAAATTATTGGCAGCTAACACCTATGACACCAAGGATGTTTGTGATATGGATATGGCGGGATGACCCCGTAAAGGGTGGACAACATATGCAACTTTTGTTCTCTAGAGATTAATTTGCATTAGACTGTATGTTGTTGTTGTGATTTTCAACAAATTAACCCTTATTCACATAAGTTTCAAATGGATGCTCTTTTTCCAAAGCATCAAAACTTGCAATTGATGACCAAAATAAAATTCCAAAGAGGGAATAAGCAAAAAAAATTTATCTATGTGTGTGTTCTACATACAGTTCATTAGTTTTTGTCAGCCATATTTGTTACTGATTTTTATTATCAACCATTTTTTTCAGAGGAAACCGGTTTATAGAAAAAAAATTTGATTAACACCCAGCTGATCCTGCAGAGTAAGCGAGAGACCATCGAAATCCATTGGCAAATGTCGTATTGTTTTAAATCAATATATCAAAAAATTTTATGTTTGAAATCCAGTTTTCAAAACTGACCATATAACCACCATTCATTGCTTTTGAAAACAAAATTGATAATTTAGGGGAAGATTCTTTGATGGAAAGGGGTTGCAAATTGTCATTATTATGAGATTAAAAACAATACAGAAGACAAACGAACGAACGGTTATCCCTTTTTTGTTCGTGTCCTAATAAAACAAATCAAATAAATTATCATCCATATGCAAATGAGTTTGAAATTTCATTACTATTTCCAACAAAAAGAAGCAAAAAAATCAAAAACTAGATGGCATTTTTTCCAATTTTTTTATTCATTTTTTGTTTTGAAATTAAATGACATCTGCTTTACCGTAGATCGTTCGTTCGTTCGTTCCATACATTTCAAAATCATTTATGGGTATTAAAAATCATTGGATGTTGTACATTTTTGGTTGTGGGATATTTTTAGAGCAGACAGCAAGCAAACGTCTGATTTCTTTCTCTCTTCACAAAAAAAGGGGGAAAATTGTCATTATTTTATTGAATGTTGGTTTTTTGGTTTTGAACAAAAAGGGAAAAACTTTGTGTAAGTGGTGATCTCGGCATACACATTTGAATTTCATTTTTTTTTTTTTGTTTGTTTTTTATGCATCAAAAGCAAAAATGATATTTGCGGCTCATTGCAAATCACCAGACGTTACAAAAATTATGAATGCTCGGTTGTGTGGTTGAATACGATCGACAAGAAAAAAAATGCAAAAAAAAACTATTTGAATTGAAGAGAAAAAAATGTAAAAAAATAATAAAAACCACAAAAAATTGTCACACAGAAGAACTTCATTTTGTTTGACACCAAAAGGGCTTTCAATTCTATCTATGGTGTAGCTGTCATTTAACTTTCAAAATTAGGGTGTTAAAATAGGGTTTTGTGTTGGGTTTTTGGTGTGGCACACACGTGCTTTTTTCTTATTTTTTTTCCCACTGACTTTATTTAACTTTGCAGGCTTCACGGGGCAACTCTGCTGGAGATGAGATAAAATCATATTTTTTTTATATAAGGGGAAAAATACAATATTTTAATTTTTTCGTTAAAATTGTACAAATTTTTATTTTTTAAGACCAAAAATAGCGAAATTGAGCAAAATTCCCAACAAATCGTTTATAAGAACCTTTGTTGCTTATAAGCGAATTTCACTCTAAACAGCTTCCTTATAATGTATATTGCCTTAAAACACATTTTGTTTGATTTAATGTTGAAATTTAATAAAGATATTTTTAATTTTTATTATATGTAGCCTAATTTTAGGCTGGTATTTGTTTGAATTTTTGAATAATTAATATATTTTAGGGGTTTTTTCAATAAAAACATTTAATTTGAAGGATTTTAGTTTATTTTTACCTAAATTAGGCAAAATTAGGAAATTTTCACAAAAATCACTTATAAGAACCTTTGTTGCTTATAAGCGAATTTCACCCTAAACAGATCCCTTGTGGATTATATTGCCCTAAAATCTATTTTGTTTGATTTAGTACTGAAATTTGATACACAAATGTTCGAAATTTAATATATGTTGCCTAATTTTAGGGGAATAATTTATTTAAATTCTGATTTTTTTTTTTAAATTAAAACAAAATTAAAACAAAAATTTTAAATTAAAAAAATAAATGAAATGAATAATTTATTTAATAAATAAATAAATAAATAAATAAATAAATAAATAAATAAATAAATAAATAAATAAATAAATAAACAAATAAATAAATAAATAAATAAATAAATAAATAAATAAATAAATAAATAAATAAATAAATAAATAAATAAATAAATAAATAAATAAATAAATAAATAAATAAATAAATAAATAAATAAATAAATAAATAAATAAATAAATAAATAAATAAATAAATAAATAAATAAATAAATAAATAAATAAATAAATAAATAAATAAATAAATAAATAAATAAATAAATAAATAAATAAATAAATAAATAAATAAATAAATAAATAAATAAATAAATAAATAAATAAATAAATAAATAAATAAATAAATAAATAAATAAATAAATAAATAAATAAATAAATAAATAAATAAATAAATAAATAAATAAATAAATAAATAAATAAATAAATAAATAAATAAATAAATAAATAAATAAATAAATAAATAAATAAAAAAAATTTTTTATTATTATTTAATGTAAATTTTTATTTTTTTATAATTTTTTAAATGTTTATTTATATTTTTTATTAATATTTTTATTTTAATTTTTGTTTATAAAAATTAGAGAAATATTTTTATTGATTTAATATTTTCCGAAATATTTTTATTGCACTTAAAATATTAAACGTAAATTTTTATTTATTTATTTATTTTTTTATTTATTTATTTATTTATTTATTTATTTATTTATTTATTTATTTATTTATTTATTTATTTATTTATTTATTTATTTATTTATTTATTTATTTATTTATTTATTTATTTATTTATTTATTTATTTATTTATTTATTTATTTATTTATTTATATAAAATCAATAAAAATATTCCCAACAATATTTTTGTAAGTGATTTTTGTGGAAATTTGTTCAATTTCGAAATAAAAATATAAATTAAAAAATATAAAATAAAATTATAATATTTTAAATGCAATGAAAATAGTTTAAAAATATTAAATAAAAAAATAAAAAAACAATATTTCAAAAAATATTTTTATAAGAGATCTTTGTGGAAATTCGCTAAATTTCGCTAATTTTATAAAAATATAAATATAATATGATTAAATAAAAAATAAATATAAATGTTATTTAAAAATTTATATATACAAAATATTTATTTATTTATTTATTAATATTAATTTAATAAAAATATTTTAAAAAATATTTTTGTAAGTGATTTATGTGGAAATTGCGCAATTTCGCTAATAAAAATATAAATTAAAAAAAAAATTAACACCTAAAATTTTATTAAAAAAATAAAAATGTATTTTGACAATTTCCAATGCAATAAAAATCGTTCAAAAAATATTAAATCAATAAAAATATTTACGAAAATATTTTTTAAGTGACTTTTGTGGAAATTCGCAAATTTTGGTAAAAAAAAATAAATAAAAATATGAATATAAATAAATGTTATTTAAAAATTTATATAAAAAATTTATTTATTTATGTATTTATTAATATCAAATCAATCAAAATATTTAAAAAAAAAATATTTTTATAAGTGATTTTTGTGGAAATTTGCACAATTGCACTAAAAAAATATAAATCAACATTAAAAAATTTATTAAAAAAAAAAAAATTACATTGAACATTTTAAATGCGATAAATATTTTTATAAGTGATTTGTGTGGGAATTTGCTCAATTCCGCTAATTTTGGTAAAAAATGAAAAAAAAATATAAATATAAATGTTATTTAAAAATATATATATAAAACTAAAAAAATTATAAATAAATAAAAAATAAATAAATATTTATTTTTTTATATATAAATTTATTGATTTAATTTGGATTTAAATTTTTGGATTTTTTAAAGTGGAAAATTGTATTATTCTTTTTCAATTTCGCAAATTTTGGTAAAAAATTAGATAAAAATATAAATATAAATGTTATTTAAAAATTTGTATAGAAATAAAGAATAAATAAATAAATATTTATTTTTTATATATGTATAAATTGATTGATTAAATTTGGATTTGGATTTTTTAAAGTGGAAAATTATATTATTTTTTTTTTTCAAATATATTACATTAAATATAACAATACAATTAAATAAAAATTAATTTAATATTTAAATTTAGATGGATTTTTAAGTTGGGAAAAAATTTAATATCATATATTTTTTACTTGTTTTTCTTCTAATATATGTATATTAAAAAATATGGCCTACCTTTAGTTATTTTTTTTATTATCCTTTTTTATTGATTTTTTTTTAAATATATTTTCACAAAAAAAATCTTTTTTTCTTTTGGCCTTTTTCCATTATTAAATAACCATAAATCAAATAGGTTTTCTTTGCCCCATCTTCTTGTGACATATTCTTTGTGTTATTTTGTGGTTTTTATAGCATTTTTTGTCAAAATTCAATAATTGGCAATATATTGCTAATGTTTTTTGAGTGAGCGAGTGGTTGGTTGGTTGGTGCGCCCGTGTTTTTGTTTTATGCTTTTAGGTTAGAAAATTTATGACTATGGAGTATATTTCTTTTTAACTTCTTGCTTGGCTTTCATGTCGCCTACTAATTTATTGGTTTTCTGATGATGTCTGATTTCAAATGGATAAAACAGAAATTCAAAATTTCCAATATAATTTTTTGTGGTTGATTTGAACGCATGTTTGTTTGTGTTTGAGTATATTCCATGTTTATATTTGTTAATGTTAGTTAGTCATAGTCTATATTAAAAATCATAAATATAATGTCAATGCTTATTAATCATTTGGAAAGAGGCATTCGATTATAAAGTGGAATAAATTCCAGAGAAATTATAAAAAAACAACAGCAACTGAGCAAAGAGAATGAAATGAGGGTGGATTTGCTGATGATGATGATGATTGTGACTACAACAAATGTTATTAAGAAGGCCTATAGCTTTTTTTTTTAATATGATCAATAAATATAAAAATTTATTGATGGCATTTTTCACACTCCCCACCACCCCACACCGGACAGAACAGCAATCATGCCATCACACACTTGTCTGGGTTATTGTTTTTAATGCAAACGACAGATGACAATCCCAGAACGATCGACAAAATATCAAACAGCACCAAAAGAAATCCATAAAAATTGCCATAAAAATACAAAGCCTTTGGATGGGGGAGGTGAATATTTTGTCCCAAATTCCCAACATTTTTATATTTTTTTACGGAGCAGAAGGAAGGGGTAAGGGAACTAACCAAAAAACCATTCAAAAATTGTTGATCAAAAGATCATGAACTTTTATTAAACAAAAATCAACAACAACAGCAACATCATCATCAGCAGCAGCATCTGAAATAAATTGATGAACCAGAGCTGAAAATTTGTACTCCCCCACAATCGTCATGGCAGCAAATTAAATGAAATTTCAATTTAATATTTTTTTATACAACAGACACCAAAGGTTGGGGGAAGTTGGGTTTTAATTTCCCTATTGACATATTAATTTAATATAATTAACAAAAAAAAAACAACAACAACTTGATATCCGCCAAAACGAACTTACTGGAGGCGTTCGATTTCTATTAAATTTATTTTCAATATTGATTTGCGGCAAAAAAAAACTAATCACCATAAATTACACACAAATTAGTTTTTTGTTATTTTTTTTTTAACAAAAAAAATATATAATAAATTCCATGCGGCTAAATGTTATCTATAAAACAAAATAAAACGCTACAAAATGCAGCCGGCAAAACGGGTGTGAGACGACTACTTAGCTGTTGAAGTGTGTTGTTGGCCCGCCAGTCACACTTACTCACGTATGGTGGTTTGAAAAGACCGACCAAATGCCAGACAAATTAGAGCTCCAGCTACTTGGCCGGCCGGACAGCCACATAGCTAGCTAACTAGCTAGTTTGCCAGTGTAGCTACTATTTACCAAGCAAATATAACAAAACCAACAACAACAACAAATAATTTTTTACACTGTTTTGGAATATTAATTGTGTTCGAAATGTTTTTGGCATGTTAACAAGAAAACTGTTAAATAAAATACATAATATCACCAAAAAAAAAAAAAAACAAAACAAAAACGAACAGGCAGAGTATTCCCCCATTCCCCAGCCATAACTTCTCACGCTTCTTTCTCCAAAAAAAAATACAAAATAAAAGACAACAAAATCGAAATAACACATTAACAATTATAACAGCAAAATGCAGTAACAGCAGCAACAACAACAACAAGAGCTGCCAGCATTATCATGGAAAACAAATATTCCGAATGGCAGAGGGTGAATCATCCGCATCAAGCAAATTTGGAGCAAATATACAAATTCAAAAGAAAATTAAATAAAAATTGAGTGCAAATTAAATGCAAATTCAAAGAAATTTGAGGATTTTTTTTTTGGGAGAAAAACATTAACAATAAAAACTAAAGCCTAAATGTAGGCAATAGTCCCAAGATTTGTTTCTAAAAGTGTGCCTCAAACAAATTTTCTATAGGAAAATTATATTCAGCCAGGCTGAATACAAATTTTCTATAGGAAAATTATATTCAGCCAGGCTGAATACAAATTTTCTATAGGAAAATTATATTCAGCCAGGCTGAATACAAATTTTCTATAGGAAAATTATATTCAGCCAGGCTGAATACAAATTTTCTATAGGAAAATTATATTCAGCCAGGCTGAATACAAATTTTCTAGAGGAAAATTATATTCAGCCAGGCTGAATACAAATTTTCTAGAGGAAAATTATATTCAGCCAGGCTGAATACAAATTTTCTAGAGGAAAATTATATTCAGCCAGGCTGAATACAAATTTTCTAGAGGAAAATTATATTCAGCCAGGCTGAATACAAATTTTCTAGAGGAAAATTATATTCAGCCAGGCTGAATATAAATTTTCTAGAGGAAAATTATATTCAGCCAGGCTGAATATAAATTTTCTAGAGGAAAATTATATTCAGCCAGGCTGAATATAAATTTTCTAGAGGAAAATTATATTCAGCCAGGCTGAATATAAATTTTCTAGAGGAAAATTATATTCAGCCAGGCTGAATATAAATTTTCTAGAGGAAAATTATATTCAGCCAGGCTGAATATAAATTTTCTAGAGGAAAATTATATTCAGCCAGGCTGAATATAAATTTTCTAGAGGAAAATTATATTCAGCCAGGCTGAATACAAATTTTCAATGGGAAAATTATATTCAGCCAGGCTGAATACAAATTTTCCATTGGAAAATTATATTCAGCCTGGCTGAATACAACAAATTTTCTATAGGAAAATTATATTCAGCCAGGCTGAATACAACAAATTTTCTATAGGAAAATTATATTCAGCCAGGCTGAATACAACAAATTTTCTATAGGAAAATTATATTCAGCCAGGCTGAATACAACAAATTTTCTATAGGAAAATTATATTCAGCCAGGCTGAATACAACAAATTTTCTATAGGAAAATTATATTCAGCCAGGCTGAATACAACAAATTTTCTATAGGAAAATTATATTCAGCCAGGCTGAATACAAATTTTCTATAGGAAAATTATATTCAGCCAGGCTGAATACAAATTTTCTATAGGAAAATTATATTCAGCCAGGCTGAATACAACAAATTTTCTATAGGAAAATTATATTCAGCCAGGCTGAATACAAATTTTCTATACGGAAAATTATATTCAGCCAGGCTGAATACAACAAATTTTCTATAGGAAAATTATATTCAGCCATGCTGAATACAACAAATTTTCTATAGGAAAATTATATTCAGCCAGGCTGAATACAAATTTTCTATAGGAAAATTATATTCAGCCAGGCTGAATACAAATTTTCTATAGGAAAATTATATTCAGCCAGGCTGAATACAACAAATTTTCTATAGGAAAATTATATTCAGCCAGGCTGAATACAACAAATTTTCTATAGGAAAATTATATTCAGCCAGGCTGAATACAACAAATTTTCTATAGGAAAATTATATTCAGCCAGGCTGAATACAACAAATTTTCTATAGGAAAATTATATTCAGCCAGGCTGAATACAACAAATTTTCTATAGGAAAATTATATTCAGCCAGGCTGAATACAAATTTTCTATAGGAAAATTATATTCAGCCTGGCTGAATACAAATTTTCTATAGGAAAATTATATTCAGCCTGGCTGAATAGAAATTTTCTATAGGAAAATTATATTCAGCCTGGCTGAATAGAAATTTTCTATAGGAAAATTATATTCAGCCTGGCTGAATAGAAATTTTCTATAGGAAAATTATATTCAGCCTGGCTGAATAGAAATTTTCTATAGGAAAATTATATTCAGCCAGGCTGAATACCAATTTTCTATAGGAAAATTATATTCAGCCAGGCTGAATACAAATTTTCTATTCTTTTTCAAAGAACATCTTAGGACAAACCCAGTTTTTAGGAAATAAATGATTTTTTTCACGATTTAAAGTTTTTAAATGGAATATTTTCTACTTTTCAATGAAAACCTAAAATCAACTCAATTTTTTCTGAGAATTTGTTGATTTTGTTTAGCTTTCGAAGTTATCAATTAACTTATTTGTTTAACAATCCCCTTACAATTTCCCATTTTACTCACTTTCTTCCCTTTGCCCGACAAATATGGCGAAATTTTGTTTCGTTTCTAGCCTCAAATGTTGATTTCTCTAATTTCCATTTCATTTTCCAACTGTTTAAAGAAAATATCCCATTACTTGTGACGTTATTTTTTATTAAACAAAAAAATCTTGTCTTTGATTCCAATTACCAACAAATGTTGAATTTGTTTAATAAGCATTTCAGTTGGAGTTTTTAATTTTTTTTCATTCAGAAAAAAACATCTTACAAATCTAGTTCCGTATTATTTTTTTTCGAAAACAAAGTGCTGGTGTACTTCTTGTGTTATGGTTTCAATTTTTCAAAACAAACTTGACCCAAATAATGAAATAAGACCGAACGAAGCCAAGCCAACCAAATGGTTGGTTTTGGTGGAAGATCGATTGTTAAGTCAGCAAAATTGAACGAAAAACGAATATGGAATTGATTATTGTGGGGGTTTTTCTTAAGAATTGGCACACAGTCTTGGACTAGTTTTCAAAAAATCCAACAACAACAAAAAGATCTATAAATAAGAGATAATTTTGCTAATATATTTTTAATTATTTGTTGGCTTGGAACGATATTTTGGAATATTGATCTTGAAACAAAAACAAAAACCTTGCTCATTAATGACATCTTCGTCATTCCAAAACTTCAGCTGCATTTTTTGCTTAAAATATTTGCAAGTTGCACGCACTCATAGTCATCACACTTAACAAAAAATAAAAAAAAACCCGGCAAGACCCAATCCATCCATCCATGCTGGCCCAAAGACCAAAAAAGGGGTGTGTACAAAATGATATTTTATTCAATATCCTATACACGCAGCAGCGATTTGTCCTTTTCACCGTACCGTACGTACGTACACTCGTCATTTGGCCATCATGTGGCCTCCTGACAAGTAACAAAATCCGTAAACCGAACAGAAATCTACACTCAACGATTGATGAGCATCAGTGTATTAACGACTGGTTGGCTCCTTTAAATGTGCAATGATTGTCCGTCCGTCTGTCTGTCTTACTGGCTGACCATTGCATGGTATTTCCTATTGCCAAGGATCTGAAGAATTTTTTGATGTATTTGCGTCTTGAAAAAAAAAACTACAAATGTGAAAACCTAAAATTAAAAACTCATAAGATATCGACTGATATATTGAGAGTGCGGCTAATTCTTTTTGTTTCCTCTCAACTCAAGTCAAGGGGGCATTAATAAAAACTACAATGCAACAACAACAAATACAACAATTTTTTTACAATGCTTCGATTTTCTTTGTAGTTCTTTTTTCTTCATCTCTCCTTCTCTAAGCCAAATCAAAAGGTAATTAGCCGTTTATATAGATGTAGACAAAGTATTTAATATCACACCAAAAAAAGAGGCCTAGCAGCATTTGAAGCTCCCCAAAACCAATTGTTTGGTAATTCTAATTGTATTACAATTAATATTACTTTATGGTATTAAGCTTCCTCTCTTTTATTTTATTGTTATTTACCAAATTTTAACAAATTATTGTTAATTTCCTGGGTTTTATACACAAAGCAAAGGCCTCAAAACAAAGATTAGAGTCCAATAATAGTTTGAGTTTTTTTGTTAATAGTTTTAAATTAAGATATCTAAGACTTAATAACTCAATAAAGGTCTGATGGTAGTTAGAAAAGCCATATAAATTATAAATTCCAAAGAAAATATCATTAAATGTTTGATACACGCAATAATACGAAATGGGACACCTAAAAGTAGACACCAATAACAGGGAATATGAAGAATATTTCCAAAAAAAATACCTCCAAACTGTATTACTAACTAAGAAAGTTCAGAGGAGTCCAATAAAATTAAAATAGCAAAGAAATTTAGCCAAAAACTACTAAAAGCAGCGTCTACTGCTTAATAAGCAAAAGTTACTCCTAAAAGTAGGCTTTAACTCAAAATTTACCAAAGCAAATATAAAGAATTTATTATTGCATGTTCTCAGAACACTGTAACGAGCTGGTAAATGCATAGACATGATATTCTTTTTAAATGAATACCTTCAGTAATCTTAATTTTTCATCGGCACAATGATCCAAAAAATTTTCACTTCTTATAGACAAAGTAACTCCTAAAAGTAGGCCTTAACTCAAAATGTACCAAAGCAAATATGTAGGATTTTTTATTAAATGTTCTAACAACTTTGTAAAGAGCTCGTAGATGTATAAACTTGAATTAAAAATTAATAAAAGACCCTTCAAAAGTCGTAATTTCTTGAAGTCACAATGTTAAAACACTTTTTCACTTCTTATAGACAAAGTAACTCCTAAAAGTAGGCCTTAACCCAAAATTGACCAAAGCAAATATGTAGGATTTTTTATTAAATGTTCTAACAACTTTGTAATGAGCACGTATATGCTTTAACTTAAATTATAAGATAAACAAAAATCTTAAAAAGTCGTAATTTATTCTCGACACAATGTTAAATAAAATTTTCACATCTTAGAGACAAACTAACTCCTAAAACTGGGCTATATCTCCAAGTTTCTCAATGTAAATAGAACGGATTTTTAATTGAATCTTTTCAGAACTCTGTAAAGAACTCGTATGTGCATAAACATGAACTATTTTTTAAACAAAAACTTTCAAAAATCGAAATTTCTTTACGAAACACTATTAAAAACTTTCTTACATCTAACATTCAAAGTAACTCTTAAAAATTCGCTATATCTTATAATTCAGCAAAGAAAATGTTACGGATTTTTTATTACATCTTCTCAGAACTATATAAGGATCTCGTAAATGCATAAACTTGAATAACAATTCAATCAAAAATCTTCGAAAATTCTAATGTCTTTACGACAAAATATTCAAATTTTTTTCCACATCCCATAGGCAAATATTCGCATATATCTCGGCTCCTTGAACCTATATACAGCTGATTTTTGCCTAATAGATGCTTATATGCCTCTAGAATATGCCCACAAAAAATTCGAATTTTTTATAACCGAATTATAAATAAAAAATAATTTTAACAATTTGCCGACGGCAAAATGAAAAATTCACCAATAATAGGGATATGACTTTTTATGGCTTCTACTACAGAAAAAAATGGATTTTTAGTATCACAATGTGTTTTTGGAGTTTATGAATGCAAATAGAGATGATTTTCAGTGAAAATCGGTTATAAGCAACAAAGTTGCTTATAAGCGAATTTTCTCAAAATTTGCTTATTTTGCAATTTTTTGGTATAATACAACAAAATAACTTATTCTAGAGGGAATTTCAATTATATTTCATACAAAAAAGTATGTTAAAGTTATAAAATATTCATATTTTTAATTCCAGAAATTTTTCCTTCAAATAATTTAGAGCACTTTCAAGAAAAAATTCGGATAAACTGTTAGCTAGACTTTATTCTTTTTATTTTGTTGAAAAATATTAAAATTCTTTTATCACAAAGTGAACAAAGTTTTTATTGAACATTTAAAAAATTGTTCTCAAACTCCAAAACCACAAATCAATACCCACAATCATTTAATTATTTCTGAACAGTTCTAGGAATTTATTTATTTTTTTTTTAATTATTCTTTGAATTTCTGTTTGAAGTTAAGCTAAATGATTGCAGTTTTTTTATTTTGAATTTTATGTTTCTTATGTTAAAAAATTTTAATTATCTCAGAAAAACAGAATCAAATAACTAAAGCTCTCCCCTGCACTTCTTTCCCCCATCTGTCCGTCTATGGCATTTCACACAAAAATTGCATTTGTTCAAAATCTATTATTAATGACATGATTGAATGCCATTTGAGTTTTATTTTTATTTATTCGATATAAAATCGAATTAAGACAAGCGAACAAATGTTTCTAATAACCCTTTGGCAATAAAAAACGAACAAATTCAAACTGAACACAAAATTAATTATATTTGCGTGTTTTGTTTTTGATTTTTTCCTTCAATAGTGAACTTTGGGTAGGTTTTAAATCAATAAATTATTGAAAAATTACCAACATTTGATTTGAAGTTGATTTTGTTAATTGTTATAGTTAAATTTTTTACACACACACATGGATCAGGTGATTAGTGGCATGAAATTCAATGGCAAAATTAAATCATATGAAGAATTTACTTCCTTGAAAGCGTTTTTTGTTCTGTTTTGAAACGTTTTCATTTGCCTAGTCTGGCCTACCAGGGAGTTGTTCTTTGTGTATTGGAAACTCTTTCATTTGAAGTTATTTTTTTTTCTTCTCAGCCACCAGACATTTTGGCATTTATCCAAACAAATTTAGTCTCAAAAAAATATTTCTTTATGATGGCCAAGTAGCAGAAAAAATAAAATAAAACATAATAAAAACTATTTTACTTAGAAGTTATTTAAGAACTTTGGATAGCAATGAAAGGCTTCTAAGAAATATTGAAATATTAAAAACAAATATTAATATTGAAAAAAAGAAACAAAAGAAATGTTCAAATAAAATTTTGAAAACAGTTGTTGCACTAATTGACAGAAATTGATTTTCTGGGGAATATTAAAAAGATGAGACTAGAATTTGTTGGAATTCAAGCTCTTTGAGGGAAACATAATGTGATCTTAGCTATTGAATCGGGCAATAAATGTTGAAATTTACTCAAATGAAATGTTCAAATAAAATTTTGAAAACTAATTGACAGAAATTGATTTTTGGGGAATATTAAAAAAAAGATGAGACAAGAAATTATTGAAATTCAATCTCTTTGAGGGAAACATAATGTGATCTTAGCTATTGAATCGGGCAATAAATGTTGAAATTTACTCTCGTTGAAGATAAACCTGTCTTGGTATTCTAACAGAATTCTATATTGAATCACATGGTTTTGTAGCTCACATTTACTTTAATCGGTAATAGTGACCTTACTTAGTAGCCGCTCGAATCTATATGCAAGGAATACCATTTAACTGACACTCAAAGGTCTATAGATCGAAGGACCAGCCTCGCTCAAACTAATAACAACAATTCGATGTAGAAGAGGAATTGATTTCTCTTCAATACCAAAACTTGTTACATATTTATAATATTTGGATATTGAGGATAACCTTCTCTTAGTTTGAAAATTTTTGATCGAAGGACCAGTTTAACCTTAACCCGATCTCAAATCAATAACAAAAAATTCCACTTTGATTTAGAAGACTTATGGAATTCTCTTCAAAAACCAAAAGTTGATATTTATAATATTTGGATATTGATTCAAACCTTTCTTTTTTATAATAGTTTGTAAAATTTTGATCGAAGGACCAGTTTGACCTTAACCAGATCTCAAATTAATAACAAACCATTTAACTTCGATGTAGAAATCGAATTAATTTCTATTCAAGTCCAATACTTTTAAAATATTTGGACACAGATGTTCCCATACACATCCCCGAAGAGAAAAGGGAGACTTCTCTCATATCAAATGAGTGCGCACACCGATTCATATTGACTCAATGATATGGGACCTACTTTTTATCGCCTAGTACGAATGGCGTTGTAAAAAAAAATTTGATGTTCTGGTAAGCGATTGAACAGCAGACCTTCAGAGTGTAAGGCGGGCATGCTTACCACGGCACCACTGTGGCTCCCAATAATTATTATCATTATCAACATTGATTGGTACAATTTCATTATTATGATTATTGTTACTATTCAAGTCCAATACTTTTAAAATATTTGGACACAGATGTTCCCATACACATCCCCGAAGGGACAGGGAAGACTTCTCTCATATCAAATGGGTGCACACCGATTCATATTGACTCAATGATATGGGAGCTACTTTTTATCGCCTAGTATGAACGGCGTTATGAAAAATAAATTCAGACCAGCAATTCAGAGTGCAAGGTGGGCATGCTTACCACGGCACCACTGTGGCTCCCAATAATTATTATCATTATCAACATTGATTGGTACAATTTCATTATTATGATTATTGTTACTATTCAAGTCCAATACTTTAAAAATATTTGGACACAATTGTTTCCATGAACATCCCAGAAGGGACAAGGAAGACTTCTCTCATATCAAATGAGTGCACACCGATTCATATTGACTCAATGATATGGGACCTACATTTTATCGCACAGTCCGGACGGCGTTCTGAAAAATAAATTCAGACCTTCTGAGTGCAAGGTGGGCATGCATACCACGGCATTACTGTGGCTCCCAATAATTATTATCATTATCAACATTGATTGGTACAATTTCATTATTATGAATATTGTTACTATTTAGTAACACCGTTTCATTATTTCCTTCTAGTAGGTCCGTTAGGATTGAAAAAATCCAGAAAATAAATATCTTCATTTGGAAAAATTTTGGAATTTTCCCAATACTCCTTTGCCACAATATTCTGATTTTTTCAAGTTGAAAACCATTGAAAATCTAAATAATATTATTATTATTATTTTTTTTGAAAACATAATGCTTTGGTTTCCAGAAGTTATAATCCAGTTAAAATTTGAACTTTTAATTTTCTTAGATATTCTAAATTTGTATCATCATTATCATTATCAACATTGATTGGTACAATTTCATTATTATGATTATTGTTACTATGTATTAACACCGTTTCATTATTTCTTTCTGGTAGGTCTGGTAGGATTGAAAAACTCCAGAAAATAAATATCTTCATTTGGAAATATTTTGGAATTTTCTCAATACTCTTTTACCACAATATTCTGATTTTTTCAAGTTTAAACCCAAAAATCTAATTAATAGGTATTAAAAAAAAATTGAAAACTTAAAGCTTTGGTTTCCAAAAGTTATAATCCAGTTAAAATTTGAACTTTTAATTTTTTTCAGATATTCTAAATTTCTATCATTTGTTCAGATATTCTAAATTTCTATCATTTTTATTATCAACATTGATTGGTACAATTTCATTATTATGATTATTGTTACTATTTATTGGCACCATTGCATTATTTCCTTCCAAAAGGCCCAGCAGGATTGGAAAATCTCCAGAAAATAAATATCTTGTTTTGGAAATATTTTAGATTTTTGTTTCCTCAATTAAATTGATTTTATGGGACGAAGTTCAAATATTTTCACAATCTTAAAAATATTGAAATTTAGCCTCTCAATTTATTTTCGTACTCTTGGGTTCTCAAGTTTGTTTTTCAATTTTTTTTTTAAATTTTGCCATGTTTTGCCCTCAACACTTTTCAAAATTTTAAAAATTTTTCCTGCCAAGGTAGTTATTAACAAACTCAGCGACAACATTTCCATATTTTTGTCCATGTTTTTTTACAAAACACTTTCAAACTCCAAACCTAACCTCTTCGATTCTCCAAAAAAATCGATTTTTTTTTCTTTCTAAAAAATGTCTAATGATTTCAAAAATGCCTTATAAAATCGACTTACCTGTTGCCAAAATTGTGCCAATAAATAAATTTGTTCCTTTTTGAAAAACCAATCCATTGATTGTACAGCCGTCAAATCCATATCGGCTGTACCGGCTGTTTGTGGCAATGTTGGCTGCATTCGGTTGCTTTGATTCGAGGAAGCCTCAACTGCTATTGAATCAATAATTGTTGTGGACGTGGTGGAGGAGGACGTTGTTGAGTTTTGTTGGATTTGATGATTAGCGGCCACAGGTGATAATGAAGATGATGCTGCTGTTAGAGTTATGGGTTTCTTTGGTGCAAAAACACTTGCTGCTGGATCAATATTGCAAGTGCTGGCGGCGCTGGAGGAGGTTGATGGTGATGAAGATGAGGGGTTGGGTTGTATTGGTGATGATGATGAGGTGATGGTGGTGTTGATGAAGGTGTTTTGGGGGCCAGCAGCCGTGGTTAATAGACCACTATTAGGGCGGTGGCTTAATGTTGGTGGTGTTGTTGTATGCAACGTTTTTTCTGTTATAGATTCCAGTTTGTCTTTTTTTTTTTGTATGCAATGTGCGTTAATGGGCAATTTTCAAAATTTTTTATTTGTATTTTGTTTAATTTTTAAGAAAAAAATCACAAAACCATATTTTTTAACACAAATTTAAATTTGAATTTAATTTTGGCCATTGAGTTGCTTGGGCTTTCAATATTCATTCACTTTATATTTCAACACATTTTTCTTTTCAATTCACCTTTAGTTAAGATTTTTTTTTTTCAAAATTTATCCATAAAAGCACTGTTTTGTTAATTTATGTTTAATTTTGATAATTTTTCGAAACACTTGTTTTGTTTGTTGCTTTGTTGTAAATTGGCAAGATTTTAGCAAAAAAAAGTAAACACTTGTTTTGTTTATATGATGTTGTTGTTGTTTTTGTTCCACTTGTTTTGGGGGAAAAAAGTATTCCGTATACGCGAACGTATTGTTGCAGGTTTTAATCCATTTGGGTTTTTGAATTTTTTTCAAATTTTATTTTCAGTTAGATTTTTTTTTTCAAATTTCCAATATTATTTTCAATTAATTTGTTTTATTTGATATTTTCTATTACATGTGTATTGGTATTGTGTGTGTGTTTGGTTGTTGTTGGTTTTATTTTTCTTCTGTGTGATCTGATTTGATTATTTACTACAAAAAAACGATAGACAGCGCAACGGTTAATCTAATGAGATGTTGCCTGTCACGAATTCAACTGATGACTAAACAAATCGAACATTAACGCAGCTTACACAACCCCATTGAACAAAAACAACACCACACAACACACCGATGATGGGAGTAAGCAAGCAATCAAACACACACACGAACTCACTACTCAACACAGCACAGCACGAAGAAGGCAATGAACAGCCATTCAAACTCATTGCCTGCCTCAGTTCTCTGTTAAACAAGAGCACGACGGTAACAACAAATTTCTCTCGCTCTCTCTCTATCTTTCTCAGGAAATGAATTAATATTTGTTGTGCTCTATTCTCCATACACACGTTGAGTATTGGCTGTTAGGTTTGGTTTATTGGTTTTGTTTGTTTGATTGTTGTTCGGTTGTTCTGTTCGTTGTGTGCTCCTCGTGGCAGGAGTACGAGGTAGGGGGGTTCACATGTTTATGGCTGGCTCTTGATAAAAGTGTGTGTGATAAAAAAAATTTGTTGTGTTGAATGTCGATTGTTAAGGGGCAAGGAGAGTTAGTTGGTTGGAATAGCATTCGGGGAGGGGGGTCATAATGAGAGAGTTCTCACTCATGTTCCTTTCCACGCTGTTGTTGTTAATGTAATATCTGTTTGATTTGTTTTGTTTGACGGCTATTTGTTTTGGTGTTTTATTTTCAGTTACAATTCTCACTCACTCATCATTATTGTTTGTTGTTATTACAACTCTCAATCCATAAGGGTCATGTTAATATTGTGGCTCATATTGACTGCTCTGCAGAGGCAACAACAAGCAGGAAAATTGTCATGTTAATTTTATTTCGAACCAATAGCCATACATCCCCACTCAATTGATTGAAAAAATGGAAAATTCCCAGAGAGCGTTTACTCTCTTCAATAAACAAAAATAATAATTTTTTTACAACTCCTCCCCCCAAAAAATAAAAAATATTAAAAAATTATTTTAAAACAAATCAATAATAAATTAACTGAAAATACCCCCTCCCTGCCACTTAACCACCTCATCATAATCCCCAACTCCCTCTCTCTCTTTCTTACAATCAATATTCTCTATAATCCATTAAACAAAAAATCTTACTCTCATACTCTCTATAACAGTCATTTGATTGTGGTCGTCGTTGTTGTCGTCCTCGTCGTCGTTATTTTGAGCAGCTCCCCCCATCCATCCATACATGTGAGAGTATGTGTTTTGGCCCCCCATTTTTATACTTGGCATTCGCATGCCTTCTCTTTTTCTCCCATGGATTGGTAGACACCAGTCAACGTTTTTTTCTTTGGTTTTTGGCTTAAGCAAAGCAAATGGTTAGCTTTTGCTGCTGATGCCTGTTCTGTTGCTGCTTCTTCTTCTTCATCGTCGTTGTCGTCTTGTATAAATGGTGTTAAGCTCTCAGAGTTCGATTTTTTATGTCTTTTGCATTTATTCAATTCGATAAGTTTTTTTTTCTCTGTTGATGTCGTATGTATTAAAGAAGGTAAGGTAGGGGGAGGGGAGGTTTCATCCTGGCTCCCCCTCTTGTCCCATTGCTTGTTATTGTCTGCTACTAAGGTTGTTTTTTTTTCTTCCTACCACGACGTTAAGAGTGAGGTGGAGCACAATATTATTGCTGGGCTGCCTTCAATGTGGATGTTATGGCTTGCTTGTGATTATTGTCGTTGTTGTTGTTGCTATTGCTGCTGTGTTAACAATTCATTGTTCTTTCCTTTCTTGGGCTAAAGTTGTTGTAATGTGGATATACTATTTTTTGTTGTTTTTGTTATTATTGCTGTTTCTTCTGGCTGACTGACGGGATAGCTAGCTGGCTGGCAATACATATGGATGAATGGATATATGGATCCATCCATTTCTACTATACCACATATTGTAGTCACATAATAGTATGTTGGTTATGATTGCTATTGTTGTTGTTGTTATTGCTATTAACGTTTATCCCATGGCTAAATGATTGTCGTTACTGCTGCCAGTAATTGTGGTTGTTGATATTAGTACTGCAAAAAATCAAAAGAAAATGATATTGAAATCAATATTGAATGGTTTTGGGCAAATGAAGCTACCCTCTAAAAGGATGGATGGATTTTTAAAGTCACATTTTTTTGAAAGTTGACATTTTTTTGAAAGTACAAGGGGGAGATTTTTTAAGCATAGTTTGAAAAAAAGTCGAAAAACAACATTTCAGCCTCTTAACGGATTTTTTTTAAATATTGCACATATTTTTAAAACTATGTATATTCGCTGAAAATCGTCAGTTGAACCTAATATTTAAAAAATATTTAAATAAAATCGAAAATTTTAAAAATAATGTTCAACCTCTGAACGCAATTTTTTCAACTATTTATTTATTATAAGGTATGCACGTCGAACCCCTCCTGTTGTCAAGGAACTTATGATGCCTATGGAACACCTAAATGGAACTTCTATTGTTAATGTTGGCTATGGAAGACCATATTGGGTGTCACCGTGGTGCAATGGTATGCACACCCGCCTTGCACGCTGAAGGTCTTTGGATACACCGTTCGGACTCGGCGATAAACTGTAGGTCCCATATCATTGAGCTGATATGAATCGGGGTGCACTCATTGATATGAGAGAAGTCTCCCTTTGGCCCTCATGGGATGTTTGTGGAACAATTATTATTATTATTATTATAATTATTATTGTTGTTGTTGTCTCAGAGCTACAATGGTGGGTCAATCAGTGGCGGATAACTGAATGGCCTACATTTATGTAGGTTACCTGCGAATTAAATAAGCAGTCCCAGACCATTGAACGGTGATAGCTGAGGATATGTCACAAAAGGACATCAACGTCCGATAAGGCTTATCACGACATGGCGAACGGAAACCGCCATCTAATTAAGCATCCACCCAAACAGAGTGCTCTAATGATAGAGCAAACAGGAGAGTAATGCCTCCGTGGTTTCCCTAATCAAACACCGGCACGCTGACAACATTGCCACGAATATGGAAAACGATCCGGATACATAACGACAAGACTGCTTCCGCCGGCAGGCACGGCATTCTGTTAGCTCAGTAAGTGAGAGTGACATCTCACCGAAATGGCTTTCAGGCTAATGTCGTGTCTGTCTTCCGTTCCAATAAAACCTTTGCTAGGATTCAGACAACGCTCCTTATCTTCGTCGTCAATAAATTGGCCTTGCAGGTTCAGTTGATTTAATCCTGATTAGTGTCCGACCTGACTCGGAACACAAGTGCTCATAAGGCCTTGTGTCAACCCTCGCGAGGACCTCACTGCTCGCAAAGGCACCCTCGGGGTCAAAGAAGGACAACTGCATAACGAGTAAGGATAACGGCTCTGAGTTGGGACACACCAACCTAATGAGGAATCTAGAAACCCCCAAAACCGCAGAAGAAGTAGAACTTGTGTTCAGCAAGAGTTCTAGGACCAGGCTCGGGGTCAAAGAAGGACAACTACATAACGAGTAAGGATAACGTCTCTGAGTTGGGAACCAACAACCTAATGATGAATCTAGAAACCCACAAAACCGCAGAAGAAGTAGAACTTGCGTTCAGCAAGAGTTCTAGAACCAGGCGCACACCCTTGAACTCGCCTGCAGTAGCAGTAGAAGCAGTGGAATGTTCACAGAGTCGCGAAAAAACCCCGCAGCCAAACACAGCAGTACCACCAACAGCAGCAACCTATAACTCACCTAAACAGGAGTTCATCCTTCAGATGAGACCATCAGAGGAGGAAGCCCTCGCAAATTGCTATACTGTGCTCCGGAAAATGAAAGAGGCAATTGGCAAACAACGGAACATCAGCAGAGACGTCCAAAATGGAGTATCGGAACTAGACGAGCTCCTAGACGTAATCTCCGATTATCGACGAAATTGGAAAACAGCTGAAACAGAGCGACAATCGAGCAAGCCCAAAACAGCAGACGACGTGTGTTTAATTACATCAACACCTCAAACGTCACAACAAAAAAGAAGCGCGTCTAGCCCAGCTGAGACTAACCCGGAGAAGAAACATAAAAAGAAGGCAGCAGAAGCCCGCCAGGAAGTGGCACCGGTTATATCACAAACAGCAGAAAAGTCAAAATGGCAGACTGTAGTAAAAAATAAGAAGAAACCAAAGAACCGCCCAGATGCTGTAATTATCATACATAGTGAAGGACACAATTATTCTGATGTTCTAAAAAATGTCAGACAAAACGTGAAACCCGAGGAAGCTGACGTAGCAATACTATCCATCAGCAAAACCAAAAAGGGGTCAATTCCTTTGGTGATGGAGAAAGGAGGAGAAAGAGAAAAGTTCTGCGAGGCTATAAAAGAATCTCTGAAGGAAGCAGCCACTGTAGAAGAAAGAACACCGAAGGCAATGATCGAGGTACAAAACATTGATACCGTGACCACAATTGAAGAGGTACAACTTGCCGTACACAAAGCCACACAAGTAGCTGTATCAGACATCGGAGTACATCTAACTCGCCCAAACTACCGAGAACCAAGACGCGCTTTCGTAACGATATCCGTGTATGAAGTAAACAAATTGGCCTGACATACTGCATTATAAAGTATAAGGAAGAGACACATCGGTGCTATAGATGCTTTGGATCCGGTCATAAGCAATATGATTGCAAAGGGCCTGACAGAAAGGGCATGGTACTATGCATCCAATGCGGAGAAAAAGGACACAAATGAAAAGAGTGTACAAATAAGATGATATGCTGCATATGCGCGGAGAAGCACAAGTACCAAACGTTAATTTTTGTATTTAATTTTGAAGTCCCAATACGTGGATTTTTTAGAAATATTTATTGATTTTACAAAAATATTTTTTTAAGCCCAAATCGAAACGTGCAAAATACATATCGATTTTTTAAACTCTTTAGAAACCATATATTTTGGATTTTTTAAAAAAATATTTTTTAAGCCCAAATACTTTGATTTTTGAAATTACTATGTTGTGAGATCGAAATTGCATTTGTTTAAATATTGTTTTTGTTTTGAAATAGAAACTTTTATTTTTTATTATTATTATTTTTTTTTTTTAATCGAACGTGGATTTTTTAATATTTTTTTTTTCAAATTGAAACGTAGATTTTTAGAATATTTTTTGACATTGAAACGTGGATTTTTTAAATATAGTTTGACGTCGGAACGGAGATTTTTTAAATATTTTTTGGATTTTTTATTATTAACGTGGATTTTTTAAATATTTTTTGAAAAGGAAACGTGGATATTTTAAATATTTTTTGAGATGAAAACGTGGATTTTTTAAATATTTTTTGAAATGTGGATTTTTTAAATATTTTTTGAAATGTGGATTTTTTAAATATTTTTTGAAATGTGGATTTTTTAAATATTTTTTGAAATGAAAACGTGGATTTTTTTATATACTTTTGGGATGGAAATGTTTTTTAATAATTTGTTTTTTAGATGGAAACGTAGATTTTTAACAAGAAAAATTTGGGATGGATACGTGGAAATTTTAAATGTTTTTGAGATTAATTTAAATATTTTTGAGATGGAAGCGTGTATTTTTTTAAACATTGTTGAGATGGAAACGTGAATTTTTTAAATATATTTTGGAACAAGATCAGATCGAAATGTAGATTTTTTAAAATATATGTTGACACCGAAAAGATGATTTTATAAAAATAATTTTGAGATCGATACCTGGGTTTTAAATATATTTTGACAGCGAAAAGTCGATTTTATAAAAATAATTATAAGATCGAAACGGGAATTTAAAAAAAAATATTTTTAGTCCAAAACAAGGATTTTGAAAGGCTATTTTTAAAGATCAAAGCGTGGAGTTTAAAAGGATATTTTTAGAAATCGAATCGTGTATTTAAAAACATATCTGATCGTTTGTTTTAGATCAAAACGTTAATTTGATTTTAAATACTTTTGAATTTGCTTTTAAATACTGATTTTTTACAAATATTTTTGAGATCGAAAAGTGAATTTTTTACAGATATTTTTGAGATTAAAATGTGGATTTAAAAAAATATATTAGTGAGATCGAAACATGGATTTAAAAAATTATTTTTGAGATCGAAACGTGAATTTAAAAAAAAAAATATTTTGGAGATAGACACATGGATTTTTTTTTAAATTGTGTTTTAATATTTTTATCATTGAAGATTGAATCGCAGTGTGGAGTTTTAAAATATTTTTTGAGATCAAAATATGGAATTTACAAAAAAATTTGGGTCCGAAACATTGATTTTGAAAGGCTCTTCTTAGAGATCAAAACGTGGATTTTAAAAGGATATTTTTTGAGATAGAATCGTGGATTTAAAAACAGACCAGACCGTGACCTTTATTCCTTAAAATGTTTTTTTTTTCAGATCAAAATGTGAATTTGTTTTTAAATACTTTTTGAGATCGAAATACGAATTTTTTACAAATATTTTTGAGATCGAAAGGTGAATTTTTTACAGATATTTTTCAGATTAAAATGTGGATTTTAAAAAATATTTTTGAGATCGAAACGTGGATTTAAACTTTTTTTTGAGATCGAAACGTGAATTTAAAAAAATATGGAAATAGATACCACATGGATTTTTTAAAAAATTGTTTTTTTTAATATTTTTATGATTGAAGATTGAATTGAAGTGTGGAGTTTTATAATATTTTTTGAGACCAAAACTTAAAACTTTGTGTGTTGCGTGTGCGTTAAAAAGAGAATCGCAATACAGTTCGAAAGTTGGATTTTTTTAAATCTATTTTGACACCACAAAGTGGATTTAATTGAAATAATTTTGAGATCGATACCTGGGTTTTTTAAATATATTTTGACACCGAAAAGTCGATTTTATAAAAATAATAATGAGATCGAAACGGGAATTTAAAAACATATTTTTGGGTCGGAAACATGGATTTTGAAAGACTCTTTTTAAAGATCAAAACGTGGATTTTAAAAGGATATTGTTTGAGATCTAATCGTGGATTTAAAAACAAATCAGATCGAGATCTTTATTCCTTAAAAATGTTTTTTTTAGATCAAAACGTGAATTTGTTTTTAAATACTTTTGAGATCGAAATGCGGATTTTTTACAAGTATTTTTGAGATCGAAAGGTGAATTTTTTACAGATATTTTTGTGATTAAAATGTGGATTTTAAAAAATATTTTCGAGATCGAAACGTGGATTAAAAAATTATTTTTGACATCGAAACGTGAATTTAAAAAAATATTTTGGAGATAGATACATGGATTTTTTTAAATATTGTTTTTATAATATTTTTATGATTGAAAATTGAATCAAAGTGTGGAGTTTTAAAATATTTTTGAGTTCAAAATATGGAATTTTAGAAACATTTTTTGAAAACGAAGCGTCAATTTAAAAATCTTATATATTTTTGGAAACTGTAGCATGGATTTTTAAAATAATTTTCGATCTCAAAAATCCAAAAAAAATGTTTTTGATCTAATCCTTGAAAATATTTGCTCTAGATATGAATCTGGAATTTTAAAAATATTTTCTGGAGATAAAAATTCCCAGTTCATAATATTTACTCGATATCGGAACGTAGAATTTTCAAAATAATTTCCAGAGATGTAAACGTGGAATGGTTAAAATATTTTCTAGAGAATAAAAAATTGCTATAGAATAGAAGTCCTCCGTCGAGGCTTTATATAAAATAGAAGCACCTGTAGGGTTCTTCTATATATTAGGAGGCCTCAGTAAGGTTCTATAGAATAGAAGGCCTTTGTAGGGTTCTTCAGAGAGGATAAGGCCTCCATAGGGTTCCCCTACAGATTAGAAGGCCCCTCTTGGTGCCTTGTGAAATGATACGTCTCCATAGGGTTCTCCTATAGATGAGAAGGCCTATGTAGGGTCCTAATATAAAATACACGGTCTATGTATGCTCTCCATAGAGGTCTTCTATACAATGGAAAGTCTCCGTAGGGATCTATTATAAAGTAGAAGGTCTGCTTAGCATTCTTCTACAGAATAGAAGGTCTCCGTAGGGTTCTTCTATAGAACAGAAGGCCTCTGTAGTGTAATTCAGTAAAATATAAGGCCTTCGTAGGGTTCTTCTATAGAAGGCCTCTGTAGGGTTCTCCTATAGATTAGAAGACTTCCGTAGGGTTCTTATGTAGAATAGAAGCCCTCCGTAGGGTTATTTCATAGAAAAGTAGGACTCTATTCGGTTCGACTTTAGATTAGAAGGCCTCTATTGGTGCCTTCATAGGGGTTCACATGTATATAAAACGGTCTCTGTATAGGTTCTTCTATAGAACAGAAGGCCTCTGTAGTGTTATTCACTAAAATAGAAGGCCTTCGTAGGGTTCTTCTGTGGAAAAGAAGGCCTCTGTAGGGTTCACCTATAGATTAATAGGCATTCCGTAGGGTTCTTCTGTAGAATAGAAGCCCTCCGTAGGTTTATTTCATAGAAAAGCAGGTCTCTACTCTGTTCTTCTCTAGATTAGAAGGCCTGTATTGGTGCCTTATAGAATGAAAGGTCTTCATAGGGGCTCATATGTATATAAAACGGTCTCTGTATAGGTTCTTTTATACAACAGAAGGCCTCTGTAGTGTTATTCAGTAAAATAGAAGGCCTCTATTCGGTTCGTCTTTAGATTAGAAGGCCTATATTGATGCCTTATAGAATGAAAGGTCTTCATAAGGGCTCCCCAGTATATAAAATGGTCTCTGTATAGGGCAAACAAAATATTTTGAGTATCAAAAAACCAAAGAGCCTGAATTAAAAAAATCCAAGCACCCAAGGATTCAAAAGCTCGATTTTTTTAACAATTCTTTCTTAAAATTTTAAAATAACTAATTTAATAGTGGAGAAAATTTGGCATTGTTCGCCAAGGGGTGAGGAAGATAATACTATAGTTTCGACTATTGCCACAGAATCTCACCAGTTCCCTTGTTTCTTGTTTGTGGATATTCTCCACCAAAGTTATTTTTCAATAACTTCTTCAACAAAACACTTTTTTATACCCAAACATCAATCATCAGCTCGAAGTATAAGCGTAACCAAAGAAAAACACTTCAGTGAGAAGTCTTTCCTTGGCAACCTCACACAACGCTAACGTAAGTGTTTGCAAAACAAGACAAACCTTCTCCACTGTTATGTGCCGTTGAATTACAACGAAGGCAACATAACAATCTTCAAAAGGACAGCTTCCAAATTCTGAGGAGTGTGTCTATGTATGTCTGAAAGAAATATTGCAATGGACAAAGTTTGGATGAAATCGCTTACTCTCTTCGAGAGTTATCCTGCACATACATTTTAGGGAAAAATTATGAATTTTTTGGTGCATCTGTGGAATATCTTCTTAAGTTTGGATGAAATGGAGTTCTGACATTTCAAACAAATCTCTAGTGGGGTTTTGGTTATCGACAAAAATCGTTAAAATTAAAATGCCTTTAATTTCGGTAATTAACAATATTGTTCGGTAAGTTAGCGACCAATAAAGAGTACTCGCAATTTCTGCCGATAGCAACAGTGATGTCAACTTTTATTTGGACTTTTCATTCATAATTTTGCATTTTAATTTGACCGATTTTTGTCGGTAACAAAAAAGTGCCCTCGAGAATCCCACTACTGGGGTCCAGCCAGAACAATTACTTCGATGAAGTACATTTGTGAGCGGATAAAAGTGTATATACCCACGTTCGTCTAAAGGCTCAGGGTATCAAAAAATTGTGTATTTTGAAAATAATTTTTTTTATCATTATCATACCTTTAAACAAAAATGTTAAAAAAATAATATTTTTCCAGCACCCAATACCCGGATTGTTTAAAATATTTCCTTAAAATCAGCTATCATTGTGTAATATTTGTTCAATTTTTTTCCTTTAGCCTCATATCTGTCCCCCCCCCCCATACATCATGTGGATACTAAACTGCCAACCTAATTCTGTACCTACAACCTACCTTAGTCCATCACATGTATTTTATATGTTTTTTGTCATGTCTGAGTTTTGAATCATAAAAATCAAACTTCGTTACATGTTCTGTTGGTGGCTGGCTGTCTGTGGGTTGAGCGGGAGTTTCTGAGACAATTCGAATTGCTTAGAATTGTGTGCTTTTTTCGGTATGTAAGTATGTTTTTAATTTCTTTGGGAATAAATTAAAAACTTTGATTATAATTGAATTGAAGGTACAGTGGAGCATCATATAGTTTCGAAGTATTTAAAAAAGAGAAGAGGAATAGATGACCTTTCAAAAGATTTGAAAAAGTCCAGTAAACTTCTTGGTGGAAATGCCATATTATGTGAAACAGTTGGGCGCCATTTACAATTTTCGCGAGTTTTTTTTTCAATTATTTTGTCAAATAAGGGTCTTAAGGCCTGGGTACATAAGCTGCCTCGCCTGGTTGCCTTGCTTTCCTGCTTCAAATTTCTTGCTTTCCGACCAAATTTCGAACTGGGTTGCCCTTTTCTTTTTTATTCTTTTATCAGAAGCAAGCAAGGTAAGCTGGAAAAGCAGGTTATGTACCCAGGCCTTTATATTGGGAGAATTTTTGATTATTCCTAACTGCTATATCCAAAAATTTTTGAAAAAAGTCTAAAGGCTCTTGGTGTAATTTGCATAAAAGGACCACAAAAGATTTGACAAATTTCTACATAAATTTTTTGTTGAAAATGACATATGAAAAAAATACGGTTGGGCGCCATTTGCCATTTCCCTTGTTTTTTACTTATTTTGCTAAATATTGGGATAATTTGTGGGTGTTTTGAACAGCTCTTCACAATCCTACCAAATTTTAGAACTTCGTACCATTTTGTTTACCTATCAAACTTATGTATGTATTTTGACATTTTGAATAATAATCAGCCAACGTTGTTGTGGGAACTCTATTTATTTCTCCCATGGGTCTTTGAAGTGAACCCAAGATTGTCGTCAAAAAAATTTTCCAGGGAGTTTCAGACTGATTAATGATTTTGGGTATAGACTCAAGTTTTTTTTTGCAGAAATATGGGAGGTGAGGCTAACTAGGATTCCAAAAATTGAAATTTTACTCTCATTCAATTCTTAAATTACAATTCAGCAAAAACATTTTGGTACATAAATTGGAAATGTGTATATCATCAAATTAAAAATTATATGTAAATTGTGAACAGACGAAGCAAAAAAAAAAAAAAAAAAAAACTCAGAGAAGAATGGCAGCTTGCAGTACAAGAAATCACCGATACCACCTTCATATATTTTTTTACTTCATTCGTTGATTTCATTTTTATATACATCCAATTTTTTCCTACGACTTTTACAACAAAGAAGCCTTCAAGCTTCAGAAGAACTCTGGAAAACAAAGCAGAGGAGAAAGAACGAACGAAAAAAAAAAACATAACAACAACACAGAACCACTTGAGGCTGGTAAATACGTATGTGAGGAGACGACATCAACGACGATGATGATGATGACGACGAATGGATGGATGGATGGATGGTTGGACTGGATTCTAGGGAGGTATGGAGTCAAAGAAGCTCATGCCAATGAAAAAATATTGGGAATCAAGGCTAAGATATAAGCGGAGCTGTAAGCGATGGAGGAGGAAACATTGTTTTATGTGAACGACACATACAAAAAAATAAAACTTTGGAAACTCTGAGAAAATATGGAAAAAACATGGAAAAATTTTTTGTACAAAAAAGAAAAGAAAAAAACGGGTCTGCAAAAAAATATTCAGCATCATTCCCTCTCGTTTGTGCGCACACATGGTGTGGCATAAAATATGATTGACAATCGATGGATGGATGGATGACTGAACGAACCAAATGTCTGATGCTGTTGGATGGATGGTTGACGACTACAAGTCACAAAATGAAATAAATACGGACGACAACACCAGCAACCAGCCACACCACAGCACCTCTCCAATCGCTTGGCTTGGCATGGCATGAATGAGTGATAGAATGTATGAAATATGAATAATGTTGGAGCTCCCCCATACAACAACAACACCCATCATAAGGAAAACACATGGCAACAGTTGGAGAGGAAATCGAGGGAGCTGCTGCTGCTACTGCTACTGGGTGCCTGTTTAGCTTGACTTGATGCCAAGGTGCACAATATTCATTCGATAAGAGAGCAGTAAACACAGCAGACGTCCCAAACTCGTCTCACTTTTTTGCAATTTCAATGATTTGTTGGGCCACCTCGTAAACGGGGGAGCATAAAAAACCATATCACAAAAAAAACACAAACACACATAAATATTGGAGCAGTAACAGAGCAGAAAAAAACCTTAAAAGTTTGGAGGGAGGTTGTTTGGGGGGTCACACGTAAGCTACAACACTTGTGATTGATAGACGCCTGATGTGGCAGCAAGGGAAGGTAGATCAAATGGTCGTCGATACTGCTAACCTCTGGGAAATGGAGTAGAAAAAAATTGAAAAATAAAAACGAAAGAAAATTACATCCCAGCGTATGGCGTGCCATGTGTGAATGAACGATACAAGAGTATAGATTGAAAATCTATGTTCAAGAGCATAGGAAAAAACACTTTGAGAACGTGTGATTGGTTCTTTGGCCATCAAAAGGGAAGATAAAGAAAAAAAAAAACAAATTGAAATAAAAAACACGATATGATGTAGAATAAAAATCAAAGAAGTGTAAGTATCTGAAAGATTTTTTTCGCACCCAAAAGAGAGAAGCTCAAAATAGGGAGACGGAGAGAACACGAAGTTGTGAATTGTGTGTGGGAAGAATCGATGGTATGCTGTTGGTTAGAAACGAAAGCTAAGTAGTTGCTGTTGTTGTTGGATATATCAAATGATAGCTAGAGTTCAATGCTTGCTTTATTAGCTGAGCTAGGCTTTTTTGGTGTCTAATGGTGGAAGGAAATGATCGCTCGTGGACACTGGCTTACAAAAAAAGAGGTAAAATAAAATATAAAAAAATTAGGATTTTCAAATAAAAAAATCTTCTGAAGAAGGAAAAACACCAACGAAACGTTGAGTTAAATGTGAAATAAATTAGTTTTATTTATTAAAACAGCTGACCGAATGAGCCCAGTGGAAACATTTATGATCGCTCGTGGACACTGGCTTACAAAATAGCGGGAGAATAAAATATAAAAAATAGAAAATTGGGATTTTCAAATAATAAACTCTTGAAAAACTCCAATGAAGCGTTGAGTTAAATATGACATAAATTAGTTTTAATTATTCCGAATCAGCGCGGTGGAAACATTTTATAGCAATAATATCTAAATGTATGATAAGAATTAGGATAGTGATATATGTACATACATATTCGTTTTTCTTACGATTTCCACACAAGGGCTTCTTTGGCAATATTTCCGTCTTGTTTCCTCAGTGTATTATCAATCCATCACCATGAAACATGAAACAAACAAGAAATAACAAAAAAAAAAAAAAAATACACAAAAATTATTATTTTTAATTGGGCGCCATTTATATTTTCCGATATATTTTTTAAATTGACCTACGTTGGGCGCCACCAGCATCTTTTGAAGTATATATAAAACCAGTAAGGAAAGGATCAAAGACGGGCGGGGCCGACTATATGATAACCTACACCACTGTGAATAGGTAAAATATATAAGGGAGTTAAATCCAAATGTGAACAGATTACGATATAATTTGGCACATATATTTCTAGACTAAACACCCTCACACATTCCAAATTTCATCAAAATTAGATATACATAGCGTCTTTGGTGCACCAAGTACCAAAAATCGGCCAAAAATATATATGGGAGCTATATCCAAATCTGAACCGATTTTGATATCATTTGGCTCACTTATTTCTAGACCAAATTCCGTCACACATTCCAAATTTCATTGAGATGGGACATATATAACGTCTTTCGTGAACCAAATACCAAAAATCGGCCGAAAATTTATATGGGAGCTATATCCAAATCTGAACCGATTTCGATATAATTTGGCACATTTATCTATAGACCTAATTCCATCACACATTCCAAATTTTATTAAAATTGGACAGATACAGCGTGTTTGGTGCATCAAATACCTCAAATCGGCCGAAAATATATATGGGAGCTATATCCAAATCTGAACCGATTTTCACCAAAAGCAATAGCGTTATTCATTAGGCTAAAAAAAATTATCTTCCCCAATTTTCAGCCAAATCGAACAATAAATGCGACCTGTACGTTGCGAACGGACGGACGGACGGACATGCTTATCCCTAGAAGGAACTATGGGTCTATCTCTTTCCCTTAGGCATGTTACATACAAATGCACTAACACTAACACAGGGTGGTGTAGGGTATAAAGAGGAAAATCCGTGGATACAAGCACCATTTCATTCAGAAAGGGTCTATAGAAGGACCATTTCATTCGGAAACGTTCTTTAGAAGGACCCGTTTAAGCCATTAAAGGTCTAGAGAAGCACAATTTTATTCAGGAAAAGGTCCATAGAGGGACCATTTCATTCAGAAACGGTCCATAGAAACACCCTTTAAATCATAAAAGGTCTAGGGAAGAACCATTTTATTCAGAACGAGTATATAAAAGCACCTTTTATTTCAGAAAGGATCTATAGAAGCCCTCTTTATTTCAGAAAACTTCTATAGAAGGACCATTTTATTAAGAAATGGTCCGTAGAAGCACCCTTTATATCAGAAAAGGTCTATAGAAGCACCCTTTATTTCAGAAAAGGTCTATAGAAGCACCCTTTATTTCAGAAAATGTCTATAGAAGCACCCTTTATTTCAGAAAAGGTCTATAGAAGCACCCTTTATTTCAGAAAAGGTCTATAGAAGCACCCTTTATTTCAGAAAAGGTCTATAGAAGCACCCTTTATTTCAGAAAAGGTCTATAGAAGCACCCTTTATTTCAGAAAAGGTCTATAGAAGCACCCTTTATTTCAGAAAAGGTCTATAGAAGCACCCTTTATTTCAGAAAAGGTCTATAGAAGCACCCTTTATTTCAGAAAAGGTCTATAGAAGCACCCTTTATTGCAGAAAAGGTCTATAGAAGCACCCTTTATTTCAGAAAAGGTCTATAGAAGCACCCTTTATTTCAGAAAAGGTCTATAGAAGCACCCTTTATTTCAGAAAAGGTCTATAGAAGCACCCTTTATTTCAGAAAAGGTCTATAGAAGAACCCTTTATTTCAGAAAAGGTCTATAGAAGCATCCTTTATTTCAGAAAAGGTCTATAGAAGCACCCTTTATTTCAGAAAAGGTCTATAGAAGCACCCTTTATTTCAGAAAAGGTCTATAGAAGCTCCCTTTATTTCAGAAAAGGTCTATAGAAGCACCCTTTATTTCAGAAAAGGTCTATAGAAGCACCCTTTATTTCAGAAAAGGTCTATAGAAGCACCCTTTATTTCAGAAAAGGTCTATAGAAGCACCCTTTATTTCAGAAAATGTCTATAGAAGCACCCTTTATTTCAGAAAAGGTCTATAGAAGCACCCTTTATTTCAGAAAAGGTCTATAGAACCACCCTTTATTTCAGAAAAGGTCTATAGAACCACCCTTTATTTCAGAAAAGGTCTATAGAAGCACCCTTTATTTCAGAAAAGGTCTATAGAAGCACCCTTTATTTCAGAAAAAGGTCTATAGAAGTACCCTTTAGGTCTATTGAAACACCATTTGGTTCAGAAAAGGTTTATAAAAGTACCTTTTAGGTCTATAGAAACACCCTTTATTTCAGAAAAGGTCTATAGACGTGCCCTTTGGGTCTATGGAAGCACCATTTACTTCGGAAAAGGTTTATAGAAGTACCTTTTAGGTCTACAGAAGTACCTTTTAGGTCTATAGAAGCACCCATTACTTCAGAAAAGGTCTATAGAAGTACCCTTTAGGTCTATAGCAGCACCCCTTATTTCAGAAAATGTCTATAGAAGTGCACTTTAGGTCTCTAGATACACCCTTTATTTCAGAAAAAGTCCGTAGGTCTATACAAGCACCCTTTATTTTAGAAAACGTCTATAGAAGTACCCTTTAGGTCTATAGAAACACCCTTTAGTTCAAAAAAAGCTTATAGAAGTACATTTTAGGTCTATAGACACACCATTTATTTCAGAAAAAGTCTATAGATGTACCCTTTAGATCTATAGAAGTACCCTTTAGATCTATAGAAGTACCCTTTAGATCTATAGAAGTACCCTTTAGATCTATAGAAGTACCCTTTAGATCTATAAAAGTACCCTTTAGATAGACTCTTGAGGGACAGAAAAAAGCTAGTAGGCGGAACTAAAAATGGAAATGTCTTTGAGCGGCAGAAGACCTATTACTATGTGATGGCCTCTGTTTGGGATAGAGAACCGAAATCTCTGAGGGGGAACAGAGGCCAAAGACTCTGTGAGGGACAGAAAATAGAAGACCAACAACTCTGAGAGGGGCCTTTGTGAAGGATAGAGCATAAAAGTCTGGAGGCTGTACTGAATGCCCAGACTCTGTGAAAAATAAAAGACCAAAGTTTCTGTGAGGGATAGAAAACTAATGACTTTGTGGAGAACAGGAAGCCTAAGCTTCTGTGGAGAACAACAGACCGACTGATTCGTGAATGGTCTTCTGGAAAGATGCCCTCAGTGTAAAAGAACGTGAATTGAAAGCTTGTGTTGCCGTCATACGTACATATACCCCTAGGCACCTATATGCCCCAAGAATTGTAGATGCAAAGCCAGTTGTTTTGGGTCAATCCTTTCGATAATTATCATGTCAACCACCCATTTTAGTTGGTCGCCGTAGTATTTCTTAGAGCTTTGGGCCGTTATGACGTGCATTCTTCTATAGGAAGTGTCATTTCCGATGACTTCATCTATAGGAAGAGCCATCTCCGATAACTTCTTCTATAGGAAGAGTCATCTCCGATGACTTCTTCTATAGTCATCTCCGATGACTTCTTCTATAGGAGGAGTCATCTCCGATGACTTCTCCTGTAGGAAGAGTCATCTCCAATGATTTCTTCTATAGGAAGAGTCATCTCCGATGACTTCTTCTATAGGAATACTCATCTCCGATGACTTCTTTTATAGGAAGAGTCATTCCCGATGACTTTTTCTACGATGATTTTTTTTAGTCATCTCCGATGACTTCATCTATAGGAAGAGTCATCTCCGATGACTTCTTTTATAGGAAGAGTCATCTCCGATGACTTCTTCTATAGGAAGAGTCATCTCCGATGACTTCATCTACAGGAAAAGTCATCTCCGATGACTTCTTCTATAGGAGCAGTCATCTCCGATGACTTCTTCTATAGGAAGAGTCATATCCGATGACTTCTTCTATAGGAAGAGTCATATCCGATGACTTCTTCTATAGGAAGAGTCGTCTCCGATGACTTCTTCTATAGGAAGAGTCGTCTCCGATGACTTCTTCTACAGGAAGAGTCATCTCAGATGACTTCCTCTATAGGAAGAGTCATCTCCGATGACTTCTTCTATAGGAAGAGTCATCTCCGATGACTTCTTTTATAGGAAGAGTCATCTCCGATGACTTCTTCTATAGGAAGAGTCATCTCCGATGACTTCTTCATCCCCGTTGATCCCCGATGATTTCTTTTAGTCATCTCCGATGACTTCTTCTATAGGAAGAGTCAAGTCCGATGACTTCTTCTATAGGAAGAGTCAAGTCCGACGACTTCTTCTATAGGAAGAGTCAAGTCCGATGACTTCTTCTATAGGAAGAGTCAAGTCCGACGACTTCTTCTATAGGAAGAGTCATCTCCGATGACTTCTTCTATAGGAAGAGTCATCTCCGATGACATCATCTATAGGAAGAGTCATCTCCGATGACATCTTCTATAGGAAGAGTCATCTCCGATGACTTCTTCTATAGGAAGAGTAATCTCCGATGATTTCTTCTATAGGAAGAGTCGTCTGCGATGACTTCTTCTATAGGAAGAGTAATCTCCGATGACTTCTTCTATAGGAAGAGTCATCTCCGATGACTTCTTCTATAGGAAGAGTCATCTCCGATGACTTCTTCTATAGGAAGAGTCATCTCCGATGACTTCTTCTATAGGAAGAGTCATCTCCGATGACTTCTTCTATAGGAAGAGTCATCTCCGATGACTTCTTCTATAGGAAGAGTCATCTCCGATGACTTCTTCTATAGGAAGAGTCATCTCCGATGACTTCTTCTATAGGAAGAGTCATCTCCGATGACTTCTTCTATAGGAAGAGTCATCTCCGATGACTTCTTCTATAGGAAGAGTCATCTCCGATGACTTCTTCTATAGGAAGAGTCATCTCCGATGACTTCTTCTATAGGAAGAGTCATCTCCGATGACTTCTTCTATAGGAAGAGTCATCTCCGATGACTTCTTCTATAGGAAGAGTCATCTCCGATGACTTCTTCTATAGGAAGAGTCATCTCCGATGACTTCATCTATAGGAAAAATCATCTCCGATGACTTCTTCTATAGGAAGAGTCATCTCCGATGACTTCTTCTATAGAAAGAGTCATCCCCAATGATTTCTTTTAGTCATCTCCGATGAGTTCTTCTATAGGAAGAGTCGTCTTCGATGACTTCAGCTATAGGAAGAGTCGTCTTCGATGACTTCAGCTATAGGAAGAGTCATCTCCAATGACTTCATATATAGGAAAATTCATCTCCGATGACTTCTTCTATAGGAAGAGTCATATCCGATGACTTCTTCTATAGGAAGAGTCGTCTCCGATTACTTATTCTATAGGAAGAATCATCTCCGATGGTATCTTCCAAAGGAATACTCATCTCCGATGACTTCTTCTATAGGAAGAGTCATCCCCGATGACTTCTTCTATAGGAAGAGTCATCTCCGATGACTTCTTCTATAGGAAGAGTCATCTCCGATGACTTCTTCTATAGGAAGAGTCATCTCCGATGACTTCTTCCATAGGAATACTCATCTCCGATGACTTCTTCTATAGGAAGAGCTATCCCCGATGATTTCTTTTGGTCATCAGACTTCTTCTATAGGAAGAGTCATCTCCGATGACTTCTTCTATAGGAAGAGTCATCTCCGATGACTTCTTCTATAGGAAGAGTCATCTCCGATGACTTCTTCTATAGGAAGAGTCATCTCCGATGACTTCTTCTATAGGAAGAGTCATCTCCGATGACTTCTTCCATAGGAATACTCATCTCCGATGACTTCTTCTATAGGAAGAGCTATCCCCGATGATTTCTTTTGGTCATCAGACTTCTTCTATAGGAAGAGTCATCTCCGATGACTTCTTCTATAGGAAGAGTCATCTCCGATGACTTCTTCTATAGGAAGAGTCATCTCCGATGACTTCTTCTATAGGAAGAGTCATCTCCGATGACTTCTTCTATAGGAAGAGTCATCTCCGATGACTTCTTCTATAGGAAGAGTCATCTCCGATGACTTCTTCTATAGGAAGAGTCATCTCTGATGACTTCATCTATAGAAAGAGTCATCTCCGATGACTTCTTCTATAGGAAGAGTAATCTCCGATGACTTCTTCTATAGGAAGAGTCATCTCCAACGTCTTTTTCTATAGGAAGAGTCATCTCCGATGACTTCTTCTATAGGAAGAGTCATCGACGATGACTTCTTCTATAGGAGGAGTCATCTCCGATGACTTCTTCTATAGGAGGAGTCATCGACGATGACTTCTTCTATAGGAGGAGTCATCTCCGATGACTTCTTCTATAGGAAGAGTCATCTCCGATGACTTTATCTATAGGAAAAGTCATCTCCGATGACTTTTTCTATAGAAAACGTCATCTCCGATGACTTCTTCTATAGGAAGAGTCGTCTCCGATGACTTCTTTTATAGGAAGAATCATCTCCGATGATTTCTTATATAGGAATACTCATCTCCGATGACTTCTTCTATAGGAAGAGCCATCTCCGATGACTTCTTCTACAGGAGGAGTCATATCCGATGACTTCTTTTATGGGAAGAGCCATCTCCGATGACTTCTTCTATAGAAAGAGTCATCTCCGATGACTTCTTCTATAGGAGGAGTCATCTCCGATGACTTCTTCTATAGGAGGAGTCATCTCCGATGACTTCTTCTATAGGAGGAGTCATCTCCGATGACTTCTTCTATAGGAGGAGTCATCTCCGATGACTTCTTCTATAGGAGGAGTCATCTCCGATGACTTCTTCTATAGGAGGAGTCATCTCCGATGACTTCTTCTATAGGAGGAGTCATCTCCGATGACTTCTTCTATAGGAGGAGTCATCTCCGATGACTTCTTCTATAGGAAGAGTCATCTCCGATGACTTCTTCTATAGGAGGAGTCATCTCCGATGACTTCTTCTATGGGAAGAGCCATCTCCGATGACTTCTTCTATAGGAAGAGTCATCTACGATGACTTCTTCTATAGGAGGAGTCATCTCCGATGAGAAGAGTCATCTCCGATAAGAAGAGTCATCTCCGATGATTTCTTCTGTGTGAAGAGTCATCGCCGATGACTTCTTCTATAGAAAGAGTCATCTCCGATGACTTCTTCTATAAGAAGAGTCATCTCCGATGATTTCTTCTGTGTGAAGAGTCATCTCCGATGACTTCATCTATAGGCAGACTCATCTCCGATGACTTCATCTATAGGAAGAGTCATCTCCGATGACTTCATCTATAGGAAGAGTCATTTCCGATGACTTCTTTTATAGGAAGTTGATTTCGTCTGTGGGAAGAGTCATCTTCAACGTCTTTTTCTATAGGATCTTTTGTTTTAGAGACTCTATCTTATATCTTCAGCAGAAACACCTCACGGACCCTACGTCCTTTTGTTTAAAAAAACGTCTTTCTATAGACCCTTTCTGCAGGAAATGGTGCATCTGTAGATCCTTTCTGTAGGAAAGGGTGCATCTTTAGACCCTTTCTGAAAGAAGGGTGCATCTTTAGACCCTTTCTGAAAGAAGGGGGCTTCTATAGACCCTTTATGAATTAAAGGTTGCTTCTGTAGACACTTTCTGAAATAAAGGGTGCTTCTACAGCACTGTCTGAATGAAGTTGTACTTCATGAAATAAAGACTGCTTCTATAGACCTTTTCTAATGGCAAGTATGCTTATGCTTAGGTGTTACATCTTTTTATTAGTCCTTAAAAAGCTGATGGCGCCTAACGTAGATCTATTTATAGGGATTGTCTTAAAGCTATTCGAAAATATAGATGGCGCCCAATTAAAAATGATAAGTGTCCTTATTTTTTATTTTATTCCAGTATCATATCTATAGATTTGTTATATACAAATACTACCATAGAGAATATATTATACTTATGATGATACAGTTGACAAAGATGTTGCATAATTATGTTGCAGCGGTGAATATTGTTTTGGGGATATTGTCGAGAGGTTATGTTGTCAACACATTGCAAGCAACCAACCAAACCCGACCAGCCAACAAAAACAAAATAAAAATAATAACGACGACCATGAATTTGTTACCTTCAAGTTTCCGGCTTTCCCAATGCAAAGCCCCACATCCAGCAGCCGCCGCCGTCATATGTCCACATAATAAGAGGGACTTATGCGTCGAAACCCTTTTGCAACTTGGCTGGTTGAATTATAACTAGAAAAAAATCAACAACAACAAAATATTGCAAAGCGACAATAAGACCATGATGATAAATACACTTTATAACAGCGAGGAGTCCCCCACAATTATCAGGGAAAGCCAAAAGCAAAAACACAAAGTGAAATGAACTTTAAAAAGCAGCAGAGGCGGCAGGCAGCGGCAACAATGTTAAATGCAAAAACACAAGAAGATAATCGTTGAAGTAAAGGGAATCGAATAAATACAAACATGAGAATAACAACAACAATGTAAAGAAGCAGCTTGCTAAAAAATGCATAAAACATGATTAATAATAATAAAAAATAAACTCAACTTCCCCCCAGTTGAGAACCCCAAACCCTCTCCGGCTAACATTTTGTATTGAAAATTGAGCAACACAAACACACACACTCACTCACACATTGCACATTTTCCCCCTCATTTAAGAACAAGTGTTTGATCAGAATATGTTTTCCCATCATCATCGTCATCAGAAGCAACAGCAACAACAAACAATGGAAACAGACAACAAGCTAAACCACTTTACTTTGCCATTCATAACAAAACAACTACCAGTCAGACGTTCTAACATGCTAACCACCAACACACACCCTCAAACAAAAATACCTTTCAAAATGTTGGAAAGGCGACCGGGAAAATTTTCATTTTGCAACCAATTCATTGACATTTCTCACTCTACCTACCTCTCACCAACAAATGCTCAAACACACAATTTCTCCTCAGCTATTGTTGCACACACTCTCACTCAATTGAGAAGAAACGACGCTATGTTGCATCACTCTGGCGGCCACACACGACAATGTTTTATTTGCAACAAAGTTCCATGTTGCACATACATGTTTGAAGTGAACCAGAGATGTTTCCTCATTTCAAACTCAACTCTCTCAAAAAGTAGGGGAAATTGTTGTAGGTTTTATGCTATGGTTGTGGTATGAGGTTGCATGTCGGCATCAGACTGATTGTTTTCTTTTTTAGGTTTTACACCCGAAGAAATGAATTACACAATCTGCAGATGAAACTGGATTTTGTTGGTGAAGAGGTCATAGGTTAAAAAGAGGCGGAGTGTGAGAGAACGACGACAAGACATAAAGGTGGTTTTATGCTTTGTTGCGGAAAGGCTGTTATGAAGGAATTGACGAGCAAATGGAGTTTAATTGATGGACATAAAAATACGCAACAATTGTGAATGAAAATTGGAGATCATTGGATATGGATTGAAAGGAAATCTACTGGATATAATTTCTGAGGTGTCAGTAATTAAGGTGTCTGTTACACATCGATGCCTTACTTCCTCAACCTCGTATCTTACAAAATAAAAGTTTTCAGGAGAGATAAAAAAAACTATACTTTTTTGATACAATTTTCGAATAACTGCATTTAAACTTTAACCCAACTACCGATGTATCAAAAAATTAATCGTTTTATATCTCTCCTGAAGAAAAATTTTTAAGATACGAGCTTGAGGAAATAAGACATCGTTATGCCAAACATAATTAAATTCTATTGGTACCTATTCGACTTGGGGAAACAGGTGATAAATTTAAATTATCTTCAAAATTACTTTTATGAATTAGTTTAATTCCAAGGATTTTATGGAAAATGGAACAAAATATTTTAAAATAGAAAATTCATCATTAAAATACCTAGGTATTTGGTTATCGGATACTGTTGCAAGTGATAAATAAATTATGGACCAGAAAATTAGAGAAAACAACAATCGCTTCTCAAAATCGAGGTAAACGTGCTACGAAATTATATATTCAGGGCAATCACGAATAAAAATTCCGCGAGGAATTTATTCCCTTTCCTCAACTTCACTATTTTTATACCCTCAGCCATTAGGCTAAGGATGGTATATATACTTTGATACGATGAAAATGTGCCTCATCGAAATAATGGTTTTAGACCCCAAGTATGTTTGGACGAAATGTGTTTCAGACAATTTGGAGTCGATCTAGCCATGTCCGTCCGTCTGTCTGTCCTGCTGGCTGGAGCGCACGATAACTCTCGAACGGATTCGGTTCATATTTTGGCTTTCGTAATATTTTGCTCAAACTTAGTTTAAGTTCGAAGATGAGCTACATCGGTCCATTCCTTCCGGTACCTCCACCACAAAAGTTCAAAAATGTTCGGAAAATTTGTGCGCACGATAACCCTTGTAGGGAGTAACCGATTTGGTCCATACTGTGCCCATCGTAAAATGTGTACCAGACTTACATAATGTTTCAATATAGACTCAATCGGCCCACTCCTTCGGGTACCTCCCACACAAAATTTGGGAAAAGTTCAGTTTAGGACCATCTCTCGAATCGCTCTGATTTTTGTTTTAGCAACTTGTATTCACTGCCCTCCATACGACGGTACAAGTTTAATTAGGGGCAAGTCCATACTTCCTGAGAAAATAGCCTGAAAGTTGTAAAAAACCCCTATGACACCGTGTGAGATGGTTAGAGCACAAGATAAATCTAGAACGGATCTGCCGATTCGGTCCAAAATTTGGCCTTAGTAATATTTTGTCCATACATAGTGTACGTTTGAAGATAAGCCACATCGGTCCACTCCTTCAGGTACCTCCCCCACAAAAGTTCAAAAATGTTCGGAAAATTTTTTGTACGGTAACTCTTGAAGGGAGTGACTTTACAGATCCTAATATATCTACCAGATATAGATCAGGTTCAAATATGGACTACATTTGTCCACTCCATCCGGTACCTCCCACACAAAATTTTGGATAAGTTCATTTCAAGACCTGATATCGAGTCACTTTGATTTTTGTTGAAGCAACTTGCATTCGCTGCCCCAAATACGATGGTAAAAGATTTGTTAGGGGCAAGTCCATACTTCTTGAGCAAAAATTCCGTAGGCTGTAAAAACCCCCTATGGCACCATATGTAGTGCCTGGAGATCCACTTCCACAATGGTCAATGTAGATCCATTCCTTTTAGTATCTCCTCCGCAATACTTTTGATCTCTAATCCTGATGAACATTTTTGTCGGTTCAAATTCTCAAAAATTTTAAAAACTCCTAAATACATACGTTTTTTGGGAAAAAATTGTTTCAATATACACAGGCTGAGGGTATATCTCTGTCGGCAAAGCCGACTGATACTTTTTTACTTGTTATGTCCATATTTAGGTATATCAAAAATGGGAATATTTGCGTCAATTCGACGAGAATATTCCATAATTAAGTGATTCTTGCCAAAGTTTTAAAACAATGACTTTAAAAGAATTTCACTTCTTAAAATTATTTTCCGTGCGGAAAATTCCGAGGGAAATATTCATGATTGCCCTGATTATTTTTGCAATCGTCGGGACAAAGAAACTATGATTTATAACTAAGTGGTTGGTTTCACTTAGGTTGAGGTTATATTCACTTTTTAAATGGATCAAAATATTTCAAATTATATAAAGAGTTCCCAGATTTTTATTAACAAATGTCCGAATTGTCATACTAATAAATAACAGTTAAATTAATATAAAAAATGAAGAAAAAAAATTGGAAATAACGTTGGGCTTTTTGTAAATATCTGCTGATTTACTTGTTAATGGCAACATCAGCCAACAAATGCAGAAATCGGTCGGAAATAACAAAAACAACTGGTAAAAAGGATAGGTACCTACCCAGCAAAAAGTTTGCCTCCAAAGAGGCATTTAAATGATATGTACAAGTGATCTGGAAGTGCATCAAATTATGCATTTTCACTCATGATTTTTACAAGAGCGTGACTACTGAAAGAGGCACTCCATTGCACTGCATTTCAACTGTCCCTTTGGCACTGCATTTTAACTGACCCTTTGGGGTAGAATAGGAGGCAGTCCAAAGCACGTGTCTTGATACAGACATTCTGCGGAAATTGTGCAAGCCATACAAAATATGCCAGAACAAATAAAATGCATTTATTATTTGTGTAAAACAAAAATATTAAGAACTTTATTACATTACCAAAAATTATGAAAATTCTCCATTGAATTCAATCGCAAACATGCGTGTTTCCTCCGCTCTCCATTTGTTCCAAGCTGAACTGTTTTTACTTCAATTGCTAAACTGGTTGCCTTCCCATCACCAGTTAAGATTTCGACATGTACTAGAACAGCACTCCATTCGGAAGTTTTCTTCTCGTGAGTTACCGGAAAATTTTTCACAAATTAAATATTATTTAGTTTATATTAACAAATGTTTGGAAATGTTAACACGCTTATCTCTTTGGAAAATGTAGAGATGTACAAATTGATTTATGTATATGTAGGGATCTCTACCAACTGCTAATAAAATGTAGCGAACGGAGTGCCTTTTTCACGACTCTGTTTGGACTGCATCCGGATTCTGTTAAATTGTGAGGAATTGGAGTGCCTTTTTCACGACTCCGCTGAACTGAATCTGGATGTTGTTAAAATGTGACAAGTGGATATGATTCTTTGGATTGCATCCAAATGCGGTTAAAATGTGAGGACTGGAGTGCCTTTTTCACGACTCCGGTTGAACTGCATCAACACATGCCGTGACAGTCCACATTGCACTACTTCCAATTTATTTTGCTGGGTAGTTTTTATAGTGTCAACTAAATAATTGCAAAATTAATGAATGTGCAATAAAATCGTGGAATTTTCCCCACAATTTTTTCCAATAAAGGATTTTTATGACTTTTATGATATGTGGACATGTAGATCCATAATTTTTGATCAGAAATTTATTTTTGTGTGTGTAACATAGACAGTATATTTAGAAAAAGTGAAAGTCAGGTAAACGGTTTCGGAAAATATGCACATTTGGTCTAGTAGTAGTATATCTTTATTTATGCATTTTTTCAAATAAAATTACATTTTACAATAAAAGCAATATATGTTTATGCTAAATAAAATATATAATATCGTATGATATGAATAATGAGGTACTGGTCGTCTGCCCTGTATATATGTATACCAAATTAGGAACGTTGTTTAAAAGATAGGTTTGTTTATGTTAAACTTTTAATTATATATGATTCCAGTTTATCATATTACCACTTAATATATCAATTAATTCCTCTTCATTAAACAAAACCTTTTTGAAGAACATTATTCTGATTTCTTTTAAAATAGGACATCGGCATAGAAAATGTTGTAAATCTTCAACTTCTGTCATGTTGCATAGCGAACAATTTGGGTTTCTTGTAGGTCCAAATTGGTTGGAGTTTAATTTTAGCATATCGCTTCTGGCTTTGAATATCCACGTTTTATCCTGCTGTGTTATTGATGAGATTAAATAGATTTGACCCACGTTTGGGTCTAACTTCGAGTAAAAACGGCTTGTTTGATACGCTCTATTTCTGATATTATTCCAGTTTTTTTGTGTTAAGACTTTGGATCAAAATGTCTCTTTTTTCAATCATTTGGCTTTTATTATTGGTTAAATGAAAAGGTTCAATTAAGTTTTCCAAAAACATATTATTTAAATCTTTCGCCCAATATATCTGGTGTCGTGACACTTTTTTGCTAGTATATGTGGCAAGCGGTTATCTTCATAGTCAAACAAGGCTCGAATTACGTAATTCAAATGGCTTTTCAAGGCGAAAATATGGTTATGATCAGTGAATGTCTCAAGGTTCAGTATATATGACGGCGTGCAATTGGGTAGTCTTAATACCATTTTTCAAAAATAAAGCTCCAATTTGTCAACCTCATCGAAATTTGTGTAGATCTGCTTACGGCGAGAAATAGTTTCCACTTTGATGTAAGAGATACGTGTGCCTTATTTTAGAAGAAATCACATGTACAATTTATGCTATTTTTTGCAGAGTTGTTTCGAGTTTGGATATGTTTCTTGAATGACAACTTTGGTGTTAGTAACATCCCAAGATACGTAAATTCCGACGTTATATTTATCGGTTGATTTTTGTATTTCCATTGCTCATTTCTTGGCAACTGTCCTCCTTGATTTTAGACTTATCCAAATTAACACTTATGTTCCACATATCGCAATAGCTTTCTAATTTATTGATCATTTCTTGTAACACCTCTTGGTCGTTTGCCAATATTACAATATCATCGGCGTATAAGAGAATTCGTATATTTAGGTTATCCAACTGTATTCCGCCTTCAATAAATTCGTGCATTCATTGAGATATAACGCAAAAATTAATGGGGACATCAGACAACCTACTTTTACTCCCGCAGAAGTGGAGAAGTTATCTGATAGACTATTTCCAGTCCACACCCTGAACCTTGTGTCTTTGTATACGCTTTGGTCTATTCTAATTATAATAATGGTAAATACGAAAGTCACTTCTCGTAAGCACCGCACCGAGAAAGAAGCCAGGCTCAAACTGAAGGCGTTACATGACAGGCCCAAAACAGTAACCACACGAATTGACAGGACAATGATTAAAGAAATTGAAGAAAGAGCCCAAAACAACACCAGAAAATTTGAATTTTTTTAATTAAAAATTATTTTGGATTAAGTGTGTCACATGGAAAAGTCAGAAAAGTGCACTCATCAATAAGCCATTGCCCTCCCAGCACAATATATAGAAACTATACAGACTTGTTACAGACAAGTTTTCACGCCATCTTTAGTATCGGCATGACGTTATATTTTCTGATGAGATGAAAATTATGCTGTACTATCACGATGGGTCTCAAATAGTGTTGCGAAAACCCCTTACAGCCATGGAAAACAAAAATGTAATATATACCGTAAAGTTCGGAAAACTATAATTTATGGTATGGGGCATAAATCTAATTTATGTAGGACTTTGTTGTAATACAACTGTACGAAAGTCATTTACACCCCTTCCAATGTCTAGACAATTCATGGGTACACCTGAAGGAAAAAGTCGGGAATAGGCCGCCCACTAACCTGGGGGACTAAATAAAATGCAATAAAGAAGAATGGCAAAAAAACTACCATTGGAATATGACATTCCGAAACTTCTTTATTAAATTCAGATAAGTAGAATCAAAACCAGATCGTTCCCACTGCTATGCGTTTCTTGTTGAAAAACAAGAAACAAGGGAACTGATGAAGATCTGTGGCGAGATCTGAAACTATAGTCTTCCCTGCCTTACCCCTTGGTAAACAGCGCCAATTTTCCCACTAATAAATTAAAGTTGTTTTAATAAAATATTAAAACAACGACTATGAAATTAAGCCTGACTATTTTGAAAAACAAAATAGAAGTCGTCATCCCAAATAAAAAACGCCAACCCCCCGAAATCCTTTTTGTTTAATAAAAATTATAGTGTGTATAGGGTAAGTGCACCTAATGTCGGCATGTACCAGTAGTCGGCACCTTTTGAATTTGAACTCAAATAACTGAAAATTAACAAAACAAAATAGAAAAATAATCTTAAAAATGCTTTAACAATATTGTCAGCTAACTTTATATAAAATTTCATTGAGCTAGGACCAATTTTTATATCGAAATTTATGTTTTTGTCAGTGAAGGGTTTCCACCACAACCGAAAATGCATGTTTCTTAAGAAAAAAATAGTGGAGATGTTAACCTTATAAGCTCTGTAATTATATCAAAATGAAAAATTCTCCACAACATTTTTGTTATATAGGTAGAGAACAGTTAAAAGAACACTTTAGAAAAAGAAATTTTTAAAAAATATTTATAATTGTGCAATTTTTGCTGATGCCGACTTTAGGGACAAAAAAAATATAAAATTTGCCTGAAGTCGGCATGGGGTTATAAACATAGGTTTTTATCTATTATTTTTAGCTAAAAATTATAAAAAGTACTAAACAAATACTTTAAAGGCAAATTAATAAAAAATTGTTTCAATTTGAAATGAACTTTAGCGATTTTAAGCAATATTAGCCATGATTTGAAGTACGTACGTTGTGGGGTGCCGACAACTGGGTAATAGATGCCGACTATTGGTACGAACTAATTTATTTAAACAATATGTTTAAATTTCCTTATTTTTTGAAATAAAATCAATAGAAATGTATATAATAAACTAGAAATGTATAAATAACTCATGCTTAAGCTATTGTTCCTTCAAATATTTAAGAAAAAATATAAAGTATGCATTTTTTCTTTATTTAAATACAACATGCCGACTACTGGATCATATCATGCCGACTATTGGGTAATGGTGCCGACTACTGGTGAAAAAACAGTATTTCACTAAAATTGTAATTTTTGCATGTTGAACAGGAATAATCAAAAAAATTGTTTATATAATCTAAAACTACACAAAATAACGAATCATAACTTAAATTAAATTTGATTGTTCATTTAGACTCGGAATGACATACGGCTAAAGTTACGAGAATCCTTAAAGTGCCGACTACTGGTGCACTTACCCTACCTACTTTTCACTGTGAGTTAGAAATCGATGCTTTTTAACAATTTTTATTTTTTTATCTAAATTTATTTTTCACTGTGACTCACTGTACCTCTAATTTCGCAGTATTATTTTGGGAAGAAGTTTCATTGATTTATGGTCAATTATTTGCAGAATATTGTTTATAAATTCTAATCGTACATATTTTAAAGGAAATATTTATGTAGATAGGTACCTCATATTTTTTAAAGAAATGACGCGTGTGTATTTTAAGAATATTTTTGACGAAATGTTACAGCTCTGCTCGAATCGCGTTGAAGAAATAATACAGAAAACATCACAGTTCTAACCGCGAATATTTTTTAGAAATGTCACAGCCATAACAGTAGGTGCCTACATAGGTATTTTAGGAATATTTTTCAATATTTCTCATTTCATTTATTTATATGCTGCACTGTATTATAATATTCCCTAATTCGCTTAGATTCCCCTAAAAAATATCCCACTACTTTCAAGTAAATCAAAATTAACAAATAAATCATCACAAACTAACACAAAATGTCAGTAATAATTCCCCTAAATAGTACTCTCCCAACCTACTCTCATTTGCAATTGCAAATAGAGGTGTGCTCTCTACAAAAGCTTTGCTAGGCCACCAAGAGAATGAGTGTGAGTAGGGGAAATAATATTCACAAACTATGGATTTTTTTTTTTGTTTTAGCAAAGAATGACATTCAACGAATCAATATTCAATAACCAGCAAATACAACAGCAACAACAAGTCGTCATACGAAGAAAAAAACTACGCACAGTGAAAACAATAACAAAGTGGTTACTGTATTGAAACGTAATAAAAAACGACGACAGCACACCAAAGCCATAAACATGTGTTGGTGCCAATATCGTTCAGTTACGAGTGTTTGTAGGTATGTGTGTTATTGTGTTTTTTTTCTTTCGTTGTTCAACTTAAGCTCCGCCCCATTCGATTGGCGAGCTATAGGTGTAAGTGAGTATGAAATGCGTGTGTTTGGTTGATGATGTGAGTTGTGTATTTTTTTTCGGTTGCAACCCAGCTAACATTTTTTTCCGAATTCGTTTCGAATTCGGACAGAATTTCTGAAAAAATATCCGATTCTGATGCCGAATTCGTACCGAATTCGGTACGAAAGTTGTATGGACGTGGTCACCGAATTCGGAAAGAATTTTCTAAGGAAAATCTTAAAAAATATTAGAGTTTCGCGACGAATTCCGTCCGTATTCGGAAGTAAATTCTTGGAAAATTCGGAGAAAAATTTAGATTTTCTGACAGAATTCTGTCCGAATTCCGAAGAAAATTCTGGAAAATTCGATGAAAAATTTAGATTTTCTTAAGAAAATCCGTCCGATTTCGGAAAGAAATTCTGGAAAAATTCGGAGAAAAGATCAGATTTTCTGAAAAAATCGGAAACAATTCTGATGCTGACGCCACGTGTCGTAGACAATTTTCTTTCAATGTGCTATTTATGGAAGATTTTAATTTCAAACTTTCTAATGATTTTGCCTGTTGTTATCATTTTATGATTAACAGTAGAACAAGTATACTTCTACATATATGTTGAAGCTATCAAAACTAGCTTGAATAATTATATGTAGCATTTATATTAAAAAAATTTTAAAATTGTATATGCGAATTTTATGACCAACCATTCTGTTCTTCTACATCAAGCGAAAAAAAAATTGACTTAGAAAATCCATTAGAAATCGGAACGAATTCGGAATGACGATTCTTAAGATTCTTTAGAAAATGTGCAGAGATTCTTAAAATAAACTTATAGAAAATCGGTCAAATTTCTAGGAAAATATTAGAGAAATCGGCCACAATTCTAAAAAATATTCAGAAAATCTTAGAAAAAATCTGATATCAGAGCCCTCGGAAAAAATTGTTAGCTGGGAAGCAATTGGAATGAGAGTGAAGTCAAGCAAGCAAAGCAATTGAGCCCGTGTGTGTTCCTCGTTCGTTGAATTGAGGTATTGAAAAAATACAAACGACATCAACGACGTTTTTTAAAGACGACAAAAAAGATGATGATAATGATGACTATGACGACGACTACAACTGAAGGTGATTATGGTCACACCAAGCAGCAATAAGATAAAAAAGAAACACAAACCTTTCAAACACCGGTAGTAGAGGAAGAAGTAGTAAGGAACGATACCACGACAAAAAAAAAAAACGGAAAAAAAGTATTTTTTATGTTGTGAGAGGAGGAGAGCAGTGGATTGGAGTTTTTCTATGGCATCCATTCACTAATACAGCACTGAGTGATCTATGAAATCCATGTACCCATGGATTTTGAAGGTGTTTTTCTGTGTTTTGATTAGTTCATCGTTGTTGATATTTTTTATCGTTGAACTATTTTGTGTTGTTGCTGTTTTCTATGTTTGTTGATAGTTTTTATGGCTTAAAACTTAAAACGAGCCAGAAGAGATAATAATAATGAGGATGATGATGATGATGACAATGTCTTTGCCGCTGCTGTTTAATGTTTTAGGGGGGGGGGGGGGGGTGGGGGGGGGGGACTTAACTACTTCCTAAGCAATTGGTTTGTAATGAATGAAGAAGACATGTGTGTGAGACAAATCAGACTTTGCTTAGCTGCAGAATACCTACCTACCTCAGACTTTGCTTAGCTGCAGAATACCTACCTACAACGTAGAAGGTTAATAACGATAATTGGTGGCTTGTGGAAGAAAATATTTGAAGGAGTTAGTTGAATTCAGGTTCTATATAGAAAAACATCGTTTTTTTATAAAAAAAAAAACTTTTATACATTGGGTTTTGCTATAGAAAAACATTGCTGAATTGAGTAGGTATTTGGTGAGTTGATGTTTCTGCCGAAAAACTTCGCTGAATTGAGTTTTTCTGTAAAATAACTTCCTTTTTCTATTTAAAACCTTCGCTGAGTTGCATTTTTCTATACAAAACGTTCGATGAAATTACTTTATCTATAGAATAAAGTTAACCGAACTGACTTCTTCGCTGAATTGAGTTTTTCTATAGAGAAACTTCGCTGAATAGAGTTTTTCAATATAAAAAATTCTCTGAATTGATCTATTCTATAGAAAACTTCGCTAAATTGAGTTTTTCTATAGAGAAGCTTCGCTGAATAGAGTTTTTCTATATAAAAAATTCGCTGAATTGAGCTATTCTATAGAAAAACTTCGATGAATTGAGTTTTCCTATAGGGAAGCTTTTGAGTTTTTCTATAGAGAAGCTTCGCTGAATAGAGTTTTTCTATATAAAAATACGCTGAATTGAGATATTCCATAGAAAAACTTCGATGAATTGAGTTTTTCTATAGAGAAGCTTCGCTGAATGGGGTTTTTCTATAGAAAAATTCCGCTGAATTGAGTTTTTCTGTAAAATAACTTCCCTGATTTGCTTTTTCTATTGAAAACCTTCGCTGAGTTGCGTTTTCTATACAAAACGTTCGATGAAATTACTTTATCTATAGAATAAAGTTACCCGAACGGACTTTTTCTATAGAAAAACTGTGCTGAATTGAGTTTTTCTGCAGAAAAATTTCGCTGAATTGAGTTTTTCTATAGAGAAGCTTCGCTGAATAGAGTTTTTCAATATAAAAAATTCGCTGAATTGAGCTATTCTATAGAAAAACTTCGCTGAATTGAGTTTTTCTATAAAGAAGCTTCGCTGAATAGAGTTTTTCTATATAAAAGAATTTGCTGAATTGAGCTATTCTATAGAAAAACTTCGATGAATTGAGTTTTTCTATAGGGAAGCTTCGCTGAATTGAGTTTTTCTATAGGGAAGCTTCACTGAATTGGGGTTTTCTATAGAAAAATTCCGCTGAATTAAGTTTTACTGTAGAAAAACTTTGCTGAATTGTGTTTTGCTATAGAGAAACATCACAGAATCGGGGTTTTTTATAGAAAAACTTTGATGAATTAAGTTTTTCTGTAGAAAAACATTGCTGAGTTGACTTTTTCTATGGAAAAACTTCGCTGAATTGTGTTTTTCTTTGGAAAAATTCGCTGAATTGAGTTTTTCTATAGAAAAACTTCGCTGAATTGAGTTTTTCTATAGAGAAGCTTCGCTGAAGTGGGGTTTTCTGTAGAAAAATTCCGCTTTATTGAGTTTTACTGTAGAAAAACTTTGCTGAATTGTGTTTTCCTATAGAGAAACAGCACAAAATTGTGGTTTTTATAGAAAAACTTCGATGAATTAAATTTTTCTTTAGAAAAACATTGCTCAGTTGACTTTTTCTACGGGAAAACTTCGCTGAATTGTGTTTTTCTTTGGAAAAAATTCACTGAATTAAGTTCTTCTATAGAAAAACTTCGCTGAATTAAGCTTTTCTATTGGTAGATTGTGGAAAAAATGATTTTAAAGACTACAATTTTTTAATCGGAAAAGTGAGCTGAATTGACATTTTATTAAGAAAAACTTTGCTGAATTGGGGTTTTCTAGGGGAAAACTTAGCTGAGTTGTAGTTTTCTATAGAAAAACTTCGCTGAATTAGGTTTTTCTATAGAAAAACTTCGCTGAATAGAATTTTTCTGTAGAAAAACTGCGCCGAATTAAGTTTTTCTATAGAAAAACTTCGCTAAATTAGTTTTTCTATCTAAAAACTTCGCTGAATTAAGTTTTTCTATAGAGAAGCTTCGCTGAATTGAGTTTGTCTATAGAAAAGCTTTGCTGAATTGATTTTTTCTATAGAAAAGCTTTGCTGAATTGAGTTTTTCTATAGAAAACATTGATGAATTGAGTTTTTCTATAGAATAGCTTCCCTGAATTTAGTTTTTCTATAGAAAATCTTTGCAGAGTTGAGTTTTTCTATAGAGAAGCTCCGCTGAATTGAGTTTTTCTATAGAAAAACTTCGCTAAAGTTAGTTTTTCTATACAAAAACTTCGCTGAATTGAGTTTTCATATAGAGAAGCTTCGCTGAATTGAGTTTTTCTATAGAAAAACTTTGCTGAATTGAGTTTTTCTATAGAAAACTTCGATGAATTGAGTTTTTCTATAGAAAAGCTTCCCTAAATTGAGTTTTTCTATAGAAAAACTTTGCTGAATTGAGTTTTTCTAAAGAGAAGCTTCGCTGAATTGAGTTTTTCTATAGAAAAACTTCTCCGAATTGAGTTTTTTATAGAACAACTTTGCTGAGTTGAGTTTTTCTATAGAGAAGCTTTGAATTTTTCTATAGAAAAACATCGCTGAAATTAGTTATTATATAGGAATAATAAATAGGAATAATAAAAGTTCGTTGAATTGGATTTTTTGGAAAGAGTTCGCTTTATTGATTTTTCTAAAGAAAAACTTAGCTTAAATGAGTTTTTCTATACAAAAGCTTCGCGAAATTGAGCTTTTCCATAGAAAAACTTTGCTGAACTGAGATTTTCTATAAAAACGTTTCTCAATTGGGTTTTTCTATAGAAACCTTCGCTGAATTGAGTTTTTTTTATAGAAAACATCGCTGAATACAACGTAGAAGGTTAATAACGATAATTGGTGGCTTGTGGAAGAACATATTTGAAGGAGTTAGTTGAATTCAGGTTCTATATAGAAAAACTTCTCTGAGTTGACTTTTTTATAAAAAAAAGTTCTATGAATTGGGTTTTGCTATAGAAAAACATTGCTGAATTGAATATTTGCTTCTATAGAAAAGCTTCCCTGAATTTAGTTTTTCTATAGAAAATCTTTGCAGAGTTGAGTTTTTCTATAGAGAAGCTCCGCTGAATTGAGTTTTTCTATAGAAAAACTTCGCTAAAGTTAGTTTTTCTATACAAAAACTTCGCTGAATTGAGTTTTCATATAGAGAAGCTTCGCTGAATTGAGTTTTTCTATAGAAAAACTTTGCTGAATTGAGTTTTTCTATAGAAAACTTCGATGAATTGAGTTTTTCTATAGAAAAGCTTCCCTAAATTGAGTTTTTCTATAGAAAAACTTTGCTGAATTGAGTTTTTCTAAAGAGAAGCTTCGCTGAATTGAGTTTTTCTATAGAAAAACTTCCCCGAATTGAGTTTTTTATAGAACAACTTTGCTGAGTTGAGTTTTTCTATAGAGAAGCTTTGAATTTTTCTATAGAAAAACATCGCTGAAATTAGTTATTATATAGGAATAATAAATAGGAATAATAAAAGTTCGTTGAATTGGATTTTTTGGAAAGAGTTCACTTTATTGATTTTTCTAAAGAAAAACTTAGCTTAAATGAGTTTTTCTATACAAAAGCTTCGCGAAATTGAGCTTTTCCATAGAAAAACTTTGCTGAACTGAGATTTTCTATAAAAACGTTTCTCAATTGGGTTTTTCTATAGAAACCTTCGCTGAATTGAGTTTTTTTATAGAAAACATCGCTGAATGGAGTTTTCCTGTAGAAACATTTCTTTGAAAAGTATTTTTCTATAGAAAAAGTTAGCTGAATGCACTTTTTCTATAGAAAAAAATTACACTTTCTATAGAAAAAGTTTGGTGAATTGACTTTTTTATAGAAAAAGTTTGCTGAATTGACTTTTTCTATAAAAAAGTTCGCTGAATTGACATTTTCTATAGAAAAAATTTGCTGAATTGACTTCTTTATAGAAAGAGTTTGCTGAATTGACTTTTTCTATAAAAAAAGTTTGCTGAATTGACATTTTCTATAGAAAAAGATCGGTGAGTTGACTTCTTCCATAAAAAAAGTTCGCTGAGTTGACATTTTCCATAGAAAAACTTCGCTGAATATACTTTTTCTATAGAAAAAGTGTGCTGAATTGACTTTTTCTATACAAAAAGTTTGCTGAATTACCTTTTTCTATACAAAAAGTTTGCTGAATTGACTCTTTTTACAGGAAAACTTTGATGAAATGAGTTTTTTTTGTACAAAAACTTCGCTGAATTGAGTTTTTCTATAGAAAAACATCGCTGAATTGTGTTTTTCTATTGGAAACGTTCACTGAGTTGACTTTTCCTATAGAGAGACTTTGCTCAATTGAGTTTTTATCAAGAAAAACTTCGCTATATATATATTTTTCTATATAAAAAGTTCGCTCATTTGACGTTTTTATAAAATAAAAAAAGCTGAATTGAGTTTTTCTATAGAAAAACTTCGCTGAATTGAGTTTTTGTTTAGAAAAACTTAGCTGAATTGGGTTTTCTATAGAAAAACTTAGTTGAATAGACTTTTTCTATAGAACAAGTTCGCTGAATTGACTTTGCCTAGAGAAGGGGTTCGCTGTACTGACTTTTTCTATAGAAAAACTTTGCTGAATATACTTTTTCTATAGAAAGATTTCTCTGAAAAAGTTAGCTGAATTGACTTTTTCTATACAAAATGTTCGCTGAATTGAACAGGTAAATGGAGTTCTACTTTAAGACAACTTCCTATTTTTTCTTTATTTTCTTATTAGTATTAAAATATTCTCTTATAACGCATAAAAATCACATTTTTTCTATCTTTTCTTTCTTGGGGGCCACGCTTGACTAACTACCATGTCTTCACATAGTTACATACATTAAAATTTCAACGTAGGTATTTCACTCTACGAATTAGTTAAAGAAAAGTACCAGTGTCTTATACTCAGCAAACAGTCACCAATAGTGAGAGGCAGAAGGCAAGACTTAATTCACAACAACAACAACAAGAATACAAGTTGGTTAGACACCTGATAATTATTATGTGGATTAATAATGAGTTATTAGTTCATCTATTATGTACATACCTACTTATGTATGTATGTTTGGGGTCTGTGGCTTATCATACGCACTGTGTGCTAAAACCCCACTGAGAGTACTACACACACCTACACATGCAGACTACCTTCTTGGCAATGAAAGGTGTTCGGCCAACCAAGCATCGAACCTCAAACTATCATCTCATAACGACGCGTTTCATTGTCGCTCAATGTCCCACCACATGGCTACCTTAGCCACAACGCGTAACACCTTTTCAAGAGCAGGAGCAGGTGGAGAATAATGATGAAGTTATAAATGAGAGGTAGAGTGTGTGAGATAGTGGGAGTACCATAAACAGTTAATGAAAGGTTTACTCGTTCGGTTGGGTATGAGGATAAGAATTATGGAATTATGTAGGTTATGTTTGGTGAATTTTGCGATGGAAAATATACATAGATGAATTGTCTTTGATTTTTTTTACTTTTTCTATAGAAAAAGTTTGCTGAATTGACTTTGTCTATAGAAAAAGTTTGCTGAATTTACTTTTCCTATAAGAAATTTCGCTGAATTGACTTTTTCTGTAGAAAAACCTCGCTGAATTGACTTTTTCTATTACAAAAGTTTGCTGAATGGCTTTTATACAGAAAACGTTTGCTGAGTTGACTTTTTCTATAGAAAAAATTTGCTGAATTGACTTTTTCTGTAGAAAAACCTCGCTGAATTAAATTTTTCTGCAGAAAAACCTCGCTGAATTGACTTTTTCTATAAAAAAAAGTTTGCTTAATGGATTTTTATACAGAAAAAGTTTGCTGAGTTGACTTTTTCTATAGAAAACGTTTGCTGAATATACTTCTTCTATAGAAAAAGTTAGCTGAATTGACTTTTTCTATAGAATAAGTTTGCTGAATTGACTTTTCCTATAAAAAAGTTTTCTAAATATACATTTTCTATAGACAAAGTTCACTGAATTGAATTTTTCTATAGAAAACTTTTGCTGAATTTACTTTTCCTATAGACGAAGTTTGCTGAATTGACTTTTTCTGTAGACAAACCTCGCTGAATTGACTTTTTCTGCAGAAAAATTTCACTGAAATGAATTTTTCTGCAGAAAAATTTCACTGAAATGATTTTTCTGTAGAAAACCTCGCTGAATTGACTTTTTCTATAAAATAAGTTTGCTGAATGGATTTTTATACAGAAGAAGGTTGCTGAGTTGACTTTTTCTGTAAAAAAAAACCTGACTGAATTGACGTTTTCTATAAATAGAAGTTTGCTGAATGGATTTTTATACAAAAAAAGTTTGCTGAATTGACTTTTTCTACGGAGTTGAGTTTGAGTTTGCTGAGTTGACTTTTTCCATAGAAAAAGTTTGCTGGATTGACTTTTCCTATAGAAAAAGCTGAGTTGACTTTTTCCATGGAAATAGTTTGCTTAATTGACTTTTTCTACAGAAAAAGTTTGCTGGATTGACTTTTTTCTATTGAAAAAGTTTGATGGATTGGTTTTTTCTACAGAAAAAGTTTGCCGAATTGACTTTTGCTAAAGAAAAAGTTTGCTGAATTGACTTCTTTTATAGAAAAAGTTTGCTGAAATGACTTTTGCTATAGATAAAGTTTGCTGAATTGACTTTTCCTATAGAAAAAGTTTGCTGAATTGACTTTTTCTATGGAAATTGTTTGTTGAATTGGGTTCTTCTATAGAAAATATTTTGCTGAATTGACTTTTTCTATGGAAAAAAGTTGGCTGACCTGACTTTTTCTACAGATAAAATTTGGTGATATACATTGCTAAAGAAAAAGCTTGCTGAATAAACTTTTTCTATAGAAAAAGTTAGCTGAATTAATTATTTCTATAGAAAAAGTTTCCTGAACTGACTTTTCTATGGAGCAGTTTTAGATGAAGTGAGATTTTCTGTAGAAAATGTTAGCTGAATTCAATTGTTCAATAAAAAATGTTAGCTGAAATGAATTTTTCAATTAGAAATGCCGGCTGAATTGACTTTGTATATAGCAAAAGTTAGCTGAATGATTTCAGCGAACTGTTTCTATAGAAACAATTCGTTGAATTGACTTTTTGTATAGAAAAATTTTAGATGAAGTGAGATTTTCTGTGGAAAGTGTTAGCTGAATTGAATTTTTCAATTAGAAATGCCAGCTGAATTGACTTTTTAAATAGAAAAAGTTCGCTGAATTAACTTTTTCTATAGAAAAAGTTTGCTGAATTGATTCTTTCTTAGAAAAAGTTCACTGAATTGACTTTTCTATGATAAAATTTTGTGGAAAATGTTAGCTGAAGTGAATTGTTGAATTAGAAATGCCAGCTGAATTGACTTTTTCTATAGAAAAAGTTCGCTGAATTGACTTTTTCTATGGAAATAGTTCGCTGAATTGGCTTTTTAATAGAAAAAGTTCGATGAATTGACTTTTTCTATAGAAAAAGTTCGCTGAATTGACCTTTTCTATAGAAAAAGTTCGCTGAATTGACTTTTTCTATAGAAAAAGTTCGCTGAATTGACTTTTTCTATAGAAAAAGTTCGCTGAATTGACTTTTTCTATAGAAAAAGTTCGCTGAATTGACTTTTTCTATAGAAAAAGTTCGCTGAATTTATTTTTTCTATAGAAAAACTTCGCTGAATTTATTTTCTATAGAAAAAGTTTGCTGAATTGACTTTTTCTATAGAAAAAGATCGCTGAATGGACATTTTTATACAAAAAGTTCGCTGAATTGACGTTTTCTATAGAAAAAGTTAGCTGAATTGACTTTTTCTATAGAAAAAGTTAGCTGAATTGACTTTTTCTATAGAAAAAGTTAGCTGAATTAACATTTTCTATAGAAAAAGTTAGCTGAATTGACTTTTTCAATAGAAAAATAAAAATAGAAAATATAAGTGAGATTTTCTGTGGAAAGTGTTAGCTGGATTGAATTTTTCAGTTAGAAATGCCAGCTGAATTGACTTTTTCTATAGAAAAAGTTCGCTGAATTAACTTTTTCTACAGAAAAATTTCCCTGAATTGACTTTTTCTTTAAAAATAGTTCGCTGAAAGCACTTTTTCTAAAGAAAAAATTCGTTTAATTGATTTTTTATAGAAAAAGTTTGCTGAATTGAATTTTTTTATAGAAAAAGTTCACTGACCTTTTTTATAAAAAAGTTTCTTGCATTGATCTTTTCTATACAAAAAGTTCGCTGAATTAACCTTTCCTCTGTCCAAGTATATTTTTATGCAAAGGAATGGTTAATTTAGCGAAATTTTTGTATAAATAAAGTCCATTTTGCTATAAAAAAGTCAATGCAGCAAACTTTTTCTATAGAAAAAATTGGCTGAATTGAATTTTTCTATAGAAAAAATTTGCTTTATTAATTTTCTATAGAAAAAGTTTGCTGAATTGACTTTTTCTATGGAAAAAATTCGCTGAATTGACTTCTGAATTTAATTTTTCTATATAAAAATGTCAGGTTAATTGACTTTTTCTATAGAAAATGTTCGCTGAATTGACTTTTTCTATAGAAACTATTCGCTGTATTGACTTTTTCTATAGAAACTGTTCGCTGAATTGACTTTTTCTATAGAAAAAGTTTGCTGAATTGACTTTTTATATAGAAAATGTTCGCTGAATTGACTTCTGAATTTAATTTGTATATATAAAAATGTCATGACTTTTTCTATACAAAGTGTCAGCTGAATTGACTTTTGTCTTGTTGTCTGTTTTTGTTTTTTCTATAGAAAAGTTTGTCCGAATTTACTTTTTAGTAAACCTTTGCTGAATTGGGTTGTTCTTCAAAAAATCAGCTGAATTAATTTTTTTATCAATTAATTATTAAGTACAAAAAAATTAAGTTTTTAACCAGGATCTTTAAGATCATTTATCCTTTTGTTCTCTTCATTGTCATTGTAACTTCAATTACAATTCATGCTGTCATCAATTAATCACCAATCATTTACCTTTTTCAAATGGCAACAACAACAAGAACGAAAATCATTACTCAATTACAAAACAATATAACGGCACTTAAATGCCAATATTTCCCATTGTTACAATGCGAGTCTCCTGGATTTTTGCAATAAAATGCCAAAAAGGACATCAACACAGGAGCAAAAACTAAAAAAAAAACGGAAGGGTTGTTGAAATTCATTTACTGAATCTTGTTAACAAAACCCTGATTGATTTCAATTCGATTCCAAACAAAAACCCGTTGAAGACAATAAACGATGAGAAAGTTTTGTATTGAATAGTCCCTCGGGGAATTGAGGTGAGTGAGCCGCCGCGCTCATAACCCTTTTTTGCAAAATATTTAATCCCTGGTTTTTGCACAATAGTTCTGCTGTTGCCCTTTGACCTATAAAGTGAAATGTTTACGCTACGCTCTTTGTTTGCAAAGAGTTGGAGATGAAAAAACCCTCGATTGTTGCTGAAATCAATAGGGTATCAATTACCAGTGGCAAGCAGCTTAGGAAAAATTCCAAAATGATGAAGTGTAATTATCTCCGGCAGAGAACAAAAGGGAAATTGCAAATATCAACAAACACAATCCACCACACACACACTCCCTAAGAGCCGGAGAAAGTGCGAATGGGTTTTGTTGTTGTGGTGGTGATGATGTTGTTGTTATGTCGTGGCGCTATTGTCGTGGTTGCGAAAAAACAAACCTTCCGCACAGCCAGGACAATATGATGTGGCAAAAGGGATTTGCAATGTTTTTGCTATTTACCAATTTGCCACTTTCCCTTTTCATTTGCAGACTTGGCATGCAGTCGCCAGTCACTACTCTGCCCTATTCTTTTACTCGAGAGTTTGGTGGCCAGGCATTTATTGTTTCTTTTGTTGCTGTTGTTGGTTTTTGCTTAAGGATTTTCACAAACGTTTAATATTTTCCGGTTCCGGGATTTGTGTTTTGAGTGTGCGTGTGAATTGTTTGCTTTTGTTGCTCGTTGTTTGTTGTAATTTCAGTTGTAAAGCGCTGCTAAGTACATACTTTGCCACAAACAGTTTGCATCTAAGGACATGCCCCCTCTCTCTGCTGCGTCTCTCTGCCTCTTGTAAGGTTGGCAGTAACGAAATTTCTATTCAATGGCTTCCTATTGCAATTGTTGCAAAAATTTCTTTACTTGCCACAAGTGCAGCAGGCGAGCGAGCATGGACAACTACCGACTGACTGACTAGCTACCCTTTTACTTGTAACAGCAACAAATGTGCGTTTTAAGTTCTCCCTCCACTTTTTGGCAGTCTGATTGTTGAGTGCTGAGTTGGTGGTGTTTAGCTGTTGCTTGCTTTTTGTTTCCTAAAGAGAAGTTTAGAGTCCTGTTGCATTGCCACTGTCCGTTGCTATAATTGTTGTTGTTATTGTTTGAAGTGCATTTTTGCACAGACCCGCAAAATTTTCTACTGTGTTGTGGCAACAAAGCCTTGGGTTATGACGCTGGTCACATGGGAGGTGGCTGTTTGCCGGCTTCAATGGAATGTTTTGCTCTTCAAATTTCGTTTGTACATTTGCTGGGCAAAACAAAGGAAGGGTTTTAGCTGTTTTATGAGATAATTTGTCCATAAAACCAAGCAACCACCTGTAATGGATGACCTGTTTGAGAAAAGTTCGCTTCAAATGTAGGTTAATATTTCAAAATTAATATATGAATAGTAAGTAGGTTTGAATAAAAATATATTTGGTTAAGGTTTTCTAAAAAAAGAAATCAATTTGGAATTTTTCTGTAGAAATGGTTAAGTCAGGAACCTTTTGTATCGAAAAAGTCAATTCAGAGAACATTTTATATAGAAAAATCAATTTATTTTATTTTTTGCAAATAGTGAGGATTAATCCCTTTGTTGTTCTTTTGATACTTTGAAACAACGGATTTATTAGTGGTGAAGATTTGGCATTGTTCGTCAAGGTGTAAGGCAGCAAACTTTTTCTATAGAAAAATTTAATTAAACTAACCATTTCTTTAGAAATTTCAATGAAGCCATATCTTCTGTGCAAAAAGTCAATTCAGCCAACGGTTTCTATAGAAAACTCAATTCAGCGAACTTTTTCGATAGAAAAAGTAAATTCTGCAAATTTGTCTATGAAAACGTAAATTCAGCAAACGTTTTCTTTGGAAGAAATTAATTTAGTGAATTGCTTTTATAAAAAGTCAATTTAGTAAATTTTTTCTATAGAAAAATTTAGTTCAGCAAACTTTTTCTATAAAAAAAGTAATTTCAGAAAACATTTTCTATACAAAAAGTAAATTGTACAAACTTTTTCTATAAAAAAATCAATTCAGCCAACTTTATGTATAGCAAAATCAATTCACAAACCTTTTCTATAAAAAATCAATTCAACCAACTTTTCCTATTGAAAAAAATCAATTCAGCCAACTTTTTCTATAGAAAAAGTCAATTCAGACAACTTTTTCAATAAAAAGTGGATTCATCCAACCTTTTCTATAGAAAAACTCAATTCAGGAAATTTTTTTCTAAAGAAAAAGTCAATTCAGCTAACCTTTTCAAAAGTAAATTCAGCAAACTTTTTCTAAGGAAAAGTAAATTCAGCAAACTTTTTTTATATAGAAAAGCAATTCAGCAAATTATTTCTATAGAAAAATCAACACAGACAACTTTTTATATTGAAAATTCAAATTAGCCAAAAAGTTCGCTGAATTACCTTCTTCTATAGAAAAAGTCAATTCATTTAAATTTTTCTATAAAAAAGTCAATTCAGCTAACTTTTTCTATAGAAAGAGTCAATTCAGCTTACTTTTTCTATAGAAAAAGTCAATTCAGACATCTTTTTCAATAGAAAGTGGATTCATCCAACCTTTTCTATAGAAAAACTCAATTCAGGAAATTTTTTTCCAAAGAAAAAGTCAGTTCAGCTAACGTTTTCGAAAGAAAAAAGTAAATTCAGCTAACTTTTTCTATAGAAAAATCAATACAGATAACTTTTTATATTGAAAAAGTCAAATCAGCCAACTTTTTCTATCAAAGAAGGTAATTCAGCGAACTTTTTCTAAAGAAAAAATCAATTCAGCTAAATTTTTCTATAGAAAAATCAATTCAGCTAAATTTTTCTATAGAAAGTGTCAATTTAGCTAACTTTTTCTATAGAAAGAGTCAATTCAGCTAACTGTATCTATAAACAAATTCAATTCAGCTAACTTTTTCTATAGAAAATTTCAATGTAGCAGCTTTTTCTATTGAAGAAGTCAATTCAGCTCATTTTTTTTTAGAAAAAATGAATTCAACTGCGAAATAAAAATCAATTCAGCTAACTTTTTCTATAGAAAAAGTCGATTCAGCTCACTTTTTCTATAGAAAAAGTCAATTCAGATAACTTTTTCTATAGAAAAAGTCGATTCAGCTAAGTTTTTCTAAGAAAAATTCAATACAGCTGCTTATTCAAGTCAATTCAGCTAACACTTGCGTTGGAACAAGTCAATTCAGCTAACTTTTTCTTTAGAAAAAGTCAATTCAGCTAATTTTTCTAAAAAATATTCAATACACCTGCTTTTTCTATAGACAAAGTCAATTCAGCTTACTTTTGCTTTAGAACAAGTCAATTCAGCTAATTTTTTCTTTTTCTATTGAAGAAGTCAATTCAGCTGACTTTTTTTAGAAAAATAAATTCAACTGCGAACTACAAATCAATTCAGCTAACTTTTTCTATAGAAAAAGTCGATTCAGCTAACTTTTTCTACAGAAAAAGTCGATTCAGCTAACTTTTTCTACAGAAAAAGTCGATTCAGATAACTTTTTCTATAGAAAAAGTCGATTCAGCTAAGTTTTTCTATAGAAAAATTCAAAAATTTCTATAGATAAAGTAAATTCAGCTAACATTTGCTTTACAAAAAGTCAATTCAGCTAAGTTTTTCTAAGAAAAATTCAATACAGCTGCTTTTTCCATAGATAAAATCAATTCAGCTAACATTTGCTTTAGAAAAATTCAATTCAGCTAACTCTTTCTTTAGAAAAAGTCAATTCAGCTAACTTTTTCTATAGAAAAAAATCAATTCAGCTAACTTTCTATAGAAAAATTAATTCAGCTAGCTTTTTCTATAGAAGAAGTCAATTCAGCTAACTTTTTCCATAAAAAAGTAAATCCAGGTAACGTTTTCTACAGAAAAAGCCAATTCAGCTAACTTTTTCTATAGAAAGAGTCAATTTAGCTAACTTTGTCTATAGAAAGAGTAAATTCAGCTAACTTTGTCTATAGAAAGAGTCAATTCAGCTAACTTTTTCTATAGAAAAAGTCAATTCAGCTCACTTTTTCTAAAGAAAAAGTCAATTCAGCTAACTTTTTCTATACAAAAATTCAATTCAGCTAACTTTTTCGATAGAAAATTTCAATTTAGCAGCTTTTTCTATTGAAGAAGTCAATTCAGCTGACTTTTTTTTAGAAAAAATAAATTCAACTGCGAAATAAAAATCAATTCAGCTAACTTTTTGTACAGAAAAATCAATTCAGCTAACTTTTTCTATAGAAAAAATTCGATTCAGCTAGCTTTTTCTATAGATAAAGTCAATTTAGCTAACATTTGCTTTAGAAAAAGTCAATTCAGCTAACTTTTTCTATAGAAAAAGTCAATTCAGCTAACTTTTTCTGTTCAGAAAGTCAACTAACTAACTAACAACTAACTTTTCTATAGAAAAAGTAAATTCAGCTGACTTTTTCTTTAGAAAAAGTCAATTCAGCTAACTTTTTCTATAGAAAAAGACAATTCAGCTAACTTTTTCTATAGAAAAAGTCGATTCAGCTAACTTTTTCTATAGAAAAAGTCGATTCAGCTAACTTTTGCTTTAGAAAAAGTCAATTCAGCTAACTTTTTTTATAGATAAAGTCAATTCAGCTAACTTTTTCTATAGAAAAATTCAATCCAGCTAACTTTTTCTATAGAAAATTTTAATTTAGCAGCTTTTTCTATTGAAGATGTCAATTCAGCTGACTTTTTTAGAAAAAAATCAATTCAACTGCCAAATAAAAATCAATTCAGCTAACATTTTCTACAGAAAAATCAATTCAGCTTACTTTTTCTATAGAAAGAGTCGATTCAGCTAATTTTTTTATAGAAAAAGTCAATTCAGCTAAGTTTTTCTAAGAAAAATTCAATACAGCTGCTTTTTTATACCCTCAGCCTTTAGGATAAGGAGGGTATATATACACTTTGATACGATGAAAATGTGCCTCATCGAAATAATGGTTTTAGACCCCAAGTATGTTTGGACGAAATGTGTTTCAGACAATTTGGAGTCGATCTAGCCATGTCCGTCCGTCTGCCTGTCCTGCTGGCTGGAGCGCACGATAACTCCCGAACGGATGAACCGATTCGGTACAAATTTCGTAATATTTTGCCCAAACTTAGTTTAAGTTCGAAGATGAGCTTCATCGGTCCACTTCTTCCGGTACCTCCAACTTGTATTCACTGCCCTCCATACGACGGTACAAGTTTCATCAGGGGCAAGTCCATACTTCCTGAGAAATTAGCACGAAAGTTGCAAAAAACCCCTATGACACCATGTGAGGTGGTTGGAGCGCAAATAACTCTCGAACGGATCTGCCGATTTAGTCCAAAATTTGACTTTCGTAATATTTTTTAAACTTAGTTTAAGTTCGAAGATAAGCCACATTGGTCCACTCCTTCAGGTACCTCCCCCACAAAAGTTCAAAAATGTTCGGAAAAATTGTGCGCACGATAACTCTTGAAGGGAGTGAACGATTTGATCCATACTTTACACATCTTAATACATCTACCAGATATAGATCAGGTTTAAATATAGACTATATTTATCCACTCCCTCGGGTACCTCCCACACAAAATTTCGGATAGGTTCACTTTAAGACCTGCTCTCGAGACACTTTGATTTTTGTTGAAGCAACTTGCATGCGCTACCTCAATTACGACGATAAATGTTTTTTCAGGGGCAAGTCCGTACTTCTTGAGGAAACAGCCCGAAAAGTGTAGAAACCCCTATATGTAGTCGCTGGAGAGCACGAAAACTTCTTCTTCCACATAGGATACCTCCCCCACAAAAGTTCAACATTCGTGTCGAAATGCAGTTTAGGGTCTCTTCGAAGATGCTTTGGAAAGGAATGCCGATGCTGTTCATTGTGGTCCTGCTGTTTGCAGTCATATTATGTTTTCCGTGGACAAGTCCATGCTGGCATACTGGTTCAAAAGTTATAAGATGACCCACTGAAATAAATAGTGTGACCGATATATGGTAACATGGGGCGCCTTCGCCACGTTTTTTTCAAAATGTTCTCATATCGACATCATTAATGTTTTTCCAAATATTATTTTTGGTAAGAATATTAGCATGTTTTGATTATTAGTTTTGACATATAAATGATTATAATTTTGTTTTTAAAATATTAATTTTGAGAATTTACAAAATGTCTAAAAAGTGGCGAAGCCTCCCCACCCATGGGGTAGCTTCGCCATCGACATAGGACATATAGCAACGGACTCTAAAACTGGCATTTACCATACTTCCTCCCCAAATATCAACATTATGAATAAAAATAATATGTTTTCTATTTAATAATCAAAAATGATTCTAAAATTTCCAAAATGAAACATATTCTAGCCGTTAATTGAAGTAGGTACCTTGAATTTAGACATAAAAATGAATTTTTTGCCAAATTAGATAGGTTTAGCACAATATTTGATTTCAACTTCACATTATAGCGTGGTATATCAATAGCATAAATAATTTAAGTTAAACCTGACATATTTCTCACATTAACCCACAACGCCCCTATCATGGCATAGCCGCCCCACCCCCTACATAGTTCATAATATGAATATATTGACATTTATAATTACTTTTATCATGCAAATTATTTGGATTTATATTCTTCAGTAGTTGTCTATTAACGGTATAAAATATAATTTTGATATCACAAAAGGTATACAAGATATCACAAAATATACCTACCGTGAATATTTTTCTCAATACCCCAAAAACATGAAACCGCGTGTATCAGCAATCATATATTTGACAGAAATGCCAATTTTTGGGAGATGAAAGATCTTCGTTAAACTCACAATTTTCCCTTTAACGGCATTTCTATAGCAGTTATAATTATCAAGAAAATCGGTGCTGGCGAAGGCGCCCCAGTGGCGAAGCCGCCCCATGTTACCATATATCAAAAACATATGACTCTCAAAATCAGATCCACTTCCTATGTCGCCTATTCATTTAGTAGCCCCTCCGCAAAACGTTAATCCTAATCCACATTATCGTCGGCAAGTTCAAAGGTACAAAATGGCCACAAAATTCTAAAAAGACCCGAAATACATTCGATCTGTCCGTAGATTAATATTTCAATTCACATAGGCTGAGGGTATATCTCAAAGCCGACTGATTCTTTTTTACTTGTTATAGATAAAGTCAATTCAGCTAACATTTGATTTAGAAAAAGTCAATTCAGCTAACTTTTTCTTTAGAAAAAGTCAATTCAGCTAACTTTTTTTTGAGAAAAAGTAAATTCAGTTAACTCTTCTATAGAAAAATTTAATTCTGCAAACTTGTATCTCAACGTTTTAGTTCTAAAGAAAAAAATCGATCAAAAAACTCTTGACCAATCTCTTTAAAATTTTACGGTGGTTATTTCATGCCATTAGGGGGTCTCAATTTATGACATCTCAGTTTTTTCAGACTGCCTTTGGTTAAAATTTTCATATTGCATTTGAACCCATAAAATATTAAGATATTGTTACACAACTAGCGCGTGCAGCGGAATCCTCGCAGTGCCGCCACACGCTGCCCAGTGTAACAACAGAAGCGGCAGCAGTAAAGGAGTGAAGGTAATTTTACAATGACCCCTTTTAATGAGACTCGGAACGAAAGAAAAATCTTATCAAGAACAACAACAACAAAAACTAAGGCAGCAAGTAAACGGTAAAAAGTGTCTCATCTCAGCAGAAACAAACAGCGCGCAAGTATCTAAAATTGAAATGTGCTAAAAAGCAACAACAAAACAAACAGTGATTTAACTGTTACTAAACAACTCAACTCAGGGCAGCAACAACAACAAATAACCAAATCTTCGAGGCAGGGTACAATTAGAAGGTAGATGGAATACTTAGCATGGCCCTGCTTGTCATCCATCCTCTTTTGCCCTCATTACCAGAAACAGCAGAAGTAGCAGCAACAGCAGCGCGCAGGCAGCAGCATCATTCTGCTCATCATAATTTCCAAAATTAGCTCAGTTACATAATGACAAGTGCAACACGTACCTCGGACAGGTATTTTTGTATTTCTTTTTTTTTCTACAACACGCTTTCAAAATTTATTTCCATATTTATTTACTTGCTTGTATTTCAACTGAGCTAAGAACGAAGTGATGATGTTGTTGTTGCTGCTATTATTGTTAACATTGAATAAGAAATGATGAAAATAGTATAATATTCCAAAAGAGATAAGATAACCAGCCAGTTAGCCGTCCAGTAACACTTCTCCCTCTGTTTTATTTGTTTGCACACCAATAAATGTCATGTGGAGGAGCCGCAGCAGCAGCCGACATGACGAGTTGTCATCTTAGAAATATTTCAAAATCTTATAGAAGAAAGTAGCATTTTCAAAACAATTACCATAATTGTAGTTATGAAAATGAAACAGAGGAGTATGTGAGCGCGCACGTTTGTCGTGTCGCGTAATAATCGCCTGAGAAAAGTTAATATTTGATTAAGCGCGAAATTCTATGGCAATTTAGTCATGATAGGATCGAAAGTAGGCAGTAGCTGATATCACTCATATCTATTGTGATTTGTTTTGAAAAAAAGCACAAATTAGCTGATTTGAGATTTGTTTTGCAGGGCAATATTGTAGAATCAAATTTCCAATAGAAGAGCGTTGCTGAATTGAGTTTTTTTATAGAAGAAAGCTGCTGAATAGCGTTTTACTTTAGAAGGCCGTTACTGAATTGAATTTTCCTCAGAAAAATATTGCTGAGATTTTTTATATAAAAATTGGCTGAATTGGTTTTTTTATAGAAAACATTGCTGAATTGCTTTCTCTGTGAAAATACGTTGCTGAATTTAATTTTCTGTAGATATACATTGCCAAAAGTTGTTTGAATTGTCGTCCTTTCTATTCAAAAATTTTGCTGAATTGAATTTTTCTAAAGAAAAAGTTGGCTGAATTGACTTTTTCTATAGAAAAAATTGGTTGAATTGACTTTTGCTATACAAAAAGTTGGCTGAATTGACTTTTTCTATAGAAAAAATTGGCTGAATTGACCGTTTCAATAAAAAATTGACTGAAATAGCATTATCTAAAGAAAAATATGGCTGAATTGACTTTAATATACAGAAAAAGTTGGCTGAATTGACTTTTTCTATAGAAAAAGTTGGCTGAATTGACCTTTTCTATAGTAAAATATGACTAAATTGACTTTTTCTATACCTAAAGCTTGCTGAATTAATTTTTTCAATAGAAAAAGTTGGCTGAATTGACTTTTTCTATAGAAAAAATTGGCTGAATTAATTTTTTTCAATAGAAAAAGTTGGCTGAATTGACTTTTTCTATACAAAAAGTTGGCTGAATTGATTTTTCTAATTGACTTTTTCTATAGAAAAAGTTGGCTGAATTGCCTTTTTCTATAGCAAAAGATGGCTGATATGACTTTTTCTATAGAAAAGTTGGATGAATTAACGTTTTCTATACAAAAAGTTGGCTGAATTGACTTTTTCAATAAAAAAAGTGGCTGAATTGACCTTTTCTATAGAAAATGTTCGCTGAATTGACTTCTTCTACAGAAAACGTCTGCTGAATTGACTTTGTCTATAAAAAAGTTTTTCTATAGTTTTAATGTTGGCTGAATTGACTTTTTCTATAGAAAAAGTTGGCTGAATTGACTTTTACAATAGAAAACGTTCCCTGAATTGACATTTTCTATAGAAAAAGTTGGCTGAATTGACTTTTTCTATAGAAAACGTTGGCTGAATTGACTTTTTCTATAGAAAAAGTGTGCTGAATTGCCTTTTTCTATAGAAAAAGTTGGCTGAATTGACTTTTTCTATAGAAAAAGTTGGCTGAATTGACTTTTTCTATAGAAAAAGTTGGCTGAATTGACTTTTTCTTTAGAAAAATTCCGCTGAATTGCCTTTTTCTATAAAAAATTCCGCTGAATTGCCTTTTCTATAGAAAATGTTCGCTGAATTAACTTTTTCTAGAAAAAGTTGTCTGAATTGACTTTTTCTACAGAAAAAGTCTGCTGAATTGACTTTTTCTATAGAAAAAGTCCGCTGAATTAATTTTTTCAATACAAAAGGTTGGCTGAATTGTCTTTATCTATAGACAAAGTTGGCTGAATTGACTTTTTCTATATCTAAAGCTTGCTGAATTAATTTTTTCAATAGAAAAGTTGGCTGAATTGACATTTTCTGTGAAAAAAGTTGGCTGAATTGATTTTTTCTATAGAAAAAGTTGGCGGAATTGTCTTTTTCTATAGAAAAAATTGATTGAATTGACTTTTTCTACAGAAAAAGTCTGCTGAACTGACTTTTTCTACAGAAAAAGTCTGCTGAATTGACTTTTTCTACAGAAAAAGTTGGTTGAATTGATTTTTTCTATAGAAAAAGTTAGCTGAATTACTTTTCTATAGAAAAAGGTGGCTGAATTAACCTTTTCTATATTTAAAGTTGGCTGAATTGACTTCTTCTATAAAAAATGTTCGCTGAATTGACTTTTTTTTACAGAAAAAGTCTGCTGAATTGACTTTTTCTATAGAAAAAGTCCGCTGAATTAATTTTTTCAATAGAAAAGGTTGGCTGAATTGACTTTTTCTATAGACAAAGTTGGCTGAATTAACTTTTTCAATAGAAAAAGTTGGCTGAATTGACATTTTCCATACAAAAAGTTTGCTGAATTGAATTTTCCAATAGAAAAAGTTGATTGAATTCAGCTAACTATTTCTACAGAAAAAAATCAATTCAAACAGTTAGCTGAATTAACTGTTTCTATAGGAAAAATTTGCTGAATTCTCGTTCTTCCTTGAAAATGTCTACTTAATAAAATACGTTATGAAAAAATGCTGAATTCGTGTTCTTCTACATATGACATTTTCTGTTTATTTAATATTGTCTTAAATTCCGTTCGCTTTTAAAAATTACTACAATTTAAGATTTCTTATCACTGAAACTTTTGCATAAATTAAGTAACTGTATTTCAAAAACCCTCTCGATAAAGGACAAATGAAAAGAAAACAACATAAATTCCTTTAAGAAACAAACCCACCACCACTTTCATGCGGTGCATGCATTTCATTAGTTTTCTCAGCTCAGCTATGGGTGATGTGTTTTAGAAGAAGCATGGCCATGAAATTGAATGAAATCGAAACTTAATAAGCAGATGTCCTTGTTGTGCCTTGCCGGCTTATGTAAACTAAGACCCGTTTCCGTTTCAATTACTATTCAGGGTATTGAAAGTTTTCATAATTATTATAATTTCTGAGCTGCGAGAAAACCACCCAAAAAAATGCACAGAAGAAAAGGTGTTCCTCTAAAGAAGCATTGAATTGAGGAGTAGCGTAATTGAAAGACTTTGGCAGGACACTTTCATATGCAAACGAGTTATAATTTACACGCACATGCAAACAAACACACTCTCGCTTATTTGAGGCACCCTCTTGCAATGTATTTTATTTACAAAAGTTATTGTTTCTTATGCTGTTTTGAAAACGGTCAAGGGTGATTTTCGATTTGAAAATTATTTTCTTAAAACAGCAGCAAAAGGGTTGCAGACAATCTCCTTTGGGTTTCTTTCAAGCAAAAGGTGTTCGATTGTCAAGCACTGTCCTTACGGGCGAAATAAATGAAATTATGAAAATTAATTACAATTGCATGTCGTCGGCGATATAAATCTATAAGTTGCAGTCCATTCGGAGCTGGAGGGGTAGCATTCGAATGTTTAATGATTTATGATAAAAATAAGAAGTTTAGCATTGGAAGTTTTACTTTGAATAAAACATATATCGGTAGAAGTAGAAAAAGTCAATTCAGAGAATTTTTTCTAGAGAAAAAGTAAATACAGCACACTTTTACTATAGAAATAGCCAAGTCAGCAAGTATTTCTATAGAAAAAGTCAATTTAGCAAACTTTTTCTATGGAAACAACTTTTGCTATAGAAAATAATGAATTCAGCCACCTTTTAATTGAAAAAATAACTCAATCAACTTTTTTAAAGAAGAAGTCAATTCAGCCAAACTTTTCTAAACACAAAGTCAATTCGATGTTTTTCTATAGAGAAATTGTTCAATTCAGCGATGTTTTTCTATAGCGAAATTTTTTTACAGAAAAAAATTAATTTTAGTCATTTCAGCAATTCTAGGGAAGAAATTATTTCAGCTAACGTTTTCTGTAGAAAACGAAAAATTAATTCAGCCAATTTTTTCTACCGAAAAATTTTATTCAGCAAAGTTTTTCTATAGAAAAAGTAGATTAAACGAAATTGTTTTACAGAAATTATTAATTTTGCAAACTTTTATATGAAACAACTTAATTCAACTGAACTTTTCTAGAGAAAAAGTCAATTAAGCGAACTTTTTCTATAGCAAAAGTCAATTCAGCGAAATTTTTCTATAAAAAAATCAATTCAGGGAACGTTTTCTATAGAAAAAGTAAATTCAGCGAACTTTTTCTATAGAAAAAGTCAATTCAGCGAACTTTTTCTATAGAAAAAGTCAATTCAGCGAACTTTTTCTATAGAAAAAGTCAATTCAGCGAACTTTTTCTATAGTAAAAGTCAATTCAGCGAACTTTTTCTATAGTAAAAGTCAATTCAGCGAACTTTTTCTATAGTAAAAGTCAATTCAGCGAACTTTTTCTATAGAAAAAGTCAATTCAGCGAAATTTTTCTATAGACAAAGTCAATTCAGCGAATTTTTCTATAGGCAATGTCAATTCAGCGAACTTTTTCTGTAGAAAAATTCAATGCAGCGAAGGTTTTCTATAGAAAAAGTCAATTCAGCGAAGTTTTTCTATCGAAAAAGTCAATTCAGCGAAAATTTTCCATAGCAAAAGTCAATTCAGCGAACTTTTTCTATAGAAAATGTCAACTCAGCCAACTTTTTCTCTAGAAAAATCAATTCGGCCAACTTTTTCTATAAAAAAAGTCAATTCAGCCAACTTTTTCTATAGAAAAAGTCAATTCAGCCAACTTTTTCTATAGAAAAATTAATTTCAGCAAATTTTTCTATAGACAATGTCAATTCAGCGAACTTTTTCTATAGAAAAATTCAATTCGGCGAACTTTTTGCTATAGAAAAAGTCAATTCAGCGACCTCTTTCCATAAAAAAGTCAATTCAGACAACTTTTTCTATAGAAAATTCAACTCAGCCAACTTTTTCTATAGAAATTTCAACTTAGGCAACTTTTTCTATACAAAAAGTCAATTCAGCGAACTTTTTCTATAGTAAAAGTCAATTCAGCGAACTTTTTCTATAGAAAAAGTCAATTCAGCGAACTTTTTCTATAGTAAAAGTCAATTCAGCGAACTTTTTCTATAGTAAAAGTCAATTCAGCGAACTTTTTCTATAGAAAAAGTCAATTCAGCGAAATTTTTCTATAGACAAAGTCAATTCAGCGAATTTTTCTATAGGCAATGTCAATTCAGCGAACTTTTTCTATAGAAAAATTCAATGCAGCGAAGGTTTTCTATAGAAAAAGTCAATTCAGCGAAGTTTTTCTATAGAAAAAGTCAATTCAGCGAAAATTTTCCATAGCAAAAGTCAATTCAGCGAACTTTTTCTATAGAAAAAGTCAACTCAGCCAACTTTTTCTCTAGAAAAAGTCAATTCAGCCAACTTTTTCTATAAGAAAAGTCAATTCAGCCAACTTTTTCTATAGAAAAATTCAATTCGGCGAACTTTTTGCTATAGAAAAAGTCAATTCAGCGACCTCTTTCCATAAAAAAGTCAATTCAGCGAACTTTTTCTATAGAAAAAGTCAACTCAGCCAACTTTTTTTCTAGAAAAAGTCAATTCAGACAACATTTTCTATAGAAAATTCAACTCAGCCAACTTTTTCTATAGAAAATTCAACTTAGGCAACTTTTTCTATACAAAAAGTCAATTCAGCCAACTTTTTTATTGAAAAAATTAATTCAACCAGCTCTAAATATAGAAAAGTCAGCTCAGCCAATTTTTTCTATAGAAAAAGTCAATTCAGCCAACTTTTTCTATTGAAAAAAATAATCTAGCCAGCTTTAAATATAGAAAAAGTCAATTCAGCCCACCTTTTCTGTTGAAAAAATCAAATTCAGCCAACTTTAAATATAGAAAAATCTATTCAGGGAACGTTTTCTATAGAAAAAGTCAATTCAGCGAAATTTTTTATAGAAAAAGTCAGTTCTACGAAATTTTTCTATAGACAAAGTCAATTCACCGAATTTTTCTATAGACAATGTCAATTCAGCGATTTTTTTCTATAGAAAAATTCAATTCAGCGAACTTTTTCTATAGAAAAAGTCAACTTAGCCAACTTTTTCTCTAGAAAAAGTCAATTCAGCTAACTTTTTCTATAGAAAAAGTCAATTCAGCCACCTTTTCTAATTGAAAAAGTCAATTCAGCCAACTTTTTCTATTGAAAAAGTCAATTCAGCCACCTTTTTCTATAGGAAAAGTCAATTCAGCCAATTATTCTATTGAAAAAGTCAATTCAGCCAACTTTTTCTATAGAAAAAGTCAATTCAGCCAAGTTTTTCTATTGAAAAAGTCAATTCAGCCAACTTTTTCTATAGAAAAAATCAATTCAGCCAACTTTTTCTATTGAAAAAGTCAATTCAGCCAACTTTTTCTATGGAAAAAGTCAATTCAGCCAACTATTTCTATTGAAAAAGTCAATTCAGCCAACTTTTTCTATTGAAAAAGTCAATTCAGCCAACTTTTTCTAGAAAAGGTAAATTCAGCCAACTTTTTCTATAGAAAAAGATAATTCAGTGAACTTTTTCTATTGCAAAAAGTCAAGTCAGCAAAGGCAAAGGCCAACTTTTTCTATAGAAAAAGTCAATTCAGCAAACTTCTTCTATAGAAAAGTCAATTCAGCAAACTTTTTCTAAAAAAATCAATTCAGCTAACTTTTCCTATAGGAAATTTTAATTCAGCTTAGTCTTCCACAAAGTGATTTTACCTACATCTATTGCAAATAGGCCCCCACCCCCAATTTCAATTTTCCATTAGAAATCGTGGGAATTTTTGTTCGCAACAACGTTACGCTTAGTTTAAAATTCACATGTTCCGTATACCGTAAGTATTGAAATGGTCAGTCAATTTTCAAAACAAATTATTATTTTTGGATTATGGGGTCATACATACTAATCATATTCCACTCAACATGGATGTAATTTTCAAAGTAATTGTCTGTCGTCTGGAAAAATTACAACAAACGCCCCCAAGACACGCCATCACCACATATTGGCCATGCAACAACAACCGCCTAAGGGACCCACCAAAATAAAAGTAATTCTTTTTTCTTTTTCTTGTGATTCGAATTGAAACTGGGTCGTGCAAAAAAAAAAATAAAAGTAACCCAGACCAGACCTCCACACATTAAGAAAAAATTGTCATATGATTATCAACGACAACAACAACTGCAACAACATTTCAATCATCAAATCACCACAATTCATGTTAGATCCATTCGCATGTTTGTAACTGCGTTATTGTATTTCTCCAGCGTTATTGTTGTGTCCCACAAACTAATGGCAAAAAAATTTCGAAAAAAATCCATACTTGAGAAAATCACGCATTTCTTACAAATGTCTGATGACGTTGATGATGATGATGGGAAACTTAAGAATCAAGGCATTGAATTGTTTGTCGTTATGCTGCATTTGATTTATTTTCTAATCGAATTGGGGGTTTTCAGACAGTGGTTTATGCTTAAAAACTGAATAGAAATCTTGTCTTAATTGCGTTTTTCTGCAGTTTAACTTTGCTGAAATGAAATTTTCTATAGAAAATGTTAGCTGAATTGACTTTTTATGTGGAAAAACTTTGCTGAATTCACTTTTTCTTTAGAAAAAATTCGCTGAATTTACTTTTTCTATTGAAAGAGTTAGCTGAATTGACTTTTCTTAAAGAAATAGTTAGCTGAATTGACTTTTCCTAAAGCAAAAGTTAGGTAAATTGATTTTTTTATAGAAGAAGTTAGCTGAATTGACTTTTCCTTAAGAAAAATTTAGCTGAATTGACCCTTCCAAAGAATAAGTTTGCTGAATTGACTGTTTCTAAAGAAAAAGTTAGCTGTCTTGACTTTTTCTATATAAAATGGTAGGAGAAGTTAGTTAGTTAGGCTAAAGTCAATACCGATAAGTTTTTCTGTAAAAAAGGTAATTTTTTACAGAAAAACTTATCGGTATTGACTTTAGCCTAAGAAAAAGTTAGCTGAATTGACTTCTTTTATAGATAACGTTCTCTGAATTGATTATTTTATAAAAAAATTCGCCGAATTAAGTTTTTTTATGGAAAAAATCGCTGAATTGACTTTTTCTATAAAAACAATTTCGCTAAATTGGCTTTTTTTATCGAAAAAGTTGACTGAATTTACTTTTTCTGTGACTTTTCTGAAGAAAATGTTAGCTGAATGGACTTTTTCTTTAGAAAAAGTTATCTAAATTGAATTTTTCTTAATAATAAGTCAGCTGAATTGACTTTTTCTATAGAAAAACTAAACTGAATTCACTTTTTTTTATAAAAAGTTTGCTGAATTGATTTTTCTATAGAAAAAGTTGGCTGAATTGACTATTTCTATAGAAAAAGTTGGCTGAATTGACTATTTCTATAGAAAAAGTTGGCTGAATTGACTTTTTCTATAGAAAAAGTTGGCTGAATTGACTTTTTCTATAGAAAAAGTTGGCTGAACTGACTTTTTCTATAGAAAAAGTTGGCTGAATTGACTTTTTCTATAGAAAAAGTTGGCTGAATTGACTTTTTCTATAGAAAAAGTTGGCTGAATTGACTTTTTCTATAGAAAAAGTTGGCTGAATTGACTTTTTCTATAGAAAAAGTTGGCTGAATTGACTTTTTCTAAAGAAAAAGTTAGCTGAATTCACTTTTTCAATAGAAAAAGTTGGCTGAATTGACTTTTTCTATAGAAAAAGTTGGCTGAATTGACTTTTTCTATACGAAAAACTGGTGAATCGATTTGTTCTACAGAAAAAGTTAGCTGAATTGGCTTTTTTATAGAAAAAGTTGGCTGAATTGACTTTTTCTTTAGAAAAAGTTATCTAAATTGAATTTTTCTTAATAATAAGTCAGCTGAATTGACTTTTTCTATAGAAAAACTAAACTGAATTCATTTTTATTTGAAAATTTTGCCTATTAGGCGAAGGTCATTTTTTATTAACTTTTTTAATTAATTTCTCGTTAGAGACGAGCTTACTGACCAAGATGCTTTTTGAAAAAGGAAAGCCGACGATACGAACCCACACAATCACCACTGTGTGACATGCATGTTTCGCCTTTGGTTTAGGAAGGCTCCTCAGACACATCGACTGTGGGGCGGCTTCGCTATCCTCTAACTTATTTCCTCTTTCAAATGCAAGTTGTTTTTTTACAAAGTTGAATTTTTTGTTCAAATCTTTGTATGGCTTTCATGACAAACGCTTAGCGTAACCTTTGAAAGTTATGAGTTTGGTTCTGAACACTAACACGCCGTGACAACACTTTTTTCCATGTGTTTTTCAAGGACGTGGGTTCGAACCCCAGCCTGGCTCAAGCTGATTTTTATTTTTATTTGAAAATTTTGCCTATTAGGCGAAGGTCATTATGTATTAATTTTTTTAATTAATTTCTCGTTAGAGACGAGCTTACTGACCAAGATGCTTTTTGAAAAAGGAAAGCCGACGATACGAACCCACACAATCACCACTGTGTGACATGCATGTTTCGCCTTTGGTTTAGGAAGGCTCCTCAGACACATCGACTGTGGGGCGGCTTCGCTATCCTCTAACTTATTTCCTCTTTCAAATGCAAGTTGTTTTTTTACAAAGTTGAATTTTTTGTTCAAATCTTTGTATGGCTTTCATGACAAACGCTTCACTTTTTTTTTTATAAAAAGTTTGCTGAATTGATTTTTCTATAGAAAAAGTTGGCTGAATTGACTATTTCTATAGAAAAAGTTGGCTGAATTGACTTTTTCTATAGAAAAAATTGGCTGAATTGACTTTTTCTATAGAAAAAGTTGGCTGAATTGACTTTTTCTATACGAAAAACTGGTGAATCGATTTGTTCTACAGAAAAAGTTGGCTGAATTGACTTTTTCTATAGAAAAAGTTGGCTGAATTGACTTTTTCTATAGAAAAAGTTGGCTGAATTGACTTTTTCTATAGAAAAAGTTGGCTGAATTGATTTTTTCTATAGAAAAAGTTGGCTGAATTGACTTTTTCTATTGAAAAAGTTGGCTGAATTAATTTTTTCTATAGAAAAAGTTGGCTGAATTGACTTTTTCTGTAGAAAAAGTTGGCTGAATTAACTTTTTCTATAGAAAAATTTGCTGAATTGACTTTTTCTATAGAAAAAGTTGGCTGAATTTACTTTTTCTATAGAAAAAGTTGGCTGAATTGACTTTTTCTATAGAAAAAGTTGGCTGAATTGACTTTTTCTATAGAAAAAGTTGGCTGAGTTGACTTTTTCTATGGAAAAAGTTGGCTGAATTGACTTTTTCTATAGAAAAGTTAGCTAACTTGACTTTTCCTTAAGAAAAAGTTAGCTGAATTGACTATTTCTATAGAATAAGTTTGCTGAATTGACTTTTTCTATACGAAAAGCTTGTGAATCGATTTGTTCTATAGAAAATGTTGGCTGAATTGACTTTTTCTATAGAAAAAGTTGGCTGAATTGACTTTTTCTATAGAAAAAGTTTGCTGAATTGACTTTTTCTATACGAAAAGCTTGTGAATCGATTTGTTCTATAAAAAATGTTGGCTGAATTGACTTTTTCTATAGAAAAAGTTGGCTGAATTGACTTTTTCTATAGAAAAAGTTGCCTGAATTGACTTTTTTCTTTATAATAATTTAGCTAAATTGTCATTTTTTATAGAAAATATATGCTGAACTGACATTTTTAATAGAAACAGTTGGCTGAATTGACTTTTTCTATAGAAAAAGTTGGCTGAATTGACATTTTCTATAGAAAAAGTTGGCTGAATTGACATTTTCTATAGAAAAAGTTGGCTGAATTGACTTTTTCTATAGAAAAAGTTGGCTGAATTGACTTTTTCTATAGAAAAAGTTGGCTGAATTGACTTTTTCTATAGAAAAAGTTGGCTGAATTGACTTTTTCTATAGAAAAAGTTGGCTGAATTGACTTTTTCTATAGAAAAAGTTGGCTGAATTGACTTTTTCTATAGAAAAAGTTGGCTGAATTGATTTTTTCTATAGGAAAATTTGGCTGAATTTACTTTTTCTATAGAAAAAGTTGGCAGGCTGAATTGGCTTTTTCTATAGAAAAAGTTGGCTGAGTTGACTTTTTCTATGGAAAAAGTTGGCTGAATTGACTTTTTCTATGGAAAAGTTAGCTAACTTGACTTTTCCTTAACAAAAAGTTAGCTGAATTGACTATTTCTATAGAATAAGTTTGCTGAATTGACTTTTTCTATACGAAAAGCTGGTGAATCGATTTGTTCTATAGAAAAGGTTGGCTGAATTGACTTTTTCTATAGAAAAAGTTGGCTGAATTGACTTTTTCTATAGAAAAAGTTGGCTGAATTGACTTTTTCTATAGAAAAAGTTGGCTGAATTGACTTTTTCTATAGAACAAGTTTGCTGAATTGACTTTTTCTATAGAAAAAATTGGCTGAATTGACATTTTCTATACGATAAACTGGTGAATCGATTTGTTCCATAGAAAAAGTTTGCTGAATTGACTTTTTCTATAGAAAAAGTTCGCTGAATTGACTTTTTTCTTTATAATAACTTAGCTAAATTGTCATTTTTTATAGAAAATATATGATGAACTTACATTTTTAATAGAAACAGTTGGCTGAATTGACTTTTTCTATAGAAAAAGTTGGCTGAATTGACTTTTTCTATAGGAAAAGTTGGCTGAATTGACTTTTTCTATAGAAAAAGTTAGCTGAATTGACATTTTCTATAGAAAAAGTTGGCTAAATTGACTTTTTCTATAGAAAAAGTTGGCTGAATTGACTTTTTCTATAGAAAAAGTTTGCTGAATTGATTTTTTCTATAGAAAGAGTTGGCTGAATTGACTTTTTCTACAGAAAAATTGGCTAAATTGACTTTTTCTACAGAAAAATTGGCTAAATTGACTTTTTCAAAGAAAAAGTTGGCTGAATTGACTTTTTCTGTAGAAAAGTTGGCTGAATTGACTTTTTCTGTAGAAAAGTTGGCTGAATTGACTTATTTTATAGAAAAATTTGGCTGAATTGACTTTTTCTATAGAAAAATATGGCTGAATTGATTTTTTCTATAAAAAAGATAAGCTGAAGTGACTTTTTCCTAAAGAAAAGTAATCTGAATTGACTTTTTCTATAGAAATGTTTGATGAATTGTCATTTTCTATAGAAAATATATGCTGAACTGACATTTTTAATAGAAACAGTTGGCTGAATTAACTGTTTCTATAGAAAAAGTTGGCTGAATTGACTTTGACTTTTTTATCATAAAGGTTCTCTGAATTAACTTTTTCTATAAAAAAAAAATTAGCTGAATTGACTTTTTTTATTGAGTTGACTTTTTGTATAGAAAATATTGGCTGAATCCATTTGTTTTATAGAAAAATTTGCTAATTTGACTTTTTCTATAGAAAAATTTGTGAATTGACATTTTCCGAATTAAAAGTTTATTGAATTGAGTTTTGTGGTGAATTGATTGGGTTGTCCCATAGAAAAACTTCGCTGAACTGTGTTTTATGAAAGGAAAACTTCCCTAAATTGACTTTTGCTATTGAAAAACTTTGCTGAATTGTTTTTTTATTGAAAAACTTTTTTGAATTTAAATTTTTTTGCTGAGTTTAGTTTCTTGGCTTTCTCAAATAAAAAGTTTCCTAAAATTAAGTAGTAACCACTGTTTTATAGCTCTTATTTTCTTTCCACCTAACTCTAGTGGTACCTACCTGTCACACTGCAAAGTAATTGAATTGAAAAGTGCGTTCGTGAGTTCTATTGTTTTTCCCATGACTTGGGTGCTCTAGAAATTGCCCGACATGCGTTTTTCTTAAAGATTCGATTGTTGTTGTTTTTCAGTTTGTCTTTAAGTTTTCCATTCTTTGATTTGAGATTTTTGGTTATGGTCTATTAATTTGTATGAGAGTGAACTACTTCTTGGCTACAGGTGACAATGGTGGTGGTTGGTGCTGCTACTGATTGTTTCATATTTCGAATTAGTTTTATGAGTTTAGTTTTTTTGTTTTTGTTTTGAATATCTTTTGGTAAAAATCTTATTTTCCCAAAAACCCTACTCTCCTCCCAATCTCTAGACAAGGGGAGAGGTATTTCAACTAATAATTAACTATTTAAAGCTTAAATTGCCACCAAAGCGAACTTCAGTTCGTTTTTCTTGAATTGTGATTTTTTCGTGGTTGGTTCAAAACCTTGTCATGTTCAGTTATTGCGGTAAAAATATTACGAAATATTTACGTCATGGGAATTTTGTTTTTCGTTATCTTGCAGCTCTTTTAGAGTTCAATTGTTCAATTCGAACAAAGATTTAAATTTTGCGTTTTTTTCAGATTTTTGGAAGGGGGTCTTTGATTTACCCACACTATGTCTGTCTTAAATTATATGTTTGTCAATTGAAAAGACTTCCAAACCCCTTCCGCCTCTTTTGGATGTTTATAATTTTTATGATTATATTAATATTAGCTTTATGAATGGAGAAAAAAATAACAAAAAGAAAACTAAATTTGTAAATTAATCATAATCTGTGGTTTCGACATGTAGCAACAGCTGCACCAACAACCATGGTAAATTATTTGCTTCCACACGCAAAAATATTTTCCAAAACTACGATTTAATTTTTTGTTTAGATTTTTTGGTTTGTTTAGATTTTTGGTTTGGCGAAAACACAGACATGTGGACTACATTCCACAGGTCTATGTTTTCCACGCCTTTTTACTAACATTTCACCTGTTGTGCGGGTTGTTTCTAGCGAAAGACTTCTCAGCTCCATATTCTCATAGAGCAACCAACAACTAACTGTTGAATTGAAAACAACAACAACAAAATGTTAAAACTTATTTTAAAGATTTGCATATCATCGAAGAAAGCTAGGAATGCGTGTGGATGTACACTTGGAAAAAAAGGTTCACTATTCCCTCCATTTCATATTTCCATTAAAGACGTGCACTAGAAAGCTTTTTCTATAGAAAAAGTTTGCTGAATTGAATTTTTGTGTAGAAAAAAAAGTGAATTGGCATTTTCTATATAAAAAGTTCTGTGAATTGAGTGAAGTTGGGTTGGGTGAATTGATTTTTCTATAGAAAAAGATAGCTGAATACAGTTTTTCTATAGCAAAAAAGATCACTGAATTCAGTTTTTATAGCACAAGTTCGCTGAATTGAAATTTACTATAGAAAAAGTTAGCTGAATTGAATTCGTCTATACAAAAAAGTTAGCTGAAGTAATTTTTTCTGTTGAAAAGGTTTGCCGAATTGATTGTTTCTACAGAAAAAGTTTGCTGAATTGACGTTTTCTATAGAAAAAGTTCGCTGAATTGACATTTTCTATAGAAAAAGTTCGCTGAATTGACTTTTTCTATAGAAAAAGTTCGCTGAATTGACTTTTTCTATAGAAAAAGTTCGCTGAATTGACTTTTTCTATAGAAGAAGTTCGGTGAATTGACTTTTTCTATAGGGAAAGTTTTCTGAATTTATTTTTCAATAAAAAAATTTGCTGAATTGACTTTTTCTGTTGAAAAAGTTTGCTGAATTGATTTTCCATAGAAGAAGTTTGGTGAACTAATTTTTTTCTGGATTAATTTTTTCTATGGAATAAGTTTGCTGAATTGACTTTTCCTTTCTAAAAACTTCGCTTAATTGACTTTACCTTTTTAAAACCTTGCTGAATTGCCTTTTTCTTTAGAAAAAGTTAGCTGGATTGCTTTTTTCTATAGAAAAAGTTTGCGGGATTGGCTTTTTCTATAGAAAGCAGTACGCTGAATTGACTTTTTCTTTAGAAAAAGTTCGCTGAATTGATTTTTTCTATAGCAAAAGTAAGCTGAATTGACATTTTCTAAAAGCTAGCTGAATTGACTTTTTCTATAGACAAGGTTCGCTGAATTGACTTTTTTATAGAAAAAGACCGCTGAATTGACTCTTTCTATATTAAAACATTCGATGAATTGACTCTTTCTATAAAAAAAGTTCGCTGAAGAGACCATTTTGTAAAAAAAGTTTTTTTATAGAAAAATTTCTCTGAATTGACTCATTCTATAGAAAAATTCGTTGAATTGACTTTTTCTATAGAAAAAGTTGGCTTATTTGACTTTTTCTGTAGAAAAAGTTTGCTGGATTGACTTTTTCTATAGAAGAAGTTCGCTGGATTGACTTTTTCTACAGAAAAAGTTCGCTAAATTGACTTTTTATACAGAAAAAGTTCGCTGAATTGACGTTTTTATAGAAAAAGTTCGCTGAATTGACTTTTTCTATAGAAAAAGTTAGCTGAATTGATTTTTTCTATAAAAAAATTCGCTGAATTGACTTTTTCTATAGAAAGAGTTCGCTGAATTGACTTTTTCTATAAAAAAAAGTTCGCTGAATTGACTTTTTCTATAGAGAAAGTTCGCTGAAGTAATTTTTTAATAGAAAAAGTTCGCTGAATTGACTTTTTCTATAGAGAAAGAGAAAGTTCGCTGAAGTAATTTTTTAATAGAAAAAGTTCGCTGAATTGACTTTTTCTATAGAAAAAGTTCCTGAATTGACTTTTTCTATAGAAATAGTTCGCTGAATTGACTTTTTCTATGGACAAAATTCGCTGAATTGACTTTTTCTACGGAAAAAGTTCGCTGAATTGAATTTTTCTACGGAAAAAGTTCGCTGAATTGAATTTTTCTATAGAAAATGTTTCCTTAATTGACTTTTTCTATACAAAAAGTTTGCTGAATTGACTTTCGTTGAGTTGACTTTTTCTATAGAAAAAGTTCCTGAATTGACTTTTTCTATGGACAAAATTCGCTGAATTGACTTTTTCTACGGAAAAAGTTCGCTGAATTGAATTTTTCTACGGAAAAAGTTCGCTGAATTGAATGTTTCTATAGGAAATCATTCGCTGAATTGACTTTTTCTTTAGAAAAAGTTCGCTGAATTGATTTTTTCTATGGCAAAAGTAAGCTGAATTGATTTTTCCTATAGCAAAAGTTAGCTAAATTGGCTGTTTCTATAGAAAAAGTTTGCTGAATTTACTTTTTCTTTAGAAAAAGTTTGCTGAATGGACTTTTTCTATAGAAAAAGTTTACTGAATTGACTTTTTCTATAGCAAAAGTTTGCTGAATTGACTTTTTCTATAAAATTGTTCTGAATGGATTTTTTCTATAGAAAAAGTTCGCTGAATTGCTTTTTCTATAGAAAAATTTCGCTGAATTGACATTTTTGTAAAAAAAGTTTGAGGATTGGCTTTATCAAAAGAAAAATTTATCTGAATTGCCTCTTTCTATTAAAAAAGTTGCTGAATTGCCTCTTTCTATAGAAAAAGTTCGCTGAAGAGACCATTTTGTAAAAAAAAGTTTTTTTATAGAAAAATTTCTCTGAATTGACTCATTCTATAGAAAAATTCGTTGAATTGACTTTTTCTATAGAAAAAGTTGGCTAATTTGACTTTTTCTGTAGAAAAAGTTTGCTGGATTGACTTTTTCTATAGAAGAAGTTCGCTGGATTGACTTTTTCTACAGAAAAAGTTCGCTAAATTGACTTTTTATATAGAAAAAGTTCGCTGAATTGACGTTTTTATAGAAAAAGTTCGCTGAATTGACTTTTTCTATAGAAAAAGTTAGCTGAATTGATTTTTTCTATAAAAAAATTCGCTGAATTGACTTTTTCTATAGAAAGAGTTCGCTGAATTGACTTTTTCTATAAAAAAAAGTTCGCTGAATTGACTTTTTCTATAGAGAAAGTTCGCTGAATTAATTTTTTAATAGAAAAAGTTCGCTGAATTGACTTTTTCTACGGAAAAAGTTCGCTGAATTGAATTTTTCTACGGAAAAAGTTCGCTGAATTGAATTTTTCTATAGAAAATGTTTCCTTAATTGACTTTTTCTATACAAAAAGTTTGCTGAATTGACTTTTTCTATAGAAAAAGTTCGTTGAGTTGACTTTTTCTATAGAAAAAGTTCCTGAATTGACTTTTTCTATAGAAATAGTTCGCTGAATTGACTTTTTCTATGGACAAAATTCGCTGAATTGACTTTTTCTACGGAAAAAGTTCGCTGAATTGAATTTTTCTACGGAAAAAGTTCGCTGAATTGAATTTTTCTATAGGAAATCACTCGCTGAATTGACTTTTTCTTTAGAAAAAGTTCGCTGAATTGATTTTTTCTATGGCAAAAGTAAGCTGAATTGATTTTTCCTATAGCAAAAGTTAGCTAAATTGGCTGTTTCTATAGAAAAAGTTTGCTGAATTTACTTTTTCTTTAGAAAAAGTTTGCTGAATGGACTTTTTGTATAGAAAAAGTTCGCTGAATTGACTTTTTCTATAGCAAAAGTTTGCTGAATTGACTTTTTCTATAAAATTTTTCTGAATGGATTTTTTCTATAGAAAAAGTTCGCTGAATTGCTTTTTCTATAGAAAAATTTCGCTGAATTGACATTTTTGTAAAAAAAGTTTGAGGATTGGCTTTATCAAAAGAAAAATTTATCTAAATTGCCTCTTTCTATTAAAAAAAGTTGCTGAATTGCCTCTTTCTATAGAAAAAGTCCGCTGAATTGACTCTTTCTATAGAACAATTTTGCTGGATTGACTTTTGCTATAGAAAAAAAAATCGCTGAATTGTTTTTTGACTCTTTCTATAGAACAATTTTGCTGGATTGACTTTTGCTATAGAAAAAAAAATCGCTGAATTGTTTTTTTCTATAGAGAGAGTTCGCTCAATTACCTTTTTTTTATAGAAAAAGTTCGCTGAATTGACTTTTTCTATAGAAATCTATAGAAATAGTTCGCTGAATTGACTTTATCTATAGAAAAAGTTCGCTGAATTGACTTTATGTATAGAAAAATTTTGCTGAATTGACTTTTTCTATAGAAAAAGTTGGGTGAATTGGCCTTTTCTAATGAAAAAATTTGCTGAGTTAATTTTTTCTACTAAATAAGTTTGCTGAATTAAGTTTTTCTACTGAAAACTTTTGCTGAATTGACTATTTCTATACAAAAATTTGGCTGAATTGACTTTTTCTATAGAAAAAGTTTGCTGAAATGACCTTTTCTATAGAAAAAATTTGCTGAATTGATTTTTTCTATAGAAAAAGTTCACTGAATTGTCTTTTTCTATAGAAATACTTTGCTGAATTGCCTTTTGCTATAGGAAAAAGTTCCCTGAATTGCATTTTTCTATAGAAAAAGTTCGCTGAATTAATTTTTCTATAGAAAAAGTTTGCTGAATCACCTTTTTCTATAGGAAAAAGTTCCCTCAATTGTATTTTTCTATAGAAAAAGTTCGCCGAATTTCCTTTTTCTATAGAAAAATGTTCGCTGAATTGCCTTTTTCTATAGAAAAAAATTCGCTGAATTGACTTTTTTTATAGAAAAAGGTCGCTGAATTGGAATTTTCTACTGAAAAATCTTGCTGAGTTGAATTTTTCTACTGAAAATTTTTGCTGAATTGACTTTTCTATAGAAAAAGTTTGCTGAATTGGGTTTTTCTATAGAAAAACTTTGCTGAATTGACTTTTTCTATAGAAAAAGTTTAAACTTTGCTGAATTGACTTTATCAAAAGAAAAATTTGGCTGAATTGAATTTTTCTATAGAAAAAGTTTGCTGAATTGACTTTTTCTGCTGAAAAAGTTTGCTGAATTGATTTTCCATAGAAAAAGTTTGGTGAATTAATTTTTTTCTGTGGAAATAGTTTTGTGGACTAATTTTTTCTATGGAAAAAGTTTGCTGAATTGACTTTTCCTTTCTAAAAACTTCGCTGAATTGACTTTTTCTTTTTAAAAACTTGGCTGAATTGTCTTTTTCTTTAGAAAGAGTTACCTGGATTGCCCTTTTCTATAGAAAACAGCTCGCTGAATTTACTTTTTCTTTAGAAAAACGTTCGCTGAATTGACTTTTTCTATATAAAAAGTTAGCTGAATTGACTTATTTGTAAAAAAAAATTTGCTGAATTGACTTTTTTTGCTGAAAAAGTTTGCTGAATTAATTTTCTATAGAAAAAATTTTGTGAATTAATTTTTCCTATGGAAACTGTTTTCTGGATTAATTTTTTCTATGGAAAAAGTTTGTTGAATTGACTTTTCCTTTCTAGAAACTTCGCTGAATTGACTTTTTCTTTTTAACAACTTGGAAAGACAATTTTCTTTAGAAAAAGTTACTTGGATTGCCTTTTTCTATAGAAAACAGTTCACTGAATTGACTTTTTCTTTAGAAAATCGTAGCTGAATTGATTTTTTCTATAGCAAAAGTAAGCTGAATTGACTTTCCTATAGCAAAAGTTAGCTAAATTGACTTTTCCTATAGACAAGGTTCGCTGAATTGACTTTTTTATAGAAAAAGACCGCTGAATTGGCACATTCTACTGAAAAAGCTTGTTGAGTTAAATTTTTCTACTGAATATGTTTGCTGAATTAAGTTTATTTACTGAAAAATTTTGCTGAATTGACTATTTCTATACAAAAAGTTCGCTGAATTGACTATTTCTATACAAAAAGTTCGCTGAATTGACTTTTTCTATAGAAAAAATGGCTGAATTGACTTTTTTGTAAACAAAGTTTGCTGAATTGTACTTTTCTATAGCAAAATTTCGCTAAATTGACTCTTTCTATAGAAAAATTCGCTAAAGTGACTTTTTGTAAAAAATTTGCTTAACTGACTTTTTCTATTGAAAATTATCTGTGAATTGATACTTCTATAGAAAAACTTTCTATAGAAAAACTTTTTCTATAGAAAATTGAATTTTTCTATAGAAAATTTGCTGAGTTAAATTTTTCTACTTAAAATTTTAGCTTAATTGACTTTTTTTACTGAACAAGTTGGCTGAATGACTTTTGTATTCAAAAAATTTTCTAAATATATAAATAAATTTCTATAGAAAAAAGTTCTATGAATTGACTTTTTCTATAGCAAAAGTTCACTGAATTGACTTTTTCTATAGAAAAAGTTTGCTGAAATGACTTTTTCTCTACAAAAACTTTGCTTAGTTTACTTTTCTTATAGAGAAACTTTGATGAATTGTCTTTTCCTATCGAAAAAGTTTGCTGAATTTTGAATTTTTTCTATAGCAAAAGTTTGCTGAATTGAGTTTTATGCTAAATTGACTTTTTTCATAGAAAAAGTTAGCTTGACTTGAATTGACTTTTTCTACAGAAAATTTTTTAATAAAAATTGGCTGAATTGACGTTTTTTATGGAAAAATTTGGCTTAATTGACTTTTTTGTATATAAAAAGTTTGCTTAATTGAATTTTTCCTAGCTTAATTGACTTTTTCTGAATTGATTTTTTGGCTGAATAGACTTTTGAGAAGGTCGCTTAATTTACTTTTTCTATAGAAACAGTTTGCTGAATGGGGTTTTCCTATAAAACAAGTTCGCTGAATTGACTTTTTCTAGAAGAAAACTTCGCTCGCTGAATTAGTTTTTCTATAGAAAAATTTACTGAATAATTGATTTTCCGGATATCTGCTATTCTATAGAAGGAATCTTCTATATAAACATCGAAAAACAAGGAATTGAATATTTCTCTGTTTTTTCTTCAATTGTGAGTTTACTCGCTGTGTAATTAAATTGCAATGTAAAAATTATAATGCTTAGGAAAAATTTGTTGAGCGGCGGCAAAATCCGCTACCTTCCAGGCAAAATCCATCGTGTGTGTCTGTGCAACAGTTATATGCAACACGTTTTGCATATAACGGTGCATTTTTCACAGCATTTTTTTAAATGTTATGCACCGAACGTGCAATGAAGTTAGAATTGGAGTTTTGTTTTTGGATGGAATTGGAACTTGCGGTTAGTGTTTGAGTTGTTATTGTTGCTGATTATAGAACTGTTGATATGTCTCTGTGCCGGAACATTGCACTTGCTGGGCCATGTGGAGGATTGCTTTCTATTTGCAGCCATAAACAATTGTAACAATTGCAAGTATTATCAGTTGAAGAGAATCTGGTCGGATAGCAGAAGTTTTGCCATATAAGTTGGCAGTAGTGGTTCATAAACAATTAACAGGATTTGTAAAGTAGTGTAACTCGTTGATCAATTTATTCAAGGGAATAACAAATTTACATAAATTTCAACTAAATCATTATTAATTTAAGGCCTGAGAGTAGCTTCTAACGAAACATTGATTGTGCGGAGATTTATGACTAACACATATGCCGGTGTTTTGTCATTTTAAACTTTTGTATGAAGATAGAGAGAGGTACAACAAACTATTGAGTGGTAATTAATGTGGCTTCTTCATGTAATGTTTAGAGAAAGGAGAAACCTTTACAACAGTAGCATTTGTTTGTGTGCCCGTGATGATGTCTACCAACCACCCCATTCGGCATGAGCGTTATGATGACATATCAGTTGCATCCTTAGGGGATAAATTGCTGCCATAACCTGGTTGCCAATGAACTATAAAGGCCAAATGTTTAAATACTTTTAAAAAATTCTCCCTCCGCCCAAGGTATTAGCAGAGATAACCTTTACTTTACGCTGTCATCTCTTGGCATATTTTCACTGTGATCTGACCTAAGCAAAAAACATGTAAAACGCCCTGGCCTATCTGCCACCACCACCATCACTGCCATGAGGATATCATTTCAGAATCTTGTTAATTTGTTTTTAGCTATTTAGAACTCAATACTTATGTTAGAGTTTTTGATTAAAATATGCAAATTATTTAAAATCATCTATCTATGGTGAGCGTTGCATGGCTGTAAATGGCTTCCCTATGCAGGAACGTAGCCAAAACTAGAAATACATAATGCAGAAATATTATTTATTCCAATCCAAGTGAAGAGGGTATCTTAACATCTATTTTGGCCACGTCCCTGCCTTCCCTTACCTTGCAGTGTCTACGAAGACCAGCAATTTGCAATTGATAGCCCATTTTGTTGGAAATTTGAAATTATTCATTTCAATTTTTTGAATAATGAAAACTTGTATTTTATGTGCAATTTTGAAAAGCCTCTGCCAATCATAAATACCGCGTCAGTGTGGCCGTGGGTGGGGGTTGTATCATAAATTGAATATGAAAACCTTTAACAGCAGCAGCACCACCCAGGTTAAACAGTAAACAGGCAATTTTGTGTAAAGATAATATCTTTGGCAAAATTTTGCCAATACGGATCTAATAATTTATGCAAATCCTTGGAAAACCACTTCGGAAATTTCGCAATGAGTTTTGTTGAAGTTTCTCGAGGACATATGTTGTCAAGGAATTGTTTACAAGAACCATAATTTAACAGGTTCTACCACTAACAATATTACATACAATCTGGAGGTAATGATGATTTCAGTTCATTCGGGAGAGTCTAATTACAAGACCTCCGTAAGGTTCTTCTATAGTATGAAAGACCATGGTATGGGAGTTTTTTTGAATAGAAGACCACCGTAAGGGTTCTCTACATAATAGAAGTCTTCCGCATAATAGAAGAAATTCCTAAGGGGTCTAAAAGACCTCCTCAGGGGCCTTCTATAGAATAAAAGACCTCCGCAGGGGCCTGTTTTAGAACAGAAGGCCTCCAATGGGACTTCTATAGAATAGAATAGGGTCTTCTATAGAATATAACATATTCCCAGGAATTTTCTATAGCATATACGACCGTCGTAGGGGTCTTCTATTGAATAAAAGACTTCCATAGGGTATTCTGTAGAATAGAGGATCTTCGTATGCATCATTTATAGAATAGAAAACCACCGTACGGGTCTTTTATGGGGTATAAAAATGCGATAGACGTCTTCTACGGTGACATAGAAGACCTCCGTAAGAATCTTCTATAGCATAGATTGGAGGACCTTAGTAAGGCTCTTCTATAGAACAGAACACCACCGTTATGGTCCTCTATACAATAGAAGACCTCCGCAGGGACCTTCTATGGAATATAATACTTCCGTAGGAGTCTTCTAGGTAGACGTAGGGTATGAAATATAACAAAGTCCAGGATTTATCTTAGTTCCTGGGGTAGCTGCCTTTAACACCCGTTAAAGAAAGTGAGCTATAATGTGCCGCTCGTTCACCTATAAGAACGTTAAAAACTTGGGTTTGTGCGCCGGGTTAGTAACCGTCCCATAGGAAAAAGCAGCTTAATCCCTCTAAAGTTGACGACCCCCGCAAACGTTTTAAGGACCATGATCTGCAAATCTGCACCTGGAATGTTTGCACCCTTTATAGAGAAGGTGCAGTTTACGCATTGGCAGATGTACTTGAAAAGTATAAGGCCGACATTACTGCCATACAGGAAATACGATGGATTGGGAAAAGCGTCACAACAACACCTAAAGGTGACGCACTGTATTATAGCTGCCATGACACAAAGCATGAGTTTGGTGTATGGTATATGGTGAAAAGGAGAGAGGAGAAACGTCTTTTCCGCAGGAAAATGAGAGAAATGGAAAAGCGGGAGTGTGAAAGGGTCGAGATGTACAGGAGTCCGAAAGTTCTACCAAACAGTGAAGCATCAAACTGATGGCTTCGGTACTTGGATATGGAAAGAACATTTTTCCAAACTGCTGGTCAAGATGAGGTAAAGACAGAAATAAACCGGCTGAAGAATAATACGGCTGCAGGAGCCGATGGCTTACCAGCCAAGCTGTTCAAATCCGGAGGCGACACGCTGATAAGGTGTATGCATCAGCTAGTAAGCACCCAGAGAAGACGTCCGTAGGGGTCTTCTATGGGAGAGAAGACCTCCGTAGGGGTCTTCCATGGAGGAGAAGACTTCCGTAGTGGTTTTCTATGGAAGAGAAGACCCCGGTAGTGGTCTTCTATGGCAGAGAAGACATCCGTAGAGGTCTTCTATAGAGCGGAAGTTCACCGTAGGTGTCTTCTATAGAATAGAAAACCTCCGAAGGTGTCTTCTATAGAAAAGAAGACCTCCGTAGGTGTCTTCTATAGAATAGAAGACCTCCGTAGGTGTCTTCTATAGAATAGAAGACCTCCGTAGGTGCCTTCTATAGAATAGAAGACCTCCGTAGGGATATTCTATGGAATAGAAAACCTCCGTCTATTCCATAGAAGACCTCCGTAGGGGTATTGTATGGAAATCTCTTACGGGTATTCTATGAATGAGAAGACCTTCGTAGGGGACTTCTATGGAACAGAAGATCTTCGTAGGGGTCTTCTACGAAAGAGAAGACCTCCGTATTGGTCTTCTATGGAAGAGAAGACCTCCGTAGGGGTCTTCCATGGAAGAGAAGACCTCCGTAGTAGGTTTTTTTTTAAAAAAGAAGTTCGCCGTAGGCGTCTTCTATATAATAGAAAATTTCCGTAGGGGTCCTCTATAGAAGAAAAGAAAGTCGAAGAAGTCTTCTATAGACCAGAAGACCTCCGTAGGTGCCTGCTATAGGGGAGAAGATCTCCGTCGGTGTTTTCTATAGTATAGGCCGGCGACATACGTAGGGTTTTTATATAGAATAAAAGATTATCTTTGTCATAGGGTTCTTCTAATTATGATAAGACCCTCGTAGTGGTTTTGTATGAAATAGAAGACCTTGGAAGGGTTATTTTTTGCAATAGAATCCTCCGTAGGGGTCTTCTATAGAAGAGAAGAAGATCACGATACACTGGAGGTAGGTACATGGTACTGTAGAGGTTTTCTATGAAAGATCATGCCCCCGTAGGGAACTTCTACGTAATACAGTACCTCCGTAAAATAGAAGACCTCTGTAGGGTTTAGCTGAATTGAATTTTTATATAGAAAAATTTCGCTGAATTGACTTTTTATAGAAAAAATACTCAGAATTGACTTTTTCTAGAGAAAAAGTTCGCCGAATTGACTTTTTCTATAGAAGAAAAGAACGTCGAAGAAGTCTTCTATAGACCAGAAGACCTCCGTAGGTGCCTGCTATAGGGGAGAAGATCTCCGTCGGTGTTTTCTATAGTATAGGCCGGCGACATACGTAGGATTTTTATATAGAATTAAAGATTATCTTTGTCATAGGGTTCTTCTAATTATGATAAGACCCTCGTAGTGGTTTTGTATGAAATAGAAGACCTTGGAAGGGTTATTTTTTGCAATAGAATCCTCCGTAGGGGTCTTCTATAGAAGAGGTACTGAAGAGGTTTTCTATGAAAACCCCGTAGGGAACTTCTACGTAATACAGTACCTCCGTAAAATAGAAGACCTCCGTAGGGTTTGGCTGAATTGAATTTTTATACAGAAACATTTCGCTGAATTGACTTTTTATAGAAAAAATACTTAGAATTGACTTTTTCTAGAGAAAAAGTTCGCTGAATTGACTTTTTCTAGAGAAAAAGTTCGCTGAATTGACTTTTTCTATAGAGAAAGTTCGCTGAATTGACTTTTTCTATAGAGAAAGTTCGCTGAATTGACTTTTTCTATAGAGAAAGTTCGCTGAATTGACTTTTTCTATAGAGATAGTTCGCTGAATTGACTTTTTCTATAGAGATAGTTCGCTGAATTGACTTTTTCTATAGAGATAGTTCGCTGAATTGACTTTTTCTATAGAGATAGTTCGCTGAATTGACTTTTTCTATAGAGATAGTTCGCTGAATTGACTTTTTCTATAGAGATAGTTCGCTGAATTGACTTTTTCTATAGAGATAGTTCGCTGAATTGACTTTTTCTATAGAGATAGTTCGCTGAATTGACTTTTTCTATAGAGATAGTTCGCTGAATTGACTTTTTCTATAGAGATAGTTCGCTGAATTGACTTTTTCTATAGAGATAGTTCGCTGAATTGACTTTTTCTATAGAGAAAGTTCGCTGAATTGACTTTTTCTATAGAGAAAGTTCGCTGAATTTACTTTTTCTATAGAAAAAGTTCGCTGAATTTACTTTTTCTATAGAAAAAGTTCGCTGAATTGAATTTTTCTATAGAGAAAGTTCGCTGAATTGACTTTTTCTATAGAGAAAGTTCGCTGAATTGACTTTTTCTATAGAGAAAGTTCGCTGAATTGACTTTTTCTATAGAAAAAGTTCGCTCAATTTACTTTTTCTATAGAGAAAGTTCGCTGAATTGACTTTTTCTATAGAGAAAGTTCGCTGAATTGACTTTTTCTATAGAGAAAGTTCGCTGAATTGACTTTTTCTATAGAGAAAGTTCGCTGAATTTACTTTTTCTATAGAAAAAGTTCGCTGAATTTACTTTTTCTATAGAAAATGTTCGCTGAATTTACTTTTTCTATAGAAAATGTTCGCTGAATTTACTTTTTCTATAGAAAAAGTTCGCTGAATTTACTTTTTCTATAGAAAAAGTTCGCTGAATTTACTTTTTCTATAGAAAAAGTTCGCTGAATTTACTTTTTCTATAGAAAAAGTTCGCTGAATTTACTTTTTCTATAGAAAAAGTTCGCTGAATTTACTTTTTCTATAGAAAAAGTTCGTTGAATTTACTTTTTCTATAGAAAAAGTTCGCTGAATTTACTTTTTCTATAGAAAAAGTTCGCTGAATTTACTTTTTCTATAGAAAAAGTTCGCTGAATTTACTTTTTCTATAGAAAAAGTTCGCTGAATTGAGTTTTCCTATAGAAGAATTTCCATGATTTGACTTTCCTTAGAAAAAGTTTGCTGAATTGACTGTTTCCATCGAAAAAGTTCGCTAAACTGACTTTTCTATAGAAAAAGTTAGCTGAATTGACTTGTTCTATGGAAAAAGTTAGCTGCATTCGCTGATTTGACATTTTCTTTAGAAAAAGTTCGCTGATTTGACATTTTCTATAGAAAAACTTCGCTGAATTGACATTTTCTATAGCAAAAGTTCGCTGAATTGACTTTTTCTATAGAAAAAGTTCGCCGAAATGACTTTTTCCATAGAAAAAGTTCGCTGAATTGACTTTTTCTATAGAAAAATTCGCTGAATTGACTTTTTCTATAGAAAAAGTTAGCTGAATTGCCTTTTTCTATAGAAAAATTTAGCTGAATTGCCTTTTTCTATAGAAAAAGTTAGCTGAATTGCCTTTTTCTATAGAAAAAGTTCGCTGAATTGCATTTTTCTATAGAAAAAGTTCGCTGAATTGACTTTTTCTATAGAAAAAGTTCGCTGGATTGACTTTTTCTATAGAAAAAGTTCGCTGGATTGACTTGTTCAATAGAAGCGAACGTTTTCTATTGAACAATTGAGTTTTCCTATAGAAGAATTTCCATGATTTGACTTTCCTATAGAAGAAGTTAGCTGAATTGTCGTTTTCTATAGAAAAAAAGATTGCTGAATTTACTTTTGCTATTTAAAAAGTTTGCTGAATTACCTTTTTCTATAGAAAAAGTTTGCTGAACTGATATTTTTATAAAAAAAATCGCTAAATTGGCTTTCTCCATAGAGAAAATTTCCAGAATTAACTTTCCTATAGAAAAAGTTAGCTGAATTGACTTGTTCTATGGAAAAAGTTAGCTGAATTCGCTGATTTGACATTTTCTTTAGAAAAAGTTCGCTGATTTGACATTTTCTATAGAAAAACTTCGCTGAATTGACATTTTCTATAGCAAAAGTTCGCTGAATTGACTTTTTCTATAGAAAAAGTTCGCTGAAATGACTTTTTCCATAGAAAAAGTTCGCTGAATTGACTTTTTCTATAGAAAAATTCGCTGAATTGACTTTTTCTATAGAAAAAGTTAGCTGAATTGCCTTTTGCTATAGAAAAATTTAGCTGAATTGCCTTTTTCTATAGAAAAAGTTAGCTGAATTGCCTTTTTCTATAGAAAAAGTTCGCTGAATTGCATTTTTCTATAGAAAAAGTTCGCTGAATTGACTTTTTCTATAGAAAAAGTTCGCTGGATTGACTTTTTCTATAGAAAAAGTTCGCTGGATTGACTTGTTCAATAGAAAGCGAACGTTTTCTATTGAACAATTGAGTTTTCCTATAGAAGAATTTCCATGATTTGACTTTCCTATAGAAGAAGTTAGCTGAATTGTCGTTTTCTATAGAAAAAAAGATTGCTGAATTTACTTTTGCTATTTAAAAAGTTTGCTGAATTACCTTTTTCTATAGAAAAAGTTTGCTGAACTGATATTTTTATAAAAAAATCGCTAAATTGGCTTTCTCCATAGAGAAAATTTCCAGAATTAACTTTTTCCACATAAATTGATCGCTGGATATACAGTTTTCATTTGTCCTTGAAAATACACGATCATAGCGTTTAATGGTACTCCTAATACTAATGGTCGTCTTCATACTATTGTAATTTAGTTCCAGAATTTGCATACACTGTATAAATTCATCTCCTGAACTTTTCTGACCTTGGAAATACACGATCATTCCCTATCACAATTCTATAGACATTTTAGCTCCAAGGAAGAATTGATTAATTTAAATATTTCAGGTAACCACGATCACCTAAGCAGCTGCTTCCGTTTAATCAGCAAAAGCAGAAATTGTCATCAATAAATCAAGATTGTAGGAAAAAAATCCGAACATCTTAAAAAATCATTGATGCAAACTCGATACATTATACAACCAGTCAAAGGACATTGATGCCTTCAAGGAAAGAAGGAAAAAATTATGTTAATCATTTAGCCAAATGGTTGATTAACATAAGAATTGCTCGAGCATTGAGAAAATACTGTGTGTGGACATGGTCACAATAAGGATGACGAGGATGCAGCCAAACGATCAATAAAAAAGGATTTCAAGGATACCGGTAGGAGAAATAGAAAAAAAACTGCACTGCATAAATAATTATGAGAAACGGCAAAAGGATAACAAACACAACTAGGAGGATATTATGCAAATTACTGGCATTCGAAGTAATAAAGAAAAGGAGGTGGAAGAAAAAAGAAAAAATTCCTTTACGCTTACATCTGCAAACGTAGCGTCCTCGCACTCAAAGAGCCTGGGCAGCTGAAATCAAATAATGGAAACAAATTCAATTTCATTGATATGCAAATTTAGACTTTAACCAGGAAAGAAATTCAATCTTAAAGATATTGAGGCCAGTTGTGCTGCCTGGTAAGGGATGTAGGGACACCCAAAACCCACCCCTTGTTTTCTTAAGAGACGCGCACACACACAACTCGTGGCTGTGTCTGTGGCTGTGACAGGAGTTTGATTATTGATCTTTGATCGTTTAACAGGGGATTTTAAGTTATTGATAGCCTTTAAACTCCAGGCGTTAATGCAATTTTTGTGTTTTGCCAAAAATCCTTCATTGTTATCCTCTTTTGGCAAGGATCAACAAATTTGCCAACTGTGGTGAAAATATCTCCATTGTCTGGCCATTGTTGTCGCACAGAAGAAAGTAGTTGGGTGATAATTTACGAGGTTGCAAAAATTGGAAGAGGGAAAGGTGAGAGAAAGAGTGAAAAGGGTTAACAAGATCCTTTGCAATTACTTAAGGGGTTTTGCGAGACAAAAGCCTTAAAGGCCTTAGAACAAAGACTTAGGTTTGCAAATATTTCCACATATCAATGACAGCTTTAGACAATTATTTTGCAGATTTTCTATTTTTCTGCTTTGTGTGGTGGCACGACAATGCGATTGTCAGTGCAAGGTAAGAAAAGAAGCAAGAGTTGAGTGATTTATCAGCGGTCACAATTTTTTTTTTTTGTTATGTGATACCCTACATCAAGCTGCGATGGTTAAGGGGGAAATTAGAAGTTTGTTGTGTCACAGAAGTTTCTTCACTGATTTGAGATTTTTGATTAAAGTGTAGCTGAATCAAATTTTTCTTTAGAACAACTTTGATGATCTTTGACCATCAAAGTAATGAGATTCAATATTGAGTTTTTCCAAAAGAAAAAATGCTGAATTAAATTTTTCTAAACAAGGAGCTTGATTTAATAGATTTTTTCTATAGAAAAAGTTAGCTAAATTTACTTTTTCCATATAAAAATTTCGCTGAGTTGAATTTTTCTATATAAAAAGTTTTCTGAATTGATTTCTTCTATAGAAAGAGTGTGTTGAATAGAATTTTTTTTGTGGAAAAAGGTAGCTGAATTAACTTTTTCTGCAGAAAAAGTTAGCTAAATTGACTTTTCCTTAAGAAAAATTTAGCTGAATTGACTATTTTCGCAGAAGAAGTTTGTGGAATTGACATTTTCTACAGAAAAAGTTTGCTGAATTGAATTTTTCTATCGAAAAAGCGTTCTGAATTGACATTTCATATAGAAAAAGTTAGCTCAATTGATTTTTCTATGAACAAATTTTACTAAATAGAATTTTTCTACAAAAAAATGTTGCTGAATTGAAATTTTGTATAGCAAAAACTTGCTGAATTGAATTTTCCTATAGAAATTGCTAGCTTTTTTATAGAAAAAGTTAGCTGAATTGGGTTTTCCTATAGAAAAAGTTTGCTGAATTGAATTTTTCTATTTAAACAGTTTGCTGAATTGAATTTTTGTATAGAAAAAGTGTGCTGAATTGACTTTTTCTTTAGAAAAGGTGTGCTAAATTGACTTTTTCTATAGAAAAAGTTTGCTGAATTAATTTCTTCTATAGAAAAATATGGCTGAATTTACTTTTTCTATAGAAAAATTTGCTGAATTGACTTTTTTCTGTAGAAAAAGTTAGCTGAATTGACTTTTTCTATAGAATAAGTTTGCAGAATTCACTTTTTCTACAGAAAAATTTTGCTGAATTGACTTTTTCTATAGAAAATTTTGCTGAATTAGTTAAATGGACTTTTTTATATTAAAAGTTAGCTGAATTGACTTTTTCTATACAAAAAGTGTGCTGAATTGACTTTTTCTATAGAAAAAGATAAAATTAGCCGAATTGAGACTTCTTCTATAGAAAAAGTTTGCTGAATAGAAATTTTTATAGAAATATGCTGAATTGGCTTTTTCTATAGAAAAAGTTCGCTGAAATGAGTTTTTCTATAGAAAAATTTAGCCGAATTGAGTTTTTCTATAGAAAAAGTTAGCTGCATTGATTTTTCTCTAGGAAAAATTGGCTGAATTGAGTTTTTTTGAAGAAAACGTTGACTGAATTGTCTTTTTTTACAGAAGAAGTTTGCTGAATTGACATAGAAGAAAATTGAGTTGAAAACTGAGCAGACTTTTTCTTAAAAAAAAGTTAGATGCATCTATAGCAGAATTTGCTGAATTGATTTTTCTGTGGAAAAAGTTTGCTGAATTGACATTTTCGATAGAAAAATTTGCTGTATTGATATTTTAGATAGAAAAGTTTGCTGTATTGACTTTATAGATAGAAAAGTTTGATGAATTGCCTTTTTCTACTAAAAACGTTTGCTAAATTGATTTTCTATAGATAAAATAAGCCGAATTGAGACTTCTTCTATTGAAAAAGTTTGCTGAATTGACTTTAGCTATAGAAAAAGTTTGCTGAACTGACTTTTTCTATAGAAAGAGTTTGCTGAATTAACTTTTTCTATAGAAAGAGTTTGCTGAATTGAATTTTTGTATAGAAAAAGTGCGCTGAATTAACTTTTTCTATTGAAAAAATTGCTGAATTAATTTCTTCTATAAAATATGGCTGAATTGACTTTTTCTATAGAAAAAGTTTGCTGAATTGATTTACTATAGATAAAATTAGCCGAATTGAGACTTCTTCTAAAGAAAAAGTTTGCTGAATAGACTCTTTTATAGAAAAAGTTTGCTGAATTGATTTTGCTATAAAAAAAGTTTGCTGAATTGACTTTTTCTATAGAAAAAATTTTGCTGAATTGACTTTTTCTATAGAAAAAGTTTGGTGAAGTGACTTTTTCTATAGAAAAAGTGTGCTGAATTGACTTTTTCTATAGAGAAAGTGTGCTGAATTGACTTTTTCTATAGAGAAAGTTTGCTGAAGTAATTTTTTCTATAGAAAAATATGGCTGAACTGACTTTTTCTATAGAAAAAGTTTGCTGAATTTATTTTCTATAGATAAAATTAGCCGAATTGAGACTTCTTCTATAGAAAAAGTTTGCTGAATAGACTTTTTATAGAAAAAGTTTGCTGAATTGACTTTCTATAGAAAAAGTTTGAAGAATTCAATTTTTCTACAGAAAAAATTTTCTGAATTAATTATTTATAGAAACATTCGCTGAATTGACTTTTTCTGAATTTGACTTTGCTGAAGTGACTTTTTCTAAAAAAAGTTAGCTGAATTAACTTTTTCTACAAAAAATTTACTTTTTCTACTGAAAACATTTGCTGAATTGACTTTTTCTAAACATAACATGTGCTATAGAAATGTTCAATTGCAAAAGTGCACTGAATTGACTTTTTTATAGAAAAAGTTTGCTGAATTAATTTTGTTCTATAGGCAAAGTTGGCTGAATTGATTTTTTCTGTAGAAAAATTTGGCTGAATTGATCTTTTCTGTAGAAAAAGTTTGCTGAATAGATTTTTTTCTATAGAAAAAGTTTGCTGAATTGACTTTTGCTAAACATGACATGTTCTATAGAAATGTTCAATTGCAAAAGTGAATAGATTTTTTCTATAGAAAAAGTTTGCTGAATTGACTTTTTCTATAGAAAAAGTTTGCAGAATTCAATTTTTCTACAAAAAAAAGTTTGCTGAATTAATTTTTTATAGAAACATTCGCTGAATTGACTTTTTCTATAGAAAAAGTTTGCTGAAATAATTTCTTCTATAGAAAAATATGGCCGAATTGACTTTTTCTATAGAAAAAGTTTGGTGAATTGATTTTATATAGACCAAATTAGCCGAATTAAGACTTCTTCTATAGAAAAGTTTTGCTGAATAGACTCTTTTATAGAAAAAGTTTGCTGAATTGACTTTTGCTAGAAAAATTTGCTGAATTGACTTTTTCTATAGAAAAAGATTGCTGAATACTCTATTTCTATAGAAAAAGTTTGCTGAATTGATTTTCTATACATAAAATTAGCCGAATTGAGACTTCTTCTACAGAAAAAGTTTGCTGAGTTGAATTTTCCATAGAAAAAGTTTGCTGAATTGATTTTTTCTATAGAAAAAGTTTGCTGAATTGACTTTTTCTATAGAAAAAGTTTGCTGAATTGACTTTTTCTATAGAAAAAGTTTGCTGAATTGACTTTTTCTATAGAAAAAGTTTGCTGAATTGACTTTTTCTATAGAAAAAGTTTGCTGAATTGACTTTTTCTATAGAAAAAGTTTGCTGAATTGACTTTTTCTATAGAAAAAGTTTGCTGAATTGACTTTTTCTATAGAAAAAGTTTGCTGAATTGGCTTTTTCTATAGAAAAAGTTTGCTGAATTGACTTTTTCTGTAGAAAAAGTTTGTTGAATTGACTTTTTCTATAGAAAAAGTTTGCTGAATTGACTTTTTCTATAGAAAAAGTTCGCTGTATTGATGTTGTCTATAGGAAAAGCTTGCTGAATTGACATTCGTTAGCAAAATTGCATTCTTTTGCAGAAAAAAATGACCGAATTTACTTTTTCTAAAAAAAAACTTTGCTGAACTGACTTTTTTTAAAAAAAAGTTAGCTGAATTGATTTTTTCTAAAGAAAATAGACTTTTGTTAAGAAAATATTAGCTGAATAAGGTTTTTCTACAGAAAACAGTAGTTGAATTTGAAGAAAAGTTTGTACAGTTACATTTCTTAAAGATAAAGTGCGTCGAATTGAGTTTTTCTATAGAAAAATATCGTTCAATTGACTTGTCCATAGGAAAAGTTCGCTGAAATTGTTCTCTAAAAAAAGTTCACTGAGTTTGCTGTCTCCATAGAAAAACTTCGCTGAATAGACTCTTGCCGAAGAAACAATTCGCTAAATAGATTTTTTCATACAATAAGTTTGCTGAATTGGCCTTTTCTATAACAATTTTGTTGAATTGATTTTTTTAGAAAATTTTTTGCCGAAGAAACAATTCGCTAAATAGATTTTTTCATACAATAAGTTTGCTGAATTGGCCTTTTCTATAACAATTTTGTTGAATTGATTTTTTTAGAAAAATTTGTTGAAAATACATATAAGGTACCACAAGTTCGTTCCTGAATTGAATTTTTTCTATTTTTGGTTTTTCATACCCTTCATAACGATTGGTTAATGTTTTGGTTTTGAAAAGCCGCCTTCAGTTTCTAGCTGATCCTATCAACCATAACTACCTACCTACTACTGCTGATGCAGCGCTAGTTGTCTACTAAGTTTTAAACATACCTCTAGGAAAATGACAGAGAAACAAAATCATCATCACATTCGAATCTGGTGCGTGCTCAAAGCTTTAATTAAGTTTTATTTTAATTTTGTTGGTTTTTTGTTTGGTTTGAGAGAACTTCTTCGAAAAGATGATGAAGATCTCTGTTAAAAATTACAACAAAAAAATATTTTTTTGTAAGTTGTTGTGCCCAATTTCCTTAACATCTTCCCTATTTCCTCTGCATTGCTCCCGCTCAGCACTTTGTGTCTGTATTACAACAACATCCAGCTCCACCACACATTTGTCGTTCTTGTGAAATTTATTGAATGCTTGTTAAAAGAAGAGAGCGTGTGTGTGTGATTGTCAGTCACGCCGCTACGTGATCACCCATTGAGGTGTAATAATTTTTATTTATTTCATTTTTTTTATTTCTTTAGCCTCATTCTTTGTGATCTCTTTGTTAGTACGTTACCATTCCAAAATAAAGAAAGATGACTTATATTCTGTAAATATCCGAAGTTGAACAATGCGATATTGAATTACCATACGGAAATCTATAAAAACGAAGATGAAATCTTTGAAATTCGAAGAATTTTACGAACGTTTTGATTGAAGAATTTGTTTTTTTATTAATTTTAAATGAAACGAAGCGTGATCGTCGAAGTGGAGTTGACAAAAGATAGTTGAATGGACGACTTCTATAGAAAAAAGTTGTCTGAATTGACTTTTTCAACAGAAAAAGCTAGCTGAATTGTCTTTTCTACAGAAAAAGTTGGCTGAATGTATTTTACTATAGAAGAAGTTGGCCGAATTTACTTTTTCTGTGGAAAAAGTTAGCTGAATTGACTTTTTCAACAGAAAAAGTTTGCTGAAGTGACTCTTTCTATGGAAAAAGTTAGCTGAATTGACTTTTTCTATGGAAAAATTTAGCTGAATTGACTTTTTCTATGGAAAGCGTTAGCTGAATTAACTTTTTCTATGAAAAAAGTTAGCTGAAATGACTTTTACTATGAAAAAAGTTTGCTGAATTGACTTTTTCAACAGAAAAATTAGCTGAATTGACTTTTTCTATGGAAAAAGTTAGCTGAATTGACTTTTTCTATGGAAAAATTTAGCTGAATTGACTATTACTATGGAAAGCGTTAGCTGAATTGACTTTTTCTATGAAAAAAGTTAGCTGAATTGAATTTTTCTCTGGAAAAAGTTAGCTGAATTGACTTTTTGCATAGAAAAAGTTAGCTGAATTGGTATTTTCTGTGAAAAAAGTTAGCTGAATTGATTTATTTACGGAAAAAGTTAGCTGAATTTACTTCTTCTATGGAAGAAGTTAGCTGAATTAATTTTTGTCAGAGAAAAAGTTAGCTGTTTTGACTTTTCTATCGAAAAATTTAGCTGAATTGACTTTTTCTGTGGAAAAATTTTGCTAAATTGTCTTCTTTATTGGAAAAATTTGCTGAATTGACTTTTATTTTATAGAAAAGGTTAGCTGAATTTACTTTTTCTATAGTAAAAGTTAGCTGAATTTAGCTTACCTATAGACAATAGTTAGCTGAATTGACATTTCTATAGAAAAAGTTAGCTGAATAGACTTTTTCGTATAGAAAAATTCGCTGAATAGACTTTTTATATAGAAAAAGTATGCTGTATTGGATTTTTCTATAGAAAAAGTGTGCTGAATTGAATTGTTCTATAAAAGATTTTGCTGAAATGAGTTTTTCTGTAGAGAAAGTTGGCTGAATTGAACTTTTCTGTAGAGAAAGTTAGCAGAATTGATTTTTCAATAGAAGAAGTTAGCTAAATTGACTTGTATAAAGAAAAGGTTTGCTGAATTGAGTTTCTCTAGATAAAAAGTTAGCTGAATTGACCTTTTCTAGAGAAAAAGTTGGCACAATTTACTTTTTCTATGGAAAAACTTAGCTGAATTGAATTTACCCATGGAAAAAGTTAGCTGAATTGACTTTTTCTATGGAAAAAGTTAGCTTAATTGACTTTTTCAATAGAAAAAGTTGGCTGAATTGACTTTTTTTATAAAAAAAGTAAGCTGAATTAAATTTTCTTTCGAAAAAATTGGGTTGACTTAGCTGTATTGACTTTTTCAATTCAAGATAGCTAAATTGACTTTTTCAACAGAAAAAGTTTGCTGAATTGACTTTTTCCATAGAAAAAGTTAGGTGAATTGAATTTTTTTGTGCAAAAATTAACTGAATTGACTTATTTACGGGAAAAGTTAGCTGAATTAATTTTTGTCAAAGAAAAAGTTAGCTGAATTGTCTTTTCTATGGAAAAATTTAGCTGAATTGACTTTTTCTATGGAAAAATTGAGCTGAATTGACTTTTTCTGTGGAAAAATTTAGCTAAATTGACTTTTTCATGGGAAGAATTTAGCTGAGTTGACTTTTTCTATATAAAAAGTTAGCTGAATTTACTTTTCCTATAGAAAAAGTTAGCCGAATTGGCTTTTTATATAGAAAAAGTTAGCTGAATTGACTTTTTAGTATAGAAAAAGTTCGCTAAATTGACTTTTTCTATAAAAAAGTTGCTGAATTGGATTTTCTATAGAGACAATGCGCTCAATTGAATTTTTCTATAGAAAATTTTGCTGAATTTAATTTTTCTGTAGAGAAAGTTGGCTGAATTGACTTTGTCAAAGGAAAAAGTTAGCTAAATTGACCTTGTGTAAAGAAAAGGTTAGCTGAATTGAGTTTCTCTAGAGATAAAGTTAGCTGAATTGACCTTTTCTAGAGAAGAAGTTGGCTGAATGTACTTTTTCTATAGAAAAAGTTGGCTGAATTTTTTTCTATGGAAAGTTAGGTGAATTGACTTTTCCTATGGAAAAAAGTTAGCTGAATTGACTTTTCCTATGGAAAAAGTTAACTGAATTGACTTTTCCAATAGACAAATTTAGCTGAATTGACTTTTTCTATGTAAAGTGTAAGATGAATTCACTGTTTCCATAGAAAAAGTTGGCTGATTTGACTTTTTTTATAAAAAAGGTTAGCTGAATTAAATTTTCTTTAGAAAAAATTGGCTTGGCTGAATTGACTTAGCTGTGTTGACTTTTTCAATTCAGAGATAGTTAAACTGATGTTTTCAACAGAACAAGTTTCCTGAATTGACTTTTTGTGCAAAAATTAACTGAATTGACTCATTTACGGAAAAAGTTAGCTGAATTGACTTCTTCTATGAAAAAAGTTAGCTGAATTGAATTTTCTATGGAAAAATTTAGCTGAATTGACATTTTCTATGGAAAAAATTAGCTGAAATGACTTTTTCATGGGAAGAATTTAGCTGAGTTGACTTTTTCTATAGAAAAAGTTAGCTGAATTGACATTTATATAGAAAAAGTTAGCCGAGTTGGCTTTTTATATAGAAAAAGTTAGCTGAATTGACTTTTTTGTATAGAAAAGGTTCGCTGTATTGACTTATTCCATAGAAAAGGTATGCTGAATTGGATTTTTCTGTAGAAAACGTTAGCTGTATTGACTTTTTTGTGCAAAAATTAACTGAATTGACTTATTTACGGAAAAAGTTAGCTGAATTGACTTCTTCTATGGAAAATGTTAGCTGAATTAATTTTTGTCATGTAAAAAGTTAGCTGAATTGACTTTTCTATGGAAAAATTTACCTAAATTGACTTTTTCATGGGAAGAATTTAGCTGAGTTGACTTTTTCTATAGAAAAAGTTGACTTTTTGGTATAGAAAAAGTTCGCTGAATTGACTTTTTCTATAGAAAAAGTATGTTGAATTGGATTTTCTATAGAAAAAGTGCGCAACATTGAATTTTTCTATAGAAAATGTTGCTAAATTTAATTTTTCTGTTTAGAAAGTTGGCTGAATTGACTTTGTGTAAAGAAAAGGTTAGCTGAATTGACCTTTTCTAGAGAAGAAGTTGGCTGAATTTACTTTTTCCATAGAAAAAGTTGGCAGACTTTACTTTTTCTATGGAAAAAGTTAGCTGAGTTAACTTTTACTATGGAAAAAGTTAGCTGAATTGGGTTTTTAATAGAAAAATTTAGCTGAATTGACTTTTTCTATGGAAAATGTTAGATGAATTGACTGCTCCATAGAAAAAGTTGGCTGAATTTAGTTTTCCTATGGAAAAAGTTAGCTGAATTTGTCTATGGAAAGGACAAAGTTAGCTGAATTGAATTTTTCTATAGAACAAGTAAGCTGGATTGACTTTTTCTAAAGAAAAAGTTAGCTAAATAGAGTTTTTCTACAAAAAAGTTACTCAATTGACATTTTCAATTGAAAGGGTTAGCTGAATTAAATGTTCCAATAGAAAAAGTAGACTTGGCTGAATTGACTTTTTCTCTAGAAAAAGTTGGCTGCATTTTTTCTAGCGAAAAGGTTAGCTGAATTGAGTTTTTCTTCAAAAAAAAAGTTAGCCGAATTTACTTTTCCTAAAAAAATAATTAGCTGAATTGACTTTTTCATAGAGAAAAAGTTCGCTGAATTGACTTTTTCTCTAGAAAAAGTTGGCTGCATTTTTTCTAGCGAAAAGGTTAGCTGAATTGAGTTTTTCTTCAAAAATAGTTAGCTGAATTTACTTTTCCTATAGAAATAGTTAGCTGAATTGACTTTTTCATAGAGAAAAAGTTCGCTGAATTGACTTCTTCTGTAGAAAAAGTTTGCTGAATTGAATCTTTCTATAGAAAATTTTTGTTGAATTGAACTTTTCTGTAGAGAATGTTGGCTGAATAGACTTTTTCTTTAGAAAAGGTTTGCTGAAGTGAAAAACTTTGCAGAATTTGCCTTATATTTATTTTGTCCCAAAAAATTTGCTGAAATGTTCTTTCGATACAGAAAATTAGCTCAATTCACGTTTCATCTCTCTAAGATTGACATTTATCAAATCTATGTTGTCTACAATCCAACAAAACTGCTCTCATTTAAATGTAATTGATCCCTAAAGCGTTTTTCCTCAAAACTCTGTATAAGAAAGTGAAGCTCCAGTGGCAATTCGCAAAACCAAAAAAAAACAATGCTCCAAACAAAACAACAAAACACTGAAACATATTTCCTATAAATGATACCTTTTTTCTTGTTGTTTTAGTTTTTGTTCTTGTTATTGTTACAATCATCTCAACAACAATGAAAACGACAAAGGCGACGACTCTATGTGGAAAAAATTGAGATTTTTGATTTTTCAACAACGATAATGTTACAGCTTGGTGTTTGTCTTCTTCTTTTTCGTCTGCTTGCCTGAATGTCCATTTTGATCATTGAACAGACAATAAAAAAGTTGAAACTGTATTGAAGATTTCAATTGAAATGCAAATTGTTAAGAAAGCGCTTTTGAAAACATAATCACGCTTGTTTAAATTACATTTAACTAATGTTTTTTCATTGCAGATCGGGGATTGAATAGAGGGCTGGCTCAATGTTCAAAATAAGAGAACGAACGCTTCGTTGGCTTAACAGCAGGCTTGGCAACAGCCAACAACAACTTAACGAGATCCCATTGTCAGGCAACAAGCGAATGAGCCAAACGCCTAACAAAAGGTAATTTAAGCCTTCTTCTGAAAGATGAACGCCTTTTTTATTGAAAACAACAAAAACACTGGAAAAAATCTGGGGATTTGAATAGGTTTTCACGAAAAAGGATTGTAGCTGAGATTTTTATAGAAAAACTTCACTAAATTGAGTTTTTGTAGAAAAACTTTGCTGTATTGAGTTTTTCTATAGAAAAATTTTGCTGAGTAGAGTTTTTTTATAGAAAAATTTTGCTGAGTAGAGTTTTTCTATAGAAAAGCTTTGCTGAATTGAGTTTTTCTATAGAAAAACTTTGCTAAATTGAGTTTTTCAATGGAAAAACATAGCTGTGTTGATTTTATTCTACAGAAAAACTTTGCTGAATTGAGTTTTTCTTTAGAAAAACTTTGCTGAATTGAGTTTTTCGATAGAAAAAAATTGCTGGATTGAGGTTTTTGATAGAAAAACTTTGCTGAATTGAGTTTTTCTATGGAAAAACTTTGCTGAATTGAGTTTTTCTATAGAAAAACTTTGCTGAATTGAGTTTTTCTATAGAAAAACTTTGCTGAGTAGAGTTTTTCTATAAAAAAACTTTGCTGAATTGAGTTTTTCTTTAGAAAAACTTTGCTGAATTGAGTTTTTCGATAGAAAAAAATTGCTGGATTGAGGTTTTTGATAGAAAAACTTTACTAAATTGAGTTTTTCTATGGAAAAACTTAACTGAATTGATTTAATTCTACAGAAAAACTTTGCTGAATTGATTTTTTCTTTAGAAAAACTTTGCTGAATTAAGCTTTTTTTAAAAAACTTTACTGAATTAATTTTTTCGATAGAAAAAAAATTGCTGGATTGAGGTTTTTGATAGAAAAACTTTGCTGAATTGAGTTTTTCAATAGTAAAAGATACCTGAATTGACTTTGTATATAAAAAAGCCATCTCTGAGTTACCATTTCCTAAAGAAAAATTTTGCTGAATTGCCTTTTCCTATAGAAAAATTCCCTAAACTGCCTTTTTCCATAGAAAAACGTAGCTGAATTGAGTTTTTCTATAAAAAAACTTTGCAGAGTTGTGGTTTTCCCATAAAAATCTTTGCTGAATTGAGTTATTCGATAGAAAAACTTTGCTGTATTGAGTCTGTTGATAGAAAATCTTTGCTGACTTGAGTTTTTCGGCTGAATTTAGTTTGCCGATAGAAAAATTTTGCTGAATTGAGTTTTCCTATAGAAAAACTTTATGGAACTAAATTTTCCTACAAAAATCTTTGCGAATGGAGTTTTTCTATAGAAAAACGTTGCTGAATTGAGTTTTCCCATAGGAAAAGTTTGTAAAGTAGAGTTTGTCCATAGAAAAACTTTGCTGAATTGTGTTTTTCGATAGAAAAAATTTGCTGAATTCAGTTTTTCAATAGAAAAGCTTCCCTGAATTGGGGTTTCCTATAGAAAAAATTCCATGTAGTGAGGATTTCTGTGAAAAAACTTTGCTGAATTGAGTTTTTCTATGAAAATTTTTTGCTGAATTGAGAGTTTCGATGAAAAAACTTTGCTCGATTGAGTTTTTCGATAGAAAAACATTGCTGAATTAACTTTTTCTACAAAAAGTTAGCTGAATTGGGTTTTTCTATAGAATGAGTTGTTGTTAGATAAACTTTGCTAAATTGAGTTTTTCTATAGAAAAATTTCGCTGAATTGATTTTTTATAGATGAAAATTCACTGAATTGAGTTTTTCTATAGAAAACTTTGCTGAATTGAATTTTTGAACAGAATTACTTCGCAACATTTGGGGTTTTCCATAAGAAAAGTTCGCTATATGACCTTTCTATATAAAAAATTGACTTTTTCTATAGAAAAAATTGACTTTTTCTATAGAAAAATGATCCCTGATTTGACTTTCGCTGAAGTGACATTTCTATAGAAAAAGTTCGCTGAATTGACTTTTTCTATAGAAAAAGTTCGCTGAATTGACTTTTTCTATAGAAAAAGTTCGCTGAATTGACTTTTTCTATAGAAAAAGTTCGCTGAATTGATTTTTTTATAGATGAAAATTCGCTGAATAAAGTTTTTCTTTAGAAAAAGTTCGCTGAATTGACTTTCTATTGAAAAAGTTCGCTGAATTGACTTTTTCTATAGAAAAGGTTCGCTGAATTGGCTTTTTCCATATAAAATTTTCGATATATTTATTTTTTCTATAGAAAGTGTTCGCTGAATTGCATTTGCTCTGTATAAAAAGTTCGCTTAATTGACTCTTTCTATAGAAAAAGTTTGCTGAGTTAACTTTTTCTAAAGAAAAAGTTCGCTGAATTGTCTTTTTCTATAGAAAAAGTTCGCTGAAATGAATTTTTCCATATAAATTTTTCGATACATTGATTTTTTCTAGAGAAAGAGTTCGCTGAATTGCATTTGCTCTGTATAAAAAGTTCGCTGAATTGACTTTTTTATACAAAAAGTTCCCTGAATTGACTTTTTCTATAGAAAAAGTTCGCTAAATTGACTTTTTATATAGAAAAAGTTCGCTGAATTGATTTTTCTATAGAAAAAGTTCGCTGAATTGACTTTTTCTATAGAAAAAGTTAGCTGAATTGACTATTTTATAGAAATTTATAGAAATAGTTGGCTGAATTGACTTTTTCTATAGAAAAAGTTGGCTGAATTGACTTTTTCTATAGAAAAAGTTGGCTGAGGTGACTTTTTCGATAGAAAAAATTCTCTGAATTGACTTTTTCTATAGAAAAAGTTCGCTGAATTAACTTTTTCGATAGAAAAAATTCGCTGAATTAACTTTTTCGATAGAAAAAATTCGCTGAATTGACTTTTTCTATAGAAAAAGTTTGCTGAATTGACTTTTTCTATAGCAAAAGTTCGCTGAATTGATTTTATCTATAGAAAAAGTTAGATGAATTGACTTTTTATATAGAAAAAGTTCGCTGAATTGACTTTATCTATAGAAAAAGTTCCCTAAATTGACTTTTTCTATAGAAGAAGTTCCCTAAATTGACTTTTTCTATAGAAAAGGTTTAATGAATTGAATTTTTCTATAGAAATGTTCGCTGAATTGAATTTTATAGAAAAAAAATCGCTGAATTGACGTTTTTAGAGAAAAAGTTCGCTGAATTGACTTTTTCTATAGAAAAAGTTCGCTGAATTGACTTTTTCTATAGAAAAAGTTCGCTGAATTTAGTTTTTCTATAGAACAAGTTCGCTGAATTGACTTTTTCTATTGAAAAAGTTCGCTGAATTGACTATTTCTATGGAATAAGTTCGCTGACTTGACTTTTTCTATAGAAAAAGTTCGCGGAATTGACTATTTTATAGAAAAAGTTCGCTGAATTAACTTTTTTATAGAAAAAGTTCGCTGAATTGACTTTTTCTATAGAAAAAGTTCGCCGAATTGACTTTTTCTATAGAAAAAGTTCGCCGAATTGACTTTTTCTATAGAAAAAGTTCGCCGAATTGACTTTTTCTATAGAAAAAGTTCGCTGAATTGATTGTTTCTACAAAAAAAAAAAATCGTTGAATTGACTTTTTCTATAGAAAAAGTTCGCTGAATTGACTTTTTCTATAGAAAAAGTTCGCTGAATTGACTTTTTCTATAGAAAAAGTTCGCTGAATTGACTTTTTCTACAGAAAAAGTTTGGTGAATTGACTTTTTCTATAGAAAAAGTTCGCTGAATTGACTTTTTCTATAAAAAAAATTCACTGAATTGACTTTTTCTATAGAAAAACTTCGCTGAATTGAATTTTTCTATAGAAAAACTTCGCTGAATTGACTTTTTCTATAGAAAAACTTCGCTGAATTGACTTTTTCTATAGAATGGATACTAATTTTTGCCACAGAAACATTTTGTTCTCTAGGAATAACATTCTTATAATTATCTTCAGTGTATTCTCAACACCTCATTGTGCCCTAAACGTATAAATAATAGCGAACTAAAAAAAATAAAACACAAATAAAAGTAATAATAATAAGATACTCGCCATCAACTACTGCTGTTCGAAAAAAATCTGATGATGAAGGTAACAATCCATAAAAAGCTAAGTCGTCTATGGAAGGACAGACGTCAGATAGACAGATACAGAAACCAAACTATATCAGTTATTTTTTGTATTTAGTATTATCTGAAAAACAAAAAAAAAAAAAAAGTACGTCTGTGTGTTATTCAAGAGGAGATTGTGGTGTTCAAATGTTAAAACAATATCCAAATGATATCCAATGACTTCAACCTCATTTGTTGTTTTTCTAAAAACAATTTGTTGTACGCCTGGCCGGGCTAGGCATTGCTCTCCTTCTCCCTGACCACCTTCCCTTCCCTCTTCATGATAAATAAGTAATTTTTATATGGCATCTAATTGTTTGTGCTTGAAATCCATATAAATTCAGTGATTTTTTTACGTTTTGTCATTTCAACACATCTCTAATCATTGTCGTATCACATGTCTTTTGAAATCTGGCAACAGCAACAAAAACAATAATAACATCAAGTTTAGATGTTTAGTTTAGAAAAAAAGCGATGGATATATGAGTAAATTTATCGCTCCACACATCAGTTGTTCTTTATAGGCATGGGTTTGAATGTGTACCTATGAGTGTGTGTGTGCGTTCAACTGTGTTTGTCTTATAGAATTTATTTTCATTCAGAAGCCTTGTCATTTGAATAACGGAGACGTAATTAGAACGCAAATATGACCATTTAAAGATTATTGCAATATTCTTTTGTTTTTTTATTAAGAAATATCAAAATACCAAATTGGATGGGGTATTCAAAAGGTAGCTATAAAGGTGTTTAGAACAATAGAAGAAATGACCGTAAAAGGCAAAGGAGGACGTAATATGAAAAAAAGTTCATTATGTGCCTTCGAAGGAATATAAGGTTGTACAGGTAGGTCATTTCAAAACATATACGATCGATTCGGGCCGATTGAGAATAGCTGATAAAAGTGTGTACTTATAGCAGAGCAAATAATATATCTCCCTTCTATTGCCCTCTCCATAGTTCCCTCTATAAAAAATCAGCCTAAAGTCAACGCTCTTCTACACGTTTTGCCTTCTAATTATTTTCTTCTTTATAAATGAGATAAAATGCCTATCAAATGGCATCATTTGATATGTATGACATATAACGAACGAAATCTGCTGTCTGTCACTGTTAATAAAATATGGTGGGACAATTTATTTATTTTAAGATAAGCGAAAATGAAATGAGATAAAAATGTTGAAAATAGTTTTTGGAAGATGTCATTGCATCAGCATAACTATAGGTAAATATCATAATGTACAGACATATGTTGTTATCATATAACATGATTTTACCCGAGATGACAATGATGATGCGCCATGAAATTCTAGGGAATCGTGGGTTATGTAAATTATAGCTAATGCATGAAATTAATACTTCGTTGGAAGAAAATATTAGTTTTCAATAAGAACAAAATTTTGTGGGAAGAAATAATTCTACAATTGGATACATTAACAATAACGTGGATTTTTTAAAGAATTTGTTGGAGGACATTTTCCACAATAAACGTGGATTTTTTAAAGAAATTTTCTAGAGGACATTTTCTGCAATAAACATGGATTTTTTAAAGAAATTTTCTAGAGGACATTCAATAAACGTGGATTTTTTAAAGAAATTTTCTAGAGGACAATTTCTGCAATAAACGTGGATTTTTTAAAGAAATTTTCTAAAACACATTTACAACAATATACGTGGATTTTTTAAAGAAATTTTCTAGAGGACATTCACAGCAATAAACGTGGATTTTTTAAAGAAATGTTCTAGACGACATTCACAGCAATATGCGTGGATTTTTTAAAGAAATTTTCTAGGGGACATTCACAGCAATAAACGTGGATTTTTTAAAGAAATTTTCTAGGGGACATTCACAGTAATAAACGTGGATTTTTTAAAGAAATTTTCTAGAGGACATTCACAGCAATAAACGTGGATTTTTTAAAGAAATTTTCTAGAGGACATTCACAGCAATAAACGTGGATTTTTTAAAGAAATTTTCTAGAGGACATTCACAGCAATAAACGTGGATTTTTTAAAGAAATTTTCTAGAGGACATTCACAGCAATAAACGTGGATTTTTTAAAGAAATTTTATAAAATACTTTTACTGCAATAAACGTAGATTTTTGAATAAATTTTCTAGAGGACATTCACAGCAATAAACGTGGATTTGTTAAAGAAATTTTCTAAAACACATTTACAGCAATAAACGTGGATTTTTTAAAGAAATTTTCTAAAACACATTTACAGCAATAAACGTGGATTTTTTAAAGAAATTTTCTAAAACACATTTACAGCAATAAACGTGGATTTTTTAAAGAAATTTTCTAAAACACATTTACAGCAATAAACGTGGATTTTTTAAAGAAATTTTCTAAAACACATTTACAGCAATAAACGTGGATTTTTTAAAGAAATTTTCTGAAACACATTTACAGCAATAAACGTGGATTTTTTAAAGAAATTTTCTGAAACACATTTACAGCAATAAACGTGGATTTTTTAAAGAAATTTTCTAAAACACATTTACAGCAATAAACGTGGATTTTTTAAAGAAATTTTCTAAAACACATTTACAGCAATAAACGTGGATTTTTTAAAGAAATTTTCTAAAACACATTTACAGCAATAAACGTGGATTTTTTAAAGAAATTTTCTAAAACACATTTACAGCAATAAACGTGGATTTTTTAAAGAAATTTTCTAAAACACATTTACAGCAATAAATGTGGATTTTTTAAAGAAGTTTTCTAAAACACATTTACAGCAATAAACGTGGATTTTTTAAAGAAATTTTCTAAAACACATTTACAGCAATAAATGTGGATTTTTTAAAGAAATTTTCTAAAACACATTTACAGCAATAAACGTGGATTTTTTAAAGAAATTTTCTAAAACACATTTACAGCAATAAACGTGGATTTTTTAAAGAAATTTTCTAGAGGACATTTTCTGCATCAAACGTGGATTTTTTAAGAAATTTTCTAGAGGACATTTTCTGCAATAAACGTGGATTTTTTAAAGAAATTTTCTAGAGGACATTCACAGCAATAAACGTGGATTTTTTAAAGAAATTTTCTAGAGGACATTCACAGCAATAAACGTGGATTTTTTAAAGAAATTTTCTAGAGGACATTTACAGCAATAAACGTGGATTTTTTAAAGAAATTTTCTAGAGGACATTCACAGCAATAAACGTGGATTTTTTAAAGAAATTTTCTAAAACACATTTACAGCAATAAACGTGGATTTTTTTAAAGAAATTTTCTAAAACACATTTACAGCAATAAACGTGGATTTTTTTAAAGAAATTTTCTAAAACACATTTACAGCAATAAACGTGGATTTTTTTAAAGAAATTTTCTAAAACACATTTACAGCAATAAACGTGGATTTTTTTAAAGAAATTTTCTAAAACACATTTACAGCAATAAACGTGGATTTTTTAAAGAAATTTTCTAAAACACATTTACAGCAATAAACGTGGATTTTTTAAAGAAATTTTCTAAAACACATTTACAGCAATAAACGTGGATTTTTTAAAGACATTTTCTAAAACACATTTACAGCAATAAACGTGGATTTTTTAAAGACATTTTCTAAAACACATTTACAGCAATAAACGTGGATTTTTTAAAGAAATTTTCTAAAATACATTTACAGCAATAAACGTGGATTTTTTAAAGAAATTTTCTAAAATACATTTACAGCAATAAACGTGGATTTTTTAAAGACATTTTCTAAAACACATTTACAGCAATAAACGTGGATTTTTTAAAGACATTTTCTAAAACACATTTACAGCAATAAACGTGGATTTTTTAAAGAAATTTTCTAAAACACATTTACAGCAATAAACGTGGATTTTTTAAAGAAATTTTCTAAAACACATTTACAGCAATAAACGTGGATTTTTTAAAGAAATTTTCTAAAACACATTTACAGCAATAAACGTGGATTTTTTAAAGAAATTTTCTAAAACACATTTACAGCAATAAACGTGGATTTTTTAAAGAAATTTTCTAAAACACATTTACAGCAATAAACGTGGATTTTTTAAAGAAATTTTCTAAAACACATTCACAGCAATAAACGTGGATTTTTTAAAGAAATTTTCTAAAACACATTTACAGCAATAAACGTGGATTTTTTAAAGAAATTTTCTTAAACACATTTACAGCAATAAACGTGGATTTTTTAAAGAAATTTTCTAAAACACATTTACAGCAATTTTTTAAAGAAATTTTCTAAAACACATTTACAGCAATAAACGTGGATTTTTTAAAGAAATTTTCTAAAACACATTTACAGCAATAAACGTGGATTTTTTAAAGAAATTTTCTAAAAGACATTTACGGCAATAAACCTGGATTTTTTAAAGAAATTTTCTAAAACACATTTACAGCAATAAACGTGGATTTTTTAAAGAAATTTTCTAAAAGACATTTACAGAAATAAACGTGGATTTTTTAAGAAATTTTCTAGAGGACATTCACAGCAATAAACGTGGAGTTTTTAAAGAAATGTTCTAAAACACATTTACAGCAATAAACGTGGATTTTTTAAAGAAATTTTCCAAAAGACATTTACAGCAATAAACGTGGATTTTTTAAAGAAATTTTCTAAAACACATTTACAGCAATAAACGTGGATTTTTTAAAGAAATTTTCTAAAACACATTTACAGCAATAAACGTGGATTTTTTAAAGAAAATTTTTAGAGGACATTCACAGCAATAAACGTGGATTTTTTAAAGAAATTTTCTAGAGGACATTCACAGCAATAAACGTGGATTTTTTAAAGAAATTTTCTAGAGGACATTCACAGTAATAAACGTGGATTTTTTAAAGAAATTTTCTAGGGGACATTCACAGCAATAAACGTGGATTTTTTAAAGAAATTTTCTAGAGGACATTCACAGCAATAAACGTGGATTTTTTAAAGAAATTTTCTAGAGGACATTCACAGCAATAAACGTGGATTTTTTAAAGAAATTTTCTAGAGGACATTCACAGCAATAAACGTGGATTTTTTAAAGAAATTTTCTAGAGGACATTCACAGCAATAAACGTGGATTTTTTAAAGAAATTTTCTAGAGGACATTCACAGCAATAAACGTGGATTTTTTAAAGAAATTTTCTAGAGGATATTTATTTATTAAAGCATTTTCTTCAAATGTGGGTTTTTTAAATAGTACTTTTAATAGACGTACATACAGTCCTAAATCCACTAAAACTTGTCTTAAAAGGATTTCATCCAGAAATACTTGAGTAGCTTTAATACTGGAAGCAAGCCAAATTCATCAAAATTGTGGCTCTAATCTAAATGCATTGATGGACACATATTCCGTCATAGACCCACCATATGCAACACCTAACCTCAACATGATTTATGATGTGTTAACACGATGTGTGAGAAAAAAGTCTAATAGTCCACTTCCGTCTTTCACTTGCCAAAGTGTATGGAACTCCTGGCAAAAACAAAGAGACAAGTGCCTAAATCGTTTCAAGGGGATTTACACACGTTCTTCCTAGGATGTGTATGTTTAATACTCCAAACACATACACAGGAGATAATACAAAGGCATCTTCTCTTCTATTGAAGATGAGATACCTTTACATCATAATGGTGGGAAATTTCATAGCAATGAACTCTGCAGTTGCCTTTATTTCTGGTCTTGATATCTTTATGATCTGGTTTTTGCTGCTGTCGTTGGCATATCAAATTCGATCGAAGAATAAAAAAACCGAACCGAATAAAATACACTCAACAATTTCACACAAAACAATTGAATGAATTGGATTTTATTTCCTTCTTGGCATTCTTTACACTAGATATTATGCAAATTAATCGGAACTTTAAACACACAGACACATGTGTGTGTGTATGGTTGTGTTTCATACTCAATAAAGGTAGCTAACTATTTCCATAGGTAGGAAAAAAAGAACACAATCATGTTTGCACTGAATTGATAATTTGCATAATTCTCACATTCGGAAACTGAATGTTTTTTTTTTTCAATTCAATATCTCTTGACAATGATCGTGGTGATCAAATTGTGTGTGTGTGTATTTCTTGTGATCTACTTTAGTATTAATGTGGAATTTATGTTCGGCTAAACGTGTCCTTGAATTTAAGATCAGTTGTTAACTTTATTCGTCGCTCAACATTATTGAAAAATTGGCTGGGAATATCAATTTCAAAATTCTTCCACACAATACTGCGAGGAAATTTCTTTACATAAGAACTTGTTTGAATATCGCTAAATTTAATGCAGCAGCATGTTAAGCTACTGAGGTGCCAGGGGATTAGCTATGCTTTGATAGGTCTAGGAATTTAAGAGATTTAGAATGTGGGAAAGTTTTTAAAGTGAGGTGAATTATTATGAACATTATATCCACTTTTATTGTAGTTATGGTCTTCTAGAAAAATTCTTTAAAAAATCCACATTTATTGCTGTATATGTCCTCTAGAAAATTGTTTTAAAAATCCACCTTTATTGCTTAAAATGTCCCTTAGAAAATGTTTTTAAAAAATCCACGTTTATTGCTCTAAATGTGTCCTAGAAAATTGTTTTAAAAAATCCACGTTTATTGCTGTAAATGTCCTCTAGAAAATTGTTTTCAAAATCCACGTTTATTGCTGTAAATATCCTCTAGAAAATTGTTTTAAAAAATCCACATTTATTGCTGTAAATGTCCTCTAGAAAATTGTTTTAAAAAATCCACGTTTATTGCTGTAAATATCCTCTAGAAAATTGTTTTAAAAAATCCACGTTTATTGCTGTAAATATCCTCTAGAAAATTGTTTTAAAAAATCCACGTTTATTGCTGTAAATGTCCTCTAGAAAATTGTTTTAAAAATCCACGTTTATTGCTGTAAATGTCCTCTAGGGAATTGTTTTAAAAAAATCCACGTTTATTGCTGTAAATGTCCTCTAGAAAATTGTTTTAAAAATCCACGTTTATTTTTGTAAATGTCCTCTAAAAAAATGTTTTAAAAAATCCACGATTATTGCTGTAAATATCCTCTAGAATTTTTTTTTTAAATCCACGTTTATTGCTGTAAATATCCTCTAGAATTTTTTTTAATCCATGTTTATTGCTGTAAGTGTCCTCTAGAAAATTGTTTTAAAAAATCCACGTTTATTGCTGTAAATGTCCTCTAGAAAATAGTTTTAAAAAAATCCACGTGTATTGCTGTAAATGTCCTCTAGAAAATTGTTTAAAAAATCCACGTTTATTGCTGCTAATGTCCTCTAGAAAATTGTTTTAAAAAAATCCACGTTTATTGCTGTAAATGTCCTCTAGAAAATTGGTTTAAAAAATCCACGTTTATTGCTGTAAATGTCCTCTAGAAAATTGGTTTAAAAAATCCACGTTTATTGCTGTAAATGTCCTCTAGAAAATTGTTTTAAACAAATCCACGTTTATTGCTGTAAATGTCCTCTAGAAAATTGTTTTAAACAAATCCACGTTAATTGCTGTAAATGTCCTCTAGAAAATTGTTTTACAACATCCACGTTTATTGCTGTAAGTGACCTCTAGAAAATTTCTTTAAAAAATCCACGTTTATTGCTGTAAATGTCCTCTAGAAAATTGTTTTAAAAAATCCACGTTTATTGCTGTAAATGTCATCTAGAAAATTGTTTTAAAAAATCCACGTTTATTGCTGTAAATGTCCTCTAGAAAATTGTTTTAAAAAATCCACGTTTATTGCTGTAAATGTCCTCTAGAAAATTGTTTTTAAAAAATCCACGTTTATTGCTGTAAATGTCCTCTAGAAAATTGTTTTAAAAAATCCACGTTTATTGCTGTAAATGTCCTATAGAAAATTGTTTTAAAAAATCCACGTTTATTGCTGTAAATGTCCTCTAGAAAATTGTTTTAAAAAATCCACGTTTATTGCTGTAAATGTCCTCTAGAAAATTGGTTTAAAAAAATCCACGTTTATTGCTGTAAATGTCCTCTAGAAAATTGTTTTAAAAAATCCACGTTTATTGCTGTAAATGTCCTCTAGAAAATTGTTTTAAAAAATCCACGTATATTGCTGTAAATGTCCTCCAGAAAATTGTTTTAAAAATCCACGTTTATTGCTGTAAGTGTTCTCTAGAAAATTGTTTTAAAAATCCACATTTATTGCTGTAAATGCCCTCTAGTAAATTTCTTGAAGAGTACGTGTAAAATTTGTTTTTTTATATAATAAAAAATATGTGAGTTAAGTTGACATTAAGGGATACTTCAACAAGTCGTAGACTTTTCTCACAACCAAGTTTCCACACTTCATAAATCATCGGGGCTAATGGAATATCATAAAAAACAAGGCTGCCAGAAAAACGCAATTGTAATTTAAACGGATATTTGCCAAACTCTTCTGTGACAATTCAAGTGTAACGGGTTACACACACGCACATATTTAAAAAGAATCCTTCAAAATCCTGTCACTAAAATCATTAATAATCCTTTTATTTTTCGCATTCCGAACAAAACTGACACACATGCCATGTATAGAAAATGCCAGAGCTATTAAATTTAGATTTTTCTTTGCAACCAAACTATGGCCAAAGACATTTTTAGGCTTTTGTTCTCTCACTCTGTTACAAATCTTTCCTTATAGACATTCTTGTTTGCGTATCATTAACTATTAGCATTCAAGTGCAAATTTTACAAATATCCTTTTATATGGTTTGTGGGAGATTTGTTACACATGTCCTTTCGTGGAGGACCCACACATGTAGCCACCACATCATTATGTTTGTGTTACAAATAATTTGCGTTTTTCTTTTTTTTTTTTTGAATTTGACATTTCTTTACAAATCATTTATTTTCCTTAGTTCGGTTTTTTAAGACCAACTCTTTGTGAGCTCTCTCAAACGCACACACACACACTCAATTTCCAACAACCAATCTGAGACATGTTTGAATTACAGATTATGTCAAATTCATGTGACATCCTTGTTTCCGTTATTTATTTTTTTTTTTTCAAAAGGCTAGGATGTGTTGTGGATGTTTGAAAAAAAAAAGGTAAATGATGCAAATAAACAAATGTCATATTTCTTTTTGTGTTCTCTTCATCTCCATCATCTGATTACTTTACCCTTTTTTCCATCTATAACAGCATTTGGCAGCAGTTTCAACCTCAAAAATGTCATTAGGCTTCATTATTTCAAACACACACATGCTCACATATCTAAAGACACATTTAATACTCTTATGTATTATTTGATTACTTTGCAAGCCCAAACTATAATTTTATAGAATTTTTTACGTTTCGTTTTCTTCCACTTCCGTTTGATTTAAATCCTTTTTTTGTGGATAGAAATATCATTATTTCTTCGTTTTTTTCTTCTTCTTCTTCTGTTCTCATACAACAACTTTATTTGAATTTTCATTTTCTTTGGGAGTTTTTGTTTGTGAAGAATACGGAAATAGTTTCCTGTCTTATGATTCGGAATTAATGCATATTAATGATGTGAGTTTTTTCTCTCTCTCTTCCGCAATAGGAGTGGCTTCTTAAGTTTCTTAACCAAAGGTAGAGGAAGTTTTAATTCTTGAGAGTTTTAAATTGAAAACTGATTTAACGGAAGGAAATTACAAATGGAATTTAATATTTTGGAGGGTTAATATTTTTTAAGCAAATAGTCATGGACACACCCACAAATTGTATTGAATAATCTCCAACAAATATTTTCACTTTCAAAATATTCTCTGAATTTATACCAAATCGTATAAAATCGAAATTTAGAGATCTAGGGCGGACCTGATTGAGACAGAATGATGTCAAGTGTGTGTTATTGGCTGGAAAGCTAAACTGATACAGCGTATCGCGTGTTCTCAAGCCACATGCAGGCCATGTGCTGGGTATCGTGCGGTCCATTCGGGTGCAATATCTTGTTGTGCTGATGTAGTGGTAAAATCGTTGCTTCCTGGTGAACATGAACATTCTGGCAGATTTGAATATTCTTCCATTGCGTAGCGTTAACATTTGCATACCGCACTGGCGACGTACAGTGGTTCAGAAAAGTTTTTTCCTGGTCAAAACTCTGTAACTGTACACTTTCAGCTTTCCGTCACATTAAAAGCCATCAAATTCGGTCTAGCGGTTGCAGAGGAATTCAAGGTCAAAGTTAAAAATTTGATTTTTTTCATATTTTGCATCCAAATATGAGTGTTTTTTAGTTTTTCATTTGTTCCCAGGAAAAATTTGGATCCGATAGTCATTACGTAACCGTTTACAAAGTAATGTAAACAAGCTTCTTTTTTCATTACAAGAAATCTGAAAAGTAATGGGTTACTTCTTAAAAAATTTACAAGGTGAACCTACTTACTTTACTTCACACTAAGTAATGATGACGGTGGTACAGTGTGTGTGTCCGACTATAAATCCTAGGATTGTGTGTTCAGCGCTCACCGTCGGCACGCGAGTTTTTGGCAAAAACAAAAACTTTTTGTTAATTAAAAAATAACAGTTCGTGGTGCACATGTGTACTGCAAATTTAAGTTCATAAGCAACCCTTAATATTCGTGTGCGTGGCACAGTGTGTAGTGTGTTTGGCTTGAAATCAGAGGGTTCGTGTATTCATCTAGGGCAGGGAGCGAAATAAAATAAAGTAAAATAAAAGTAGGATGTGTGATAAAATTAAAAACAAATTCTCTACATCAACCGTCTAAAAATAGAATTTTTTCACCATACTTTTCAACTTCTATTGGCCACTGAATAACTAGTTATTCTAGTGGTCATAAAATAACTAAAAACTGAGTGCGACATGCCCTTGTAAAAATAATGGGGAAGAAAGGGGATTTGAGAGTAGTTACGGCTGCCAAAAATCCCTTACGAAACCCATGATTTGGGAGGACTTTTTTTTGCTGGGTTCTAACTATTTAAAAAAGGTCGAACCCCAATAAACAAACCACAAATATAAAAAGAAATAAAAAACAATGGACTTTTTTTTAAAAAAAAATATTTTCAAAAATTTTTCCTAGGTCAAATTGGAAATAAAAAAAAAACAGAAATAAAAAACAATGGAATTTTTTTTTAAATATTTTCAAATATTTTTTTCCAAAAAATTTAAATTTTTTCCTAGGTCAAAAACTCATATATTAAAACAATTTCCATTTGTGCGTGGCACAGTGTGTAGTGTGTTTGGCTAGAAATCAGAGGGTTCGTGTGTTCAACTCGGGCAGGGAGCGAACTAAAATAAAGTAAAATAAAAGTAAGAAGTGTGTTCTCCACATCAACTGTTCTAAAAATAGAATTTTTCTCACCTTACTTTTCAACTTCTATTGGCCACATATGATATGAGTGTTTTTGAGTTTTTTATATGTTGTAACTATTTAAAAAAGTTCAAACCCCAATAAACTAACAACAAAAATATATAAAAAAAATTTTTGGATTTTTTTTAATATGTATTTCCAAAAAATTCAAAAATTTTTTCCAAAATTGAAAAAAATACTCCTTGGGTTTTCTTATAACTCTTATAAAAAATCATATATTAAAAAAATTTCCATTTGTGTGAAAAAAACTATAATTTATATGGGAAACGGTATGGAAAAACCAGTAAGGATAGGATCAAAGTCGGGCGGGGCCGACTACATGATACCCTACACCACTATGAATATGTAAGATATATATGGGAGCTATATCCAAATCGTATATATAATTTGGCACATTTATTTCTACCGAATTCAGTCACACATTCCAAATTTCATCGAAATCGGACATATAAAGCGTGTTTGGTACAGAAAATACGTGAAAACGACCGAAAATATATATGGGAGCTATATCCAAATTTAAACCGATTTCGACATAATTTGGCACACTTATTTCTAGACCGAATTCAGTCACACATTCAAAATTTCGTAAAAAATCGGACGTACATTGAGTGTTTGGTGCAGCAAATACCTCAAATCGGCCGAAAATATATATGGGAGCTATATCCAAATCTGAACCGATTTTCACCAAAAGCAATAGCTTTCTTCCTATGGCTAAGAAAAATGTAGTAGTAAATTTTCAGCTGAATCGGACAATAAATGCGACCTGTACTTTGTTTACAAAAATACATGGACTGAGAGACGGACATGCATAAATCGACTCAGAAAGTGATTATATGTATATCCCCAAAATGAGCTATGGATCTATTACCTTTTGTATGTTAAATGCAAATTCACAAAGACATAATACCCCTTACCACAGTTTGGTGTAGGGTATAAACACACGTTTTTACCCATGTAATTTCCAAAAACGTAAAAAAGTGTTAAACGGACTGAACGGAACGGGTACAAGAGTATATATGGGCTGAAAGAGGACACTCTCGGGCATCATTCTATGGAAATGGAACTTTGTTTGAAGCTTTTCCCTAATAGTTCTAGTCCACTAAACTTGGAATTTCACTAAAATGTACTACCTGAGGAAAAATAAAATAGCTCACTTCGTGTAAACGCTACGGTAATTTATTAAAACGACTCTTAAAAGCAACAATCTTACCTATCTAAAAAAAATTAATGAATACAATATCTGTTATAGTTTCTAGAAATAGCTGTTTCTTTTTCCAGAAATTTGCAAAAATTACGTATTTTCCAAAATTGGGAAATATTTTTCTTTTTTAGGAGCACGCCACGCCCACATCTTCCAATATTTTGATCTAATTTTTTGCTTTCTTTATTTTCAGTATGTTTACAGTCAAATCCCATATAGAAATTAACAATCGTTGACGACAAAAAATGGGGTTTTTTGGCCAGGAAAATCGATTTCTGAACCACTGTGCGGCGAATAGCTTATCACAGACTGGCCGTTTGTAAGATGTCAACAAGGTTACCTTGTCAACACGTCAAAAGTTGGCGACCAGCGACTTCTGCTGCGATGCATGGGGGTGGTCTTCGAGTACGGAATTCACCCTATACCTTTGAACTGCCGGTGCATCTGCCTTAGTTGGAATGCTATCCAAGACTGCCTTATATTCTCGATGATTTAGATGTTAATTTTTGTACCTTTGGACCTCTCTCTATAGATCATGATGAATTCTACAAACGCGCTTGTGTGGGAATGAAATGTCTATTTACATTATATACCAGGAAAATATCAGTATCAATTTTGCTAAAAAAAGAAACATGACAATATTTCCCAATTTTTTTGATGAAATTTTTTTTCTTCTTTTTTCGATATGGCCTAGCCAACGCAATCGTTGCATCTCCATACGTTTAACTATATTCATGTCTTTGTATAGCTTATATAGCTCGTGGTTCATACGACGTCGATATTCACCGTCAACGCTAATCGGGCCGTAGATCTTACGAAGAAATTTCCTCTCAAACACAACAAGCACTGCCTTATCTGCTTGTGCAAGTACCCATGCTTCGGAGCCATACATTAGCACGGGCAGTATCAGCGTTTCGTATAGTTTTATTTTTGTTTGACGAGATGTGGCTTTTTTAAATTGCTTATTTAAACCATAGTAGCATCTGTTGGCCAATACAATTCTTCTTCTTATTTCACAACTGATGTTGTTTGTTGTGTTTATGGCAGTGCCGAGGTAGACGAAGTCTTTAACTACCTCAAAATTATAGGTACCAACTTCCACATTTGGTCCGAGGTCTATGGACGCTTTGCGCGTCGACACCATCAATTTGGTCTTTTCGCCGTTTACCGCCAGACCCACTTTCGCAGATTCTCCTTCGACCTTCCTAAAGGTATCAGTTACTTCCTTTACTGATCGTCCTATGATGTCTATGTCATCAACATAAGCAAGTAACATGTGGCTAGTGGTGTAAATTGTGTCATTTCTTTTGACATTTGCATCTCGTATTACCTTTTCCAGCAAAATGTTGAATAGGTCACGCGAAAGGAAACGTCTTTTGGTACTAGTTTCAGTTAAAGTCGTCTTACAAAGCCGGATGAGTTTTGCGGAGATGCCAAATTCAGACATTGCACGATGGGGCCAATGACAGGTTTTCGAGGCAACAAATCACTGGGGCAAGCTAGACCTTCCAAATTTTGTACAGATGTTTATAATGGGCTTAGAAACTAATATGCCAAATTTGGTTCATATCGGTTCATAGATACATATAGCTCCCGTATATATGTTCGTCCGATTTCAAGCAATTGATGGACCAAACACGCAAATTCTGCCCAATTTTTATGCGATTTGGGAAATACCACGGAATTAGGACTACAAATAAGTTTGCCAAGTTATATTGAAATCGGTTCAGATTTTGATATTGCTCCCATATATATTTTCGCCCGATTTTAGGAATTTGGTGCACCAATCCCGCTATGTATGTCCAATCTTGATGAAATTTAAAATGTGTGACGGATTTTGGTATTGGAACATTTTTGGCAAATCATATTGAAATCGGTTCAGAATTGGATATAGCTCTCATATATATGTTCGCCCGATTTCAGGCAAATGACTGACCAAGCATGCAAATTCCATAAAATTACAATAAAATTTGGAAAATGTAACGGAATTCGGACTACAAATAAGTTTTTCAAGTTATATTGAAATCGTTTCAGATATAGAAACAGCTCCCCTATATACATATGTTCAAGTTTCATGGTTTTGTCTGTGGTTTGTTATAAGTTAATAAAACAAGGTTCTAAATTTAGTAAAAATCGGCTAAGATTCCGCCACAAAAGCCAAAGTTTGTCTGTGATATCTTGGAAATTATATATTATTATATACATCTACTAAATTTTTCCGAAATCCAATTTATAACATTAATGGGTTTCCGATTATTCTCCAACCAAAACATAAAAATGTCCATATTTTTAACAATTACGACATCTGAAATCAGATTTTTATTTAAAGGCGCAGATAGGCGCAGCTAATTTTTTCACAAAATGATAGTACACATTAATACCTTTCACCACATATATATAATATCCTAGATCTACCTAGATCTCAAAAGTTATACACCAGAGAACACATGGATAACAAAGCAAAAAACTCCAAAAAAGACATAACATCTTAACTCAAAAATACATTTACCACACATAACATTTTTATTATTTGTTAACACTATCTTATTTTACATACCCATTGAAGAGCTTTCCATGTTTAAAAAATATAAAAATGTTGAAATGTTCTTTTTGGCGCCTAAAATGCTTTCACTACTTATTTATAATGAATGTCGGCAAATGATGCATAAGAAAATATGTCACCATTGCCAGATCAGTATGTCGCTATGTGATGCTACCAGATTGATTTATTTTTTTTGTTTTTAGTGATTCAGAGTGTTGGCAATCGAAATCCGTTATTATTTTATTCAAATTGTTCACTTCAAAAATTGACTTTTTGCCTCGAAAACCTGCTATTGGCCCCATCGTGCATTGCATGGAATACCTTTGATCGGAGGAGACTGTCGAAAGCTGCTTTATAATCGATAAAAAGGTGGTAGGTGTCGATCTGCATCTCTTGGGTCTTCTCCAGGATTTGCCGCAGGGTAAATATCTGGTCAATGGTGGACTTGCCAGGTCTAAAGCCGCATTGGTATGGTCCAATTATTTCGTTGACCATGGGCTTTAGTCGTTCGCAAAATATCCCTGACCCTACTTTGTAGGCGATAGGGAGAAGACTTAGGCCCCTATAGTTGGAGCATAAATTCTTATCTCCTTTCTTATGGACGGGACACAGGATGCTTAGGTTCCAATCGTCGAGTACGCGTTCTTCCTGCCAGATGGAACTAACTAGCTGATGCATACACCTTATCAGCGTGTCGCCTCCGGTTTTAAACAGTTCGGCTGGTAGGCCATAGGCTCCTGCTGCCTTATTATGCTTCAGCCGGTTTATTGCTGTCTTTACCTCATCTTCGGCGGGATTGGATCTGTGGTATCATCGTCTTCGCTACTATTGGATACCAGCAGATTGGAGAAATGTTCCTTCCATAACCTGAGCACACTATCTGTATCAGTTACCAGATTACCTTGCTGGTCTCTACAGGAGGATGTGCCAGTTCTAAAGCCATCAGTTTGATACTTCACTCTTTGGTAGAATTTTCGGTCATCATTCTGTCTCCTGTACATCTCGATTTGTTCACACGCCCGCTTTTCCATCTCCCTCTTTTTCCTGCGGAAAAGGCGTTTCTCCTCTCTTCTTTTCTCCCGATACCTCTCTCGTGCGCTACGCGTTGCTACTGATTGTAAAGAAGCCCTATAGGCCGAATTTTTCTCTTCGGTAGCAGCACGAGACTCCTGGTCATACCATGGATTCCTTGGTGGAGGTCTCTGGTATCCAAGTACTGATTTTGCAGCTGTTTGCATGCAGTGGGCAATGTTTTGCCATTGTCCTGATATGTTATCGGGACGAGGAGTGCTTTGATTAAGCAGTTGGGCCAGTTGAGTGGAATATGCTGTGGCTATCTGTTGTGATTGCACCTTACCGATGTCCAACTTCCGTGTTGTGTCTGTTCGCACTGTGTTTGTTACGTTTAATCTGGTACGTACCTTTGCTGCAACAAGGTAGTGGTCCGAGTCTATGTTTGCACCTCGGAACGATCGTATATCCAACACGCTTGATGCATGTCTTCCATCTATCACAACGTGATCAATTTTATTTCTTGTTCTTTGATCTGGCGACAGCCAGGTGCCCTTATGAATATCGAGATGCTTAAATCTGGTACTGCTAACTACCATGTTCCTTGCAGCTGCAAAGTCTATCAGCCTCATACCATTGTCAGATGTTTCACTGTGGAGACTGAATTTCCCGACTGTTGGGCCAAAGATAATCTCCTTTCCAATTTTGGCATTAAAATCGCCTAGTATAATTTTATTGTCATGGGCAGGGCAACGGTCATAAGTTTTTTCTAAGAGCTCGTAAAATATATCTTTGGTCTGTTCGTCCATGTCTTTAGTGGGAGCATGCGCGCAAATAAAGCTGATGTTGAAGAATTTTGCTTTTAATCGAATTGCAGTGAGTCTTTCATTCACTAGGGTGAAGCTGGAGACCAGATGTTTTAACCTCCGACCAACTACAAATCAGCAACCAAACTCATGCTTTGTGCCATGGCAGCTATAATACAGTGCGTCACCTTTAGGTGTTGTTGTGACGCTTTTCCCATTCCATCTTATTTCCTGTATGGCAGTAATGTCGGCCTTGTACTTTTCAAGTACATCTGACAATGCGTAAACTGCACCTTCTCTATAAAGACTGCGAACATTCCAGGTGCAGATTCGCAGATCATGGTCCTTAAAACGTTTGCGGGGGTCGTCAACTTTTGAGTGATTTGTTTTTCTTTTCTTTCGTTTTTTCATAGTAGGCTGTTTTTCTAAGGGATGGTTACTTACCCGACGCCCAAACCCAAGTTTTTAACGTTCATATGGGTGAACGCGCGGCACATGTTAGCTCACTACCTTTAACGGGTGTTAAAGGCAGTACCCCAGGTGACACCACGGGGAGGTCAGTGTCCACTTGAGATGAAAGAGGGACCAAGATAAATCCTGGGCTTTACCATGTTAAAGCCGGTCAGGACCGTTTCTTGGTATCTTCCATCCCCTACGTTTTAGATTGATTACAATAATTGGGGCTTGGTTGAAATTTCACAAATATTTTTCGCAATGAGGGTGGCAATACCTTTCTCTTCGAATACGATGATCTTTAACTTTAAACTTCTTGCTTTTCCTCGTTCATTCTCCCTCTCCTTTTCTCTCTCTCCCACTAATGGTGATCATATTTCACAAAACAAAAACTGTAATAGACAACTGACACATGTTTGTCTAAACCCCATTAAAAATGCTAAAAACTTTACTAAACGATAACGCTAATTAGCCAAACCAGAAACGAGGAAAAAAATGGGCACACAACATAAAACTCCAAATACGAAGCAACTAACATGGTTTACCAAAAAGGAAAACAATAACGAATGGGAGATCGACTTCCATTCAAGCAAAAGTTCAGTTTTGTGTTGAGTCATTATCAGGAACCGACCGGGAGAGGGAAGACGATCACATCACAAACACACAAACTGAAAAAATAGTCATTCGTCCATAACAGAAATGACTTGGAAAATGAATAAAGATGACGTTATAAAGTCATAGATAACTACCCAAAAACAAAAAAAAAATACTTCTTCTTTTTCAGCTAAGCCAGAGGTTTAAGTCAAAGCCATCAAAGCAACAGCAGTAGTTGGTTGATCTATTTCATTTGAACGTGTAATTCATTCATAACTAACAAACTTTGAAAAGAGATCATCATTTTTTACGCATTTGCCATGTTGTTGTTGTTGCTGGTTGGCAGAAACCCAAAAAAAGCAAAAACATATTAAACCATGACTTTTCAGGCAAAACTCGTTGATCCATGACAAACAGCAAAGAGCTGATCTTTATAACTTGGCTGACATGTGAGAAGCAAAAGCAGTAGGAAAACTGTGACTAAAAGAAAATTAAAGGTTTTCTAGTATTACACCCCTCCTCCTGCCTTTAACCTTTAAGGGAGGGGGATCTTTAACGCCATTTTGTTTTAAACCTGTCTTAGCTAAAGTTGAGTGATCTCTTTGGCTATGAGAGTGTGTGTGTGTCTATGAGTATTAGTATTCGAGCGACTTTCTAATGTTAATAATTTTTTTATTAGACTTTAATTATGGTTGGCACTTTGCTGTTGTTGTTGGCTGCTGCTTCTGCTCTTTTTTCGGGGTTATTTGTAATTTGCATAAATTTTACATTTGACTGACACTTTATTGTTTTTTCAGTGTGCCTATGTGTGTGTGTTGTTAAGTATTACAAATGTCTATAGTCTGGTGAAATTTCTTTTGCCAAAACACCAACAACAACAACAGCAACGAGACCACCGACATACTAGAAGTTTGTTAAACTCTTTAATACAAAAATTTCATATTCATAATTCATTATTATCAACGCTACACCACCGACCGCCCGCCCGCCTAAAGTGAATTGGAGTAACACTGGGACAGGTGTATTATTTGTTTTGTGGAAAATATGCTGCCACTTCCGCCTTAGCACAGCAATGGCAATTTTTTATTCACAAAATATCTAGGCTAATTGTGGTGTATTTAGGAAAAATGCTTGATTAATTAATCGTTCTGAGAATAAAAGTGGGAAAATTGAGTGTTAGCTTCGCAAAATAGAAGTAGAAGTCAAATTGGATACAATTAATATTAGACATAAAATTTGAAGATACTAAGCCACTGTTAGGATTAGTGTTAAGTCCACAATGTTCAGATTTTTTTCCGACCTCTTTCATATCAGATTGAGCTACCTCCGGCACCTTATAAAGGTAGTGAACTATAACGGTCAAGATATCTGGGTAATAAACCACATTCGTTGAAACCATCTACAGTACAAATTATTATTATTAAAACATTTTTTTGAAAATGACTGGACCTGGATTTTGAAACATGTCAAAGCAATGAGTGCTTTAGATTTTGATTTGGAAATTTGATTATATATTTTTTGAAGAATATATTTTTTCATAGGCAGGTCAAGTTCGAAGATCGGCTATGTAGCTACATTTTCCTCCCAAATTTTCTCCAATTTGGCACTTGGAGTTTCAAAAAACTTCTGCAGCAAAAATCGTGGAGATAGGTCCACTTTTGGGTATAGACCCCATACAACGGTACCGATCGATTTAAGGTATTTTGAGACTTTTAGCTACATTTCCCACCGAATTCCTTGAAATTTGACACTTGATGTCAAAAAACTTCTCCACCATATAACGGTACCGGTGAACTTTTGCATAGGAAAGGTCATATCCGGTGAACTTTTGTATAGGAAAATTCATCTCCGCTGAACTTTTGTATAGGAAAAGTCATCTCCGGTGAAATTTTGTATAAGAAAAGTCATATCCGGTGAACTTTTGTATAGGAAAAGTCATCTCCGGTGAACTTTTGTATACGAAAAGTCATCTCCGGTGAACTTTTGTATAGGAAAAGTCATCTCCACTGAACTTTCGTGTAGGAAAAGTCATCTCCGGTGAACTTTTGTATAGGAAAAGTCATCTCCGGTGGAATTTTGTATAGGAAAAGTCATCTCCGGTGAACTTTTGTATAGGAAAAGTCATCTCCGGTGGAATTTTGTATAGGAAAAGTCATCTCCGGTGAACTTTTGTATAGGAAAAGTCATCTCCGGTGAACTTTTGTATAGGAAAAGTTATCTCCGGTGAACTTTTGTTTAGGAAAGTCATCTCCGGTGAACTTTTGTATAGGAAAAGTCATCTCCGGTGAACTTTTGTATAGGAAAAGTCATCTCTGGTGAACTTTTGTATAGGAAAAGTCATCTCTGGTGAACTTTTGTATAGGAAGCGTCATCTCCGGTGAACTTTTGTATAGGAAAAGTCATCTCCGGTGAACTTTTCTATAGGAAAAGTCATCTCCGGTGAAATTTTGTATAGGAAATGTCATCTCCGGTGAACTTTTGTATGGGAAAAGTCATCTCCGGTGAACTTTTGTATAGGAAAAGTAATCTCCGGTGAACTTTTGTATAGAAAAAGTCATCTCCGGTGAACTTATGTATAGGAAAAGTCATCTCCGGTGAACTTTTGTATAGGAAAAGTCATATCCGGTGAAATTTTGTATAGAAAAAGCCATCTCCGGTGAACTTTTGTATAGGAAAAGTCATCTCCGGTGAACTTTTGTATAGGAAAAGTCATCTCCGCTGAACTTTTGTATAGGAAAAGTCATCTCCGGTGAACTTTTGTATAGGAAAATTCATCTCCGGTGAACTTTTGTATAGGAAAAGTAATCTCCGGTGAACTTTTGTATAGGAAAAGTCATCTCCGATGAACTTTTGTATAGGAAAGGTCATCTCCGGTGAACTTTTGTATAGGAAAAGTCATCTCCGGTAAACTTTGTATAGGAAAATTCATCTCCGGTGAACTTTTGTTTATGAAAAATCATTTCCGGTGAACTCTTGTATAGGAAAAGTCATCTCCGCTGAACTTTTGTATAGGAAAAGTCATCTCCGGTGAACTTTTGTATAGGAAAAGTCATCTCCGGTGAACTTTTGTAATGGAAAAGTCATCTCCGGCGAACTTTTGTATAGGAAAAGTCATCTCCGGTGAACTTTTCTATAGGAAAAGTCATATCCGATGAACTTTTGTATAGGAAAAGTCATCTCCGGTGAACTTTTTTATAGGAAAATTCATCTCCGGTGAACTTTTGTATAGGAAAATTCATCTCCGATGAACTTTTGTATAGGAAAAATCATCTCTGGTGAACTTTTGTATAGGAAAAGTCATCTCTGGTGAACTTTTGTATAGGAAACGTCATCTCCGGTGAACTTTTGTATAGGAAAAGTTATCTCCGGTGAACTTTTGTATAGAAAAGTCATCTCCGGTGAAATTTTGTATAGGAAATGTCATCTCCGGTGAACTTTTGTATAGGAAAAGTCATCTCCGGTGAACTTTTGTATAGGAAAAAATCATTTCTGGTGAACTCTTGTATAAGAAATTCATCTCTGGTTAACTTTTGTATAGGAAAACTCATCTCCGATGAACTTTTGTATAGGAAAAGTCATCTCCGGTGAAATTTTGTATAGGAAAATTCATCTCCGGTGAACTTTTGTATAGGAAAAGTCATCTCCGGTGAACTTTTGTATAGGAAAAGTCATCCCCGGTGAACTTTTGTATAGGAAAAGTCATCTCCGGTGAACTTTTGTATAGGAAAAGTCATCTCCTGTGAACTTTTGTATAGGAAAAGTCATCTCTGGTGAACTTTTGTATAGGAAAAGTCATCTCTGGTGAACTTTTGTATAGGAAACGTCATCTCCGGTGAACTTTTGTATAGGAAAAGTCATCTCCGGTGAACTTTTGTATAGGAAAAGTCATCTCCGGTGAAATTTTGTATAGGAAAAGTCATCTCCGGTGAACTTTTGTAATGGAAAAGTCATCTCCGGTGAACTTTTGTATAGGAAAAGTCATCTCCGGTGAACTTTTGTATAGGAAAAGTCATCTCCGATGAACTTTTGTATAGGAAAATTCATCTCCGATGAACTCTTGTATAGGAAAAGTCATCTCCGGTGAACTTTTTTATAGGAAAATTCATCTCCGGTGAACTTTTGTATAGGAAAATTCATCTCCGATGAACTTTTGTATAGGAAAAATCATCTCTGGTGAACTTTTGTATAGGAAAAGTCATCTCTGGTGAACTTTTGTATAGGAAACGTCATCTCCGGTGAACTTTTGTATAGGAAAAGTCATCTCCGGTGAACTTTTCTATAGGAAAAGTAATATCCGATGAACTTTTGTATTGGAAAAGTCATCTCCGGTGAACTTTTGTATAGGAAAAGTCATCTCCGGTGAACTTTTGTATAGGAAAAGTCATCCCCGGTGAACTTTTGTATAGGAAAAGTCATCTCCGGTGAACTTTTGTATAGGAAAAGTCATCTCCGGTGAACTTTTGTATAGGAAAAGTCATCTCCGGTGAACTTTTGTATAGGAAAAGTCATCTCTGGTGAACTTTTGTATAGGAAAAGTCATCTCTGGTGAACTTTTGTATAGGAAGCGTCATCTCCGGTGAACTTTTGTATAGGAAAAGTCATCTCCGGTGAACTTTTCTATAGGAAAAGTCATCTCCGGTGAAATTTTGTATAGGAAATGTCATCTCCGGTGAACTTTTGTATGGGAAAAGTCATCTCCGGTGAACTTTTGTATAGGAAAAAATCATTTCTGGTGAACTCTTGTATAAGAAATTCATCTCTGGTTAACTTTTGTATAGGAAAACTCATCTCCGATGAACTTTTGTATAGGAAAAGTCATCTCCGGTGAAATTTTGTATAGGAAAATTCATCTCCGGTGAACTTTTGTATAGGAAAAGTAATCTCCGGTGAACTTTTGTATAGGAAAAGTCATCCCCGGTGAATTTTTCTATAGGAAAAGTCATCTCCGGTGAACTTTTGTATAGGAAAAGTCATCTCCGGTGAACTTTTGTATAGGAAAAGTCATCTCTGGTGAACTTTTATATAGGAAAAGTCATCTCCGGGGAACTTTTGTATAGGAAAAGTCATCTCCGGTGAACTTTTGTATAGGAAAAGTCATCTCCGGTGAACTTTTGTATAGGAAAAGTCATCTCCGGTGAACTTTTGTATAGGAAAAGTCATCTTCGGTGAACTTTTGTATAGGAAAATTCATCTCCGGTGAACTTTTGTTTATGAAAAATCATTTCCGGTGAACTCTTGTATAGGAAAAGTCACCTCCGGTGAACTTTTGTATAGGAAAAGTCATCTCCGGTGAACTTTTGTATAGGAAAAGTCATCTCCGGTGAACTTTTGTATAGGAAAAGTCATCTCCGGTGAACTTTTGTATAGGAAAAGTCATCTCCGATGAACTTTTGTATAGGAAAATTCATCTCCGGTGAACTTTTTTATAGGAAAATTCATCTCCGGTGAACTTTTGTATAGGAAAATTCATCTCCGATGAACTTTTGTATAGGAAAAATCATCTCTGGTGAACTTTTGTATAGGAAAAGTCATCTCTGTTGAACTTTTGTATAGGAAACGTCATCTCCGGTGAACTTTTGTATAGGAAAAGTCATCTCCGGTGAACTTTTGTATTGGAATAGTCATCCAAGGTTGAATTTTTGTATAGGAAAAGTCATCTCCGGTGAACTTTTGTATAGGAAAAGTCATCCCCGGTGAACTTTTGTATAGGAAAAGTCATCTCCGGTGAACTTTTGTATAGGAAAAGTCATCTCCGGTGAACTTTTGTATAGGAAAAGTCATCTCTGGTGAACTTTTGTATAGGAAAAGTCATCTCCGGTGAACTTTTGTATAGGAAAAGTCATCTCCGGTGAACTTTTGTATAGGAAAAGTCATCCCCGGTGAACTTTTGTATAGGAAAAGTCATCTCCGGGGAACTTTGGTATAGGAAAAACCATCTCCGGTGAACTTTTGTATAGGAAAAGTCATCTCCGGTGAACTTTTGTATAGGAAAAGTCATCTCCGGTGAACTTTTGTATAGGAAAAGTCATCTCCGGTGAACTTTTGTATAGGAAAAGTCATCTCTGGTGAACTTTTATATAGGAAAAGTCATCTCCGGGGAACTTTTGTATAGGAAAAGTCATCTCCGGTGAACTTTTGTATAGGAAAAGTCATCTCCGGTGAACTTTTGTATAGGAAAAGTCATCTCCGGTGAACTTTTGTATAGGAAAAGTCATCTTCGGTGAACTTTTGTATAGGAAAATTCATCTCCGGTGAACTTTTGTTTATGAAAAATCTTTTCCGGTGAACTCTTGTATAGGAAAAGTCATCTCCGGTGAACTTTTGTATAGGAAAAGTCATCTCCGGTGAACTTTTGTATAGGAAAAGTCATCTCCGGTGAACTTTTGTATAGGAAAATCATCTCCGGTCAACTTTTGTATAGGAAAAGTCATCTTCGGTGAACTTTTGTATAGGAAAAGTCATCTCCGGTGAACTTTTGTGTTGGAAAAGTCATCTCCGGTGAACTTTTGTATGGGAAAAGTCATCTCTGGTGAACTTTTGTATAGGAAAAGTCATCTCCGGTGAACTTTTGTATAGGAAAAGTCATCTCCGGTGAACTTTTGTATAGGAAAATCATCTCCGGTGAACTTTTGTATAGGAAAAGTCATCTCCGGTGAACTTTTGTGTTGGAAAAGTCATCTCCGGTGAACTTTTGTATGGGAAAAGTCATCTCCGGTCAACTTTTGTATAGAAAAGTCATCTCCGGTGAACTTTTGTATAGGAAAAGTCATCTCCGGTGAACTTTTGTATAGGAAAAGTCATCTCCGGTGAACTTTTGTATACGAAAAGTCATCTCCGGTGAACTTTTGTATAGGAAAAGTCATCTCCGGTGAACTTTTGTATAGGAAAAGTCATCTCCGGTGAACTTTTGTATAGGAAAAGTCATCTCCGGTGAACTTTTGTATAGGAAAAGTCATCTACGGTGAACTTTTGTATAGGAAAAGTCATCTCCGGTGAACTTTTGTATAGGAAAAGTAATCTCCGGTGAACTTTTGTATAGGAAAAGTCATCTACGGTGAACTTTTGTATAGGAAAAGTCATCTCCGGTGAACTTTTGTATAGGAAAGGTCATCTCCGGTGAACTTTTTTATAGGAAAAGTCATCTTCGGTGAACTTTTGTATAGGAAAATCATCTCCGGTGAACTTTTGTATAGGAAAAGTAATCTCCGGTGAACTTTTGTATAGGAAAAGTAATCTCTGGTGAATTTTTGTATAGGAAAAGTCATCTCCGGTGAACTTTTGTATAGGAAAAGTCAACTCCGTTGAACTTTTGTATAGGAAAACTCATCTTCGGTGAACTTTTGTATAGGAAAAGTCATCTCCGGTGATCTTTTGTATAGGAAAAGTCATTTCCGGTATAACGGTACCTGCTGATTTAAGGTATTTTGGGGAAAGTCATCTCCGGTGAACTTTTGTATAGGGAAAGTCATCTCCGGTGAACTTTTGTATAGGAAAAGTCATCTCCGGTGAACTTTTGTATAGGAAAAGTCATCTCCGGTGAACTTTTGTATAGGAAAAGTCATCTCCGGTGAACTTTTGTATTGGAAAAATCATCTGCGTTGAACTTTTGTATAGGAAAAGTCATCTCCGGTGAAATTTTGTATAGTTAAAGTCATCTCCGGTGAAATTTTGTATAGGAAAAGTCATCTCCGGCGAACTTTTGTATAGGAAAAGTCATCTCCGGTGAACTTTTGTATAGGAAAAGTCATCTCCGGTGAACTTTTGTGTTGGAAAAGTCATCTCCGGTGAACTTTTGTATAGGAAAAGGAATTTTGGGAAAAGTCATCTCCGGTGTACTTTTGTATAGGAAAAGTCATCTCCGGTGAACTTTTGTATAGGAAAAGTCATCTCCGGTGAACTTTTGTATAGGAAAAGTCATCTTCAATGAACTTTCGTATAGGAAAAGTCATCTCCGGTGAACTTTTGTATAGGAAAAATCATCTCCGGTGAACTTTTGTATAGGAAAAGTCATCTCCGGTGAACTTTTGTATAGGAAAGGTCACCTCCGGTGAATTTTTGTATAGGAAAAGTCATTTCCTGTGAACTTTTGTATAGGAAAAGTCATCTCCGGTGAGCTTTTGTATAGAAAAAGTCATCTCCGGTGAACTTTTGTATAGGAAAAGTCGTCTCCGGTATAACGGTACCTGCCGATTTAAGGTATTTTGGGGATTTTAGCTATTTTTTTTTATCGAACTTGCTGTAATTTGATATTGTAGGCTGTCAGTGCCCACGGAAATCCTTTATTAAAAAAATCGTCAGCATAGGTTCTTTTTTTGGTATAGTCCCCATATAACTGTACCTCCCGATTTTCGGTATATTGAGGATTTTAGCTAAAAATTTTAACCGAACTAGCTGTAATTTGACATTGTTTGTTGGAACTACGCGTAATTTGACTTTTGAGATTCCCTGCAATTATAAAACTTTTCCACCAAAAATCGTAAAGATATGTCGACAGTTTGATATAACCACATAGGCGATACCTTTCACCTGGCTGAATACATTTCTTATATTAGATTATTATTATTAACTAGCGGACCCGGCGAACTTCGTCTCGCTATTAAGGAATAAAATTTCATACAAAAACTCAATTTTCGATTTTTTCAAATTTTCCGACTTTTCCAGAGGGATTTTTCAAAATTTTCTTCAGCAAAGACCTTCTCCTCGAAAATGCGAATAACTGACAAAAAATTTTACAGAAGTCGGCCTAGCCGTTCTCATTTTATGAATTACTATACATTTTTTACACCATTTTTATATATATATAGATAATTCCATTTTAATAAAGATTATTTAATGGTAGAGGAAAAGTCTTTTTACTTGTTCCTTATTCAAATTTGGGATCCGTATAGTATATTTAGTAGAACATTTAGTTCCACTACTCCGGTTATTGTAATTTTGTACAGTTATGGACGTGAATATTTTTTTTGCTTGTATCACATATCACTCACCCTCTTTCCTCTAATGTTAATACAGATCTTAAATAACATTTTTAGTTGGAAAATTTGCCCAATTAATTTCCCCATTTGTCCATATCATTTCGCTAACCCTTGCAGCTAATGGATTTACATCACACCCACTTTTGTAGTCATGCATTTGACACATTGCCCCCAAATTCTAAAAGAAATAACCAAATTTTCAGTGTTGACAAATTTTTATTTAATTAAACGGACTTGCAGATGGAATAGAGAACCCTTTCACTTATATTTCCACCATCTGGCCATGTTCTTTCTGCCTTTGTTGTCCTTGTGTTGGTAATAGTTTAATTTAATCATTAAATTAACTCCTTTTAAATAAATTACCTTTAATTTTTCTTTTTTACAACTCCAACTTGTCCACCATTGAAAGGGTCCTCTCCAAAGTCAAGCATTGATGTTTAATTTTCTTAACACCCTTTAACAAAAAACAACAACCAAACGACCAAGCTGAAACACCTTTCCATCACAGACTTAATGGCTAAGCTGCAACGCTGATACTTAATGTGAAAAAGTTAAAATGTTAACATAACCCCATAGAGTCCTTGCATATCCTTACAATACAATGTTCCAATGTTCTGTAGGCAACAAACAATAATAACTAATGGTCATTTGTTGAAGTGGCCAGGTTGGCCACACACTCTCGCACACACACATTGGCTATTGAAATGGAAAAGGAACCCTGGTCCTGTCGGAAAGAGTTCTTTTTATTACAAGTTGGTCAAGTAAATTGGTTGGTCGGCTGGTTATATTAACCCCATTTAACACGGTATTGACCACATACTAAACACTTTGCTAAAAAGGGTGTTATCACCTTTCAATAGAAAAAGGAATAACGTCTGACATAAAAAAACACCACACAATCTATAAAAAACGCAGTCCTTTTGCCTTTATGACTCCATGTTTTATTGTCGAAATGGGGGAAGGGGGAGAATTTTCATAGAACAAGTCCGGTCTACGCATACGACGACGACCTCTTGAAAGCCAACTATAATATGACCATGTGGAAAGCCATGCAAGAATACAAACAAACACACACACAAACCCCCACATTCAAACACTTAAAGAACAAATACAATAACACGCATGTTCATTTTTTCAACAACCCTGGAGTTTTTTTCATTTTGTTAAAGAATGAAAAACAGTGTTCGATTGCAACGGTCAGTTTCTTTTAACCCTGTCCCTCGAATTCATATACACACACTTACAAGCGGAAACTTAAACTTGTTACATTGGGGTTTTTGTTGGCAAATATGATTTTATATGTGAGTGGGGGTTTTTAACTTTATAAAACATCTACACACACATGCATAATACAAACAACTTTTTCTTTTAATTTCAATGTTGAAATTCAGGACGCATTTTCTTTTGGGTGAACTCACAACTAAGGGCGTTACATATCTTGACACTTGTTTTCCTTTCATTGGAGGACAGCTAGTGGAATCAAGGACTTTGACCATGAATGTTGGCCATAAAGGATATTTTTTAAAAAGGAAAAGCTTTCGTTATTAATTTCTAAGAAGGGGGTTTTCGAAGAATGAGGTAAATACATAAATGGTAACTCATCCAAAATCGTCTTAGAGACTCAAGCTCAGAACTACGTACATCAATTCATAGCTACAGTAAAAGAGATAGGTAGCTGAATGAGCTACTGATATATAGATTAGCTGCGAGACAAAAATATAATATTTCATTTGTCACAAAAAGATAATAATTTCCGAAGAAGATTCTCACGACACGTAGATTAAACGAAAAATAAAATTCGAAAATTCTCGGGTTCAGGAAAGTGGGAATTACCCGATCTAGGACCTTTATATTCAATATATAATTAACATCTTACCACCTACAGCTCAAAGTTCCTGGATCAAACCAAACCAAATAAAAATAGTTTCTAAAATAGGCCCTTAATTGCTGTTTCGCTCTAACGGCGAATTACGTGGGTCAAAGAAAGGGTGCTTCTATTGGCTCGTTCTGAAAGAAAGGTTGCTTCTATAGACCCTGTAGACCCTTTCTGAAAGAGATGGTGCTTCTATTGACCCGTTCCGAAAGAAAGGGTGCTTCTATAGACTCTTTCTGGACGAAAGGGTGCTTCAATTGACCCGTTCTGAAAGAAAGGGTGATTCAATTGACCCGTTCTGAAAAAAAGTGTGCTTCAATTGACCCGTTCTAAAAGAAAGGGTGCTTCAATTGACCCGTTGTGCAAGAAAGGGTGCTTCAATTGACCTGTTCTGTAAGAAAGGGTGCTTCAATTGACCCGTTCTGAAAGAAAGGGTGCTTCAATTGACCCGTTCTGAAAGAAAGGGTGCTTTAATTGACCCGTTCTGAAAGAGAGGGTGCTTCAATTGATACGTTCTGAAAGAAAGGGTGCTTCAATTGACCCGTTCTGAAACAAAGGGTGCTTCAATTGTTCCGTTCTGAAAGGGTGTTTCTATAGACCATTTCTAAAAGAAAGGGTGCTTCTATACCCCTTTCTGAAAGAAAGGGTGCCTCTATAGACCCTTTCTGTAAGAAAGGGTGCCTCTATAGACCCTTTCTGAAGGGTGCTTCTGTTTCTATCGACCCGTTCTAAATGAAAAGGTGCTTCTATAGACCTGTTCTAAAAGAAAGGGTGCTTCTATAGACCCGTTATGAAAGAGAGGGTGCTTCTATTGACCCGTTCTGAAAGAAAGGGTGCTTCAATTGACCCGTTCTGAAAGAAAGGGTGCTTCAATTGACCCGTTCTGAAAGAAAGGGTGCTTCAATTGACCCGTTCTGAAAGAAAGGGTGCTTCACTTGACCCGTTTTGAAAGAAAGGGTGCTTCAATTGACCCGTTCTGAAAGAAAGGGTGCTTCAATTGACCCGTTTTGAAAGAAAGGGTGCTTCAATTGACCCGTTCTGAAAGAAAGGGTGCTCAATTGACCCGTTCTGAAAGAAAGGGTGCTCAATTGACCCGTTCTGAAAGGGTGTTTCTATAGACCATTTCTAAAAGAAAGGGTGCTTCTATACCCCTTTCTGAAAGAAAGGGTGCTTCTATACCCCTTTCTGAAAGAAAGGGTGCTTCTATACCCCTTTCTGAAAGAAAGGGTGCTTCTATACCCCTTTCTGAAAGAAAGGGTGCCTCTATAGACGCTTTCTGAAAGGGTGCTTCTGTTTCTATCGACCCGTTCTAAATGAAAGGGTGCTTCTATGGACCCGTTCTGAAAGAAAGGGTGCTTAAATTGACCCGTTCTGAAAGAAAGGGTGCTTCAATTGACCCGTTCTAAAAGAAAGGGTGCTTCAATTGACAAGTTCTGAAAGAAAGGGTGCTTCAATTGACCCGTTCTGAAAGAAAGGGTGCTTTAATTGACCCGTTCTGAAAGAGAGGGTGCTTCAATTGATACGTTCTGAAAGAAAGGGTGCTTCAATTGACCCGTTCTGAAAGAAAGGGTGCTTCAATTGACCCGTTCTGAAAGGGTGTTTCTATAGACCATTTCTAAAAGAAAGGGTGCTTCTATACCCCTTTCTGAAAGAAAGGGTGCCTCTATAGACCCTTTCTGTAAGAAAGGGTGCCTCTATAGACCCTTTCTGAAAGGGTGCTTCTGTTTCTATCGACCCGTTCTAAATGAAAAGGTGCTTCTATAGACCTGTTCTAAAAGAAAGGGTGCTTCTATAGACCCGTTATGAAAGAGAGGGTGCTTCTATTGACCCGTTCTGAAAGAAAGGGTGCTTCTATTGACCCGTTCTGAAAGAAAGGGTGCTTCAATTGACCCGTTCTGAAAGAAAGGGTGCTTCAATTGACCCGTTCTGAAAGAAAGGGTGCTTCAATTGACCCGTTTTGATATAAAGGGTGCTTCAATTGACCCGTTCTGAAAGAAAGGGTGCTTCAAATGACCCGTTCTGAAAGAAAGGGTGCTTCAATTGACCCGTTTTGAAAGAAAGGGTGCTTCAATTGACCCGTTCTGAAAGAAAGGGTGCTCAATTGACCCGTTCTGAAAGGGTGTTTCTATAGACCATTTCTAAAAGAAAGGGTGCTTCTATACCCCTTTCTGAAATAAAGGGTGCTTCTATAGAACCTTTCTGAAAGGGTGCTTCTGTTTCTATCGACCCGTTCTAAATGAAAGGGTGCTTCTATGGACCCGTTCTGAAAGAAAGGGTGCTTGAATTGACCTGTTCTAAAAGAAAGGGTGCTTCTATAGACCCGTTATGAAAGAGAGGGTGCTTCTATTGACCCGTTTTGAAAGAAAGGGTGCTTCAATTGACCCGTTCTGAAAGAAAGGGTGCTTCAATTGACCCGTTCTGAAAGAAAGGGTGCTTCAATTGACCCGTTCTGAAAGAAAGGGTGCTTCAATTGACCCGTTTTGAAAGAAAGGGTGCTTCAATTGACCCGTTCTGAAAGAAAGGGTGCTTCAATTGACCCGTTTTGAAAGAAAGGGTGCTTCAATTGACCCGTTATGAAAGAGAGGGTGCTTCTATTGACCCGTTCTGAAAGAAAGGGTGCTTCAATTGACGCGTTCTGAAAGAAAGGGTGCTTCAATTGACCCGTTCTGAAAGAAAGGGTGCTTCAATTGACCCGTTCTGAAAGAAAGGGTGCTTCAATTGACCCGTTTTGAAAGAAAGGGTGCTTCAATTGACCCGTTCTGAAAGAAAGGGTGCTTCAATTGACCCGTTTTGAAAGAAAGGGTGCTTCAATTGACCCGTTCTGAAAGAAAGGGTGCTTCAATTGACCCGTTTTGAAAGAAAGGGTGCTTCAATTGACCCGTTCTGAAAGAAAGGGTGCTTCAATTGACCCGTTCTGAAAGAAAGGGTGCTCAGTTGACCCGTTCTGAAAGGGTGTTTCTATAGACCATTTCTAAAAGAAAGGGTGCTTCTATACCCCTTTCTGAAAGAAAGGGTGCTTCTATACCCCTTTCTGAAAGAAAGGGTGCCTCTATAGACGCATTCTGAAAGGGTGCTTCTGTTTCTATCGACCCGTTCTAAATGAAAGGGTGCTTCTATGGACCCGTTCTGAAAGAAAGGGTGCTTAAATTGACCCGTTCTGAAAGAAAGGGTGCTTCAATTGACCCGTTCTAAAAGAAAGGGTGCTTCAATTGACAAGTTCTGAAAGAAAGGGTGTTTCAATTGACCCGTTCTGAAAGAAAGGGTGCTTTAATTGACCCGTTCTGAAAGAGAGGGTGCTTCAATTGATACGTTCTGAAAGAAAGGGTGCTTCAATTGACCCGTTCGGAAAGAAAGGGTGCTTCAATTGACCCGTTCTGAAAGAAAGGGTGCTTCAATTGACCCGTTCTGAAAGAAAGGGTGCTTCAATTGACCCGTTCTGAAAGGGTGTTTCTATAGACCATTTCTAAAAGAAAGGGTGCTTCTATACCCCTTTCTGAAAGAAAGGGTGCCTCTATAGACCCTTTCTGTAAGAAAGGGTGCCTCTATAGACCCTTTCTGAAAGGGTGCTTCTGTTTCTATCGACCCGTTCTAAATGAAAAGGTGCTTCTATAGACCTGTTCTAAAAGAAAGGGTGCTTCTATAGACCCGTTATGAAAGAGAGGGTGCTTCTATTGACCCGTTCTGAAAGAAAGGGTGCTTCAATTGACCCGTTCTGAAAGAAAGGGTGCTTCAATTGACCCGTTCTGAAAGAAAGGGTGCTTCAATTGACCCGTTATGAAAGAAAGGGTGCTTCAATTGACCCGTTTTGAAAGAAAGGGTGCTTCAATCTGAAAGAAAGGGTGCTTCAATTGACCCGTTTTGAAAGAAAGGGTGCTTCAATTGACCCGTTCTGAAAGAAAGGGTGCTCAATTGACCCGTTCTGAAAGGGTGTTTCTATAGACCATTTCTGAAAGAAAGGGTGCTTCTATACCCCTTTCTGAAAGAACGGGTGCCTCTATAGACGCTTTCTGAAAGGGTGCTTCTGTTTCTATCGACCCGTTCTAAATGAAAGGGTGCTTCTATGGACCCGTTCTGAAAGAAAGTGTGCTTGAATTGACCCGTTCTGAAAGAAAGGGTGCTTCAATTGACCCGTTCTAAAAGAAAGGGTGCTTCAATTGACAAGTTCTGAAAGAAAGGGTGCTTCAATTGACCCGTTCTGAAAGAAAGTGTGCTTCAATTGATAAGTTCTGAAAGAAAGGATGCTTCAATTGACCCGTTCTGAAAAAAAGTGTGCTTCAATTGACCCGTTCTAAAAGAAAGGGTGCTTCAATTGGCCCGTTCTGAAAGAAAGGGTGCTGCAGTTGACCTTTTCTGAAAGAAAGGGTGCTTCAATTGACCTGTTCTGAAAGAAAGGGTGCTTCAATTCACCCGTTCTGAAAGAAAGGGTGCTTCAATTGACCCGTTCTGAAAGAAAGGGTGCTTCAATTGACCCGTTCTGAAAGAAAGGGTGCTTCAATTGACCCGTTCTGAAAGAAAGGGTGCTTCAATTGACCCGTTCTGAAAGAAATGGTGCTTCAATTGACCCGTTCTGAAAGAAATGGTGCTTCAATTGGCCCGTTCTGAAAGAAATGGTGCTTCAATTGACCCGTTCTGAAAGGGTGTTTCTATAGACCATTTCTGAAAGAAAGGGTGCCTCTATAGACCCTTTCTGAAATAAAGGGTGCCTCTATAGACCCTTTCTGAAAGGGTGCTTCTGTTTCTATCGACCCGTTCTAAATGAAAGGGTGCTTCTATAGACCCGTTCTAAAAGAAAGTATGCTTCTATGGACCCTTTCTGAAGAAAAGAGTGCTTCTATGGACCCTTTCTGAAGAAAAGAGTGCTTCTATGGACCCTTTCTAAAAAAGGGTGCTTCTATGGACCCTTTCTAAAAAAAGGGTGCCTCTATAGACACTTCTGAAAGAACCTTTCTGAAAGAAAGGGTGATTCTATTGATCCGTTCTTAAAGAAAGGGTGCTCCCATAGAACCTTTCTGAAAGAAAGGGTGATTCTATTGATCCGTTCTTAAAGAAAGGGTGCTTCCATAGAACCTTTCTAAAAGAAAGGGTGCTTCTATACCCCTTTCTGAAAGAAAGGGTGCCTCTATAGACCCTTTCTGAAAGAAAGGGTGCCTCTATAGACCCTTTCTGTAAGAAAGGGTGCCTCTATAGACCCTTTCTGAAAGGGTGCTTCTGTTTCTATCGACCCGTTCTAAATGAAAAGGTGCTTCTATAGACCTGTTCTAAAAGAAAGGGTGCTTCTATAGACCCGTTATGAAAGAGAGGGTGCTTCTATTGACCCGTTCTGAAAGAAAGGGTGCTTCAATTGACCCGTTCTGAAAGAAAGGGTGCTTCAATTGACCCGTTCTGAAAGAAAGGGTGCTTCAATTGACCCGTTCTGAAAGAAAGGGTGCTACAATTGACCCGTTTTGAAAGAAAGGGTGCTTCAATTGACCCGTTCTGAAAGAAAGGGTGCTTCAATTGACCCGTTTTGAAAGAAAGGGTGTTTCAATTGACCCGTTCTGAAAGAAAGGGTGCTCAATTGACCCGTTCTGAAAGGGTGTTTCTATAGACCATTTCTAAAAGAAAGGGTGCTTCTATACCCCTTTCTGAAAGAAAGGGTGCCTCTATAGACGCTTTCTGAAAGGGTGCTTCTGTTTCTATCGACCCGTTCTAAATGACCCGTTCTGAAAGAAAGGGTGCTTGAATTGACCCGTTCTGAAAGAAAGGGTGCTTCAATTGACCCGTTCTAAAAGAAAGGGTGCTTCAATTGACAAGTTCTGAAAGAAAGGGTGCTTCAATTGACCCGTTCTGAAAGAAAGTGTGCTTCAATTGATAAGTTCTGAAAGAAAGGATGCTTCAATTGACCCGTTCTGAAAAAAAGTGTGCTTCAATTGACCCGTTCTAAAAGAAAGGGTGCATCAATTGGCCCGTTCTGAAAGAAAGGGTGCTGCAGTTGACCTGTTCTGAAAGAAAGGGTGCTTCAATTGACCTGTTCTGAAAGAAAGGGTGCTTCAATTCACCCGTTCTGAAAGAAAGGGTGCTTCAATTGACCCGTTCTGAAAGAAAGGGTGCTTCAATTGACCCGTTCTGAAAGAAAGGGTGCTTCAATTGACCCGTTCTGAAAGAAAGGGTGCTTCAATTGACCCGTTCTGAAAGAAAGGGTGCTTCAATTGACCCGTTCTGAAAGAAATGGTGCTTCAATTGACCCGTTCTGAAAGAAATGGTGCTTCAATTGACCCGTTCTGAAAGGGTGTTTCTATAGACCATTTCTGAAAGAAAGGGTGCCTCTATAGACCCTTTCTGAAAGGGTGCTTCTGTTTCTATCGACCCGTTCTAAATGAAAGGGTGCTTCTATAGACCCGTTTTAAAAGAAAGGGTGCTTCTATGGACCCTTTCTGAAGAAAAGAGTGCTTCTATGGACCCTTTCTAAAAAAGGGTGCTTCTATGGACCCTTTCTAAAAAAAAGGGTGCCTCTATAGACACTTCTGAAAGAACCTTTCTGAAAGAAAGGGTGATTCTATTGATCCGTTCTTAAAGAAAGGGTGCTTCCATAGAACCTTTCTGAAAGAAAGGGTGATTCTATTGATCCGTTCTTAAAGAAAGGGTGCTTCCATAGAAACTTTCTGCAAGAAAGGGTGTTACTGTAGACCATTTCTGCAAGAAAGGGTGCTACTGTAGACCATTTCTGCAAGAAAGGGTGCGTCAAATTTGAACTCTCCCAGAGCTTCTTCTACTCCTAATCCCCGAAGGTACCTTGTTATTTGAGGCGCTCAGCGCCAAAACGGTCTAACCTTCAAACAAAGCAAACTGTTTATAAAGAATTAGCCGGAACTTTTTGAAATAAATACTAAAGAATACCATATTTTATTCTTTCAGCAGGTAGTATAACCTAGGGTTATACAATGCAATAGGGAGTTTTTTAGTATTTATTTTAAAAGGTTACGGATAGGTCTTTATAGCCTGTTTGACAATGTGGGTTAGGCCGGTTTGGCGCTGAGCGTCTTATTTAGGGCCTGTACTTTACTTTTATTTCTATTGCTTCTTTTTCTATTCTACTTCGTTTTCTGTTTTAGTGGAACATCCCATACAAAGTATGTTTCTGTCTGCGGGAAGCTCGAAGTTTTTCTGAGGCCGCTGATCATACAATTCTATTCCGAGACATGTCATATCACAAGTGGCTTCCTTAATTCGGAGCAAAATGGTATGATATGGGCATACTCCCCCTTTCCGTCAGTGGAAATGCGCCCGGAAGGTGAACTAACCAACACCGTCGAAAACAATTTTTTTTAAATACAAATTTTTAGTCCTTGTATAAAATATCATCAACAAGTTGGAAAATATTGTTTTAAAATTTTCTTACAAAAACACACGTTTGTAGGTCTGCTCTTAAGAATTTAACTATTCTTTAAAGAAAGTCGCAATTATATAATGATCGTGTTCTAAATATTTTTTAATATTCTTAAACTCCATTTTTGTTGGCCCTTTAAACAGTCATCTCTAGAAGACTGCATTTATTGGAACTATATTGCTCGAAAAATATTCTCTCAAAATGCACTATTTTCCTTTCAAAAAAGTACTGTAATCAAATGTACAAAATTTTTCACTTTCACTTGTTCATCTAAGAGGGGTTTTCCCGATTACCTGTTCCGATGCTACTACCTTCACATACATATTTGGTTTCCAATCAAAGAAACAAACAAAAGAACCAAAACAAAAAAGAAAAACACTTGCCGCTTTTTGTTTGGCCTTTATTTACCGCCTTTAATTATCAATTACCACAGTTTGTGACCACAACAAAGCACAGGCAGGCTGGCAGTGATCCTTCCAGGAACTCACACTCAATACCACCAAATAATCAAAGCAGGCACACAGCAACAACAACAACATAAACAGGAAAAGATTTCCTGTTAAAATTTCAAGATCATAAATGAACAATTTTTTCTTATTTGCTTGTGAAATTTCTTACGCTACATATTTTTTTCTTGTGGTTGTTGCGGTGGTGGTCATGTGGTTGGTCTTGTTTTTTGTTGTTGTAAAGGAAGTAAATCACAGTTAACAAGCAAATGAGATAAATTTTTGGTGGTAATCATTAGTAAATATGTGGTTTTTATTGCTCTAATAAAAAATTGGTTCAATTGGTAGTGAGTGGACCAAATGAAAGGAAAGCGTTTGGAAATTTCTTTGAAATTTTCAAAGATTTCCTTGTGCTGGAAGTAAATATTGTTTTAGACTTATTTATACGTAATGTAGGTGAATTTCAAGGCAAACCAAGGCATGAGCCGACAAAAAACGGGGGATTATTTTAAAGAATTCGATAATGGAGAAGCAAGTTTCAATTGAGATTTTGATTTATGTGCAATAAAGCAGTTAGTGGAGCGCCACAATAATGGTATTAGCAAGATATAGAAAGGGTCTTCCATAGAAGTTCAAATGGGCCTTCTTTTTGTTTACATTAGATCTTTGCATTTTCGTAGGTGACTAAAGAAGTTTTGGAAGTTTCCATTGTACATTTTTAGAAGTTTGTGGGGTAGATATCATTAACAGTGGGTATAGTTATTCCATTTACAGACCGCTCAGCAAAATCTACAAAAAAACATATGTAATTCTTCTTAATACATGGTAAGAATACCACTTTCGTCGGGTCATTGTTCAGATAAATATGCAGAATGAAATTTTAGAGCCGCTACAAAAACCACACCTACTACCACCACCAACTGTACTAAAGCGGAAAATTTTCAGCTTTTGTGAGGGAAATTTAGAAAGAAGTTATACGATAAATTTTGAATTTTTGTGAGGGTGGTAAACGAAGATGTTATCCGATTGATGTAGTTTCATATAGTTTTGGTTAAATCGGATACTCAATTCGTAAGCTACCATTTCAATTATCCTTGGAATATGAACTTATCCTCGAAAAAAGTGTAATATTGTGATAGGATCCAAGAGGACAACCCACTGCAAAATTTTTCAAAACGATCCGAGATATCTTCTTCTGAGAAAATGTTTGAAATATTGTGTGGGAGTGGATCGATATTTTCCACATTCGAATCTGAACCCTTTGAGAAATATCATGCGAATGACTACTACCCAAGCTTATCAGTAAGGCTCGTTGTCGTTTGTACCTTTGGACCTTCCTCTCAAGATCATGAAGATCTCTTCTGACGTGCATGGGCGCCTGTCCACTAGATTTTGTCAGTGATGCTCACGGCTGTAACACCTAAACCCATAAACAGTGGACATAGCTAAATTGAAATTTTGTGTGGAAGATACTCAAGGGCGGGGATCGATATTTTCCACATTCGAATCTTAACCCTTCGAAAGTTATTGTGCGAATGACTACTATCCAAGCCTACCTGAAAGTCTCGTTGTCGTTTGTACCTTTGGACCTCTCTCTCAAGATCATGAAGATCTCTTTTGACGTGCATGGGAGCCTCTCCACTAGGTTCTGACACTGATGTTCACGGCGATAGAACCCAAGCAGATACTGAATCGACAACATCTGCGCCGGTAACATCTTCATCTCCTGATAAAAATGGTCCAATGAAGGCACCTATTTGCAGATCGGCATTCTTTCAGGTTTGAATATTTTTCCACTGCATAGCGCTAACATTTACATACCACACCAGCGCCGCATAGCTTACCACAGACAGGTCTATTTATTGCTTTGTAAGAAGTCAACAAGGTTTGTATGTCTGCACCCCGAATGCTACCTACCATCGACTTGAGAACCTTGTTCCTACTACAGATCTTATCTCAAATAGTTCCTGAGATATCTTCTGTCTTGGGGACCTGTCTGCTTTACTCTACGGATCCTCCACTCATTATTTCTGCTGGCGTCCACACATATAGTTGATTGTCCAACGTATCAAATACGGCTGGAGGAAGTCTTCTCTGTGTCCTCAAATAGCTTGGCATGATATCAAAGGCCTTCGATAGGTTAACAGACACCATGGTTTAGTCCTCGGCTAATGTGATGTGTATTACTGTTGTGGTGTTGTGTTGGGCAACTGGGAAACAGTTTCTCATCATGTGGAGGGGTAGTGCCGGAGGGAAATCGGCCTGTGTGTTTGGCCTTTGCTGGCATCCCTGCCAGACTTCAATACTGGGTCCACCCTGTCAACATTGCAGGGTTCTGGTACAATATGGGTGACTAACGATACATTGACGGTATTTGTCAAATACTCAACTCCGGTTTCATCCAGTTGCTTAAGAATTTCCATTGAGATTCCGTGTGGGCCCATCGCTTTGGATGATTTCACATTTCGGATGATTCCTGCAACATAGCTTATTGTAAATTGTGGAGATAAAAAACATTGTTCCACAACATCCCGTACGGGACAAGGGAGACTGAGAGAAGTCTCCCTTGGCATCTGCCCTCATACGGTGTAATATACTCCATCAGTTTCGGGTGCTCTATAAATTGCCTGTGAAATTAACACGCCCAACTCATCGAATCTACCATTGCCACGCCGTTGAAATTAACAGTCGTTCTATCACCCTTCTAAGTACTGCGTCTTTACTGATTACCGTTATCTTTCCAAGCAGGGACGCATGGGCTGAGGGAATATCTCCTCTGAACGGTCTGCCAATATACATAGACCGTTCAAAGATGGAAGAAGGCACTGGTGCTGACGTCTACTGTGAGACCCCATTAATCAAATACTCGTACAAGCTTGACAGCTTGCAGCGTTTTTTAGGCGGAGATTCTTGCTATCAGGAAATGAGCAGAACTGATGAAAAGACTTGAAGGTAGCCTTGTAGGACCGGTGAATATATACATATATCGATAGTCAAGCGGCCCTCAAGTCGTGGCTATCCTTTTCATGCAGGAAGGCTCTGCATGACATACGCAATATCGAAAAGCTATATTGGGTGCCGGGTCATAGTAAAATAATGGAAAACGATGGTGCAGATGAACTAGCTCGAGGTGGCTCTAAGTCTATCGACCATCCGGTTGATGAAACTACACCACCACCAATGTGCTATTACATTGGCAAACTTCGTGAGATCTTCAACGAGAGGGCACATCAAAGGTGGCTTTTGGAACCTGGTTGAAAGGTATCTAAAGCAATCTGGCCTGTGATCTCTTGTCGTAGAAGGACGTCCTTCCTCCCACTTGATAAGTTAGGGATAAAAATCTCGATAGAACTTATAACAGGTCACTGCAGAGTGAGATCCCTAACTTCGAAATGGGATGATAGTGGCTTTGACTACTGCAGACTTTGTGAAGATGCGGAAGAGATAGAGACTGTCGAACATCTACTCTGCAGATGACCCATGTTGCAAACAAGAAGATACTGAATACTGTGTATAAATGAGATAGATGCTCTGACCCTCCTACATAAGATAGATTCCATTGTCCTACTCAACTTTTCCAAGCACCTATCGTGGTTTGGCAAGGTCCGTAATTAACATAATTCCATGCTAATTCTCTTCTTTCTACTTCCAGTACATCAATTGACCAAAGATGCTCGTCTTCATCTCAATTTCATCAACCCCATAATCGTCTCACCACACCATCAACGCCTACATCTTCACCTGATCCACATCTGAAACTCATCATTATCGCACATCTTTACACCATCTTCATCACCTACAACCTACCTAGGATGAACACAATGGACCAACGGTCTCCGAGTGAAGCAGTCTCCTATACTATTAGATGGATGCTGCTCTCGTACTAGCCAGTTGTGCTCTAAAATAAGTTTCATAACTCCTAGGTCTTAAGAGTTCGTCACTAAATTTGTTCTAATTACGGGTATTCGGCTGTTATGTAGCGAGAACCTGCAACTGTGATGATGTTCCGAAAATTTCGAATTGGTTGCTCTCTGAAGCGGTATTTCTTCCTTTCTTTCCCATGGTTCAAAAAAGCACGGCAGTCAGATTTCATGAAGTCGGGTGGTCGGTAGAGTTGGGCTATCTAGTTCACGGAGAGGATCGATCTTTCTAGTTCCTTTTATCAAAAGGAACTAGTTCCTTAATATAATGCTATAGTTCCAAATAGTTCCGAGACATATATAGTTCACCGAATATCTCTCTTTCATCGTTATTTTCGTTCCAAATAGTTCCGAGGCTGAAATAGATCAACAAATCTTTCTCTTTCGTCGTTCTTTTTGTTCCATTCGTTCCAAATAGTTCCGAGACTGAAATGTTTTCATGTTTTTATAAAAAAAATTGCAGCGAATACACAGCAACGAGGATAGATCGACGTAGGCGCTAAATTGAAGGAACGAGAAGAACAAGAGGAAGTATATGAACTAACGGAACTATATAAACACAAGAGCTGGAAATAGTTCCAATAGTTCCTTTTCAGGAATAGTTCGTTGAAACTAGTTCCTTCCGGAACGTCACGACTCTAGGCATCGGTAATGTGGACGATGATAGAAATATGGTCCGGGCTGAGGAAAATGATGTGTTTGTCAGGAGATCGGGTGCCACAATGGCCATGTAGGAGCGTTTTCGTTCAACGTGCAAAATGTGGAGTCAACAATTTGCTCGTCCAGAGCTGTACCCCTCTGGTCATTGCCTAGGACGGAATGCCAAAGCTCATGGCAAGCTCACGACTGGCGTTTACACATAATCAAGTATCCACGTTTCAAACGCGACTGGAGGGAAGACTTCTCTATGGCCTCGAACAATCACAAAATCTGTCCCATTCTAACCTAACCTAACATAACCTCTCTTTAAATGTTATCCATTTAGTTTTATATACTTGTCATAGAAATGTCATTGCCATTATTAACAAATATAAATTTCAATCTAAGAAATCAACATCTAATCAAAGTTTCGTTGTTGTTTGAACAGTTAACTTGTCACAAGAAAGAACAAACTTTGAATTTACAAAAAAACAGCGATTTTTTGCCTCAAATCCAGGGGGACCTTCAAATAACATTTTTTTGTCACAAAATATTGTTACAATTTGAAGACATCAATTCTTACAATAAAGGGGAGCAAGCAACAAATATTTTATGAAATTTTTCTTTTGTTATCCTTGATGTTATCCTTTATGGATTTGGTTTTTCTTTCTTCTTATGCTTCTCCTTATGGAAAGCCCAACATATTGAAAAGCTGGCAGAAAAAAAGGGTTCGAACTCAATAAAGGGTGATTTGCCAGCTAAACGACAGTCAAACAATACGGAAGAAGAAAACGCGAAGAGGTGTGGGTGATTTACAGGATATTGTTATGTTACGGCCTTCTTTGTTAGCTACTGTCAATAAGCCAAGGCGCGTTGTCTACCCCGCCAAATAACTTCATTGTCTTCTTTTTTTGTTTTTTAAATTGTCATTTGATCGTTTATTTAGTGACAATAATGTTATAAATTTCGTTCGAATTTTGAAAAGTTTTTCCCAACGACAACAACAACAACAATGCCAACAACATTGATGACATTCCTATAAAAAAGTTGTGGGTAAAATATGTTAACAAGTTATAAAAGACGCCTGCCGCCAAATATTTTTTTTAACTTCCACGTCTTTCTTAACGTTTCAAATGCATGGAATTTTGTGTAAAGGGGTGAGGGTGGATTGAGTTTTTGTTACAAAACGAAGGGGTTGGCAGGATATTACTACCATTGTCAATGGTGTTGGTCTGTTTGTTGCTGAGGATGTCTCTCGCGTTTTTTTCGTGTGCCTTTGTAATATGTTGACAGTTGTTTGGTAAATTTATTGAAAATAGGTGTTTCATTATGGCAAAATAAATATGTATGTTTATATGAAATTCATGAGCAACAATAGTGAGTCAATTTACGTTGGCAAGGTGGAACGAGCAGCTCGGTTGGGACCCATAAAGATGTTAGTGAAAGTTTAAAATTTATTGATTTCGATTTGTTTTTGTACGAAAGCAATAAAGCGTTAAAAATATGACACGCTTAAATTGAAAATAAATTGAAAAGGAAAATATATTACAAATACATACATATGCATGAATATGTTACATCCCCGAAAGGACAAGGAATACTTATCAATGAATACATTCCGATTCATATTAGGTCAATGATGTGGGACCTACTTTTTATCGCCAGCGTGTCTTAATTCTGAAATATTCTGGAAATGCCGCCTACACATTCCGAATTCTAACTTATATTCGTATACGGAATTCGATATTAAACATATTACAACTAAGGATACCAAAAGATATGTCAAAATGTTGGCGGCCGTTACCTCAGCAGTTATGTTTGTGTTCGTGTATTTTCTTCGCCATAGGAGCAGCAATATATGCCAGAATGTCTACTCCGAGTTCTCTGTTCCGTTTATGTAATAGATGTAGGGAATGGGTGCACTTCCTAGCCTGCTCGGTTCTTATCCGTCTCTAGGATTACTGGGATAGAAGTTATGTTGTTGCTAGCTGTGTCAGAACATCCCCAGCGTATCTCCAAGTTCGTCGTCGTTGGAATACGGAACACTCCTGCAGTCAGCCCAACAAAAACAAACACAGCATCTCACACCATATGTTGCTGTTCATCGTTCCTGCGATTCCATTGTAACGATAAACCCAACAAAGTCATCGAAATTGTAGACTTTATGATCCAGGAAACAAAGCTCACCGTCAACTGTAGTTTGCAACGTTGCGATGGTTACAAAGTTTTGCGAAAGGATCATACAAGAAGATGAGGAGGAGGGCTTGCCTGTCCAGTACATACCTATCTCGCTTGAGCTTAACTCTAGTGACCCATACATGGAATGTATGTAGGTAGCAGTAAAGTGTGGAAGAGTTGCATAATCCCTACATAATGCTGATAAATAATTATGCCCTGAATTAGTCTGCTTTTAGAGGGCAATCGCTGCCTGGAGGACTTCAATGCTCATTATAAGCTTAGGCATTACCTACCAGATGACCAGAGTTGTACATCGCTATCCATGCAAATTGATCTCTCCGCATTTTGTGCGGTGAACAACGGCGACGACGACGACGAAGGTAAAGGAGATTGCAACTGCTCGCCATACATCACCAAGTGGCACCCTGTCTGATGAATGACGTGCACTGGCAACATCTCATTTCCCTTGGATAAGATCATCTTCCTATTATCGTCTACGTTTACAGACCAACCAACTTTAAAACATCTGCCGAGGTACTATTCTCAACCATGGAAAAGCGGGTTGGCAATGTTTGGGAGAATTTACCAATCACCGCTTCACAGAGAGATAGAGATAGTCGATGCTCAGGTAGCTGAGAGAATTTTCCGGACGTCATCACAGATGCAGCCGCTGGATACATACCTGGTATCTTCGAAAATATACCAAATTTCAAGGCAGAGGCGACGGGACTAGCAAATGAGCGTAATGAACTTCGTCGTACGAACCCTGTAGACCCAAGAAACTTACTCTTGAAGTCGACAGGCTAGTAGGCGAGCACAACCGGAAAATATGGCTAAACAACCTGAACCAATGCACCATTGGGACTGGATTGGCTAACATGTGGACAAAGGTTGACAGATCCGAAGAAGTGCTCGTGTTATTTTAACCACCAATTTATAGAGCACCCTGAGTGCGATAGGGCGAAGGGGAGTCTGCTACGCTGTATAAGATCCCTCTCAGCCAAGGATGTCTTCCGAAACGCGAAATCGTGCAAAGCGTTGGACCCACACGAAATGCTTAAGCACCTGGATGAATCCGGAGTTGATTCAGTGCCCACAATTTGTCGTTTGCCAGAAGCCTAGAACCCAAACCCAAACAAGGCTGCCAGCAGAAGCGAATCGAACAGACCTATCTCCATCATGCGAAATTAGCGAAGATTCTAGAGACACTACTCCTCCCCATGATAATATGCTGTTTCCAAATTGCCCAACATCTACATGGATTCCTGAAAATTCACAGTAACAGCATGACACGCCATATCCACACATATCAGCCGAGGTCTAAACCAGAACAGGCCGTGGGAATGAACAGTCAACGTGCCTCTTGAACTGTCCCTCTATCGTCCATATGTGTGGGCGCCAGTCGTTTGTGTCTAAGAGTGAAAGAGGGAATTCCAAAGGGAGGGATATATCACCTCCGGAACTATTTAACTTCTACCTTTCTGAAATTACGCACCCTGCAGAAATGAGACTCCCCTGAACATATTGATCGATTGTGCCTTGATTCCAACCTGCAAACTAATAAAAACTAGCTGATTTAGTGCAGTTCCTCCATCTGAGGAATATGAAAATAGCAGATGTTGTCCTGATTCGGATCACAAACTACCTTGAAATATTGGTTGTAACCTTTGATATCACGTATAAGTTGTCCTCGCAAGCCACAGCTATTTGCGATAAGGTCAGAAGTAGAAGAAAGATCAAGTCGCTGGCCGTCAGCATTTTGGGTGCAGACAAAGAAACCTTGCAAATGTTAGCTCTACGCAGTGCAAGAACATTCAAATCTGCCAAAATGCCGATCTGCGGGCTGCCACAGGTGGCCTCCTGATGACACCAGTGGACCATATTCATGAGGAGACGGAGAATTTGTCGGTACATCGGAACAAAATGATGTTGCCGATGCAATAGAGCCTTGAGCATTCCTGCCACAATCTAGTGGAGAGGCTTCCCAAACCCAGGCACGTCAGGAGCTATCTTCATGATCTAGAGAGAGAGAGGTACAAGCGAGGACCTCTAGATCAAAGGGCCTATCAAGCAGGCTTGAATATCATTCACATTGATAGATTTGCGAGCCACTGCAACACAGTAGGGATCTACTGTGGTGCAGTGGTAAGAACGTCCTCCTTGCATTCAGAATATCTGTGCTTAACTCCTTGACAGGACCTCAAAATTGTCGGCTGTGGCAAATCCGCTCAGCGTAATGTTGGCATACACTTCCTGAGAATTTTAACCATGAACATTTATCTAAAAGTAATGTCGTAAGACACGCCATTCGAACTCGGCGATAAAAAGTAGGACCCATATCGTTGAGCCAATATGAATCGGTGTGGACTCATTGATATGAGAGAAGTCTCCCTTGTCTCTTCGGGGATGTTGTGGGTATAGTACGTATGCCGTAATCGGAGACCACCCCACACTCATCGCATCAGAAACAAGCCAGCTGCCAAGTCAGATATGAGTGGGTTTAGCCCAGGTTAAATCTGGAAGATTCAGCCGCCTCAATTTGTATTGTTCCCGAAGTGATGGAACAGTACCAACACATGCCCTACATGTGCATTGGGACCGCACGACACTCTGCATTTGTTTTACTGCCATGCTAAATCAACTTACCAGTCTCCTGGTTCTTTAGTTCAAGTTTCAACATTTTTCGGGATACAGAGGAACCAGTGCTAGATAACTGAGAAAGATATACGAATGAACATATTTGAGTTGCTGCAACAACTAAACTAGTTCTTTCGTGAACTATACAACTTCATCGTGGTAACTAGACTAGAAGAGAATGAAATGCTCGCTTAATAAATGACTTCAACTGACAAGAAACTGACTGAACTAGAAGAAACGCTCGTTTTTTTTATTGAACTATAACAAACGACGTTGAATGACCTAGTTCAGTCGCACACTTCTGTGAGTCGATCTACTGAACTAGTTTGTCCATCGATCAACTGAACTAGTTTGTCCTTGGCTCGTAAACGGCCCCATAATAATTTATTCGTTGTTAAATTTTCTTGGACTAGATGACCCATCATAGTACATTAAGATAAATATTTATCTTGTTGCAAACATGTTAGTGACCTGGTTCAGTCGCTCCTTTTAGTGAATAGTTGAATTCAACGGTTTCCTTCATTGATCCATTCAACTCTAATCCCTCCTACATTCTAATCCAGCCAAGATCACCCATATACGTTAACGTGACTCCAACAACAACATACGTTCTCTTCATTCTCATCCGCCCTGGTTTAGCAAAGGAAAGACTCGCTCAGAGAGGCTAATAAACAAAATATTTTGAGCTTCACCGTTCTAATCCATCCCACATTCTCATTTCTGCTGCTCACCAACGGGTCCCATAGGAAACTGAAGCTGAGACTGGCAGCTCCTCTTTATTCTTGTTAAATTTTTTGGACTAAATGATGACTCATTTTAATAATATTTTTAAATCATTTTTTATGTTGTCGCAAAATGGTCTGTGCAGAATCTACATTTCATTTTGGTCTGAGAATGAATCGCTCGCTCTTTTAATGGACGACTTGAACTGACCAGAATCCGACTGAACAAAGTGAAGTGATCGCTCTTTTTAATGAATATAATGGACGAACTTCACTGACCTAGTTACGTCGCTCCTTTCAGTGAATTGTTCATTGAACTGTTCCGTTCCTTGAACAATACAACTCTAATCCCTCCTACCTTTTCATCCGGCTGCTGATTAACGGGCCTAATAGTAGACTGGATCTCTCAGCTTATTTCTTCTTGTCCAATTTTTTGGACTAAATGATGACTCATTTGAATAATATTTTTAAATCATTTTTTATGTTGTTTGCAAAATTGTCAGTGGAAAATTTCTACATTTCATTTTAATTTGATTTGCAATAAATTAGGAAAAATGTGACAAAAGAAAGAAAAACATTTTATTTGCTACAAAAATTAAATACGATTTTCCATAAATTTGTTTTGCCACAGATTGTCAACTTGGATTTTATTTTCGAAGATAATATTTTATATGTGAATAAAAACCGCTTATTATTTATCTTTTTTTTTTGCATTATTGCATCTATCCGCCCGCCTACACCAACTCCCCCTCTATTGCTTGGTGTCTAGTTTATGTTAATATTCCCATTGTATTGTTGACTGGTGGCTACTGCTGCTGTTGTGGATGGGGATAGAGATGGAGGAGCAGAAGCTAGATCTCTGGCGTGTTGGTTGGTGGTATGAAGCATGTTCTATGTCACTTATCACTTGACACTTGTTATTGTAACGAATTATTTGTGGTGGCTCAATTTTTTTCGTTTCGTTACATTTCGTTGTTGCTGTGCATCATTCGTTTAAGTTTTTGCGTCAGTGGCGAAAAATATTTTGATTTTTTTGCATTTGCATACCCTATACAAAAGAGTTTTTACCTTATAGACAACCGGTAGAGAGGGCTTTTTATGGATGAAACGGCCATAGGTAGGTTTCCGCAGATTTCATGAAATGTTTGTTAGCCCTCTACATTGGAGACTTCTTAGGATATAACAACTCCTCCTACGTTAGAAATCTTATCAGACGTTCCCAAGTCCAAGGCAATTTCAACCTTTGTTCTCATGAAATACTGAGCGCCTACTTTCTCTCTCCTTTTTCCCCGTTCCATTTCAAACTTTCTACAATAAATCAGTTTTACACAATCCCTAACGTTTAGTATACAATTTTGAGTGGGAAATTAATTTCTTCCTTCTCAAAACAACTTTTTTTCTTCTGCCTAAATTCGTTCCAGCCTTTTGGTGAACTCAAGATTTCAATTTGAAAGGATTCAAATTATTTGTGACAAGCTGACAACGCTGTGTAGGGTATTGAAGATGAAGCAGCAGCTTCAGAGAGATGTCATTTCAAATTGTATTTAATGTGCCATACCAGGCAAGGCATTGAGAATGCGTCTGATGATGATGCTATTGCTGTTGCCACACATTTGCGGCGTCTGTTCGGTTGCATGTTGTATGGTGTGCTCTGAATGTACGTAGGTGTTAAAAAGAATTTATGAATTATATTTTTTCTTATAGAAATGTATAAACGAATGTGTGTAAATGAATCTGTGTAAACATACAAGCATGCCCTCTCTCCCCTGCTACTTTGGTTTAGTGCAACATCCATCCATCCATCTATCCATTTGAGCCATTGTGTCATTGTACAAGAGATGATGATTTTTTCTTCGTATGTTCCCTCTCTCCGCCCCCTATCGGAGGCATGGATAAATGTCTGCCTCCAACGTTACGGCTAACTAACAGCAAAATCTGTGTAGATGTCACCACAATTACAAGATGATCTCTTTCAATGCATCCAAGTTCTGTTTGTTTTCTTTTGCAATGATATGAGGCGAGTGAGAATCGTTTTTCCTCCTCCTCTTCTTCTTCTCATTATTACTGGTCTTATTTGTTATTATTAACTGGATCTATAGAATTTGTTAAAAATAAACTAATCACTTAGACATATGGGGAACGTTATCTGGATGCAAGAGGAGGGCAGTGTAGAAATTAAAGGTAAGCTGGATTTTTAATAAAATTGTTTGGAGGTACCAACAGACCTGTAGGTGAGGTTAGGTTTAAAGATGTCCAGCCAATGCACGCTGAATGCTCGTTATCGATTCCGAGGCCAGGTATCATTAAATTTTCTACAGTAACGAAATACACCTCAGTGTAATGTTGGTGACATTTATTGAGTATTTCAGTCATGTAAAACGTTTCTACAAGTGGTGCCTTAATACACGCCGTTCGGAATCTATGTAGATCCCGTATCATTGAGCTAATATGATATGAGGGAAGTCTTCCTTGTTCCTTCTGGGATGCTTGTGGAATAATTATATATATTATAATGGGATCTATGTCTGATAAGAAGACGAGAGCACCGTCTTTATATCTACCTAGTATTCGACCGTTTCTATCTCTTCCACATAATCTACAGTAATCCAAGCCACTGTCGCCCTATCTTCATGTTGCATTTCTAACCGCAATAAGTCCCACAGTGGTCTTTCTCCCTAACTTATTGAGAGAGTGAAGGAAAAAGGTTCTGGCCAGATTGTTATGAATTTCTTAAATTCATGTTCCATAAGCCATATGTGGTGCGTCTTCTCAAGGTAGATCTAACGTAGTTTGTCAATGTAGTAGCTCATCGTTGGCCTAACAAATTCATCAATTGATAAATCGATCGACCTAGAGCCTCCTCGAGGTAGTTCGTCTGCTAATTCGTTTCCCGTTATGTTACTATGTCCTGAAACCAAGCAAATTTTAACGATATTTCGTATATCATACAAAACCTTTCTCTAATCACGGATAGCTCGCGATTTTATGGTGCATGATTTGGTAGCTTTTCGGGTCACCTGATTATCGACATATATAGTCACGGGTTCTTTGAGACCGGTTTGAAGTTATTTAACCAGCGCTGCTACTTTTCTGATAGCAAGAATTTCTGGTTGAAGGACACCGGCATCAGTGCCACCTTGGACGCATCTGCGTATATAGCCATTCAGTGTAGAGTTACCTTTAGCTTGTGCGATTTCTGTAGCCAGATTCAAGCTGATTATCGATTAAGTTGAATACTTTCGCATGTCGAAAAGCCATCCTCGCAACTGGATCAAAATATCCAAAGGTTGGTGATTCAGGATCACGTTCAAAGCAGCCTAAGCGGGTTCAGAATAGACAAGATGGATTCTGGAAGCAGCAGCGGAAGCTTTGTCCGTCATTTTCACATATTTTAGTCGACGACGGAAGAATTTACGTACCGGATTGGCTTAGAGAAATTGTTCGACCTAGAACTTGCTCCGCACCACAGATTACCTTCGGTGACATGTATTGGGGTATGGAGTGGATTAATTTCGGAGCTGTTCACACGGATTGAACCAGAAGGGTATGTGGAGATTTATTTTCCTTAACAAACACTCGACTGGTAAAGATCTAACTGAGGCGGTCTCTATTAATCCACTTCTAAACGCGCCATTTCTCTTGACTCTGGCCAACTTCCAATCATCATCATTTTTTTGAACAGACCTAATGTCTTGATAGTCTCTTATAGCTGTACTATCCTGAACTATCGAAAATTATCGGAAGGGATCCAAAGAGTCTACCAATCGCTTTTTCCGACAACAATGTTGTTAATCAGATCTTCATTAGCTGAGGGAGGCCTTTCCGGAACATCAATATTGCTGCCCGCTGCTCTTTCGAATGCCCGAGATAAGACCAAATTTACCAGAAAAGTCAGCGGGAATAGATAATAATGTGGTGATGACTTTATAGCAGCTATGGGCAGCGACACACATTCGTATACACTTCCTAAGCTCATGAACATACACGGTGCGCCTTAACTAATTTTAAATGGAAGGTGCTTACACCTGGGAAGTTTTTGCAGATTCTGTAACTACAATGCTCATAGATGAGAAACAAAAAAAAAATAAATCGCGATTTAAGTTCACATTTTTAGGGGTTCTTTAGGTTTTCACGATTTTGCTTCGAAACCGCGAGTCCTATGTACATGGGCCTAAAAAAAATGTTGTAGCTGTGAAAATTCTCCGCAAGATTGGCCTTTATGATACTTTTGTAGGTTTCATCTTTTTTGAGATATAGAGGTTCAAATTGAGACAATGCACTGACTGTATCGCCTCCTTATAAAACAATGTCATTACTGCAATTTCCCAAACAAAACTTATATACCTTGAAAATGGTACAACCTAGAAAAATATAAATGATCCAGTCTTGTAGAGAATTTTTACAGCTTCAACATTTTCTTTAAGATAAAAACCTAAAAATTTGAACTGAACTATATTTCAAAAATGGTAAAACCTACGAAAAACCTAAAGGTCAGTCTTGTGGAGAGTTTTTACAGCTACAACATTTTCTTTAGACTCATTTCGATACGACTTGCGTTTTCCAATAAAAATCGTGAAAACCTAAAAAACCCTAAAATTGTGAATTTTGATCGCGATTTATTTAAAAATCCCCGCTGCGATTTTTTCTGTTTTTTTTTTTTTATTATTCTTATCAATGAACATTGCTCTTTCAGAATCCGCGAAATCTTTCCACGTGTAAGTGGTTTTCATCAAAAGTTAGTTAAGGCGCACTGAGCATGATATTGTTTTATAAGGAGGCGATACAGTCAGTGCATTGCCTCATTTTGAACTTCTATATCTCAAAAACGATAAAACCTACGAAAATATCATAAAGGGCAATCTTGTGAAGAATTTTCACAGCTACAACATTTTTTTAAACCCATTTACATAGGAATCGCGGTTTCCAAGCAAAATCGTGAAAACCTAAAGAACCCCTAAAAATGTGAACTTAAATCGCGATTTATTTGAAAATCCCTCCGGCGATTTTTTTTGTTTCTTGATATCTCTCATCTATGAGCATTGTAGTTTCAGAATCTGCAAAAACTTCCCAGGTGTAAGCACCTTCCAATTAAATTTGGTTAAGGCAAACCGTGCATAAGGAAGACGAATAGCAGCACACGTACACATCGTGTGCCTTCGTTTTGCTGAGGCATTTGCTGTTGTTTAACACAATACATGCAAAATTTTTAGTTTTCATTGGGATGGTGCCCGATAGGGCTATATACCCAGCTAACATTTTTTTCCGATTTTTTTCCGAATTCGGAACGAAACTCTGCACAAGTATCCGATTCTGATGCCGAATTCGTTCAGAAATCGGAACAAAATTGTGTGAAGGTGCCCACGAATTCGGAAAGTTTTATCGGAAAAAAATCGGAAGGAATATTAGAGTTTCTTTCCGAATTCTGAAAGAATTCGTAAAAAAATTCGGAATATTTTCGAAATATTTGTCCGAAAATCGGAAAAAATTCGGAAAAATATCGGATGTTGCATCCGAAGCTCGGACAAAAATCGGAAAAATATCGGATGTTTCATCCGAAGCTCGGACAAAAATCAGAAAAATATCGGATGTTTCATCCGAAGCTCGGAAAAAATTCGGAAAAATATCGGATGTTTCATCCGAAGTTCGGAAAAAAATCGGCAAAATATCGGAGGTTTCATCCGAGGTTTGGAAAAAAAATCGGAAAATTGTCAAATGTTTGATGCGAACTTCTCAATAATTATCTTCTTTATTTGTTGAACTTTATAAATTGAATAATATTATATATACTATTCCTTGCTGCTGATCGCTGATAATTTAAAACAAAACCTTTCCTATGAAAGTTTTCACATGTCATCACACTGTTGTTTTTATCTAAAATAGAATTATCAATTTTAATGATTACAAAACACGTTTTAGAAAATGTGTATATAAACTTCCCATTTTTATTTATTTGTTCCGCTACGTCTTACTCACTTAACATCTGCCAAATAACTAAAAAACAAGCTACAGCATGCAAACTAAACAGAAAAATTTCCCTTTTCTTTGAATTTCTTATACTCTCAGCAAAATTTCGGGAATTTTGCTCCCGAGAAAAATAAACTAACCATTTTTTCCGGGTATGTGCAGAGTACTCGGAAAGTTTTCGGAAGAAAGGGTACAGAAATAGTGAAACACGCATAAGTAAATTCCCTTCAGAGAATGTGCAGAGTACTCGGAAACTAATCGGAAAAAAACGCTACGAGATCTCAGAAAAAAATCTGATATCAGAGCCCTCGGCAAAAATTGCTAGCTGGGTACTGTACACCAGGTATCGGCACTAATACAAAAGCATTGTTTGCGGCCTCACGCAAACGACTCTCTCCACAAACAGCGTGTGCGTTGTGTGTGTGTAATGCATTGCTAAAATTAAAAATCATTGAAACAAGCTACAGCAGAACCTTCTTCATTGACTTCTGAACGAGGACTGAGTGGTGGTTGTTCTGGTATTATTCTCATCAAGGGCACGTGTGCCCCTTTTTGCCGGATGCTGGTGTACATGGTAAGTGTGGACGACTCAATAAGGGTAGGAAACTCGCCAGACCTGATAAAAAAACCCCGTAATTTATCTAGCCTCTGAACACTTTCCTGTATTCATAATCTCTGTAAACATACCAGCCGACTTGTTAATCTTTTAAAACTGAGTTATCCCGAGGCATGGGGAAGCTAATTGCAAGCGGTTCCAAGACTACAGTCCATCAAATCTTCGTTTAGCAGAGAGAGAGAGAGACAGTTTTCCGGGATATGAACACTGCTAACGCCGCTCGGTCGAATACCCAAGATAAGACCAACTTTCCCAGTAAAAACGATGGCGGAAAAACGAGGACGCCTCCATAAGAGTAGGAAGTGATTGCCATAGCTCATAAGACACCAGTCCCGATAAATGACTTATCTAGACAATACGCCATTTCTCATGACGAACTTCCCCTTCCTATCGTCATCTCCTTAAGCAGGTCAGCAGATTTGATAATGTCTTATCTCCAATCTCTGAAGCAGAGGTAAATTGATTGGGGTTCAGAAAGTTTACAAATCGTTCTATTTGCGGGCAGTAGAGAGCGTTTTCCAAGGCATCTTTACTGCTGCATACGGTCGAATATCGGAAATAAAGTAAATTTTTTTAGCAGAGGCGACCGGATTCGGAAATGGACATTTTTTGAACACTGCCCTACATAACTAAAGAGAGCTACTGCCGAGTAAATTGATGGCTATAACCACAGTTCCGCATTAAACAACATTGTGGCAGCAGGTTTGCTAAACTCGTTATTTCCAGCTCTGATCAGTTTCTTATCATCAATGCAGCCTCTATAGCATTGCCGACCAAAAGGAGTGCAGACAAAAATGTGAATGTATTAAAAACATTGGTAATTTATGACAGTTTGCATGCACGCAAGCTACAAAACAACAACAAATCAAAACATTTGCTCTCTCTTGTCCGCTCTTTCCTGGCGTTCGGGTCGTGTTTGTGTGTGATTTGCCGAAAAACTTCGTAACCTCAACTATACCAAAGAGCAGGGATGCTCTATAGACGACAGAATGGAGTCTCTATAGACGACTAAATTGGGTCTCTTTACGCGACAGAATGCAGTCTATTTAGGCGACATCCACTCGCGTTTGAATGGAGCCTCTGTAGGCGACTGAATGGCGTCTCAATAGGTGACTGAATGGATTCTTAATAGATGACTGAATGGAGTCTCTATAGACGACTCAATGGAGTCTCTATGAACGAATGAATAGAGTGTCTAAATGACTTTTGCTACTACTTCGTCATTTATCATGGTTCTGACCACCTTCAGTCATATTTTAACCTCTGAACCCAGAAAATTTGTTTATAGAAGACTGAATAGAGAGTCCATATGCGACAGAATGGAGACGAAGAAATGTAGCTCTTCTGGCTATCTAAGCGCGATTCTCTAAAGTCGTCTGAAGGGACTCCCTAAAGTCGGTCTTTAAAGTCGGCGGAATGGTGTCTCTAAACACAATGACGATGTGTTCGATAGACAACAGATGTCCCCTTGAAAGGATGTTCATAGTTGAGGGTATACCGACCTGAAGACTGCAATAGCATGCCTTTTCATGGCATATATAATCATCAATACAAAGCAAAGATCTAACCGGAACATTTGCTCAAGAATGTGATGTCGATGGAACTTAATAAGCTCCAACAAGTTCAAATTTTGCGTAAAAATATTGTTTTCAAGCACTAGAGTTGGACTTTCGGAGTTCAGCTCTTTTTGCGAACTATTCAGCTGTCTTTTCGTTCTATCGTTCAAATACAAATTGTGGACAAAACTCGTTACCTTTATAAAGGCATCAGTTAACTTAGATGACGGCGACACATTACGCTGAAGTAGATAAGTGCCGACCAAGAAGAGCGAAGCCACAAATGTGAATGTATTCAAGATTGTATGCACGTAAGCTACAAAACAAGAACAAATCAAAACATTTGCTCTCTCTTTCTTTGCGTTCGGGTCGTATGTGTGTGGATTGCCAAAAATCTTCGTAACCAGCGACAAATGGTTGTCCGGCACCGAACTAGATTGGTAATCGTTCGTTCTTTTATTCGTTCCTCCGTTGATCGTTCTTTTATCTTTCAGACGGTACTCAGTGAACTACTGAGCTATATCGACTGATCTAGTACATACGCTTTTTTCAATGAATCGTTCAATTGAACTAGTTCGTTCGTGAGTTATACATCTCGATCAAGCACCCAAATATCTCAAAACGGGGATTTCTGAGAAATTTTTCATTTCCCGAAACCTATCTACCATCCTCCACTTGCAATTGTTTTAGCTATTGTTTAAGATGATTACTATGATCATCGAATACGGTATACCTCCCTCCAATATATTTTAATATTTGAGCTTTGAGGGGGAGACAGCAGACAATTGGTGTTGATGACGGCGCTGATGTTGACGACGACAACGGCGACGATGACGTCTTTCAGTGTTTATTTGGCGATTATTGAAGACATCCTGTAGTGTCATTCAGATTAGATGATATTCGAATAAAAATACAGATATACGTTCACAGCTCGATCTCCACTTATCACCAGCATTCCCATCAGCACACACACACACGTACCGACATCGAATTCATAATTCATTATTATTTTTTATTAGTTGCTGTAGACTAGCGATGTTGCTGTTCTGATGGTCTTAAGTGAATCTTGGTTGGGTTGGCTTAGCGATTTTCTATTGTTTTTCGTTGGTCGCCGTTAAAAATAAGTTTTTGTTTTATTGTAGCTTTTGTCACATTGCAAGACACAATATACGATCTAATTTATGAGTGAGTGATGTATGACATTTGGAATGTGTTTTCAGATTTAGTATAAGCAACTAATGGCATTCTTTTTCATTTTTTCGAATCAAATAGAAGAAGAAAAAAGAAGATTAATGGCGATTAATACTCATTAAAAATGGGTCAAAAGTTTATTGAGTCTAATAAAATACGAAGTGGAAATGCTAAAAATAAATTTTATTTAAATAAATTGTTTAAATAATTTATTAAAAACTTTAGGAAATTTCCATTGCCATATTTTCAATGAAAGGTCAAAGAGAAAATAGTAAAGGCAACAAATGCAGGACCTAACTAATTTAACCCACTTAAAGCCACAGGTCGTTTAAACGCCACAAAAAATGTTTGCAAAAAATTACGTAAAACTTGGGTATTTTTCGCATATGTTTGTGAGTTTGGCGTTTGTTATAGTATTGTCTGTTATCTATCATTGCACGCTTATAAGGCTTCATTTGGACCACGCAATTGCCTAAATCGCAAGCAATTCAGAAAAATCGATTTTTTTGTAATATTCGACTTTTGATGAAAAATTTAAGTATGCGTTAAAATTTTAATCATAAATGTTGCATTCACAAAAACTCAGAAATTTGTTAGGAATATAGTAAGAGTGTTTCCTTCATCAAAAAGCAAGGGATTGTCATGTATGAATACACAGATATTACCCTTCCAAGTTTTTGGCATTTTTAAAAGAAGGAAAAATATACGTGTTAGAGAAAAAATTATTTATGTATTTAATAAAAAATGCTTAAAAAGCCTCAGAAATATCATTATCATAAAAAATTTTAAATTTCCACACATAAAAAAATCTCGGCGCTAAGTGGGTTAAATGCGTCTCTCCATAAACGACATAAATGGATCTCTATTGGCGACTGACTGGAGTCTCTATAGACAAATGACTGACGTTTCTAAAGGCAACTGAATGGTGTCTCTAAAGAGCAATGAATTGAATCTCTATAAAGGCGCCTATCTATAGACTGGAAATGGTATGCCTATAGACGACCGGAAAGCCAGCTCTCTTCAGACCAACGATGTGACGAGGGACTATAAGCGAACGACATCAAAATCTCCTTCCTATAGACGGACGAAATCATCTGTCTGTGGATGAAAAATTTGAAAGGCATCTGACGAAGAAATTGAAATTGTTTCTTTCTATAGATACCTTAAAAGGCTTCTGTCAGTCTTTGTCATTTTTAAAAGGCGTATGTCTAAAGACTTCTGTCTGTAGGCGTCTTGATAAGTTGTGTCTATCTACAGACGTCCTGAAAGTCTGTAGACATCATAAGAGGCTTCTGTTTGGTTTCTTTCTGCCTACAGATGTCTTAAAAGACCTTTGTCTATAGACGTATTGCTAGGCTTCTGTCTGCCTATAGGCGTCTTCAAAGGCTTATGTCTGCCTAAAGATGTCATGGAAGGCTTTTGTCTGACTATATGTGTCTGGAAAGGCTTTTGTCTGTCTATAAAAGTCTTGAAATGCTTCTGTCTGCCTATATGTGTCTTAAAATGTTTCTTTTTGTATATTTAAGGTGTCTGGCTGCCTACAGATGCCTTGAGAATATTGTGTCTATCTACAGACCAGTTGAAAGACTTTTGCCTGTCTATACACGCCTTAATGCGTTATAGTCTATCTTAAGACGACTTGCAAGTCTTTTGTCTATCTTGATAGACTATTGGCTGTCTATAGACGCCCTAGGCGTCTCAAAGAACGTCAGTCTATAGATGTATTGTCAGTCTAGACGACTTGAAAGGCTTTTGCCTGTCTACAAACGCATTCATAGGCTTTTGTCTGTCTATAGACGCCTCCAAAGGCATTTGTCTGTCTGTGTATTCGCATCTTGAAAGGCTTCGGTCTGTTTATAGACGCCATTAAAAATTTTTGTATGTCTATATGCGTCTTGAAAGGCCCTAGCCCCCTGAAAGAACGTCTGTCTATAGATGTCTTGAACGTGTTGGGTCTGTCTATAGACGACTTGAAAGGCTTTTGCCTGTTTGTGGACGCATTCATAGGATTTTGTCTGTGTATAGACGCCCCCAAAGGCTTTTGCCCTAGACGCCTGCAAGAACGTCTGTCTATAGATGTCTTGAAAGTCTTCGGTCTGTTTATAGACGCCTTGAAAAGTTTCTATCGGTCTATAGGCGTCTTGAAAGGCCCTAGACGCTTCAAAGAATGTCTGTCTGTAGATGTCTTGAACAAATTGGGTCCTCCAAAGGCATTTGTCTGTCTGTGTATTCGCATCTTGAAAGGCTTCGGTCTGTTTATAGACGCCATTAAAAATTTTTGTATGTCTATATGCGTCTTGAAAGGCCCTAGCCCCCTGAAAGAACGTCTGTCTATAGATGTCTTGAACGTGTTGGGTCTGTCTATAGACGACTTGAAAGGCTTTTGCCTGTTTGTGGACGCATTCATAGGCTTATGTCTGAGTATAGACGCCCCCAAAGGCTATTGTCTGTCTACTCGCATCTTGAAAGTCTTCGGTCTATTTATAGACGCCTTGAAAAGTTTCTGTCTGTCTATAGGCGTCTTGAAAGGCCCTAGACGCCTCACAGAATGTCTGTCTATACATGTCTTGAACGTATTGGGTCTGCCTATAGACGACTTGAAAGGCTTTTGCCTCCCTATAGACGCATTCATAGGCTTTTTTCTGTGTATAGACGCCCCCAAAGGCTTTAGTCTGTCTATTCGCATCTTGAAAGTCTTCGGTCTGTTTATAGAAGCCTTAAAAATTTTCTGTCTGTCTATAGACGTCTTGAAAGGCCCTAGACACCTCAAAGAACGTCTACCTATAGCTGTCTTGAACGTATTGAGTCTGTCTATAGACACCTTCATAGACTTTTGGCTATCTATATACGCCTTAGAAGACTTTTGTCCGTCTATAGACGCCTCGAAGGAGGACTGTCTGCAGATGCCTTGAACGTATTGAGTCTGTCTCTAGACGCATTCATAGGCTTTTGTCTGTCTATAGACGCCTTGACAGGCTTCTGTATATCCACTTTGAAAAGCTTCTGTATGTTTGTAGACGACGTGAAAGGCTTTTGCCCGTCTATCAGCGCCTTGATGGACTTTTGGCTGTCTATAGACGCCTTAGAAGGCTTTTGTCTATCTACAGACTCCTCAAAGGGCGTCTGTCTGTAGATACCTTGATCGTACTGTGTCTATAGACGACTAGAAAGGCTTTTGTCTGTCTATAGACGCATTCATAGGCTTTTGCCTGTCTATACACTCCTTTAAAGCTTTTCGTCTGTGTATAGAAGCCTTGAAAGTATTGCGTCTGTCTACATACGACTGAAAAGGCTTTGCCTGTCATTGGCTCATTCATAGGCTTTTGTCTGTCTACAGACGCATTGAAAGGGTTCTGTCTATCTATAGGAGTGTTAAGAGGCTTCTGTCTGTCTATAGACGCCTGGAAAGGCTTTTTTCCTTGATATGCTTCTCTTTGTTTATGTATGAATTAAAAGACTTTAATCTGTCTACAGACGCCCTGTCTATCTATAGAAGTCTTGAAATGCTTCTGTCGGCCTATATGTGCCTTATACGGCGTCTTTCTGTCTATCTATAGATGCCTTTCAAGTCTTTCGGCTGCCTACAGACGCCTTGAAGGTATTGTGTCTGTATATATACGACTTTTTTTCTAACAAATTTCATTCTTTATTGATTATTTTTAAAGATTACATTGATATTCTTATGTAGCCAATCCCACGAAGCCCGTATGAGGCTTGTCTGTAGGATGTCTATCTAAGTTTTCTCATGTTATATTTACAATTTTGCTGTAGACTTCAAATTATTATAAAATTCATTTTTAACTATTTATAAATAATTTTTTGATCTTTTTAATTTTTTGTGTTTTGTTTCGTATATCTAAAATGTCTTTTGGTATATCGTTAAGGATGGTTGGTACTGCTACTGCCAATGAGAATTTACCATATTCATTTGCGAATTTGGGTACTTCGTAGCGTCCTTCTTTTCTCCTTCTGGTGTTATGTTGATGTGCTTTTTGATGTGCTTGTTGAAATGCTTTTGTCTTCCAAATTGCGTCTTGAAAAGCTTCAGTCTATTTATAGACGTCTTGAAATGTTTCTGTCTATTTATAGTCGTCCTGAAAGGCCCTGTCTATAGACACCTTGATAGGCTTCTGTCTGTTTATAAATGCCTTAGGAGACTTTTGTCTATCTATAGATAGACCTTTAAATGCTTGTTTCTGTTTATCTATAGATGCCTTCAAAGTTTTCGGCTGCCTACAGACACCTTGAAAGTATTGTATCTGTTTATAAACGACTTGAAAGGCTTTTGCCTATCTATCAGCCCCTTGATAGACTTTTGGCTGCCTACAGATGCCTCAAAGGGCGTCGGTCTGTAGATATCTTGAACGTATTGTGTCTGTCTAGACGACTTGAAAGGTTTATGTCTGCCTTTAGGTGTGTTAAGAGGATTATGTCTGTCTATAGACGCTTGGAAAGGTTTTTGTCTGCCTTGCTGCTCTTTGCTTATGTATGCCTTAAATGACCTTTGTTTGTCTATAGACGCTCTGAAAGGATTCTGTCTGTCTATAGAAGTCTTGAAATGCTTCCGTCTGCCTACAGATACCTTGAAAGTATTGTGTCTGTCTATAGAATGGCTTTTGCCTGTCTATAGACGCATTTATAAGCTTTTGTCTGCCTATAGACGCCTCGAAAAGATTCTGTTTGTCTATATATGCGTCTAGGAAGGCTTCGGTCTGTCTATAGGCGTCTTGAAAGGCTTTTGTCAATCTATAGACTCCTTGATATGCTTTTCTTTTTTATAGATGCCTTAAAAGACTTTAGTCTGTCTATAGACACCCTATAAGACGTCTTGAAAGGCTTTTGTCTGTCTATAGACCACTTGATAGGCTGCTATAGACGCTCTGAAAGGGTTCTGTCTGTCTATAGAAGTCTTGAAATGCTTCCGTCTGCCTACAGACACCTTGAAAATATTGTCTCTGTCTATAGAAGGCTTTTGTCTGTCTATAGACGCATTCATAAGCTTTTGTCTGTCTATAGACGCCTTGAAAGGATTCTGTTTGTCTATATATGCGTCTAGGAAGGCTTCGGTCTGTCTATAGACGTCTTGAAAGGCTTTTGTCTGTCTATAGACCCCTTGATATGCTTCTCTTTTTTTTATAGATGCCTTAATAGACCTTAGTCTGTCTATAGACACCCTAAAAGGCTTATGTCTGTGTATCGAATTGTTGAAATGCTACTTCTTTCTGTAGATACCTTGAACGTATTGTGTCTATAGACGACTATAGATGCCTTGCAAGGCTTTCGGCTGCCTACAGACACCTTGAAAATATTGTCTCTGTCTATAGAATGCTTTTGTCTGTCTATAGACGCATTCATAAGCTTTTGTCTGTCTATAGACGCCCTGAAAGGATTCTGTTTGTCTATATATGCGTCTAGGAAGGCTTCGGTCTATCTATAGACGTCTTGAAAGGCTTTTGTCTGTCTATAGACCCCTTGATATGCTTCTCTTTTTTTATAGATGCCTTAATAGACCTTAGTCTGTCTATAGACACCCTAAAAGGCTTATGTCTGTGTATCGAATAGTTGAAATGCTACGTCTTTCTGTAGATACCTTGAACGTATTGTGTCTATAGACGACTTGAAAGGCTATTGTCTGTCTATAGACGCCTTGAAAGGATTATGTCTCTTTATATTCGTCTCGAAAGGCTTCTGTCTGTCTATAGACGTCTTGAAAGACTTTTGTCTGTCCTTGGTAGGCTGCTATAGACGCTCTGAAAGGGTTCTGTCTGTCCATAGAAGTCTTGAAATGCTTCTGTCTGCCTATATGTGCCTTGAAAGGTTTCTTTTTGCCTGTCTATAGATGCCTTGCAAGGCTTTCGGCTCCCTACAGACACCTTGAAAGTATTTTGTCTGTTTATAGAAAGGCTTTTGCCTGTCTATAGACGCATTCATAGGCTTTTTCTGTCTATAGACGCCTTGAAAGGATTCTGTTTGTGTATATATTCGTCTAGGAAGGCTTCGGTCTGTCTATAGACGTCTTGAAAGTCTTTTGTCTGTCTATAGACCCCTTCATATGCTTCTCTTTTTTTATAGATGACTTAAAAGACTTTAGTCTGTCTATAGACACCCTAAAAGTCTTATGTCGGTGTATCGAATTCTTGAAATGCTACGTCTTTCTGTAGATACCTTGAACGTATTGTGTCTATAGACGACTTGAAAGGCTTTTGTCTGTCTATAGACGCCTTGAAAGGATTATGTCTCTTTATATGCGTCTCGAAAGGCTTCTGTCTGTCTATAGACGTCTTGAAAGGCTTTTGTCTGTCTATAGACCCCTTGATAGGCTGCTATAGACGCTCTGAAAGGGTTCTGCCTGTCTATAGAAGTCTTGAAATGCTTCTGTCTGCCTATATGTGCCTTGAAAGGGTTCTTTTTGCCTGTCTATAGATGCCTTGCAAGGCTTTCGGCTGCCTACAGACACCTTGAAAGTATTGTGTCTGTCTATAGAAAGGCTTTTGCCTGTCTTTAGACGCATTCATAGGCTTTTTCTGTCTATAGATGCCTTGAAAGGAATATGTTTGTCTATATATGCGTCTAGGAAGGCTTAGGTCTGTCTATAGGCGTCTTGAAAGGCTTTTGTCTGTCTATAGACCCCTTGATATGCTTCTGTTTGTTTATAGAAGCCTTAAAAGACTTTAGTCTGTCTATAGGCTCCCCCTAAAAGGCTCCTTTCTGTCTATCGAAGTCTTGAAATTCTTCTGTCTGCCTATATGTGCCTTTAAAGGTTTCTTTCTATCTATCTATAGATACCTTGAAAGGCTTTTGTCTGTGTATATATGTACGCCTCGATGGGATTTTGTCTGTCTAAAGACGACTTTGTCTTTCTATAGACCCCCCAAACTACGTCTTTGTGTATACATGAAAGGCTTTTGCCTGTCTTTAGTCGCATTCGTAAGCTTTTGTCTGCCTATAGACGCCTTAAAAATATTATGTCTGTTTATATGCGTCTTGTAAGGCTTCGGTCTGTCTATAGACGTCTTGAAAGGCTTTGGTCTGTCTATAGACCCCTTGATATGCTTCTCTTTTTTATAGATGTCGTAAAAGAGTTTAGTCTGTCCATAGACGCTCTAAAACGCTTCTTTATGTCTGTCTTAAAATCCTTTCGTCTGTCTATATGTGCTTTGAAAGGCTTTTGTCTATCTATAGATGCCTAGAAAGGCTTTCGGCTTCCTACAGACATCTTTTGTCTGTCTATAGACGTCTTGAAAGGCATCTTCGCATGACTTGAATACCTTTTACATATTGAACGAACGCCCATAGACGACCGGAATATCATCTCTACAGTTTATCAAACGATCGCTTCTGATTCTCCTTGACATTTTAAAGTTCAATAAATTAAAAAAGAAGGTTTAAAGTCTTTATCGTTATTATTACCAATTCGAATAAACATTTGTTTCCCTTCACTTCTCGTGAAATAAAATAAAATCTCAATTAAAAAATAAAAATAATTTTTTGTTGTTAATTAATATATTGTAAAAGCAACAAAAATAATATTTATTTACTTAACTCCTAAATGTTGTTTATGACACAATGATTAAAAATGCTGTGTTGTTTTTTTTTCGAAAAAATAATAATATTTAAATTTTTATTGCAAAATCCATCCATCATCCATACATGAGAAAACAATGGGAAAATTACCAAAAAAAAAAAATGAAAATTTTTTTATTGCTTGGATTCATGTGGTGGATTTTGTGAAATATATTTCTGAGGTAATGAGTTATAAGGTAGCCATTTATTAGTGCTAGCTATGTGTGTGTGGAGTTATATGATTACAATTCATACAATTCAATTAAGTTATACACTGCAGCTTTAACTAATGTCTCAGCAGAGATATGTTATTATGTTATATTAATACCTTAAATAGACCAAAAAATACCACCGAGTACTAAGTGTATAGGAGACCACCAGTTGCCCTCAACATAAAAGCTTTTTAGACAACTAAAAGGGAGTTTTACAGAAGTTCATGGAACTAATTAACCTAGTAGCTGAGGCAATTTCCATGTAACTCAAAATAATCACAGCTTTAGTAATTTGCTTCATCTCCATGCTTTGATAGATGGATTTAAATCAAAGCTCCGAATACTCGCTCGAATTCCACTCGCGATTGAAACTCTTCTCGAAATCGAGCAAGTTGGGGCGGGCAACTTGTCCCCTCCCCACAACCAACAAAAACTTACCCCAACCCCAAAAAAACTTGCCCCAACCCCACCAAAAATATTGCACCGAAACAAATTACTACCTCCCCCATATTTTCACTAGCGGGTAAATCGGAGCTCTGATTTAAATAGATTTCTAATATTATTTATTTGTAAGGTGTCAAAGTGAATTTAATTTTTTTAATACTAATCCTCCTAATTCCCTTTCCCGCAAAAACCTAAATCAATTTCCCTCCATAGACCTTGGATAGCAATTAACTGTCAGGAACTTAACTTAACTCAACTCTCTCACAATTTCTCGATGGTGCCTGTCATTCATGTGTATGAATAATAATACCTTATTGACCTCATATGTTAATGGCGGTTACTAAGCGTATTCCCAATTTAATGAACACAGCGTTGATGGCTAAAACCAAGAAAAAAACAACAACTTAAAACACCTTGAAGGGGATAATAACGAACAAAATACTCAATTTATATACATACATACGTATGTATATACATAAATACATCCATCCATATATAACAAAAGTCACCACACTTATTTACCCATTATTCGTGTTCGTACATATATAAGGCACGTAATGTCAAAATAGCCATTAATTACTCCCTGTTGTTATAAGTAAAAACCTATAAAAGCCATAAATTAAATTCCCTTTTTGTGTGAGTGTGTGAAAATAGTCCCCTATTCGAAGGACATTCAAATAAACATGCAAGCACTCACACAAACACCTATTCACTATAATACACATGTTACAAATATTAGTTTCTTATATATGTAAATACCACTTGCATGTGTATCGGTAGGACATTTGTATTGACTTTGTTACCAATAGCCGACGGATTTTGGTTAAAACGTAATAATGTAATAAATATTCAAATTATAGTCATTTTTCGTTAGGTTTTTTATTTAGGGTTTCTTTTTTTGTGGGGGATTGATTGTTGGCCGATGCGGAGGTCAATTGGATAAGTCAGGAAATAACAGTGCAATAGGGGCAAGTGAAATTGTTTTAGGAGTGTTATGGTATTTCTTTATTTGGACTTTTAAAGTTAGGAGTTGCGGTGAAACGGCTGTACTTTGAAGACAGGCAAAAGCAGACACCTTTAAAGATGGCTAAACATATACACCTTTAAGAGGGGCCTATAGTCAAACAGAAGCCTGGAAGGACGTCTATGGACATATAGAAGCCTTTCAAAGCGTCTGTAGACAGACAGAAACTCCCCAAAGGTTCTATAGACAGACAGAAAGAAGCCTTTCGAGGGGTGTATAGGCAAGCATAAATTAAAAGGACGTCTATAGAAAGGAAAAACCGTTCAAGGGTCTGTAGAAGCATTTCAGGACATCTATAGATATACAGAAACTTTTTATGATATAAAACATAAGACTTTACAGATGTCTGTGTACAGACAGAAATCTTTGAAGGCGTATATAGACAGACTGAAAATATTTATGTGGTCTATAGGCAGACAGAAGTCACTCAAGGAGTCTATGGGCTGGCAGAAACCTTTCAGGGGGACTATAGACAAACAGAAGCCTTTCAGGATGTTTATAGACACACAGACAGAAACCTTTCAAGACGTCTATACTAAAAGCGGAAGACTTTCAAGACGTCAACAGACAGACCGAAGCCTTTAGAGATGTCTGTAGACAGAAGCTTCTCAAGACTTTAATAGACAGATAGATGCCTTTAGGGATTTCTGTTATATAGGGTATATAAACAGACATAGGCCTTTCAAGAAGCCTTTGGATTGACAGAAGACTTTCAACACAGACATACGCCTCTCAAGAAGTCTATGGATATCCAGAAGTCTTTCAAAACAGACAGAAGAATTTCAGGACGTCTACAGACATATAGAAGCCTGTCAACGAGTCTGTAGACAAACAGAAGTCTTTCAGGATGTTTATGGATAGGCAGAAACCTTTCAGGACGTCTGCGGATAAACAAAAGCATTTCAAGGCGTTTATAGGCCGAAAAAAGCCCTTAAATGCGTGTATAGGCAGAAAAAAGCCTTTCAAGGCGTCCATACACAGAAAGTAGCTTTTCAAGTCCTCAATAATCAGACAGATGCTATTCAAGACGTTTATATAAAGACGACCTTTCAGCTCGTCTATAAAGACGACCTTTCAGCTCGTCTATAAAGACGACTTTTCAGCTCGTCTATAAAGACGACCTTTCAGCTCGTCTATAAAGACGACCTTTCAGCTCGTCTATAAAGACGACCTTTCAGCTCGTCTATAAAGACGACCTTTCAGCTCGGCTATAAAGACGACCTTTCAGCTCGTCTATAAAGACGACCTTTCAGCTCGTCTATAAAGACGACCTTTCAGCTCGTCTATAAAGACGACCTTTCAGCTCGTCTATAAAGACGACCTTTCAGCTCGTCTATAAAGACGACTTTTCAGCTCGTCTATAAAGACGACCTAGAGTTCGTCCTATAGTTCGTCTATAAAGACGACCTAGAGATCGTCTATAAAGACGACCTAGAGCTCGTCTATAAAGACGACATAGAGATCGTCTATAAAGACGACCTAGAGCTCGTCTATAAAGACGACCTAGAGCTCGCCTGTAAAGACGACCAAGAGCTCGTCTATAAAGACGACCAAGAGCTCGTCTATAAAGACGACCTAGAGCTCGTCTATAAAGACGACCTAGAGCTCGTCTATAAAGACGACCTAGAGCTCGTCTATACAGACGACCTAGAGCTCGTCTATAAAGACGACATAGAGATCGTCTATAAAGACGACCTAGAGCTCGTCTATAAAGACGACCTAGAGCTCGCCTGTAAAGACGACCAAGAGCTCGTCTATAAAGACGACCAAGAGCTCGCCTATAAAGACGACCAAGAGCTCGCCTATAAAGACGACCTAGAGCTCGTCTATAAAGACGACCTAGAGATCGTCTATAAAGACGACCTAGAGCTCGTCTATAAAGACGACCTAGAGCTCGTTTATAAAGACGACCTAGAGCTCGTCTATAAAGACCTTTCAGCTCGTTTATAAAGACGACCTTTCAGCTCGTCTATAAAGACGACCTTTCAGCTCGTCTATAAAGACGAACTTAAGCTCGTCTATAAATACGACCTTTCAGCTCGTCTATAAAGACGATCTTTCAGCTCGTCTATAAAGACGACCTAGAGCTCGTCTATAAAGACGACCTTTCAGCTCGTCTATAAAGACGACCTTTCAGCTCGTCTATAAAGACGACCTTTCAGCTCGTCTATAAAGACGACCTTTCAGCTCGTCTATAAAGACGACCTTTCAGCTCGTCTATAAAGACGACCTTTCAGCTCGTCTATAAAGACGACCTTTCAGCTCGTCTATAAAGACGACCTTTCAGCTCGTCTATAAAGACGACCTTTCAGCTCGTCTATAAAGACGACCTTTCAGCTCGTCTATAAAGACGACCTTTCAGCTCGTCTATAAAGACGACCTTTCAGCTCGTCTATAAAGACGACCTTTCAGCTCGTCTATAAAGACGACCTTTCAGCTCGTCTATAAAGACGACCTTTAGCTCGTCTATAAAGACGACCTAGAGCTCGTCCTATAGTTCGTCTATAAAGACGACCTAGAGCTCGTCTATAAAGACGACCTAGAGCTCGCCTGTAAAGACGACCAAGAGCTCGTCTATAAAGACGACCAAGAGCTCGTCTATAAAGACGACCTAGAGCTCGTCTATAAAGACGACCTAGAGCTCGTCTATAAAGACGACCTAGAGCTCGTCTATAAAGACGACCTAGAGCTCGTCTATACAGACGACCTAGAGCTCGTCTATAAAGACGACATAGAGATCGTCTATAAAGACGACCTAGAGCTCGTCTATAAAGACGACCTAGAGCTCGCCTGTAAAGACGACCAAGAGCTCGTCTATAAAGACGACCAAGAGCTCGCCTATAAAGACGACCAAGAGCTCGCCTATAAAGACGACCTAGAGCTCGTCTATAAAGACCTTTCAGCTCGTTTATAAAGACGACCTTTCAGCTCGTCTATAAAGACGACCTTTCAGCTCGTCTATAAAGACGAACTTAAGCTCGTCTATAAATACGACCTTTCAGCTCGTCTATAAAGACGATCTTTCAGCTCGTCTATAAAGACGACCTAGAGCTCGTCTATAAAGACGACCTAGAGCTCGCCTGTAAAGACGACCAAGAGCTCGTCTATAAAGACGACCTAGAGCTCGTCTATAAAGACGACCTAGAGCTCGTCTATAAAGACGACCTAGAGCTCGTTTATAAAGACGACCTAGAGCTCGTCTATAAAGACCTTTCAGCTCGTTTATAAAGACGACCTTTCAGCTCGTCTATAAAGACGACCTTTCAGCTCGTCTATAAAGACGACCTTTCAGCTCGTCTATAAAGACGAACTTAAGCTCGTCTATAAATACGACCTTTCAGCTCGTCTATAAAGACGATCTTTCAGCTCGTCTATAAAGACGACCTAGAGCTCGTCTATAAAGACGACCTTTCAGCTCGTCTATAAAGACGACCTTTCAGCTCGTCTATAAAGACGACCTTTCAGCTCGTCTATAAAGACGACCTTTCAGCTCGTCTATAAAGACGACCTTTCAGCTCGTCTATAAAGACGACCTTTCAGCTCGTCTATAAAGACGACCTTTCAGCTCGTCTATAAAGACGACCTTTCAGCTCGTCTATAAAGACGACCTTTCAGCTCGTCTATAAAGACGACCTTTAGCTCGTCTATAAAGACGACCTTTAGCTCGTCTATAAAGACGACCTAGAGCTCGTCTATAAAGACGACCTAGAGCTTGTCTATAAAGACGACTTAGAGCACGTCTATAAAGACGACTTAGAGCACGTCTATAAAGACGACCTAGAGCTCGTCTATAAAGACGACCTAGAGCTTGTCTATAAAGACGACCTAGAGCTCGTCTATAAAGACGACCTAGAGCTCGTCTATAAAGACGACCTTTCAGCTCGTCTATAAAGACGACCTTTCAGCTCGTCTATAAAGACGACCTAGAGCTCGTCTATAAAGACGACCTTTCAGCTCGTCTATAAAGACGACCTTTAGCTCGTCTATAAAGACGACCTAGAGCTCGTCTATAAAGACGACCTAGAGCTTGTCTATAAAGACGACCTAGAGCTCGTCTATAAAGACGACCTAGAGCTCGTCTATAAAGACGACCTTTCAGCTCGTCTATAAAGACGACCTTTCAGCTCGTCTATAAAGACGACCTAGAGCTCGTCTATAAAGACGACCTTTCAGCTCGTCTATAAAGACGACCTTTAGCTCGTCTATAAAGACGACCTAGAGCTCGTCTATAAAGACGACCTAGAGCTTGTCTATAAAGACGACCTAGAGCTCGTCTATAAAGACGACCTAGAGCTCGTCTATAAAGACGACCTTTCAGCTCGTCTATAAAGACGACCTTTCAGCTCGTCTATAAAGACGACCTAGAGCTCGTCTATAAAGACGACCTTTCAGCTCGTCTATAAAGACGACCTTTCAGCTCGTCTATAAAGACGACCTTTAGCTCGTCTATAAAGACGACCTTTAGCTCGTCTATAAAGACGACCTAGAGCTCGTCTATAAAGACGACCTAGAGCTTGTCTATAAAGACGACCTAGAGCTCGTCTATAAAGACGACCTAGAGCTCGTCTATAAAGACGACCTTTCAGCTCGTCTATAAAGACGACCTTTCAGCTCGTCTATAAAGACGACCTAGAGCTCGTCTATAAAGACGACCTTTCAGCTCGTCTATAAAGACGACCTTTCAGCTCGTCTATAAAGACGACCTTTAGCTCGTCTATAAAGACGACCTTTAGCTCGTCTATAAAGACGACCTAGAGCTCGTCTATAAAGACGACCTAGAGCTCGTCTATAAAGACGACCTAGAGCTTGTCTATAAAGACGACTTAGAGCACGTCTATAAAGACGACTTAGAGCACGTCTATAAAGACGACCTAGAGCTCGTCTATAAAGACGACCTAGAGCTTGTCTATAAAGACGACCTAGAGCTCGTCTATAAAGACGACCTAGAGCTCGTCTATAAAGACGACCTAGAGCTCGTCTATAAAGACGACCTTTCAGCTCGTCTATAAAGACGACCTTTCAGCTCGTCTATAAAGACGACCTTTCAGCTCGTCTATAAAGACGACCTTTCAGCTCGTCTATAAGGACGACCTATTGCTCGTCTATAAAGACGACCTAGAGCTCTTCTATAAAGACGACCTAGAGCTCTTCTATAAAGACGACCTACAGCTCTTCTATAAAGACGACCTAGAGCTCGTCTATAAATACGACCTAGAGCTCGTCTATAAATACGACCTAGAGCTCGTCTATAAAGGCGACCTTTAGCTCTTCTATGAAGACCACCTTTAGTTTGTCTATAAAGACGACCTTTAGCTCTTCTATGAAGACCACCTTTAGTTTGTCTATAAAGACGACCTTTAGTTCGTCTATAAAGACGACCTAGAGCTCGTCTATAAAGACGACCTAGAGCTCGTCTATAAAGACGACCTAGAGCTCGTCTATAAAGACGACCTTTAGCTCGTCTATAAAGACGACCTTTAGCTCGTCTATAAAGACGACCTTTGGCTCGTCTATAAAGACGACCTAGAGCTTGTCTATAAAGACGACCTAGAGCTCGTCTCTAAAGACGACAATTGGATCGTCAGTAGCTAAAAGACGGCCTACAGCTTGTTTATAAAGACTACCTTTAGCTCGTCAATAAAGACTTCTTTCAGTTGCCTATAAGGGCACCTGTCTCCCTTTACTTTCTTTTTGGTTTTGTAACCCACTGTGCCCTTTGTGGTCATATTTCTTTATTATTGATATCGCTTTCGTTGCTTGTATTAGTTGTTGTTTTTGGTATTTGCTCTTAACATTGGTAATACTTATGCTAATCAAATGACACCCAATGGCATAGTAAATGTCAAAGTACAAATACATAGAAATTTATAACATTGACTTTTGTGTTATTGTTGTTGTTATTATTATTGTTGTCGCCGTCGTCTGATAGGAGGACCTTTAACCGTTGACTGATTGTCGAAAATAAATTTCAAGGCTTTTACATTGTTATTTCACGTGTATATTTTGTTTGATTTTGAGACTAAAGTTGGAGGGAGGCAGGTTGGTAATCGAACTCCTTAGAGGTGCGAGTTTTTTCCTAGTGGTGTGTGGTGGTCAGTATTAGTTGTTGTTGTTGGTGGTATTGGTGACAGTTTTGGGGTGGTTGTATAACCGCCATTTATGACTTTTAATATGACTTTATAGCCGGCTATAGGCCATTGGTAAAAATGCCCGACAGGTCAAGCGAGGGCTGATTATTGGTTAATATTCATTTATTTGGCTTAGTTGTATTTTAGTGTTGACCATTTATTATAGCCTTCATTAGCATATTTGCTGTTATAAATACTTGGCCTTTGCCGTTGACCACCACAAATGAAGTATGGGAAATGCCTTAGTGAATAGTTTTAGAGGATTGTTGATTGCTTTGTTAGCTGGAAACAAATGGATATTGATTACATGGCTGGGTTGAAGGACTCCATGTTAGTGGTTAAATGTTAATGACTTGTATTTGAAAAATATGAAAACTTTTAAGAATTTTTCAGGGATATAAAGTCAGCATGCTATAGAATATGTTCACCTGTAGACATACCCTGCCTTCTCATCTATAAGGACTTCCTTCTGCTAGTCTACAAAGTTTCTTCTCAGATTTTCTGTAAAGACTTCGTTCTACAGCGTGTCTATAAAGACTTCCTTCTGCAGCTAATGTATAAAGGACCCATTTATCAACTCGGTCAAAAAGCTTCCCTTCAGCTCGTCTATAAATACTGCCTTCAGCTTTTCTATAAAGATTCTCTTCAGATAGTCTCTTAAGATTCGTCTCAGCTCGTTTTTAAATACCCCCTTCAGCCTGGAAATAAATACTTCATTCAGCTGATTTATGGGGACTGTGTTGGCTATAGCGACTCATTATTTGCAGCCTTTAGAGACTCCCTTTTAGTTGTCAGTAGGAACCTCCTTATAGACGTTTATTGTGGCTCCTTGCCTCCTTTGTCATATACATACATATGCATATGTATGTATATGTGATCTGTAATGATTAACGAACATCATCAAACAATCATCGAAACAGACAGTTCATCAACATTCAATAACAACGACATATTGTCACAAATTTTTTCATAACTTTTATTTCGTAAAAAAAACCCGCTTAAGGTAGTTCATTGGCTGAGGGTGGGTGGTTGGTTGGTTGTTCCCCAATCATTCTTTATTGCTGTTTATACCCTATACCACAATGTGGAAAAGGGTATAATAAGTTTGTTTTCCCAAAAATTCATGTAACGCCGCGAAATATTCGTCGTAGACCCCTCATGTGGTATACCAAACTTCATATCTCGACGAGATAAAGCGATTTAGCGATGTGTGTCCGTCCGTCCGTCCGTCCGTCTGTCCGTCCATTAAAAATTGTAATCAAGCTAGAGGCCGCAATTATGGACCGATTGTCACGAAATTTAGTATGGAGGTCGGGTTTGGACCAGAATAGAACTGATTAGTTTTTGGCGATGATCGTGAAATGTTAAAGGGATGAAATGGACCAAAAACAAAATTTTTGCTCGATTTTGTAGCCGCTCTGTAGGTCGCAATAATAGTCCGATCGGCGCGAAATTTTAAACGTAGTTTTGGTTTGAGATGAAGAAGTAGCGTGCAAGTCAACGGTATGATCGGATAATATTTAGCGGGTTAAATTGATCAAAACTTTTGTGTGAAAATTGGTAAAATTTCTAATGCACATCTTATAACTTTATCCCAAGAAGACGCGTTTAGTGGTATAGGGTATCACATGGTCGGCCCCGTCCGACTATAGTCTGTTCTTACTTGTTTTTTTTTGTTCTTTTGACAACATTATATTTTAACTTACACGAATATTAAGGTGAAAAATGTTAAAATTTCGATAGGCTGACAGATGACATATCAAAAGCAGCGGCAGCAACACCGTTAACAGTCTTCAAACAACAACAACGAAAATAAAGGGAATGACATTTGAATACATTCGTCAGCCAGTCAGTCAGTCATTCAGTAATTTATCCAACATGTGTAGATTGAGATGGATTGTTGGGATATGCAGATATTCCAATTTACAGCTGGTTGAATGAAGTTGGCTTCGTCTGCAAGCCATAAACTTTTTGTAATGGGGATTGTGTGATTGCGTGTAGTTAACGAATTAACGAATATTTTTTTTGGGTTGTTGTTATTTTTTATTTTTTATTTTGTTTTTTTTTTTTTGTTTTCGTTGAGGGTGGTAAACTTTAATAGATCAACATTGGACATTTGACTTCACATATGCATTTCATTCGTTTGATATGAATTTATTTATCAAAAATATGTAATTTTATTTCATTTGACTTCGTTGTGGATATTTGTGGGGAGGGTAGGAGGAGGAATTATGTTTGGTTTGTGGCCAATGCTTATGGTTAATTAATAATGCTTATAATAATATATTAACATAAACTGATAAGAACTTAATAAAATATGAGGGAAAACTGATAGCACAAAGCTATATCGAAAAGCATTTGGTGGGTGAAGACTATTCCATGTTGGTGTAGTTGTAAATTTCAAAATTTATTTGTGGCTGTCGATGGAAAGGTCGTTGGCAAGGAGAGATAGTGTAATCATAAGGCGCATCTAGAAGGTTTTAATCAATTAAGGTGCATCTTGAAGGTTTGAAAAAGGTTGTCTTGAGAAACTCTTTTGTGGAGGGCTTTAAAGTTATTACGTGTTTAACAACAAATTTGAACGAGCAGTAGAGTCTTGAAATTCGCCAAAGAACCCCCGAAACACTGCAAAGAAATTATCTTATATACAATTTGTAGGAAGCTATCAATATATAGGCAGGTCTCTCAAGCTACAAGCAATGTGGACTTGTTTCGTAAAAAACTGATTGCGTTGTGTCCTTAAGTGCATTAAACAAACCAAGCCCCCACATAAGTGATCATCAAAGATAGCACTTAAACGACAAAGGTGAGTCCGGTACCGGCAAGAGTACTGCAATGATAGGATGAAGTTTACCCCACCGGAACAAGCTTTGACAGTAGAGATTCTGGAATAATACTAAAAAAAACCTATTGAAACGCCGCTTTGGAAGTTGGTAAATTCAAAACTGATATCACTCTCTTGATAAAGAATTGTTACATCCTAGTAAGCAAGCGGAGATTTAATAAACAAGGATGTGGACCAGTAATTGAAAAACTGCAGGGTTTTTTGGCAGTCTTTGCAGAGCTGAAACTTTAGAGCTACTAGTGGGAATGGCCGACTTTTGTAAATATTGTAGTCACAGTACATATACGTGGATAGTAGGCCGGAGCTACTTTTATGGAAGGAAAACACCTTATTGGGAACTTCGCGTTTCTGATTCCTAGAATTGTACTGAGCAAAAAAAGTTCACTAGACTATAGGTCTACGGTGAAAATTGAGCCTCCCGATTTTGACTTGAAGGTTTTTATCCACAAGACCAAAATTGCCTGTATGAGCATTCCAATGCTTTTGCTATATAATAGATAGTTCATAATTCTAGTTTTAGTGGCATAAGGGTTCTTCACTTTTAAATCTAAGATCCTTCAAAATTGAGGAAAATGAGACAATTTTCTGTTGGAGGACTCTGTGAAGCTTTGCTTCTTTCTCGACAAACTTAGCAAACTCCACGCAAAGAACCCCGTAAAGATATGTCAGGACGACATGGTTTGGACCTACAAAATTTTTTGAGAAGAAGTTTTGTTGAAGAAGTTATTAAAAAATAACTTCGGTGGAGAATATCCACAAACTAAAAACAAGGGAACTAATGAGATTCTGGGGCGAGAATCGAAACTATAGTATTCCCTGCCTTACCCCTTGGCGAACAATGCCAAATCTTTTCCACTAATAAACTAGTTGTTTTAAAATATTAAAACAACAACAATGGGATTAAGCCAGACTATTTGGAAAAAACAAAATGGCAAACGCTATCCCAAAAAAGAAACGCCACAATATTTCTAAGTTTGAAATACATTTTTGAAAAAGTTTAGAGTTATCTTGCACTATAGCCGACAGGGTTTTGAACCTTTTGGGCCATAATCTTAGGAAGTATTGACTTACTCCGGAACAAAATGTACCATTGTAAATGAGGCCGGTCCAACAATCTACTGAAAAAGAGCAAAAACGATGCGAGAGGAGCTCATAAACTTCTCTTTATCCGAATTTTGTGTGGGAAGTACTCGAAGGAGTGGACCGATATAGACTATATTTCAATCCCATACTGGACTGGATGAAATAGTACGATGTGCAAAGCCTGCATCAATCAAAAACTCCCTGCGAGGATTATCTTGCGGATTTGCCATTTTGGTTGGTGCCGTCAGGGTTTCTTGGAACTTTTAGGCCAATATCTCAGGAAGTATGGACCTCCGCAAGAAAAAAGATGTACCGTCATAAAGGGAGCCGCAAGGAAAACGTACTGAAAAAAATTGCAAATCCGAATTTTGTGTGGGAGGTACCCGAAGGAGTGGACCGATATGGCGCATCTTCGAACTTAAACTAAGTTTGGACAAAATATTACGATACCCAAAATTTGGTTCGAATCGGTTGAACTGTTCGAGAGTTATCGAACGGATTAATCGATTCGGTTCAGATTTTGGGTATCGAAATATTTTGTCCAGATTCGATTTAAGTTCGAAGATGGGCCATATAGGTCCACTGCTTCAGGTACCTCCCCCACAAATGTTCAAAAATTGTCGCAAAACTTTTGCGCACGATAACTCTCGAAGGGAATAACAGATTTGGTCCATACTTTGCACATCGTGTAATTTCTACCAAACTTAGATGAGGTTCCAATATGGACTCAATCGGTAAACTCCTTCGAGTACTTCCCACACAAAATTTAGGAAAAGTTCAGTTTAGGACCTGCTCTCGAATCGCTTTGGTTTTTGTTGTAACATCTTGTATTCACTGTTCCCTATACGACATACTTCCTGAGAAAATAGCCTGAAAATTTAAAAACAAACCCTATGACACCATGTTTATGGCTGGAAGCGCAAGATAATTCTCGAACGGATATGCCGATTCCGGCCAAAATTTGGCCTTCGTAATATTATTTCCAAACTTAGTTTAAGTCCGTAGATAAGCCATATCGTAGGCCATACCTACCCCACAAATGTTCAAAAATGTTCGGAAAAATTGTGCACACGATAACTCTTGATGGGAGTGACCGATTTGGTCCATACTTTACACATTCTCATAATATCTACCAGATACAGATCAGGTTCGAATATGGACTATATTTGTTCACTCCATCCGGTACCTCGCACACAAAATTTTGGATAAGATCACTTTAAGACCTGCTATTGAATCACTTTTTTGTTGAAGCAACTTATATTCGCTGCCTCAATTACGATGGTAAAAGTTGTTTCAGGGGCAAGTCCATACCTCTTGATAAAACAGCCCGAAGGGTGTAAAAACCCCCTATGGCACCCCCATGGTCTATGTCGGCCAATTCCTTTAAGTATCTTTTCCGCAAAATTTTTGAACTTTAATCGTAATTAACATTTTTGTCGGTTCATACGACCAAAATTTTGAAACTCCCTAAATACATAAGTTTTTTGTGAAAAAAGTGTTTTAATTTGCACAGGCTGAGGGTATATCTCAGTCGGCAAAGCCGACTGATACTTTTTTACTTGTTCAACAAAATATTATGTTCTACTAGGTCAAAAGCCTTAGTAAAATCATACAATACAGCCGCTACACCTCCATCAAGCCCTTGACATATTTTATTAACCACACTCAGTATGGCTTCATCCGTTCCACGACCCTTTCTATATGCAAGTTGTGTGTTACATATTAGACCTACCTCCTCAAAAAACTGTAGTAACTGCGAGTGAATTAAACGTTCGAATATTTTATCAATCGATGACAATATAGCTATAGGTCTATAATCTTGTGGGAGGAGTGGAGGTATTGAAGTTTTCGGTATGGGTATAACCTAATCAAGCTTTAATACGTCGGGATAGATTGAAGTCGCAATCATCGTATTAAAAATGTTAGTGATGTAGGGTGTTACAATGTCAGACGTTTTACATAAAAGTTCAGATGTAACATTATCCTCACCTGGACACTTTGACTTTTTCATGTTTTCAATTACATTTTTAACATCCATGGAGTGACCATCATCAACTCAAAGTCCGATCTACGTCTGTCCAATGTTCTCAACTGGTTATAGTGATCACAAGGATGTCTATTTAAGTCATTCTTCAACATAAGAACCGAATCTACAAAGTAATTATTAATCATCTGAGATTTAACAACATCATCCTCAATAGGAAGACCTTCATTATTGAGAATCGTCACTTCATCCTTTCTATATGCATAAACCCCACTTGGTTTATGTTTTTTGAACTTTCGGGTCATAGAAACTACAAACATTTGTCCCTTGTACTCGATTGACAAGTGATGCACTGTCAATTTATACAAAGAAGAAACATTTTTGATATTGCTAGAAGGGTTTTTGGGATATTTCGGGACTCAAAACTCGCGAAGTAGGCCTTCCTCAAGGAACAATTATACTGCTCTGTTTTATGAAAAATTTAGGCAGGTATGATTTTTTTAAAGAAAAGTCAGCAAGGAAATATAAATTTTCGAAATTTTTTGCACGACTAAGCTCTATCACATTTTCAAAATGTTGTGAAAATGTTTGTCCAATTTTGTGTGTTTTGACCAATTTTGTGTGTATGAAATCGTTTAAAAATGTGTGAGAACCATATGTAAATCTAAACCGTTTTCAAAATAAGTTGGCGGACTTATTTCTAGACGAAATTCCGGCATATTGTGGTGTAGGGTATACTCATACTATTGTGGTAATGATTACAAAGACTACCCCCTATTAACATTTCAAAACGATTCGACAAGTGGGCTTAAAATAGATTTAGGCGCAAAAGTCACGCACTTTTGTGGGGGAACTTCAAAAACGAGAGCACAAAACAACTCGTATCATCTTCAAGATTTGAAATGTTCAAATTGAATATCATCTAAGGAGCATCTCAAGAAAATCTAGGATGCTATTCACAGTGAAATTCTCAAAATTTGGCTCCTCAAAAACCAGGAATATTAAACTGCTGCCAAAACTTCCAGCTGCCCAAGATCCAGCCATCAATACTTACCCTTCAATCTATCTCCCAGGAGGGGCTCTCACCAATCCATCAACAATACCAAACCTAGACAGCTCCATCCATCTACAATACCCAAGCCACAAAATCTCTGAATTTACCTCAGGGCTATCCTTTTAGTAAACCACCCATGAAACAAACTCCCGAAAATGTCCCAATGTACAATGGTGTGATATATTTTAAGCTGGGTAATGGGCATGCATTTTTCTAGGCTGGAAAATGAGGTGCCTAAAAATGCCATCGTAGTCGAGATGGTAAAGACTGAAATCAAAATGACTAAGGATATGCTTAAGCGAGTGTGAACGATGCAAATGGTGTGACACTTTTAAAACCCGTGGACACAATGCCTCCTAATAGTATATATTACAACAATACGCAACATGTTGGCCAAACTGGAAATGGAAAGTTCCGGATCTTCAATTGGCTTACAAAATCAGGGAAATGGTGAAAATTCAAGCTCTAACCAACCAATCAGACCCGCAAATGAAACAAATACTCAACAATCTTCTGAACTAACTAGAGCTAACTAGTAAGCGTTTTTACGAAAATGTTTTCTTAAAAACAGAAGTAAAACCGCGATAAATTTTGTCCGCAATAACCAAAAATTTGCTCGCAAGCGAATTTGTATTCGGGAATTTTTTCTTAACCTATGTAACAAAAATCGTTGATGTAGAGTGAAAAGAAAAATTATTTATTTTTTTTTTTTTGGAAATGGAATATGAAATATTAGTGAACATTTCCCATATACCCTTATTAGCCATGTTATATATATATTAGCCATGTATAGATGATTTTTATACCCTCATATTTTAGGCCAACGAGGCCTACAATTTGGAGTCGATTCAACTTTGTCGTCTGTCTGATAACTCTCCACCAAACGTTCGAAGCTTGTACATCGTAATATTTCTTTCAGAAATAGATCTGGTCCGAATTTGGACTATATCCCCCTACACCTTCGGGTACCTCCCACACGACATTTCAGATTTTTGCAGTATAAAAACAGGCCTAGAAATGTTTATAGCAAATAGTCTTCGTGGTCCATATTAGGACGAGGTTAAGTCCATACTTACTGAAATAATTACCCTAAAGCTGTAAAAACCTACGATAAGCATCTGAAATGGCAAGTGAGCAAGACAAACCTCGATGAGCGTAACATATTTGATCAACACCTTGCATAACGTAATAGTTCTTCAGTAGTGCGATTCTCTAACACATTTTTTGAGTTAGCGACAAAAATCGGTAAAATTAAAACGCAAAATTATGAATAAAAAGGTTAAATAAAAGTTGACAACACTCTTGCTGTCGATAGAACTTTACGACTGATTTTTATTCATCGCTAACTTACCGAAAAACATCGGTAATTACCGAAAATATACACATTTTAATTTTACCGACAATTGTCGGTGACTCAATAAATGAGTTAGAGAATCGCACTACAGGCCATTCTTTCCAGTACCTCCTTTAAAATAGTTCACACATTTTGGCTTAAGTACAGATTGAGTTTATTTCGGCTAGTAGTCGAGATTCCTATTACATCAGCATAAAATATTTAGGGAAGTCTATACATCTCGAGAAAATGAACCCACAGTTCGAAAAAAATGCAACTACAAACCTCCCTTAAGACTAGACAGCGGAATTTTATGCAACCCCTATTTTTGGTCTGATTCATGTCAAATTTTGGGGCTGGGCATATTATTGGCTTCTGATTAAATTGCAATTGAAACATATGTCATACGCAAAATTATGCAAAATTCATAAACTTTTCATATGCAAAAATAATATGTACATATGCAAAATGTATACATTTTACATATTTTCTTATGCAACAAATATTTCAATAACAGGTATAAAATGTTTGTGTATACAATTTTTCTGTTTAAAATTCTCAATGGAATAGAGAAATGTATGTCTAACCACAGCCACAACCTTCAAAATACCGAAAATCAGGTGGTATCGTTTTATGGGGGCTATATGAAGGCCTGAACCTATACCGACAAATTTTAGGTGGAAAGTTTTTTTACCCTCAAGGAACACTTAATACCAAATTTCAGCCATTTCGGAGGGATATTGATGCCACAGCTTGTAAGATACCAGAAATCCGGAGGTACCGTTCTATGGTGGCTATATGAACACGTGGACCTATACCGAGAAATTTCAGGTGGAAAGTTTTATATCCCCAACGAAGACTAAATGGTAAATTTCAGTCATTTCGGTGGTATATTGAGGGCACAACCCTTAAAATACCTAAATGTGGAGACACCGTTTTATGGGGCCTATATGAAGACGTGGACCTATGCGGGGAAATTTCAGGTGTAAAGTTTCATACTCTCAACAAAGACTTAATACCAAATTTCAACCATTTCGGTGGGATATTCAGGCCACAAAGCCTTGCATATGTTTTTGCATATGCTCATTTTATGCAAATATGTAAAAAGATGTCAAAATATGCACGATATGCAAAATATGCGGAGTATGCAAACATTTCTGTGGCTACTTCGTTTTATTTAGTGACAAAACGAGTTTCCGTATAATCAGATTTTCTCTACGACCATCCTAACCACATATATGTATGCATTTGAATAGGATTCCGCTTGACCTCAAGAATGTGCTTCATCAAAATAATGGCTGTAGACCCAAATATGTTAAGACCAAATCTGTTCCAGGCAATTTGAAGTCGATGTAGCCATGGCCGTCCATATGGACATAAAGTTCGAAGATGGACCATATCAGTCCTAGATTTGACATAGCTCCCTCATAACGCTAACATTGGATTTCAGATATCTCAAAGGTTTTAGCCACATTTTCCATACGAATATGACATTTTTCTCTGCTTACCAAAAAATGTTACCAAAGATGTATGCTATAGTAAAGCCCATGCTTCCCCCGATTTTCCGTATTTTGAAGGTTGTATCTACATTTTCCAAACCGAATTAGCCATAAATAAGTATTTCGGGTTCTCCATGGACAGGAAACATCTGAGCCAAATGTTGTTAAGTCTAACCTAGTTTCGATTATGCGTTGTTTTGTTCCCCAGTACGAATCGATCAAATAAAACGAAGGTTCGTTTTGATTACAATTCTACAATGCTGTATTGGCGTTAGCACCTATTATTCTCCCGTATTTATATTCGATCGCTGATAGAATCCTCAATCTTGTATGTTCTACAATGGCCAAGCGAAATGTTAATCGATTCGAAAATACACATACAAATAGGCGGATGAAAGTAAACAACAAATGGGACAGGGGTAATAAATACGAGAGAATAGAAACGTATGACGTCACAATGCGTCTAAAACGGAATGATCAAAACAAATATGAGAGAGATTACAACCGAGACACATTTATAGCTCTGTTCCAGAACTAAAAAGTTTTTACAATTTTTACCACTTTTACACATTTTGCGTTCCCTTACACAAAATTTATATGAAAATCGTTTACGACTTTTACAACTTTTACGACTTTTACCACTTTATAAAGTACGGAAACAGACCATATATATGTAAGGTAGAAGTGGCAATCAGCTGTGTTCTTTCTTTTTTTTTTTGTAAATTTCGTTTTCAAAATGTAATAGGGTGGTCTACTCATGAAATTTGAAATTTCGAAATTTGCTACCATAAAATTCTTCTTTTCATCGTAAACGTCTAATAACAATGACCTACGACAGTTCTGTATGCTCTTGAAGTAACTTTAAATGGAAGGTGCTTAAACCTGGGAATTTTGTGCGGATTCAGAAACTATAATGTTCATAGACGAGAAAAATCAAAAAACAAAAAAAAAAAAAAAAAAAAACACCGGAGCGCTTTTTAAATAAGTCGCGATTCAATTGACACTTTTAGGGTTTTTTTAGGTTTCATGATTTTGCTTGGAAATCGCAAGTTCTATAGAAACGGGACTGAGGAAAATATTGTAGCTATGAAAATTCTCTACAAGATTGACGTTTACGATAATTTCCTAGGTTTTGCCGTTATTGAGATATCAGGAAAAATGTCTAAAATTGTCTTTTCCATTTCACAAAAATCAAAAAAAAAAAAAAATTTTGATACTACATCAATGATTTTTGGTACATAGATTAAGAAAAAAATCAGCATTCCAAATCTGTTTTCGTTACTAACTTTGATTGTTGCGCGCAAAAGATATGACCGTTTTAATTATGATAATTAGAAAAAATTAAAAAAAAAAATCGCGGCTTAATATAGTTACCTGTTATATCCTATTATCGTTAACTGAATTCGTAACCTTTGCGATGATGCAAAAAATAATCGCGAAGTCTCAATGGATTCGCGAAAAGTCAAATTTATTAAATAATTTCACGTATTTATAAACATATTTTTGAAACAATAGCGCTTATAGTTACGAAAAATATAAAAAAAAAATATAACAGCATCCAGACATTTTGAGGAATAAAATGAAACCTAAGTTGTGAAGGTTGGAGCTATAGTATTCATGTTATTTGCAAAAATACGAAGAAAATATTACGAAAAAATTAAAATCATATTATTCTAATTTTATTTTTTTATGGTTTTATAGGAAAAGTTGAAGAAAAAATGTTTGAGTTCTTCGTCATTTTCGTCAAAATTTCACGCAATAATGATGATATTCCGTTGTAACAAATTTTAGCGTATAGTTTTCCTATTGGATAATATTATTAGAACCTTATATTAAATCACAAGGAATTCAAATTGTGGCATAACGTTAAAATAATGTTATATTGCATATTATAACATTTGAGACGCATATAAACCGCGTAATTATGAAAATGACATGATGCGCACCCGATTTTCCAACACAGCGAATCAATCCCTTTTATTTGATGTACAGTTTGTCAAATTCTATTTGGCGGCCACGATGTAGCATCTGCTGCATATAAGGGTGCAACATACAGTAAAATGGTCATAATTTCCGCGAAGTTCATTTACATTTCATGCGCATCCGATTTCAATAATCACCATTAAAAAATACATCATTCTATGCCGTTTCAATGCGATCCATCAAGAACCGTGGATGTAGCATCGCACTCAATTTTTAGAAAAAGTCTATTATATCTCTGGATTTACGAGAGTTTTTAAATATCTGTTTTCGCACAGTTTAAACACGCGTATCGATCTATTTATTTAAGTAGAACTGACACATCCAAAACGCGTTTTAATATGCGATATTTTCAAAATAATTTTTTGCAAATTTTCGAAATTTGAGGTGTGTCATATCCGCCGATCTAGTGGGTTGATTTTTACGCGTCGTGGCTTGTTAGATTCAGAACGTAAAAAAACTAAATTTACGCGGGTTTCCACGGAAATCGAATGACGTTTGTAAATTTTAAACCAAAAAATATGTTTTTGAGAAAAATTTACGCACAAAAATTTCGTGTTTAGGCGCAGATTACTGTGATCCTGTGAGGGCTACACCCTCATGTTATACATTAAAAAATGCGAAATCGCGAGTACTACAATCCAATAGTAAGCTTTTAGGGAAATCCAGCTGCGCGTCCCGATTGGAGCAAAAATTCAAAAAACCCCATTTTTCAGGTTTCAAAATGTCAGCATCCGTTTGAGGTAGATACAGTGGATATATTAAAAAATCATACAGTAGAAACTTCAACTCTGAAGTGTGCTCTTTAACTTCTCCTTTGAGCATTAAGCTCTACATTGTGTTGTAAAACCACTAATTGGAAAATAACATAATGAAACTCGTTTATTTCAACAATTTTTTCCAATTTTTTTACATTAATAAGACCACAGCTTCCGCTCAAATTATTATTTTAAGAAACCCCTCGGTGAATCGGGCTAAAACAGTTTATTTTGCCGAAATGCGGTCAAAAGTTATGGTATAGTAAAACTGATCGCGAGTTACAATACCCCATACCTCAGTTTCAACATAAGTTAATTTTCTACAAAAAGCTTGATATAGAAGTTAAAATTGGGACAATGCATTGACTGTATCGCTACCTTATAGAACAAGTTCATACATTGTGTGCCTTAACTAACTTTATGTTACACCCGCTTACACCTGGGAAGTTTTTGCGGATTTTGAAACAGCAATGTTCATAGGTAAGAAAAATCCAAAAACAAGCAAAAATCGCTGAAGAAATTTTTAAATAAATCGCGGTCAAAAATCACATTTTTAAGTTTATTTTAGGTTTTCGCCATTTTGCTTGGAAACCGCAAGTCCTATCGAAATTGGGCTAAAGAAAATGTTGTAGCTGTGAAAATTTTCTAGAGGAGTGACCGCTATGATTTGTTCTTATGTTTTACCATTTTTGAGATATATAGATGTTCAAGCCACATTTTCATCTTTTTTGTTAGGTTTTTACGATTTGCTTGAAAAAGGTAAGTCTCACCGAAGTGGGACTAAAGACAATCTTTTAGCTTTGCAAATTCTCTACAAGATTGACTTTCGTAATTTTTTCCTAGGTTGTACCATTTTAGAGATATATAAGTTTAATTTGGGAAATTGCAATCATGACATTGTTTTATAAGGAGGCGTTATAGTCAATCTATTGTCCCAATTTGAACTTCTATATCTCAATAACGGTAAAACCAGCGAAATTATCATAAAGGTGAATCTTGTAGAGAATTTTCAAAGCTACAATATTTTCTTTAGTCCAATTTCGACAGGACTTGCAGTTTCCAAGCAAAATCGTGAAAACATACAAAATCCCTAAAAGTGTCAGCTTGAATCGCAATTTATTTAAAAAGCGCTCCGGCGATTTTTTTGTTTTTTGATTTTTCTCATCTTTGAACATTGTAGTTTCAGAATCCGTAAAAACTTCCCAGGTGTAAGCACCTTCCATTTAAAGTTGCTTCAAGAGCAACGTGATTGATTTACATTTCGACTCAAATTTGTTCTATTTTGGAGGATTTTCAAAATGTATTTATGTTTTTCCTGAGCAAATTTTTAGAACGACCCCATTATTCAATGTTTTCTTTGACATTAAATTTTAAATAACAACAATGTTGTTTTTGTAAATTTGTTAGTTGTTGTAATTCATGCATTTACCTTATATAAATTTGCCTTGATTAAAACATACATATCTTAATCAATTTTTGGCAAATGTCCGCAATTTTTTGGAACGTTAAAATATATATGGTAAATGACAAAAATGTTTTGCAATCGATGAATCCGAGTTTCACCCTTTCAGAATTCGCGAACTGTTAACATATTCTATAAAGTATGACTACAATTCTTTAAAATGAAGTGTGAGGGATTCCATAATATCGACCATTAAAATTAATTTTCGTGGAAGCTGTGTTGGCATCAATGTAGAAAAAATGGGTAAAAATGGGTTGAAGCCAACAAGTTTTTTTATGTTCCCATGCGATTTCTGGCTTAACCTTACATTTTATAGACATATTCCCAAAGAATGAATCACAGAATTCTCCATGGGCAATAAGATAGCAGTGTATGATTTTTCGATATATCCACTGCATCCACCTAAAATTGATGCTGACATTTTGATGCCGGAATTTCGGGGTTTTTTGAATTTTTTTAATAATCCGGACGCGCAAGAAGATAATATTCCAAACTCATAACACGATTATAGAACTCATGATTTTATGTCGTTTGGTGCATATCTCATGAGCGTGCTCCTTACAGCATCCTAGTAATTGGAGTCGAAAGGCCAAAATTTCATGCGTGAATTTTCTTACAAAACATATTTTTTGCGTGTAAAATTTACAACTGTCATTCAATTTCCTTTGAAACCCGCGTGAATTTATTTTTTTTTACGCGGCGGTTCTAATGAAGCCTTCCGCGATCGAATTCATCTACTAAAACCGCGGTTATTGATACCTTGAAAATCGGTAAATCAGCAAAAATGTATTTCGACAAATCCGCGATTTTCTTTAAAATTTTTTACATAAATGGAATCCTTTACTCGCGATTATAATATTTGCGGAAACACGTGTCATAAAAAAAAACAGAGATACGCGAGTAATATGGGTATTTCGTCAAAAATTTAATGTGGAGGCACATCCGCGGTTTTTGAAGAATCTATTTGAAATAGGTGTATATTGACGTATTTTTGATGGGAGCTGATGAAACCGAATGCGCATCAAAATCGTATGCACAATGCGCGACTTTTACCAACTTTAAGGTTTTTTGCAGTGCATGATGCAACTGGCGGCACACAATGGCCGCTGAGTGAAACATCGAAATATGCACAAATATTCAACGAGATTGATTCGCTTTATCCAAAATCGAATGCGCATCAACCGACTTTAACTAATTCGCGAATTACAGGCTTTTTAATTTTCATATCTTTTAAATGATAGTAATTTCAATATTACTCTTAATTTCCTATCCTTATTAGTTGTCACAGTAAGCAATTAAGCTTTGACGATGGTAAACCATATATTTTGATAAAGTTTTAGTTTTAGCAAAATACTTTAATTTATGTATTAGATTTTAGCGAAATAGTTGGATAACTCTCAAATATTTTTTTCTAATTTTTCGAAACAAACCAAAAAATATATTTGTAACAATATTTTCCAACAATGAGTTGTTTCTCTTTTGTTGTTGTTATAATATGCAATTTATAAAGCCAATGTTTATAATTTTGGTTTCACATTTTTTTACGCGTTGTCTAGTTTCTGTACGTATTTTTAATTTAGTTTTTAGAGGTTTATACGGACTCTGAGTTAGTATAATTTAAATTTATTGCAAGATTTTTTTTTTAATTTTTTTGATTTTCCGCGAAAATAAAAACACATTTTGGAAATTTTAGTGCATCTGCGGATGGATATCAAATGCTGTTACTGATATATGCTTACATTTTCTCAATACAAAAAATAAGAAATGTTAAAATATTTTTTCTTTATAAGAGGATAAAAACCGCTATAACTTTTGCGCGCATCGGCCAATTTCGTGAACGCGAGCAGATTTGAAACCAGACTTTTTTCCTTTAACTCTATACCAAAAATCGTAGATGTGCTCGCGAAAAATTTTTTTAATTTTTTTCAAATGGAATTGCAAAGGAATTTTGTTATTTGCCATATGTAGTTTAAAATTTTCAAATATTCCCAAGGATCTTTTTAGAGAAATACTAAACCTTTGTATTAAAGACTCTAGATATTTCAAATATTCTGACAAGGTGTACGAACAACGAAAAGGACTTCCCATGGGATCGCCGGCGTCACCGATCATTGCTGACATTGTAATGGAGGAATTATTGGACGCTTCGATAGAAAAACTGACGACAAAGCCGAGAGTAGTAACTAAATATGTAGACGATATTTTCTGTATAATTAAAAAAACAGAAATCGACAACACATTAAATAGTTTGAATTCATTCAACACAAGTATACAATTCACTCATGAAACGGAGAGCAATGAAAAACTATCATATTTGGACGCAGTAGTAATCAGACAAGGAAATAAACTTAAGTTGGATTGGTACCAAAAACCAACAGCATCTGGACGATTGATCAACTTTTATTCTAAGCATCCTCGACGTACACTAGCGGTCATCTGAATAGGTTTGAATTTTTTTTCTTTTTATATGTTAAGGTATCTTCTGATGTGTTCGTATTGCATATCCATACTATTAAGTTTTTGAGAGTCCTATACTATGCCAACATTCCCAAGAAAAAACTTGACGGTGTTGCCATATTTTCGGAAAATATCCCAATTATAATAAAAAATGTACAAAAAAGTGCCCAATTTTTGCGATCATCAGAATAGGTTTGAATCAAATAAAATTGAAAAATTGTACTACCCAAGCAAATATTGCACAGTTTTTTGGTTTAGTTTAGTAAAATGGAACATTCTGATAAATCCTACAAAAAATTTTACCCGCATTATTTGGAACGTGGGTTCAATTCTCAACATGGAAAAGTTACCAAGAACTTTCAGATAAAATCAAGAAATATTCAAACAAAAACGTTTTATAAACTAGCTTTAAATGACTTTTTGAGTTCGTTAGATTTCTTCTGAGCTTCGAAAATTGTCTGAAAGCAAATACCAAGTGTAGCCATATTATTAGGATCGATAAAATAGAAAGGTCATTGAAAATAGTTGGTATTTTAGTTCAAGTTTCATTTTTTAACTAACCTTGCAGTACAAATTTATGCATTATCATGCTCACAAATCCACCATAGTTGACCACATGTATCATAAATGTTCGAAAATTGGTCTGGAAGAATGTTTCTTCGACGACAATAAAGTAGAAAATTGTAGTTCAAATTTAAGTCAAAGGGGCATGATATCACCGACTTTTTTAGTACCTTAACATATACCTTAACATATAAAAAGAAAAAAATTCAAACCTATTCAGATGACCGCTAGTGTATAAAAATAAACACAGCTATTAATTTCATTAAAAGGGTATTAACCATAAGTGACGAACAATTTCACCCAAAGAACGAACAGAAAATACGCCATATATTAAGCCAAAATGACTTCCCATCCAGAACCATTGTGGATCTTATCATGCATGCAAAATCAAACTGCAAAAAGGAACCAAATCAAGAAAAACTGTACAAAACCATCACCTACATTCCGGGATTCTCAGAGAGACTGTGCAAATCGAATATTTACAATAAGGACCGATATCAAATAGCATTAAAATCAAATAATAAAGTCGACAGTATGTTTAGTAAAACAAAATCTAAAATTAAGAAAGAAGATAAGTGCAATGTAGTATATAAAATAAAATGTAATGGGGACGGAACCGACTTATGCCAAAAGGTATATGTCGGAACGACTAAAACAAAACTAAAAACTAGACTTTCCGGACACAAATCGGATCAAAAAACTGACAAACCTCTTGAACAAAAGACAGCGCTAGCAGCTCATTGCACATTAACAGGACACAAACCAGACTTTAATAATGTTGACATACTATCACAAGAAAATAACTATAAGAGACGATTCACATTAGAAATGTTACACATAATAAATTTACCTAACGAAAAACGGATTAATTATAAGACTGACACAGACCACTGTGCTCACATTTACAGAAACATAGTCCATAAGCACAGACGTAAGAAAGCTCAGTTTGATGGTGACATTAGATTCGAGTAGCCGCATCTCTCTCTAAAACATGTAATTTACCATTTTTGTGTTATACGTTTATTGTTAAATTAATTTGTAACTTGTGTTTTTACAATAGATCCCTGAAGATGATTACCGATGGTAATCGAAATATCGGATAATAAAGATTAAAAGCAATAAAAATCTCGTTTTTTAATGACCTAAAGCCAAACAATAACAAAAATCAAAAAGTAAATCTCATCAGGTCAACTATCCACAACAACAATAATTTTCAAAAAAATCTAAAGAAGAAGTCTCTGAAAAAGGCCAGCATATGCTGAAATCAGGCCGAGGCGACATAGACATACCCTCGGCCTGATTTCAGAATTTGCTGGCCTTTTTCAGAGACTTCTACTTTAGAATTTTTTGAAAATTCAGAGCCGACTGATACTTTTTTACATCTTGCAATTCATGGAAGGAAGTCAAATTAATTGCAAACTCAAACTATTTTAGAAAGATGATGGCTTTGGAATTTCTAGTACTCATAATTTTTATTACTGTGAGAATAAGTTTCTGCGCATGTTTAGCAATTCTGATGGCGTGGCATTCATGTTTAAGTATTTTCAAATAATTAGGCATGAAGAACTAGAGTTTTATTTATTGCTTTTTAAAAGTTCCCTCGTAAGTGGTTTCTTTAAGTTCATCCACGCTATTTCCTATTAATATCTCCCCTCTCCCAAAAAAAAAAAAAAAACAGATAACCATAATTATGCTGCTTACTTAATATGTATCTTTGCTTGTTAATACAAAAAAAAACGCATAAAAAACTACATTTGGTCAGGAATGCGGTGATGCCCGCATTTCGGAAGCGAGAACATCTTAAAAAATGACCCCTTAATCAATGAAAAAATAATAACAACACACAAGGCAATTACTAATCGATGGTAAGGAAGTGGAGGGGAGGAAAAAAATTATGTTTTTTTAGAAATTAATAAAAAAAAACTTGAAATATTTAAGGGAACATTTTTGTTGATATTTCTCATAATTAACTAATGATAGATTTCCTATTAAGTTTAATGGGAAATAAAATAGAATTTCGAATCAATCCAAGACAGTGACAACAAAACCCCAAACAATTGTAGGTTCTTCATGCATTTTGTGAGTAGAGGTTCCCACAGACTCATTTTAAAGAGTTACTATTTAATTTGATAATGGCCACACTGAAACTTGTTAAGAGATACAAACCTCAAAGTCCATACTTCATTTATGGCATAGAAGTCTTGAATTTCGATTCAATTTTAAAGCCAGAGTTTTCAGTTTTTCTTGGTCACATTCATTGTTTTTCGAAAACGGAAGTTTACCTTGAATGCGAGAGAAAAACAAAACACAAAATACCATGGCTTCTGTTTCTTCTTCTATATGGTTATTTAGCCTCCCCCCAAAGACAGTTGAAAAGTTTTCAAAGCCAAAACCTCACTCGCTCTCAAAGAAGAAAGAAAGTAAATAAATATAAAAATTTGTTCAAGAAAATAACTCTTAGAAATACGAACAAAAGAAATAAAATTTGAAAAAAAAAAATGTGTTAGGGCAAGAAATTCACACTTGAATTGCGGTTAAAATTTCAGTAAATGTGGAGTAATGTGTGGTAGATTTAGTTACTACCACTACAAATGCTGTTGGTTTCCTACTTAAACCTATACAAGCGAACATAAATTTAGTCGCTCACATAAATAAATAACCTGACATACAAACATAACATTTGTCTAGTGGTTTGGTTTTGCTTAGATTCATGGGTATTTAAATGTTATTTCGATGTTTTTTTTTCTCGAAATAGATTTAGTTTTAACATTAATACCAACACCACTTGCCAACCACATCCGGTGTGAAACTGAAAGAAATAATAAAATTAAATTTTATTGAAAATAACAAAAGAATTGCAGATTTATGTATGCCACCACCACCGTACATTAGTATGTTGAGGGAATATGAAGATCAATGGAAAAAATAAGCTTAAAAGTAATATATTTCTAAAAAATATTGGGGCAAAATGCTGAAGCCTCTCACTTCTTAGTTGAAGAATAGGCGAAACTGTTAATCTGAAAAAAATAGTAAATGACGATATGTATATGGTTTTTGGTGATCTGAAAAATAAATGCTTAGACCTGCCTGGAAACCTCTAAATATAAATTATGCCCACCACTAAATATGCATTTCAGCAATAGATATTTTAATCATTTAGATTTTCCCCTCATTCTGTCTACGATATATTGATTTCGGTTCTTATAAGAATCGAGCCGTAATTATATCCCTTCAAATCCAATAAATACCCAATTTTTTCACTACTTCCCCACAAGAGATTGCATGTCACCATGCCAGAAAATTTCGATTTAACTGACATTCAATGGAGAAATTTGATTTCCTGTTCAAAAAGAAAACTTTCTTTCATTACAAAACAACTATTGTAATCCCCACTTATTAACTACTTGTATCCCCCAAATCAACATAAACTAATGATTACCTTAATCCAACTAAAACAGCCAAGGCAAACAAGAAATCATTCCCGAAAAACGGATATAAATTCATTCAAGAATCTCAATTTCTTTATATCCACTTTTAACTTCCTTTCTAAACGAAATTAATCTGCACGCGATACAAACTTATTTCCTCCCCGAATGAAAAACAACAAGTTAACAAATCGGAAATGCTTCGAATGATATTGGTAAGAGAAGAATGTAGGGACAAGAAATAACTAATTTTATTTCCGTTAACTTCGAGATGACAGCAAAACTGAATTAGAAATCATTTTTCCCAAAAACAAAGACTAGTAGCAGGTAATCACTGCCATGCTACTCATACACACATACCCAGACTCATGTACTTGTAGCATATTTCAAATATGTACGTATCATGTAGCACGAGAATAAAAATTACCCACATACTTTTGATTGATTTGAATTTTCCGTTGAGTGATTAAGTGCACACACCAAGATACCGAGAATGCTTTTGCGATTTATTTGTTAGTTCATGAAACCAGGCGATGGCGAACAGTGTCAAGCGCATGCAAAAATAATACGGAAAGACGCCAACAGAGATTTCACAATTAGTTTATGGAAATGACCGATTGAAACGACTTTTCACTGCACTAATTCAAAAAAGTAGATATTAAATAATTCCGGAAATATCAGGTCACCCTGTGGAACTCCTTGTTTTACTCTACGGGGTTTGAACTTCTTCTGGATGACGTAGGGGATGGAAGATATCAAGGAACGGTCCTGACCGGTTTTAACACGGCAACGCCCAGGATTTATCTTGGTCCCTCTTTCATCTCAAGTGGACACTGACCTCCCCGTGGTGTCACCTGGGGAACTGCCTTTAACATCCGTTAAAGGTAGTGAGCTAACATGTGCCGCGCGTTCACCCATAAGAACGTTAAAAACTTGGGTTTGGTCGTCGGGTTAGTAACCCTCCCCTAGAAACACAGCCTACTATGAAAAAACGAAAGAAAAGAAAAACAAACCCCTCTAAAGTTGACGAACCCCGCAAACGTTTTAAGGACCATGATCTGCGAATCTGCACCTGGAATGTTCGCACTCTTTATAGAGAAAGTGCAGTTTACGCATTGGCAGATGTACTTGAAAAGTACAAGACCGACATTACTGCCATACAGGAAATATGATGGAACGGGAAAGGCGTCACAATAACACCTAAAGGTGACGCACTGTATTATAGCTGCCATGACGTAAAGCATGAGTTTGGTTGCGGATTCGTAGTTAGTCGGAGACTAAAACATTTGGTATCCAACTTCACCCCAGTGAATGAAAGACTGGCTGCAATTCCAATAAAAGCTAAATTCTTCAACATCAGCTTTATTTGCGCTCATGCTCCCACTGAAGAAAAGGACGAACAGACCAAAGATATATTTTACGAGCGCTTAGAAGAAACATATGACCGTTGCCCTGCCCATGACATTAAAATCTTTCTAGGCGATTTTAATGCCGAAATTGGAAAGGAGAATATCTTTGGCCCAACAGTCGGGAAATTCAGTCTCCACAGTGAAACATCTGACAATGGTATGAGGCTGATAGACTTTGCAGCTGCAAAAAACATGGTAGTTAGCAGTACCAGATTTAATCATCTCTATATTCATGAGAGCACCTGGCTGTCTCCAGATCAAAGAACAAGTAATCAAATTGATCATGTTGTGATAGATGGAAGACATTAATCGAGCGTGTTGGATGTACGATCGTTCCGAGGAGCAAACATTGATTCGGACCACTACCTTGTTGCAGCAAAGGTACGTACCCGTCTAAACGTTGCAAATAAAGCACGAACAGACACAACGCGGAAGTTGGACATCGATAGGCTGCAAACACAACAGATAGCCACAGCATATTCCACTCAACTAGCCCAATTGCTTAATGCGAGCACTCCTTGTCCCGATAACATAACAACACAATGGCAACATGTTGCCCACTCCATGCAAACAGCCGCAAAATCCATACTTGGATTCCAGAGACCTCCACAAAGGAATTCATGGTATGACCAGGAGTGTCGTGCTGCTGCCGAAGAGAAAAATGCGGCATATAGATTTACTTTACAATCAGTAGCAACGCGTAGCGCACGAGAGAGAAGAGAAACGTCTTTCCACAAGAAAAAGAGAGAAATGGAAAAGCGGGAGTGTGAAAAAATCGAGATGTACAGGAGCCAGAATGAAGTCCGAAAATTCTACCAAAGAGTGAAACATCAAACAGATGGTTTTGGTACAGGTACATCCTCCTGTAGAGACCAGCAAGGTAATCTGGTAACAGATACAGATAGCGTGCTCAGGATATGGAAGTAACATTTCTTCAATCTGCTGGTATCCAATAGTAGCGAAGACGATGATACCACAGATCCAATCCCAGAAGATGGTATAGAATGTATACCGCCCGGCCACAACAGCAATCAACCGGCTGAAGAATAAAGAAAGACATGAATATTGTTAAACGTATCGAGATGCAACGATTGCGTTGGCTAGGCCATATCATAAGAATGAGCGATGATGAACCCGCTAAAAAGGCGTATTAATACATGCCACATGACGGTGTACGCAGAATCGGCAGGTCTAAGCTTTGATGGAGCATACAAGTGGATGAAGAAATGAAAATGCGCGGTATTCCAAAAAGCGAAGCGAAAAACAGAGAGGATTGGAGATCTTTTCTTAGTTCGGTCTATGGAACAAATGTTCTGTAATAGACCAGCTAAGTAAGTAAGTAAGGTTTGGACTTCTTATTTCTGAATTCTACAATCGATTGGCGTACCACATACACATGATTGACCAACGTTTCAAACACGGCAGCAGGAAGTCTTCTCTATGTCTTCGAACAGCTAGGTATTGTTAACGGTATCGAAGGCCTTCGATATGTCAAGAGCCACAATGGCTGTTCGGTTGTACCGACAGTTCATTTAATCCTCGTGTTGTAGTACTGTGCATTTTCCGGAATACATATTAATGTTGGGTAACTGGAAAACATATTCTCATCGTGAGGAGTAGTAGTGCCTCTGGGGTCTTCGGTACTTGCGGCAGAATGTAAATTGGCCTGTACGATTCGCCTCTGCTGGCATCCTTAACTGGCTTCAGTAGCGGGTTCACACTGCCAACTTTCCTGGCGCCTGGTACAATACACGTGGCTAACGATAGATTGGGGACATCTGTTAAATACTCAACCCCGAGAATTTTGGTAAAAATGCGTCTTTGGCCCCATACGAATTACTATGGAAACAAAGATCTCTAGGTTGGCACGGTTTAACGTTAATCAGGGGGTCGGAGATAAAAAAATTCTTTTTTTTTGGTCACTCTAATATACACCACATACCACACTTTACTGGTACCCCCATAGATACCATGTAGACGTCACTAGAGTCAAGCGAGATAGGTCTGTACCGGACAGACTGGTACATTGGGAAGGCAAGTCTTCCTAAGCTACAAGGGACTGTGAGATTTGTTTTTTTGGATAACGACTAGCATGATATTTTTACGACTCATATATTCCACGATGTCGCTGCCCTTATTGCGGAGACCGTTGCAATTGAATTGGAGGAATGATGCGTTTCTGTGCGCTGAACAACAACTCGGGGTGTAGGACGCTGTGTTTGTTGTTGTTGGGGAGACTGAGGGGATGTCTCGTGCCCATGGTCAAAGATTCCTCTGAGTCAATCCGTTTCATAGAACCGGTCGCCGTGGGATTGCTACTCCTTTTTGACGTTGTTGGTGTTCTTTGCAATTGAGCCCAAACATGAAGCCGTTATCTCAGTACTGAAGTCCGACGTGAAGTTACGTTTTGCGGCCCCATGGTTATCTATGCAAGCTGAGAGGCTATGTGAGAGCTGACGCAGAATCCTTATGAGAAACTTCATAGCTTTAGAGCCAAACCGGTATAAACCAGGACAAGCCTGGACCTTCAAATCCATCTTGGTGGCAAATGAACTGAGAAAGTTATTAAAATACGGAGACCGGTGCAGTATTAGCCATTTCAGTAAGATTTCACACCATTTCCAGAATACTACACGTGTCAAGCCAGGGGATTTATAAATATAAAATGTTGTGTTCCAGTATGCCATAATTAAGATCTTTCTGGTATCGATCTTATTGCCCACCCCTCCTGGAGTCAGACGTAGACCAGCAAGTCACCAATTGTGGGTCAGTCGCTGCAGGATTTTTTTTGCACAATACCTTTTCAAAAAATACGAATGTTACTATGGCATGGGTATTTGCGTATGTAGCCGAGACGTGTCGTCAAGTGGTTTAACATGTTTCTCGCATTGACGGCTTAAACCTTGGTACACCACTGAGCGGGAGTAGCGATATCATGCCTGGGTTAGCGCCCTTTTGGGATTACCTAGAGAGATCCTAGAGATTGGTTTCCTCAAGGTCCCTCTTGGTAGAGGAATGGGATCTGTCTTTCACCAGAAAGGGACTGGCCGCCCAACCCGACCTTCTCCCGTAGTGATCTTCACACTAACCATCTTCGTTACCTAGGCATAAGATACAGATGAGTGGACGGACTGAGACAACATTGACTTCTTTGTGGCGCACAAACGTTCAGGAATCGATTTTCCTGACCAAAACTCCAAATTTGGTTTGGTTGTGAATTTGGATTGACCAACTGAGGACTACAGACCCATAATTGTTGGCATTTGCACTTAAGTCGGATGGTTTCCCTCAAATATCCTCAAATACCGTCAAATATCTAACCTTTGGCATCGTGGTTTTTCATGTTTGTTTGTGTATTATTTCAGTTATCAGGTTCCTCTGTATCCAGACACAAAAAATCCGCAACTTGGACATGTTGCGTCCATAAAGAATCAGAAGACAGGTGTGTGGGGTTCGCTGGACAGCTAAACAAATCCGGCGTGTGGTCCCAATCCACATGCCAGGCATATTTGGGGTATCGTGGCATCAATTCGGGCCCGGTACGAATTGAGACGGCTTAATCTTCCGGATCTTAACTGGGCTAAAACCACTCGTGTGTGTTTACCTTGGCTGATGGCGTTATTCTGCTGCGATGGATAGGGTGTGGTCCCAAAGTGCGGCATTCACACTGTATCTCTGCCCGACTGCATCAGTGCGAATACAATCCAAGTCTGCCGGATAGGCTCGTTGGTTTAGAACAGGGACGCGCTTCTTTGTTTCTTTGTATAGTGAGGGCTCCCACTGAGTTGTTTTTGCATTTGCTTCTCTCTCACGTACAGTGTATGTGTACATAAATAAACGATGATCATTATGTGGTTGTTGTTTTTTTTCACCCATGCATACACACATGCTTTAGTATTGATGGGAATATTATGGGCGACACTGGTATAGAGGTACTCGTTTGTTCCTTGGGACTTCTCTCTCTCTCTAGATCATGAAGAACTTTCCTGATGTGCCTGGTTGGGGGAAGCCTGTTCTTTAAATCGTGACAGGAATACTCATCTTGGTGAGGGATTTCGGTGTTGTGGCATATGAGTAGCCCTGAAAACCCGTCTCTCTTTGACTTTTTTGGCTTCTTCTCAGTCTTCTTAGGAAACTGTGACTTAGCCGCATTGGACAAGGACGTATCCTTATGAGAACAAAAGATTGCCTCGGTCGTCACCTCCTCGCAAGCCTCGAAAGGGGTTCCTCCTGTCGATTATCCTAACAAACATGAAAATAGATCTTTCGTTGATGGCGTTCTGATCCTTTTTAGCGTACCTGCATGTATGTATGTAACTGCTCTTCATTACGCTTTCTCGTGTATTGCTTTTTAGCCTTGGCGATTGGAGGTATATCACGTGTCTTTTTGATGGATAATTCTATAGAAAAAGTTCATCGGTGAACATTTTTCTATAGAGAAAGTTCATCGGTGAACATTTTTCTATAGAAAAAGTTCATCGGTGAACATTTTTCTATAGAAAAAGTTCATCGGTGAACATTTTTCTATAGAAAAAGTTCATCGGTGAACATTTTTCTATAGAAAAAGTTCATCGGTGAACATTTTTCTATAGAAAAAGTTCATCGGTGAACATTTTCTATAGAAAAAGTTCATCGGTGAACATTTTTCTATAGAAAAAGTTCATCGGTGAACATTTTTCTATAGAAAAAGTTCATCGGTGAACATTTTTCTATAGAAAAAGTTCATCGGTGAACATTTTGCTATAGAAAAAGTTCATCGGTGAACATTTTTCTCATTGGTAAAAATTTTTGTATAGAAAAAGTTAATTGGTGAACATTTTTCTATAGAAAAAGTTCATTGGTGAACATATTTCTATAGAAAAAGTTCATTGGTGAAAATTTTTCTATAGAAAAAGTTCATTGGTGAACATTTTTCTATAGAAAAAGTTCATTGGTGAAAATTTTTCTATAGAAAAAGTTAATTGGTGAACATTTTTCTATAGAAAAAGTTAATTGGTGAACATTTTTCTATAGAAAAAGTTAATTGGTGAACATTTTTCTATAGAAAAAGTTAATTGGTGAACATTTTTCTATAGAAAAAGTTCATTGGTGAACATTTTTCTATAGAAAAAGTTCATTGGTGAACATTTTTCTATAGAAAAAGTTCATTGGTGAACATTTTTCTATAGAAAAAGTTCATTGGTGAACATTTTTCTATAGAAAAAGTTCATTGGTGAACATTTTTCTATAGAAAAAGTTCATTGGTGAACATTTTTCTATAGAAAAAGTTCATTGGTGAACATTTTTCTATAGAAAAAGTTCATTGGTGAACATTTTTCTATAGAAAAAGTTCATTGGTGAACATTTTTCTATAGAAAAAGTTCATTGGTGAACATTTTTCTATAGAAAGAGTTCATTGGTGAAAAATTTTGCATAGAAAAAGTTCATTGGTGAACATTTTTCTATAGAAAAAGTTCATTGGTGAACATTTTTCTATAGAAAAAGTTCATTGGTGAACATTTTTGTATAGAAAAAGTTCATTGGTGAACATTTTTCTATAGAAAAAGTTCATTGGTGAACATTTTTCTATAGAAAAAGTTCATTGGTGAACATTTTTCTATAGAAAAAGTTTATTGGTGAACATTTTTCTATAGAAAAAATTTCATTGGTAAACATTTTTCTATAGAAAAAAATTTCATTGGTGAACATTTTTCTATAGGAAAAAATTTCATTGGTGAACATTTTTCTATAGAAACATTTAGAAAACATTAGGGGAGATTATCTTTAGTGTCTCATCCCCAACAAAAGTTTTTTTTGGATCGGATTTATTTATTTTTCTATAGAAAAAGTTCATTGGTGAACATTTTTCTATAGAAAAAATTTCATTGGTGAACATTTTTCTATAGAAAAAGTTCATTGGTGAACATTTTTCTATAGAAACATTTAGAAAACATTAGGGGAGATTATCTTTAGTGTCTCATCCCCAACAAAAGTTTTTTTTGGATCGGATTGAAATTTATTTATTCAAAATAAATTAGATATTTTCTACTGTTTTGTTTGCCACTGTCGTCAGCCATAAACCAAGTACGAACGAACTTACAAAATATTTTAGGGGTATGTGTGAGGAAAAATCTCTAATATTTGGATGATTGATTGATCATTTTGTATATTTTTGTATATGAAAATATGTCGAAATATTCGGTTCAATTAAATTTGCTTTAAAATATCATATTTAATTGATTTTTAAGGTAAATTGCCCCACCTCAACATGGCCCAAAAGGCAACATTTGTTAACAGCAAAATGTTGACTTTCCTTAATTAAACTATAAAGGCTTAATTTTCCTCGTTTTTTTCGTAACAAAAAGTTGGCAATATTCCTTAAAAATTTCCTTTATATTTTATTTTATTCACCAAACCTTTATGCTTTGGGCTATTAATTGCAAACGAAACCAAAGCATATCGAAGACGATTAAACGGCCACCAGCCATTAGAAGCCAAAATAACAACAACAAAAAATAATCGTTACAGGAAGTATTGCCTGCCAAAGCAATGCAATTCGCCTGGTGGTGTACGGTTATGGGCAAAAGAAAAACAGCAGAACTGCTCTAAAAGGGTAAAGAAAAAATAATTTGTTAAACCCTTAGATCGATTGTTTTTCTGTGCTTTTGGGCCTTGGTCTTGATACTTTCAAAGAACTTTTTCCAAACAATGTCTTGTTGTTGATGTTTTCCCTCGTTATGTTATCCGATTTTCGGTGTTTTTTGGGGAAGTTTTTTTTTTGCGTTTTCCTTTAAAAGAATCCAATTTTTATGTTAACATTTTTAATAATGAAAAAATAACAACAACGTCATCAACATGTTTTATAACAATGAAAAATTATGATTAAGAAATATGAGCGGTGGTAAAGGGGTGGTGTAGTTGGAAGATGGCAAGCAAACGAAAAACAGTTGCCGCTATTATTTTCTTCCCCCTTTCCACTCGCGTACAACTGCAGTTTGTTTGATACAATGAAATTAAATTAAATATTGCCAAGAAATTATAAATGCTTAAAGGAAGAAGAAGGAATTAAAAAAACCGAAACCAAACGAAGCAGCGACAATCAAGTATTGAAAGAAATACGCCCCAAGATGTTGTGAAGACAGAAAAAAACACAACAACCCACAGAAAAATGAACGAAAAAATTAATTGAAAAAATTACTGTAAAAAATATATAAAATTCAAAAGGATATTTTTCTTCATTAGAGAAAAAAAAGAAAATGAGGTTTAATGGAAAGCTGGAAAATTGGATAAGGGGAGATGGTGGTCTCGAAGAAAAAATTAGAGGCAGCAAAGATGAATTTATGACCATAGATTTTGTTTTTAACCAATAATAAATTATTAATTAAAGGGTGAATGAAACACAGATGTGAAATGAACCACTGATAGAATAACAGAATGGAAGAAGAATGGCTTAAATATTGACAAACAAAGGCCATTCTCTGGAAAATTTGAGAAAAATCAATAGGAAAAAGGTGAAAATCACAAAACAAAAAACAAACTCTAAATGTTCATTAGTGAACATTTTTCCATAGAAAAAGTTCATTGGTGAACTTGTTCTATAAAAAACTTCATTGGTGAAAAATTTTCTATAGAAAAAGTTCATTGGTGAACATTTTTCTACAGAAAAAGTTCATTCGTAAACTATTTTCTATAGAAAAAGTTCATAGGTGAACCTTTTTCTATAAAAAAAGTTCATTGGTGAACATTTTTCTATAGAAAAAGTACATTGGTGAACATGTTTCTATAGAAAAGGTTCATTGCTAAACTTGTTTCTATAGAAAAAGTTCATTGGTGAATCTTTTTTTTTATAGAAAAAGTTCATTGGTAAACCTTTTTCATAGAAAAAGTTCATTGGTGAACCTTTTTTATAGAAAAAGTTCATTGGTGAACCTTTTTCTATAAAAAAAAGATCATTGGTGAACCTTTTTCTATAGGAAAAGGACATTGGTGAACCTTTTTCTATAGAAACAATTCATTGGTGAACTTTTTCTATAGAAAAAGTTCATTGGTGAACCTTTTTCTATAGAAAAAGGTCATTGGTGAACATTCTTCTATAGAAAAAGTTCATTGGTGAACCTTTTTCTATAGAAAAATTCATTGGTGAACCTTTTTCTACAGAAAAAGTTAATTGGTGAATGTTTTTTATGGAAAAAGTTCATTGTTGAAAATTTTTCTATAGAAAAAGTTCATTGCTGAACATTTTTCTATAGAAAAAGTTCATTGGTGAACATTTTTCTACAGAAAAAGTTCATTGGTGAAGATTTTTCTATAGAAAAAGTTCATTGGTGAACATTTTTCTATAGAAAAAGTTCATTGGTGAACATTTTTCTATAGAAAAAGTTCATTGGTGAACATTTTTCTATAGAAAAAGTTCATTGGTGAACATTTTTCTATAGAAAAAGTTCATTGGTGAACATTTTTCTATAGAAAAAGTTCATTGGTGAACATTTTTCTATAGAAAAAGTTCATTGGTGAACATTTTTCTATAGAAAAAGTTCATTGGTGAACATTTTTCTATAGAAAAAGTTCATTGGTGAACATTTTTCTATAGAAAAAGTTCATTGGTGAACATTTTTCTATAGAAAAAGTTCATTGGTGAACATTTTTCTATAGAAAAAGTTCATTGGTGAACATTTTTCTATAGAAAAAGTTCATTGGTGAACATTTTTCTATAGAAAAAGTTCATTGGTGAACATTTTTCTATAGAAAAAGTTCATTGGTGAAATTTTTTCTATAGAAAAAGTTCATTGGTGAAATTTTTTCTATAGAAAAAGTTCATTGGTGAACCTTTTTTATAAAAAATTTCATTGGTGAACCTTTTTCTATAGAAAAAGTTCATTGGTGAACATTTTTCTATAAAGAAAGTTCATTGGTGAACATTTTTCAATAGAGAAAGTTCATTGGTGAAACTTTTTCTATAGAAAAATTTCATTGGTGGAGCTTTTTCTATAGAAAAAGTTCATTGGTGAACCTTTTTCTATAGAAAAAGTTTATTGGTGAACATTTTTCTATAGAAAAAGTTTATTGGTGAACATTTTTCTATAGAAAAAAACTTTGGTGAACATTTTTCTTTAGAAAAATTTCATTGGTGAACATTTTTCTATAGAAAAAGTTCATTGGTGAATATTTTTCTAAAGAAAAAGTTCATTGGTGAACCTTTTATATAAAAAATTTCATTGGTGAACCTTTTTCTATAGAAAAAGTTAATTGGTGAACATTTTTCTATAAAGAAAGTTCATTGGTGAACATTTTTCAATAGAGAGAGTTCATTGGTGAAACTTTTTCCATAGAAAAATTTCATTGGTGGAGCTTTTTCTATAGAAAAAGTTAATTGGTGAACCTTTTTCTATAGAAAAAGTTTATTGGTGAACATTTTTCTATAGAAAAAGTTTATTGGTGAACATTTTTCTATAGAAAAAAACTTTGGTGAACATTTTTCTTTAGAAAAATTTCATTGGTGAACATTTTTCTATAGAAAAAGTTCATTGGTGAACCTTTCTTATAAAAAATTTCATTGGTGAACCTTTTTCTATAGAAAAAGTTCATTGGTGAACATTTTTCTATAAAGAAAGTTCATTGGTGAACAGTTTTCAATAGAGAAAGTTCAATGGTGAATCTTTTTCTATAGAAAAATTTCGTTGGTGGAGCTTTTTCTATAGAAAAAGTTCATTGGTGAACCTTTTTCTATAGAAAAATTTCATTGGTGAACCTTTTTCTATAGAAAAATTTCATTGGTGAACATTTTTCTATAGAAAAGGTTCATTGGTGAGTATTTTTCTATAGAAAAAGTTCATTGGTGAGTTTTTTTCTATAAAAAATTTCATTGGTGAACCTTTTTCTATAGAAAAAGTTCATTGGTGAACATTTTTCTATAGAAAAAAAAACTTTGGTGAACATTTATCTATAGAAAAAGTTCATTGGTGAACATTTTTCTATAAAGAAAGTTCATTGGTGAACATTTGTCAATAGAGAAAGTTCATTGGTGAAACTTTTTCTATAGAAAAACTTCATTGGTGAAGATTTTTCTATAGAAAAACTTCATTGGTGAAGATTTTTCTATAGAAAAACTTCATTGGTGAAGATTTTTCTATAGAAAAACTTCATTGGTGAAGATTTTTCTATAGAAAAACTTCATTGGTGAAGATTTTTCTATAGAAAAACTTCATTGGTGAAGATTTTTCTATAGAAACACTTCATTGGTGAAGATTTTTCTATAGAAAAACTTCATTGGTGAAGATTTTTCTATAGAAAAAAGACATTGGTGAATATTTTTCTATAGAAAAAAGTCATTGGTGAAGATTTTTCTATAGAAAAAAGTCATTGGTGAAGATTTTTCTATAGAAAAACTTCATTGGTGAAGATTTTTCTATAGAAAAACTTCATTGGTGAATATTTTCTATAGAAAAACTTCATTGGTGAATATTTTCTATAGAAAAACTTCATTGGTGAAGATTTTTTATAGAAAAACTTCATTGGTGAAGATTTTTCGATAGAAAAACTTCATTGGTGAAGATTTTTCTATAGAAAAACTTCATTGGTGAAGATTTTTCTATTGAAAAACTTCATTGGTGAAGATTTTTCTATAGAAAAACTTCATTGGTGAAGATTTTTCTTTAGAAAAACTTCATTGGAGGAGACTTTTCTTTAGAAAAACTTCATTGGTGAAAGTTTTTCTATAGAAAAACTTCATTTATGAAAATTTTTCTATAGAAAAACTTCATTGGTGAAGATTTTTCTATAGAAAAACTTCATTGGTGAAGAATTTTCTATAGAAAAACTTCATTGGTGAAGATTTTTATATAGAAAAACTTCATTGGTGAAGATTTTTCTATAGAAAAACTTCATTGGTGAAGATTTTTCTATGGAAAAACTTCATTGGTGAAGATTTTTCTGTACAAAACGTGTGTTCTATGCCCTTTATCAAAAGAAAAAATTAATTGACGGAACAAATAGGAAATGTCTTTCACTTCCCATAACGAACACAAATATTCATGAATTTTTTCCTTAATTGAATTTCCATGTTTTTGTTGTTTTTATTTTCATAATTGCATTTAGGTATTTTTCCCTATAGGGAATAAAATTAACGCTGAGAAACTATTTCTGTTTTCCATATTTCCCTTTAAACCTTCATTTTCCAGCATTTTTCATTTATTTCTCTTAATTTTATTGAAATTGCTCTGAAAAACCAACAACAACAATAAAATTATAATTCGAATTGTAATGAAATGTTGGCAGCAGATAGCAAGGTTTTATATTAAATTATGGCCTATGGTGGTTTTGTTTTTCTTTTTTCTTCTTCCCTCCAACACTATTGGTGGCGCAAAAACCGCGAATTCTATGGCTTCCCTCTAAAGACAACAACAACTACGAAAAAACCTACAAATAATGGAACAGCAAAAATCATTAATTGCGGCAGGTGAGGTGAACTCATTCGTGACAGATTAGAGTAACAAAAAAAACAAACAACAACTCCATATTTACCTTATAAATGCCATTGGACTTGAACCGATGTCGTTGTTTTTGAGAATTCTTCCGCTATTCGTCTTCTTCGTCGTTTGGCTTTTCTTTCCATTTGAGGGAGCTTCACTAGTCTCTCCAATTGTTTGGTTTGGAATATCAAAAGAATCGACGACGATCGCATGTTACGCGTTTAGAAAATGTTTCAGTAATGGGCAACAGGAAAATAAACTGGGACGTTACTAAGCCCTTCTCCCCCGCCACATGTGGTTGAGGACTTAATGCCGCGTAGTTATAGACAATGGTGTTGCTATTGAAAGTTACTGCTTGGAATAATTATTTCTTATTTTGTAGACAAATTGAACTGAATTTAATTGTTTGTCTTACGGAAGAGCGAAGAAGGAGAGTGAAAAACCAGTGCGGCGTAACAATGACAAGTAATCAAATAGCTACAATAACATCAACTTTGACGATTTTTAACGCTTCCATGTTAAGCTTGGACGGCAATAATGACAGTGGCATGGACATTATTGTCGTCGGCAATGACAAATTTCGGTTAAGGCTCAGTGATTTTTTTCACTGTCACAAAAATAACAGCCACATTTTCTCACCAATCGAAATATTTTGTAAGAGACAGGGGAGAGAGACGAATACATGATCGCTTGGAAGGTTCCAAAAGCGGAAGGAGCGAAATTTGTGTGTCGTGTTAATTTCGTAATAATTGGAAAGTTATAATTCAGTGAAGTGCGATATTTCCTCCAAAATATATAGCTGGAGAAAGTTTTTTCTATAGAAAAAGGTTCACCAATGGAATTTATCTATAATTTCACCAATGAATTTCTCTATACTTGATGTTCACCAGTGAACTTTTTCTATAGAAAAAGGTTCACCAATGAACTTTTCTGTAGAAAACTATACAACAATGAACTTTTTCTGTAGAAGAAGGTTCACCAATGAACTTTTTCCATAAAAAGCATTCACCAATGAACTTTTTCTATAGAAAAAGGTTCACCAATGAACTTTTTCTATAGAAAAAGGTTCACCAATGAACTTTTTCTATAGAAAAAGGTTCACCAATGAACTTTTTCTATAGAAAAAGGTTCACCAATGAACTTTTTCTATAGAAAAAGGTTCACCAATGAACTTTTTCTATACAAAAAGGTTCACCAATGAACTTTTTCTATAGAAAAAGGTTCACCAATGAACTTTTTCTATAGAAAAAGGTTCACCAATGAACTTTTTCTATAGAAAAAGGTTCACCAATGAACTTTTTCTATAGAAAAAGGTTCACCAATGAACTTTTTCTATAGAAAAAGGTTCACCAATGAACTTTTTCTATACAAAAAGGTTCACCAATGAACTTTTTCTATACAAAAAGGTTCACCAATGAACTTTTTCTATAGAAGAAGGTTCACCAATGAACTTTTTCCATAAAAAACATTCACCAATGAACTTTTTCTATAGAAAAAGGTTCACCAATGAAATTTTTCTATAGAAAAAGGTTCACCAATGAACGTTTTCTATAGGAAAAGGTTTACCAATGAACTTTTTCTATAGAAAGAGGTTCACCAATGAACTTTTTCCATAAAAAACATTCACCAATGAACATTTTCTATAGAAAAAGGTTCACCAATGAACTTTTTCTATAGAGAAAGGTTCACCAATGAACGTTTTCTATAGGAAAAGGTTCACCAATGAACTTTTTCTATAGAAAGAGGTTCGCCAATGAACTTTTCTAGAGAAAAAGGTTCTTCATTGTTTAACCTTTTTCTATTCTATTTCTAAATAGATTCAACAATGAACCTTTTCTACAGAAAAACGTTCAAAAATGAACTTTTTCTATAGAAAAAGGTTCAAAAATTAACTTTTTCTATAGAAAAAAGTCCACAAATTCATTTTTTCTATAGAAAAAGGTTCACAAATTAACTTTTTTATAGAAAAAGTTTCACAAACTAAATTTTTCTTTAGAAAAAGGTTCACCAATGCACTTTTCTATAGAAAAAGGTTAAACAATGAACTTCTTCTATAGAAAAAGTTTCACCAATGAACGTTTTCTATAGGAAAAGGTTCACCAATGAACTTTTTCTATAGAAAGATGTTCGCCAATGAACTTTTCTAGAGAAAAAGGTTCACCAATGAACTTTTCTAGAGAAAAAGGTTCACCAATGAACTTTTTCTGTAGAAAAAGTTTCACCAATGAACTTTTTCTATAGAAAAAGGTTCACCAATGAACTTTTTCTATAGAAAAAGGTTCACCAATGAACTTTTTCTATAGAAAAAGGTACACCAATACACTTTTTCTATAGAAAAAGGTTCACCAATGAACTTTTTCTATAGAAAAATGTTCACCAATGAACTTTTTCTATAGAAAAATGTTCACCAATGAACTTTTTCTAAAGAAAAATGTTCACAAATGAACTTTTTCTATAGAAAAATGTTCACCAATAACCTTTTTCTATAGGAAAAGGTTCACCAATGAACTTCTTCTATAGAAAAAGGTTCACCAATGAAATTTTTCTATAGAAAATGGTTCACCAATGAACTTTTTCTGTAGAAAAAGTTTCACCAATGAACTTTTTCTATAGAAAAAGGTTCACCAATGAACTTTTTCTATAGAAAAAGGTTCACCAATGAACTTTTTCTATAGAAAAATGTTCACCAATGAACTTTTTCTATAGAAAAATGTTCACCAATGAACTTTTTCTATAGAAAAATGTTCACCAAGGAACTTTTTGAATTGAAAAATGTTCACCAAGGAACTTTTTGAATTGAAAAATGTTCACCACTGAACTTTTTCTATAGAAAAATGTTCACAAATGAACTTTTTCTATAGAAAAATGTTCACCAATGAACTTTTTCCATAGAAAAATGTTCACCAATGAAGTTTTTCTATAGAAAAATCTTCACCAATGAAGTTTTTCTATAGAAAAATCATCACCAATGAAGTTTTTCTATAGAAAAATGTTCACCAATGAACTTTTTCTATACAAACATGTTCAACAATGAACTTTTTCTATAACAAAAGATTCACCAATGAACTTTTTCTATAGCAAAGTGTTCACCAATGAACTTTTTCTATAGAAAACTGTTATCCGTAGAACTTTTTCTAATGAAAAGTGTTCGCCAATGAAATTTGTCTATAGAAAAATGTTCACCAAAGTTTTTTTTTCTATAGAAAAATGTTCACCAATGAACTTTTTCTATAGAAAAATGTTCACCAATGGACTTTTTCTATAGAAAAATGTTCACCAATGAACTTTTTCTATAGAAAAATGTTCACCAATGAACTTTTTCTATAGAAAAATGTTCACCAATGAACTTTTTCTATAGAAAAATGTTCACCAATGAACTTCTTCTATAGAAAAATCTTCACCAATGAAGTTTTTCTATAGAAAAATCTTCACCAATGAAGTTTTTCTATAGAAAAATCTTCACCAATGAAGTTTTTCTATAGAAAAATCTTCACCAATGAAGTTTTTCTATAGAAAAATCTTCACCAATGAAGTTTTTCTATAGAAAAATCTTCGCCAATGAACTTTTTCTATAGAAAAATGTTCACCAATGAACTTTTTCTATAGAAAAATGTTCACCAATGAACTTTTTCTCTAGAAAAATGTTCACCAATGAACTTTTTCTATAGAAAAATATTCACCAATGAACTTTTTTTTATAGAAAAATGTTCACCAATGAAATTTTCTATAGAAAAATGTTCGCCAATGAATTTTTTCTATAGAAAAATGTTCACCAATGAACTTTTTCTATAGAAAAATGTTCACCAATAAACTTTTTTTATAGAAAAATGTTCACAAATGAACTTTTTCTATAGAAAAATGTTCACAAATGAACTTTTTCTATAGAAAAATGTTCACAAGTTAACTTTTTCGATAGCAAAATGTTCACCAATGAACTTTTTCTATAGAAAAATGTTCACCAATGAACTTTTTGAATAGAAAAATGTTCACCAATGAATTTCTTCTATGGAAAAATGTTCACCAAAGAACTTTTTCTATGGAAAAATGTTGACCAATGAACTTTTTCTACGGAAAAATAAAAAAGTTGACCAAGGGAAATATTCGTTTTCTAAGAAAGATATTTACCAATCATAGTTTAAAAACCTCTCACTTTCATAACTGAACTTATTTTAGTTTTATTTTAATTCCCATTAGCCAGGGTAAATGCCCTTTTTCTCGGTCGTTGCTTTAAGTGGCCTTATTTCAGTAGTGACTTATGAATGTCAACACCATAACTACAATTTGGATGGATAATTAGCCAACCATGTGTGGTATTGTTTGCAAAGTAAGCTGTGTAATAATAAATTATTATTTCTAAGCCCAACAAAATAAAAACATATTAAGACACTAAACTAAATAACTTGTATGTAGTTTGGATCAATTTGACGTTAGAGTTAAGTTGAAGTTGGCCCTATAAAACACCTTGTGCAACATAAGTTGGCCAACATGGTTTTTTTGGCAAAATGGAGCTGTGTGGTGACTAGTTTATGACCGATGTTCCATAAAAAATAAATCTTTCGCTCATCCATTTATTTGTTGGTTTTTTATATCAAAGGCGAATCGTTAAAAATCCATCATCATCAATTTTTGTGGCCATTCTTGGCCATCACATCTCATCACTCACATATGTGATGGTGATGATGTTCTGATGAGATGAGTGGTCATCAAACTTTTGTTTTCGGAATTTTATGTTTAAAGGATAATAAAAATTGATTTAATACAGACACTCAGATAAATTCGACAAATTTTGTAGTAATACCATTCAATGGATGGCTGAATGGATGGTTGGACATCATCAATGGCAGTGCATTAATGGAATGAATTAAAAGCTAATCACCCAAGGAGGAATAACATAAGAAGCCAGCCAGTTATGTTCTAGATGAAATGTTACATTCATGTTCCCCAAATGAATTTGGAAAAATGCAAGAATTGCTCTACGCCTTGACAACATTGGCGCCCCCTCCGAAGTTCACTCGGCTGAGCGGTTTTATTAATAGACATTTTGACTTGATGTTGTTGTTGCTGCTGTTTGCTTTAAATTGAACCAAACGACGCGACTTAACGCTTGGCTGGTTTAGCAGCCTTTAGCCTGGCTGACATGCCGTCACTCAGTCATTCAGTCAGTCATTGTGTATTGAACTATTTTGTATGTATTTCGCCTTTTTTGTGTGTGCAGAATTTGTTGGTTTTTTGTGTGGCATTCAAGATTATTTTGCACTGATAACAATTGCAGAACTTAAAAATCGCCACCACTGCCACCATCCATTGGCACGACCATCATTAGTGGACAAGAGGGAACGTCAATGTCGGCTTCATTCGTGTTGTTATTGTTGTATCGGTTACTGGTGGTCAAATGGTGGTTAAAACGAGTCCAGTTTAATTGCGGCTGTTGCAGTTGCGGGTTTGCATGTCAAGAATTGTGGTCAATTTGTTGAATTCGAGCATGACTCGAAACAAATTCAAAACGAACAAACTCTCGCGTATTTATTATTGCAAATGATCATTAATTATATTGAAAAAATAAAAATTATGCACAGAAAATTATTTCCATATAGTTTTTTTTTGTTTTTGTTTGTTGTTGTCAAGATAAAATAACCATTGAATGTTATTTCGAGCGAAAAAAGAAGGGTTCTGTTAAGCTCATAAATAATTCGTAGAATTTTATTAAATAATTCCATGAACAAAGTATTTTGGAACAAAATGTGAACAATTTTTTAATGACGCCGCTCGCTAATAGGAGGAATGGATGCCAAATGAGCCAAACTGACCATTACTGAGCAATGTTAAATTTGTTTCGCATCCAGAAAAAGTTCATTGGCTAACATTTTTCTATAGAAAGAGTTCATTGGTGAACATTTTTCTATAGAAAAAGTCCATTGATAAACATTTTTCAATAGAAAAAGTTCATTGGTGAATATTTTTCTATAGAAAAAGTTCATTAGTGAATATTTTTCTATAGAAAAAGTTCATTAGTGAATATTTTTCTATAGAAAAAGTTCATTAGTGAATATTTTTCTATAGAAAAAGTTCATTAGTGAATATTTTTCTATAGAAAAAGTTCATTAGTGAATATTTTTCTATAGAAAAAGTTCATTGGTGAATATTTTTCTATAGAAAAAGTTCATTGGTGAACATTTTTCTATAGAAAAAGTTCATTAGTGAACATTTTTCTATAGAAAAAGTTCATTGGTGAACATTTTTCTATAGAAAAAGTTCATTGGTGAACATTTTTCTATAGAAAAAGTTCATTGGTGAACATTTTTCTATAGAAAAAGTTCATTGGTGAACATTTTTCTATAGAAAAAGTTCATTGGTGAACATTTTTCTATAGAAAAAGTTCATTGGTGAACATTTTTCTATAGAAAAAGTTCATTGGTGAATATTTTTCTATAGAAAAAGTTCATTGGTGAACATTTTTCTATAGAAAAAGTTCATTGGTGAACATTTTTCTATAGAAAAAGTTCATTGGTGAACATTTTTCTATAGAAAAAGTTCATTGGTGAACATTTTTCTATAGAAAAAGTTCATTGGTGAACATTTTTCTATAGAAAAATTTCATTGGTGAACATTTTTCTATAGGAAAATTTCATTGGCGAACAGTTTTCTATAGAAAAAGTTCATTGGTGAACATTTGTCTATAGAAAAAGTTCATTGGTGAACATTTGTCTATAGAAAAAGTTCATTGGTGAACATTTTTCCATAGAAAAAGTTCATTGGTGAACATTTTTCTATAGAAAAAGTTCATTGGTGAACATTTTTCTATAGAAAAAACTCATTGGTGAACATTTTTCTATGGAAAAAATTCATTGGTGAACATTTTTCTATAGAAGAAGTTATTGGTGAATATTTTTCTATAGAAAAAATTCATTGGTGAACATTTTTCTATAGAAAAAGTTCATTGGTGTACATTTTTCACATTTTTCTATAGAAAAAGTTCATTGGCGAACATTTTTCTATAGAAAAAGTTCATTGGTGAACATTTTTCTATAGAAAAATTTCATTGTTGAACCTTTTTCTATAGAAAAAGTTCATTGGTGAACATTTTTCTATAGAAAAAGTTCATTGGTGAACATTTTTCTACAGAAAAAGTTCATTGGTGAACATTTTTCTACAGAAAAAGTTCATTGGTGAACATTTTTCTACAGAAAAAGTTCTTTGGCGGACATTTTTCTATAGAAAAAGATCATTGGTGAACATTTTTCTATAGAAAAAGTTCATTGGTGTACATTTTGCACATTTTTCTATAGAAAAAGTTCATTGGCGAACATTTTTCTATAGAAAAAGTTCATTGGTGAACATTTTTCTATAGAAAAATTTCATTGTTGAACCTTTTTCTATAGAAAAAGTTCATTTGTGAACATTTTTCTATAGAAAAAGTTCATTGGTGAACATTTTTCTATAGAAAAAGTTCATTGGTAAACATTTTTCTACAGAACAAGTTCATTGGTGAACATTTTTCTACAGAAAAAGTTCTTTGGCGGACATTTTTCTATAGAAAAAGATCATTGGTGAACATTTTTCTATAAAAAAATTTCATTGGTGAACATTTTTCTATAGAAAAAATTCATTGGTGAACATTTTTCTATAGAAAAAGTTCATTGGTGAACATTTTTCTAGAGAAAAATGTCATTGGTGAAATTTTTCTATAGAAAAAGTTTATTAGTAAACATTTTTCTATAGAAGAAATTCATTGGTGAACACTTTTCTATAGAAAAAGTTCTTTGGTTAATATTTTTCTATAGAAAAAGCTTATTGGTGAACATTTTTCTATAAGATAAGTTCATTGGTGAAAATTTTTCTATAGAAAAAGTTCATTGTTGAACCTTTTTCTATAGAAAAAGTTCATTGTTGAACCTTTTTCTATAGAAAAAGTTCATTGTTGAACCTTTTTCTATAGAAAAAGTTCATTGTTGAACCTTTTTCTATAGAAAAAGTTCATTGTTGAACCTTTTTCTATAGAAAAAGTTCATTGTTGAACCTTTTTCTATAGAAAAAGTTCATTGTTGAACCTTTTTCTATAGAAAAAGTTCATTGTTGAACCTTTTTCTATAGAAAAAGTTCATTGTTGAACCTTTTTCTATAGAAAAAGTTCATTGTTGAACCTTTTTCTATAGAAAAAGTTCATTGTTGAACCTTTTTCTATAGAAAAAGTTCATTGTTGAACCTTTTTCTATAGAAAAAGTTCATTGTTGAACCTTTTTCTATAGAAAAAGTTCATTGTTGAACCTTTTTCTATAGAAAAAGTTCATTGTTGAACCATTTTCTATAGAAAAAGTTCATTGTTGAACCTTTTTCTATAGAAAAAGTTCATTGTTGAACCTTTTTCTATGGAAAAATTCATTGTTGAACCTTTTTCTATAGAAAAAGTTCATTGTTGAACCTTTTTCTATAGAAAAAGTTCATTGTTGAACCTTTTTCTATAGAAAAAGTTCATTGTTGAACCTTTTTCTATAGAAAAAGTTCATTGTTGAACCTTTTTCTATAGAAAAAGTTCATTGTTGAACCTTTTTCTATAGAAAAAGTTCATTGTTGAACCTTTTTCTATAGAAAAAGTTCATTGTTGAACCTTTTTCTATAGAAAAAGTTCATTGTTGAACCTTTTTCTATAGAAAAAGTTCATTGTTGAACCTTTTTCTATAGAAAAAGTTCATTGTTGAACCTTTTTCTATAGAAAAAGTTCATTGTTGAACCTTTTTCTATAGAAAAAGTTCATTGTTGAACCTTTTTCTATGGAAAAAGTTCATTGTTGAACCTTTTTCTATGGAAAAGGTTCATTGTTGTACCTTTTTCTATAGAAAAAGTTCATAGGTGAACATTTTTCTATATAAAAAGTTCATTGGTGAACCTTTTTCTATAGAAAAAGTTCATTGGTTAAACTTTTTCTATAGAAAAAGTTCATTGTTGAACCTTTTTCTATGGAAAAATTCATTGTTGAACTTTTTTTATAGAAAAAGTTCAGTGTTGAACCGTTTTCTATAGAAAAAGTTCATTGTTGAATCTTTTTCTGTAGAAAAAGTTCATTGTTGAATCTTTTTCTATAGAAAAAGTTCATTGTTGAATCTTTTTCTATAGAAAAAGTTCATTGTTTAATCTTTTTCTATAGAAAAAGTTCATTGTTGAATCTAGTTCTATAGAAAAAATTCATTGTTGAACCTTTTTCTATAGAAAAAGTTCGTTGTTGAACCCTTTTCTATAGAAAAAGTTCATTGTTGAACCTTTTTCTATAGAAAAAGTTCATTGGTGAACCTTTTTCTATAGAAAAAGTTCATTGGTGAACCTTTTTCTATAGAAAAAGTTCATTGTTGAACCTTTTTCTATAGAAAAATTTCATTGTTGAACCTTTTTCTATGGAAAAATTCATTGTTGAACTTTTTTTATAGCAAAAGTTCAGTGTTGAACCGTTTTCTATAGAAAAAGTTCATTGTTGAATCTTTTTCTGTAGAAAAAGTTCATTGTTGAATCTTTTTCTATAGAAAAAGTTCATTGTTGAACTCTTTTCTATAGAAAAGTTCATTGTTTCTATAGAAAAAGTTCATTGTTGAACCTTTTTCTATAGAAAAAGTTCATTGTTGAACCTTTTTCTATAGAAAAAGTTCATTGTTGAACCTTTTTCTATAGAAAAAGTTCATTGTTGAACCTTTTTCTATAGAAAAAGTTCATTGTTGAACCTTTTTCTATAGAAAAAGTTCATTGTTGAACCTTTTTCTATAGAAAAAGTTCATTGTTGAACCTTTTTCTATAGAAAAAGTTCATTGTTGAACCTTTTTCTATAGAAAAAGTTCATTGTTGAACCTTTTTCTATAGAAAAAGTTCATTGTTGAACCTTTTTCTATGGAAAAATTCATTGTTGAACCTTTTTCTATAGAAAAAGTTCATTGTTGAACCTTTTTCTATAGAAAAAGTTCATTGTTGAACCTTTTTCTATAGAAAAAGTTCATTGTTGAACCTTTTTCTATAGAAAAAGTTCATTGTTGAACCTTTTTCTATAGAAAAAGTTCATTGTTGAACCTTTTTCTATAGAAAAAGTTCATTGTTGAACCTTTTTCTATAGAAAAAGTTCATTGTTGAACCTTTTTCTATAGAAAAAGTTCATTGTTGAACCTTTTTCTATGGAAAAAGTTCATTGTTGAACCTTTTTCTATGGAAAAGGTTCATTGTTGTACCTTTTTCTATAGAAAAAGTTCATAGGTGAACATTTTTCTATATAAAAAGTTCATTGGTGAACCTTTTTCTATAGAAAAAGTTCATTGGTTAAACTTTTTCTATAGAAAAAGTTCATTGTTGAACCTTTTTCTATGGAAAAATTCATTGTTGAACTTTTTTTATAGAAAAAGTTCAGTGTTGAACCGTTTTCTATAGAAAAAGTTCATTGTTGAATCTTTTTCTGTAGAAAAAGTTCATTGTTGAATCTTTTTCTATAGAAAAAGTTCATTGTTGAATCTTTTTCTATAGAAAAAGTTCATTGTTTAATCTTTTTCTATAGAAAAAGTTCATTGTTGAATCTAGTTCTATAGAAAAAATTCATTGTTGAACCTTTTTCTATAGAAAAAGTTCGTTGTTGAACCCTTTTCTATAGAAAAAGTTCATTGTTGAACCTTTTTCTATAGAAAAAGTTCATTGGTGAACCTTTTTCTATAGAAAAAGTTCATTGGTGAACCTTTTTCTATAGAAAAAGTTCATTGTTGAACCTTTTTCTATAGAAAAATTTCATTGTTGAACCTTTTTCTATGGAAAAATTCATTGTTGAACTTTTTTTATAGCAAAAGTTCAGTGTTGAACCGTTTTCTATAGAAAAAGTTCATTGTTGAATCTTTTTCTGTAGAAAAAGTTCATTGTTGAATCTTTTTCTATAGAAAAAGTTCATTGTTGAACTCTTTTCTATAGAAAAGTTCATTGTTTCTATAGAAAAAGTTCATTGTTGAACCTTTTTCTATAGAAAAAGTTCATTGTTGAACCTTTTTCTATAGAAAAAGTTCATTGTTGAACCTTTTTCTATAGAAAAAGTTCATTGTTGAACCTTTTTCTATAGAAAAAGTTCATTGTTGAACCTTTTTCTATAGAAAAAGTTCATTGTTGAACCTTTTTCTATAGAAAAAGTTCATTGTTGAACCTTTTTCTATAGAAAAAGTTCATTGTTGAACCTTTTTCTATAGAAAAAGTTCATTGTTGAACCTTTTTCTATAGAAAAAGTTCATTGTTGAACCTTTTTCTATAGAAAAAGTTCATTGTTGAACCTTTTTCTATAGAAAAAGTTCATTGTTGAACCTTTTTCTATAGAAAAAGTTCATTGTTGAACCTTTTTCTATAGAAAAAGTTCATTGTTGAACCTTTTTCTATAGAAAAAGTTCATTGTTGAACCTTTTTCTATAGAAAAAGTTCATTGTTGAACCTTTTTCTATAGAAAAAGTTCATTGTTGAACCTTTTTCTATAGAAAAAGTTCATTGCTGAACCTTTTTCTATAGAAAAAGTTCATTGTTGAACCTTTTTCTATAGAAAAAGTTCATTGCTGAACCTTTTTCTATAGAAAAAAGTTCATTTTTGAACCTTTTTCTATAGAAAAAGTTCATTGTTGTACCTTTTTCTATAGAAAAAGTTCATTGTTGAACCTTAGAATTTTATTATGTATCCTTTTTCCATAGAAAATATTCCCACGGATATCTCTGAGAAAATTTTGTCTAATATTTAATTCATCAAACTGGATTACTGCCCAATTTCGAGTAGTACACCTTGCATTCCAAAAACTATGACTAATGCTAACTTTTTCCCATTAACATAATTATTCATAAATATTTTCAAACCAACTGGAATTAAAATTATTTTCACATTATCATTTGCAGCTTATCTCTGGCCTGTGTAGTATTTCCATCAGTTTTCCCTCTAATTAAGCGAAGGCTAACGCATTTCGCATTGAAATTCCATAATACGCTGTTGGAATATGTAAATTCGAAAATTTCCTCATACAAGTAATTAACATGCTACGGCTAGATCGGAACTTTATGATCTCAACCACAAAGAACACTTGTATTACACAAATGCCAAATTGATAGTTTAAACCCCGCTGCCCCTCTCTTTTTCTCTCACTACAAAACCGTTGAATTGACTTTTGTTTTTACACGCAGACAGGTGTAAAAACTAGAGGTTAATCGAAATTAAAAAAAAATAGCCGCCAGGAATTACCTTGCATGATGCAAACAGACACCTGAGGATTTTGTCTTTAGAATTTTTGGAGGTGAAGCAACAAATAGCGCGAGCTATAATAAAATGAGAAATGTTTTTTTGGGGTTGAAGATGGGAAAAATTCTACAGTTAGGTCTAGTAAATCAATCAAGCGTTTGCTTTGCCCTCTCAGGAAAAATACCAGTTCAATTAAAATACCACCAGTGGTCATCAAAGTAGTGGCCTACTACTTCTACTTCTGATCATGACGTGGCTGATAATGTTAATGCCGTTGCCGTTGACGCTGCTGATGGTGGTGGTTTGCTTTTTAATTTTCAATGCCACATTTACAACAACATATAGGGAGGGATGTTTTTTGTTGTTGTTTGAAGATAGTTCGCTAATGATGAGGGTGAGGGTGCCTTTAGCTTCACTTGACTTCCCTTCTTCCTATTTCCTCAACAATAGTTATTTCTTCTTCTTCTTTTGATCAGTTTGCATTATGGGGGTTATTTAGCGAAGAAAACATGAAAATTTCAATGTTATTTTACGTACATTTTATTGAAAATGTAACGAACGAAGCCAGCCGCATTTTTAAAAGTCATTTATGTTAATAACCGGCGAGGTCAGAAGACATGAAAAATGATGATCACCGGAGTTTTTTTTCTTAGTGACGTCTATCAACCAGCATTAATAGCAAAGTTGGTGTACAGGTGTCTTTTTAGAGCTCGTGTTACTTTAAGAATTTCGTTCTTGTAACAATACGAGGTTAGTTAGGGATGTGGAGCATTGTTGGTGGTGGTGGCAAAGAAAATGTCATACCACTGTTGCAAGTGAATTGTGAAGGTGGCTGTTAGACTGGTTAGCTGCTCATAAAAATGTCCAAAAATAATATTGATTAGATAACAAGACAATTGACATGTCAAGAGGACAAGCAATTTAGGCCAAACAAATTGAGTCATTGACAGATGTCGAACGATTCTAATATCATCGAGGAAGTTATTCAGCAAATTGTTTATTAGGTTATCGAAAAGTTACATTTTCAATAGAACATATATTTTTGAAGAAATGTATGTGAAACTTTGTATTTAGCTAGCTCAATTACAAGATAACTCGCTAGCCGCTTCGAGGATAACGAGTACGGCATTCACACTAATTGTGCAACTGCATCAGTGTCAATGCTTTTCCAGCCTGCCTGATAGGCTCTTTGATCAAGATGTCCTCGTTTGTACCTTTGAATATGTCTCTGACGTGCCTGGGACGGAACATCATGTTGATGTCTTCTCATAAAGATGCTTCACTGGTTTCATAAAGAGACACCCTGTTGCAGTCCTCAAGTGGGCATTCTGGCAGGTTTGAATATTCTTCCATTGGACCGAACTTTGTATACCCTCCACCACGAACTGTATTGAAGTGAATGTGTCTATTAATTTCGTTTATGAAAGTACTAAACTCGTCCTTTTATTGCAGGAGTAGTACATATATATCAACTGATAATACTACCTTCAAAACAGCTCATATTCAATCCACAACATGGATCAATATTTAAAAATTTCCGAATTGAGTGAAATACATAAAATTGGTCAATATCGGCTAGACCAAAACCTGGATATTCTGCATTTGGATAGTTAACGAACTTCGGCAGCACCGTTATATGAAGGCTGTATAAAACGTTGGCCTGTACCGAATACAAATACCGAATTTCAATTATTCCGGTTAAATAATGTGGCTAAAACTTTCAAAATACCGATTGGGGACTTTTAAAGATATGGAACAATACCGGGACATTTCAGGTGGAAAGTTTTATACCACCAACGGAAATTAAATATTACATTTCAGACGTGTCGTTTGGGTATTGATGGCACCTACTTCAAAATACCGAAAATCGGGAAGTACACTTCTAGGGAGGCTATCTGAAGACTTGACATTATACTAATAATTCCCTTCTGCAATATTTTATACCCCCATGGAAGTCTTAATACCAAATTTCAGTCATATCGTTGGTATATTGAGGCCACAACTATCAACATACCGAAAATCGGGAGATACCGTTTTATGGAGGATTTCTGAGCCTATAACGACAAAATTTCAGGTGGAAATTTGTAAACCCCCAGCTTTAATCTTCTACAAAATTTCAGCCATTTTAGTGGGATATATAGGCCACAACCTTCAAAATACGGAAAATCTAGAGGTACCCTTCATGGCGGCTATATGAAGGCGTAGATCTTTACCGACAAATTTCAAGTGGAAAGTTTTATACCACCAACGAAGACTTAATACCAAATTGCAGCCCTTTCGGTGGGACATTGAGGCAACAACCTTCACAATACCGAAAATCGGGAGGTACCGTTCTCAGGCGGGCAATATTAAAGCCTGGACCTATACCTATACCTAATACCAAATATCAGTCATTTCGGTGGGAAATTGAGGCCACAACCTTCAAAATACCGAAAATCGGGAGGTACCGTTCTATGGGGGGTTTTCTGAGCCCAAAACGACAAATTTCAGGTGGAAATTTGTAAACCCTAAGCTTTAATCTTCTACCAAATTTCAACGATTTTAGTGGAATAATTAGGTCATAACCTTCAAAATACGAAAAATCTGGATTTACCGTTCATGGCGGCTATATGAATGCGTGGACCTCTACCGACAAATTTCAAGTGGAAAGTTTTATACCACCAACGAACACTTAATACCAAATTTCAGCCGTTTCGGTGGGAAATTGAGGCCACAACCTTCAAAATACCGAAAATCGGGAGGTACCGTTCTATGGGGGATTTATAAGCATATAACGAAAAATTCAGGTAGAAATTTGTAAACCCCCAGCTTTAATCTTCTACAAAATTTCAGCCATTTTAGTGGGATATAGGGCACAACCTTCAAAATACGGAAAATCTGGAAGGACCATTCATGGCGGCTATATGAAGTCGTGGACCTATATCGACAAATTTCAAGTGGAAAGTTATATACCACCAGCGAAGACTTAATATCAAATTTCAGCCGTTTCGGTAGGACATTGAGGCAACAACCTTCACAATACAGAAAATCGGGAGGTACCGTTCTCAGGGGGGCAATATCAAAGCCTGGTCCTACACCGACAAATTTTAGGTGGAAACTTGTATACCTTCAACGAAGACTAAGTACCAAATTTCAGCCATTTCGGTGGGAAATTGAGGCCACAACCTTCAAAATACAGAAAATCGGGAGATACTGTTCTATGGGGGCTATATGAAGGCGTGGACCTATTCCGGCAAATTTCAGGTGGAAAGTTTTGTGTGATAACGTGGCTAAAACCTACAAAACACCGAAAATCGGGATGTACCGTTCAATGGGCGTTATATCAAAACATGGACCTATACCGACAAATTTCTGAGGGAAAGGTTTGTAGCCCCGAAAAGGACTAAATACCAAATTTCAGCCACTTCGTTGAATTAATGGGGCTAAAACCTTCAAAATACCGAAAATCGGGATGTACCGTATACCAAAACGTAGACCTGTGCTGACAAATTTCTGAAAGAAAGTTTTGTAGCCCAAAGGAAGTCTTATTACAAATTTCAGTCATTTTGGTAGAATAATATAGCTAGGAGGGAGACACCCTCCTATTGGGGCTATATCAAAACGTGGACTTATATAAACATTTTTGGTAGAAATGTTTCTTAGCCTCTGGAAACACAAAAAAACACCCGATTCTCTGGTCAAATGGGACTAATACATGCAAAATATCTTAAAGTGACGCGTACTACATATGGGGCGTTATATGGGGACTATACTAATCGTGGGCCTATATAAACAATTTTTGGTAGAAATATTTTTTAGCCTCTGGAGACAAAAAATTCCAAATTACAACCAATTCAGTGGTCAAATGGGACAAATATCTTAAAAATTCCTTAAAACGAGGATGTGTCACGCGTCACTTTGTATGGGGGCTACACCAAAACGTGGACCTACACATAGCCCGTTTTCAATACCTAAAGTCCTACGTACATTCAATCGATTTTACTTAAAATTTCAGTAGGTGGACTTCAATCCGTTCAGACACTAGAGTGATTTCCACTGCCGGGCAGACGAACGGACATGGCTATATCGAAATAGAATTGCACGCTGATCAGGAATATGTAGTTTGTAGGGTCTGAAATTATTATTTTGAGTTGTTACAAACGGAATGACAAACTTAATATACCCCCCATAGTATAGTGGAGTGTATAAAATAAGCATATCACGCTGGCTCCGCAAAGGTTACCACAGACTGACATATTGTTTCTTAGAGGTCAACAACAGTGCTGCCGGTCAGCGACTTGAGCACGAAATAGCTGTTGCTGGCGCGGAAGAATTAAACATGCTAGCTAGTGGTCGGAATCAGGTATCATTGTCCATTCTTCACTACAGTCGTCTGGGTGGTGAACAGGGTGGCAATAGATTTAGCGGCTGATATTTTTATATTTCTCAGATGGAAGAACTGCACGAAATCAGCTATGCAGGTGTTTGACCTACCACATATGTCTTCGACGAAGAACCTGACGCCAAGATCGTACAATCATCCGCATATATTACAATTTCTGAAGAATGCGGAGTTTCTGAAAAGTAGAGGTTAAACAGTTTCGGAGATATTGCCCCGCTTGGGGAACACGGCTCTCTATATCCTTGAACAGCTTGGCATGGTTGACGGTATCGTAGGTTTTCGATAGGTCAAGAGCCACCATAACTGTTCAGTCGCACGGCTTGTTTTGGTTCAGTTCTCGACTGATATGTGTGGATATGGCGTGTAATGCTGTGCATTTTCCGGAATCCATGCTGATGTTGGGCAACTGAGAAATTTCTTCTCAGCATGTCAGCGTCTCTAGTATCTTTGCTACTAGCAACGTAATCAATCATGCATTACCATTGAGATTTCGTTTGGGCTCAAAACTTTATCAAAAGCGTTTCGTAAAAAATCTGCAATATCGTTCATTGTAAATTGCGGTGGTACCTTCTCGGCTTAGAGAGCTCTTATACACCGTAACACACTTCTCTTCTACTTATCACTCTCGGTCTACAAATTATATATTAACGCCTAAAATACCACGCTCCCCTCTTTGGATCTGTCACTGTCACGTCGTTGGAAGAAACAACAGTTCTGTCATCCTTTTTTCCGGATTCGACAGTGATTTAACCATTGCCAACAATATACACAATCCTGTTCCCAATTTCGCATTGCTTCAGGTGGTCTAGCCACTTTTTCCGCTTATGCCCTATCTCTCTCATTTGCTAGTCCCGTCGCCTCTGCTCGGAAATTTGGTCTAATTTCGGGTATTCTACTTGCAGATATGTAGCGAGCGTCTGAAGCTGCGATGATATCCCGAAAAATTCTCTCACCAATCTTAGGATCTGACTGAATGGGCAGCTCTCTGTGATAGGCAAGCAGCGGTGATCGGCAAGTACTGTGAATCCTTGACTATGAGTTTTTCCATGGTTGAGGAAAGAACGGTGTTCAGAGGTTGGAAGGTCCGTTATCAGAGACTATGATACGAAAGTGCTGTGAGCCAAGGAAAACTACGTGTTGCCGGAATATGTGATTTTCTCACATTAGTTGTCACAGTGATGATATCTGGCGAGCTGTGGCAAATCTCATCTTATGTGGAGCTATCAATTTCAATTCGGGAATCATTTAAACCCTCTGGTCTTTGCCTAAAATAGAATGCCAAAACTTATGATGACAATTGAACTTCCCTAGCATCAGTAGTGCGATTCTCTAAAGCTGAAAACACATCCAACGTTTGAGTAAAGTTTTATGTTGGGCGTTGAGAACAAACAACAAAAACAGGGCGACGCCGACCCCAAAGTCCAGCGTTGATATGATTGCCGGCATATATTTCAAATGAATTTGAATTTTTCGGCATCAGGCCAAACAGTGTAAAAACGGTCAAAACGACACAAAACTTTGCCCAAACGTCGGATGCAATTTCAGCTTAACTCATTTTTTAAGTACCGACAAATGTCGGTAAAATTAAGACGCAACATTTTTAATGAAAAGTTCAAATAAAATTTGACAATACTGATGGTATCGCTAGAACTTTACGACTACTTTATTTTGGTCGCTAATTTAGCGAAAAATATCGCGTATGACCTAATTTATAAGCATTTTAATTTTATCGATTTTTGTCGATAGAACCGCACTACAGATTGCTCAAAATAGGTGTACTAATATCAAGGTATAACTATTCATCGGCGCATTCGAGATTAAACATAATTTACTCAATCCTACAGCACTGTTGCCTTACTTCAGATGGTCTAGCTACTTTTTCCGCTTATGTTCCCCTACAAGTCGATTTATGTTCCCCTACCTGTCGACTTTAATTTGGGAAATTTGTGATGATGTCCAGAAAATTGTTTCAACTACCCGAGGATCTCTGGAAAGGGGTAGCTTTGGTTGGGAGGCATGTTATCAAATCGTTATGGTAGGAGGTGTGAGTAGAGGGAAATTACGGGTTGCCAAGAGCCAATATTTACTTTATTTACTGAATATTTACAATATTTACTGAAGCGTGTGCCACAGTGGTGATGGTTGACAAGCTGTGACATTCTCTTCTTAATGTGGAGTTATCAATTTGCTCGACTTGTGCTGTATACCTCTGGGCATTACCAAGGACGGAATGCCAAATCTCATTACGAGCAGTGAAGTCTTCTAGCACCAGACATCTATTCATCGGCGGTATATACACATTAGGTAGACCCACACATCACTGCTACCCACATACATTCCAGTGACCCATACACTAGAGTTAAGCTCAGGGGAGATAGGTAAGTAAGTCCAGTCCCTTCCTCCGTTTCGTGTAAGATCTTTTCGCCAAACTTGTAACCATCGTCTCGTTGCAAGGTGCAGGTGATGGTACGCTTTGTTTGCTGGATAGTAACGACCATGATGTATCAGCAACTCATAATGTCTGCAATAAGCTGACTTCGTTGTGGAGACCGTTGCATTTGAATTTCAGATACTATGTATTTCCGGGGTGCTGAACAACATAAGATGCTGCGTGTGTTTGTGTTGGGGAGACTGCGGTCTGTATCGTATTCCCACGATAATATTACGGACTCGCTGGGGATGTTCTGGCGCAGCATAACTCCTATTGCAGTAGTTCTGGCCAGAGCAGCAGGGGAAGACCAGAGCAGCCTCGGATGTCCATTATATCTCAACAGGGACGTACGCAGGATTTCATTTCGGGGGGGGGGGGGGGGGGGGGGGGCCCAACTTGACCAAAAATCATGAAAAATTCAGATGTTGTGTAGCGTTACGTAAAGCTATTTTAATGGGTTATGACCATTTATAAGAATCAGAAAAGCTATTTTCATGCATTTTTATAAGAAAACTATTAAACCTTGAGTTACCTTCTATTATTATTATTATTTTTTTTTTTGAAAAATCTTTCTGACAAATACCCACCTATAAAGCACTGTTTTTACTAAAGCAGTTTGCTGTAACCACTGTAGTTTGAAAAAGAGTAAACCGATCAGCACATATTTTTGTGGGATCATTACGAACCTAATAATCTTGTCCATTATCGAAACGGAAGTAAAAAAATAAATTTTTAAAAATGTTGAACAGTTAAAATCAAAATTTCGATTTTAACAAAAAAAAAACTGTAAGAAAATTGATATTTTTGTCGGACTCCGTCAGCAGTTTTTTTAAAGACTCTCTCGGTTAATCACATGCCTTATATGTATAATAGTCCCCCAAAAACATACAGTGGGCACCGCTTTCAAAAGTGCCTCTTCGAGGAAAATGCGTTTTTAGTTTTTATGCTACAGAATTTTACAACCACAAAGAATTGCCGTTGTCGTTGCATATATCGATGATCTTAGCTTAATTTTTAAAAATATCGTCTGTCGTTGTCGTTGACATGTTTCCAAAAGAACACTTTAAGCAAAATTTAACAGTTTTGGAGATATGGTGCGAAATGTCTACAAATTATGGAATTTTTAGATATATTATAGCATTTGAGGCAATAAATGTAGTTTTTCCAGTTCATTATTTCTCCAAATATTTTATTCTGGCCTTTATCTACAAATTTGCTTCAAAGTTCAGTGCAATGTTTAGATGAGGCCATAAAATCCAAGCTGGATCTGACTCAACAAAACGCAACTAGGGCTGTTGTATTTTGGGTCTGTACTTTCACAAAATCCTCATTTCGTTGTTTGCACAAGATTACATTAAAAATTATGCATAGTGTTATTTACCTGAAGAGATAGGGTCTGATTCCAGGATTATTTTTACTTTTAATATAATGTTACAAAAGAATCGTTATAATTGTTTTCTTAATTGTACGATTCGAAGTTTTTGGACTCGATGACAAACACTTTGATGGACAATCGATCCTTATTGAACCCCACATATTCGCTAATAACACTATGCAACATTTTTAAGGTGATCTTGTGCAAACAATTTGAACTGAGGATTTTTTGAAAGTACAGACCCAAACGACAAAAAACCCTATTTGGGTTTTTTTGTGTCAGATCCAGCTCGGATTTTATGACCCCATCTAAACATGGTTAAATATTGAGTTTTTAAAGAAATTCGGGGCTATATCTCTGAAACCAATGCTAATCTTCTTCTGACCTCTGAAGCAAATTTATAGATAACGACAAGAATAAAATATTTGGAGAAATATTGAACTCGAAAAACTACATTCATTGCCTCAAATTTCAAAATATATGCAAAAATTCCACAATTTTTATACATTTGGCACCGTATATCCAAAACCGTTAATTTTTTCTGAATATTTTCTTTTGGAAAAATATTCTTGGAATGTAATACACAACTCTTCAAAACATGTCAAAGTTGTAAAATGACTCTATGCCGTTGTTTTCAGTACATTTTTCAACGACGATTTAATAAAAATGTCAATAATGTAGTGAAATCCGAAATTCGAGAATAAACTGCTGGTGTGAACTGTATTTGAAATGCGTGTTGTAAAAGATATGATGCAAAATACCACTGAAACAACATGAAGTAAGCATTTTAGAGTTTCAGAATGTTCTAAAGAATTGTTGAGAACTTTATTTGGAAGATTTTTGCAAAAGGTTACTTTGTTCAACTCCCAATAGTTTAGCCGATACTGACCAGAATTTCAGTAATTATGTAACATTTTCTATATATTTTAGATTTTGATGCCCTAGATGGAGTTTTTCTTATGTGGTTTTTTCAAAAGATAAGTTCTACTAGTTTAGGGTTACAACAGTGCTAAAGACAGCAAGTCCAAATTCCTATTCGTTTCTGAGATAAAGGCCTGATAAATGCAAAAAAGTGTAGATTTAGCCCGGTTTAGATGAGGCCATAAAATACGAACTGGATCTGGCAGACAAAATCCTACTAGGGTTTTTGTAGTCGAAATATGTACTTTCAAAAAATGCATACTAGAAGTTGTTTGCATTTTCAGTGTTGCATACTGTAATAAGCTAATTAATTTTGGAATTGGATCTTATTTTGAGAGACACCCCTCTCGATATTTATCGCGCCCATAAGTTATTTTAGTTGAACACCGTAGTATTTAGAGCTTTGTCAGGAAGCATGAACTTGTCCACGAACAATAGGATATCGCTGTAAACAAGACTACACAATGTCCAAAGGATCCTCAAACAGTCTTTAAACTGCAGTTATGTTAGACTTGTATGAGGGACCTGAAGATGTTGTCCAAACATATTCTCTTGGAACTTGATCTACTTTTGGAAGTAATTTTGCGAGTGGAACGAGATAGTCCATATTAGGTTCGATTTTAGGCTGAATCGGTTAGTCCCTTCGATAATTTTAGTGAATATTTTTTAACTTTTATGGCAGAGGTACCGATATGATCCATATCTTGAATCAAATCGGTTGATCCGTACGAGAGTTATCATAAGTTCCAACCTGCCAGACAAACAGAGATACAGAGGGACGGTGGTAAGTACTTCCATCTTGTCTGAAACGAATATCGTCCAATCATATATGAAGTCTTAAATCATTATTTTGATGAAATCTATACGATACAATCCTAGTGTATATAATCTCTTAATCTAAAGTCTGAGGTTACAATTATACATCGGTAATGATAAGTAAAAATCAAGTGACGCACAAAAATTCATTTGTCTTCATTATTTTCTCATACTGTTTAGCAGCAAATTTGTCTAAAACAGAATAACAAAATTTTGGCGATGGCAGTAAAACAAATTTCTAATTGGCTTTCAATATGTAGTCCACGAAGGACCGACCCTTCATACATTTTATTCAATACATTTTTATACCCTCAGCCTTTAGGCTATGAAGGGTATATACACTTTCATACGGGCAAAATGTGCCTCATCGAAATAATGGTTTTAGACCCCAAGTATGTTTGGACGGAATGTGTTTCAGACAATTTGGAGTCGATTGAGCAATGTCCGTCCGTCTGTCTGTCTGTCTGGCTGGCTGGAGCGCACGATAACTCTCGAAGGGATGAACCGATTCGGTTCAAATTTTGGCTTTCGTAATATTTTGTCCAAACTTAGTTTAAGTTCGAAGATGAGATATATCGGTCCACTCCTTCCGGTACCTCCCCCACAAAAGTTCGAAAATGTTCGGAAAATTTGTACGCACGATAACTCTTGAAGGGTGTAACCGAGTTGGTCTATAGTTTGCCCATCGTGGAGCGTGTACCAGACTTAGATCAGGTTTTAATATGGACTCAATCGGTCCACTCCGTCGAGTACCTCCCACACAAAATTTTGGAAAAGTTCACTTTAGGAACATCTCTCGAATCGCTTTGATTTTTGCTTTAGCAACTTGTACCATACGACGGTATAAGTTTCATCAGGGGCAAGTCCATACTTCCTGAGAAAATAGCCTGAAAGTTGCAAAAAACCCCTATGACACCGTGTGAGGAGGTTGGAGGGCAAAATAACTCTCGAACAGGTCTGCCGATTCGGCCCAAAGTTTGGCCTTAGTAATATTTAGTCCAAACATAGTTTAAGTTCGAAGATAAGCCATATCGGTCCACTCCTTCAGGTACCTCCCCCACAAAAGTTCAAAAATGTTCGGAAAAATTGTGCGTACGATAACTCTTGAAGAGAGTGACCGAATTGGTCCATACTTTACACATCCTAATATATCTACCAGATATAGATCAGGTTCAAATATGGACTATATTTGTCCACTCCATCCGGTACCTCCCACTCAAAATTTCGGATACATGTTCACTTTAAGACCTGCTTTTGAATCACTTTGATTTTTGTTGAAGCAACTTGCATTGCTGCCTCAATTGCGATGGTAAAAGTTGTTTCAGGGGCAAGTTCATACTTCTTGAGCAAACATCCCTGAAGTTCTAAAAAACCCCTATGGTACCATATGTATGTAGTGGCTGGAGATCCATTCTTTTTAGTATCTCATCCGCAAAACTTTTGATATTAAATCCTAATCAACATTTTTGTCAGTTCAAACGCCCAAAATTTTTAAAACTCCCTAAATACATGCGTTTTTTGGAAAAAAAATTGTTTCAATATACACAGGCTGAGGGTATATCTCTGTCGGCAAAGCCGACTGATACTTTTTTACTTGTTTTTATATATTTCCATTCCCATATTAATGAACTCGTTATTTTTGTTATAACCGGATGAGTTTTAAGCCTCGAGAGCACTATACAGTTCGAATAAATAATAGACATGGGGTATATTCATTAAGGAATTAGCATTTGATAGTGGTATGATATGACATGAAGAAGTAATTCCGATTTTATTGGAAGTTTCTCTCAAAAACAGCTTACAAACAAAAATTTTTAAAATATTTTCTTACAAAACTTGTTAATGATGTACATTTTCTGTCAAGAAACTTAAGAAAATATAAGTTTTAATTTGAAATCTTCAAATATACAAACATTTTTATAAGAAAAATATAATAACTAGTTACAGTAGCTAAAAAAATTTTGTTCGACCAAACCATTTCGGGGGGGCCCGGGCCCCCCGTGCCCCCCCCCCCCCCCCTGCGTACGTCCCTGTATCTCAACGATGTTGACATTTAGTGTATGCGGATTTTGCAAACGGAACAGATCCAGGGTCTTGGGTTCTTCTCTATACCGATACGTACCAAAAGAGCTCAGAGCAGGCATTCGGGGATATATTGTCGCTCCATGGAGAAAAATATACACGAACATGAAAACATAATAGTTGAGGTGATTGCCCCTGATCGTAGATTCCTTAGAGTCAATTCGGCGTAGATATTGATATAATGTAGTGCTCATTCATCTACCTGAATTGTGAGATTAGGCTTTTTATACCCTCAGCCTATAGGCTAGAAAGGGTATATACACTTTCATACGGACAAAATGTGCCTCATCGAAATAATGGTTTTAGAACCCAAGTATATTTGGACGAAATGTGTTTCAGATAAATTGGAGTTGATTTAGCCATGTCCGTCCGTCTGTCTGGCTGCCTGGTGCGCACGATAACTCTCGAACGGATGAACCGATTCTGTTCAAATTTTGGCGTTCGTAATATTTTGTCCAAACTTAGTTTAAGTTCGAAGATAAGCCACATCGGTTCACTCCTTCAGGTACCTCCCCCACAAAAGTTCAAAAATGTTCGGAAAATTGTGTGCACAATAACTCTTGAAGGGAAGGACCGATGTTATACATACTTTGCACATCCTAATATATCTACCAGATATAGATCAGGTTTGAATATGGACTATACTTTTCTACTCCTTCTGGTACCTCTCACACAAAATTTCGGATAAGTTTACTTTAAGACCTGTTCTCGAATCACTTTGATTTTTGTTGAAGCGATTTGTATTCGCTACCTCCATTACGATGGTAAAAGTTTTTTCAGGGGCAAGTCCATATTTCTTGGGAAAACAGCCCGAAAGTTGTAAAAAACCCCTATGTCACCATATGTGGCGGTCAGAGAGCACGATAACTCTCGAACTGTTCAACCGAGTTGGTCCAACATTTGGTCTAAGTCATATTATATCCAAACTTAGTTTCATGGGCAATACCGGCCCACAACTTTCGGTACTTCTCCACAATGTTTAAAAAATGCCACTAAAATGCTAGGACGATATCACTTGTAGGGGGCAACCAATTTGGTCTAAACTTTGGATCTCCTAATATTTTATCAAAATTTAGTTTAACTTCTAAAATGGCCCATATCGGTTCTCCCTAAGGGTACCTGCCCTACAAAAGTTCAACATTTGTGTGTAAAATTCTGAAGAGATCTTAAATACATTCGATCTGTCCGGAAGTGAAAGTTTCGCTTCACATTGGCTGAGGGTATATATCTGTCGGCAAAGCTGACTGACACTTTTTTACATGTTATAAATAATTTGTATGTGTTTCTGTTCTTCGTGCTACCCTGGCGCAATTGTGTGCACTCCCGTTTTGCACGCTTAGGGTCCGGGATCGATTCCCAGGTTAGGCAGCATCAAATTTTCAACGGCGGCAAAATACCCCCAAGCGCAATATTGGCGACATTTCCTGATTATTTCAGCCATTAAAAACTTTTCTGCAAGTTTCGTACTCGGCTATAAACAGTAGGTCCCATATCATTGAGCTAATATGAATCGCGGTGCACTCACTCATATGAGAGAAGTCTCCCTTTTCACTTTTGGTATGCATGTGGAACAATTGTTTTTTTGTTCTTAGAAGTCAAATTCAGCAGCCTGAATAGTGAGCTTAAGCTGCAAAAATGAGTTATTTGCTTAGTATACTGTTTTCTCTCGATAAAAGGCTAATTCCGGTAGCTAAAGTACGAAAGTATGCAACAAACCTGAAGTTCTTCTAATCCAGTTTTCGTTTAAGACCATAACAATTTCAATTCAGCTACTTGAATTAACAAAATTCTAAATTAAATAGAGTTTAACAAAAAATATTTATTCATTTGGAAAAATACTGCGAAATATAAAATTGTTATAATTATTTGTTGTTTTTTCATTGTTGTTGTGGAATATTATAATTTTTATTTTTTTGACAAAGTGATCATGTCTTTATTTTGTTACCAAAAAAATGTGTGATTGTCAATGTACCATAACCGGATCAGAAAACAACAATTGAATTGAATTGTTGTTTTTATTACTATTTTACACTTCAAAATATTTAGTATTTGTGTTGTTGTTTTTGTTTTGCCTGTCTGTTGGTAATAACATTATGTTGAAAATGCAAATTTAATTTAATTGAATTCAATTGAGTCACCAGGAAAAATAAAGGGGGTCTTTGGTTGCTGCTGGTTGGATGGATGAATGGTTGGCCGGCTGGATGGTTGGTTGGCCACTCAGTATTGGTTCCATTCGATGATTATTTGAATGGAAAAGAAGCGGAAGACCTTTGTTGATTGACTTTTTATGGTGATCACTTTGTGGTGGTGGTGGCGGTGGCAGTGTTGCTGCTGCCAAATGGACACGGCTGAATTCATTTGAGAGTGTGTTGTATGGGGGACTGGCGGCCACATAAGTATGTTTATAACATCCGGTCCTAAATTTCGAATGAATGATCAAACACTGATCATTTGTATTGTTTAATGGTATGGCTGGCTTGAGTTCCAGTTCTCCCAATTCTTTCAAACAGACTCGACTCTAGATGTGTGATGTGTGAATTTTTCTGTTTTTGGCCAACGGCCTAACCAACGTTTGGCCTGTTGTTAGCTTTGTGGTTGATTGATTTGGTTTGTTAACAATTAAGAATTGTTATTTGGTGTGAAATTTCACACCGCAATGCATAAATGAATTCAATTTGAGACCGGGCTTTTTTCGTACTGCTCTTAAGAAAAAAAACCAGGGGTCTTTAATAGAGCTGAACTTACTTGCTAGTAGTTACAAGAAGACGAAGAAGAAGTCTTGAAGTTGCGTTAACCTCTTCCTCAACAGGTGCTGCTAAGCAAGGCGGAAAGGTGTACTATATTTGTATGTATGTAGGTGTGGGCATTATGCGATTTGTAATTGAGTATTTTGTGGCTCGTGCTCAATCAATATTTATTGATGCTGACTTTTTGAAAGATGATAGTTTTTCCTTTTCCTAAAGATAATAACACCACTTGCATCCTTGGAAATAGTTGTCAACGCAGCTGCTGCCGTTGCCTTCCAATTGCCTCTCTTCCCTCTCTTACTATCCCCTATTTGTTGCTTCTGTACGTACACCTTTGACAGGTGAATGTGTTAATGATCCTTAGAAGACCACATGAAATAGCCCATTGAATGATGGCCCATTGCATTGCGTCAGAACATCAATATTCGCAGGTGCTTGTGTGTGTCTTTAAGAAATAGAGTCACAAAGGAATTTATGACCTAAAACTAATGAGGAAAAATTTTAGAAGTTTTATCTACATTTGCTTTTATTTTTCAATTTAGTTAAGACAGAATTTTAGGTTTATGAAAGGAAAAGAAGAATACAATTATTTACATTTTGTGAGGGTAGTTTTCTGTCATCAATAGTGGAAGGTAGGAGGGAATTTCAAGAGGTACACATGCATATACATATTGAAAAACAAAATTAAAAATAAATTTTAGCAGGTGAATATCACCGTATTAATTTTTATTTAGCTAGATGACAGATACTTTTCCCACCTGAATAAGATATTCTTTATTCGCTGACTAAAAATTTTCTTTAAAACCCACGTTTAAAGATCCATTTGTCCTAGAAAAAATATTCTATAAAAATCCCCGTTTGAAGGTCCCTTTGTTGTAGAAAAAATATTCTTTAAAAATCGACGTTTGAAGGTCCATTTGTTGTAGAAAAAAATATTCTTTAAAAATCCACGTTTGAAGATCCATTTGTCTTAGAAAAATTATTATTTAAAAATCCACGTTTAAAGATCCATTTCTTGTAGAAAAAATATTCTTTAAAAATCCACGTTTGAAGGTGCATTTGTTGTAGAAAAAATATTCTATAAAAATCCACGTTTGAAGGTCCATTTGTTGTAGAAAAAATATTCTTTAGAAATCCACGTTTGAAGACCCATTTATCCCAGAAAAAATATTCTTTAAATATTCACGTTTGTAATCCATTTGTGCTAGAAAAAATATTCTTTAAAAACCCACGTTTGAATTTCCATTTAACCCAGAAAAAATCCACGTGAAGGTCCTAGAAAAAACATTTTTTAAAAATCCACGTTTGAAGGTCCATTTGTCGTAGAAAAATTATTCTTTAAAAATCCACGTTTGAAGGTCCATTTGCGGTAGAAAAATTATTCTTTAAAAATTCACGTTTGAAGGTCCATTTGTCGTAGAAAAATTATTCTTTAAAAATCCAAGTTTGAAGGCCCATTTGTCGTAGAAAAATTATTCTTTAAAAATCCACGTTTGAAGGTCCATTTGCGGTAGAAAAATTATTCTTTAAAAATTCACGTTTGAAGGTCCATTTGTCGTAGAAAAATTATTCTTTAAAAATCCACGTTTGAAGGTCCATTTGTAGTAAAACAAGTAAAAATGTATCAGTCGGCTTTACCGACAGAGATATACCCTCAGCCAATGTGAAGTGAGACTTTCATCTACCGGCAGATCGAATGTATTTAGGTTTTTTTCAGAATTTTGTGGCCCTTTTTGAACATTTGAACTTGCCGACAAAAATGTGGATTAGGAATTAACTGCACTTAGACACAAATGTTGAACTTTTGTGGGGAAGGTACCCTTAGGGAGGATATGGGTCATTTTAGAAGTTAAACTAAATTTTGACAAAATATTAGGAGAACCAAAGTTTGGACCAAATTGGTTGACCATTCAAGTGATATCGTCCTAGCATTTTAGTGACATTTTATTGGGGGAGAAGTACCGGAAGTTGTGGTCCGGTATTGCCCCATGAAACTAAGTTTGTATAAAATATGACGAAGACCAAATGTTGGACCAAATCGGTTGAACAGTTCGAGAATTATCGTGGCATAGGGGTTTTCACACCTTTCGGGCTGTTTTCCAAGAAATATGGACTTTCCCCTGAAATAACTTTTACCGTCGTAATGGAGGTAGCGAATGCAAATCGCTTTAACAAAAATCAAAGTGATTCGAGAGCAGGTCTTAAGGTGAACTTATCCGAAATTTTGTGTGGGAGGTACCCAAGGAGTGCACAAATATAGCCCATATTCGAACCTGATCTATATCGGTCACTCCCTTCAAGAGTCCGAACATTTTTGAACTTTTGTGGGGGAGGTACCTGAAGGAGTGGAACGATATGGCTTATCTTCGAATTTAAACTATGTTTGGAAAAAATTATACGAAGGCCAAATTTTGGACCGAATCGGCAGATCCGTTCGAGAGTTATCTTGCGCTCCATCCACTACACACTGTGTTATACGGGCTTTTTGCATCTTTCAGGATATTTTCTCAGGATGTATGGACTTGCCCCTGATAAAACTTGGACCGTCGTATAGGGGGCAATGATTACAAGTTGTTGCAATAAAAAGCAAAGCGATTCGAGAGCAGGTCCTAATCTGAACTTATCCGAAATTTTGTGTGGGAGGTACCCGAAGGAGTGGACCGATTGAGTCCAATTTGGAAACTCATCTAAGTTTAGTAGAAATTTCACGATGTGCAAAGTATGGGCCAAATCGGTTACTTCCTTCAAGAGTTATCGTGCGCACAAATTTTCCGAACATTTTCGAACTTTTGTGGGGGAGGTACCGGAAGGAGTAGACCGATATAGCCCATCTGCGAACTTAAACTAAGTTTGGACAAAATATTACGAAAGCCAAATTTTGGATCGAATCGGTTGATCCGTTCGAGAGTTAACGTGCGCTCCAGCCAGCCAGACAGACGGATAGACAGACGGACGGACATTGCTCAATCGACTCCAAATTGTCTGAAACACATTTCGTCCAAACAAACTTGGGGTCTAAAACGATTATTTCGATGAGGCACATTTTGCCCGTATGAAAGTGTATATAACCTCGTTAGCATAAATGCTGAGGGTATAAAAATATTCTTTAAAAATCCACGTTTGAAGGTCCATTTGTCGTAGAAAAGTTATTCTTTAAAAATCCACGTTTGAAGGTCCATTTGTCGTAAAAAAGTTATTCCTTAAAAATCCACGTTTGAAGATCCATATGTCCTAAAAAAATATTCTTAAAAATCCACGTTTGAAGATCCATTTGTCCTAGAAAAAATATTCTTTAAAAATCCAGGTTTGAATGTCCATTTGTCCTAGAAAAAAATTCTTTAAAAATCCAAGTTTGAAGGTCCATTTGTCCTAGAAAAAAAAATTTTATAAGTCCACGTTTAAAGATCCATTTGTCCTAGAAAAAATATTCTTTAAAAATCCACGTTTGAATGTCCATTTGTCCTAGAAAAAAAATTCTTTAAAAATCCACGTTTGAAGGTCCATTTGTCCTAGAAAAAAAAATTTATAAATCCACGTTTAAAGATCCATTTGTCCTAGAAAAAGTTTCTTTAAAAATCCACGTTTCAAGGCAAATTTGGTTTATAAAAATATTTTTTGAAGTCCGCGTTTGAAAGTCCATTTGTCCTAAAAATATTCGTTAAAATCTACTTTTGAAGTTCCCCTGGTCCATATTAAGGCTCTAGGCTCCCCGCAGTCTCCCAAATAACAACAACAAGCGCAGCACCTTTCACCCGATTTTGTTGTTCCGAAAATGCATCGTTCTTGCAATTACAATTACAACTGTCTCAGTAGCAAAGTCAGCGAAATTGTGGACTTTACAAGTCGGAAAAACATCAGGAAATAAAGATCATCGTCACCTGTATAAGGAAGGCTACTTATATACCATCGACCATTGTACCTTGTTGTTAGTTCGCTTTTGGAGGGCAATAACCCTCTGGTGCTAGGGGACTCCAATACTTGTCATGAGCTGTGGTATTTTGTCCCTGGCTTTGGCCAGAGGGGTACAACGATGGGCGAGCAAATTTTTTGCTCCAAATTAAGCGGAGATTGCCACAGCTCGACAGAAATCAGCACTGTGTCACCCGTTTTTATAAAAGACGTGTCTTGGCTACCCGAAATATTCCTTGGCTCCGACCACCTTCCTATCATCGTCTTCGATAACAGATCCCCCGACTTAAAACCACTGACCGTCAAATTTTTTGGACCATGTAAATTCTTTAGAGAGCTGAGATACCTGCTGGTCGAATACCCAAAATTAGACCAAATTACCCAGCAGAGACGAAGGGACTAGCGAATGAACGTGATGAGTGTCCTCCTACGAACCCTGAAGACTCAAGGGTAAGGGAATTTTCTTTATTACTTATGAAAAACAGTTTCGCAGCAGGGATTTCGGAAAATGCACAGTAGTAAAGATCGAAGTAAGTGTGCAATTAAATTAAGAAAATAAATTATACAAATGCAAGGAATTATATGCACGGTTGGAACTATATGTACTTAAGGAACTATATAAATGCAAGAGCCGGATATAGTTCCAATAGTTCCTTGTCAGGAATAGTTCCTTGGAACTAGTTCGTTCCGGAACTGCACAACTCTAATAGAGACGATTTCATCCCTACTGCCTTGTTTGAAACGTTGGATATCAATAAGAAAATTTGAGGCCCTAGTGGCCCCCTCAAACGGCCGATATGAGGCTCCCCCTGAACATATTGATCGATGTTGTCCTGATTCTGATCACTAACTACCTCAAAATATTTGTTGTAACATTCGATAGCATGTTTATGTCGCCCGGGCAAGCCACAGCTGTTTGCGACAAGATCAGAAGAAGGAGTAATGTCGTCAACACTTTGTTAGAGATTCGTAGTGCAAGAATATTCAAATCAGCAGACTTGGATAGAATGCACAATGATTCAGTATTAGAGGCAGTTCAGAGGTTCAGAGGAGTGTGAATGTCGATTTCGGAGACAACACCTCATCCATCGCAGAGGTAGAACGCAAGAGCTGAAAGAGTCTGAGGCTTGTTGACATAAATCCGCGACTTCAAAAAGCCCCACAAAAAGAAGTCTGATGAAAATCATCATAATGAAATAATGAATCATCATGATGAAAAATCATAAATAGTCACCAATATTCCGCGTTCTGGAGCGGTGTAGCGTAACATTGTTTATCAACGTGTATTTCGCATGTGATTACTACACAAATGTCAAAACAGAACTGACATTAGTGTCCAATCGCAAAGTTTATAGCATTTTTGATAGGAGGATTACTTTTGCTCCACCTGGTACCTAGCAGAATAAACCGATTTTAAAAAATTCAAAATCAAATTTGTAAAATTATTTGAAATGTTTTTAAAAATTCCGCCATAATTCTAAATTAAACCACTTTTTATTCTAAAATTTCTTATCAAATTCAGCAAATCTTGTTGTCCATATATGCACGCTTCTCTAACCCTTTGTGACCCCGCCTGAAAAACAAAAAAATATATCTTAGAAACCTCCAGCCTACCAATCCCTTTTTTCGTTCTTGCATTTCAAACTCAAATGATTTCTTATAAACCATATTTTCAGTTGATTAATAATTTCTTTCTAACTCATTAACTTCTTTTTGTGTTTGTGCGTTGGTTATTTGATTATTGCTGTGTTTGCTGCTCATCATTTTGCCGAAATGTTTTGCTCCGCCGAACAGCTTGGAGCACACGTTAATGGTTCTTGGTTTTGAGCAAAAGTAACCCCATAAACAAAAACAAAACAAACAAATAAAGCTTCCCAAGCTAATCTCATAGCAAACATCAAAGTCACGTCGTTAGTTTGTTCGTTGACGACGAGGAGGATGACGACTATGACAGCGAAGACGATGTTCACTAAAAACTAAAGCTCGTATTGGTATGCTTATAACTTTGTCATCTGAACTTTTTTTGCCGTTGCGTTGTTGATGTTGTGAAAAAGCCGCCTGCCTGCCTGCCTATTTTTTTAAGACCAAACCAAACTTATCTATGACTGGTGAAGATAGACAGATATTTTCATGGACACATAAGTCGGCTCTTCTCACCAAGTGGTTGTTGTGTTGCCACCGCTAAAGAGTGGTGGTACATATTTGTATCAACCATATGACTTTATCATATCTCTAACAGACGAGCGTTAAAAGTTTTGACTGTGAATATTTCGCTTAGAGGGAGCAAGGGAGCACAGTGTTGAGAAACATTAAATATTTCTTTGATCGATGAACCCCCAAACGTGGGGTTTAAAATAATATATTTTCGGGAACAAATCAATCTGTAGACTCGGAATGAGAGAGCGCTTCTATAAATCCTTTCTGAGAGAAAGGCTGACCAACTCTGTCAGAAATGGTTCTTCTACAGAACCTTTCTAAAAAAGGGGTGCTTCTGTAGACCTTTTCTGGAAGACAGGGTGCTTCTATAGACCCTTTCTGAAACAAAGGGTGCTCTTATAAAACCTTTCTGAAAGAAAGGTTGCTTCTATAGACCCTCTCTGAAAGAAAGGGTGCTTCTTTGGATCATTTCTGAAATAAAGGGTGCTTCTATAGACCCTTTCTAGAGACCAACTCTGTCAGAAATGGTTCTTCTACAGAACCTTTCTAAAAAAGGGGTGCTTCTGTAGACCTTTTCTGGAAGACAGGGTGCTTCTATATACCCTTTCTGAAACAAAAGGTGCTCTTATAAACCCTTTCTGAAAGAAAGGTTGCTTCTATAGACCTTCTCTGAAAGAAAGGGTGCTTCTTTAGACCTTTTCTGAAATAAAGGGTGCTTCTTTAGACCTTTTCTGAAATAAAGGGTGCTTCTTTAGACCTTTTCTGAAATAAAGGGTGCTTCTTTAGACCTTTTCTGAAATAAAGGGTGCTTCTTTAGACCTTTTCTGAAATAAAGGGTGCTTCTTTAGACCTTTTCTGAAATAAAGGGTGCTTCTTTAGACCTTTTCTGAAATAAAGGGTGCTTCTTTAGACCTTTTCTGAAATAAAGGGTGCTTCTTTAGACCTTTTCTGAAATAAAGGGTGCTTCTTTAGACCTTTTCTGAAATAAAGGGTGCTTCTTTAGACCTTTTCTGAAAGAAAGGGTGCTTCTTTAGACCTTTTCTGAAATAAAGGGTGCTTCTTTAGACCTTTTCTGAAATAAAGGGTGCTTCTTTAGACCTTTTCTGAAATAAAGGGTGCTTCTTTAGACCTTTTCTGAAATAAAGGGTGCTTCTTTAGACCTTTTCTGAAATAAAGGGTGCTTCTTTAGACCTTTTCTGAAATAAAGGGTGCTTCTTTAGACCTTTTCTGAAATAAAGGGTGCTTCTTTAGACCTTTTCTGAAATAAAGGGTGCTTCTTTAGACCTTTTCTGAAATAAAGGGTGCTTCTTTAGACCTTTTCTGAAATAAAGGGTGCTTCTTTAGACCTTTTCTGAAATAAAGGGTGCTTCTTTAGACCTTTTCTGAAATAAAGGGTGCTTCTTTAGACCTTTTCTGAAATAAAGGGTGCTTCTTTAGACCTTTTCTGAAATAAAGGGGGCTTCTTTAGACCTAGAATGCTTCTATAGACCCTTTCTTTTCTGAAAGAGACGGTGCTTTTATAAACACTTCCCGAAAGATACTGCGCTTCTACAGACCCTTTCTTTTCTGAAAAAGAGGGTGCTTTTATAAACACTTCTATAGACGTTTCTAAACGGGGTGCTCCAATGGAGATGATGTTTCTATGAACCTTTTCTAAAAGAGAGGATGTTTCTATAGACGCTTTCTGAAAGAGAAGATGCTTCCATAGACCCTTTCTGAAAATAAAGGTGTTTCTATGGGCCCTTTCTGAAAAAGAGGGTGCTTCTATAGACCCGTTTTGAAAGAGAGTGTGCTTCTATAGACCCGTTCTTAAAGAAAGGGGCTTCTATAGACCTTTTCTGAAAGAGATGGTGTTTCTATGGACATTTTCTAAACGAGAGAATGTTTCTATAGACACTTTCTGAAAGAGAGGGTGCTTCTACAGACCTTTTCTGAAAGAGATGGTGTTTCTATGGACCTTTTCTAAAAGAGAGGATGTTTCTATAGACCCTTTCTGAAAGAGAGGATGCTTCCATAGACCCTTTCTGAAAGAGAAGGTGCTTCTATAAACCCATTTTGAAAAAGAGGGTGCGTCTATAGACTCTTTCTGAAAGAGAGGGTGCTTCTATAGACCCGCTCTTAAAGCGAGGGTGCTTCTATAGATCCGCTCTTAAAGCGGGGGTGCTTCTATAGACCTTTTCTGAAAGAGAAGATGTTTCTTTAGATCCTTTCTGGAAGAGAAGGTGCTTCTATAAAGTCTTTCTGAAAGAAAAGGTGCTTCTATAGATCTTTTCTGAAAGAGAGGACGTTTCTATAGACCTTTTTTGAAAAAGAGGGTGCTTCCGTAGACCTTTTCTGAAAGAGAGGGTGCTTCTATGGACTCTCTCTGATACTAAGGCTGCTTCTATAGACCCTTTCTGAAAGAAATGACGCTTCTGAATAATCTTTCTGAAAGAGAGGGTTCTTCTATAGACCCTATCTGCAAAAGAGGGTGCTTTTATATATCCTTTTTGAACGAAAGACTGCTTTTCTGAAAGAGAGGGTGCTTCTATGGACTCTCTTTGATACTAAGGCTGCTTCTATAGACCCTTTCTTAAAGGAATGACGCTTCTGAAGAAGAGGATATTTTCATAGACCCTTTCTGAAAGATAGGGTGCTTCTATAGACCTTTTCTGAAGGAGATGGTGTTTCTATGGACATTTTCTAAAAGAGAGGATGTTTCTGTAGACCCTTTCTTAAAGAGAGGGTGTTTCTATAGACCCTTTCTGAAAGAGATGTTACTTCAATATACCTTTTCTGAAAAAGAGGGTGCTTCTATAGACCTTTTTTGAAAGAAAGGGTGCTTCCATAGACCCTCTCTGAAAGAGAGTGTGCTTCTATAGACCCTTTCGGAAAGAGAGGATGCTTCTATAGACTCTTTCTGAAAAAGAGGGTGCTTCTATATATCTTTTCTGAAAGAGATGGTGTTCCTATGGACCTTTTCTGAAAGAGAGGATGTTTCTATAAACCTTTTCTGAAAGAGATGGTGCTTCAAAAGACCTTTTCTGAAAGAGAGGGTGCTTCTATAGACCCCTTCTGAAAGAGAGGGTGCTTCTATAGACCTTTTCTGAAAGAGATGGTGTTTCTATGGACCTTTTCTGAAAGAGAGGGTACTTTTGTAGACCCCTTCTGAAAGAGAGGGTGCTTCTATAGACCTTTTCTGAAAGAAAGGGCACTTCTATAGACCCTTTCTGAAAGAGAGGATGCCTATATAGACCTTTTCTTAAAGAGATGGTGTTCCTATGGACCTTTTCTGAGAGAGGATGCTTCAATAGACCCCTTCTGAAAGAGGGGGTGCTTTTATAGACCATTTCTGAAAGATATGGTGTTCCTATGGACCTTTTCTGAAAGACAGGATACTTCTATAGACCCTTTCTGAAAGAAAGAGTGCTTCTATAGATCTTTTCCGGAAGAGAGATTGCTTCTATAGACACTTTCTGAAAGAAATGGTGCTTCCAAAGACCCTTTCTGAAAGTGCGGGTGCTTCTATAGACCCTTTCTGAGAGAGAGGATGCTTCTATAGACCCTTTCTGAAAGAGAGAGTGCTTCTGAAGACCTTTTCTGAAAGAGGTGGTACTTCTATAGACTCTTTCTGAAAGAGAGGATGCCTATATAGACCTTTTCTGAAAGAGATGGTGTTCCTATGGACCTTTTCTGAAAGAGAGGGTGCTTCTATAGACCCCTTCTGAAAGAGGGGTTGCTTCTATAGACCTTTTCTGAAAGATATGGTGTTCCTATGGACTTTTTTTTAAGAGAGGATACTTCTCTAGACCCTTTCTGAAAGAAAGAGTGCTTCTATAGATCTTTTCCGAAAGAGATGGTGTTCCTATGGACCTTTTCTGAAACAGAGGGTGCTTCTATAGAACTTGTCCAAAAATGATGGTGCTCCTATGGAGCTTTTCTGAAAGAGAGGATGCTTCTTTAGACCCTTTCTGAAAGAAAGGATGCTTCTATAGACCTTTTCTGAAAGAGAGGGTGCTCCTATAGACCTTTTCTGAAAGAGTGGATGCTTTTATAGACCCTTTCTTTCAGGAAGGGTGCTTCTATAGACCCTTTCTGAAAGAAAGATGGCTTCTATAGACACTTTCTGAAAGAAATGGTGCTTCCATAGACCCTTTCTGAAAGAGAGGCTGTTTCTATAGACCTTTTCTGAAAGAGAGGTTGCTTCCATAGACCCTTTTCGAAAGAGATGGAGCTTCTATAGGCCCTTTCGGAAAGAGGGAGTGCTTTTATAGAGATGGTGTTCCTATGGACCTTTTCTGAAAGAGAGGGTGCTTCTATAGATCTTTTCTGAAAGAGAGTGCGCTTCTATAGACATTTTCTGAAAGAGATGGTGTTTCTATGGACCTTTTCTGACAGAGCGGATGTTTCTATAGACCAGTTCAATAGACAACAACTTTCCTTTGCCCGCGGGCATACGACACACGCGTACACTGTAAACACATTCGTTCGGTTAACGCATGTTTACGTTTCCACTCACACTAGCGCAAGTTATAATCTGCAAATGTGTGATTTTGGCCATCACTGCTATAGACCCTTTCTGAAAGAGAGGGTGCTTCCATAGACCCTTTCTGAAAGAGAGGGTGATTCTATAAACACTTTCTGAAAAAAGAGTGCGCTTCTATAGACCCCTTCTGTAGCAAATGATGCTTCTATAGACCCTTTCTGGAACAAATAATGATTCTGTAGACCCGTTCTGGAGCAAGTGATGCTTCTATAGACCCTTTCTGGAGCAAATGATTATTCTATAGACCCTTTGTGGAATAAATAGTCCTTCTATAGACCCTTTCTGGAGCAAATGATGCTTCTATAGACTCTTTCTGGAACAAATTATTCTTGTGTAGACCCTTTCTGAAATAGAGGGAGCTTTTATATACCCTTTCTTAAAGGTGGTATTTTAAGGACATGATTCTATAAGTCGATGAGCTATTAACGTGGTCTTCCGTAGGTAGGAGACCATCTGTATTGAAGTTGTGTATGGTTTCCAAGTACTGTGCTAACATTCAAACCCCTCAACGATTTTATTCATAATTTTTGTTGAGATAGTTACTTCCATATTGTAGTTGATATTGTTGTTATTGTAGTTATTTTAACTTGCTTAGTTAGTGTTCGTGGTAGTAGTGTTGTTGTATTTTATTTTTATTTCACTTTATTTGTTATTATTTATTTCTCTGTCTTTACATCTACGATATATGGACACTCATGAAGATAGGTGAACAAACGATATGCTCTTAAGGTGGAACTTATAATAATTTTGCTTGGCGTCTGTTGGTGTTGTTGTAGATTTTCTCGTAATTCTTAGTTGAGATTTTCATTTTGAAAAATCAAAAACAAACGTGGAGCTCTCTGTGTTTGTTAATAAATTTAATTGTCTTTGGCTTGAAAACTTAAAAAGAGATCTATGAGAGAGTGGGGTTAGTTGCCATGTGTAGGTAAGTAGGAATGTAGAAGTATGTGTGGATTATATCTTCTCTACAAGTCTAAAGTCTTTATAAGCGACTCGAGTCGTCGTCATTATTAAAGGTGAGTTATTATAATGAGCAAAAATATGAAAACAGATTAAAAGTTAGTGGCAGACAATTGGAATGGCTGAATGAACGCCTGAGGAGAACGACGAAACAAGCAAACACACATAGAGACCGAGACATTTAAAAGATTATCATTATTGTTTTGATTTTTTTCTATCTTGCTGTTTGTTGTTGTTGTTATTATTATTGTTGTTCGTGATAGAAAAGAAATCACGATATTTACATTAGTATGTGTCCATAATGCCTGCCTGGCAGCCAACCAACCAACCAATCAACGATTGTTTGAATTTTTTCTCCAATAAAAATTAAGCGAATCATTCAACCATACAACCGGTTGAATGTCCATCGTATAGAATTGTATCCCCCTCCTTTTTTTGCTTGACCATTTGTTGTTGTTGTTCTGTTACGGAGTTTATTAAGTTGTTATATTTTTTGGGGGGAATTTATTAGACAATGAATAATTGCTGTTTTTGAAATATTTATTTTTAAGAATATTAAAATTAAAATCATTAAAATGTTTAATTAAATATCTCAGCATTATTCAGCAAGAAAATAATTAACAATTATTTTGTTATAAATTAAAAGCATTCATTATGACATTTATAGAGATTTTTTTTTGCAGTTCAGTCGAACTCGTGTTAATCATTTAGCTTAATTTATTGCTGAAATTATTGCAGGTGATCTTTGGTTTATAATTCGATTTATTTTTAGCAGCACAAATAATAATTATTTTATATAAAAAACAATGCGCTAATAATCTTTAAAATTTGAACAGGTGGATCGTAATGAACTGACGATGATAGATGATAGTCCAGATTTTTTTAGAAACAAGTAAGAACGGTGTTAAGTTCGACTAGGCCGAACTTGTTATACCCTCCAGCACGAGTTGTATTGAAGTAAAATTGAGTAATTAGTTTCCTTTCGTTTATGAAGAAGATTTACATACCAAATTTTAGCAAGTTCGGTAAAACAATGAGGCTAAACTTCAAAATTCTGGAGGTACCGTTTCGTGGAGCCTATACCTACAAATTTCTGGCGGAAAGTTTTTAGACTCAAAGAAGACTAAATGCGAAATTCCTGTAAGAACACCATTGGAAAAAGCTGGGGATTGAGACCACAGATCATACACTGGCTGTATATAACCGTGGTCCTGCCCATACTTACCTATGATGGACTGGTCTGGTGGCAAGCTCTTGGGAACAAAGCGTTACTTCCAAATTATCGAGTGTACAAAGAACCGCGTCATTGCTGATTACCGGATCGATTAAAAGCACTCCTCAAGCTCAAACGTCATCCTGGATCTCCAACCTCTGGACATACTAATCCAGTTTCAGGCGGCGAGAACTGCTTTTAGACTCCGGGAGTCAGGCTGTTGGTGTGGTTCACACTTTTGACACTCGAATGTCCTAAAACTAGTTGATAGTCGACTTGAGTTAGGTGACAATGGTTGCGTAAGCGATTATATGCCTACCTCACTCAAGTTTGACTCCTTAGCTGTTATCTTCCCAAGCAGAGATGCATGGGCTGAGTGCATATCTCCTCTAGACGGTCTGGCAATTTACACAGACGGGTCCAAGATGGATGAAGGTACTGGCGCTGGCGTCTACTGCTAGAATCCACTAATTAAAAACTCACATAAGCTTGACGATAACTGTAGTGTTTTTCAGGCGGACATTCTTGCTATCAAGAAAGCAGCTGAATTGGTGAAATGGCATGAAGGCAGTCTTACAGGACCGGTGACTATATATGTCGATAGTCAAGCTGCCCTCACGGCTCTCAAGTCACGGACCATAAATTTAAGAGCTATTCTTGATTGTAGGAGAGCTCTGCAGGATATACACGATATCGTAAAGCTATGTTGGGTTCCGGGTCATAGCAACATCATGGGAAACGAGGTAGCAGATGAACTGGCTCGAGGTGGCTCTAGGTCTATCGACTTATCAGTTGATAAAACCGTCCGGCCACCGATGTGCCACTACATCGGCAAACTTCGGGAAATCTTCAATGAGAAAGCTCATCAAAGATGGCTATTGGAACCTGGTTGTAGGGTATCCAAGACAATCTGGCCTGTGGTTTCTCGTCGAAGAACGGCTTCCCTCCTCTCACTTGATAAGTTAGGGATGAAAATCGCGGTGGAACTTATAAGAGGTCACTGCAGAGTGAGGTCCCTAACTTCAAAATGGGACGACAGTGGCATTGGCTACTGCAGACTATGTGAAGATGCGGAGGAGATAGAGACTGTCGAACATCTGCTTTGTAGGTGTTCCCATGTTGCAAACAAGGAGATACCGTATACTAGGCAGATATGAGATAGACACTCTGACCTTCCCGTCTTACATAGATCCCATCGTCCTACTCAACTTTGCCAGACATCTAGCATGGCTTGGCGAAAGTCCTTAACAACCCTTAATAATCATACTCTGTTCACTTTTCCAGGAAATTCCTTGGCGTCAATCTCTATATCTCCCACACTCACCATCATCTCATCATCTCTAGCCCATCATCCTCATCTCATTAAGCTGCATCAACACTCTATCATCTCCTTCATCTTAAATCATCTCAACAACACACCACAACACACCTCCATCATTTTTAAATCATCATCTCCATCATCTTTAAATAGCCCACACAGGATGAACACAATGGACCAACGGTCCCCGTGTGAAGCTGTCACCTATTCTAATAGAGGGCTGCGCATCCTTAAACCTAACCTAAATACGAAATTTCCAATATTTCGGTAGAACTTTCAAAATACCGAAAATCAAGAGGTAGGAACCCGCGGTCTTTACTGATAATTCTCTTCTTTAATAGTTTATTACACCATGGGAGACTTAATAACAAATGTCAGTTTTTCGGTGGGAGGTACCGTTCTATGGGGAGGTACAGTTTATGGGGGCTATATCGAAACGTGGAATTATACCAGGAAATTTCAGTCAGAAAGTCTAAATACCAAATTTCAGCCATTTCGGTGGATTTCTGTGGCCACAACCTTCAAAATACCGAAAATCGGGAGGTACCGTTCTATGATGGCTATATGAATCCGTGGACCTATACCGAAAAATTTCATATGGAACGTTTAGAACCCCAAATGAAGACCAAATACCAAATTTCAGCCATCTCGGAGGAATATTGAGTCCACAACCTTCAAAATACCGAAAATCGGGAGGTACCGTACTATGGGGCCAATATTAAGGCGTGGACCTATACCGACAAATTTCGGGGAGAAAGTGTTACTTCCCCAACGAAGACTAACCATCAAATTTCAGCCATTTCTGAGGAATATTGAGGCCACAACCTTCAACACACCGAAAATCGGGTGGTACCGTTCTATGGGGGCTATATGAAGGCGTGGACCTATATCGACAAATTTCATATGGCACTTTTAATACCAAATATATTTAATACCAAATGAAGACCAAATTCCAATTTTCAGTTATTTCGGTGTATTATTGTGGCCACAACATTCAAAATACCGAAAATCGGGTGGTACCATTCTATGGGGGCTATTCTAAGGCGTAGATCTGTAACAATAAGTTTATGAGGGAAAGTCTTATACCCCTCAACGAAGACTAAATACTAAGTTTCAGCCATTTCTGAAGAATATTGAGGCCACAACCTTCAATATACCGAAAATCGGGAGATACCGTTCTCTGGGGGCTACATAAAGGCGTGGACCTGTACCGACAAATTTCAGGGAGAACGTCTTATTTTCCCCAACGAAGACTAAGTACCAAATTTCAGCCATTTCGGTGTGATAATGAGGCTAAAACCTCCAAAATACCGAAAATCGGGTCGTACCGTTCTAAAGGGGGCTATATGAAGGCGTGGGCCTATACCGACAAATTTCTGGGAGAAAGTCTTATTTCCCTAATGAAGACTAAGTACAAAATTTCAGCCAATTCGGCATGGTAATGGAGCTAAAACCTTCAAAATACCGAAAATCGGGTGGTACCGTTCTATGGGGCTATATGAAGGCGTGGACCTATACCGGCAAATTTCATATGGAACGTTGAGTGCCCCAAATGAAGACCAAACACCAAATTTCAGCCATTTCGGTGGAATATTGAGGCCACAAGCTTCAAAATACCGAAAATCGGGAGGTACCGTTCTATGGGGCCAATATTAAGGCGTGGACCTATACCGACAAATTTCTGGGAGGAAGTCTTACTTCTCCACGGAAGACTAACCACCAAATTTCAGTCATTTCTGAGGAATATTGAGGACACAACCTTCAAAATACCGAAAATCGGGAGGTACCGTTCTATGGGGGCTATATGAAGCCGTGGGCCTATACCGACAAATTTAATATGGCACTTTTAATACCCCAAATGAAGACCAAATTCTAATTTGCAGTTATTTTGGTGGATTATTGTGGCCACAACATTCAAAATACCGAAAATTGGGTGGTACCGTTCTATGGGGGCTATTCTAAGGCGTAGATCTGTAACAATAAGTTTATGAGGGATAGTCTTATACCCCTCAACGAAGACTAAATACCAAGTTTCAGCCATTTCTGAAGAATATTGAGGCCACCACCTTTAATATACCGAAAATTGGGAGATACCGTTCTCGGGGGGGCTACATAAAGGCGTGGACCTGTACCGACAAATTTCATATGGCACTTTTAATACCCCAAATGAAGACCAAATTCCAATTTGCAGTTATTTCGGTGGATTATTGTGGCCACAACATTCAAAATACCAAAAATCGGGTGGTACCGTTCTATGGGGCAATATAGCCCATTTGCAATACCAAATATCCTAGGAGTGATGGAAACTTCCATACCAAATTACAAAGCTTTATCTCAAAAATTGCGAGCTGTATCTTGATTTCAATACACGGACGGATGGACGGATGTGTTACAAACGGAATGACAAATTTAATTATACCCTCCATATTATGATGGAGGGCATAAAATTGTTTTCAAAACTTCTTCAAGAACTTGGAAAAGTTTCTGTATCTAAAAGGCCTTTCCACGAGGCCTTTTATATAAAATCCTTTGAATTCATAGAAGTCCTCTTCATAATTTTAAAAAAGGATGGTATCTTTTGGTCTTAAACTATGAGGCTTTTAAGGCCTCGACACATAAGAAGCATGGGATTCTATCTGATAAAAGACTAAAGAACAAGTTCGACCTAATAAAAAGATTTCAGAATCACATTTGGGTGACGTAGGGGATGGAAGATACCAAGCAACGGTCCTGACCGGTTTTAACATGGCAAAGCCCAGGATTTATCTTAATCCCTCTTTCATCCCAAGTGGACACTGACCTCCCCGTGGTGTCACCTGGGGAACTGCCTTTAACACCCGTTAAAGGTAGTGAGCTAACATGTGCCGCGCGTTCACCTATAAGAACGTTAAAAACTTGGGTTTGGGCGTCGGGTTAGTAACCCTCCCCTAGAAAAAACAGCCTACTATGAAAAAACGAAAGAAAAGAAAAACAAACCCCTCTAAAGTTGACGAACCCCGCAAACGTTTTAAGGACCATGATCTGCGAATCTGCACCTGGAATGTTCGCACTCTTTATAGAGAAGGTGCAGTCTTCGCATTGGCAGACGTACTTGAAAAGTACAAGACCGATATTACTGCCATACAGGAAATACGATGGATTGGGAAAGGCGTCACAACAACACCTAAAGGTGACGCACTGTATTACAGCTGCCATGACGTAAAGCATGAGTTTGGTTGTGAATTCATAGTTAGTCGGAGACTAAAACATCTGGTATCCAGCTTCACCCCACTAAATGAAAGACTTGCTGCAATTCGAATAAAAGCTAAATTCTTCAACATCAGCTTTATTTGCGCTCATGTCCCACTGAAGAAAAGGACGAACAGACCAAAGATATATTTTACGAGCGCTTAGAAGAAACATATGACCATTGCCATGTCCATGACATTAAAATCATTCTAGGCGATTTTAATCCACAAATTGGAAAGGAGAATATCTTTGGCCCAACAGTCGGGAAATTCAGTCTCCACAGTGAAACATCTGACAATGGTATGAGGCTGATAGACTTTGCAGCTGCAAAAAACATGGTAGTTAGCAGTACCAGATTTAATCATCTCGATATTCATAAGGGCACCTGGCTGTCTCCAGATCAGAAAACAAGAAATCAAATTGATCATGTTGTGATAGATGGAAGACATTCATCGAGCGTGTTGGATGTACGATCGTTCCGAGGCGCAAACATTGATTCGGACCACTACCTTGTTGCAGCAAAGGTACGCACCCGTTTAAACGTAGCAAACAAAGTACGAACAGACACAACACGAAAGTTAGACATCGGTAAGCTGCAATCACAACAGATAGCCACAGCATATTCCACTCAACTAGCCCAATTGCTTAATCAAAGCACTCCTCATCCCGCAAACAGCCGCAAGATCCATACTTGGATACCAGAGACCCCCACCAAGGAATCCATGGTATGATCAGGAGTGTCGTGCTGCCACCGAAGAGAAAAATGCGGCATATATGGCTACTTTACAATCCGTAGCAACGCGTAGCGCACGAGAGAGATACAGGGAGAAAAGGAGAGAGGAGAAACGTCTTTTCCGCAGGAAAAAGAGAGAGATGGAAAAGCGGGAGTGTGAAAAAATCGAGATGTACAGGAGCCAGAATGAAGTCCGAAAATTCTACCAAAGAGTCAAGCATCAAACTGATGGCTTTGGTACAGGCACATCCTCCTGTAGAGACCAGCAAGGTAATTTGGTAACTGATGCAGATAGTGTACTCAGGATATGGAAAGAACGTTTTTCAAATCTGTTGGTATCCAATAGCAGCGAAGACGACGAAGATACCACAGTCCCAATCGCAGAAGATGGTATTGAATGTATACCGCCCAGCCAAGATGAGGTAAAGACAGCAATAAATCGGCTGAAGAATAATAAGACAGCAGGGGCCGATGGCTTAGCAGCCGAGCTGTTCAAAACCGGAGGCGACACGCTGATAAGGTGTATTCATCAGCTAGTTAGCACCATCTGGCAGGAAGAACGAATACCCGACGATTGGAACCTGATTATCCTGTGCCCCGTCCAAAAAAGGGAGATAAGACTGTATGCTCTAACTATAGGGGCATAAGTCTACTCCCTATTGCCTACAAGATCGTGTCAGGGATATTGTGCGAACGACTAAAGCCTATGGTCAACGAAATAATTGGACCATACCAATGCGGCTTTAGACCTGGCAAGCCCACCATTGACCAGATATTTACCCTGCGGCAAATCCTGGAGAAGACCCAAGAGATGCAGATCGACACCTACCACCTCTTTGTCGATTATAAAGCAGCCTTCGACAGCCCGCTGCGTTCAAAGGTATTCCAAGCCATGTCTGAATCTGGTTTCCCCGTAAAGCTCAGCCGGCTTTGTAAAATGACTTTAACTGACACGAGGTCCTCAGTTAAAATAGGAAAGAACTTCTCCGAAGAGTTTGTTACCAAAAGAGGTTTCAGACAAGGAGACAGCCTTTCGTGTGACCTCTTTAACATCCTGCTAGAAAAGGTTATACGAGAGACAAACGTCAAAAGAAGTGGCACAATCTACATCAATAGTCACATGTTACTTGCTTATGCTGATGATATAGACATCATGGGCATGGTTCCTATATAATTGAGGTAGTAAAAGACTTCGTCTACCTCGGCATCTCAGTAAACGACATCAGTTGTGAAATAAAAAGAAGAATTGTATTGGCCAACAGATGCTAATTTGGTTTAAGTAAGCAGTTTAAAAACAAAGCCACATCTCGTCAAACGAAAACAACGCTCTACAAAACACTGATACTACCCGTGCTGATGTATGGCTCCGAAGCCTGGGTACTCCCGCAAGCAGACATGGCAGTGCTTGGTGTGTTTGAGAGAAAAATTCTTCGTAAGATCTACGGACCAATCTGCGTTGACGGTGAATATCGACGTCGCATGAACCACGAGCTGTATCTGCTATACAACGACATCAATATTGTTAAACGTATCGAGATGCAGTGATTGCGTTGGCTAGGCCATATCATTAGAATTAGCGATGGTGAACCCGCTAAAAAGGCGTATTAATACGGACCTCTTTGCGGTGCAGGCCAAGGACTAGATGGCGCAAACAAGTGGATGATCAGATGAAAATGCGCGGTATTCCAGAGTGCGAAGCAACAGATAGAGAGGAATGGAGATCTCTTCTTAGTTCGGCCTATAGAACAAACGTTCTGTAATGGGCCAGCTAAGTAAGTAATCACTTTTGAATTAGGTCGAACTTGGTCTTTAGTCATTTACCAGATATGACTTAAGCAAGAATGCCATACTTCTTATGTGTCGAGGCCTTTATACTACCCAGTGACTCCTATATCGGACTTTTTATCGTTTACCGTGAGGAAAGCGTTAAAAGCTTAGAAAGAGACGAATTATGGGTTTCTTTACCCAAAGCTAATGCAGTCATTGCTAAGTCCACTTACAAAAAAAAAAAATACTTTCTGAGATTATATCTACTCTGGGGTTTTTAAGATGAACGCTGTTCAAGAAAACTCTCTCTCACTCACCAGAAGCATATAAACATTCATAGAGATTGCTTCTCTACATTCCGCGTATTGCTCCTCTTCATGTCGAAAGCGACAAATGTCCCCCATATGTGACACTAAAATGTCCTGCAAATTTCTAGTTTTTAGGCATTTTTTCTGAAAACCAAATTTGTTTGCGGACTTATATTTTCAAAACTTTTCAGAAAGTTTTGTTTCGAAATCTTTTAATATTTCTCGACATAATTCCCATCCTATATAAATACGTTACCACATTCAAGCCTTATACCCCTTTACAATTGTGTGCTTTCTTCCTCTGTTTCCAACCCAAGGTTCAATGGAAAATTATCCATTCCCCTCATCTGTATCTTCTCTGCCCTGACCATAAAACATATTTCTGATTATTAACAACTCTTTGAAAAATTGTTGCTCTTCATTAAATATTCCCATTACTAAACCTATTATTTTGCACGCTTCACTTGGCCAAATACAATCATTGAAGCAAACCAGCAGCAAAAAAGCAACAACACACACGTATTAACTCTAGCAATGAGTTTCTAAACGTTCTCTACTGCCACAACCATCACCACTTGCCTCTTTTTTATAAGGCAGACACAAATAGTTTCAATACAGGAATATTTGCAATTTTATTACAACAACAAAAAATCACAAAACAAAAGAAATAATTACACTGAGAAAGAATGTTTTCCATTCCTTATACATATGTACGGAATATTGTTGGTATGTATCGTTTGGAAATGGCAGAAAATATTGCTAGTCAGTTAGTTGGCAGCAGCACATGGCCAGCATTTACCGTCTGTAACGTCTGTGCTGGGTGGCACTGAAAAGTAACTCACACCGCACTACTCCAAGAGGAGAGAGATAGGGATAATACACCACTCACTTGGAACACTCATTATCAATTCACTGAAATAATATCAAATAATTTATGTTTATTTGTATTAAACAATACAAACAGGAATACAATTATCAACATCATCATCATCATTATCCTCATCGGCATTAAAAACATCATTATAATTGTAGCAATTGCCAATAGAATGGTATGTTGGCAACAAATTCTGGAGTTTATAATAGACCCATGTAATGATGACTGTTTGGAGAAATATTTAACAACAAAAGAAGAAATGATACACCTCTAGAGGATGAAACTCAAATGATTGGTTTCAGAAGTATTAGAAATTCCAAACACGAGATGAAGAGAGTCTTTATAGACGAGTTGAAGGTCGTCTTTATAGAAGGTCGTCTTTATAGACGAGCTGAAGTGAGTCTTTATGGACGAGCTGAAGTGAGTCTTTATAGACATGCTGAAGGTCGTCTTTATAGACGAGCTGAAGTGAGTCTTTATGGACGAGCTGAAGTGAGTCTTTATAGGCGAGCTGAAGTGAGTCATTATAGACGAGCTGAAGTGAGTCTTTATAGACGAGCTCAAGTGAGTCTTTATAGACGAGCTCAAGTGAGTCTTTATAGGCTAGCTGAAGTGAGTCTTTATGGGCGAGCAGAAACGAGTCTTTATAGACTAGCTGAAGTGAGTTTTTATAGATGAGCTGATGGTCGTCTTTATAGACGAACTGAAGGTCGTCTTTATAGACGAGCTGAAGGTCGTCTTTATAGACGAGCTGAAGGTCGTCTTTATAGACGAGCTGAAGGTCGTCTTTATAGACGAGCTGAAGGTCGTCTTTATAGACGAGCTGAAGGTCGTCCCTATATACGAGCGGAAGGTCTTCTCTATTTTATAGACGAGCTGAAGGTCGTCTTTATAGACGAGCTGAAGGTCGTCTTTATAGACGAGCTGAAGTGAGTCTTTATGGACGAGCTGAAGTGAGTCTTTATAGGCGAGCTGAAGTGAGTCATTATAGACGAGCTGAAGTGAGTCTTTATAGACGAGCTCAAGTGAGTCTTTATAGACGAGCTAAAGTGAGTCTTTATAGACGAGCTCAAGTGAGTCTTTATAGACGAGCTCAAGTGAGTCTTTATAGACGAGCTCAAGTGAGTCTTTATAGACTAGCTGAAGTGAGTCTTTATAGATGAGCTGATGGTCGTCTTTTTAGACGAGCTGAAAGTCGTCCCTATATACGAGCGGAAGGTCTTCTCTATTTTATAGACGAGCTAAAGGTCGTCTTTATAGACGAGCTGAAGGTCGTCTTTATAGACGAGCTGAAGGTCGTCTTTATAGACGAGCTGAAGGTCGTCTTTATAGACGAACTGAAGGTCGTCTTTATAGACGAGCTGAAGGTCGTCTTTATAGACGAGCTGAAGGTCGTCTTTATAGACGAGCTGAAGGTCGTCTTTATAGACGAGCTGAAGGTCGTCTTTATAGACGAGCTGAAGGTCGTCTTTATAGACGAGCTGAAGGTCGTCTTTATAGACGAGCTGAAGGTCGTCTTTATAGACGAGCTGAAGGTCGTCTTTATAGACGAGCTGAAGGTCGTCTTTATAGACGAGCTGAAGGTCGTCTTTATAGACGAGCTGAAGGTCGTCTTTATAGACGAGCTGAAGGTCGTCTTTATAGACGAGCTGAAGGTCGTCTTTATAGACGAGCTGAAGGTCGTCTTTATAGACGAGCTGAAGGTCGTCTTTATAGACGAGCTGAAGGTCGTCTTTATAGACGAGCTGAAGGTCGTCTTTATAGACGAGCTGAAGGTCGTCTTTATAGACGAGCTGAAGGTCGTCTTTATAGACGAGCTGAAAGTCGTTTTATAGACGAGCTGAAGGTCGTCCCTATATACAAGCGGAAGGTCTTCTCTATTTTATAGACGAGCTAAAGGTCGTCTTTATAGACGAGCTGAAGGTCGTCCCTATATACGAGCGGAAGGTCTTCTCTATTTTATAGACGAGCTGAAGGTCGTCTTTATAGACGAGCTGAAGGTCGTCTTTATAGACGAGCTGAAGGTCGTCTTTATAGACGAGCTGAAGGTCGTCTTTATAGACGAGCTGAAAGTCGTCTTTATAGACGAGCTAAAGGTCGTCTTTATAGACGAGCTAAAGGTCGTCTTTATAGACGAGCTGAAGGTCGTCCCTATATACGAGCGGAAGGTCTTCTCTATTTTATAGACGAGCTGAAGGTCGTCTTTATAGACGAGCTGAAGGTCGTCTTTATAGACGAGCTGAAGGTCGTCTTTATAGACGAGCTGAAGGTCGTCTTTATAGACGAGCTGAAGGTCGTCTTTATAGACGAGCTGAAGGTCGTCTTTATAGACGAGCTGAAGGTCGTCTTTATAGACGAGCTGAAGGTCGTCTTTATAGACGAGCTGAAGGTCGTCCCTATATACGAGCGGAAGGTCTTCTCTATTTTATAGACGAGCTGAAGGTCGTCTTTATAGACGAGCTGAAGGTCGTCTTTATAGACGAGCTGAAGGTCGTCTTTATAGACGAGCTGAAGGTCGTCTTTATAGACGAGCTGAAGGTCGCCTTTATAGACGAGCTGAAGGTCGTCTTTATAGACGAGCTGAAGGTCGTCTTTATAGACGAGCTGAAGGTCGCCTTTATAGACGAGCTGAAGGTCGTCTTTATAGACGAGCTGAAGGTCGTCTTTATAGACGAGCTGAAGGTCGTCTTTATAGACGAGCTGAAGGTCGTCTTTATAGACGAGCTGAAGGTCGTCTTTATAGACGAGCTGAAGGTCGTCTTTATAGACGAGCTGAAGGTCGTCTTTATAGACGAGCTGAAGGTCGTCTTTATAGACGAGCTGAAGGTCGTCTTTATAGACGAGCTGAAGGTCGTCTTTATAGACGAGCTGAAGGTCGTCTTTATAGACGAGCTGAAGGTCGTCTTTATAGACGAGCTGAAGGTCGTCTTTATAGACGAGCTGAAGGTCGTCTTTATAGACGAGCTGAAGGTCGTCTTTATAGACGAGCTGAAGGTCGTCTTTATAGACGAGCTGAGGGTCGTCTTTATAGACGAGCTGACGATCGTCTTTATAGACGAGCTGAGGGTCGTCTTTATAGACGAGCTGACGATCGTCTTTATAGACGAGCTGAGGGTCGTCTTTATAGACGAGCTGACGATCGTCTTTATAGACGAGCTGACGATCGTCTTTATAGACGAGCTTGAAGGTCGTCTTTATAGACGAGCTGAAGGTCGTCTCTACAGACGAGCTGAAGGTCGTCTCTACAGACGAGCTGAAGGTCGTCTCTACAGACGAGCTGAAGGTCGTCTCTACAGACGAGCTGAAGGTCGTCTCTACAGACGAGCTGAAGGTCGTCTCTACAGACGAGCTGAAGGTCGTCTCTACAGACGAGCTGAAGGTCGTCTCTACAGACGAGCTGAAGGTCGTCTCTACAGACGAGCTGAAGGTCGTCTCTACAGACGAGCTGAAGGTCGTCTCTACAGACGAGCTGAAGGTCGTCTCTACAGACGAGCTGAAGGTCGTCTCTACAGACGAGCTGAAGGTCGTCTCTACAGACGAGCTGATGGTCGTCTTTATAGACGAGCTGATGGTCGTCTTTATAGACGAGCTGATGGTCGTCTTGATGGACGAGCTGATGGTCGTCTTGATAGACGAGCTGATGGTCGGCTTTATAGACGAGCTGATGGTCGTCTTTATAGACGAGCTGAAGGTCGTCTTTATAGACATGCTGAAGGTCGTCTTTATGGATGAGCTGAAGTGAGTCTTTAGAGAAGGAAATCTTTATGGACGAGCTGAAATGAGTATTTATAGAAGAGCTGAAGTGAGTCTTTATAGACGAACTGAAGGTCGTCTTTATAGACGAACTGAAGGTCGTCTTTATAGACGAACTGAAGGTCGTCTTTATAGACGAACTGAAGGTCGTCTTTATAGACGAACTGAAGATCGTCTTTATAGACGAACTGAAGGTCGTCTTTATAGACGAACTGAAGGTCGTCTTTATAGACGAACTGAAGGTCGTCTTTATAGACGAACTGAAGACTTCTTTACGGGGTCCCCTATCTATAGAAGACCCCGTTAGGAGGTCTTCTATGTATAGAAAGTCTTTTAAATTTGTCTTCTATTTATGGAAGACCTCGTTAGGAGGTCTTCTATCTAAAAAAGACCTCGTTAGGAGATCTTCTTTGTATAGAAGACTTCTTTAAGATTTCTTCTATGTATAGAAGACCTCGTTAGGAGGTTAGGAGGTCTATGCATAGAAGACTTCGTTAGGAGGTGTTCAATGTATAGGAGACCTCGTTAGGAGATCTTCTTTGGATTAGAAGAAGACCTCGTCGTGAGTTTTCTATCTATAGAAGACCTCGTTTAGAGTTCTTGTATCTATAGAAGTCCTCGTTAGGGGATCTATTGTTAGAAAACATTGTGACTCCTATCTATGAAATACACCGTTAGGTGGTATCTCTATATATTGAAGACCTCGTTAGACGTTCTTCTATTTGTTTGCGGCCTCGTTAGGAAGTGTTTTTGAGATCTCTTTAGGTGGTCTTTTATCTGTACAAGACCTCGTTATGAGCTCTTCTATCTATTGAAGGTATCATTAGGAAGTATTCTATCTGTTGAAGACCCCATTGGAATTTCTCTATCTATTGAACACATCTCCAGCGGTTCTCCTATCTATAGAAGACGTTGTTAGGATTTCCTCTATCTATTGAACACCTCTTTAGTAGGTATCTTATCTATATAAGTCCTCGTTATGATGTCTTCTATCTATATTAGTCCTCGTTATGAGGTCTTCTATTTATAAAAGACCTCGTTAGAAGGTGTTCTATCTATTGAAGACTTGGATTTCCTCTATATATTGAACACCTTTTTAGTAGGTCTTTTATCTATCTATATAAGTCCTCGTTATGGGGTCTTCTATTTATAAAAGACCTCGTTAGAAGGTGCTATATCTATTGAAGACTTGGTTAGTAATTCTTCTATCTGTAGGAGGCCTTCTGGCTATAGAAAACATTTTTGGGAGGTCTACTATGTACAGAATACCCTGTAAGGAGGTCTTCTATTTTTAGTAAACATTGTGAGGATGATTTCTATCTACCGAAGACTCCATTATGTGGTCTCTCTATATATTGAAGACCTTTTTATGAGGTATTTCATCTCTCTAGAGGGGCTCCTATCTACAAAAGGCCTTGTTAGGAAGTCTCCTATTTATTGAAGACCACCATAAGAGGTCTTCTATTTATTGAAGACCTTGTTAGGATTTCCTCTATCTATTGAACACCTCTTTAGTAGGTCTCTGTTCTACTATAGAAGACCACGTTAGGAGGTCTTCTATGTATAGAAGCCCTAGTTAGGAGGTTTTCTATCTATAGAATGCCTCCTTAGGAAGTTTCCATCTATAGAGGACGCTGTTAGGTGGATTTCCTTCTATAGAGGACCCCGTTAGGAAGTCTTCTGTCTATAGAAAACCTAGTTAGGAAATCTTCTATCTATAGAAGACCACGTTAGGCACTTTTCTATCTATAGAATACCTCGTTAGGAGGTATATATTTATGTATATTTATATTTCTTTCATACTCGCATTATTCATAATCTCTAGTCCAGTAATCATCATAATTTCACAGTAATATTCTATCACGCGAATTATTCCTGGCCAAAAGTTATGGGAATGCCATAGAAAGAAATTCAATTTGTATGTCATGTGTTGTTATGTACATCATACATACATACAAATGTATATGGGGACAATGAATGTTGTTACTGCTGCTGTCAGTTATTTGCAGCTGATAGCTGGCTTGCTTGTCTACTTTGAGTAACAACAAAGAAAAGAGCACTTCGATTTTCTTTGTTTTTCCTGGATTTTTATTTATCAAATTACCCAAAGTTTATTTAAGATTCCTTCATGCATATGGAGAATATGGCCAAAGGCGTTTTTTCTGCTGCTGCTGCTTCTTCTTGGTTTTATGGCAAAGCCATTTTCCTAACAACCAAACAGCTATCTAGGTATTCATACCAAAAATTCTCAAATATGGCCAATATGTTTTGTGGCGGAAAATATTCTATGCTGTTACTGCTTTTGCTTCTGCTGCTGATGTTCTTGTTGTTGTTGTTGTTGTTGAGTAACACGCCATAGAAATAAAACTTACGACGATACGATAATAATAATTTTCTTCGAACATAAATCAGTAAAATGACTTCGAGTAACAAAACTGAATTGAAGTCTTCCATTTGCTATTTGCTGAAGACAAAAAAAGAAAAGAAAAAAAAACACAGCAACTGGGAATGGGTGGAGTATGCAGCAAGATGGAGAACTTCTCTGCCGAAGAATTCCATGAAGATTTTTATTACAACCTGTTTAGATTTTTTCACATACATATGTCTGTCTGTCTGGCCGCTTTTTCTCTGGATATCGGATTGAATATTTCTATATTGCCAATGTTGTTGTTGTTAAGCCAACGATACCTGGCAGCTATTATTTGTATCATCAGTAATAACATCAAGCAACAACAACGGCGGCGGCAGTTACATTATGCGCCATTGAATACTTTGGCTTTGACTTTCCTTTGTCATGCGGAAAAAGCCAACCAATGCTGATATGTGTGGAACTTTGATGATGACTTATAATAAAGTAGCAATGGAAAATATTTTTTCTTCTTCGTTTTTTTTATGATGTTTTTCCATAATTTAGCAATACGACAACAACAAAAACAACAACAACACACAGTAGTATAGCAAAAATGTACTATACACGTTCGGAAGCAAAACCAACAACAACAACGACAATAACATCTACAAATGTTGATCGTTAAAGATATGAAATGAGTGACTGACAATCTATCGTTAAGTCTATTGCTTTGAAAGACAACAGTGTCGGGATAAACAAATGGGGAGGTTCGGTACATTCAAAGACAGCTGATTTCTTTACAGCACAGTATTACTTAGTTATAGAAGACCCCGATAGGAGGTAGAAGGGTTTATATCTATAGAATTCCTCTATAGGAAATCTTACTTTTATAGAAGACCTCGTTAGTTTATTTAAGATTTCTTCATACATATGGAGAATATGGCCAAATGCGTTTTTTCTGCTGCTGCTTCTTCTTCTTGCTTCTATGGCAAAGCCATTTTCTTAACAATCAAACAGCCATTAAGGTATTCATACCAAACATTTTCATATATGACCAATAGAAGACCCCGATAGGAGGTAGAAGGTTTTATATCTAAAGAATTCCTCTATAGGAAATCTTACTTTTATAGAAGACCTCGTGTATTCTATATACAGAAGACCCCGTTGGGAGGTATTTAATAAATAGAAGACATCGCTGGGTGGTCTTCTATCTATAAAAGTCCTGGTCAGGATGTCTTTTGTCTATAGAAGAAGGGGGATTTGTATATAGAATATCTCTTTAGAAGGTCCTCTGTCTGTAGAATACCCCTTTAGAAGGTCTTCTGTCTATACAAATTAGGATGCCTTTTATCTATAAAATGTCCCTTCAGTAGGTCTTGTATCTAAAGAATGCCCCTTTAGGAGGTCTTCCCTCTACAGAGACCCTGTTAAGGCATCTTCTGCCTATAGAAGACATTAGCATTAGGAGGTCTGCTGTCTTTAGAATACCCTGTTAGAGGTCCTATGCCTAAAAAAGACCTCGTTAGGAAGTTTTTGATCTGTAGAAAACCTCGATAGGAAGTCTTTTATACGTTTCCTCTATATAGACTCCCCTCAATTCCTCCTTCTGCATATAGAATGCCTCTCTATGAGGTCTTTTATCTATAGAAGACCTCTTTAGGCGGTCTTCTGTCTATACTAGGTATTTTGTTCCTATGTGGCATTTTATTCTTGGAACATTTCTTTTTTCTATAGAAATCGCCGTTAGGAGGTATTCTCGTTTTTGGTCTATAGAAAACCTCGATAGGAGGTCTTCTGATTGTAGAAGACCGCAAAAGAAGGAAATCTGACAACGTGTGCATAGAAGACCTCATTGAGTGGTCTTCCGTCTGTAGAAGACCTTGTTACGAAGTTTTTGGTCCATAGAAAACCTTTCTAGGAAGTCTTCAATCGATAAAGATCATGTTTGGAGGTCGTCTCTCTATAAAGGAGGTTTTCTGCCTATAAATGACCTTGTTAAGAGGTCTTCTGCCTATAAAAGTGCTGGTAAAGAAGTTTTTGGTCTAAGCAGAAAATTCGATAGGAGGTCTCCGTTCTAGAGAAGACCTCGATAGAAGGTTCTTTATCTATAAAATACCTCGATAGAAGGTCTCCTATCTATAGAAGACCTCGTTAGGAGATCTTCTATCAATAGAAGACTTCGTTAGGAGATCTTCCATCAATAGACGACCTCGTTAGCAGATCTTCTATGTATAGAAGAACCCCTAACGAGGTATTCTATACATAGACAACCTCCTATCGAGGTCATCTAAAGATAGAAGACCTCCTAGCTATAGATCAAACTCTTTCTTTCCAGCACTTTTATAGGGAGAAGTCCACTTAACAAGGTATTTTATAGGCTGAGGACCTTCTAACAAGGTTGATACGAGGCCTCCTATCGAGGTTTTCTATAGATCAAAAAATTCCTTACCAGCTCTTTTATAGGCGGAAGACCTCTTAAAAAGGTCTTTTATATGATGAAGACCTCCTAACCAGGTATTTCATGGATAGAAGACATCAAAAACTTTTAAAGGCAGAAGACCACTTAGCAAGGTCTTTTATAGGCAGAAGACCTCCTAACAAGGTCTTTAGACTTCTTTTATATCTATAGAAAACCTAATTCGGAGATTTTCTATCAATAAAATACCTCGTTAAGAGATCTTTTATGTATAGAAGAGCTCGTTAGGAGGTCTTCTTTCTATAGAAGAGGTCTTCTATCTATAGACTACAGAAGACCTCGTTAGGAGATCTTCTATGTATAGAAGGCCTCGTTAAGAGGTCTCCTATCTAAAGAATACCTCGATTGAAGATACTCTATCTATAGAAGACCTAAATAGGAGGTCTTCTCTCTATAGAATACTTCGTTAAGAGGTTTTCTGACTATAAAAGACCTCGTTAGGAGGTTTTCTGAATATAGAAGACCCCGTTAGGAGGACTACTGACTGCAGTAGACCTCGTTAGGAGGTCTTCTATCTATAAAATACCTCAATAGGAGATCTTCTCTCTATAGAAGACCTCTTTAAGAGGTTTTCTGAATATAAAAGACCTCGTTAGGAGGTTTTCTGACTTAAGAAGACCCCGTTAGGCGGACTACTGACTATAGAAGACCTCGTTAGGATGTCTTCTATCTATAAAATACCTCAATAGGAGGTCTTCTGACTATAAAAGACCTCGTTAAGAGGTTTTCTGACTATAGAAGACCCCGTTAGGAGATTTTCTGACTTAAGAAGACCCCGTTAGGCAGACTACTGACTATAGAAGACCGCGTTAGGAGGTCTTCTATCTATAAAATACCTCGTTAGGAGGTTTTCTGACTATAAAAGATCTCGTTAGGAGGTCTTCTGACTATAAAAGATCTTGTTAGGAGGTTTTCTAACTTAAGAAGACCCCGTTAGGCAGACTACTGACTATAGAAGACCGCGCTAGGAGGTCTTCTGACTACAAAAGACCTCGTTAGGAGGTTTTCTGACTATAAAAGATCTTGTTAGGAGGTTTTCTAACTTAAGAAGACCCCGTTAGGCAGACTACTGACTATAGAAGACCGCGTTAGGAGGTCTTCTATCTATAAAATACCTCGATAGGAGATCTTCTATCTATAGAAGACCTCGTTAGGAGGTCTTCTGACTATAAAAGACCACGTTAGGCAGACTACTGACTATAGAAGACCGCGTTAGGAGGTCTTCTATCTATAAAATACCTCGATGGGAGATCTTCTATCTATAGAAGACTTCGATAGGAGGTCTTCTATTAATAGAAGACCCCGATAGGTGGTCTTCTTTCTATAGAAGACTTCGTTAGGAGGTCTTCTGACTATAGAAGACCTGTGACTATAGAAGACCACGTTTTTAATCTATAGAGAACGTCGTTGGGAGGTTTCCTATTTATAGAAAACCTCGATAGGATAACTTCTATCTTTAGAAGACTTCGATGAGAGGTCTTCTATCTATAGAAGACCTCGATAGGAAGTCTTCTATCTATAGAAGACCACGATAGGAGGTCTTCTATCTATAGAAGGCCTCGATTGGAGGTCTTCTATCTATAGAAGGCCTCGATTGGAGGTCTTCTATCTATAGAAGGCATCGATAGGAGGTCTTCGGTATATAGAAGACCTCCTTAGGATTTTTTTTATCTATAGAAGACCTTAGGAGATCTTCCATGTATAGAAGGCCTCGTTAATAGGACTTCTGACTATGGAAGACCTCTTTAGGAGATCTTATATCTACAGAAGACCCTGATAGGAGGTCTTCTATCTATCTATAGAAGGCCTCGATAGGAGGTCTTCTGTATATAGAAGACCTAGTTAGGAATTGTTCTTTCTATAGAAGACCTCGTTAGGAGATCTTCTATCTACATAAGACCTCGTTAGGGGAAATTCCATCTTTAGAAGACCTCGATAAGAGGTCTTCTATCTATAGAAGACCCCGATAGGAAGTCTTCTATCTATAGAAGACCACGATAGGAGGTCTTCTATCTATAGAAGGCCTAGATTGGAGGTCTTCTATCTATAGAAGGCCTCGATTCTGTATATAGAAGACCTCCTTAGGATTTTTTTTATCTATAGAAGACCTCGTTAGGAGATCTTCCATGTATAGAAGGCCTCGTTAATAGGACTTCTGACTATGGAAGACCTCTTTAGGAGATCTTCTATCTACAGAAGACCCCGATAGGAAGTCTTCTATCTATCTATAGAAGGTCTCGATAGGAGGTCTTCTGTATATAGAAGACCTAGTTAGGAATTGTTCTTTCTATAGAAGACCTCGTTAGGAGATCTTCCATGCATAGAAGACCTCGTTAATAGTACTTCTGACTATAGAATACCTCGATAGGAGGTCTTCTATCTATAGAAGGCCTCGATAGGAGGTCTTCTATCTATAGAAGACCCCGATAGGAAGTCTTCTATCTATAGAAGGCCTCGATAGGACATCTTCTATCTATGGAAGGCCTCGATAGGACATCTTCTATCTATGGAAGACCTCGATTGGAGGTCTTCTGTATATAGAAGAACTCGTTAGGAATTGTTCTATCCATAGAAGACCTCGTTAGGAGATCTTCTATATATAGAAGACCTAGTTAGGAATTGTTCTTTCTATAGAAGACCTCGTTAGGAGATCTTCTATCTACATAAGACCTCGTTAGGGGAAATTCCATCTTTAGAAGACCTCGATAAGAGGTCTTCTATCTATAGAAGACCCCGATAGGAAGTCTTCTATCTATAGAAGGCCTCGATAGGACATCTTCTATCTATGGAAGGCCTCGATAGGACATCTTCTATCTATGGAAGACCTCGATTGGAGGTCTTCTGTATATAGAAGAACTCGTTAGGAATTGTTCTATCCATAGAAGACCTCGTTAGGAGATCTTCTGTATATAGAAGACCTCGTTAATAGTACTTCTGACTATAGAAGACCTCGTTAGGAGATCTTCTATTTATTAAAGATCTCGTTAGGAGGACATCTGACTAGAGAAGACCTCGTTAGGAGATCTTCCATCTTTAGAAGACCTCGATAGGAGGTCTTCTGTCTATAGAAGACATCGATAGGAGGTCTTTTATCTATAGAAGACCTCGATAGGAGGTCTTCTGTATATAGAAGACCTCGATTGGAGGTCTTCTGTATATAGAAGACCTCGTTAGGAATTGTTCTATCCATAGAAGACCTCGTTAATAGTACTTCTGACTATAGAAGACCTCGTTAGGAGATCTTCTATTTATAGAAGATCTCGTTAGGAGGACATCTGACTATAGAAGACCTCGTTAGGAGATCTTCCATGTATAGAAGACCTCGTTAAGAGGCCTATACAGACTTCCTTCGGCTCGACTGTAAAGACTCCCTTAAGTTCGTGTATCGAGACATCCTTCAGGTGGTCTATGGATACCCCCTCCACGTCATCTATTGAGATTGCCTTCAGGTTGTCTAAAGAGACTCCTTTTATCGCTTCTATACAGATTACATTTAGTTTGTCTGTAGAGACCCCCTTAAACTCATCTATAAAGCCTCCCTGCAACTCGTCTATAACGTCTCCGTTTTAGCTCTTCTATGAAGGCAGCCTTCATCTCGTCTTTAGATACTCTCTTAAGTCTGCTCCTCAGTTCGTCTATAAATTCAAACTTCTGCTTGTCTTTGCTCCTTCATAATGCTCCAAACCATTTACTGTAAACTATAAAACTCCACAACTGGCAACGACTTCCCTTTAGTCAACTAGTGTAAAAGATGGGAAGTTCTTTGGAAACAAAATTATAGACATTGAATATCTGTGCAAAGTTGTAGGAAGATTATGATTCCCATGCTAAAACTGAAATGAAAAACCCCTGCAACATACTTCAACGCGTCTCAGGCGATATTTGCTGTGGTCGATGACGCTGATAATAATCATAATGATGATGACGTCGTCTATCTATGGTAGTTCAAGTGTGTTAGTTATGTATTTGCCATTAGATGGATATTAAGGTATGGATGAATGAATGATCGTATTAGACGAATAAGTTGAAGAATACCAGGGGGACCATGTATAGGCATGTAGATTGGGGTAAAAATGTCTATATTGACAAGCTGGTGGGACCTGTTTGACTTGAAGGAGAAGCTAATGGGACCAAGTTGTCTCTTTGCGGGGAAGCTTTTGGTATCAGGCTGTCTATGGGCCTAGGTTGTGTATATAGCTTATTGAGGCCTTGTATATATTTAATTGAGTTTTTCTATTTGCGTAGAAGACTTTTAAGATCTTCTCTCTGAATCGGAATATTAAGTATCTCCTAATCCTCTGATCTTTATGTGAGTCTAGTCTCCCATAATTAAGCCAATTATTGATTTTATCTGCTGAAACATAAAAATATCACCCTATCCATTTGCTGTTTTCTTAATAACCAGACCAAGACGACGTAAAAAGCAAACAACGACAAAGACAATTAAAAAAGAAGACGTCTCACCCTAGAAGGGGAGACCACAATGAACTCTGGATGTGTGGTTACGCTTCAAATATTAAGGAAATTATTAATGTTTTCAAATGAAATTAAAAATGATGAATTAGAGATCGTTGAACAAGCCAAGACCTTTTCAAAACATGGCTTAGAAAATTTTAGAAGCAAATAGAGATTTCTGAGCTGGGGCTAGGTGTCACAAGGGGGTGTTTTCGGTGTTCTACACTTCGAGGCGAAGAAGCTAAAATTAAAATTTAAATTATGATTGGAGTTTAATAAAGCATTGAGTTTTCCCGTGTCTATGTTGCCAAGTTAAGCTTGAGTGCTTTTGCCTTAGAGTGAGTGATTATTTCGTGTGTGTGTGTTGCTTTCTTTGCTGGTTCGATGGTGGGTTATTGTTCGAAAACAAATGATTGCAGGTCAAAGACTTGCTACAAATTTTCTTTTTTCTTGGGCTTTGTTTTTAAATGACTTGCTTGGCTAAATTTGAATATCAGCAAGAGTACACATGTATGTACAAAAATACATATGTTTGTATGTATGTATGTGTGCCTGTTGCTTGTTACGGCTTTCCCAACTTATCTATCAGACTTCATCAATTTGCCTGGAAATCATTTGTTGATTTCCTACCAAAAGGTGCTATCAAAAGCAATTTTTATGTGATTTTTTACACAACATTTTTTTTCGTATTCGTCGTTTTCTTCTGTTTCTTCTGCCAGTTTCGTTCCGTTCCATTCATTTGAGATCATTTCGATTACAATTGCAATGCGAGCAAACGATTTGCTTTTTGAGTTTTCCATGTGAATTTCTTTTATAGAGGGGTCGTTCCAATGGCTGTCTGTCGGTCTGTCTTCCAAGCTGAAGATGTTAATTACGTTCAAAGAGAGCGAATACATGTTATTGTCGTCATTGTGGTGGTTTGCTTATTTTCTATTTTCGAAAAAAAGAAAAACGCATAAAAGACAAATAATAACAACAACAAGTGTTTTTGGTGCAACTTGTTGTTATTGTTGTTTTTGTATTTCAACTAAAACACATCAATGCAGTGCTTCACTAGTTGATGAGTTAAGAAGAATGGGAAACATGTGTACGTCGTAAGAGGAAGATATGGAAAAATCAGGGAACAAAATTCGAATCCCTTATAATCGTCTATAAAGACTTCCTTCAGGTTATCTATAAAGACCTCCTTATTGTTGCCTTTAAAGACTCCACTCTGATCGTTTAGTAAGACTCCCTACTGGTTGTCTATCTTCTGGTCGTTATTAGAGACTCTGTTGTGATCGTCTAGAAAGACTGTCTGCTGGCGAAAATGTTCTTGAAAATCCAACTTCTATAGCCCTGCAGATGCTGGCGAAAAAATTCTTAAAAACTCCACGTCTATAGCCCTGCAGATGCTGGTGAAAAAATTCTTAAAAAATCCACGACTATAGCACTGCAGGTGCTGGCGAAAAAATTCCTAAAGAATCCACGTCTATAACCTTGCAGGTGCTGGAGAAATTTTTCTTTAAAAATCCGCGCCTATGGCCTTGCTATTGTGAGAGAAAATATAGTATAAAAATCCACGCCTGTAAGCCTGCTGTTGTGAGAGAAAATATAGTATAAAAATCCACGCCTGTAAGCCTGCTGTTGTGAGAGAAAATATAGTATAAAAATCCACGCCTGTAAGCCTGCTGTTGTGAGAGAAAATTTTGTTGAAAAATCCAGCCCTATAACCTGCTGTTGCTAGAGAAAAATTTCGTTAAAAAACCACGCCTGTAGCCCTACTCTTGCCATAGAATTTTTTCTTTAAAAATCCACGCCTATAGCCCTGATGTTGCTAAATAAAATTTTGTTTAAAAATCCACGCCTATAGCCCTGATGTTGCTAAATAAAATTTTGTTTAAAAATCCACGCCTATAGCCCTGATGTTGCTAAATAAAATTTTGTTTAAAAATCCACGCCTATAGCCCTGATGTTGCTAAATAAAATTTTCTTTAAAAATCCACGCCTATAGCCCTGATGTTGCTAAATAAAATTTTCTTTAAAAATCCACGCCTATAGCCCTGATGTTGCTAAATAAAATTTTCTTTAAAAATCCACGCCTATAGCCCTGATATTGCTAAATAAAATTTTCTTTAAAAATCCACGCCTATAGCCCTGATATTGCTAAATAAAATTTTCTTTAAAAATCCACGCCTATAGCCCTGATATTGCTAAATAAAATTTTCTTTAAAAATCCACGCCTATAGCCCTGATATTGCTAAATAAAATTTTCTTTAAAAATCCACGCCTATAGCCCTGATGTTGCTAAATAAAATTTTCTTTAAAAATCCACGCCTATAGCCCTGATGTTGCTAAATAAAATTTTCTTTAAAAATCCACGCCTATAGCCCTGATGTTGCTAAATAAAATTTTCTTTAAAAATCCACGCCTATAGCCCTGATGTTGCTAAATAAAATTTTCTTTAAAAATCCACGCCTATAGCCCTGATGTTGCTAAATAAAATTTTCTTTAAAAATCCACGCCTATAGCCCTGATGTTGCTAAATAAAATTTTCTTTAAAAATCCACGCCTATAGCCCTGATGTTGCTAAATAAAATTTTCTTTAAAAATCCACGCCTATAGCCCTGATGTTGCTAAATAAAATTTTCTTTAAAAATCCACGCCTATAGCCCTGATGTTGCTAAATAAAATTTTCTTTAAAAATCCACGCCTATAGCCCTGATGTTGCTAAATAAAATTTTCTTTAAAAATCCACGCCTATAGCCCTGATGTTGCTAAATAAAATTTTCTTTAAAAATCCACGCCTATAGCCCTGATGTTGCTAAATAAAATTTTCTTTAAAAATCCACGCCTATAGCCCTGATGTTGCTAAATAAAATTTTCTTTAAAAATCCACGCCTATAGCCCTGATGTTGCTAAATAAAATTTTCTTTAAAAATCCACGCCTATAGCCCTGATGTTGCTAAATAAAATTTTCTTTAAAAATCCACGCCTATAGCCCTGATGTTGCTAAATAAAATTTTCTTTAAAAATCCACGCCTATAGCCCTGATGTTGCTAAATAAAATTTTCTTTAAAAATCCACGCCTATAGCCCTGATGTTGCTAAATAAAATTTTCTTTAAAAATCCACGCCTATAGCCCTGATGTTGCTAAATAAAATTTTCTTTAAAAATCCACGCCTATAGCCCTGATGTTGCTAAATAAAATTTTCTTTAAAAATCCACGCCTATAGCCCTGATGTTGCTAAATAAAATTTTCTTTAAAAATCCACGCCTATAGCCCTGATGTTGCTAAATAAAATTTTCTTTAAAAATCCACGCCTATAGCCCTGATGTTGCTAAATAAAATTTTCTTTAAAAATCCACGCCTATAGCCCTGATGTTGCTAAATAAAATTTTCTTTAAAAATCCACGCCTATAGCCCTGATGTTGCTAAATAAAATTTTCTTTAAAAATCCACGCCTCTAGCCCTGATGTTGCTAAATAAAATTTTCTTTAAAAATCCACGCCTATAGCCCTGATGTTGCTAAATAAAATTTTCTTTAAAAATCCACGCCTATAGCCCTGATGTTGCTAAATAAAATTTTCTTTAAAAATCCACGCCTATAGCCCTGATGTTGCTAAATAAAATTTTCTTTAAAAATCCACGCCTATAGCCCTGATGTTGCTAAATAAAATTTTCTTTAAAAATCCACGCCTATAGCCCTGATGTTGCTAAATAAAATTTTCTTTAAAAATCCACGCCTATAGCCCTGATGTTGCTAAATAAAATTTTCTTTAAAAATCCACGCCTATAGCCCTGATGTTGCTAAATAAAATTTTCTTTAAAAATCCACGCCTATAGCCCTGATGTTGCTAAATAAAATTTTCTTTAAAAATCCACGCCTATAGCCCTGATGTTGCTAAATAAAATTTTCTTTAAAAATCCACGCCTATAGCCCTGATGTTGCTAAATAAAATTTTCTTTAAAAATCCACGCCTATAGCCCTGATGTTGCTAAATAAAATTTTCTTTAAAAATCCACGCCTATAGCCCTGATGTTGCTAAATAAAATTTTCTTTAAAAATCCACGCCTATAGCCCTGATGTTGCTAAATAAAATTTTCTTTAAAAATCCACGCCTATAGCCCTGATGTTGCTAAATAAAATTTTCTTTAAAAATCCACGCCTATAGCCCTGATGTTGCTAAATAAAATTTTCTTTAAAAATCCACGCCTATAGCCCTGATGTTGCTAAATAAAATTTTCTTTAAAAATCCACGCCTATAGCCCTGATGTTGCTAAATAAAATTTTCTTTAAAAATCCACGCCTATAGCCCTGATGTTGCTAAATAAAATTTTCTTTAAAAATCCACGCCTATAGCCCTGATGTTGCTAAATAAAATTTTCTTTAAAAATCCACGCCTATAGCCCTGATGTTGCTAAATAAAATTTTCTTTAAAAATCCACGCCTATAGCCCTGATGTTGCTAAATAAAATTTTCTTTAAAAATCCACGCCTATAGCCCTGATGTTGCTAAATAAAATTTTCTTTAAAAATCCACGCCTATAGCCCTGATGTTGCTAAATAAAATTTTCTTTAAAAATCCACGCCTATAGCCCTGATGTTGCTAAATAAAATTTTCTTTAAAAATCCACGCCTATAGCCCTGATGTTGCTAAATAAAATTTTCTTTAAAAATCCACGCCTATAGCCCTGATGTTGCTAAATAAAATTTTCTTTAAAAATCCACGCCTATAGCCCTGATGTTGCTAAATAAAATTTTCTTTAAAAATCCACGCCTATAGCCCTGATGTTGCTAAATAAAATTTTCTTTAAAAATCCACGCCTATAGCCCTGATGTTGCTAAATAAAATTTTCTTTAAAAATCCACGCCTATAGCCCTGAAGTTGCTAAATAAAATTTTCTTTAAAAATCCACGCCTATAGCCCTGATGTTGCTAAATAAAATTTTCTTTAAAAATCCACGCCTATAGCCCTGATGTTGCTAAATAAAATTTTCTTTAAAAATCCACGCCTATAGCCCTGATGTTGCTAAATAAAATTTTCTTTAAAAATCCACGCCTATAGCCCTGATGTTGCTAAATAAAATTTTCTTTAAAAATCCACGCCTATAGCCCTGATGTTGCTAAATAAAATTTTCTTTAAAAATCCACGCCTATAGCCCTGATGTTGCTAAATAAAATTTTCTTTAAAAATCCACGCCTATAGCCCTGATGTTGCTAAATAAAATTTTCTTTAAAAATCCACGCCTATAGCCCTGATGTTGCTAAATAAAATTTTCTTTAAAAATCCACGCCTATAGCCCTGATGTTGCTAAATAAAATTTTCTTTAAAAATCCACGCCTATAGCCCTGATGTTGCTAAATAAAATTTTCTTTAAAAATCCACGCTTATAGCCCTGATGTTGCTAAATAAAATTTTCTTTAAAAATCCACGCCTATAGCCCTGATGTTGCTAAATAAAATTTTCTTTAAAAATCCACGCCTATAGCCCTGATGTTGCTAAATAAAATCTTCTTTAAAAATCCACGCTTATAGCCCTGATGTTGCTAAATAAAATTTTCTTTAAAAATCCACGCCTATAGCCCTGATGTTGCTAAATAAAATTTTCTTTAAAAATCCACGCCTATAGCCCTGATGTTGCTAAATAAAATTTTCTTTAAAAATCCACGCCTATAGCCCTGATGTTGCTAAATAAAATCTTCTTTAAAAATCCACGCCTATAGCCCTGATGTTGCTAAATAAAATTTTCTTTAAAAATCCACGCCTATAGCCCTGATGTTGCTAAATAAAATTTTCTTTAAAAATCCACGCCTATAGCCCTGATGTTGCTAAATAATATTTTCTTTAAAAATCCACGCCTATAGCCCTGATGTTGCAAAAAAATATTTTCTTTAAAAATCCACGCCTATAGCCCTGATGTTGTTAAATAAAATTTTCTTTAAAAATCCACGCCTATAGCACTGATGTTGCTAAATAAAATTTTCTTTAAAAATCCACGCCTATAGCCCTGATGTTGCTAAATAAGATTTTCTTTAAAAATCCACGCCTATAGCCCTGATGTTGCTACATAAAATGTTCTTTAAAAATCCACGCCTATAGCCCTGATGTTGCTAAATAAAATTTTGTTTAAAAATCCATGCCTATAGCCCTGATGTTGCTAAATAAAGTTTTGTTTAAAAATCCACGCCTATAGCCCTGATGCTGCTAAATAAAATTTTGTTTAAAAATCCGTGCCTATAGCCCTGATGTTGCTAAATAAAATTTTGTTTAAAAATCCACGCCTATAGCCCTGATGTTGCTAAATAAAATTTTGTTTAAAAATCCACGCCTATAGCCCTGATGTTGCTAAATAAAATTTTGTTTAAAAATCCATGCCTATAGCCCTGATGTTGCTAAATAAAATTTTGTTTAAAAATCCACGCCTATAGCCCTGATGTTGCTAAATAAAATTTTGTTTAAAAATCCATGCCTATAGCCCTGATGTTGCTAAATAAAATTTTTGTTTAAAAATCCACGCCTATAGACTGATATTGCTAAATAAAATTTTGTTTAAAAATCCACGCCTATAGCCCTGATGTTGCTAAATAAAATTTTGTTTAAAAATCCACGCCTATAGCCCTGATGTTGCTAAATAAAATTTTGTTTAAAAATCCACGCCTATAGCCCTGATGTTGCTAAATAAAATTTTGTTTAAAAATCCACGCCTATAGCCCTGATGTTGCTAAATAAAATTTTGTTTAAAAATCCAAGCATATAGCCCTGATGTTGCTAAATAAAATTTTGTTTAAAAATCCACGCATATAGCCCTGATGTTGCTAAATAAAATTTTGTTTAAAAATCCACGCCTATAGCCCTGATGTTGCTAAATAAAATTTTGTTTAAAAATCCACGCCTATAGCCCTGATGTTGCTAAATAAAATTTTGTTTAAAAATCCACGCCTATAGCCCTGATGTTGCTAAATAAAATTTTGTTTAAAAATCCACGCCTATAGCCCTTATGTTGCTAAATAAAATTTTGTTTAAAAATCCACGCCTATAGCCCTGATGTTGCTAAATAAAATTTTGTTTAAAAATCCACGCCTATAGCCCTGATGTTGCTAAATAAAATTTTGTTTAAAAATCCACGCCTATAGCCCTGATGTTGCTAAATAAAATTTTGTTTAAAAATCCACGCTTACAGACATTTTCTTTGAAAAACCTCTCCCCTGGGATTGTCCAAAACTGCTCAAGTTGCCCTCTAAAAGTAATTCACATGCTAGACAGTAAAGGCACCTTTACCTTATCGACAAGATTGCCCTCCAGTCGTCTCCAATGACTCACTTATGTCCTTCTTCCCACCTTTTCATACCACCCTCCATTGCACTTGTCTTACAATGTTGTTAAGTACAAAAAATTTGTGTTTTTTCTTCAATTTTTATGCTGATCAACTCTCCTATTGTTTAGGTGCCAGCCCGGCAACCACGCTACTCTAAGGGCAATAGTAGCAGTCATTGTGGTGGTGGTCGTGGTGCTTGCGGTGTTGGTGGCAATATTAAGTATTGGCTAAATGTAACACTCGCCTTTGGTGCTGGTATAGCTATATTGGTATATGGATATTTATACAAAAACAGGAGACATGCTCTACTGAACATGAGGTTCGATTAAATGTTAATGCTGGTTAACTTTGGGGTTTTCGTACATATTTTTTTGTTCTTCTTATTTCAAACTCTCGTCATTGGTGCTGTGTGTTTTCTTTAACTTGAAGTCATCGGTTTTTGAGTTCACACATTGGTTTTAAACTTCCGCCCCTTGCCGTTGCTCTAGTTGGTTAAAAACAAAAACAACAAATATATGGTATATTGTTGTTGTTTCTCTTATTATAACTTAATTTGAAGTTTTCTTTTTTGGCATAGAAACGTAAACATCACCAAGAACAATAACAATAATAAGGGGATCGACCAGAGCGACGAAATTTTCTTGTAGATCATTCATCAGGTGGTGAATACACAGAATGATTGAAGAAGTCTTCAAATGATACTTAAGGCAGGTGTTTTGAACTCTAGAGCAAGGAACAAGTTGCATGAGGAAAGACCGAAGAGGAGGCTAATGCAAATAGAGGCCCCTAAGACTGGTCGTCGTCTTTATAATACTTACTTACTTAGCTGGTCCATTACAGAACATTTGTTCTATAGGCCGAACTAAGAAGAGATCTCCATTCCTCTCTATTTGTTGCTTCGCTCTCTGGAATACCGCGTCTTTTCATCTCTTCATCCACTTGTTTGCGCCATCTATTCTTTAGCCTGCCAATTCTGCGTGCACCGCCATGTGGCTCGAATTTATACACCTTTTTAGCAGGTTCATCATCGATCATTCTTATTATATGGCCTAGCCAACGCAATCGTTGCATCTCGATACGTTTAACTATATTGATGTCGTTGTATAGCAGATACAGCTCGTGGTTCATACGACGTCGATATTCACCGTCAACGCAGATCGGTCCGTAGATCTTTCGAAGAATTTTTCTCTCAAACACGCCAAGCACTGCCTGCTTGCGCAAGTACCCAGGCTTCGGAACCATACATCAGCACGGGTAGTATCAGTGTTTTGTAAAGCGTTATTTTTGTTTGACGAGTTGTGGCTTTGTTTTTAAAGTGCTTACTTAAGCCAAATTAGTATCTGTTGGCCAATACAATTCATCTTTTTATTTCACAACTGATGTCGTTTGTTGTGTTTAAGGCGGTGCCGAGGTATACAAAGTCTTTTACTACCTAAAAATTATAGGAACCAACTTCAACTGTTGGTCCAATTTCAAAGGACGCATTGCGCGTCGACACCATCAGCTTGGTCTTCTCACCGTTTACCGCCAGACCCACTTTAGCAGATTCTCCTTCGACCTTCATAAAGGTATGGGTTACTTCTTTTATTGATCGCCCCATGATGTCTATGTTATCAGCATAAGCAAGTAACATGTGGCTATTGGTGTAGATTGTGCCACTTCTTTTGACGTTTGCCTCTCGTATAACCTTTTCTAGCAGGATGTTGAAAAGATCACACGAATGTCTGTCTCCTTGCCTGAAACCTCTTTTGGTACAAAACTCTTCGGAGAGGTTCTTTCCTATTTTAACTGAAGATCTTGTGTCAGTTAGAGTCATTTTACAAAGCCAAATGAGCTTTGCGGGGATACCAAATTCAGACATTGCTTAGAATACCTTTGAACGTAGCAGGCTGTCGAAGGCTGCTTTCTAATCGACAAAAAGGTAGTAGGTGTCGATCTGCATCTCTTGGGTCTTTTCCAGAATTTGCCGCAGGGTAAATATCTGGTAAATGGTCGATTTGCCAGGTCTAAAGCCGCTTGGTATGGTCCAATTATTTCCTTGACCATTGGCTTTAGTCGTTCGCACAATATCCCTGACACTATAGGGAGAAGACTTATGCCCCCATAGTTGGAGCATAAAGTCTTATATCCTTTCTTATTGACGGGACACAGGATGCTCAGATTCCAATCGTCGGGTACGCGTTCTTCCTGCCGGATGGAGCTAACTAGCTGATGCATACACCTTATCAGCGTGTCGCCTCCGGTTTTAAACAGCTCGGCTGGTAGGCCATCAGCTCCTGCTGCCTTACTATTCTTCAGCCGGTTTATAGCTGTCTTTAATTCATTTTGGCCGGATGGTATACATTCAATATCATCTTCTGGGATTGGATCTGTGGTATCTTCGTCGACTTCGCTAATATTGGATACCAACAGTTTGGAAAAATTCTCTTTCCATATCCATAGCACACTATCTGTATCAGTTACCAGATTACCTTGCTGGTCTCTACAGGAGGATGTGCCAGTTCCAAAGCCATCAGTTTGATGTTTCACTCTTTGGTAGAATTTTCGGAATTCATTCTGTCTCCTGTACATTTGTTCACACACCCGCTTTTCCATCTCTCTCTTTTCCTGCGGAAAAGACGTTTCTCCTCTCTCCTTTTCTATCGATACTTCTCTCGTGCGCTACGCGTTGCTACTGATTGTAAAGTAGCCGCATTTTTCTCTTCGTTAGCAGCACGACACTCCTGGTCATACCATGGATTCCTTGGTGGAGGTCTCTCTATAGACGAGGTAAAGGTCGTCTTAATGGAGAGCTGAAGGTAGTCTTTATAGACGAGCTAAAGGTCGCCTTTATAGACGAGTTAAAGGTCGTCTTTATAGACGAGTTTAAGGTCGTCTTTATAGACGAGTTAAAAGTCGTCTTTATAGACGAGCTAAAGGTCGTCTTTAAGTACAAGGTCATATTTATAGACGAGCTATAGGTCGTCTTTATAGACGAGCCAAAGGTCGTCTTTATAGACGAGCCAAAGGTCGTCTTTATAGACGAGCCAAAGGTCGTCTTTATAGACGAGCCAAAGGTCGTCTTTATAGACGAGCCAAAGGTCGTCTTTATAGACGAGCCAAAGGTCGTCTTTATAGACGAGCCAAAGGTCGTCTTTACTGACGAGACAAATGTCGTATATATAGACGAGCTGAAGTTCGTCTTTATAGACAAGCCAAATGTCGTCTTTATGGACAGGCAAAAGGTTGTCTTCATAGACGAACTGATGGTCGCCTTCATAGACAAGGTCGTCTTTACAAAGACGACCTTTAACTGGTATATAAAGACGCCCTTCAGCTCGTCTATAAAGACGGCCTTCAGCTCGTCTATAAAGACGGCCTTTAGCTCGTCTATAAAGACGGCCTTCAGCGCGTCTATAAAGACGACTTTCAACTCGTCTCTAAAGACGAACTTCAGCTCGTCTATAAAGACGACCTTCAGCTCGTCTATAAAGACGACCTTCAGCTCGTATATAAAGACGACCTTCAGCTCGTCTATAAAGACGACGTTCAACTCGTCTATAAAGACGACGTTCAGCTCGTCTATAAAGACGACGTTCAGCTCGTCTATAAAGACGACGTTCAGCTCGTCTATAAAGACGACGTTCAGCTCGTCTATAAAGACGACGTTCAGCTCGTCTATAAAGACGACGTTCAGCTCGTCTATAAAGACTACGTTCAGCTCGTCTATAAAGACGACGTTCAGCTCGTCTATAAAGACGACGTTCAGCTCGTCTATAAAGACGACGTTCAGCTCGTCTATAAAGACGACGTTCAGCGCGTCTATAAAGACGACCTTCAGCATATCTATAAAGACGATCTTCAACTCGTCTATAAAGAGGACCTTTAGCTCGTCAATAAAGACGCCCTTAAGGTGGTCTATAAAGACTCCATTTTGCTCATCTATAATGTCTCCCTTTTGATTGTCTATAGAGACTACCTTAAGTTCTTCAATAGTCATTTCCTTGAGCTCTCCCGTTTAATTTCTACTTTAGAAGGGCCCTTCGCAATCCCTCCCTTTAGTGTCGGCATACAAATTAACCGACGAGCTAAAGGCCGTCTGTATAGACGAGCTAAAGGTCGTCTGTATAGACGAGCTAAAGGTCGTCTGTATAGACACGAGCTAAAGGTCGTCTGTATAGACGAGCTAAAGGTCGTCTGTATAGACACGAGCTAAAGGTCGTCTGTATAGACACGAGCTAAAGGTCGTCTGTATAGACGAGCTAATGGTCGTCTGTATAGACGAGCTAAAGGTCGTCTGTATAGACGAACTAAAGGTCGTCTGTATAGACGAGCTAAAGGTCGTCTGTATAGACGAGCTAAAGGTCGTCTGTATAGACGAGCTAAAGGTCGTCTGTATAGACGAGCTAAAGGTCGTCTGTATAGACGAGCTAAAGGTCGTCTGTATAGACGAGCTAAAGGTCGTCTGTATAGACGAGCTAAAGGTCGTCTGTATAGACGAGCTAAAGGTCGTCTGTATAGACGAGCTAAAGGTCGTCTGTATAGACGAGCTAAAGGTCGTCTGTATAGACGAGCTAAAGGTCGTCTGTATAGACGAGCTAAAGGTCGTCTGTAAAGACGAGCTAAAGGTCGTCTGTAAAGACGAGCTAAAGGTCGTCTGTATAGACGAGCTAAAGGTCGTCTGTATAGACGAGCTAAAGGAAAGCTAAGGAAAGACCGAAGAGGAGGGTAATGAAAATAGAGGCCCTTAATATTGGTCATCGTCTTTATAGAAGAGCTAAAAGTCGTCTTTATGGAGAGCTAAAGGTCGACTTTATAGAGGAGCTAAAGGTCGTCTTTATTGACGAGCTAACGGTTGTCTTTATAGACGAGCTAAAGGTCGTCTTTATAGACGAGCTAAAGGTCGCCTTTATAGACAAGCTAAAGGTCGTCTTTATAGACGAGCTAAATTCCGTCTTTATAGAAGAGCTAAAGGTCGTCTTTATAGACGATCTAAAGGTCGCCTTTATAGACAAGCTAAAGGTCGTCTTTATAGACGAGCTAAATTCCGTCTTTATAGAAGAGCTAAAGTTCGTCTTTATAGACGAGCTAAAGGTCGCCTTTATAGACAAGCTAAAGGTCGTCTTTATAGACGAGCTAAATTCCGTCTTTATAGAAGAGCTAAAGGTCGTCTTTATAGACGAGCTAAAGGTCGCCCTTATAGACAAGCTAAAGGTCGTCTTTATAGATGCGCTGAAGGTCGTCTTTATAGACGAGCTAAACGTCGTCTTTATAGACGAGCTAAACGTCGTCTTTATAGATGCGCTGAAGGTCGTCTTTATAGACGCGCTGAAGGTCGTTTTATAGACGAGCTGAAGGTCGTCTTTATAGACGAGCTGATGGTCGTCTTTATAGACGAGCTAAAGCTCGTTTATAACGACGACCTTTAGCTGGTCTGTAAAGACGACCTTCAGCTCGTCTATAAAGACGACCTTTAGCTAGTCTGTAAAGACCTGAAGCTCGTATATAAAGACGACCTTCAGCTCGTCTATAAAGACGACCTTTAGCTGGTCTATAAAGACGACCTTTAGCTCGTCTATAAAGACGACCTTTAGCTCGTCTATAAAGACGACCTTTAGCTCGTCTATAAAGACGACCTTTAGCTCGTCTATAAAGACGACCTTCAGCTCGTCTATAAAGACGACCTTCAGCTCGTCTATAAAGACGACCTTCAGCTCGTCTATAAAGACGACCTTCAGCTCGTCTATAAAGACGACCTTTAGCTCGTCTATAAAGACGACCTTCAGCTCGTCTATAAAAACGACCTACAGCTCGTCTATAAAGACCTTTAGCTTGTCTATAAAGACGACCTTCGTCTCGTCTATAAAGACGACCTTCGTCTCGTCTATAAAGACGACCTTTAGCTCGTCTATAAAGACGACCTTCGTCTCGTCTATAAAGACAACCTTCGTCTCGTCTATAAAGACGACCTTTAGCTCGTCTATAAAGACGACCTTCAGCCCGTCTATAAAGACGACCTTCAGCCCGTGTATAAAGACGACCTTCAACTCGTATATAAAGACGACCTTCAGCTCGTATATAAAGACGACCGTCAACTCGTCTATAAAGACGACCTTCAGCTCGTATATAAAGACGACCTTCAGCTCGTATATAAAGACGACCTTCAGCTCGTCTATAAAGACGACCTTCAGCTCGTCTATAAAGACGACCTTCAGCTCGTCTATAAAGACGACCTTCAGCTCGTCTATAAAGACGACCTTCAGCTCGTCTATAAAGACGACCTTCAGCTCGTCTATAAAGACGACCTTCAGCTCGTCTATAAAGACGACCTTCAGCTCGTCTATAAAGACGACCTTCAGCTCGTCTATAAAGACGACCTTCAGCTCGTCTATAAAGACGACCTTCAGCTCGTCTATAAAGACGACCTTCAGCTCGTCTATAAAGACGACCTTCAGCTCGTCTATAAAGACGACCTTCAGCTCGTCTATAAAGACGACCTTCAGCTCGTCTATAAAGACGACCTTCAGCTCGTCTATAAAGACGACCTTCAGCTCGTCTATAAAGACGACCTTCAGCTCGTCTATAAAGACGACCTTCAGCTCGTCTATAAAGACGACCTTCAGCTCGTCTATAAAGACGACCTTCAGCTCGTCTATAAAGACGACCTTCAGCTCGTCTATAAAGACGACCTTCAGCTCGTCTATAAAGACGACCTTCAGCATATCTATAAAGACGATCTTCAACTCGTCTATAAAGAGGACCTTTAGCTCGTCAATAAAGACGCCCTTAAGGTGGTCTATAAAGACTCCATTTTGCTCATCTATAATGTCTCCCTTTTGATTGTCTATAGAGACTACCTTAAGTTCTTCAATAGTCGTTTCCTTGAGCTCTCCCGTTTAATTTCTACTTTAGAAGGGCCCTTCGCAATCCCTCCCTTTAGTGTCGGCATACAAATTAACCGTGTGTCTATATAAGCGTATCTGAGATTATTTATCTATTTTGCCATTTACCACTAGCTCAGCCAAGATATTTTGTTCAGTATATAATGATCATTTCCTTGTTCATTAGTCAAACTAAAATCCAAAGGGTGCTGAATATGTCTATAGCTGAGAAGTTTTATTGTTGTTGTGGGTTAAAATAATTTCCGATTGTTTAAATTAAATGTGTGAAGCGTCTTGAGTTTGTAACAAATGGTTTTATTATGCAAAATTTTTGAATACATATACAAATCTCCCGCTGATTATTTTACTCCGTATTGCTCTTTACACACACACGCACACCTAACCAAATAATGCAATATCAATTCGAATTGTATGCTTATGTTGGTAGTTACTCATCCGAAGAAGTAATGAAGTTTAATTACAAAATTTATTTGGTTTTTCTCAGAGATCCATATCGAAGTTTTTCCAACGCCCAGTTATGGTCGAAGACTTTAATTAATGAATATTTAACTGTTTTGGCAAGCATTGCTTAACTTCAGTTACAATTTTGAAATTTATTAGTATTCAAATTCATACTTTTTAAAATAATATTCAAAAATATTAAATTTATATGAAATAATTAGTCCAAATTTCCAATTTATCTATCTGAATTGAAGTACACATTTCAAAAATATATTTCCATATTTGAAAAAAATCTGAAATTTTATTTCACTCAGCTGAATTGTATTTTTAATGACCTCCAACCCAACAATTTTGTAATTTGTTAAAATATTTGTTCATGTTGTAACCACGTTTGTGTGTACGTGTAAAAGGACTATTATCACCATTTACATATGTGTTTGTACATTTAGCTGTTCCTTTTTTATTGCTGATTTGTATTTGAGTTTTTTTCTTTATTCAAGTTTTCCTTCGTATCATTTCGTTATATTTCTTTTACTTTCGACGAATGTCGAAATTTAAGCAAATATTTTAATTGCATTTTCTTGTATTGCTGGCAACCACCAACACCGCCACCACCACCAGAGACGGCAACATCACTGCACTTGGCAATGGCAAAATTGAGTGTTCTCAGTCGCTCTGCTCTATGTAACATTAGTAGGTCTGTCTGTAGACATAAAGCAACTGGAATTGTGGGTGTGATGTTGTTTGATAGCTTTTATATCTTGTGTCTGCATATGTGTAAATGTAAGCTGGAATTGCTAAGAATGAATGTGATATCGAAGTGGCATCAGTTTCCAAGGAGAAAATGGAATTCTTCTTCGTCTTCTTTGTTAACTCCTCTCCAGCCAGGTTTTCGTTGTATGTGTGTGTGTAGCATTTGCATGATGTTTACATGTAATATATAATTTTATCGTTTGGAAATTTTTCAATTTCCAAAAATGTTGGTACCACTCACTACGTTCGTCTTATATCCATTCGGTGGGGGCACACTTCATTATTGTCATCCTTTTGGTTTCAGTTTTTTTGCCTTTATATAAAACGCGACTTTTATATCCTTTATCCTTTACTCAATGCTTTGCGTGTATATTGAAGAAGCATTCTCATTGTTGTTAGTTTCTCCACATAAAATGGAAATTTAATTTGTCCTCATCGTTTCTTTTTTTCAATTTTGAATATTTTTTTGAATTGCAAATTTTTAATTTTCAGGGTAAAGGAATTGAAGTCAAGAAGTTAATGGCTTAGCATTTACGACTTTTGATGCAAGGATTCAAATGGTTAATGGCTTTGTCAACAGTAAATGAAATTTTTGTCGAGAGGAAATCATAGGGAAAGGTAAAAGGACCTATTTCAAAGGGGGCTTTGCGGCAACTAGAGTTGATTAGATTTATTACAGCCGAGCTGTAGGAAGTTTTGTGGACATGCTGAATGAGTCTTTACAAACAACTTTCATTCAGAAAGGGTCTATAGAATCACCCTTTCATTCAGAAAGGGTCTATGGAAGCAGCCTTTCTTTCAGAAAGGGTCTACAGAAGCACCCGTTCTTCCGGAAAGAGCCTATAAAAGCACCCTTTCTTCCGGAAATTTTCTGTAGAAGCACCCTTTCTTCCGGAAAGGTTTTATAGAAGCAACCTTTCTTCCGAAAAGGGTATATAGTAGCACCCATTCTTCCGGAAAGGGTCTATAGAAGCACCCTTTCTTCCGGAAAGGGTCTATAGAAGCACCCTTTCTTCGGGAAAGGGTCTATAGGAGCACCCTATTTTAAGGAGAGGGTTTATAGAAGCACCCTTTCTTCCGAAAAGTGTCTATAGAAGCACCCTTTCTTCCGAAAAGGGCCTATAGAAGCAGCCTTTCTTCCGGAAAGGGTTTATAGAAGCAGGCTTCCTTCCGGAAAGGGTCTCTAGAAGCACCTTTTTTTCCGGAAAGGGTCTATAGAAGCAACCTTTTTTCCGGAATGGGTCTATAGAAGCACCCTTTCTGCCGGAAAGGGTCTGTAGAAGCACCTTTTCTGCCGGAAAGGGTCTATCGAAGCACCCTTTCTTCCGGAAAGGGTCTATCAAAGCACCATTTCTTCCGGAAAGTTTCTATAGAACCAACCTTTCTTCTGAAAAGGGTCTATAGAAGCACCCATTCTTCCGGAAAGGGTCTATAGAAGCACCCTTTCTTCCGGAAAGGGTCTATAAAAGAATCCTTTCTTCCGGATAGGGTTTATAGAAGCACCCTTTCTTCCGAAAAAGGGTCTATAGAAACACCCCTTCTTCCGAAAAAGGGTCTATAGAAACACCCCTTCTTCCGGAAAGGGTCTATAGGAGCACCCTTTCTTCCGGAAAGGTTCTATAGAAGCATCATTTCTTCCGAAAAGGGTCTATAGAAACACCCTTTCTTCCGAAAAGGTTCTATAGAAGCACACTTTCTTAAGAAAAGGGTATATAGAAACACCCTTTCTTCCGGAAAGGGTTTATAGAAGCACGCTTTCTTCCGAAAATTTTCTATAGAAGCAAACTTACTTCCGGAAAGGGTCTCTAGAAGCACTCTTTATGCCGAAAAGGGTCTATAGAAGCACTCTTTCTTCCGGAAAGGGTCTGTCTATCGAAGAAGCACTCTTTCTTCTGGAAAGATACTATAGGAGCTCCCTTTCCTTCAGAAAGCGTCTATAGAACAGCTCCGTCAGAAAGGGTCTATAGAAGCACCCTTTCTTCCGGAAAGGGTCTATAGAAGCACCCTTTCTTCCGGAAAGGGTCTATAGAAGCACCCTTTCTTCCGGAAAGGGTCTATAGAAGCACCCTTTCTTCCGAAAAGGGTCTATAGAAGCACCCTTTCTTCCGGAAAGGGTCTATAGAAGCATCCGTTCTTCCGGAAAGGGTCTATAGAAGCACCCTTTCTTCCGGAAAGGGTCCATAGAAGCACCCTTTCTTCCAGAACGGGTCTATAGAAGCACCCTTTTTTCGGAAAGAGTCTATAGAAGCACCCTTTCTTCCGGAAAGGGTCTATAGAAGCACCCTTTCTTCCGGAAAGGGTCTATAGAAGCACCCTTTCTTACGAAAGGGTCTACAGAAGCACCCATTCTTGTGGAAGAAGTCTATAGAAGCACCCATTCTTGTGGAAGGAGTCTATAGAAGCACCCATTCTTGTGAAAGGAGTCTATAGAAGCACCCATTCTTGTGGAAGGAGTCTATAGAAGCACCCATTCTTGTGGAAGGAGTCTATAGAAGCACCCCTTCTTCCGGAAAGGGTCTACAAAAGCACCCTTTCTTTCGGAAAGGGTCTATAGAAGCACCCATTCTTTCAAAAAGGGTCTTCAGAAGCACCCTTTCTTCCAGAACGGGTCTATAGAAGCGGGCTTCCTTCCGGAAAGGGTCTTCAGAAGCACCCTTTCTTCCAGAAAGGGTCTATAGAAGCGGGCTTCCTTCCGGAAAGGGTCTTCAGAAGCACCCTTTCTTCCAGAACGGGTCTATAGAAACACCCTTTTTTCCCGAAGGGGTCTATAGAAGCACCCATTCTTGTGGAGGGAGTCTATAGAAGCAGCCCTTCTTCAGGAAAGGGTCTATAAAAGCACCTTTTCTTCCGGAAATGGTTTATAGAAGCATCCTTTCTTCCGAAAAGGGCCTATAGAAGCAACCTCTCTTCCGGAAAGGGTTTATAGAAGCGGGCTTCCTTCCGAAAAGGGCCTATAGAAGCAACCTCTCTTCCGGAAAGGGTTTATAGAAGCGGGCTTCCTTCCGGAACGGGTCTTCAGAAGCACCCTTTCTTCCAGAACGGGTCTATAGAAGCGGGCTTCCTTCCGGAAAGGGTCTTCAGAAGCACCCTTTCTTCCAGAACGGGGCTACAGAAGCACCCTTTTTTCCGGAAGTGGTCTATAGAAGCTCTCTTTCTGCCGGAAAGGTTCTATAGAAGCACCCTTTCTTCCGGAAAGGTTCTATAGAAGCAACCTTTCTTCCGAAAAGGGTCTACAGAAGCACCCATTCTTGTGGAAGGAGTCTATAGAAGCACCCCTTCTTTCGGAAAGGGACTATAAAAGCACCCTTTCTTTCAGAAAGGGTCTATAAAAGCACCCCTTCTTCCGGAAAGGGTCTATAGCAGCACCCTTTCTTCCGAAAATGGTCTATAGAAGCACCCCTCCTTCCGGAAAGGGTCTACAGCAGCACCCTTATTTCCGGAAAGTTTCTATAGAAGCACCCATTCTTCCGGAAAGGGTCCATAGAAGCACCCTTTCTTCCGAAAAGGGTCTACAGAAGCACCCATTCTTCCGGAAAGGGATTATAGAAGCACCCTTTCTTCCGAAAATGGTTTATAGAAGCATCCTTTCTTCCGAAAAGGGCCTATAGAAGCAACTTTTCTTCCGGAAAGGGTCTTTAGAAGCACCCTTTCTTCCAGAACGGGTCTATAGAAGCAACCTTTTTCCGGAGAGGGTCTATATAAGCACCCTTTCTTCCGGAAAGGGTCTATAGAAGCACCCTTTCTTCCAGAAAGGGTCTATAGAAGCACCCTTTCTTCCGGAAAGAAGCACCCTTCCTATAGAAGCACCCTTTCTCCCGGAAAGGGTCTATAGAAGCACTCTTTCTTCCGGGAAGGGTCCATAGAAGCACCCTTTCTTCCCGAAAGGGTCCGTAGAATCACCCTTTCTTCCGAAAAAGTACTACAGAAGCACCTATTCTTCCGAAAAAGTACTATAGAAGCACCCATTCTTCCGGAAAGGGTCTATAAAAGCACCCTTACTTCCGGAAAGGGTCTATTGAAGCACCCTTTTCTTGCGGAAAAGGGTCTATAGAAGCACCCTTTCTTCGGGAGAGATACTATAGACGCACCCTTTCTTCGGGAGAGGTACTATAGAAGCATCCTTTCTTCCGGAAGGGGTCTATTGAAGCACCTTTTCTTCCAGAAAGGGTCTATAGAAATACTCTTTCTTTCGGAAAGAGTCTATAGAAGCACCCTTACTTCCGGAAAGTGTCTATAGGAGCACCCTTTCTTCCGGAAAGGGTCTATAGAAGCACTCTTTCTTTCGGAAAAGGGTCCGTAGAAGCATCCTTTCTTCCGAAAAGGGTCCGTAGAAGCATCCTTTCTTCCGAAAAGGGTCCGTAGAAGCACCCTTTCTCCCGAAAAGGGTCCGTAGAATCACCCTTTCTTCCGAAAAAGTACTACACAAGCACCTATTCTTCCGAAAAAGTACTATAGAAGCACCCATTCTTCCGGAAAGGGTCTATAGAAGCACCCTTTCTTCCGGAAAGGGTCTATAGAAGCACCCTTCTTCCGAAAAGGCTCTATAGAAGCACCCCTTCTTCCGGAAAGGGTCTATAGAAGCACCCTTTCTTCTGGAAAGTTTCTATAGAAGCACCCTTTCTTCCGGAAAGGTTCTGCAGACGAATTAAAGCTCAGGTAATCATTAAGATCGAGTTGATCTTTATAAACGAACGGAAGCTTAAGTCACATTCGATCTATAACTCAGAACATAATTATTGATGTTTTTGACTTCTGTAACAAGACTGACGGTTTTTTTTAGAAGTAGGACCTTTGTTTCGTAAAGTTTTAACACTTTCTTGTATTTCTATATAAAGACCTTTTAGTCTTCTATGGGGATAACTTATGGACAGGTACTGATATTCTGTAAGAAAACTGTTTGCAATTCTCTAAGCAAACTTTCGTGTCCTTTTTAAAAAGATATTTGGATCTTCTATAAAGAGATACCTCGGTTCCTTAAAAGCAAGGACTTTCTGGTTTCCTATAAAATGCTTCGAAGACACCAAATAATAACCATCTTATTATTCAAAGAATTTATTCCAGGCAGGAACATCGTCTTCTTTGGAAGCGGAATAATACATAAAATTCCAAACGTCCTACACGACCTACACATAATATCTTTGACAATATCCTTGTAAAATTTTATAGAGAATTGATTAATTTTTATGGTTATTTCCGAGGTTACATTCTTGAATATGGAACAAATTGTTTTGAATTTTTAATAGAAAAAAAGAAACAAACATCAACATCAATTGAGATTATCTAAAGCTGCACATAAAATCTTAGTGCTATCCTTCGAAGTCCTTTCTATTATAAAACCATAAAATCAACTATGAAATGGTCATCATTAGATATTCATTGAATTGTGATACGGACTTGGTAGCTTTGTAGAATGGGGGCAGAAAAGCTACAATGACTCAATTGATGACCTTTTTCTTGTGATGATGGCCTGCAGAACAAATCACTTGTCGTTGCTTGAGTATCGAGCAAGTGACTGGTGCTACTACATAACAACTACAATGACTTCTTTACGCTCCATATGTCACGTGCTGCTCCCTGCTTCTTAAACAATTTTTAGGGCAGAAAACACCATAAACCGAATAAACCCCCTCCTTGCATAAAAATTGAAAGGCACAATTTTTAATGCAACATAAATTTTAAAGAAAATTTAACAATGCCAAAACACGAACAACACACGCTTACACAAGGACTTGTTGGTGCAAGAACTTGTGGCCAGATTGAAAAAAGGACACACACTTTCTTTTAACTAAGGGATATATTTTGTGTGTGTGCCTTTTGCTTGTTGAGGGGACCTTTGATTTGCCATTTTATTAACAAACAAACAAATTGTAGCGTAGGAAAAAAATTGAAAAGAATAGCTAACCAGAAAAACAAGGATATTTTCTTTTCAATTGAGTGTATATTGATAGGATAAAGAATACAGGGGAGAGGATGGGGGAACTCAAGTAAACAAACGAATTCTTTGTGGGTGTGTTATTTGTTTAAAGTATGTCGAACAAAAGGGATTTTGTTGTAACAGTCATTGATAGCTGTTTGGCCAAGGAAAAGGGATCCTGTGGGAATCTTTAAGGAAAACATGGGATTTAAGGCTATATTACTTGTATAGATTACTGCTCTTTTTTTGTTAAGAAAATTTTAAAATTTTAAAAAGGAAATCGGAATTGAAGAAAGAGGAAGATTTGGAAGACAATGTTACACCTTCAGAACCCCTACATCTGGTATCTTTTGCGCATAGTCAATATGTACTTACCCACTGGTCTTCTGTGAGCAGATTTACTGTTGTTCTATTAGAAGTCCTTCGGGTACTCTACGATTTTTTTTTATTAAAAAACCTTGTGGTCTATGTCATCTTACATGCATTCTATGGGAAAATCTACTTGTCCTCTATGAGAAAACATAATGGGCTTCTTTGGGAAGATCTACAGATCTATGAAAGAATCTAATGTTCTTCTATGGGAAGCCCTACTTGTCTTCCAGGAGTTTCTATTCCTATGAGAAAGCCCACTGGTATTTTATTAGAAGAGAAGATTTTATGCGAGAAGTCTTACTGGTCATTAATGTAAATACCCGTTGATCTTCTATGTCTTCTATTGGAAGCGAGTATTTGTCTTCTATGAGAAGACTTACTTGTTCGCTATGATTTTTTTGTTAGAAAACTTCCTGCATTTTTTATTTTTTTTAATCTCTTCTATCAGAATACGTCTTGGTCTTGTTTTAGAAAAACTTCTATAAAAACGTCATACAAAATATAAACAAGTAAAAAAGGCGTTAAGTTCGGATGGGCCGAAGTTTTATACGCTCTACCACGAACTTTATTGAAGTAAATAGGAACAATTATTTTCATTTCGATTATGAAAGTACTCAGCTTTTCCTTATATCTTGCAGGAACAAAATACCTTAACTTATAATACTCCCTTAAGAGATCGTTGTTCTTTTCAAAATATGGACCAATATCTACAATTTTTGAATCCTCTGGCAACACACAATATTAAATTACAGCAATCTCGGTTCGAAAATATTACAAAAAATTGGGAAATACGGGCTAGACTTAAAACTGCCTTTTTGCAATGGATTTTTTGCACCTGTAGTAATGTTTTGTACCCCTAGCGAAGACTAATTAGCACATTTCAGTCATTTAGAATAACGAAAATCGGGAGTACCGCTCTGTGGAGGCTGGATATTGAGGCCACAATCTTCAAAATACCGCAAATCGGGAGGTACCATTAAAGGGGGGGCTATATGAAGACATGGACATATTCCTACAAATTTCAGATGGAAAGTTTTGTACCCCCCAACGAAGACTAAATGCTAAATTTCAGCCTTTTCGGTGGGATATTGAGACCACAATCTTCAAAATACCGAAAATTGGGAGGTACCTTTATATGGGAGCTATATGAAGGCATGGACCTTTTCCTACCAATTTCAGGTGGAAAGTTTTATACCCCCAGCGAAGACTAAACACGAAATTTCAGTCTTTTCGGTGGGATATTGAGACCACAATCTTCAAAATACCGAAAATCGGGAGGTATCGTTATATGGGGGCTATGCGCAAGCGTGGAGATGTGATGATAAATTTCTGGTGGTAAGTTTTATTCCCCCAAAGAAGACTAAGTGCCAAATGCCAGCATTTTCGGTGGGATATTGAGGCCACAATATTCAAAATACCGAAAATCGGGAGGTACCGTTAAAGGGGGGGCTATATGAAGACATGGACCTGTTCTGACCAATTTCAGGTGGAGAGTTTTATGCCCCCAAGGAAGTCTAAATACCAAATTTCATTTTGAGTAAGATATTGAGACCACAATCTTCAATATACCGAAAATCGGAAGGTAACGTGGACATACAACGATAAATTTCTGGTGGTAGGTTTTGATCGCTTAACGAAGACTAAATGCTAAATATCAGTCTTTTCGTTGGCATATTGAGAACAGAATCTTCGAAATACCGAAAATCAGTTGGTACCGTTCTATGGGGGCTATATGAAGGCGTGGACCTGTACCGACAAATTTCTGGTGGAAAGTTTTATACTCCCAACGAAGAGTAAGTACCAAATTTCAGCCATTTCGGTGTGATTATGAAGGCTAAAACCTTCAAAATACCGAATCGAGAGGTACGGTTCTATGGGGGCTATATAAAGGCGTGGGCCGATATAGATCATTTTCAATACCAAACATCCTAGGAGTGATAGAAACTTCTGTACCAAATTATAAAGCTCTATCTCTATCGGACGGACAGACGGACATGGTTGTATAGACTTAGAATTTTATGCTGATCCAGAATATATAGACATTTTGCTGATCTAGGGTGTCTCCTGGCATGCCTTGGAAGGGGAGTGCTATCTACCATACGGGATGATGATCCCCACTGCAATGCCAGAGCAAGTACTGCAATGTGAGCATTCTATCCAAAATACGATGGTTGGGATAACTCTCACGGTAACAGCCGAGTAAGTATTGAATCTACGACTACTCATGCCGATGGTCCACTGACGACATGAGGAGACACCCTGTTGCAGTTCTAAGGGCGACATTATGACAGGTTTGAATACTATTCGGACCAAACAGACTCCGCATATCTTATCACAGACAATCCTATCGCTTTATGTGGTCAACAAGTTTTCTTTGTCTGCACCCCTGCTGCCGGCTAGTGAAGTGAGGTCCTTTTTCCTACATCTCAGCTTGTCGCAGATAACTGAGGCATCCACCGACGACATAAACGTACTTTGAATGGTACCTAAATAAAAGTTTGTGGTAGGAATTCCTTTGCATTGGCCAGGACATTCATTGCTCATAACTTAGTGGCGGATCGGGGTGACGAGGTGTTCAGTTTTTCACAAATGACATTAGCGAAAGTACCTTATGCCAAGATCGGTGGTGGAATGCCGGAATGGAAGAGGTTAAAGAGACCGGGGAACTCCCTGTTTCACTCTACGGGAATTCGACTTCCTGTCCCTGAATTCCACGTATGAGTGGCTGGCACACATATTATTGACTATCCGACGCTTCAAACTTGGGCGGAGATAGCCTGTTCAACGGCAACACTGCGCTATCACACGGCTTATTATGGTTGAATCAACGCTTAATATGTGTGGAGATGGCGTGCAGCGCTGTTGTAGTGCTGTGCTGCTTACGAAAGCCATGCTGATTATCGGCAACTGGAAAACTATTTCTGATGCTGGGAAGTAGTACAGCTGCAAAAAATTTTGCTACGAGCGTCAAAGCTAAATCGGTCTGAACGATTCGCCTTTGCTGGTATACCACCCTACCCATTTTCCAGACCTCGGGAACTATGTGGGGGCCAAGCGGAAGGTTGAGAACTTTCGTAAGATACACAACTAGTGGCCTATCCAGCTAATTCACCATTACCATTGAGACTCCATCAGAGTCCAAAGCTTTGGATGATTTACCATTGCTGATGGCATTTGCAACATCATCCACTGTAAATTTTGCAATCACCACACCTTTGCAGGAAGAGATTTAGCGTTTCTGAAGACATTCGCTACATCATCCATTGTGAACTGTGGTGATTCCTTCTCGGCAGGATGAGATATAATGCAACGTAGTACTCTTCTCTTCGCCCTACCACTCAAGGGTGCTCGACAAACTGACGATTGAAATAACTTGCGCACCTCTTCGGTTCAATCAACGTAACGTTGCATGACGTGACTGAAGTCCTATTTTCCGTTTTTGCCAGGGTTCGAGAGTGACTTATCCGTTGACCACAATTCTCTTATTTAGGCTCCAATATTGCAACTCCTCATATGTTTTAACCACCAATCTGTTAACTTCTAGCGTCAGCTTCCTGATTCTGAGTTCACTGGGGTTGGAGCGACGTAGCTCATCTATCTCATTTGCTAATACAGTCGTCTCTGCTGGGGAATTTGTTCTCACTTCGGGTATTCGACCAGCAGGTATATGGCCAGCGGCTCCAGCAGTGCTGATGTCCCAAAACGTCCTTTCTGTGTTTTATTTGAGAATTTTGCCTTTTTAGGCGAAGATAATTTTTTGTATTAATTTTTTGATTATTTTCTCGTTGGAAATCGAACTTTACGATCAATAAAGCATCTGAAAAAGCAAAGCCGAAGACTTGAACCCACACACCCACCACTATGTGACATGACATGTTTCGCCTTTTGGTAAAGAAGGCTCCTCAGACATATCGGGTGTGCGACGGCTTCGCTATCATCTAGCTTTTACTCTTTCTGTTATCCTAACATCAGATGGGTTGGGCAGATCTCTGAAGCGATGATTAGTGAACTCTCTGGAACTAAGCCAATTAGCTTTCCCATGATTGATTAAAGTGCGGCGTTGTTGAAATTGGACGGTCTGCTGATGGAGACAATCATGGGGAGATGGCTCGACCTAAGAGAAAGGACGTTCAAGAGAGTATTGGCCAACTTTCACAGGTTCCACATGAATATTAACCAATGTGAGCCACTTCAAACATTTTTTTATTACGCAAACTCTAAAATATATACATGTATAAGCCAAAGTAATTGGCTTTAGTACAGTTTTATTTATGGCCAAAATTACTTAAACAATATTAAACTTTCACATTACTAATATTTGTTGTGTTTGGAGATAGGGTTTGATGTTTGTCTTTTTCTTTAAAATGACTTAAACCGTTATTAAAGCTCTATTAAAATAATTAGTTGCTTACGCAGTTGTTTGTCTAATAATAAAAAGAGTGAACTTTTACCCTTTAAAGAAAAAAATTAGAGAAAAAAGATGTGTGGTGGAGTGTGAAGTAAAATATGTATGAATGCGTCTATATTTGCCTTAGAGGAAATTTGATTTATATTTAAACGTGCTACAGTTCAGTCTAAATAACGTGAATTCATTAAAAATTGATATTCATCTAACGGAATAGCTAATCGTGCATAAGTAACTAATTCAGCAAGCTGAATGTTATTTTTGGGAAATGTGTCCTTTTTTAGTTAGCTGAATTGGGATTTTTATAAAAGTCGTATCTTTATCAGATAATATTCTATTAGAACTACACCAAAATATCAAATTCAGCTAGCTGAATATCGTAGGAAAGGCATCATATTGCTTCATTGTCTTATATACGACGTAGAATGTTTGCTGAATAAGCTTTCTTAATAGGTCTAAGCTTATTCAGCAGCCTGAATTGAGAATTTACTATATTCTTGACAAAATAATTGTATATTCAGTTAGCTGAATTCCATAAAAAGCTTTATTTTCTAGCTGAATTGGGATTTTTATAAAAGTTGCATCATTATTATTTAATATTCTATTAGAGCTACACCTAAATATCAAGTTCAGCTAGCTGAATATCCTAGGAAAGGCATCATATTGCATCATTGTCTTATATACGACGTATAATATTTGCTGAATATCCTTTCTTAGTGGGTGCCACCGTGGTGCAATGGTATGCACGCCCGCCTTGCACGCAGAAGGTCGTGGGTTCGATTCCCCGGCCAGGCAACATCAAACATTTTCAACGGTGGCAAAATACCCCTCAGTAATGTTGGCGACATTTCCTGAGTATTTCAGCCTTGAACAACTTCTCCATAAGTGGTGTCTTAAGACACGCCGTTCGGACTCGGCGATAAACAGTAGGTCCCATATCATTGAGCTAAATATGAATCGGGGTGCACTCATTGATATGAGAGAAGTCTCCCTTGTCCCGTATGGGATGTTGTGGAAAATGTATCCTTTCTTAGTAGGTCAAATCTTATTCAGCAAGCTGAATTGGGATGGGATTTTAATAAAAGCCGCATCTATATCAGATAATTTTCTTTAGTAATCCACCTAAATATAAAATAGCTGAATATCATAGGAAATTTAAAATATTGCCTCATTACTTTATATACGAAGTAGAATGTTTGCTTAATATGATTTCTTAATAGGTCTAACTTTATTCAGCAAGCTGAATTGACTCTTTACGATATTTTTAATAAAATAAATGCACATTCAGCTGGCTGAATTGTATAAAAAGCTAAATTTTCTACCTGAATTAAAATTTTTATAAAAGTCGCATCATTATTAGATAATCTATATATATAAAACTCAATTGTCGTTTGTTGGTAATTGAATCAGTTGAAAACGGCTGGAGCGATTTGGATAATTTTTTGTGGAAATGTTGGTCATAGTCCAGTTTAGGTTTTTACGCGAAGAAAAATAGACCACGCCCACTTTTCCGCCCACTTTTATAAATATGTTATATCTACGAAACTACTTAACAGATTTTCCTGAAATTTTCAGGGAACGTAGAGTGATGGCCCCCCGTTGAAATAGGCTACACATTTGGTTGAATTTCGGATCGGGCGGGGTACCTCCCCTACGCCCTATTTTTGTAAAAATGCAATATTTGCAACAATTACAAATGTATCGCTTTGAAAATTAATTTGCGAGTCAATGGCGATTGTGTCTCCGACCTTACGTGCTTATTTGGGGCATTAAGACTGGACAACGCCCACTTTTTTAAATATGTTATATCTACGAAACTATTGAATCGATTTTCCTGCAACTTTCAGCGAATGTGTAGGGTTGGTCCCCGATAAAAATAGGCCACATATTTTTTGATTTTTGGATCGGGCGGGTACTTCCCCTACGCCCCATTTTTGTAAAAATACAATATTTGCAACAAATATGAATGTATCGGTTTCGGAACTTATTTGCGAGTCAATGGCGATTGTGTCTGCAACCTTACGTACTTATTTTGGGACTTAAGATTCGACCACGCTCACTTTCTAATTAGGTTATATCTACAAAACTACTGAAGGGATTTTCAAGGAAATCGCGATTTGTCTAAACTTTTAAATCTTTAAAAATATACATCAAATGTCGTTGGTTGGTCATGGCATCAGTTGAGAACGGCTGGACCGATTTCGATATTTTTTTATGCAAAGAAAGTGTACGCCCTCTTTTTTCAATTTTTAATTTTTATCATTTCTACAAAAACTACTGAACCCATTTTCCTGAAATTGCCAGGGAATGTACAAGGATGGCCCCTGCTTAAAATAGGCTACAAATTCAGTTGAATTTCGGAAGGGGCGGGGTACTTCCCCTATACCCTACTTTTTTAAAAATTTTATATTTACAATAATTACGAATGTATCTATTTCGGACGACCTTACCCACTTTTTTAGGATCCAATGACTTGACCACACCCACTTTTTAAAATATGTTACATCTACAAAACTACTGAACCGATTTTCCTGGAAATGTCAGGGAATGTACGGGCATATTTTCTTGAATTTTGAAGGGGGCATATTTGAAAAAAATCGCCTTACCTTTATGAATAAAAATCAAATGCTGTCATAACCCAACTTAGGCTTTTTGAAAGAAAAGTTTACCACGTCACCCAAAAAAAGGTTACATATTTTATTGAATTCCAGAGGGAGCGGGGTACCTCCCTATGCGATATTTTTAAAAAACGTTATATTTTCAAAAATTATGCACGCTATTTATAAGCCAAATAAATGTATGATTATATCGGTTTCAGCATACATTTTGGTAGGCAATGAAGTTGTGTGCACCCTAGGTACATATTTGGAGCCAAAATACCGGACCAGGCCTACTTTTTTTTAATATGTAATATCTTGAAAACTGATGACCACGCCCACTCTTTTCAAAACATTATTTTTCCAAAACTACTGAACCTAATATAAAGAAAATGTTCAGGAATGTCCCGTGGTCCAAAATGCTATATATTTGTAGACGAATTTCGGGGCCTATTATTTTATAATCGCTATATTTGCTAAACTTATGATGCATCGGGTTGCAAATTAGTTTTCGAGACAACGGTCGATCAAGAAAAACTATATATTTACAAATTTACTTGAATGGTGAGGTTCAACGGTCCATCAGTCATGACAAGTCTCAATAAGCGGGAGAATTCGATTTAACCACTTTTTAACCTTTAAAATTAGATCGATTTAGGATAAAGACAGGGACATGGACGATAATAAATCCTAAAAAGCATAAATTGGCGAAAAATCCGACAAAGTCCGTAAGAGAAAAGAAAGGTTACAGACAAAAAATTCTTCTCGGTTTGACAAAAGACGGAAGAAGTGAGGTAGAAAATACCTATTTTTGAATTTTCAAGCATAAAGTCGATAAAAAGTTGTCATTAAAACTAATTACGACGGGCCAGCAACGCGGACCGGGGTCTGCTAGTATTCTATTAAAACTACTCCTTAATATAAAATTCAGCTAGCTGAATATCATAGGAAATGTAAAATATTCATTGATTACCTTATTACGACGTAGAATGTTTACTGAATAAACTTTCTTAATAGCTCGAACCTTATTCAGCAAGCTGAATTGAGTCTTTACGATATTCTTGATAAAATAAATGCATATTCAACTAACTGAATTCCATTAAAAAGCTTTATTTTCTAGCTGAATTGGGATTTTTATAAAAGCTGCATCATTATCAGATAATATTCTATTAGCACTACACCTAATATCAAATTCAGCTAGCTGAATATCGTAGGAAAGGCAACATATTGTTTCATTGCCTTATATACGACGTAGAATGTTTGCTGAATATGCTTTCTTTATAGGTCAAACCTTATTCAGCAAGCTGAATTGAGTCTTTACGATATTCTTAATAAAATAAATGGATATTCAACTAGCTGAATTTATATCTTTATAATTATATATCTTTAGAAATCCACCTAAATATATCATTCAGCTAGCTGAATATCATAGGATATGCAAAATATTGCTTCATTACTTTATATACGACGTAGAATGGTTGCTGAATATGCTTTCGTAGTAGGTCAACCTTTATTCATTTATGAATTGAGTCTTTACTATATTCTTAACAAAATAAATGTATATTTTGCTAGCTGAATTTTATAAAAAGCTAAATTTTCTAGCTGAATTGAGATTTATAAAAGCCGCGTTATTATCAGATAATATTGTATTAAAACTACTCCTAAATATCAAATTCAGCTAGCTGAATATCATAGGAAATGCAAAATATTGCTTCATTACTTTATATACGACGTAGAATGTTTGCTGAACATGCTTTCTTAATAGCTTAAACCTTATTCAGCAAGCTGAATTGATTCTTTACGATATTCTTAATAAAATAAATGCATATTCAGCTAGCTGAATTCCATAAAAAGCTATATTTTCTAGCTGAATTGGAATTTTATATAAAAGTCGCATTTTTATGAGACAATATTCTATTAGAACTACACCTAAATATCAAATTCAGCTAGCTGAATATCATTGGAAATGCAGAATATTGCTTCCCTGCTTTATATATGACGTAGAATGTTTGCTGAATATGCTTTCTTAATAGGTCAAACTTTATTCAGCAAGCTGAATTGATTCTTTACGATATTCTTAATAAAATAAATGCATATTCTGCTAGCTGAACTCCATAAAAAGCTATATTTTCTAGCTGAATTGGGATTTTCATAGAAGTCGCATCATTATCAGATAATATTCTATTAGAACTTTACCTAAATATCAAATTCAGCTAGCTGAATGTCGTAGGAAATGCAAGATATTGCATTATTGCCTTGTATACGACTTAGAATGTTTGCTGAATATGCTTTTTTAATAGGTCAAACCTTATTCAGCAAGCTGAATTGAGTCTTTACGATATTCTTAATAAAATAAATGCATATTCAGCTAGCTGAATTCCATAAAAAGCTATATTTTCTAACTGAATTGGGATTTTCGATAATCTTAATAAAATAAATTCATATTCAGCTGGCTGAATTGTATAAAAATCTATATTTTCTAGCTGAATTGAGAATTTTATAAAGGTCGCATCATTATCATATAATATTCTATTAAAACTATATCTAAATAACAAATTCAGCTAGCTGAAAATCATAGAAAATTCAAAATATCGCTTAATTGCTTTATATACGACGTGGAATATTTGCTGAATATGCTTTCTTAATAGGTCAAACTTTATTCAGCAAGCTGAATTGAGTCTTTACGTTATTCTTAAAAGAATAAATGTTTATTTAGCTAGCTGAATAAAGCTATATTTTCTTAAATAGCTAGCTGAATTAATATTAATATTTTCTAGCTGAATTGGAATTTTTATATAAGTCGCATCTTTATCAGGTAATATTCTTTAGAAATCCGCCTAAATATAACATTCAGCTAGTTGAAAATCATAGGAAATTCAAAATATTGCTTTATTACTTTATATACGACGTAGAATGTTTGCTGAATAAGATTTCTTAATATGTCAAACCTTATTCAGCAATCTGAATTGAGTCTTTACGATATTCTTAATAAAATAAATGCATATTCATCTAGCTGAATTCCATAAAAAGCTATATTTTCTAACTGAATTGGGATTTTCGATAATCTTAATAAAATAAATTCATATTCAGCTGGCTGAATTGTATAAAAAGCTATATTTTCTAGCTGAATTGAGAATTTTATAAAGGTCGCATCATTATCAGATAATATTCCATTAAAACTACTTCTAAATATCAAATTCAGCTAGCTGAAAATCATAGAAAATTCAAAATATTGCTTAATTGCTTTATATACGACGTGGAATATTTGCTGAATATGCTTTCTTAAAAGGTCAAACTTTATTCAGCAAGCTGAATTGAGTCTTTACGTTATTCTTAAAAAATAAATGTTTATTTAGCTAGCTGAATAAAGCTATATTTTTTTAAATAGCTAGCTGAATTAATATTCTAAATAATGGAAATCATATTCAGCGGGCTGAAATGTGTGTTTTCATGCTATTCACAATGAAATAAATTGATATTTTGCTGCAAGTCCATCATTCAGCTAGATTAACTATATGTTTGCGAGAAATTTAAAGCGCATATTCAGCTAGACAAAATATCACTGAAAATGTGAAATGTTATAATTTTTTTTTAAAAAGTGAAGTGTTTCTGGTTTTCGATATTAAACTTGTTTCAATTAAGCAGACTCATCTGTAGTGAACATAAAAAATTTATAAATAATTATAATTTACCACAAACTTGAATATAAACATATGTGTATTTTGAGGAATGTGTGAGATGTCTGATGACGACGAACCTGGTGAGAAATGCTTCGCATTAAATTACTATAATTATAACAGAGACAAACTAATTTCGAGAAATAACTAATATTTGCTACTGTTTGGTGAACAAGACACCTTGCCACAAAGTGTTTATTCTGTAGAAGATGTATAAACTCTATATAAATGAAGGCCTACTTCTTTTAAGGGTTAAAACTTCCAGCCATATGGCGACCAGAAAAAAAATAATTCAAAAATTATCCGAACGTGCTACAATTATTATTAAGTTATCATTTTGTTCTGTTTTACAAAGAAATAATAATTTTCCTCAATGTATCATCATTTGACTGTCTGTTCGTGCCTGTCCATTCGACTATCCTTTTTAGTCGTCTTAGGTTAATATGTTTGCTTGTCTTTTTGAATTTGCATTTTTGCGGCTTTTATACAATTTATTTGCAATTTACGTTCAATTTTCAATTTCAATTAACTTCTGTTGTAGACAATCAGCAGCAGTATTCCTTCTTGCCTGTCTGGTCATATTCAGCAGCAGTTTTTAAGTTACTTGTGATTACTTCATTTGCCAAATTGATATTACAAACAAAGATGATGAACAGAGGCCAGGGTAGAGGTAGACGGCTACAAAATACCTTGCACCACAACAAGTTTACTGAGTACAGCTTGTTCAATAGAGTTTGCTAAATTGTATTAACTTTTTCTAGAGAAAAAGTTAGCTGAATTGAGTTTTCTATATAAAAAAAATCTGCTGAATTAAGTTTTTCAGTAGAAAAATTCAAATGAATTGTGTTTTTCTATGAAAAAATTTTTGCTGAATTAAACTTTTTATTCAAAAAGTGTGCTGAATTGAGAATTTCTATTGAAAAAATAAGTGGAAGTGAGTTTTTCTTTAGAAAAAGTCAATCGAATTGAATTTTTCTATGGAAAAAGTCAATCGAATTGAATTTTTCTATGGAAAAAGTCCGCTGCTTTGAGTTTTTCTATGGATGCCTCTGAAGTGAGTTTTTCTGTATAAAATATCCACATTGGGTTTTCTATAGGAAAAGTCAGCTTTTTATTGAAAATGCCGCTGATAGGAAAAGATCGCTGAATTGAATATTTCTATAATAAAAGTTGGCTGAATTGACTTTTTCTATAAAAAATTTGGCTGAATTGATTTTTTTCTATAGAAAAAGTTCGCTGAATTGAGTTTTTTTATAGAAAAAGTCAGCTGAATTGACTTTTTCTATAGAAAAAGTTCGCTCAGTTGAGTTTTTTCCAGAGAAAAAAGCCGCTGAATTGAGTTTTTCTATGGAAAAACTCAGCTAAATTGTGTTCTTCTATGGAAAAAGTTCGCTCAGTTGATTTTTCTATAAAAACAGTTCGCTGAATTGAGTTCTTCTATATTGAAAGGCAGCTGAATTTAATTTTTCTTGAGAATAAAGTTGCTCAATTGAGTTTATCTATGGAAGAAGTCAGCTGAATTGAGTTTTTCAATGGAAATGGTCCGCTCAATTCAGTATATCTATAGAAAAATTCAGCTGAATTGAGTTTTTCTATGGAAAAAGTCCGCTGAATTGAGTTTTTCTCTAGAAAAAGTCAGCTGAATTGAGTTTTTCTATACCGAAAGTACGCCGAATTCAGTTTTTCTATAGAAAAAATCAGTTGAATTTAATTTTTCTAGAGAAAAAAGTTGCTGATTTGAGTTTTTCTCTGGAATAAGTCAGCTGAATTGAGTTTTTTTTATGGAAAATGCCGCTGAATTTAGTTTTTCTTTAGCAAATGTCCGCTAAATTGAGTTTTTCTACAGAAAAATCCAGCTGAATTGAATTTTTCTAGAGAAAAAAGCTGCTGAATTGTGTTTTTCTATGGAAAAACTCAGCCGAATTGAGTTTTTCTATAGAAAAAGTTAAGCTTTTCTATGGAAAATGCCTCTTAATTGACTATAAAAAAAGTTCGCTGAATTGAGTTTTTCTATGGAAAAAGTCAGCTGAATTGAGTTTTATTCTATGGAAAAGGTCTGCTGAATTGAGTGTTTCTATACCAAATGTCGCCTGAATTTAGTTTTTCTATAGAGAAAGTACGCAGAATTGAGTTTTTCTATAGCAACAGTCAGCTTTTCTATGGAAAAATCCGCTGAATTGAGTTTCTATAGAAAAATTCAGCTGATTTGAGTTTTTCTGTGCAAAAGGTCAGCTGAATTGAGTTTTTTTTATACAAAAAGCCAACTAAATTTAGTTTTTCTACGAAAAAAGTCCGCTGAATTGAGTTTTTCTATAGAAAAAGTCAGCTGAATTGAGTTTTTCTATAGAAAAGTCATCTGAATTTAGTTTTTTTATGGATAAAGTCCGCTGGATTGAGTTTTTCTATAGAAAAAGTCAGCTGAATTTAGTTTTTCTATGGAGAAACTCAGCTGAATTCAGTTTTTCTATAGAAAAGTCACCTTAATTTAGTTTTTTATGGAGAAAGTACGCTGAATTGAGTTTTTCTATAGAAAAAGTCAGCTGAGTTGAGTTTTCCTATGAAAAAGTCCGCTGAATTAAGTTTTTCTATTGCAAATGTCTACTGAATCGAGTTTTTCTATAGAAAAGTTCAGCTGAATTGAGTTTTTCCATAGAAAAGTCATCTGAATTTAGTTTTTTTATGGAGAAAGTCCGCTGAATTGACTTTTTCTATAGAAAAAGTTCGCTGAAGTGCATTTTTCAATAGGAAAAGTTCGCTGAATTGAATTTGTCTATAGAAAAAGTTCGCTGAATTGATTTTTTCTATAGGAAAAGTTTGCTGAATTCACTTTTTCTATAGAAAAAGTTCGCTGAATTGACTTTTTCTATAGAAAAAGTTCGCTGAATTGACTTTTTCTTTAGAAAAAATTCGCTGAGCTGACTTTTTCTATTGAAAAAGTACGCTGAACTGACTTTTACTATAGAAAAAGTTCTCTGAATTGACTTTTTCTATTGAAAAAGTTCGCTGAACTGACTTTTACTATAGAAAAAGTTCTCTAAATTGACTTTTTCTATAGAAAAAGCTCGCTGAATTAAGTTTTTCCATAGAAAAAGTCATCCAAATTTAGTTGTTCTATGGAGAAAGTCCGCTGAATTGAGTTTTTCAAAGCAGAAGTCAGCTGAATTGGGCTTTTCTATGGAAAAATCCACTGAATTGAGTTTTTCTTTAGCAAATGTCTGCTGAATTGAGTTTTCTTATAGAAAAAGACAGTTTTTCCATTGAAAAATGCGCTGAATTGAGTTTTTCTACAGAAAAAGTCACTGATTTGAGTTTTTTCTCTGGAAAAAGTCAGCTGAATTGAGTTGTTCTATGGAAAATGGCGCTGAATTGAGTTTTTCTATACATAAAGTCAACTGAATTGAGTTTTGCTGTAGAAAAAGTCAGTTGACTTGAGTTTTTCTATGGAGAAAGCCCGCTGAATTGAGTTTTTCAAAGAAAAAGCTAGCTGAATTGAGTCTTCCTATGGAAAAAATCCACTGTATCGAGTTTTTCTTTAGCAAATGTCTGCCGAATTGAGTGTACCTACAGAAAAAAATCCGTTGAATTGAGTTTTTCTATAGAAAAAGTCAGCTGAATTGAGTTTTTATATGGAGAAAGTCCGCTGAATTGAGTTTTTCTATAGCAATTGTTCGCTGCATTGACTTTTTCTTTAGAAAAATTGAGCTTTTCTATGGAAAAATCAGCTGAATTGAGTTTTTCTATAGAAAAAGTTCACTGAATTGACTTTTTCTATAGAAAAAGTTCACTGAATTGACTTTTTTTATAGAAAAAGTTCGCTGAATTGACTTTTTGTATAGAACAAGTTTGCTGAATTACTTTTTCTATAGAAAAAGTTCGCTGAATTGACATTTTCTATAGAAAAAGTTCGATGAATTGACTTTTTCTATAGAAGAAGTTCGCTGAATTTACTTTTTCTATAGAAGAAGTTCGCTGAATTGACCTTTTTATAGAAAAAGTTCGCTGAATTGACTTTTTCTATAGCAATTGAGCTGAATTGAGTTTTTCTATAGCAAATATCTGCTGAACCGAGTTTTTCTATAGCAAAAGTCAGCTTTTCTATGGAAAAATCCGCTGAATTGAGTTTTCTATAGAAAAATTTAGCAGATTTGAGTTTTTCTGTGGAAAAGGTCAGTTGAATTGAATTGTGTTATAGAAAGTGCCGCTGAATTGATTTATTCTATAGAAAAAGATAGCAGAATTGACTTTTCTATAAAAAAAATTAGACAAATTGACTTTTTCTATAAAAAAAGTTCGCTGAATTGATTTTTCTATAGCAAAAGTTCGCTGAATTGAAATTTTCTATAGAACAAGTTCGCTGAATTGTCTTTTTCTATAGAAATATTTCGCTGAATTGACGTTTTTTATAGAAAGAGTTCGGTGAATTGACTTTTTCTGAATTGAGTTTTTCCATAGCAAATATCTGCTGAATAGAGTTTTTCTATAGCAAATGTCAGCTTTTCTATGGAAAAATCCACTGAATTAAGTTTTCTATAGAAACATTCAGCTGATTTGAGGTTTTCTGTGGAAAAGGTCAGCTGAATTTAATTTTTCTATAGAAAGTGTCGCTGAATTGAATTTTTCTACACAAAAAGTCAATTGAATTTAGTTTTTTTACGGAAAAAGTCCGCTGAATTCAGTTTTTCTATAGAAAAAGTCAGCTGAATTAGGGTTTTCTATGTGGAAATTCCGCTGAATTCAGTTTTTCTATAGAAAAAGTCAGCTAAATTGAGTTTTTCTATAGAAAAATCAGCTGAATTTAGTTTTTCTATGGAGATAGTCCGCTGAATTGAGTTTTTCTATAGAAAAAGTCAGCTGAATTGAGTTTTTTCTATAGAAAATGTCTGCTGAATAGAATTTTTCTATAGAAAAACTCAGCTGATTTGAGTTTTCCTTTGGAAAAGGTTCGCTGAATTAACTTTTTCTATAGAAAAAGTTCGCTGAATGAACTTTTGCTATAGAAAAAGTTCGCTTTTTCCATAGAAAAAGTTTGCTGAATTGATTTTTTCATCGAAAAAATTCGCTGAATTGACTTTTTCTATAGAAAAAGTTCGCAGAATTGACTTTTTCGTTGAATTCTATAGCAAGTGTGCGCTGAATCTCCATTTCTATACAAAGACTTCCTATTTTGGCTTTATCTACTGAAAAAGTTCGCTGAATTGACTTTTTCTATAGAAAAATTTGCTGAGTTGATATTCTCTGAATTGTCTCTTTCTATAGAAAAATTTTGCTGACTTGACGTTTTCTACAGAAAAAGTTCGTTGAATTTACTTTTTCTATTGAAAAAGTTCTTTGAATTGATTTTTCATAAGAAAAAGTTCACTGAATTGACCCTCGAAAAAGTGTAGTGTGTCCAAAGTGAAAAATTATATTTAATTCCAATTGCCAGCTGTGTGGCCCCACTCGTAGGCATTGAATTGGCCTAAATGGATAAATCGATCACGTTTCAATGGTTTGTGGTTTTTGCTTTGGCTTTATTGAAAAAGTAAATATTATTTAAATTAGCTTATAAATGGAAAGGCTTTATGGGTGGCCAAAAACAAGCTGTGCGGTCTTAGAGATCAATCAATAAGTGATACAGATTCGAAAAAAAAACAGAAATTTATTTAAGCTACAAAATATTTCCCACACCCACTTTTCTGATATTTTAAAGTTAACTCAGAGGTCCTCACCTAGTAGTTGATAACCCACGGCGTATAACGATCATTGTAATTTTATACTCTTACAAGCCGAGCGGAGTGTGCTGTTCTATCGCATTTATCTCTTTGTCACAGTTGAATACAAAAATCTATTTGATCATCATATTGCAACAAATCACTCCATATAGACAAGATATGGCCACCAACATAGCCAAATAAAATAGAAAACAAAAAAGCGCTTAACAGCACCTACATACAAGATCTGCCAACAGATTTACTAGCTCGCATTATAATAGCACTTGAGGACAATTCTAAACTATTAGTGGCTAGGCAGAAGCAAGCTGGCCACACTAACTCTGAGGAAGTACACTCGCGCTTTACATGCTGCAAGTTTGGGGGTAATGAATGTCTTTTTAATAACAGTGACAACGATCGCTACAAGCATTCCCGCCGGTGTGGTAAAGGTATCATCTTTGGGCACAAGCTGTGTGCCCACAAAGTACCAGCCTGTAGCCACAACTCCGTAACCTAAGACGCTTCCAGTGATGTCGATGTTATTTGTGAAAACGACAAAGATGAACAGCAGTCGAATTGCAATCGATGCAACCTCCACCACCACAGTTTGTGTGGACTGGTGGTGGTCATTGCTGGCCTACGCATCTTCTTCTTCTACATCTTCTCCCAAACCATGAATACGATATAAATGAGTATTCGGACATGAACATGTTGCATGTGAAACCAAATGAATTACCAGATTAATGGACAAAATAAATCACATTATCGCTTCTCTGAAGCTGCAAAGAGCATAGCTGGAAATATGGTCATAGTTGTGGGGGAAGGGTTGAGGTATCTTGCTTTGCCTAAAAGTCCCGGTTTTTTATGCAAAATAATGCGAGAATTTATTGAACCTTTAACAGGCCAAACGCTACCACACAAAATATTTCTTTTGCATTGAATGGATGGCAATAACACAGCCATCAGCATTACTAACAGCCAGCATCAAGTTCGCTAGGAGGCGGCGGGATGAGCTTTGGGAAAAATGAAATACGCAGTATTTTCAAGGAGCTGGAAAGTGAGATTAGTTCGATGGCAGATATGCAACAGCAGGTATTAATAGTTGGACAAAGGAATTACATAAGTTTGCCGAAATGAGTTTTCCAGCTGACATATTTTGATGAATAGTGTTATATAGAGAAAAATATTTTTAGAATGGAGTTTTCAAATTTCAAAAATATCCGATTGTGTTTTCTTAAAAAATAGAAAATTTGCTTATTTTATTTCTACTATGAAGCATTTTGCTGATTTTAGTTTTTCTATAGAAAAAGTTCGCTCAATTGACTTTTTCTATAGAAAAAGTTCGCTGAATTGACTTCTTCTATAGAAAAAGTTCGCTGAATTGAGTTTATCTATAGAAAAAGTTCGCTGAGTTGACTTTTTCTATAGAATATGTTCGCTCAATTGACTTCTTCTATAGAAAAAGTTCGCTGAATTGAGTTTATCTTTGAGTTGACTTTTTCTATAGAAAAATTTCGCTCAATTGACTTTTTCTACAGAAAAAGTTCGCTGAATTGACTTTTTCTATAAAAAAAGTTCGCTGAATTGACTTTTTCTATAGAATATGTTCGCTGAATTGACTTCTTCTATAGGAAAAGTTCGCTGAATTGAGTTTTACTATAGAAAAAGTTCGCTGAATTGACTTTTTCTATAGAAAAGGTTCACCGAATTGACTTTTTCTATAGAAAAAGTTCGCCGAATTGACTTTTTCTATAGAAAAAGTTCGCTGAATTGACTCTTTCTATAGAAAAAATTCGCTGAATTGACTTTTTCTATAGAAAAAGTTCGATGAATTGACTTTTTCTATAGAAAAAGTTCGCTGAATTTAATTTTTCTCTAGGAAAAGTTCGCGGCATTTTTTATGGAAAAATTAGCTGAATTGACTTTTTCTATAGAAAGAGTTCGCTGAATTGACTTTTTCTATAGAAAAAGTTCGCTGAATTGACTTTTTCTATAGAAAAAGTTCGCCAAATTGAGTTTTTCATAGAAAAAGTTCGCTGAATTGATTTTTTCTATAGAAAAAGTTCGCTGAATTGACTTTTTCTATAGAAAAAGTTCGCTGAATTGACTTTTTCTATAGAAAAAGTTCGCTGAATTGACTTTTTCTATAGAAAAAGTTCGCTGAATTGACTTTTTCTATAGAAAAAGTTCGCTGAATTGACTTTTTCTATAGAAAAAGTTCGCTGAATTGACTTTTTCTATAGAAAAAGTTCGCTGAATTGACTTTTTCTATAGAAAAAGTTCGCTGAATTGACTTTTTCTATAGAAAAGTTCGCTGAATTGACTTTTTCTATAGAAAAAGTTCGCTGAATTGACTTTTTCTATAGAAAAAGTTCGCTGAATTGACTTTTTCTATAGAAAAAGTTCGCTGAATTGACTTTTTCTATAGAAAAAGTTCGCTGAATTGACTTTTTCTATAGAAAAAGTTCGCTGAATTGACTTTTTCTATAGAAAAAGTTCGCTGAATTGACTTTTTCTATAGAAAAAGTTGGCTGAATTGACTTTTTCTATAGAAAAAGTTGGCTGAATTGACTTTTTCTATAGAAAAAGTTGGCTGAATTGACTTTTTCTATAGAAAAAGTTGGCTGAATTGACTTTTTCTATAGAAAAAGTTGGCTGAATTGACTTTTTCTATAGAAAAAGTTGGCTGAATTGACTTTTTCTATAGAAAAAGTTGGCTGAATTGACTTTTTCTATAGAAAAAGTTGGCTGAATTGACTTTTTCTATAGAAAAAGTTGGCTGAATTGACTTTTTCTATAGAAAAAGTTGGCTGAATTGACTTTTTCTATAGAAAAAGTTGGCTGAATTGACTTTTTCTATAGAAAAAGTTGGCTGAATTGACTTTTTCCATAGAAAATGTTCGCTGAATTGACTTTAGCTATAGAAAAAGTTCGCTGAATTGACCTTTTCTATAGATAAAGTTCGATGAATAGAAAAAAGTTTGCTGAATTGACTTCCTCTATAGCAAAAGTTAACTGAATTGATATATTCTATAGAAAAAGTTAACTGAATTGATATATTCTATAGAAAAACTACCCTGAATTGACTTTTGCTGTAGAAAATGTTTGCTGAATTGAATTTTTCTATAGAAAGAGTTCGCTGAATTGACTATTTCTATAGAAAAAGATCGCTGAATTGATTTTTCTATAGAAAAAGATCGTTGAATTGACTTTTTCTATAGAAAAAGTTTGCCGAATTGACGTTTTCTATAGAAAACTTTCGCTGAATTGACTTCTGATTCAGCGAACTTTTTCTATAGAAAAAGTCAATTCAGCGAACTTTTTCCACAGAAAAAGTCAATTCAGCGAACTTTTTCTATAGAAAAAGTCAATTCAGCGAACTTTTTCTATAAAAAAAGTCAATTCAGCGAACTTTTTCTATAAAAAAAGTCAATTCAGCGAACTTTTTCTATAGAAAAAGTCAATTCAGCGAACTTTTTCTATAGAAAAAGTCAATTCAGCGAACTTTTTCTATAGAAATAGTCAGATCAGTGAACTTTTTCTACAGAAAAAGTTCGCTGAATTAACTTATTCTATAAAAAAGTTATCTGAATTGACTTTTTCTATAGAAAAAGTTCTCTGAATTGACTTTTTCTATAGAAAAGTTCTCTGAATTGACTTTTTCTATAGAAAAAGTTCGCTGAATTGACTTTTTCTGTGGAAAAAGTTCGCTGAATTGAACTTTTTCTATAGAAATAGTCAGATCAGTGAACTTTTTCTACAGAAAAAGTTCGCTGAATTAACTTATTCTATAAAAAAGTTATCTGAATTGACTTTTTCTATAGAAAAAGTTCTCTGAATTGACTTTTTCTATAGAAAAAGTTCTCTGAATTGACTTTTTCTATAGAAAAAGTTCGCTGAATTGACTTTTTTTATAGAAAAAGTTCGCTGAATTGACTTTTTCTATAGAAAAAGTTCGCTGAATTGACTTTTTCTGTAGAAAAAGTTCGCTGAATTTAATTTTTCTCTAGGAAAAGTTCGCGGCATTTTTTATGGAAAAATTACTACAGAAAAGGTTTGCTGAATTGACTCTCTATAGAAAAAGTTCGCTGAATTAACTTATTCTATAAAAAATTTCTCTGAATTGACTTTTTCTATACTTTTCTAAACTTTTCCTATAGAAAAAGTTTGCTGAATTGACGTTTTCTATAGAAAAATTTCGCTGAATTGACTTCTTCTATAGAAAAAATTCGCTGAATTGGCCTTTTCTACAGAAAAGGTTTGCTGAATTCTATAGAAAAAGTACTTTGAATTGGCTTTTTCAATAGAAAAAGATCGCTGAATTGACTTTTTCTATAGAAAAAGTTCGCTGAATTGATTTTTTCTATAGAAAAAGTTCGCTGAATCGACTTTTTCTATAAAAAAATTTCGCTGAATTGACTTTTTCTATAGAAAAAGTTCGCTGAATTGACTTTTTCTATAGAAAAAGTTCGCTGAATTGACTTTTTCTGTAGAAAAAGTTCGCTGAATTGACTTTTTCTATAGAAAAAGTTCGCTGAGTTGTCTTTTTCTATAGAAAAAGTTCGCTGAATTGTCTTTTTCTATAGAACAAGATCGCTGAATTGACTTTTCTGTAGAAAAAGTTGGCGACATTGAGCTTTTTTATTGAAAAACTAGCTGAATTGAACTTTTCTATAGAAAAAGATAGCTGAATTGACTTTTTCCATTGGAAAAGTTCACTGAATTGACTTTTTCTATATGAAATTTTCGCTGGATTGACTTTTTATAGAAAATGTTTGCTTAATTGACTTTTCCTATGGAAAAGTTCGCTGATTTGACTTTTTCTATAGAAAAAGTTCGCTGAATTGACTTTTTCTATAAAAAGTTTACTGAATTGGCTTTTCTATCGGAAAAGTTCGCTGAATTGATATTTTCTATAGAAAAAGAACGCTGAATTGACTTTTTCTAAAGAAAAAGAACGCTGAATTGACTTTTTCTATAGAACAGATCGCTGAATTGACTTTTTCTATAAAAAGTTTACTGAATTGACTTTTCTATCGGAAAAGTTCACTGAATTGATTTTTTCTATAGAAAAAGTTCGCTGAATTGACTTTTGCTATAGAAAAAGTTCGCTGGATTGACTTTTTCTATAGAAAAAGTTCGCTGAATTGAGTTTTTCCTATAGAAAAAGTTCGCTGAATTGACTTTTGCTATAGAAAAAGTTCGCTGGATTGACTTTTTCTATAGAAAAAGTTCGCTGGTTTGACTTTTTCTATAGAAAAAGTTCGCTGAATTGACTTTTTCTATAGAAAAAGTTCGCTGAATTGACTTTTTCTATAGAAAAAGGTCGATGGATTGACTTTTTCTATAGAAACAGTTAACTGAATTGACTTTTTCTATACAAAAAGTTCGCTGAATTGACTTTTTCTATAGAAAAAGTTCGCTGAGTTGACTTCTTCTATAGAAAAAGATCGCTGAATTGACATTTTCTATAGAAAAAGTTCGCTGGATTTACTTTTTCAATAGCTAAAGTTGGCAGAATTGATTTTTTTATAGAAGAAGTTAGCTGAATTAATATATTCTATAGAAACACTTCGCTAAATCGCGTTCTTCTATTGAAAAAGTTGACTGAATTAAGTTTTTCTGTAGGATAAGTTCGGTTAGTTGGCTTTTTCTAGAGAATGTGCTCTGAATTGACTTTTTCTATGGAATAGTTGTGCTGTATTCACTCTTTCGATAGAAAAAGTTTGCTGGATTAGCCTTTTCAATAGAAAATAGTGCTGATTGAGTTTTTCTATACAAAAAGTTCACTGGATTGACATATTTTATAGGAAAAGTTCGCTTCATTGTCTTTCTACATAAAAAAAGGATGCTGAGTTGAATTTTTCCTTAAAAAATTAGCTGAATTGACATTTTCTTTAGTAAAAATTCGGTGAGTTGACTTTTTCTATAGATCATGTTGCTGAATTGACTTTTCAATATAAAAATTTCGTTTTCTGAAGAAAAATTCACTGTCTTGACTTTTTATATAAACAAATGTCTGCTGAATTGACTTGTTTTAAGGAAGTTTACTTTTCTATAAAAAAAAAGTCCGTTGAGTTGACATTTCCTATAGAAAAATTTGCTGAATTGACTTATTCGGTAGAAACCGTCGTCTGAATTGATTTTTTTATGAGAAAAAAATTGCTCTTTCTATAGAAAAAAGGGTATCCCATAGTCGCTACAAGTGTGTCCTACCACACAACACCACACTTGTTTTAAACTTTCTAAGTTCTGCCAAAAAGGGGGTAACAGAAAGGGTATGCGAATAAAAGAGTCCAATGCATTCAGCGCTGCCGTTGTTGTCATTCTCATTGTTGTTGTTTTTGTTGTCTTATGCAAATGCTACAAAGACAAATCACACCTTTTGGATTTGTTGAACAAAATAAATCTCGTAATGAGTTACGATAAGCGTACAATTTCGACAGCCAAACAAATCACCTGCAATTGATCTTTTTCACTTTGTCCTGAACAGCCAGCCGAGCACATTGGTCATTGGTCTGCCGCCTTAAAAAAGTTAATACGATATTAATGTTTGAGAATCAAATCGGAGAGCAGCAGAGCAGGCAGGCATTACCGCACAAAAGGAAATCCATAAGATTAACTGACATTTATTGACTGTTTTTCAAAGGAATTTTGTATGCCATGAAACGATAAATGAGATCACTGATCAACGACACAATTCGAGCAATAACAAGGAGATTGCTTGGTGACCGGTTTTTGCCGCTGTCGTTATTTGGCTGAGAGCTTTTTTTGCTTGGCTTTGCTTAAATCCCAAACAAATGTTGATCTTATAAATTCACTCATTACAACTATTAATTTCTTAAACTAACACCATGTTCAGCATTGAGGGGGGTGCCTTCGGTTTTACGCTACGACGACCTACCGCAGCGTTTATTGTGAAGATCCTTATAGATTTCATGACCATCCAGCCAAATGACGACTTCCAAACAAAATTCCATAGCAAAATTCTTTGGCACAAGAAATAATCGCGCGATAATAATCATGACATTCGTTGTCTATAGAGGAGTCAATGCTTACAAATGACAATTTGTAAAGAAAGAGACTCCCAAAGACGACTTATTGGTATTGTCTATCTAGCCTGCCTCCCTCCCCATGCATATATTCTTGTTATTGTTGTTGTTGTTTATTCATAAGAATCTATCTATATTCCCTTGAAAAATAATAAAATCAAAACCAGTGGCTAAATTGCCATAATAAGCCTCTGGTTTTGTTTAGTAAAAGTTTAAAATAGGCACCTCGAAGAATAGCAGAGTCGTTCTGCTTGTTCTTAAGGCTATTTGGCCCTGACAATGTACAATCGGATGCTTTAGGACCACAGTTGGTGGCCGATCATGCTGCCCAACAAGTATTGTGTATTTGGTAACATTTGTGATTGTGTGGTTGGGAGGGTTTGTCGTCGTTGAGTTGTAAATTCACTTTCACTACCAAAAACCGACCAAAACGGTCGATATGATTTTTTGCACCAAAGACCTCTAACGGATTTGAATGGGAGGCCTCTGAAGAAGGTCTCCTGCAATACGAGACCTCCATTATGTCTTCTTTAGAGGTATATTATAGAATGGAAGAAGGTCCGTAAGGCCCTTCGATAGAACAGAAGGCTTACGTAGGGATCTTCTATGGAATATAAGGCCTTCGTAGGAGTCTTCTGAGAAAAGTAAAGATGGCAAGGAGTTCTTCTGTAGAATATAAGGACTCCACAGTGGTCTTCTATAGGCAGTGCTCAGATTTACTCGCAAGTGAAAATATGGGGCAAGGTTATTGGAGTGTGGGGTAATTTTTTGTTTGGGTGGGAAAGGAGGCAATTTGCCCCCCTCAACTTGCTCGAACTCAAGAAGAGTTTCACTCGCGAGTGGAATTCGAGCGAATTGCAGCGAGTGTTCGGAGCTCTGTATAGGATAGAAAATGTCCGTAGTTCTCTTTTATAAAACACAACGTGTTTGTCTTTTATAGAATACAAGCAGGCCTCTCAAGAAGGTCGCCATACAATACGAGACATCCATGCGGTCTTCTATAGAGGATTCTTATAGAAAGGAAGACCGTTGTCGGTATCTTTAGGAGCATTTTATAGCATGTAAAAACTTCGCAGGTCTTCCATACAATAAGAGGCTTCCGTGAGGACCTTCAAAAGAACAGAAGGCCTCCCTCGGGGTCTTCTATAGAATAGAAGGCCTCCATAGGAGTCTTCTATAGAATAGTAAAATTTCTTCCGTAGGGGTCTTTTATGGAATAGAAGGCCTCCGTAGGGATCTTCTCTGGAATAGAAGGCCTCCGTAAGGGTCTTCTATGGAATATAAGGCCTACGTAGGAGTCTTCTATGGAATAGAAGGCCTCCGTAGGGGTCTTTCATACAATCGAAGGCCTCCGTAGGTGTCTTGTATAGAATAGAAGACCTCCATAGGAGTCTTCTATAGAATAGAAGACCTCCGTAGAAGTCTTTTATATAATAGAAGACCTCCGTAGGAGTCTTTTATATAATAGAAGACCTCCGTAGGAGTCTCCTATAGAATAGAAGACCTCCGTAGGAGTCTTCTATAGAATAGAAGACATCCGTAGGGGTCTTCTATGGAATAGAAAACCTCCGTAGGGAGGGAGAAGACCTCCGTAGGGGTCTTCTATAGAATAGAAGACCTCCGTAGGGGTCTTCTATAGAATAGAAGACCTCCGTAGGGGTCTCCTATAGAATAGAAGGCCTCAGTAGGAGTCTTCCGTAGAGATCTCCTATAGACCTCCGTAGGAGTCTTCTATAGAATAGAAGACCTCCGTAGGAGTCTTCTATAGAATAGGGGAAATCCGTAGGAGTCTTCTATAGAATAGGGGAAATCCGTAGGAGTCTTCTATAGAATAAAAGGCCTCTGTAGGGGTCTTCTATATAATGCATCTTTCTATAAAAAAAGAAGACCTCCGTAGGGGACTACTACAGAATAGAAAGCCTCCGTAGGTGTCTTCTATAGAAAAGAGGACCTACGTAGGGGTCTTCTATAGAATAGAACGCGTCCGTAGGGGTTTCCTACAGAATAGAAGGCCGCCGTAGTGGTCTTCTATAGAATAGAAGGCCTCCGTAGGGGTCTTCTATAGAATTGAAGGCCGCCGTAGGTGTCTCTTATAGAATAGCATACCTCTGTAAGGGTCTTCTATAGATTAGAAGACCTCTGTAAGGGTTTTCTATAGATTAGAAGACCTCCGTAGGAGTCTTCTATAGAATAGAAAACCTCCGTAGGGGTCTTCTATAGAATAGAAGAACTCCGTAGGGGTCTTCTATAGAATAGAAGACCTCCGTAGGGGCCCTCTTTAGAATAGAAGACCTCCGTAGGGGTCCTCTATTGAATAGAAGACCTCCCTAGGGGCCCTCTATAGAATAGAAGACCTCCCTAGGGGTCTTCTATAGAATAAAAGGCCTCGGTCTGGGTCTTCTATAGAATAGAATACCTCCGTAAGGGTCTTCTTTAGAATAGAAGACCTCCGTATGGGTCTTCTTTAGAATAGAAGACCTTCGTAGGGGTCTTTTATAGAATAGAAGACCTCCGTATGGGTCTTCTATAGAATAGAAGACCTTCGTAGGGGTCTTTTATAGAATAGAAGACCTCCGTAGGGGTCTTCTATAGAATAGAAGACCTCCGTAGGGGTCTTCTATAGAATAGAAGACCTCCGTAGGGGTCTTCTATAGAATAGAAGACCTCCGTAGGGGTCTTCTATAGAATAGAAGACCTCCGTAGGGGTCTTCTATAGAATAGAAGACCTCCGTAGGGGTCTTCTATAGAATAGAAGACCTCCGTAGGGGTCTTCTATAGAATAGAAGACCTCCGTAGGGGTCTTCTATAGAATAGAAGACCTCCGTAGGGGTCTTCTATAGAATAGAAGACCTCCGTAGGGGTCTTCTATAGAATAGAAGACCTCCGTAGGGGTCTTCTATAGAATAGAAGACCTCCGTAGGGGTCTTCTATAGAATAGAAGACCTCCGTAGGGGTCTTCTATAGAATAGAAGACCTCCGTAGGGGTCTTCTATAGAATAGAAGACCTCCGTAGGGGTCTTCTATAGAATAGAAGACCTCCGTAGGGGTCTTCTATAGAATAGAAGACCTCCGTAGGGGTCTTCTATAGAATAGAAGACCTCCGTAGGGGTCCTCTATTGAATAGAAGACCTCCCTAGGGGCCCTCTATAGAATAGAAGACCTCCCTAGGGGTCTTCTATAGAATAAAAGGCCTCGGTCTGGGTCTTCTATAGAATAGAATACCTCCGTAAGGGTCTTCTTTAGAATAGAAGACCTCCGTATGGGTCTTCTTTAGAATAGAAGACCTTCGTAGGGGTCTTTTATAGAATAGAAGACCTCCGTAGGGGTCTTCTATAGAATAGAAGACCTCCGTAGGGGTCTTCTATAGAATAGAAGACCTCCGTAGGGGTCTTCTATAGAATAGAAGACCTCCGTAGGGGTCTTCTATAGAATAGAAGACCTCCGTAGGGGTCTTCTATAGAATAGAAGACCTCCGTAGGGGTCTTCTATAGAATAGAAGACCTCCGTAGGGGTCTTCTATAGAATAGAAGACCTCCGTAGGGGTCTTCTTTAGAATAGAAGACCTCCGTAGGGGTCTTCTATAGAATAGAAGACCTCCGTAGGGGTCTTCTTTAGAATAGAAGACCTCCGTAGGGGTCTTCTATAGAATAGAAGACCTCCGTAGGGGTCTTCTTTAGAATAGAAGACCTCCGTAGGGGTCTTCTATAGAATAGAAGACCTCCGTAGGGGTCTTCTTTAGAATAGAAGACCTCCGTAGGGGTCTTCTATAGAATAGAAGACCTCCGTAGGGGTCTTCTATAGAATAGAAGACCTCCGTAGGGGTCTTCTATAGAATAGATGACCTCCGTAGGGGTCTTCTATAGAATAGAAGACCTCCGTAGGGGTCTTCAATAGAATAGATGACCTCCGTAGGGGTCTTCTATAGAAAACCTCCGTAGGGGTCTTCTATAGAATAGATGACCTCCGTAGGGGTCTTCTATAGAATAGATGACCTCCGTAGGGGTCTTCTATAGAATAGATGACCTCCGTAGGGGTCTTCTATAGAAAAGAAGACCTCCGTAGGGGTCTTCTTTAGAATAGAAGACCTCCGTAGGGGTCTTCTATAGAATAGAAGACCTCCGTAGGGGTCTTCTATACAATAGAAGACCTCCGTAGGGGTCTTCTATACAATAGAAGACCTCCGTAGGGGTCTTCTATAGAATAGAAGACCTCCGTAGGGGTCTTCTATAGAATAGAAGACCTCCGTAGGGGTCTTCTATAGAATAGAAGACCTCCGTAGGGGTCTTCTATAGAATAGAAGACCTCCGTAGGGGTCTTCTATAGAATAGAAGACCTCCGTAGGGGTCTTCTATAGAATAGAAGACCTCCGTAGGGGTCTTCTACAGAATAGAAGACCTCCGTAGGGGTCTTCTATAGAATAGAAGACCTCCGTAGGGGTCTTCTATAGAATAGAAGACCTCCGTAGGGGTCTTCTATAGAATAGAAGACCTCCGTAGGGGTCTTCTATAGAATAGAAGACCTCCGTAGGGGTCTTCTATAGAATAGAAGACCTCCGTAGGAGTCTTCTATAGAATAGAAAACCTCCGTAGAGGTCTTCTATAGAATAGGAGGCCTCCGTAGAGGTCTTCTATTGAATAGAAGGCCACCGTAGGGGTCTTCTACTGAATAGAAGGCCTCCGTAGTGGTCTTATATTATAGAAGACCTCAGTAGGGGTATTCTATAGAAAAGAAGACCTCCGTAGGAGTCTTCTATAGAATAGAAGACCTCCGTAGGATTCTTCTATAGAATGGAAGACCTCCGTAGGAATCTTCTATAAAAAAGAAGACCTCCGTAGAAGTCTGCTATAGAATAGAAGACCTCCGTAGATGTCTTCTATAGACTTTCTGTAAGACTTTCTTGGGGTCTTCTATAGAATAGAAAGCCACCGTGGGAGTCGAAGGTCTTCGTAGAGGTATTCTACAGAATGAAAGGCTCAGATGCTCTCTTCGACAGAATGGAAGGCATCCATAGTTGGTTTCTATTGAAGTTCTTCTATAGAATGGTATGCTTTTTCAAAGAAAAATTCTCCGTATGGGTCTTTTATAGAATGAAAGACCTTCTTATAGGTCTTTTATAGAATAGAAGACCTCCATATGGGTCTTCTATGGAATAGAGTCCTTCGTAGGGGTCTGTATCCGTAGGGGTCTTAAAAGAACAGAAATCCTCCGTGGGAGTTTTTTTATAGAATCGAAGACCTCTGTAGGGATCTTCTGTAAGAGTCGTCTATAGAAGGCCTCCATAGGATGTTTCTATTGAAGTTCTGTCCTCCTCCGTATGGGTCCTTTGATGTCCTCTTTAGGAAAGAAATCTTCCGTAGAGGTTATTAATGGATTGGAAGAGCTATGCAGGGGCCTTCTATAGGAAGAATAGATCCATATAAGAAAACCTCCCTACGGTCTTTTGTAGATTGGTAAATCATAGTAAGCGTCTCCCATTGAAAAGACCTTCCTAGGGGTCTTCAATATAAAGTATATAGAAAGGAAAACCTCTGTAGCAGTCTCCTACAGAAGAGAAGTTATTCGTAAAGGACTTCTATTGAAATGGAAACCTCCTTATGGGTTTTGAAGATCAACTGTGGTGTTCAACACCACCGCTGGGGTCTCTGTAGATTTCTGTTAATCTTCTATGCAAAAGTCTTCAGTGGGAAAGCACACATATTTTCTACTAGAAATCTTATAAGAGGTAACCCAGAGGACTCCCGCAGGAAGTATTCTTTGAACAGATCTTTTGGGACGCTATTAGTCTTGTAGTCACACATATCCCAACACCTTGGCAACCCTTAACCATACATTTGCGGACATTCACAACAATTCATAGGTGTTTTACAGACATTATAAATTTTTGACAGTTTGGAAAAATTGCCGGGTATTGTGTTGACCCCCCCATTGTGTGGCGATGGTAGGCAGCCAACCGCCTGCCCAGACAACAACAAGAATAAGCTGCTCAGCTAGTCCACCAGTCATTCAAACATCCATGCCTAGTTACCTTTTTTTGAATGTTTATGAGGTGATGTTTACAATGGTTTTTGTAACACGAGCCATTACAAGGCAGTGGACGGACAGACGGTCGGTTATACAATGTGCTCCAACGACGTCATTTGGGTTTGTTTATTTGTAAATTTGATTATTGTGTGTTGGTCACCAATATGTCCTTTTGTTGGGGTTCTTTCGAAGCCCAAATTGGAGTTCAATAGAATTGTTAATAGGAAGGGTTTTCTTCATTTCAAGGTTGACGGAGGGATAGGCATTTGGTGGACCCTAATAAAATAATTGTCTGCAATGTTTGAAGAAGTTTTCCCTAGGATAATAATTTTCTTCAACGCCCCTTGAGAACCATGTAGTCCCTGAAAACTGTTTTGGTAGCAATAAAATTGTCCTCAGGTTCTGAGGACGTCTTTCCTAGGAAAAATTTTATCTGTCATTGAGGTGTTTTCCATATAAAAATTGTTCTCAACCTCTCATGACTCTTTTCAATATTTGAAATAAAAATCTTTATAATATTCTCACGCCCTCGTTTTTACTCCTTTCTGAGTAAGTCTAAAGATCTCTGGATTTTTGTGTGCATAAAAATGTCGTTATAAATTTTCATTTATTTCATTCGGCTCGCGATCATTTACAGATATGATTAACACTTCGTTTCTTCATTGCTTATTGAAAAATGTCAGTTTTAATTAAAATTGTTGTTTGGTTGTGAATGAAAGACTGAAGAGATGATGTGTTCCTCGCATCATCGCTGCTCTTATCCTCACATACAGTTTGGCCACACTTTGTGTTGTCCTCCAACACTTCAATGAAAACACATCAATCGTTTCTTCTTCTTCGTGAAATGCTAATTGAATACCAAGAACAAGAACAACAACTACAAAAATAAAATATTGAATGAGTTTTCGAAACGAAATAAAAACCAAATTGAAATTGCAATGCAAAGAGGGCAATATTTTTATTGGCGGCTCATCTCCTCGTTCATCGACAGTGCCGATATGTTATGTCCCATCCCAAACGTCCATCTATCCATCCATCCATTGATGATAAAGCGGCTGACCATGATGATGTTGATGATGAAAAAAACAACAAGGGATGACATCGTGTAAACATTTGTGCAGTCATCAGGCCTCACGCATCATGGACACGCATATTCTTCCGACCGTTTCTTCTTCCTCATCTTTTTGCTGTCTATAATTGATGAGTCTGATTGTCAATGATCCGTACTAAATGAAAATATGATGGTGATCTTTGTCAGTTCTTTCAATGCACTGAAATTTTTTGCTGCTGTTGTTGTTGTTGTTCTGCATGTATGGCCAGTAATTCATGTTAATATTTTGATCCCCTCCTCTCTCGGTATTATTAGTCTCTATGTCTGTCTGCTTGGCTGGCAAATTCGTCGAAGTGTTTTTCATTTAATAACATTATTAATAAGTATAAAATATTATTTAAGTATGATTATTTGTGTGAATGTATGTATGTCGCCCTGTGTGAGTGTTATGATGTTATTAATAACACATCGGATCAGATGGTTTATGGTTTTAATGGTAAAACACGAAATGAATATTAGGGTGGTTATAATGATATGCAATTCATTCGAGTTCGTTTTATAAACAAGTAAAAAAGTATCAGTCGGCTTGGCCGACAGAGACATACCCTCAGTTTGTGTATATTGAAACAATTTTTTCCCAAAAAACGTATGTATTTAGTGAGTTTTAAGAATTTTGGGCGTATGAACCGACAAAAATGTTGATTAGGATTAAAGAGCAAAAGTTTTGCGGAGGAAATACTTAAAGGAATGGATCGATTGACCATTATGGAAGTGGATCTCCAGCCACTACATATGGTGCCATAGGGGGTTTTTACACCCTTCGGGGTGTTTGCTCAGGAAGTGTGGATTTGCCCCTGAAAAAACTTTTACCATCGTAATTGAGGCAGCGAATGCAAGTTGCTTCAACAAAAATCAAAGTGATTCGATAGCAGGTCTTAAAGTGAACTTATCCGAAATGTTGTTTGGGAGGTACTGGATGAAGTGGACAAATATAGTCCATATTTGAACCTGATATATATCTGGTAAATATATTAGGATATGTAAAGTATGGACCAATTCGGCCACTCCCTTCAAAAGTTACAGTACGAACAATTTTTCCGAACATTTTTTTTTAAATTTTGTGGGGGAGGTACCTGAAGGAATGGCCCGTTTACTCCCACAAAAAATTCCGGAAAAGTGCATTATAATACCTCCTCTCGAATAGGTTTGATTTTCTTGGTTGCGCTCAAGGCCCCTAATACGATAGTACAAGTTTTTGGAGTGACAAGTAAATACTTCTTGAGGAAATGACCCGAAAGCTGTAAAAAACCCATGCGGCCAGCATATGTAGTGGGTGGTGCGCACGACAACTCTCGTACCGATTATTGAATTGGTCCACAGTTAGCATATTGTAATATTTCTTCAAATATTAGATGAAATTCGAAGGTGGTGCTTATAGGTCACCTCCTTCCGATACCTCCCGCACAAAAGTTCGAAAATATTCGCTAAAATGGTACGCACGGTTTGGTCCAAATTTTGGATTTCGAAATATTTTGTCCAATGTTCAAAAGTGAGCCCTATCGGTCCACTCAATGGGTTACCACCCTCACAAATATTCAAAATTTTTGTTTAAGTGCATTTAAAGTTCTGTTCGAGGATCCTTTGGAAATTTTCACCGAAGGTACTCCTAGTGGCCCTGTTTACAGCGATATTATGTTTTTCCAGGGCAAGTCCATGTTCCCTTAAATACACAAGTTTTTTTGGGAAAAAGTGTTTCAATTCAAGTAGGCTGAGGGTACATCTCTGTGGTCAAGACCGACTGATACTTTTTTACTTGTTTTTATAGAATAGAAGGCGCAATAACGGGTCTCTTATAAAAAAACCCTTGGAGGGGTCTTTTGAAGAAAATATGATCCGTTCAGGGGTTTTCGTTGACCGTAAAATCGCCCTCATTGGAATAGAACTATTGTTAGGATAGGCAACTGCTGAATGAATTCAGTAGAATTTCACAGTTCCAATGGTCTTCGATGAGAAAAGTTCTTCTAGGGAAAGAAGACCTTCTAATGGTCTTTTATGCCAAGGAGATTTTAAAAAGGTGTCTTATGGCAAATGAACCATCTAGAGGTCTTCTAATGGCATGGAAGAATACCTTCTAGAGGTCTTCTACGGCAAGAATGGCCTTCTGTGGAAAGAAGATCTTTTACAGGTCTTCTATGGTAAGAAGATATTCTAAAGGCTTTCTAAGACAAGAAGGTCTTCTTTGGCCACCTCATGGTCTTCTATGACAAGAAGACCTTCTAAATGTCTTCTACGGTAAGAAGATCTTCTAAAGATCTTCTATGCAGGGAGGCCTTCTAATGATGTTCTGTGACAAAAAAAGCCTTCTAATGGTCTTTAACTGCAAGCAGATCTTCTATTGCAAGAAGTTATTTGCAAGAAGACCTTCTTCTGTGGCAAAAAGAAGACCTTCTTCTGTGGCAAAAAGACCATCTCATGGTCTTCTATGACACGCAGACCTTCTAAAGGTTTTCTATGGCAAGAGGACCTTTTAAAGGTCCTCTACGGCAAGAAGGCCTTCCAAAGGTCTATTATGAAAAGGAGATCTTCTATAAAAGTTTTCTATGGCAAAAAGGCCTTCAAATGGTCATATATGGCAAGAAGACGAATTAAAGGTCTTCCAGCCCTCTAAAAGTCTTTTATGGCAAACAGATCCTCTAAAGGACTTCTATGGAAAATGGACCTTGTAAGATCTTCTATGGAACGGCAAGAAAACCTTCTAGAGGTCTTATATGATAAGAAGGCCTTTTAAGGTCCTTCTACGGCAAGAAGAACTTCAAAAGGTCATCTACGGCAAGAAGACCTTCCAAAGGAATTCTTTAGAAAGAAAAAATTCGAAAGTTCTTCTGTGGGAAGAATACGTTTTATGGGTCTTCTATAAAAGGTAATATTAGTCCTCTGTGAGAAGAGGACGTTCTTAAGGTCGTTTGTGGAACGACAGCCTCCAAAACGTGTGCTATGAACCACCCCAAGGACTTTTTACAGACTTTTCATGGGAAAAAGAAATGGGTCGTTTATGGCTGAAGGACCTTCTAAAAATCTTAGTACGTAAAGAGAAATCTCACGCAAAAGTTTCCCAGTTAATTCGTTAATAGCTCATGCCTATTACAACATAGGAAGTCTTGTTCTCAATGTCGTCGTCCTTAGTATGATGGTGTAGCTTCGAATGCATTCCAGCGCTATAGGGGACCATTCAATAGGTCTTCTATTCCATAGGGGCCATTCCGAAGATCTTTTTTACTACAAAATGTCACTCCGAATGCCTTATGTGCTATAGAAGACCTTTCGGAAGACATTCACTTCAAAGAGGACCTCTCCGTAGACTTTTCTTCCCCGCGGACCCTAGTTCTGGCAGGTGTGGAGAGCGTACTAAAATGGTGCAAGTGCTCTGAGAAACCCTGTGTCGGGGCAAGTGAATGCCGCCCACAATTATGTATTCCGCCATAAGGGAACGCCTCAAGAGAGGTTAGGAAAGGAGGTGACGACTCCGTGGTTATCCCCAGTCAAACCCTATACATGGAAGAAAGTGAAATCCTGCCGAAAGGCATCAAGATCAAGCCAGCACGATCTTGATTATGGCATTACTGGACTACGATTTGGAATTGATGAACCCTGGGCTGACGGCTGTGGTATTCTGGAACCTGAGTATGTCGGGGTGGAACCTTACAGAAATGGCTTTCAGGCTAATGCCACAGCTGCCTCCGTCCCGTTAAAACTTGGCAAATCTCAAAGTACGTTCAATGCTCGTCCCATTAAGTTGGCAGTGTAGGTTCGGATGCACATTCCCGATTAGCACGGATCTGGCTCTGAACGGGAGATCTCATAAGGATCTCTCGTCAACCCTCGCATGGACCTAGAAATAGGGACCCATGGGATATTAACGTGACTACACATTTTGCGAGCGGAGATAGCGGCTTTGAGTTGGGACCACGAAACCTAAAAATTAATGAAGAAAACACAGAAAACAAGAGAACAAATATAGGAGTTGAAGAAACCCCACTGGGAAGATGCTCGGGCCTACGAGTAGAAAATATGGGAAGTGCAGATTCGCCACATGGAAGAAGTTCGGTGATTGTAAAGGCGATATCTGGTAACAATCTAGGTGAGGAAGAACCCAAAAATAAAAATCCCGGAAGTGAAAATCTAAGGAGGCTGGGAAAAAAGATATCACAGTTGGATGAATTTGTTAAGTCTAAAAACAATATCCACAAAGATATACAATCAATGATGAGGAACCCCAAGGAACCCCAAAAACGCCTGCGTTGAAAAGAGGTCCCAAAACTCAAAGCCCTAAAGAAAATAGGACAAAGAAGAAGAAAGAAACCGTGTCCAATACTACACAGCAACAAATTGTAAAAACGGCGGAAGAGGTGGCCAATGAATCTGCGGGGAGATCCGATAACGAACACAAGACGAAGGTTTGGACGAAGGTTCCACCAAGGTCTAAAAGGAGAACGAAACCCAGTAAACCAGATGCTTTAATAATCAAAACATGTGGTGACTCCTCATATACAGATATTCTGAGAAAAGTGAAAGGTGAAGCAAAGCTGGCTGTCCTAGGTAAAAATGTAAAAACAATTAGGAAGACAGAAAAGGGTGAATTATTGTTGGAGCTAAATAAACCGGCACACGAGAACACAAGTGAATTTAGGAAGGAAATTGAAAACGTGCTAGGGCCAGCCGCCGAAGTACGTGCTCTAACCCAGGAAGTACAACTGGAAATTAAAGATATAGATGGCGTGTCTACTAAAGAGGATATAATCCAAGCTATAATCGACATTTCGGACGAGTTTAAAGAATTGCAACCAAGTGCAATAAAATCTTTAAGAAAAGCCTACAGAGGTACGCAAACGGCTAAGTTCGCCGTTTGCTAATATTCTTTTGCAGAAAAGAATAGTACGGATTGGATGGGCGGACTGTCGAGTTCGTGAAAAGTTAATACCAACAAGGTGCTATAAATGTCTAGACTTTGGACATACGGCAGCTATGTAGATGTAAAAACCCGAATGACAATTCAGGTCGCTGCATTTGTTGTGGAGAAGCGGGTCACAGGGTTGCTGCTTGTAAAAATCCTCCCATGTAGCATACACATGCAAGGATCCATTGGTAAATCGTAGCCACGTCACTGGGTCGACTGTGTGTCTGAGATATAAGGAAGCTCTACGCCAACTTAGAGGATCAATATGAAACTGATACAATTAAATCTAAATCATTGCGAGGCTGCTCAAGATCTGTTAAAACAGACAGTTCGAGAACTAGAGGTGGATCTAGCAATTATCAGCGAGCCCTACCAGAACATTAGTCCATCAAACTGGTATTGTGATACATCTGGCACATCCACGGTGTGGTCCATAAACAAACCAATGCAGAATGTCTTGAATTCTGAACTCGGGTTTGTTCGAGGTACTGTCGCTGGTTTAACAGTATACAGCTGTTACCTACCGCCAAGATATGATATTGAGGAGTACAAACACATTATTACCAATCTGGTAAATGATGCTTCATCCAGAAGTCCAATTTTGATAGCGGGCGACTTCAATGCTTGGGCGACAGAATGGGGCTGCCCAAGAACAAACGAAAGGGGTCGAATATTATTAGAATCATTGGCACAACTAGACGTGGAACTTTTAAACACGGGCAGCAATCCAACATTCAATCGAAATGGTGGAAGCTCTATAATCGATATCGCCTTTGCCAGTACAAACATCTATGATCGGTTTAACTGGCAAATCAGTGACATGTTCACTTATAGTGATCATAGCGCCATAATCATTAAGTATAACGAGGTTGCAACAGTAACATCAACGGTTCAAACACCAGATGTAACTGGCTGGAAGAGAGACTCACTAGATAAAGAAATATTCGCCCTATGTATGGAAAGCACAGAACTGCAGGGAACTCCGGAAAACATGGCTTAAAAGCTAATACTACAGACAACACAGGCATGCAACGCATCCATGAAAAAGAGAAAACGAGGAGTAGGCAAGGCCCCAGTATATTGGTGGAACGCTGAAATCGCTGAATTACGCAAGGAGTGTCTTCGTGCTAGAAGACGCTTTGTAAGAACACGAGATAGAGACGATAATGAAGCTTATAGACAGATTCTCAAGATGAAGAAGAAAGCTCTTAAAAAAAGCCATACAAAGAAGCAAAAGAGCATGTTTCTTAAAAATTTGTGATGATATAGAAAACCAGCCGTTTGGATTAGCCTACAAGATTGTGACTAAAAAACTGAAGTGCTTTAGCTCAGGTACACCAACAGACGCTAAAACGCTAAGTAATATTGTGAATCACCTCTTTCCTAATCAAAAGGTAGCAACATGGGCAACATACGATCCCGGTGGACAATTTGTTTACCCCCATGTTACAACAGCGGAGATAAATCTTGCCGTCTCGAAATTCGATGATTCCAAAGCGCCAGGCCTAGATGGAATTCCAAATTATGTCCTAAAAGAGACTGTGAAGTGCTGTGGTGGACATTTACTTAAATTATTCAACAAATGCTTGGAATTTGGATCTTTTCCATCAATATGGAAAAGGCAAAGGTTAGTGCTACTGCCTAAAAATGGCAAGCCTCTGGGAAACCCCTCCTCATATCGCCCACTGTGCATGATAGACACATGCGGAAAGCTCCTTGAGAGCATTATCCGCGATAGATTGGAAGAGTGCATCGAAAGTGCAGAAGGCTTATCCAAATGCCAATTTGGCTTCAGAAAGAAGAGATCTACCATTGATGCAGCAAAAACGGTAATCGACATTGCAAAGGCAGCAATACATGGTCAAAGCTGGAAAAAAGGGACGAAAGAATATTGTATGGTCGTAACACTAGATGTTAAAAATGCCTTCAACACAGCTAATTGGGAGAACATTTTAAAGGCTCTGCGACGGTTAAATGTCCCGGCATATCTTGTTGCTATAATCGAGGACTACTTCCGCAACCGAATCCTGATATATGAGACTGAAGAAGGTACAAAGGAATACCAAATAACAGGAGGAGTACCACAAAGATCCGTTCTTGGACAGCTTCTATGGAACGTGATGTATGATGGTGTTTTACGGTTAAAACTTCCAGAGAAAGCTAATATTATTGGGTTTGCGGATGACATCGCGCTAGTCATTGTTGCAAAAACAACCGAAGAAGCACGAACAGTTACAGAGGCCAGCATACAGTTGGTTAGATCATGGCTGTTCTCACAAGGCCTGGCATTAGCCGACCAAAAAACGGAAGCAGTCTTAATTACAAGTCGTAGAGTGGTGGAAAGAATAAATATTCAAATTGGAGATTGCACAATAACAACAGCGGAAAGCCTGAAATATCTCGGTGTTATCATAGACAATCGCCTGTCTTTTAAAGACCATTTAGACTACATAAAGGCAAAAGCCGGAAACACCTGTAAAGCGTTGTGCCGTATTATGCCAAACACAAGGGGGCCAAGATACTTAAAGAGAAAAATTCTAGCAGGAGTTATCAAAAATATTATTCTCTACGCATCCTTGAAGTACGCTACTTACTATGCAAAGATTGGGTCAGTATATAGACTTGCAGCGCTTCGTGTATGCTGTGCATATAGGACAGTGTCCGACGATGCAGCCTGTGTTATCGCTGCCATGATACCCATCGATATCCTAGCCAGAGAATCTGAATCCATATTCAATTCAAGGAACTCACAGGAACCCGGAAATGAGCCCGAGGAAGCAAGAAGACAAAGCATTGTTGAATGGCAAAATAGATGGTCAGCAGCTACAAAAGGTAGATGGACTTATTCGCTGATACGAAATGTGGACACTTGGTCAAATAGACGACATGGATATTTAAATTTTTATCTTACCCAATTCCTCTCCGGACATGGTTGCTTCAGGTCCTACTTACATCGTTTTGGCCTTGACTGCTCCTTGCTGTATAGAACATGTAGAAGACCCATACCATGTATTCTTTTTGTGTCCTCGATTCAGTGTAGAGAGGGCAAACTTAGAGCAGAAAGTTAATAGCGAACTGCGTGTAGAAAACGTGATAGAAATAATGTTGATGTCTCCCGAAAATTGGGAATATGTATGCGAGTACGTAAGGACAATCATATTGGAACTTCGTAGACAAGATGAGATTCGAAGGCGAATAATAAATAGCAGTGTTCTTTAGAACATTCCCCCCTGCGACGAAATGCTTGTACGGCGGTACCGCAGGGATAGTGGATCAGAGTAAAGGGGTTATTTTAGCGTGTTAAAGTCTCGCACACTTGGCGAAGTCAGGTAGCCAGAGTCTTTCGATGATCTTTTCCCCGTCCAAAAAAAAAAAGAAAAAAGATCTCTCCGAAGGCCTTCTATTCTATAGAAGACCTCTCCGAAGGCCTTCTATGCTACAGAAGACCTCTCCGATGGCCTTCTATTCTACAGAAGACCTCTAAGAAGGACTTTTATTCCACAGAGATCTCTCCGAAGGCCTTCTATTCTATAGAAGACCTCTCCGAATTCCTTCTTTTCAATAGAAGATCTAGGAGACCTCTCCGAAGGCCTTATATTCTATAGAAGACCTCTCCGAAGGCCTTCTATTCTGTAGAATACCACTCCGAAGACCTTCTATTCTATAGGATACCACACTGAAAGCCTTCTATAACATACAAGGCCAATCAAAGGGCGTTCTAGTTTATAAAAGACCCCTCCTAAGGCCTCTGTAGACTTTTATTCTATAAAATGCCACACCGAGGCATTATATTCGACAGAAGACAACACCGAGAGCCTTATTTTCTGTGAATACCACTCCGAAAGTATTCTTTTCTATAGAGAATCACTTCGTAGAACTTCTACTCCATAGAAGACCACCCTGAAAGCCTTCTACTCTATAGAAGACAACTTCGAAAGCCTTTTATCCCATAGAAGGCCACTACGAAAGCCTTTTTTTCCAAAGAAGACCAATCCAAAGGGCCTCTATGCTATAAAAAAACTCTCCAAAGGTCTCTGATGGCCATTTCATTCCATAAAATGCAACACTGAAAGCCTAATAGTCGACAGAAGATCACACCGAGAGCCTTATATTCTGTGAATATGGAGAACCTCTCCGTAGACCTTCGGTGTGGTCTTTTAATCCATAGAAGACTACTCTGAAAGTCGTCTATTCAATAGAAGATCACTCCGAATGCCTTTTATTCCATAAAACAACAGAGCCTTATCTTCCATAGAAGACCACTTCGAAGCGCTTTTTTCTATAGAAGAGCATTTCAAAGGCCTTTGATTCTATAGATAATGACTTTGAAGGCCTTTTCGACAGAAGACCACTCCGAATTCCTTCTATTGTTTAGAATACCACTCCGAAGGTTCTCTATTCTAAGGAAGATCTTTCGGAAAGCCTTCTATTTTATTGAAGAGTTCTTCGAAGGCTTTCTATTCTGTAGAAAAAATACCATTCAAAGGTCTTAGATCCGACAGAAAACCTCTCTGAAGGCTTTCTTTTCTGTAGAAACCATCTTAGAAGCCTCCATATTCCACAAGAGAGCAATCAGGAAGGCATTCATTCTGTAGAAGACCACAGTGAAGGCCTTTATTCCATGAAATTCCACTCCAAGGATCTTCTATTCAATAAAACACCTCTCCGAAGGACTTATATTCTATACAGGATCTTATTGAAGGCCTTTTATTCTATAGAAGTCAACTTCGAAGGCATTATATTCTATACAAAACCTCGCGAAGGTCTCTCCGAAGCAAGATAACGATTGAAAGGAGATACTCCCAATTTATATCAAGTTCCAAGATGGAAAATATCGGCCCATTTCTTCAGGTATGTCATCTAAAACAGATAAACAATTTTGCGTTTAAATCCAATTCAAAGACACTTAGTGGCTAATGGTCCATCGTTCCACAGTGGTGCAACGGTAAGCACACACGCCTTGCAAATTTTATAGGCCTGACAACGTCGTGTTTTCACCGGAGCCAAATGTACCCCTCAGTGTCATTTCCGAAATATTTCAGCCAAGAAAAACTTCTCTATAAATGGTGTCCTAAGTCAAGCCTTTCGGATTTGGCTATAAAAAGTAGGTCCCATATCATTGGCTAATATGAATCGGGGTCACTCTTAGATATCAGAGAAGTATCTCGTGTTCCTGTGGGATCATATGATATGATAAGATATTTTACAAGCTCCACTCGGAACTCCAGATGTCATTTAAATGCCAGCGTCACATCATATTCCACCAAGAAATGACAAAGGGGCCAATAAAGGCAATCGGCTATGCTAATCACCAAAGCATAGTCGATCGCCTTAATATGTCCCTTTGTCATTTCTTGGTGGAATATGATTTCTTGATGTTTTGATACAGGATGGTGTACTCATGGCTTCCCTATATATTTAACTAGGGTCTAGTATAAAATATAAAGGGGTTTCGAACAAGAATATTAGTTCTTATATTCTATACAGGGACTGGATTCTCGTTCTATGAAAATGTGAAATGAAAACTTTTATAAAGGAGAAAGCTGTCAAATGAAAAAAATTATAAAGGAAATATTTTTCATTACAAATTTTCATAGAACAAGAATCCAGCCCCAGGATCTTATTGAAGGCCTTTTATTCTATAGAAGTCAACTTCGAAGGCATTATATTCTATACAAAACGTCGTGAAAGTCTTTAATTCGTTAGATGCCCGCTCCGAACCAAGATAACTATCGAAAGGCGACACACCCAATTTAGATCAAGTTCCAAAATGGAGTATGTCGGACCATTTCTTCAGGTATGTCCTCTGAAACAGATTAAAAAGACACTTCACCTTGCACATTTCCCGGACCTGACAACGTCGGTCTTTCACCGGAGGCAAATGTATACTTCAGCGTCATTTAGCCAAGAAAAAATTCTCTATAAATGGTGTCCAAAGTCAAGCCTTTCGGATTTGGCTATAAATAGTAGGTCCCATATCATTGGGGTCACTTTTATATATCAGAGAAGTCTCCCGTGTCCCTTCGGGATGTTTGTGGGATCATATGATGTGATAAGATATTTTAAAAGTTCTACTCGGAACTCTAGATGTCATTTAAATGCCAGCGTCACATCATATTCCAATAGATTTCATGATGCTTTAGTACAGGATGGTTCACTCATGGCTTCCCTATAAATTGAACCAAGTTCTAGTATAAAATATAAAGGGGTTTCGAACAAGAGCATTAGTTCTAATTACCCGGTACATTTGGTAGCTGTCACTTTTGATGATTTTAGTTTTTGACATTTGACAAGTAAAAATGGAACGATACACTCTTCAACAACTCATTGAAATTATTACAGTCACAGTTCGCAAAATTAAGCAATTTTTACGTCATTGGTAAGCACGTAGTTGGGCGGCAATACAGAAATGGGTGGACAAATTTCAGCGGTTATTCATGAGGAAGCTCTCCAGTGGATCAACAGTTACGGCGAATAAATTAAGCAATCGAGAGCTGCTTAGTGATTTTTATGGTCGGGGTTGGATGGCATTGATCTGGGCAACTTGACTTTATTTTGCGGGAATAGTTTTCGAACTGTGTTGTCTATCGAAGGGACTTGCGATTTCTTTTTCTGGGGCCACGTGAAAGATATGGTCTACGCCAACAACCCAGCGTCGATTCAAGACCTCCAAGATGGAACACGTGAGGCTATAGAGGACATAGAGCAGTCACTTTTCGATTTCGATGTCATCCAAAGGATATGGCCTTATAAGCGTGATCGTGGTGGCCATAAGGGATGTAGCTAGAGTTGCAGTAGTAGAAATCGCCTCGGTTTCAGTGTAAGGCGTCAGTCCTCACACACTAGGAGAGAATGGGGTCAGTGTAATCGCAGCAAAAATAAATATTCAAATACCTATTATGTTCTCCAAATATGATTCCAAGGACCATATTTTTTCTTCTCTGTGAGCAGATCCATAACACCATAGTTCGTTCAAGTTTTTGCTGAGTTTTTTTTTTAAATTCTTATTCTGGAGAATTGTTTATTTTTTATGAAAAAACGTCTTCTATTTTTCATTATTTATTTTCGTTGATAAAAATCATGGCGATTTAAATTGTCTGCAAAGCCTTTTCTAACTAAAAAGTTATTTTACCAATTTAGGAATATGTTTTATTTTAGAGTTTTTTTTGCATAACCACCCGAATGTCCCTGGTCATTCCAAAAGTGTTTGTAATACTCATCGATTTAATTAAACGTTGATCGTTTGTCGGTTGCTCTGTCTATATGTGTGTGTTACTGTCTGTCCGTCGGTCTATCTGTGTTCAGCCTATTGGTCTTCTGCATGTTATGTGATATACAATATTTAAATTAATCAAATGTTAAGAGGTCGTGGTAATGCTGGAATGAAGTGGTGTTTTTGAATGCAGCAGACGACCGAGACCGACTATGGACGACGGGATAGACAAACATTCAATTAAAAATAGCCATGGATTGGGAATAAAGCTGGTGCTGCGGCTGTCGCTTCGAGTAGCATCAATGGAATGAAATGACAAAACTGAAACAAAACTGCATTAAAATTTATGACTAATGATCAGTGTTTTGTCATTGATCTTAATGAATTGGAAGAAGAAGATGAAGGAATTCTGTTATGGAGTTTAAGAAGTGGGAAATAATGGAAAATTATTATTTTTTACTTCGACCAGGAAATGATTAATTTGTAGGCAAGAATCATGTTTGGGGTTGGGGGAGGAAAACAAATATCTTATAAAATTTCAAATATTTTCCCAGCAAATTCTAATACAAAGGGACACACTTTGTCTTGTCGAAAAAACAATAAGATTCGTTGCAGGTTCGCAGACCATTTGGACCATCAAAGATTGATTTGTCACAAAAATAGTAACAATTTTATGTTTTCAGCGAAAATGAACAACCCATCATCATCATCTTTGTATCTGACACACGTTTGTCTTGTCTTCCAAATCACGATCAGCTAACATTTAAAGATTTTCCGCTCTCGAAAAGCAAAACCAAATCAATAACCATTACCCCATAAAATTGTCGTTCGTTCGCTTATCGTCGTCGCAAAGCAAAGCCCAAGCAACGAAACAAACAAACATTGAATTGAAAGGTGTTGTTGTGATCGCTTTTATGATTTGGTTCCATGAAGATTTGGAAATGTATTTTTTTATAGACATTGAACGTGATTTAGGTGAAGTTTTCAATGGCAATGATGTCGATTTGGCTCTAAGGCGATTTAATGGCTTTTCCTAGGAAAACATATTTAAACGGCCTTAGATGCGCCAAGTGTCGGTGGACACGCGTCAAGTTGTAACAGTATGATGTCGGTGTCATAGTCATCATTTACCACGTAAAGACTTGGACAAAACACAATCGAATCGAAATGCAAATTATGGTCTCTCCTCTACAAGTTCTAGGCCTTAACAAATTTTGTTTGTTTAAAAACAGGGAATAAAGATACGAATATCTTATACCCTACATAATACATTACAATTAGAACTTAGAAGAGGAGTTCTTGTAAATTTAACAAACATGGGGGGACATTCTATGGAGCTTTTGTAGAAAAGAAGGCTACGGAATATAAGACCACCGTAGGTGTCTTCTATAGAATAAAAGACCACGGTAGGGGTCTTCTATAGAATAGAACACCACCGTAGGTGTCTTCTTTAGAATAGAAGACCACCGTAGGGGCCTTCTATAGAAAAGAATACCACCGCAGGGGTCTTCTATAGAATAGAAGACCACCGAAGGGGTCTTCTACAGAATGGAAGACCACCGAAGGGGCTTCTATAGAATAGAAAACCACCGTAGGTGTCTTCTATAGAATAAAAGACCACCGTAGGGGCCTTCTATAGAATAGAAGACCACCGTAGGGGTTTTCCATAGAAGAGAATACCACTGCAGGGGTCTTCTATAGAATATAAGACAACCGAAGGTGTCTTCTATAGAATAGGAGAAAACCGAAGGTGTCTTCTATAGAATAGAAGAAAACCGAAGGTGTCTTCTATAGAATAGAAGACAACCGAAGGGGTCTTCTATAGAATGGGAGACCACCGTGCGGGTCTTCTATAGAATGGGCGACCACCGTAGGGGTCTTCTATAGAATAGAAGACCACCGTAGGGGTATTCTGTAGAATAGAGGACCACCGTAGGAGTCTTCTATAGAATAGAAAACCACCGTAGGTGTCTTCTATAGAAATAAACCACTGTAGGGGTCTTCTATAGAATAAAAGACCACCGTAGAGGTCTTCTATAGAATAAAAGACCACCGTAGAGGTCTTCTATAGAAGAGAAGACCACCGTAGGCCTATTCTTTAGAATAGAAGACCACCGTAGAGATCTTCCATAGAATAGAAGACCAACGTAGGGGTCTTCCATAGAATAGCAGACCACGGTAGGGGTCTTCCATAGAATAGAAGACCACCGTAGGGGTCTTTAATAGAATAGAAGTCCGCTGTAGGGGTCTTCTGTAGAATAGAAAACCAGCGTAGGGGTCTACTATAGAATAGTAGACCACCGTAGGTGTCATCTGTAGAATAGAAGACCAGCGTAGGGGTCTTCTATAGAATAGAAGACCAGCGTACGTGTCTTCTATAGAATAGAAGACCAGCGTAGGGGTCTTCTATAGTATAGAAGACCACCGTAGGGGTCTTCCATAGAATATAAGACATCGTAGGGATCTTCTATAGAAGAGAATACCACCGTAGGGGTCTTCTATAGAGTAGAAGACCACCGTAGATGTCTTCTATAGAATAGAAGACCACCGTAGAGGTCTTCTATAGAATAGAAGACCACCGTAGGGGTCTTCTATAGAATAAAAGACCACCGAAGTGGTCTTCTATAGAATAAAAGACCACCGAAGTGGTCTTCTATAGAATATAAGACCACCGTAGGGGTCTTCTATAGAATAGAAGACCACAGTAGGGGTCTTCCATAGAATAGAGGACCACCGTAGGGGTCTTCTATAGAATAGAAGACCAGCGTAGGGGTCTTCTATAGAATAGAAGACACCGTAGGGGTCTTCTATAGAATAGAAGACCACTGTATGGGTCTTCTATAGAATAGAAGGCCACTGTAGGGGTCTTCTATAAAATGAAAGACCACCGTAGGGGTCTTCAATAGATTAGAAGACGGCCGTAGGGTCTTCAGTAGATTAGAAAACGGACGTAGGGGTCTTCAATAGAATAGAAGACCACCGTAGAGGTCTTCTATAGAAGGCCACTGTAGGGGTCTGCTATAGAATGAAAGACCACCGTAGGGGTCTTCAATAGATTAGAAGACGGCCGTAGGTGTCTTCAATAGATTAGAAGACGGCCGTAGGGGTCTTCTATAGAATGGAGGATCGCCGTAGGGGTCTTCTATAGAATAGAAGACCACCGTAGGGGTCTTCTCAAGACCACCGTAGGGGTCTTCTCAAGACCACCGTAGGGGTCTTCTCAAGACCACCGTAGGGGTCTTCTCAAGACCACCGTAGGGGTCTTCTCAAGACCACCGTAGGGGTCTTCTATAGAATAGAAGACCACCGTAGTGGTCTTCTATAGAATAGAAGACCACCGTAGGGGTCTTCTATAGAATATAAGACCACCGTAGGGGTCGCCTATGGAATTGAAGACGACCGTAGGGGTATCCCATAGAATAGAAGACCACCGTAGGGGTCTTCTCAAGACCAGCGTAGGGGTCTTCTATAGAATAGAAGACCACCGTAGGGGTCTTCTATAGAATAGAAGACCACCGTAGGGGTCTTCTATAGAATAGAAGACCACCGTAGGGGTAGAATATAGAATAGAAGACACCGTATGGATCTTCTATAGAATAGAAGACACCGTAGGGATTTTCTATAGAATAGAAGACCACCGTAGGGGTCTTCTATAGAATGGAAGATCGCCGTAGGGGTCTTCTATAGAATAGAAGACCACCGTAGGGGTCTTCTCAAGACCACCGTAGGGGTCTTCTCAAGACCACCGTAGGGGTCTTCTCAAGACCACCGTAGGGGTCTTCTCAAGACCACCGTAGGGGTCTTCTCGAGACCACCGTAGGGGTCTTCTCAAGACCACCGTAGGGGTCTTCTATAGAATAGAAGACCACCGTAGGGGTCTTCCATAGAATAGAAGACCACCGTAGGGGTCTTCTATAGAATATAAGACCACCGTAGGGGTCTCCTATGGAATTGAAGACGACCGTAGGGGTATCCCATAGAATAGAAGACCACCGTAGGGGTCTTCTCAAGACCACCGTAGGGGTCTTCTATAGATTAGAATACCACCGTAGGGGTCTTCTATAGATTAGAATACCACCGTAGGGGTCTTCTATAGATTAGAATACCACCGTAGGGGTCTGGTATAGAATAGAAGACCACCGTAAAGGTCTTCCATAGAATAGAAGACCACCGTAGGGGTCTTCTATAGAATAGAAGACCACCGTAGAGTCTTCTATAGAATAGAAGACCACCGTAGGGGTCTTCCATAGAATAGAAGACCACCGTAGGGGTCTTCTTAGAATAGAAGACCACCGTAGGGTTCTTCTATAGAATAGAAGACCACCGTAGGGGTCTTCTATAGAATAGAAGACCACCGTAGGGGCCTTTTATAGAAGAGAAGACCACTGTAGGGGTATTCTATAGAATAGAAGACCACCGTAGGGGTCTTCTATAGAATAGAAGACCACCGTAGGGGTCTTCTATAGAATAGAAGACCACCGTAGGGGTCTTCTATAGAATAGAAGACCACCGTAGGGGTCTTCTATAGAATAGAAGACCACCGTAGGGGTCTTCTATAGAATAGAAGACCACCGTAGGGGTCTTCTATAGAATAGAAGACCACCGTAGGGGTCGTCTATAGAATAGAAGACCACCGTAGGGGCCTTTTATAGAAGAGAAGACCACTGTAGGGGTATTCTATAGAAGAGAAAACCACCGTTGGGGTCTTCTATAGAATAGAAGACACCGTAGGGATCTTCTATAGAAGAATTTACCAGCATTTTGTCATTCTATTCTGTGTTGGTATTCTATCGAAGAGATGATCACTTTGTTGTTCTTTTATAGAAAAAGTAGTAGACTATAGAACTAGGTGGCTTCCATTAAAAAACGCACATCTGGAAAGGGATATGGAATTGAATAGCTCTGAAGTTTTCTTCTGTGGAATAAAAGAGCTTGGTTTTCTATAGGTTATACGAGTAAGTTCATCCTACGGGTCTTCCATAGAGTATGCGAATGTCCTTTTGTAGGTCTGACATCCAAGAGAAGGACCTCCTATATGTCTTTAGGTAGTTTTTTGAGGCCTTCTGTAGAATAGTTGGGCCACCCGAAGGCGTTGCAGACTTCTTTTTTATAATAGAAGGACTTAATGTAGGTCGTGTATCGAATAGACAGCCGTCAATAAAATATAGAGACTTTTTGGGGGCCTTATGTAAAAATATGACCTTCAGGAGTTGTTCATTATGCTCGAAATACATCCTAGAAATCTTTCATAGAAAGGCTTCTTGTAGTTCTTCCATAGAATATGTGGACCTCAGGGAATTGAAGGACCGTGTGTATGTTTTCTATAAAATAGAAAGAAATCCCTAAGATATTCTACAGAATAGGAGTATCTGTTAGAAATTTATTCCAAAGGAGAAGAAACTAGTGTTTTACTATGTATTAGAAGAACCACCTGGAGATCTACTTTCAAAAAAGAAGGTCTTCTTGGATGCCTTTAGTAGAGTGTAGGCACGTACTGTGTCTAAAATATGGAATGTAACCACCTCTTGTAATTTCCTTGAACATTTGACGACCTCCTGGGTTTCTGCTATAGAATAGAATAACCTCATGGGTGAATTGAAAAAATAGAGGGCATTTTAGAGGTTTTCTATAAAAAAGAGATGCCTCCTGTAGGTGTTTTCCCGAATAAAAGGATTTTTTGGAGAGGTTAACTTTAAGAGAAAAACTTTCTAGAAGCCTTATAGGGAATATAAAGTTATCGTGAGCGACTTCAATTGAATAGGAGATCCTTCTGGATGTCTTCTATATGAAAGAAGGGCATTCTAAAGACCTTCTAAAGTGTCGATGATGCTACTAGAAATTTTCTTTAAAACATATGGTTCTCCTGAATGTCTCCTATTGAATGCAGGGACGTCCTGTGGCACATATAAAGTATGTGAGCTCCCCTTTATGTTCCCTGTACAACAATATCCTGGATGTTCTTTGCATGTTTTGTTTTTGTATAAAAGACTCCTATGGAGGTCTTCGTTTAAGTAGAGGAACCTCTTACAAGTCTTACTTAGAAGGTCCTCCTGACAAATAGTAGGACCCTATGCATATAATATACCTCCTATAGAATGGGATAGATGCGGAGAAGTATTCTAGATCATCGTGAATATCGCCTTTCCAGCAAAAGAGTGTTCAAAACACTCTGCTTTAGCTAAGGAAAGTTTCCTCGATTCAGCAAATGGTGCTATATTATAAAGTAGAAGGGTTACCTCAGGAGAAGCTCATAGAAGTCTCCTACGTGCAGGTCACTTGTTTTTTTTTCGAATACAAGGGTACAATTGAGTAAATTCGTCTTATATAGTACAAAATAACCCCTTGTATGATTTGTGTTGCCTACTGGAAGCCTCCTAAGGATTTCAAAGCCCTCAAGCAATTCAAATTTAGGAGTCTACAGAGAAACGTCATATTGGCTGGTATTAAACTTTCATATTTCTCCACATTTCAATGGAGCTTCGAAAATATTCTCTGGTACCAAAACATTTCTTTAACATAATTTAAAACAAACCAAGCTCTTAATATATCCTCTAAATGCTTACATAGGGTACCCTAGAGTAAATATTTTCATTTCCATGTGGTTAAACAAATGAATTCGTTGTGGTCACAGGCGGCACACAAAACAATAGCGCAACAACAGCAACAACTAGACCATCATCGACAACATCATTTCCATCATCACCTTTATTAGCAGCAACAACAAAACTCATTGAAAAAAGCTCTTCCAGACAAGCAGGTATTCCAATCATCCATCCATCCAAACCATCATTGTGATCATCAGTTGTCTCGATGCTGATGATGATGGTGTTATGGTCAACAGTTTTGACCGATTATTTCGTGTGTTTTTAACCGCAAAATTTGTTATTGTAATTGTTGTGTTATTGCAAAACGTAAACTGAAAATATTGTCTTTTTAATGCGGTTTTTATGTGCGGTAAATGGCTATAAAAATCATTATTTGCGAAAGCTAATATCCATCATTGATGTGTTGTCCATCCATCCTGTAAAAATATGCGGCACCATTGACGTTTCGATATTCTGACGCACTCAATGATGCTGACCGATGCTGCTGCTGATGACGTCGTCTTAGCCACGTTTTCATGTAATGCCGTTTGTCAAAATAAAAATTGTTAACGCATTCGGTTACTTTAAAATAATCATGTTAATGACCAACAATCACGTGACACGGTTTGGTTGCGGTTTTAAGGAAATTTTGCACAGCTTTGTGAGAGATTCTGGGAAAAAATATTGTTTTTTTTTTATTTAAACGGCAATTGTCATTAATCAGGGGTGAAGATGCTTGAGGAGAATACAAAATGTAATTGTTATTGAAGTAAACAAATTAGGAATATTTTTTAAAACTGAAAAAGTTGCAATTGCATCTCTTAAAAGTGCTTCAATTGAATTGGAGGAGATAATGTAATGTGAGATTTAACACCAAGAAGAGATATGAAGGAGTAGTATACTTGCATTTTGACCAACGGAGAACATAGTAGAGAACATTGTAGATATCTTCTATGGAATCGTTCTTCGTACAGTTTTCCTACAGAACAAAATACCGGTACATACCCTAGAGATACTCTACTGCAGTAGTGTTTCCTAAATGGGAATAACAGGGGTTTACCAGCTCAACGGTCCCAATGGACCGAAACTGGAACTAACTAACTAAGATCCAACCAGATCTCGTAACCGAGTTAGTTCCAGTTTCAGTAACCGAGTTAGTTCCAGTTTTTTTTGGTACCGCAGGTGAAAAATCACAGGTCTTTTACAACCTTGTCGGAGGCACTTTCACACAAAAGTAAGTTGCCGTTAGCGAGCTTTACAGCGGAAGAGGGGAATATGCCTCGTTCTTAGCATTGAAATAGCTACTAACATGTAATTGTAGTGATTAGAATGATCCACCATAGTAACACTTGTATTAAATTCTCCTTATTCACTGATCCTCCCTAATCAATCACGCACTGAGCCACCAGTTCCGATTTGTATGGAATTAAAACTGGTAGTAGTGTCAACTACCATTTGTCTGGTGAAAGATAGACCTCATTCCTCTACCAAGAAAAAAATGATACCCATACAGTGGATCTTAAAATTAATGCCTGCGAGATATACCTCGAAACACTGTGGATGCCAATGATTCTCTAGGAATTCTAAAGGCAAAACCAAAGGGGCGTTGGTCGACGAATGATATCGCTGCTCCCATGCAATGGTGTATCATGGTTTGAGACGTCAAGGCGAGAAACATATTAAACTTCATGCGACACATTCCTTCCAACTTCGCAAATACCCATGCTATACTGAGTATAGAAAATAAGATCCCCACAGAGGTGTTCTATAGAATAGAAGGTTTTTAAAGAACATACGCTAATCGCCATGGTTTACATAGAATTGAAGAAGGTGCTTGAAGTATTATACGTAACAGAAGAGCTTAGTTGAGGTCTTCGGTAGGATGGAAGATCCTCGTTGTTGTTGTAACAGTGTTTGTTATTATGTTTGTATGTTCGTTTCTTTGTTCAATCTGGCTCTGGGTCTATCTCCAGTTCCAGGAAAGTGGCTGCTTCGATGGGATGTAACCACAGATCCACTGGAGTTAGATGAGCTGGGCAGTTGAAAAGGTGTTTTGTGTCGTGCGGGCCCATGCCACATACTGGGCAGATGTCTTGCACGGCGTGGTCGATTTCCGCCCAATAAGAATTTAGGCGACTGCAATATTCCGAGCGTAGTTGAGCCAAAACTACTCTAGTTTGTCGTGGCAGCTGACGCTCCTCAGCTGCACTAGTTGGGGGAATTTTTCGAGGACTTTATTCACACTATAACTGCTTAAGGCCTTGGCAACTGCATCCGTGTGAATACTACTTAAACCTGCTTGATACGCTTGTTGGTCTAGGGGTTCTCTCCTGTATCGTTGGACCTCTCCCTCTAGAGCATGGATATCCTTCCTGATCTGCCTGTATGTGCCGGGCCTACCCACAAGATGATGATTGGGATGGCTAACACGGTAACATTCAAGCAGGTACTGCAACGAAATCATCTCATTGTGTTGCTTTACTGGAAGAATCTTTGCCTCCTCCTGTAGATGGTCCACTGAAGATTTGAGGAGGCACCCTGTTGCTGTTCTCAGGCCGGCATTCTGGCAAGTTTGAATCTTTTTCCAATTCGTATCACATAAACTCGGGGACCAGACTGGCGCCGCATAGCTTACCACAGACCGACCTATCGCGTTATATGTGGTCAACAAGGTTTCTTTATCGTGCAATCATCCGCATACGTTACGATCTCGATGCCGTCTGGAGGGGGCGGAATACAGGAGAGGTAGAGGTAAAAACAGTTCCGGTGATATCACCCCACCTTGTGGAACTCCCTGTTTCACTCTACGGGGTTTGGACTTCTTGTTCCTGTATTCCACGTACGACTGGCGTCCACACATATAATTGACTATCCAACGTTTCAAGCATGGCTCAATGTCTTCAAACAGCGTGGAGTGCCTGACTGTATCAAAGGCGCCACCATCACTGTTCTATCGCACGGCCGTCTCTTGTTGAGTCCTTGACAAATATGTGTGGTAATGGCGTGCAGAGCAGTTGTTTTGCTGTGCTGCTTACGGAATCCATGCTGATGATCGGCAACTCGATAGCTATTTCTGATACTGGGGAGGACTAAGGCCTCAAGGGTCTTTGCTACGGGCGACAAAAGCGAAATCGGCCTGTACGATTCACTTTTGCTGGCATCCTTGCCGGGCTTCCGTAGTGGGACCACCCTGCCCATTTTCCAGACATTGGGAACAAGTTGAGAACTTTAGTGAGATACTCCACTCCCGGCTCATCCAGCTGCTTCAGCATTACCATGGAGATTCCACCAGGGCCCAACGCTTTGGATGATTTAGCGTTCCTGATGGCATTGGCAACATCATCCATTGTAAACTGTGGTGGTTCCTCCTCGGCAGGAAGAAATCTGATGCGACGTAACACTCTTCTCTTCGCCCTGTCACCCTCGGGGTGCTCGACAAACTGTCGATTGAAATAACTTGTGCACCTCTTCGGGTCAGTCAACGTAACGTCGCCAAAAGTGACTGAGGTCGTATCTTCCCTTCTTCCAGGGTTCGAGAGTGACTTAACCGTTGCCCACAATTCACCTATACCGACTCCAATGTTGCAACTCTTCAGATGATTTAACCACTTGTTCCGCTTGTGCACGCCGACCAGCCTGTTAACTTCCAGTGTCAGCTCCCTGACTCTGGGGTCATTGGGGTTGGTTCGGCGAAGCTCATCACGCTCATTTGCTAATCCCGTCGCCTCTGCTGGGAAGTTTGGTCTTACTTCGGGTATTCGACCAGCAGGGATATGGCGAGCGGCTGCAGCAGTGATGATGTCTCGGAACGTCCTTTCCGCTACCCGAACATCAGAAGGATTGGACAGTTCTCTGAAGCGGTGATTGGTGAATTCTCTGAAACCCGGCCAATCAGCTTTCTTATGATTGACGAATGTGCGGCGTTCAGATGTAATGAAATCGGGTGGTCTGCTAATGGAGACAATTATGGGGAGATGGTCTGATCCAAGTGAAATGACGGGTTGCCAGGTAACGTCATTTGTCAGACCAGGTGACACGATCGTTATGTCTAGCAAGCTGTGACACTCTCCTCTAATTCTGGTAGGGGCGTCCTCATTGACCGTGCAAAATGTAGAGCTGTCAATCTGCTCAGCCAGCGCTGTACCTCTCTGGTCGTTTCCGAGGGCCGAATGCCACATCTCATGATGCGCATTAAAGTCCCCCAGGACCAGACGATTATGACCTTCCAAAAGCGGACTAATGTTAGGCACGTAATCTGAGATACAGCTATTTCTCGGCGGGATGTATACGTTCAGCAACTCTATCTCGGCAGTTCCACACCTGACTGCTACCCCCATATATTCCATGTACGGGTCTTTAGAGACAGGCTCAAGCGAGATAGGTCTGTATTGGACAGACTGGTGCAATAGGAAAGCTAATCCCCCATCTCCACTTCTGATGCGATCTTTCCTTAGCACATTGTAGCCATCACAATGTTGTAAGCTACAGTTGTTGTTGAGCTTGGTTTCTTGCACCGCAGCGACCTTGATGTTCTTCCGACTCATGAAATCTACTATTTCCTCGATCTTACCTCGGAGTCCATTGCAATTTAATTGCAAAAAGGATGCATTCTCTGGGATTGGGACAACAACGGCTGGTGATAGAGGCTGTGAGTGCGGTTGTTGTCGAAGGGACTGCGGGGGAGTCTCATAATCAGACGGCGAGGGAGTTTCGTAATCCGACGACTCACTGGGGACTGTGTTCACGCAGCATGCAGCAACATAGTCCCTGTCGTAGTCCCTCACGCGGACAAGTCCAGAGCAACCCCTTAGATGCACCGACTCCTGACATCTATTGAATTTCACCGAAGGTTGGATGTGGGTGAAGATGCGGATGTGACAAACTGAGCACAGATATATTGGTCCTGGATTTTCCTCCGTCCCGGCACGGACCAAAAGAATTCGGAGCGAGCATTCCGGGATATGCTGCTCCCAACACAGAAAAACGAAACAAATACAAACATATGTACACTGAGGTGGCAGCCGCTGGCCGGAACGATGATTTTGTGTTGTTCCGGGTCAATCCGGTACGAAAGAACCCGCTGCCGTGGGAAGATCCTCGTAAGAGGCTTCTGTTCAATTTAATACATTCGTTGAGATCCATATTTTGAAGAGAAGACCCTCGCTGGCCTTCCAAAGGGCAAAAAACTCTCTTCTATAGAAGGCTTAGAAGGCCCTCTAAATGTCTTTTATAGAAGGGAATGCCCTCGTTATGGTCTTATATATGACAGAAAACCTGTTTACGGTGTTCAGTAGAATAGAAGAACCTCGTCGAGGTCTTATAAAAAACGAGAATAACCTCGTTTGGTCTACCTTACATCAGAGCAACCTCATTGAGGACTTCTATAGAACATAATAACCTCGTTGAAGTCTTCTATAGAATGGGAGATCGTCGTTGGGGTTTTCAATTGAATAAAAGATTTTTTAAGTCGTCTACAGAATAGAAGACCCTCGTTGAAGTCTTCTATAGAAAAGAAACCCCTCGAGGTCGAGGTATTTTATAGAATAGAAGACCCTCCTTGAGGTCTTCTATACAATAGAACTTATATATAATGGAATACTTCGTTAAGGTCTTCTATAGAATAGAAGAACCTAGTTGAGGTCTTCTACAACAACAGAAAAATCTCGTTGGGTCTTCTTTATATCAGAGCAACTTCAATGAGGACTTCTATAAAACAGAATAACCTCATTGAAATCTTCTTCTGAATGTAAGTCCCTCGTTAAGGTCTTCTATAAAAAACCTAGAATAGAAGGTCTTGTGTAGAATAGAAGGTCTTCTATTGAAAGAACTTATACATAATGGAATACCTCGTTAAGGTCTTCTATAGAAGCCTCAAAACACCGTCTTAAGGTATTCTAAAGAATAAAATAACCTAGGTGAGGTCTTCTACAAAACAGAATAACCTCGGTGGGTCTTTTTTATATAAGAGCAACCTCAATGTGGACTTCTATAAAACAGAATAACCTCATTAAGGTCTTCTACAGAATAGAAGACCCTCGTTGAGGTCTTCTATAGAAAAGAAAAACCTAGAATAGAAGGTCTCCAGTAGAACAGAGAACCCTCGTTGAGGTCTGCTATAAAATAGAAGACCCTTGTTGTGGTATTCAATGGAATATATTACCCTCTTTTAGTTATTCTATAGAACATAAACGCCCCGTTGATGTATTCTATAAAAGAGAAGTCCCTCGTTGAGGTCCCCTATAGAATGGATTGTTCTCGTTATGATCTTCTATAGAATGGAGGTGTTCTATAGGATAGATGTACCTTGTTGAGGTCTTCTACAAAACAGAATAATTTCATTGATGTCTTCTATGGAATATAAGACCCTGTTAAACGTATTCTACAGAATAGAAGATCCTCGAGAGGTCTTCAATAGAATATAAGTTCCTCGTAAAAGTCTTATAGAGAATAGGAAATCTTCGTAGAGGTATTCTATATTACAGAAGATTTTCGTTGAGCTCCTCTAAAAAATTGATGATCCTCGTAGAAATCTTCTATAGACTAAAAGGTTCTCGTTGAGGTGTTCTATAAACAGAAGATCCTCGTTGAAGTCTTCTATAAGACAGAAAACCATCCTTGATATCTTCTATATATTCTGAGGTCTTCTATAGAACGTAATAATCTCGTTGAGTTCTTCGATACAACTGAATAACTTCGATGAAGTCTTTTATAGAACAGAGTAACCTTGTTTGGGGTCATCTATAGATCAGAATAATCTCGTTGAGTTCTTCTAAAGAACAAAATTACCTCGACGAGATCTTCTATAGAACAGAGTAACCTCGTTGATTTTTTCCATAGAAGAGAAGATCCTATTTGAATTCATCTAACAGTCCGAGTCCGAACTTCGTGTTTAAAGACACCACTTGTAAGAAGTTTTACATTGCTGAAATACTAAGGAAATGTCGCCAACATTACTGAGGTGTATTTTAACACCGTTATAGATTTGATGTTGCCTAACCTCGTTGAATTCTTCTTTAGAAAAAATATTCTCTCTGAGGCCTTCTATAGAATGAGAGATCCTCTTAGGTGTTTTCTATAGGATCCTGGCAGAGATCTTCTATAGAATAGAAGGGACTATAGAAGAATGGACTTATGTTCTGTAGGAGACCCTAAAACGGTCTCTTCTATTATAGAAGATCCTCGTAGAATAATAGACCCTCTTAAGGTTCCCCTATGGAGGCATCTTCCTGCAATGGAAGCTCTCCCAGGTGTCCTCATAGAAGTCTTCTATAAAGTGGAACAATTTCCTGGTGTCTTCCATAGAATATAAAACTTATATGGAATAGAAGACCCTCTTAGCCATCTTTTATAGACTTTAATATCCTCGAAGGTTTTTTTTCTATAGAACAGAAGATCAACGAATGCTTCTTTTATAGAACAGAAGTCCCTTGGAGGCGTTTTCTTTGGAATAGATGACCCTCTTGGGCTTCTTCTACAGAACATAAGTCGCTCGATGACTTTTTCTAAACAACAGCAAAAAGGTCATTGCTAAAAATCTGATAAATTTTCTACAGATTTCCTAAACTTTGGTAGCTTCTTCTTCTATTTCCTTTGCAGTAATATTATCTCAATTTTATAATTGTTTTTTTCATAAATAAATTTTTATTATTTCCTAACAAGCTACCTCACACACAGCTAGCCAGAAGACAAAGTAGGTGGTCTAGAGAAAATTTGTGAAACAATTTCGGGAAGTTCATTGGTCGCTCTTCTAACCTCCGACACACAGTGAAATTATTTTCAAAATTTAATGGCTAAATTTAACTATGACAAAAAACAACAACAATACATTGTTTCCCTTGTGATGTTGTTGTTGCTGTTAGCTGCTAATAAAAGGAAGGGGTTTCTATTGCATCAGCGCCGCCGCCTGTCATAAACTCTTGCCGCTTCATTTATTTGTTTTGTTGTTTTTGTTATTAACCCATTAAACTTCCGATTTTTTGGAAGCCGTAGTAGTAGTTGTTGCTGTTGTTGTTGTTCTTTGGCTAGTTTGCGCCTTTCTTTTGTTTTCATTTGATGTACGGAGTGTGTTGTTGGTTGACACCAACTGCAAGCGTTAAACTGATGAATGATTAGCTAAGCAGTGCTACCGAAATCGGATATAAAAAAGACTCATCTATGATAGCTGGCTGGCTGACTGGTTAAATGGATGGATGGATTGTTGCTTGTCCAAGTTGTTGGTGTCGCTATTCTTGTTTTTGTTGTTTTGGCTCCTGTTTTTTTAATGACATCTCATAAAAATTTGTTTAAAAATCACACACTAAACGTTTCATTTTCTAAGCGAAAAAGGCATTAAAGACTTCGGAAGATAGGTGATATAGCTCGAATGATAATCAAACTCTAAAAAAATACTGAAACTATTCGATTCGAATGGTGTCGGTAATTTCTAAAAGACTATAAAACAGGTGATTGTTATGGCCCCATGAAATTGGTTAGCGCGCAATTTATGCTGATGGCAGTTTAGATAAAAATCAGAAATCAAAAAAAAAACAATTTCCTGAAATAGTTTCGTGGTGGTTTGGGGGATTCAAATGTTCGATGTTACGGTGGTGGTCTAGAAGATGTTTTTTTGCGGATAATGGATAGAATTGAAATTGAATTTGGTGTAGGGAATTTGTGCTAAAAGTTATTTTCAACGAACATCCCAAAGGGCTTTTCTCGTCTCAATGAATGCAGCTCAGTATAGAAGAATATCTTCTGCAGGCTTCTATAGAATAGAAGAGCTCCGTAGGAGGCATCTATAGAATAGAAGAGCTCCGTAGGAGGCTTCTATAGAATAGAAGACCTCCGTAGGAGGCTTCTATAGAATAGAAGACCTCCGTAGGAGGCTTCTATAGAATAGAAGACCTCCGTAGGAGGCTTCTATAGAATAGAAGACCTCCGTAGGAGGCTTCTATAGAATAGAAGACCTCCGTAGGAGGCTTCTATAGAATAGAAGACCTCCGTAGGAGGCTTCTATAGAATAGAAGACCTCCGTAGGAGGCTTCTATAGAATAGCAGACCTCCGTAGGAGGCTTCTATAGAATAGAAGACCTCCGTAGGAGGCTTCTGTAGAATAGAATATAAGACCTCCGTAGGAGGTTTCTATAGAATAGAAGACCTCCGTAGGAGGCTTCTATAGAATAGAAGACCTCCGTAGGAGGCTTCTATAGAATAGAAGACCTCCGTAGGAGGCTTCTATAGAATAGAAGACCTCCGTAGGAGGCTTCTATAGAATAGAAGACCTCCGTAGGAGGCTTCTATAGAATAGAAGACCTCCGTAGGAGGCTTCTATAGAATAGAAGACCTCCGTAGGAGGCTTCTATAGAATAGAAGACCTCCGTAGGAGGCTTCTATAGAATAGAAGACCTCCGTAGGAGGCTTCTATAGAATAGAAGACCTCCGTAGGAGGCTTCTATAGAATAGAAGACCTCCGTAGGAGGCTTCTATAGAATAGAAGACCTCCGTAGGAGGCTTCTATAGAATAGAAGACCTCCGTAGGAGGCTTCTATAGAATAGAAGACCTCCGTAGGAGGCTTCTATAGAATAGAAGACCTCCGTAGGAGGCTTCTATAGAATAGAAGACCTCCGTAGGAGGCTTCTATAGAATAGAAGACCTCCGTAGGAGGCTTCTATAGAATAGAAGACCTCCGTAGGAGGCTTCTATAGAATAGAAGACCTCCGTAGGAGGCTTCTATAGAATAGAAGACCTCCGTAGGAGGCTTCTATAGAATAGAAGACCTCCGTAGGAGGCTTCTATAGAATAGAAGACCTCCGTAGGAGGCTTCTTTAGAATAGAAGACCTCCGTAGGAGGCTTCTTTAGAATAGAAGACCTCCGTAGGAGGCTTCTATAGAATAGAAGACCTCCGTAGGAGGCTTCTATAGAATAGAAGACCTCCGTAGGAGGCTTCTATAGAATAGAAGACCTCCGTAGGAGGCTTCTATAGAATAGAAGACCTCCGTAGGAGGCTTCTATAGAATAGAAGACCTCCGTAGGAGGCTTCTATAGAATAGAAGACCTCCGTAGGAGGTTCTATAGAATAGAAGACCTCCGTAGGAGGCTTCTATAGAATAGAAGACCTCCGTAGGAGGCTTCTATAGAATAGAAGACCTCCGTAGGAGGCTTCTATAGAATAGAAGACCTCCGTAGGAGGCTTCTATAGAATAGAAGACCTCCGTAGGAGGCTTCTATAGAATAGAAGACCTCCGTAGGAGGCTTCTATAGAATAGAAGACCACCGTAGGAGGCTTCTATAGAATAGAAGACCTCCGTAGAGGGCTTCTATAGAATAGAAGACCTCCGTAGGAGGCTTCTGTAGAATAGAAGACCTCCGTAGGAGGCTTCTATAGAATAGAAGACCTCCGTAGGAGGCTTCTATAGAATAGAAGACCTCCGTAGGAGGCTTCTATAGAATAGAAGACCTCCGTAAGAGGCTTCTTGCGCTCCAACCACTACACACGGTGTCATAAGGTTTTTTGCACCTTTCAGGATATTTTCTCAGGAAGTAAGGACTTGCCCCTGATGAAACTTGTACCGTCGTATGAGGGACAGCGAATACAAGTTGTTACAACAAAAAACAAAGCGATTCGAGAGCAGGTCCTAAACTGAACTTATCCGAAATTTTGTGTGGAAGGTACCCGAAGGAGTGGACAGATTGAGTCCATATTGGAACTTCATCTAACTCTGGTAAAACTTTCACGATGTACAAAAAGTAGGCCAAAACGGTTACTCCCTTCAAGAGTTATCGTGCGCACAAATTTTCCGAACATTTTCGAACTTTTGTGGGGGAGGTAGCGGAAGGAATGGACCGATAAAACCCATCTCCGAACTTAAACTTAGTTGGGGCAAAATATTACGAAAGCCAAAATTGATCCGTTGATCCGTTCGAGAGTTATCGTGCGTCAGCCAGACAGACAGGCGGACATGTCTAAATCAACTCCAAATTGTCTGAAACACATTTCGTCCAAACATACTTGGGGTCTAAAACCATTATTTCAATGAGGCACATTTTGCCCGTATGAAAGTGTTCATACCCTCGTTAGCATAAATGCTGAGGGTATAAAAATATCTTCGAAAGGTAGACGGATTTTTAAAATGTCTTATATGACAAAAGAACTTCTAAAGATCGGCTACGGCGGAAAGATTTTCTTAAGGTGGTCTTTGAAAAGGTGACATTCTAAAGAACTTCTGTACACCTTCGACAGGTAGACAGACCTTTAAAAGGTCTTGTATGACAAAATAGCTTCTAAAGTTCGTGTATGGCAGAAAGGTTTTCTTAAGGCCGTCTTTCGAAAGATGACCTTCTTAGAGGACTTCTGTGGGTAGAAGGCTTCTAAAAGTGGGATGAAAACATTCTGAAGATCTTTCATGTCGAGAAGACCTTCTCATAGCGTTTATGGCCAGAAGAAGATACTCTCTAAGAGAAAATACTTTCAGAGAAGAATACGTTTTAAAGGCCTTCTGTGAAAAGACGGCCTTTTAAAGTCCTTCTTAAGATCTTCTATGAGAAGACAACCTTTAAAAGGGTCTTATATGACCTTTTAAATGTCTTCTATGACCTTTTCAATGTCTTCTATAAACTTTTAAAAGTCTTCTTCCAATATTTTTCTATATCCCCACGGCATCTAAATATCTTCTTCACCCTTCTTTTCCCACCTCAAACATTCCATGGTTTCTCTTCTTGTAATAAATTCCCAATCAATTATTTCCTTTCGTTTTCTATTTTAATTTTGCATGTCCAAAATTAATTGGAATATGTTGTGAGTGTTGAGAACAATTTATCAAAATTGTTTTCAATAACTTGATAGAAATGCAAGCTAATATCTGACAGATTTCAAATACCAGCAGCAGCCACAGCACCCACTTAGCTAATCACATGATTAATGAAGCAAGAAGAAACCTACATACATGGATACGGAAAACAAACAAGAAGATGTCTTCATTTTGATTACCAGCAATCGGCAGGCTACATATTACAAGATGTTGTAGGCTGACATACATACATATATTTGTATTTGTTGGCAACATATGCTGCAGTGTCTTGAATTCAACAAAAAATATGAGGGCCCAACAAATTCACTCATTCAATGATCTGAGTATGATGCTTGCACGAAGTACTCTAGCTACTGATGCTGTTGGTTTGTCTGTCAATCGCATATGTGACGCTTGAATGACAGGTACTGACAGGTGATAGATTATGTCTTATAAATGTTCTTTTGTTAGACGGGAGAGAGAGATTTTCACAATGGTTGCTTTTTTTGTTTCAGCAAAGCTTGAAACGAACGGCATTAATCCACAATCGCTTAACTACTACTGATGAGATTTATATGGCCCAAAACCTTTCAATAGTGTTGAACCATTTATTCCCTTTATTTGTTCGAACAAAAGTTTCAATTCGTTTTTGTTGGGGATCTGAAGATTACTCCCCATCTTTACGCTTCCGAATCTTCTTTGATTATGATGAGTTTATTTCATGTCTAGGCTAATTGTTTTTCTTCTTTTCTCCGTCTTTGTTCTTCTTATTTGAAGAAGAATTGTTTTCCGATTAGGTGATGAGTATAGTGTGATAATTAATCATTAGATTTCAGTTATTTGTCGAATAATTTGTAAGTGATTAAAAAATTTGGTACTGATATCATTCGAAATAATTTTTTTTCGAGTTAAATTAATATTAATGATTTTTTTTTTTTGAGAAAATGAAAAAATGGTTCTGATGATTATACTTCCGGCACAGCAAAGTGAACAAAATGACTGATCTATATAAACAAGTTTGGACAGTTTCCACTTGTGCTTCATATAATGACAAACAGAGCTTAATCATCTCTACAGAGAGAATAGTGTCCGTAACACAGAAGGCTTCCATCGGAGTTCTATAAAGTACAAGGAATTCATCAGAGTCTTCTGTGAAATATAAGACATCCGCAGCAGTCTTTTATAGAATAGAAGTAATAGAAGGTACATCCGAAGGGGTCTTCTATAGAATAGAAGACAAATGTAGGGGTCTCCAATTAAAAAGAAGAATACCTTATGGGTATTCTACTGAATAGAAAACCCTGGTATGATTATTGTATAGAATAGAGGACGAACGTAGAAGTCTTTTATAGAATAGAAAGCCTCCGGAAGAATACAAGGAATCCGTAGAGGTCTTCTATAAAATAGATCAGCTCTGCAGGAGTCTTCTATAGAATTTAAAAGAAGAGCTCCGCAGGAGTTTACTATACAAGAATTTCTATAGAAACTACTGTTGAATAAACAAGCTCCGCAGGAGTCATTTTTACGAGTTTAACACAAGAGAAGACCTCGTCGGAGTCTTCTGTGGAAAAGAGTCTTCTATTAAATCAAAGACATCTTCTGTAATACAGAAGACCTCCATAGGAGCCTTTTCTAGTATAAAAGACCACCGTAGGAATCTTCTGTCGAATGGAACACCTCCGTAGGAGTATTTTGCAAAATAGAGTATTTTATAGCAGCCTCCTACGGAGGTCTTATACTCTATAGAAGTCTCCTACGGAGGTCTTCTATTCTATAGAAGTCTGCAACGGAGGTCTTCTATTCTATAGAAGTCTCCAACGGAGGTCTTCTATTCTATAGAAGTCTCCAACGGAGGTCTTCTATTCTATAGAAGTCTCCAACGGAGGTCTTCTATTCTATAGAAGTCTCCAACGGAGGTCTTCCATTCTATAGAAGTCTCCAACGGAGGTTTTCTATTCTACAGAAGCCTCCTACGGAGGTCTTCTCTTCTATAGAAGTCTCCCACGGAGGTCTTCTATTCTATAGGAGCCTCCTACGGAGGTCTTCTATTCTATAGAAGCCTCCTACGGAGGTCTTCTCTTCTATAGAAGTCTCCCACGGAGGTCTTCTATTCTATGGAAGCCTCTCCCGGAGGTCTTCTATTCTATAGAAGCCTCTCCCGGAGGTCTTCTCTTCTATAGAAGCCTCCTACGGCGGTATTCTATTCTATAGAAGCCTCCTACGGAGGTCGTCTATTCTATAGAAGCCTCCTACGGAGGTCGTTTATTCTATAGAAGCCTCCTTCGGGGGTCTTTAATTCTATAGAAGCCCCCTTCGGAGGTCTTCTATTCTATAGAAGCCTCCTGTGGAGGTCTTCTATTCTATAGAAGACTCATACGGAGGTCTTCTATTCTATAGAAGCCCCCCACGGTGGTCGTCTATAGACGACGGATCTCTTCTACTCTATAGAAGCCTCCTACGGAGGTCTTCTATTCTATAGAAGCCTCCTACGGAGGTCTTCTATTCTATAGAAGGCTCCTACGGAAGTCATCTATTCTATAGAAGCCTCCTACGGAGGTCATCTATTCTATAGAAGGCTCCTACGGAAGTCATCTATTCTATAGAAGCCTCCTATGGAGGTCTTCTATTCTGTAGAAGCCTTTTATGGAGGTCTTCCATTCTGTAGAAGCCTCCTACGGAGGTCTTGTTTTCTATAGAAGCCTCCTACGAAGGTCTTCCATTCTATAGACGCCTCCTACGGAAGTCTTCGATCCTATGGAAGCCTCCTACGGAGGTCTTCTATTGTATAGAAGCCTCCTACGGAGGGAAGAAAAAATTGTACTGTCGTAAAGGGAGCCGCAAGGAAAACTTACTAAAAAAAATGTCAAAACGATCCGAGAGGAGCTCTTAAACTTCACTTTATCCGAATTTTGTGTGGCAGATACCCGAAGGAGCTGACCGATACAATCCATATTCCAAACTGATCCATGACTGGATGAAACAATACGGTGTACAAAGTCTGCACCAATCAAAACTCCCTGCGTGAATTATCTTGCGGATTTTCCATTTTGGTTGGTACCGTCAGGGTTTCTTGGAGCTTTTAGGCCAATATCTCAGAAAGTATAGACTTGTGCAAGAAAAAAATGTACCGTCATAAAGAGAGCCGCAAGGAAAACTTACTGAAAAAAACTTCAAAAAGTTTTTAATCCTCACTTTATATGAATTTTGTGTGAGAGGTACCCGGGAAGGAATTTTACGATGTGCAAAATTCTGACCAAATCTATTTCTCCCTTCGAGAGTTATCGTTAATACCCGAAGGAGTGAACCGATATAGCCCATCTTCGAACTTAAACTTAGTTTGAACAAAATATTACGATACCCAAAATAGTTATCATGCGCACCAGCCAGACAGACGGACAGACAGACGGACGTACATGGCTAAATCGACCCCAAATTGTCTGAAGAGATTTTCGTCCAAACAAACTTGGGGTCCAAACCCGTTATTTCGATGAGGTACATTCTTGGTGGTAGTTTTTGGTCTTTCTAGCCTAAAGGCTGAGGGTATAAATATCCGGGTAGGAGTCTTCTATAGAATTGAAGATCTCCATAGGAGTATTCTATGGAATATAAAATCTCCGTATGAGTTTCCCATAGAATATAAGATCTCCGTAGGAGTCTTCTGTAGAATAAACGATCTCCGTAGAAGTCTTCTATGAAAGTTCTTCATATGAGTCGTTTATATAATAGAAAAACCATGTACGAGTCTTCAATAAAACAGGGAGCTCCGTTGGAATATTATGTAGGAAAGATGACGTGCGTCTGTAAAAAATTACCACAGTAGGAGTTTTCTATAAAATAGAAACCCTCCAAAGGAGTGTTCTACAGAACAGATGTCCTCCGTATGAGGCTTGAACTGCAGAAGACTTAAGTAAATGTCTTCTACAGAGTTTTCGACTTCCGTAGGAGTTTTCCACAGGATGAAAGACCTCCGTTGGTGTCTTCTATAGAATATAGCAGACTAGAAGGCCTTCGTAAGAGTCCTCTTTAAAATAAAAGACTTCCGTTGGACCCCTCATCGTACTTTATAAAATATAAGACACCGTTAGTAATATTCTACATAAAAGACCTCGGTAGAGGACCTCGCTTAAGTCTACTTTAAGATAATATATCTTTTTTAAGGTCTTTATGGTATGGACTTGCCCACGAAAAATATTTTACGGCTAAATCGACTCAGATATCCTGAAACCATTATTTCGATGAGACATATTTTTATCCAACCAAAGTTTATATGACCTCCTTAGCCTAAAAGCTGATGGTACAAAAATGTTTTAACTGCGTTGTGGTGAAATTGTTTGAACCTAAGAGGGAGCGATACCCTAAGGAGTGGACCAATGCCTATCTTTGAACTTTATCTAAGATTTACAGAGATATTATGATATGCAAAGTTTTTGCCAACGCAGGAACCAGCTTGAAAGTTGTCCCATGCACCAGCCTCTTTTCATGGTGACCATAGTTTATTTTTACAGATTTCTGGCCATTTTCTCAGTGAATTTGGACATGCCCCTAAAAAAACTTGCAGAGTTCAAAAGGACCGCTTGGGCAAGCGGTTGCAAAAAACGTTAAACAGATTCGAGAGCTGGTCTCAAACTGCATTTCTAGGGAAAATGTTTACATTTTGTGGGCTATATGCAAAGCTGATCTATGTCTGGTGGAAATATTATGATGTGCAAAGTATAGACCAAAGCGGTTACTCCCTACAAGAGTTATCGAACACACTATTTTAACGAACAAAAATTTTGAACTTTTGTGGGAAGGTACCCGAGGCCCATCTTCGAACTTGATTTATGTTTGTACAAAATATTTGGAGATGCAATTCTAAATTATTTTAGCTCCTTAGAAGGGTTTCCTAGGGCTTTCACATTGAGGAGATCTTCTAAGAGAGTTAAAGACTTATTCAGAAATACCTTTATACTTCACGTCAGAAAGTCGAATGGACAATAATTTGTTAGAGAAGCCACAATAGGGCCGCCTATTGGAATTTCATTAAACAAATTACAGTACAGCTGTACTAAATCGTTTGTATTTGACACTTGTCCTTTGTACTCTGACGTTTTAAGGACCGCATTAGCTACTCATTTTGCTATAAAGTGTTTCAAAATCGAATATAAAAATTCTCACGAAAGTGAAAGTGGCAGGCAGCGTTACAACGCTTCAATAAACTGATCGACAGCCAATTATTTATCCTGCAGACAGACGTTAACGGTCTGTCTGGCGGTAGACTGGTCTATGATCATTGAGATCATGCCCAGGGATTTAAGGCAGACACAGACGCACACACACACAAAAGCAACAATATTAAACCACAATTAAAATGCGTAAACAACAGTTAGTATTTTAGTCCTTAGTGTTGTTGTTGGTTTTATTTGTTCTTTTTGTTTTTCCTTTTCAAAACCCATTGTTGTTTCTTTGGACATTGAAGGGTCAAGACATTTTGACTTATTACCATGTATTTGTCAATATTGGACATGCTCACTGAAAACATTAATACAATGCACCAAAAAACCTGTTGCAACAACAACAGTACACAAACAACAACTACTAGTCATGTTTTATGGGAGTTCAATAGCTACAAAGAAAGAAGCAACACAATAACAACATTACAAAAATGTTGTTGCATGAAAATTCCAAGGAGACCCGTGGCATTCTAGCCGTTTGATTTCGATTTAATCGATTGGGAAGCCGTAACAGAAACCACAAAATACAATTGAGGTGCACAATGACTGTCTGACACACCAACAACACCACCACACAGCATATCACACGTTTTTCAATACTTCTGTTAGCAGCAGGTAAATTTGTCTTCCTTAGTTGTTGGTTTTAAAAAAAGTTCCATCTGAGCCTCTGCCTGGTGGTTCTCCCTCGCTTTTGTTTGTGTGTGAGTTTCTTTTTGGATTTTAAGATTTCCAAAAACGTTTTAAAATGTTATTTAAGAGATCGATGCAATCGAATATATTTCTTGTTATTGTTGTTGTTATGCTTGATCATTGTTTCTGTCGGGTTTTAGGGCCAAAAAACGAGGCATACGCTCTGTGAATATTTAATTAATTGATTGTCATTGTTAATAAGATTTACTGGGCCATTAAAGTGTGTGTTAACAATTTTTCATAAAGTCGCAAAACAAAAATAAATAAAAAAGCAGGGCAGAGCACACACATCACGGTGCTGAGAAGATCGAGATGAAGAGAACGATGAGTAAAGTTGTGACTAAGATAAAGCAATTTCGGGAAATCATCATAATCTGAAAACATTGAGGTGTGATGTATTTTTAATCGATAAGAGTTATAGACAGCTATCACAGTTTGTACGAAAAATATCTATATATGAAAAAAAATTTATTTTTATATCGTCAACCCTCGGTCTACAGATCGGAACTTTGTACGAGTAGATGTTCCCACAAATATCCCCAAAGGCATAAGGAAGACTTACCTCATATCAATGAGTACAGTCCGATTCAAATTCTCTAGAATAGAAGACCTCCGTAGGGGTCTTCTATAGAATAGAAGACCTCCACAGCGGTCTTCTATAGAATAGAAGACCTCTGTAGGGGTCTTCTATAGAACAGAAGACCTCCGTAGCGGTCTTCTATTCTATAGAATAGAAGACCTCTGAGGGGCCTTCTTTAGACTAGAAGACCTCCGTAGGGGTCTTTTATAGAAAAGAAGACCTCCGTAGGGGTCTTCTATAGAATAGAAGACCTCCGTAGGGGTCTTCTATAGAATAGAAGACCTCCGTAGGGGTCTTCTATAGAATAGAAGACCTCCGTAGGGGTCTTCTATAGAATAGAAGACCTCCGTAGGGGTCTTCTATAGAATAGAAGACCTCCGTAGGGGTCTTCTAGAGAATAGAAGACCTCCGTAGGGGTCTTCTAGAGAATAGAAGACCTCCGTAGATATTTTCTATAGAATAGAAGACCTCCGTAGGGGTCTTCTATAGAATAGAAGACCATCGTAGTGGTCTTCTATATAATAAAAGACATCCGTAGGGGTCTTCTATAGAATAGAAGACCTCCGTGTGGGGTCTTCTATAGAGTAGAAGACCTCCGTAGGGGTCTTCTATAGAATAGAAGACCTCCGTAGGGGTCTTCTATAGAATAGAAGACCATCGTAGTGGTCTTCTATATAATAAAAGACCTCCGTAGGGGTCTTCTATAGAATAGAAGACCATCGTAGTGGTCTTCTATATAATAAAAGACCTCCGTAGGGGTCTTCTATAGAATGGAAGACCATCGTAGTGGTCTTCTATATAATAGAAGACCTCCGTAGTGGTCTTCTATATAATAAAAGACCTCCGTAGGGGTCTTCTATAGAATAGAAGACCTCCGTGTGGGGTCTTCTATAGAATAGAAGACCATCGTAGTGGTCTTCTATATAATAGAAGACCTCCGTAGGAGTCTTCAACACAATGGAAGACTTCCGTAGGGGTCTTCTATAGAATAGAAGACCTCCGTAGGGGTCTTCTAGAGAATAGAAGACCTCCGTAGATATTTTCTATAGAATAGAAGACCTCCGTAGGGGTCTTCTATAGAATAGAAGAGCTCCGTAGGGATCTTCTATAGAATAGAAGACCTCCGTATGGGGTCTTCTATAGAAGAGAAGACCTCCGTATGGGGGCTTCTATAGAATAGAAGACCTCCGTATGGGGTCTTCTATAGAATAGAAGACCTCCGTATGGGGTCTTCTATAGTATAGAAGACCTCCGTATGGGGTCTTCAATAGAATAGAAGACCTCCGTATGGGGTCTTCTATAGAATAGAAGACCTCCGTATGGGGTCTTCTATAGAATAGAAGACCTCCGTATGGGGTCTTCTATAGAATAGAAGACCTCCGTATGGGGTCTTCTATAGAATAGAAGACCTCCGTATGGGGTCTTCTATAGAATAGAAGACCTCCGTATGGGGTCTTCTATAGAATAGAAGACCTCCGTATGGGGTCTTCTATAGAATAGAAGACCTCCGTATGGGGTCTTCTATAGAATAGAAGACCTCCGTGTGGGGTCTTCTATAGAATAGAAGACCTCCGTAGGGGTCTTCTATAGAATAGACGACCTCCGTAGGGGTCTTCTATAGAATAGACGACCTCCGTAGGGGTCTTCTATAGAATAGAAGACCTCCGTATGGGTTCTTCTATAGAATAGAAGACCTCCGTATGGGGTCTTCTATAAAATAGAAGACCTCCGTATGGGGTCTTCTATAAAATAGAAGACCTCCGTATGGGGTCTTCTATAGAATAGAAGACCTCCGTATGGGGTCTTCTATAGAATAGAAGACCTCCGTATGGGGTCTTCTATAGAATAGAAGACCTCCGTATGGGGTCTTCTATAGAATAGAAGACCTCCGTATGGGGTCTTCTATAGAATAGAAGACCTCCGTATGGGGTCTTCTATAGAATAGAAGACATCCGCAGGGGTCTTCTATAGAATAGAAGACCTCCGTAGGGGTTTTCTATAGAATAGAAGACCTCCGTAGGGGTCTTCCATAGAACAGAAGACCTCCGTAGGGGTCTTCTATAGAATGGAAGACCATCGTAGTGGTCTTCTATATAATAGAAGACCTCCGTAGGAGTCTTCAACACAATGGAAGACTTCCGTAGGGGTCTTCTATAGAATAGATGACCTCCGTAGGGGTCTTCTAGAGAATAGAAGACCTCCGTAGATATTTTCTATAGAATAGAAGACCTCCGTAGGGGTCTTCTATAGAATAGAAGAGCTCCGTAGGGATCTTCTATAGAATAGAAGACCTCCGTAGGGGTCTTCTATAGAATAGAAGACCTCCGTATGGGGTCTTCTATAGAATAGAAGACCTCCGTATGGGGTCTTCTATAGAATAGAAGACCTCCGTATGGGGTCTTCTATAGAATAGAAGACCTCCGTATGGGGTCTTCTATAGAATAGAAGACCTCCGTATGGGGTCTTCTATAGAATAGAAGACCTCCGTGTGGGGTCTTCTATAGAATAGAAGACCTCCGTAGGGGTCTTCTATAGAATAGACGACCTCCGTAGGGGTCTTCTATAGAATAGAAGACCTCCGTATGGGTTCTTCTATAGAATAGAAGACCTCCGTATGGGGTCTTCTATAAAATAGAAGACCTCCGTATGGGGTCTTCTATTAAAATAGAAGACCTCCGTATGGGGTCTTCTATAGAATAGAAGACCTCCGTATGGGGTCTTCTATAGAATAGAAGACCTCCGTATGGGGTCTTCTATAGAATAGAAGACCTCCGTATGGGGTCTTCTATAGAATAGAAGACCTCGGTATGGGGTCTTCTATAGAATAGAAGACCTCCGTATGGGGTCTTCTATAGAATAGAAGACATCCGCAGGGGTCTTCTATAGAATAGAAGACCTCCGTAGGGGTTTTCTATAGAATAGAAGACCTCCGTAGGGGTCTTCCATAGAACAGAAGACCTCCGTAGGGGTCTTCTATAGAATAGAAGACCTCCGTATGGGGTCTTCTATAGAATAGAAGACCCTTGTGTGGGGTCTTCTATAGAATAGAAGACCTCCGTATGGGGTCTTCTATAGAATAGAAGACCTCCGTATGGGGTCTTCTATAGAATAGAAGACCTCCGTAGGGGTCTTCTATTGAAAAGAAGACCTCCGTAGTGGTCTTCTATAGAAAAGAAGACCTCCGTAGGGGTCTTCTATAGAATAGGAGACCTCCGTAGGGGTCTTATATTGAATAGAAGACCTCCGTAGGGGTCTTCTATAGAATGGAAGACCTCCGTAGGGGTCTTCTATTGAATAGAAGACCTCCGTAGGGTTCTTCTATAGAATGGAAGACCTCCGTAGGGGTCTTCTATTGAATAGAAGTCCTCCGTAGGGGTCTTCTATAGAATAGGAGACCTCCGTAGGGGTCTTATATTGAATAGAAGACCTCCGTAGGGGTCTTCTATAGAATGGAAGACCTCCGTAGGGGTCTTCTATTGAAAAGAAGACCTCCGTAATGGTCTTCTATAGGGGTCTTCTATAGAATAGGAGACCTCCGTAGGGGTCTTATATTGAATAGAAGACCTCCGTAGGGGTCTTATATTGAATAGAAGACCTCCGTATGGGTCTTCTATAGAATAGAAGACCGCCGTAGGGGTCTTATATTGAATAAAAGACCTCCGTATGGGGTCTTCTATAGAATAGAAGACCTCCGTATGGGGTCTTCTATAGAATAGAAGACCTCCGTATGGGGTCTTCTATAGAATAGAAGACCTCCGTATGGGGTCTTCTATAGAATAGAAGACCTCCGTATGGGGTCTTCTATAGAATAGAAGACCTCCGTATGGGGTCTTCTATAGAATAGAAGACCTCCGTATGGGGTCTTCTATAGAATAGAAGACCTCCGTATGGGGTCTTCTATAGAATAGAAGACCTCCGTATGGGGTCTTCTATAGAATAGAAGACCTCCGTAGGGGTCTTCTATAGAATAGAAGACCTCCGTAGGGGTCTTCTATAGAATAGAAGACCTCTGTAGTGGTCTTCTATGGAATAGAAGACCTCCGTAGGGGTCTTCTATAGAAGAAAACCTCCGTAGGGGTCTTCTATAGAATAGAAGACCTCCGTAGTGGTCTTCTATGGAATAGAAGACCTCCGTAGGGGTCTTATATGGAATAGAAGACCTCCGTAGGGGTCTTCTATAGAAGAAAACCTCCGTAGGGGTCTTCTATAGAAGAAAACCTCCGTAGGGGTCTTCTATAGAATAGAAGACCTGCGTAGGGGTCTTCTATAGAATAGAAGACCTCCGTAGGGGTCTTCTATAGAATAGAAGACCTCCGTAGGGGTCTTCTATAGAATAGAAGACCTCCGTAGGGGTCTTCTATAGAATAGAAGACCTCCGTAGGGGTCTTCTATAGAATAGAAGACCTCCGTAGGGGTCTTCTATAGAATAGAAGACCTCCGTAGGGGTCTTCTATAGAATAGAAGACCTCCGTAGGGGTCTTCTATAGAATAGAAGACCTCCGTAGGGGTCTTCTATAGAATAGAAGACCTCCGTAGGGGTCTTCTATAGAATAGAAGGCCTCCGTAGGGGTCTTCTATAGAAGAAAGCCTCCGTTGGGGTCTTCTATAGAATAGAAGACCTGAGTAGGGGTCTTCTATAGAATAGAAGACCTCCGTAGGGGTCTTCTATAGAATAGAAGACCTCTTTAGGAGTCTTCTATAGAATAGAAGATCTCCGTGTGACAATGTGAGCTCGAATATGAAGAAGATGTGCCTGGCAGAGTCTGGGGAGTTTGAGTGGAAATCCCGCTGCAAAGATGTCAAAGATGAAAAAAGCCTCCCACCTTCAAATGCTTCGGGCAACGTAGACTGCTCTGAGAATCCTATGACAGAAGGTGACAAAGTGAGTTTGAATATGGAAAAGGTGTGGCCGGAAGAGCCTAGGTATTATCAAAAGAAATTCCGAACACGTCAGAAAATTAAAAGAGATGCTGAGCCGTGAAGATAGCCAGGAAACGCTACAGGGACAAACACTGATATGCAGTGATCGATACCACTGAAGGTTCCGGTTAGCTACCCAGTACATCTTTAAGCTACTGATAAACGGTACACAACCAGATCTCAAATCATTGACTGCAGCTGGTTCAAAGCAGACATGATGTTGTGTTAATTTGCCCGGCATGCAATCATTGGCTCTCTCAAATTTTCACATTAATCTTGTAAAAAATGTTCACAGCTACAATATTTTCTCTGAGCCCATTTCGATAGGACTTGCTGTTTCCAAGCAACATAAAATGTAAACATTGCTCGCTATTTATTAAAAAAGCGCTCCGGCCATTTTTTTGTTTTTTTTTTTTGTTTTTTGATTATTCCTATCTAAGCACCATCCATATAAAGTTGGTTCAGACGCACCATATGAGGTAATGCCTGAAAGCTACTATCACTGAGCCGACAGTTTGCTTTTGACTTTTTGCATAATGACCCGAAAGCCAGTCCCGAATGATAACGTCATGTCTTCCACAGAAAGCAGCAAAATCCATCCGGTACTCTCCTGGGAGATTAGGAGCATAGCCTACTACACCTTAAACGATTGCCAATTTAAACTTTGAAAATTAGGATCGGTGAGTTTCCATGACAAGTTAGACAAAGACTGTAAGCAGACATTCTACGTTTCAAATATTGGACAATAGCAACAGGGAAGAGGTAATAGCGTCAGGCAATAAAAACAGGGTTCTCAAAATGCTCCCATATTTAGGACCACTCATTCATACTCTTCTGTGCAAACGAACAGTTAGGAGGTCCAGGTTTTTACTGCAGATAGTTTTCCGTCCTTATTGAAATATTAGTAAAGTTTTTCAGGATTGACCGGTCTTGGTTATATCGGTGTAATATCCTGCAAAAAAAAACCAAAAAACCTATTTTACTCTAAAAGTTACCTTTATCGGGCTTCTGTTCTTCAGTGTACGTGCCTTCCAAAATATTTACAATGAAAATTAACTTTGGCGCAGGCTATTTAACACCATCACCAATGTAAACCCCAACGCTTTCAAATAAACATCCAAAGTTTGTATTACAAACCTGACAAAGAATACAACAACAAATACCTTTAATTGTTATTACACTTCTCTGCCTAGCGCTGTTTACTTTATTGTGGTGACATTGCCACCAGATCAATGTTTTCATTTTACTGCCATTTGTTGGCCTCAAGACTCCCATAGACTAAATCACCGACGTAGCAAAGGTAAATTTTTAGACATTTTTGTATAATTTACTCGCCAAAGATTATGTATTTTCTCCCCCCGAAATGGTGCTGAGACGCATTTCTTACTATGTCCCTGCCCTCCATTACAACCCACCTCCCTAAACAGTCAATACATCAAAAAATTATGTTTTGATTTATTCGATTGGAAACCTAAAACAACCTTGCTTTTGGTGTCCAACGATTTATTAACTCCTTCAAACATTTAATAGTGGAGTCAGTCTCGCTGCTTGTTAGTTCAAACCAAGGTAGTTGGATGGTTGGCTGGTTACCTGGTTGCATGATTTTCTATGTCACACCTTTTAAAGTGGAAAAATTTATCAAAACTTTGCGTTTAAATGTTGTTCAAAATATGCTGCTGCTCATGACTGCCTATGTTCCTATGTTGCATTTGTTGTTGTAGTTCCTTTTTGTTTAATAAATGTCTTACATGTTGTCTGCAGACATTCAGCACCTCTTTATGTTTATTGTTCAACAACAAAACGCAATAATTGTACAATAAAGTGTTTTGTTCGGTTGTTATGCGTTTTTTTTTGCTTCTTAGCTGGAGATTCTTCAGAAGTAAAAGTCAAAGAAAATACATGTTCGATTAGCCATTTATACTTTTGAGAAGAAGTTCTCATGCTGATATGGTTGTATGCCTTACATTAAATTGGGTGGGCTGCTACATCTGCAGCTTATGAGAGCTTCTTGTAGAGAGATTCAAAGAACTTTCGACAGATATAAATAGAATAACTCGAATAAATTACAGTCCTCTTCGGAGTTTTCATGAGAATAGACGAGCTACTGAATAAACTTCTGTGGATAAAATGGAAAAAAAGAGCTTCGGGCAATCTCAGTGCTCTTGAGTGTAGAGAAAAGAACATGTCTTCTGGAGAAGAGAAAGGGCCTTCCACAAAATATTAGCGTTCTGGAAAGTCTAAGAAGATTCCTCTACAACATAGAAAAACTATGAAAACTTCATCCTCACAATATGAAAGCTCTGAAGAGATTCTCTACATAATAGAAGGATTCTGAAAACGTATTCCGTAGACTAGTAAAACATCCAAAAATCTTGTTAAGAAGTCGTCCATTGAATAGAGAGATCTTCTTCAGCATAGAATAAGAGGCCTTTTATGGAATAGAAAAGCTTTCAATAGTCTTCTGTAGACTATAATGCCTTTTAAAAGGTCTTCTTTAAAATAAAATACCTCTCAAGGGGTCTTCCATAGAATCGAAGACCTCTCAAGGGGTCTTCTATAGAATATAACACATCTCATCTTTAGAATAGAAGTCCTCTCAAGAGGTCTTCTATAGAATCGAAAACCACTCAAGAGGTCTTCTATAAAATATAATACCTCTCAAGAGGTTTTCTTTAGAATAGAGAGAGGGGAGATCTTGTCTAAAATAGAAGAGAACTCAAGACGTCTTCTATAGAATAACAGAGATTTCAATAAGACTTCTGTAAAATAGAATAGATATCATGAGGTCCTCTATAGTATAGAAGAATTCTTCTGTAGAATGGAAGAACTCTCAAGAAATCTTCTACAGAATACAGGATCTCTCAGGATGACTATGATAGAATAGAGAGGAGAGGTCTTCGATAGAATATGAAAACGCTGGAAAGAATAGAACAGCCTTCCAAAGGTCTTCTATAGAAGATTTCTCAAAATTTCTTCTATAAAATAAACGAGTTCCCAAGAGACATTTTATAGAATTTAAGAGCTCTCGTCTTCTGTTCCATAGACGAGATTGTGAGATGTATTCTTTTCCATAGATGAATTCGGGGAGGGTATTCTGTTCAATAGAAGAGCTCGTAAGGTCATCTATTCCATAGAAAAGCTCGTGAGAGGTCTTCTATAGAATACAATATCTCGTTAGATGTCTTCTATAGAATAGAAGATCTCGTGAGAAGTCTTCTATAGAATAGTAGATCTCCTGAGAGGTTTTCTATAGCATAGAAGATCTTGTGAGAGGTCTTCTATAGAATAGAAGAGCAAGTGAAAGGTCTTCTATAGAATAGAAGATATCGTGAGAGGTCTTCTATAGAATAGAAGATCTCGTGAGAGGTTTTCTATAGAATAGAAGATCTCGTGAGAGGTCTTCTATAGAATAGAAGATCTCGTGAGAGGTCTTCTATAGAATAGAAGATCTCGTGAGAGGTCTTCTATAGAATAGAAGATCTCGTGAGAGGTCTTCTATAGAATAGAAGATCTAGTGAGAGGTCTTCTATAGAATAGAAGATCTCGTGAGAGGTCTTCTATAGAATAGAAGATCTAGTGAGAGGTCTTCTATAGAATAGAAGATCTAGTGAGAGGTCTTCTATAGAATAGAAGATCTCGTGAGAGGTCTTCTATAGAATAGAAGATCTAGTGAGAGGTCTTCTATAGAATAGAAGATCTAGTGAGAGGTCTTCTATAGAATAGAAGATCTCGTGAGAGGTCTTCTATAGAATAGAAGATCTCGTGAGAGGTCTTCTATAGCATAGAAGATCTTGTGAGAGGTCTTCTATAGAATAGAAGAGCAAGTGAAAGGTCTTCTATAGAATAGAAGAGCAAGTGAAAGGTCTTCTATAGAATAGAAGATATCGTGAGAGGTCTTCTATAGAATAGAAGATCTCGTGAGAGGTCTTCTATAGAATAGAAGATCTCGTGAGAGGTCTTCTATAGAATAGAAGATCTCGTGAGAGGTCTTCTATAGAATAGAAGATCTCGTGAGAGGTCTTCTATAGAATAGAAGATCTCGTGAGAGTTCTTCTATAGAATAGAAGATCTCGTGAGAAATTTTTTTTATTCTGTAGAAGATTCTTCTATAGAATAAAGAAGCAATTCAGAGATTTCTATAGAACAGATAAGCTGCTCAGAAATCATATATAGTAGATGAGAGTTCGTCAGTGGTCTTTTATATAATCTTTGAAAATATAAGATTTCCGAATAAGTCTCCTACAGAATAAAAGAGCTTTGCATAGGTATTCTATGGAGTAGAAAAATTGTGGACAGGTCTTCTATAGCGTTGGAAAGCTCTAGAGTGGTCTTTCATGGGTTAGAAGATCTCTATAGTGGTCTTCAGTAATGTAGCCGAGCTCTGGAGTAGTCTTCTATATGGTAGAAAAGCGCTAGTCTGAAGAAGAGGTCTGTATTTATACAAAGAGAACTCTCAAGAATTTTTTTACTATATGAAAAGGATTTCTATACATAAGAAAGCTCTTGTAAAGTCTTCTGAAGTATAGAAAATCTGTTGAGAAGTCCTTATAGATGCTCTTCACAAGAATATGTACGGAATGGAAGAACTATTCAGAGGACTTGCACAGATCATTAGAACTTTCTAGATATCTTTAATGGGATAAAAGAACTTTGATTGGGGGTTTATGGAGCAATACAACTGCTGCTTTAACCTTGGGATATCTTTGAGGAATTTTTTACAAAATTGTAGGACTTGTAGAGAACCGGTGACCTGCTCAAAGGGTCCCATAAACGAATAAAATTCGAGCTTTAGAAAAGACGAATAATTTTAATGGGTCTTCAGATGAATAGATAGTTTACTAAGAGGGTAGGGAGAGGTTCAGAGAGGTATTCTGCACAACAGAAACAAATCATAGAATTGTTTTAAAGAAATTTTTTTTAAATGATTAAATTATTTTAAAAAATAGGTGATACGAAGTCTTATTTCCAATAAATAATTTCATGGTGAGGACGTGCGATAAACTATTCAATAAATGAGATAGCTTCGTTGTGAATGTAAGATATATTCTGATCCCTCAGTCAAGTCCGTAAAATCGCGATATATTAACATGGTGATAACTAGGTCTCAGTTTGATGTAGGATACTTTTATTCTCCCATTCCGCCATGCTGTTTCGTATGTGAATAAGTTTATAATTTCGAATACACCGAGTCGTGCTTACCTTTTACTAACCTAAGAACTATTGGCAATCAAGTATTAAACGATTTGCTGGCTGGCATGTTTACCAAAGATCAGATCTGATAAGATTTACAAGAAGCAGCAGAAGCGTCCAAAATAGGCAGAGTTTCTTTTTTTTTGATTTTTTTACAGAAAAAAATGGCCAACCTCGTAGAAGCACAACAACTTAAAGGTGTTTTTGTAATAATTAAAGTTTACCCTTCATTCAGTTCAGTGGCCAACTTCATGACTGAGCAATAAGTTCATGTCAACAATGTCAAAATGTTGAGACATCTTTATTTGGGTTAATGGCCCATAAAATATGATTTTATTTTTTTGGTTTATTTTCATTTAAAAATGTTATTCTTCAGTTTATTTGAATTTTAATTAATACCTCCGAACACCCCTGTCTGGGGTACTGGGGGGACAAAAAACAAAAATATGATGGCTTTATTAAAACCAATTAATTAACGTAAAAAATCCACACATAAAAACACACACAGCCCAAAGCTTTCCAAGCCACAAAACAACAGATTTAACTGTGATTTTTAACAGCTTGTATATTTCCAACAAGCTGTGTAAGTAAGTTCCAGCAGGCTCATTCGTAAGTAACTATTTATGTATGCATGGCACGCTAAACTCTCTGGGGCTCAGAGCAGGCAGTCAGCCTAAGCATTTGCGTCTGTGCATCCATACATTTAGAAGGTATGGTAAAGAGTTGCTTGATTGCCGGCTCTCTTCACAAAAAGTGCGACAACGCGTCAGCATCATAAAAATGTCATGAACGCATGCGCATCATACTTTACACACTCATTCACTTGCCGCCGTTGCTTTAAACCGAATTCAATGAACGAACGAACGTTGGGAAGTCAGTAGAAGGGGTGCTAACTGATGGACTGACTGGCCTTTGTATGTAAGGAGTGTTTGTCACAAGTAGGCTTTTTAGTCAATTTCTATAGCCGTGTGATCCTTTAGCGTTCACACAACAAAGCTGCAGGAAAAAGCGTCAAAAAATGAACGATTTGTGTGTTTGCGATTGAAATCTTAAACATAAAAACAGTTAAACTTCTTTGACTTTTTTCCTCACTCTCTGACTCTCTATTAAAGTTGCACAAAATATCAAAGAATGAAGCGATGAGAGACAGAGAGGAAGACCAATAATGAAAATGAGATATCAGGAGGGACAGTGGGTTGGATTTGAGATCTATGTGATCCAAACGTAAATAATTTTATCCACAAATGTGGATAGTTTTATCCACAAATATGGACAATTTTATCCGCATAATTAGATAGCTTTATCCACAAATGTGGATTATTTTATCCATAGACATATATAATTTTATCGGCAAACTTGGATAATTTAATCCACAAACGTGAATCGTTTTATCCATAAACGTGGATAATTTTATTTATAAACGTCTACAATTTTATCCACAAACGTGTATAATTTGATCGATAGAACGGATAATTTTATCCATAGCCGTGGAAAAATTTGTCCGTAAATGTAGATAATTTTATCCACACACATGGATTATTTTATTCACAGACGTGGATAATTTTATCCACAGCAGCTGATAATTTTATCCACAGCAGCTGATAATTTTATCCGTAAATCCGTGGATAATTTTATAAACAAATGTGGGTAATTTTATCCACAGCAATTAATAATCTTATATATATAAGTGGATAATTTTATCCACAAACGTGGATTATTTTATCCAAAAACAAGTAAGAAAAGTCTATAGTCGGACGGAGCCGACCATGGGTTACCCTATACCACTATCCCTGGACGATCGCTCTCCACGGAACTTCTTTTCAATGATTGTGAAAATTTAATTACACTGTGCAACACTGGAAATGCAAACAACTTCTAAGGGGCATTTTCTGAAAGTACATATTGAGACTACAAAAACCTTAATTGGGTTTTGTGTTCTTAGATCGGGTTTAGATTTTATGGCCTCATCTAAACCGACCTAAAATGAGCCTTTTTTCCAGTGATCGGACCTTTATCTCCGAAACTAATAAGAATTTTGCTTTGCAGTCTTCAGCAATATTGTAGCCCTAAAGTAGTAGAACTTATGTGTCAAACAGATGAACTAGGAAAAGCAGCATCTAGCGTTAAAATATAGAAATGCTGGTCAATAACAACTAAACTGTTGGGAGTTTAAACAAGTAACCATTCTAAAAATTTTCCAAATAATGTGACCATCAATTCTTCAGATCATTCTGAAGCTCTAAAATGGTTATTTCGCGTTGTGTAAGGGGTATTTCATAACATACCTTTTACAAAACTTATTTCAAACAATGTTCACACAGGCTGTTTATTCTCATGTTGGGGATTTCAATAAATTATTGAAATATTTACCAAATTGTTGTTGAAAAATTTGCTATAAACAAGGCGATAAAGGCATTTTACAACAATATAAAGTTCTGAAGAGTTGTGTATTACATTCCAGAGAATCTTTTCCCAAAAGGTAACATTAAGAAGAATTTAACATTTTCGGAGATACGCTGCGAAATATACACAAATTATAGAATTTTTAGATATATTATAAAATGTGAGGCAATAAATGCAGTTTTTCGAGTTCACTATACCTCCAAATATTTTCTTCTTGCTCTTATCTACAATTTTGCTGCAGATATCAAAACAAGATTCGTATTGGTTTCAGAGATACAGCCCCGATTTGTTTTTAAAATTCGATCTTTAACCATGTTTAGATGAGGTCATAAAAACCGAACCCGATCTAAGAAAGCAAAACCCAAATATGGTTTTTGCCTATTGGTCCTCTACTTTCACAAAATTCTGGACAGAAGTTGTTTGCACGCGATTTTCTCAAATATGTTGCACAGTGTTATCAAATATCAGAAATGTAATGAATAATACTTATGACCAAAACCAAAAAGTTATCTAGCATGACAAAGCCATTTTTGTAGCAGGAAAGGAAAATCTAGTTCACACAAACTAAAATGTAATGAAACCCACTTATGTAGTACTACTACTTCCGTTGTTTAACCGCTACGTTATTGAAATTTTTACCAATTTCACACAAAAGTTTCAGTCCATTTAACCCGCTAAGTATTATCTGACCTTCACGTTGGTTTGTACGCTTCTTCTTCATCATAAACTCAAACCTTGTTTAAAATTTTGCGGGTTATTATTTTGACCTACAGAGCCGCTACAAAATTGGTTAACATTTTGTTTTTGTTCCATTTCATTCCCTGAACATTTCACGATCACCAGCAAAAACTAATTATTTCTATTCTGGCCCCAACCCAACCTCCTTAAAAAATTCGTTACAATCGGTCCATAATTGCGGCCTTAAGCTTGTTTACAATTTTTAATGGACGGACACACATCGCTAAATCGCTTTATCTCGTCGAGATATGAATTTTGGCATACCAAATAAGGGGTCTAGTATGAATATTTCGTGGAGTTAAATAAACTTTTGGAGAAAAATACGTAGCATGGGATAAAAATGTGGTTCTCTACACAGAACCCATTATATATTAGGCAGTAGGCCCGTTATCTAGCAAACACTTTATTGCAATTTACATCAGAGGAAAGGTCAGTCGTTTTTTTCCATATGTAGGCTAGTAGTTTTTTCCCATATGTCCTCAAGGAATTAAAATATCGACCAAAAATAAAATTTTTATATTTTTTATACAAAAGTAATGGCCCATTTCACCCGCTAAAGAGTATCAGATCATCATTTAAAATTGTAGGCATCTTTTTCGACCTATAATCTTACCCGGTGCAAAATTTCGTGACTATTGATGTATAATTGCGACTTCTAGCGAGTTTATTATTTCACTACAAACAAATAACGGGATATATTAGGCTGTAACTCTGTTATCTGATCATGCACACCAACATAATTGGCATCAATTGAAAGGTCAAGCGTTCCACTTTCAAGTATATCTCACTTGTCCGGAAAGTCACTTCCAGGAATTAAGATATAAGTCGTATATTAAAAATTTTCACAATTTTCACACAAAAGTTTTGGTCCATTGCAAGCTTCTTCTTTGTGATATACTCTTACCTTATTTAAAATTACGCGATGATCGGACTATTATTGAGACCTACAGAGCCGCTAGAAAATTGGATAAATATTATGTTTTTGGTCCATTTCACCTGCTAAATATTTCACGATCATCACCAATAAGAATAGGGATCTATTCTGATCTGAACCCGACCTCCATAAAAAATTTCGTGACGATCGGTCCATTATTGCGGTCTTGAGCGTGTTTACAATTTATAATGTACAGACGGACGGACGGACACACATCTCAAAATCGCTTTATCTCGTCGAGATATGAAGATTGGTATACCACATTGGGGGTCTCCGACGAATATTTCGCGGTGTTACATGAATTTTTACCAAAACAAACTTATAATACCCTTTTCCACATTGTGGTATAGGGTATAACAAGATAACTTTATCCACAAAAGTGGATATTTTTATACACAAATGTAGATAAAGATAAAGCTATCATTTTATCAAAAAACATGGATAATTTTATCCACAAACGGGGATAGTTTGATGATAAACTTGAATAATTTTATCTTCTAACGTGGATAATTTTATACAAATACGTGAAAAATTTTATCCACAAATGTGGATAATTTTATGCACAACGTTGATAATTTTATCCAAAAACGTGGATAATTTTATCCACAATCGTAGATAACTTAACAATAAATGTGAATAATTTTAACCATAAACTTGGATAATTTTACCCATAAGCATGGATAATTTTATCCACAAACGTGGATGATAAAATTATCCAAAATTTAACAAACGCGGGTAATTTAATAAAAAAACGTGGATAATTTTGTGCACAAACGCGGATAAACCTATCCACAAACGTGAATAATTTTGTGCACAAACGTGAATAGTTTTATTCACAAACTTGGATGGATAAAATTGATATTTTTGTCCATACAATGGATAATTTTATTCACAATTGTGGATAATTTTGTCCACAAAAGTGGATAATTTATCCTTCTGAAAGAAAGGTGCTTCTATGGACTCTATCTGAAAGAAAGCGTGCTTCTTTAGACCTTTTCTGAAAGAAAGGGTGCTTCTATAGACCTTTTCTGAAAGAAAGGGTGCTTCTATGGACCTTTTCTGAAAGAAAGGATGCTTCTATAGAACTTTTCTGAAAGAAAGGGTGCTTCTATAGAACTTTTCTGAAGGAAAGGGTGCTTCTATAGACCCTTTCTGTAGGAAAGGGTGCTTCTATAGACCAATTCTGAAAGAAATGGTGCTTCTATACCCTCTTCTGAAAGAAAGGGTGCTTCTATACTCCCTTCTGAAAGAAAGGGTGCTTCTATACCCCCTTCAGAAAGAAACGGTGCTTCTATACCCTCTTCTGAAAGAAAGGGTGCTTCTATACCCCCTTCTAAAAGAAAGGGTGCTTCTATACCCCCTTCTGAAAAAAAAGATGCTTCTATACCCCCTTTTGAAAGAAACGGTGCTTCTATACCCCCTTCTGAAAGAAAGGGTTCTTCTAAACCCCCTTCTAAAAAAAAGGGTGCTTCTAAACCCCCTTCTGAAAGAAAGGGTGCTTCTATAGACACTTGCTGAGAGAAAGGTTTCTTCTATGGACCATTTCTGAAGGATAGGGTGCTTCTTTAGACCCTTTCTGCAAGAGAGGGTGCTTCTATAGAACCTTTCTGAAGGAAAGGGTGCTTCTATAGACCCTTTCTGAAGGAAAGGGTGCTTTTATAGACCCTTTCTGAAGGAAAGCGCGCTTCAGTAGACCCTTTCTGAAGGAAAGGGTGCTTCTATAGAACCTTTCTGAAGGAAAGGGTGCTTCTATAGACCCTTTCTGAAAGAAAGAGTGCTTCTTTCTTCTTTTTAAGGAAAGTGTGCTTCTATAGACCCTTTCTGAAGGAAAGGGTGCTTCTATAGACCCTTTCTGAAGGAAAGGGTGCTTCTATAGACCCTTTCTGAAGGAAAGGGTGCTACTATAGACCCTTTCTGAAGAAAAAGGTGCTTCTACACTTTCTGAGGGAAAGGGTGCTTCTATAGACCCTTTCTGAAGGAAAGGGTGCAACTATAGACCCTTTCTGAAGGAAAGGGTGCTTCTATAGACCCTTTCTGAAGGAAAGGGTGCTTCTATAGACCCTTTCTGAAGGAAAGGGTGCTTCTATAGACCCTTTCTGAAAAATGGTGGTTCTATGGACCATTTCTGAAGGAAAGGTTGCTTCTATAGACCCTTTCTATAGACCCTTTACACTTTCTGATAGAAAGGGTGCTTCTATAAGCCCTTTCTGAAGGAAAGGGTGCTTCTATAGACCCTTTCTGAAGGAAAGGGTGCTTCTATGGACCCTTTTTAAAAGAAAGGGCGCTTCTATAGACCCTTTTTGAAAGAAAGGGCGCTTCTATAGACCCTTTTTGAAAGAAAGAGCGCTTCTATAGACCCTTTCTGAAAGAAAGGGTGCTTCTATAGAAAGGTTTCTGAAGGAAAGGGTGCTTCTACAGACCCTTTCTGAAGGAAAGGGTGCTTCTGTAGACCCTTTCTGAAGGAAAGGGTGCTTCTATGGACCCTTTTTGAAAGAAAGGCTGCTTCTTTAGACCCTTTCTGAAAGAAAGGGTGCTTCTATAGACCCTTTCTGAAGGAAAGGGTGCTTCTATAGGCCCTTTCTAAAGAAAAGGGTGCTTCTTTAGGCCCTTTCTAAAGAAAAGGGTGCTTCTTTAGGCCCTTTCTAAAGAAAAGGGTGCTTCTTTAGACCCTTTCTTAAGGAGAGGGTGCTTCTATAGACCCTTTCTGAAGGAAAGGGTGCTTTTATAGACCCTTTCTGAAGGAAAGGGTGCTTCTATAGACCCTTTCTGAAGGAAAGGGTGCTTCTATAGATCCTTTCTGAAGGAAAGGGTGCTTCTATAGACCCTTTCTGAAGGAAAGGGTGCTTCTATAGACCCTTTCTGAAGGAAAGGGTGCTTCTATAGACCCTTTCTGAAGGAAAGGGTGCTTTTATAGACCCTTTCTGAAGGAAAGGGTGCTTTTATAGACCCTTTCTGATAGAAAATGTGTTTCTATAGACCCTTTCTGTAGGAAAGGATGCTTCTATAGACCCTTTCTGTAGGAAAGGGTGCTTCTATAGACCCTTTCTGTAGGAAAGGGTGCTTCTATAGACCCTTTCTGTAGGAAAGGGTGCTTCTATAGACCCTTTCTGTAGGAAAGGGTGCTTCTATAGACCCTTTCTGTAGGAAAGGGTGATTCTATAGACCCTTTTCTGCTTCTATAGACCCTTTCTGGAAGAAAGTGTGCTCCTATAGACCCTCTCTAAAACAAAGGGTTCTCCTATAGACTCCCTTTAAAACAAAGGGTACTTCTATATACGCTCTCTGAACGAAACGGTGCTTCTATAGAACCTTTAAAAAAGGTCCATAGAACCTTTCTAAAAAAGGGTGCAACTATTGACTCTTTCTGAAAGCAATGGTGTTTTAATACACCTTTCGGGATAAAGCGTTATTTTAGTGACCCTTTCTGAAAGAAAGGATGCTTCTATAGAACTTTTCTGAAAGAAAGGGTACTTTTGTAGACCCTTTTTGAAAGAAAGTGTGCTTCTGTAGACCCATTCGGAAAGAAAGGCTGCTTCTGTAGACCCTTTCAGAAAGGCTGTTCCTATAGACCCTTTCTGAAACAAATGGTTCTTCTGTAGACCCTTTCTGAATGAATGGGTGTTTCTATAGACCCTTTCTGAGTGAAGGGGTGATTTGATAGAACCTTTCGGAAAAAAGTGTGCTTTCATAGACACTTTTGGAGAAAAAAATGGTGTTTCTATAGACCCTTTCGTAAAGATAGGGTGTTTCTATTGACCCTTTCTGGAGCAAATGGTACATCTATTCATCTTGCCTTCAGCTTATCTATAAATTTTTCCTTCAGTCTATAAAGATTTTCTTCAGCCCCTGTATAAACATTTTCTTACTCAGTAAAAAAGAACTTTCCTCTTCCGTCTCCAATCATCTCCAATAGAAAGCCTCCACTCAGTTCATCTAACAGACTCCCTTCACCTCGTCTTAAATGAAGTAAAGACTCCTTCCGCTTGTATATTATGGATCCCTTTAGTTCGTCTATAAAGACTTCCTTTCGCTCTTCTATAAAGACTGCCTTCAGCTTGCCTATTAAAGAATAGTCTCTTCCGCTAGTCATTAAAGTCTTCCTTCTTGTCTTCCATTAAACCCACCACCGCTTGCCAGTAAAGACTCCCTTCCGCTTGTCTATACCTCTCAATAGTTGATTATATTTTCCCTAATTTTTCCCACTTTATCCCATTGTGCAGATCAAACTTTGGTGGTATTACAAGCGGCGGGATTTGCCATTTCGCCGTTTTTTCTGTTTTTCAAGAACGTGAAAAATATTAAGTGGAGATGGTTAATGTCAGATATTGTCACACACCAACAATGCGAGCACAACAAACAAATCGGCGCAAAGGAAACGAAGTAGTTTTGCTTTGGTCTTTTAGCGGCCTCGTAATAAAATTATTAAATATCTTGATCACAAAAAAGTGATTTTTTGAAAGGTTTTGGTTTTCATATTCCGCTTGTTGTTGGTGTATTTTATTATAATATTTTTGTTGTTGATTTGGCTTTAACTTTATTGGCTACAAGTTTAACATTGTCATATTTTATAATATGGAGTTTGTATTTTTATTGATAATTGGTTGTTGTTGTTTTTTGTTTGGGCTTTCGATATTCGCCAGAAACGCCATTCATTGACAAGCCAATGAATTTCTTGTTAAGTTGTTAACAGTCATGTCTTCCTTCATAAGAAGCTTGTTTCAGTTTTGTATTTTGTCATTTTTTGACGGTCTTATCAGATTTTGTTGTTTGGCCATAAAGAAGATTTTGTTTTTTTTTTTATACAAAGCCAAGCTGTTGAAATGTTTGAAAATCAAAAACAAATTGTCATTTTGGGACTTCATCATTATGGCGCTAGAGAGTACCAAGAACTTGCTTTCCATTTCAGTGGAAGTTGTGAAAGGAGGGGAAGTCGAGTAAGTGGTGTTATGGAAGTGACCCAAAATGGTAAATAAATTTTAAATAAAAGTGGCTTTATAAAATGGCTTCAAGATCCATGCGTCTAATTCGGTAAATTGGCTTTAGATTTTTCCTAATCATAAGGTATCTGTGATCCAAAACTAGACGAGAAAATGGAGTATACCATGAAAGATGGTATAGGTTTTGATTTGATTGAAATATTAGTAATAATGTGTCCTACTAAGTTGTACCATTACACCAACTTTTGTTTTTAGCAATGATAGGGAATAAAGCATTATCTTCATATCTTCCACAAAGAAGTGACATCGGGGACCCTGTGTTCAGTCAGGAAGCATAGTATTTTCTTAATCAACACTAGGCATTCCCTAAGAAAGTCTTCTTTCTTCATTTCTTGTCTTCTTTCCCTTTTTCTATGCGCGACCTTGCTATGACAATTTGTTCCCTCTTACTTCCCCCTTCTCCCTGCTAATCTATGATGACATGGCGTCTTGTCAATTTGAAATTATTTTTGTCTGTCATTGTCTTTTAATAAGTCCATCAAATCCAAATGAGAGTTTTACGTGAGGCTCATTCCAAGATTCTCAAGATTCCTGGTAGAGAAAAACAGAAAAAAAAAACACAAAACGCCCATTTTGAACAATAAAAATTATGAAATCCATGTTTGTCGATTTGTTTGTTGTCTTACTTTTTATTTGATTACCAACATTTTAAGTGCATTTATTGTTTATGATTTCTTGGTAAGACGACTGACTTTGTCCCTTCGCCTGAAGTTTGGTATGCCAAAGAAGTGTGCGGGAACTAGTAGACATCGAAGTTGATTTTTGTCTTGGGGCGCGTGCACATCATTATTGTCTGTCATTTCAATTCTTTCGTTTTTGTTTGTTTATCATCGTCATCGTGATTGCCGTCGGTAGTTAGTCAGTCAGTCTCAAACATCTGGTTGAAGTTTGTTGGAGTTTTGATAATGACATTCAATTAAATTGGTTGGATAATCTTTCGGTTTGATGTTTGTTTTTCTGTCGAAAAAAAATAATGTTGAACAAAATGTTAACATTAGGTTTGTCCTTGTACTTTCTCAGTAAATATTACTCAGTAACTTCTTTTTAGAGAGTAAAGCATTTTATACTCTTTCAAAGGAAAAAAATTTAAAAAGTAAAAAGACAACATTCAGTAAAAATTTTCAATTTGATTAATATTTACGATTATGATATTTGAATATTTTAAACTTTTGACAACTGTCTAAAGCTACAAAATGTTACTGAACAAAATTCCTTCAGTAAAAATTATAAGTTCTCAGTAATAAAAATTTCAAAACAAGTTTCTCAATTCGTTCTCTTTTACTGAACATTTGTGTAAAAAAACAACATTTAGTAATAATTTGTAATAATTATTACAAATTATCGAGTACGCAGACACACTTAATATTGTTATTAATATTGACATAAGGATGTGTAATTGAAAATGTAAACATGCATACATAGATAATTAGCCAAAGATGGGGATAAAATGTTTACAAAGTGGATAAATTCTCCACTTTCGTAGAACTTTATACACCAAAACGGAGAAAGTTAATTATTGGCTAAATTCATAGAAACAATTCGGTTTGGGGACCATACGAAGTCATGAACTTTGCAGCCTTAACATCAATCACGACATATTCGTGTTATATATAATCTCCCATCCATGATCTGCTTGTCCTTTCAGTTCGTATTTATTTAGCTCATTTATGTAAAAAAATTGCATTTAGTTCGTCAATAAAGATCTACATCTATGACCCCCTTTAGTGTGTATTTAAAAACTCCTTGTTTCAACTTCTCTATACAGACATCTAACTTCAACTCATCTATTAAGACTTGCGTCATCTAGTTTTTAAAGTCTTCTTTATTTGTTTATAGTGAGTACCCGTTAGCTTTTCTATATAGACAAAACTATTCTATATAATAAAAACTCCCGTCGTCTTTTTTACGAAAATAAAAAATAGCGAACTATTCACCATAGCAATGCTGAATGGTGTAGCCCTGGAGCTCTCCACAGAAGCCAAGTACATACATACCACGGCATCATTATGAAACACCAATTAACGTGGAAAAGAAATGTCGAGCAATGCTTAAAAATTTGGAACTATGGAGGAAATCCGTCATTACATATCACCACAAATGAACGGTTAGGCAACAAATATACCCAGCAGGGACTCGTAACATTCAACCTCTATACGGTCTACAGATGATTTTAAGATGGAAACTAAAACAAGATCGGGCATCTACAGCGAAGACTCCCCTCACTTGAACTACGAAGACTTTCTTAACTTCTTCAATGAAGGCCACCAAGCTCACCTAGGGTCTTTACAGTTTGTCTATGAATAATCCTTTCTTTCAGAAAGCGTCTGTAAAAGCAGCCTTACCTTCAGAATAACCCTTTCTTTTACAACGGGTCTATAGAAAAACCAATTCTTCAGAAAGGGACTATAGAATCACCCTTCCTTTCAGAACGGGTCCATAGGACACCTTTTCTTTCGGAACGGGTCTATATAAGCACCCTTTCTTCAGAAAGGGTCTATAGAATCACCCTTTCTTCAGAAAGGGTCTATAGAATCACCCTTTCTTCAGAAAGGGTCTATAGAATCACCCTTTCTTTCAGAACGGCTCCTTAGGAGCACCCATTCTCTCGGAACGGGTCTATATAAGCACCCTTTCTTTCGAAAGGGGTCTATTAAAAACCCCTTTCTTTCGAAAGGGGTCTATAGAAGCACCCTTTCTTTCGGAACGGGTCTATAGAAGTACCCTTTCTATCGGAACGGGTCTATAGAAGCACCCTTTCTTTCGGAACGGGTCTATAGAAACACCCTTTCTTGCAGAAAGGTCTATAGAAACAAGCTTTCTTTCGGAACGGGTCTATAGAAACACCCTTTATTTCAGAACGCTTCTATACAAGCACCCTTTCTTTAAGAATGGGTCTATAGAAGCCCACTTTATTTCAGAAAGAGTCTATAAAAGCACGCTTTTTTCAGAAAGGGTCTATAAAGGCACCCTTTCTTTCAGAAGGGGTCTATAAAGGCACCCTTTCTTTCAGAAGGGGTCTATAAAGGCACCCTTTCTTTCAGAAGGGGTCTATAAAGGCGCCCTTTCTTTCAGAACGGGTCTATATAATAACCATTTCTTCAGAAAGGGTCAATAGAACTACCCTTTCTTTCGGAACGGGTCTATAGAAGCACCCTTTCTTTCGGAAAACGTCTATAAAAGCACCCTATCTTTTTTAAAAAAGGGTCTATAAAACCACCATGTCTTTTTTTAAAAAGGGTCTATAAAAGCACCCTTTCTTTCAGAAAGGGTCTATAAAAGCACCCTTTCTTTCAGAACGGGTTTATAGAAGCACCCATTTTTTCAGAACGGGTATATAGAAGCACGATTTCCTTCAGAAAGGGCTTATAAAAGAACCCATTCTCTCAGAGAGGGTCTAAAAAGGCGCCCTTTCTTTCAGAACGGGTCTATATAATAACCATTTCTTCAGAAAGGGTATATAGAATCACCCTTTCTTGCAGAAAGGGTCTATAAAAGCACCCTTTCTTTCAGAAAAGGTCTAGAAATGCACCCTCTCTTTCAAAAAGGGTCTATAAAAGCACCCTTTCTTTCACAACTGGTCTAAAGAAGCACCCTTTCTTACAGAACGGGTCTATTGAAGCAACCTTTTTTACAGAACGGGTCTATAGAAGCACCCTTTTTTACAGAACGGGTCTATAGAAGCACCTCTCTTTCAGATCGGAACTATAGAACCACACTTTCTTTCAAAAAGGGTTTATAAAACACCCATTCTCTCAGAAAGGGTCTATAAAAGCACCCTATCTTTTTTAAAAAAGGGTCTATAAAAGCACCCTTTCTTTCAGAAAGGGTCTATAAAAGCACCCTTTCTTACAGAACGGGTCTATAAAAGCACCCTTTCTTTCACAACTGGTCTAAAGAAGCACCCTTTCTTACAGAACGGGTCTATTGAAGCACCCTTTTTTACAGAACGGGTCTATAGAATCACTCTTTCTTACAGAACGGGTCTATAGAAGCACCCTTTCTTACAGAACGGGTCCATAGAAGCACCTCCCTTTCAGATCGGAACTATAGAACCACACTTTCTTTCAAAAAGGGTTTATAAAACACCCATTCTCTCAGAAAGGGTCTATAAAAGCGCCCTTTCTTTCAGAACGGGTCTATAGAAGCACAATTCTTTAAGAGCGGGTCTACAGAAGCACCCTTTCTTTCAGAACGGCTCTATAGAAGCACCCTTTTTTACAGAATCGATCTATAGAAGCATCCTTTCTTTCAGAAAAGGTCTAGAAAAGCACCCTGCCTTTCAGAAAAGATCTAGAAAAGCACCCTGCCTTTCAGAAAGGGTCTATAAAATACCCTTTCTTGCAGAACGGGTTTATAGAAGCACCCTTTCTTCCACAACGGGTCTATACAAGCACTCTTTCTTACAGAACGGGTCTATGGAAGCATCCTTTTTTCAGAACGGGACTATAAAAGCACCTCTCTTTCAGATCGGAACTATTCAACCACCCTTTCATTCAGAAAGGGTCTATAAAAGCACCCTTTCTTTCAGAACGGGTTTAAAGAATCACCCTTTCTTTCAGAAGGGGTTTAAAGAATCACCCTTTCTTTCAGAACGGGTCCTTAGAAGCACCCATTCTCTCGGAACGGGTCTATATAAGCACCCTTTCTTTCGAAAGGGGTCTATTAAAAACCCCTTTCTTTCGGAACGGGTCTATAGAAGCACCCTTTCTTTCGGAACGGGTCTATAGAAGTACCCTTTCTTTCGGAACGGGTCTATAGAAGCACCCTTTCTTTCGGAAGGGGTCTATAGAAACACCCTTTCTTGCAGAAAGGTCTATAGAAGCAAGCTTTCTTTCGGAACGGGTCTATAGAAACACCCTTTATTTCAGAATGCTTCTATACAAGCACCCTTTCTTTAAGAATGGGTCTATAGAAGCCCACTTTATTTCAGAAAGAGTCTATAAAAGCACCCTTTTTTCAGAAAGGGTCTATAAAGGCACCCTTTCTTTCAAAAGGGGTCTATAAAGGCGCCTTTCTTTCAGAACGGGTCTATATAATAACCATTTCTTCAGAAAGGGTCAATAGAACTACCCTTTCTTTCGGAACGGGTCTATAAAAGCACTTTTTCTTTCGGAAGGGGTCTATAGAAGCACCCTTTCTATCAGAAAGGGTCTATAAGGCACCCTTTCTTTCAGAACGGGTCTATAGAACTCTTTCTTTCAGAACGGGCCTATAAAACCACGCATTCTTTCTGAACGGGTCTATAGAAGAAGCCTTTCTTTAAGAAAGCGTCTACAGAAGCACTCTATTTTTCAGAAAGGGTCTATAGAAACACCCCTTTTTTAAGAAAGAGTCTATTGAAGCAACATTTCTATAAGAAGGGGTCTACAGACACATCCTTTTTCTAAGAAAGGGTCTGCATAGACACCCTTTCTGTGAGAAAGGGTCTGCAGAGTCCCCCTTTCTTTGAAAAAAGGGTCTACGGAGGCACGCTTTTTTTCCGAAAGTTTTTATAGAAGCCCGCTTTCATACATTAAGGGTCTACAGAAGCTCCCTTGCTTCAAGAAGGGTCAGAAGCTCCCATTTGTCAAACATAGTCTATAGAAGCACCCATTCTTTCAGAAAGAGTCTATAGAAACACATTTCTGACTCTTTCTTTCGGAAAGAGTAAGAAGCACGAATATAAAAATCCCCTTCAGTTTGTTGATAAAAGCTCCCTTCATTTCGTCTATAAGTTTGTCTATAAAGACGCCCTTCAGCTCGTCTATAGAGACACCCTTTAGCTCGTTTATAAAGACTCTCTTCCGCTCGTCTTCAAAGACTCCCTTCGGCTCGTCTATAAAGACTAATTTCTCCTCGAGACCCTTCAGTCGTCCTTAATAACTGTCACCATCTTGTTTTTTAAGACTCTCAGAGGCGCGACAATAAGGAACCTTTTTAGCTCTTCAACAAAGACTGCCTTTGGCCCCATAGTAAAGACTTTCTTCCGCTTGTTTTTAACGACTGTCTTCCGCTTGCCTATAAAGACTCCCTTCCGTTTTTTTTATAAAGACCCCCTTCAGGTTGTCTATAAAGACTACATTCCGCTTGTCTATAAAGGTTTGTTTCAGCTCGCCCATAACATCCTTCACTTCGTCTATCAACACTTCTTTCAGCTAGTATATAAAGTTTTCCTTCAGCACGTGTTTAAAGACTCCCTTCAGCTTATCTATAAATAACAAAAAGGTCTGACCAAAATCAGACGGCGGCCGGCTCAATGCACTAGATAGATTCGGAGGAATCTTCGACAAGGGACCGTTTTTCATCATGATAGCTGCTGAAATATATCCCGGAATGCCTGCTGGAACGGAGAAGGACCCGACTTCAAAACTTCTTTGGATATGAGTCTGTTCCGTATGCCAGATCCGGGTCCATCAACAGGTCAACATCGGTGAGATATAATGGATGTAGGGAAGGGGAGCACTTTGGAGTTTGCAGTCCTGTTTTAGCCCAGTCATGATCCGCACGATGCAGCCGCCTCAATTCGTATTGGGCCCGAATTTTATTTAATTACCCACCTAAATCACGCAGTCAGTCCAGGTTGCAGCATTTTTGAGTCTGAACGCAGAGAAATTAGATAACTGAAAAACATAAATAAACGAACATATTTGCGTTATTACAAAAACAATATCTGAGCCTATGTCCGTGTCAAGGAATGACGGCAGAAACTCTCATTTCTCGTTGTTATGCAATTTTTGAAATATCTGAACGCTTAAAATTTATTAAAGATAATAAGCAGTTACTACCTCATTTTACTTACAATGTGCCTCTTTACAAGCTTTTTCGTTATCCTTAGACTTGCCCTTGCAAGCTCGTCTTCAGGAGGAGCCGATTTTCTTAGAGCTGACACATAAAAACAATTTGCAGAGTTTATTAAGATTGTTTCCACATTGGTTGATAATATTTTCATATCGTATCGTATTATGAATAAGGCCAATAAAAATCAGAGCTGATGTTGTTGTCGTCAGCATCGCCGTGGTTGGGGGATATGAAATCAATTTTGAGAAATCTCTTTTTGACAAAACCGAAAACCAAACAAATTTTTATGGTTGTTCACATTTATGGCTCTTTCTGATTTCAGCGAAACACAAATCAAATGCTATAAAAATACAACAACAACAAGAACGACAGCGATGAAAACAAGTCAAAATAACGATTTACGAGAATAAAATAATCGTACGTGTTGGACGATATTCAACAAATACATCATTTTGGTTTATCTCCCTTCTTCAACAAACAACAGAGATCACTACCTTAGCTAAAAAACAACAACAACGAAAACTAAGTGACAATAAATATGGCCAACTGTGGATACATTTTTGTTAGGATCATACATTAAGTGATCTACTACCGAGCAGTCAAACAACCAACCACCAAACACATTGCCAGGGAAACAATATTGAACAACAGTTCTTAGAAAATTCTGCAGATACCAACAACAAAATCTTTGACAGTTTTTTGTTTTTGTGTAGTGTCAAAGTCGGCAACCAATAAGAAATTGTTTCACTTTTTTATATTTTTTTTGGAAATTTAATGACAAGCGACACCTTTGTATGGTTGGTTTGTTGTTAATGTTTTTTTCTTTAAAAAATGTAGATTAAATTACTGTGTTTTTTGCCCAGCAAAGTGTGTGTTCCGCTATGAAGCAAACCGCCAGTTTGTTAGTTTACCACTTTTGCTTGGCATTTTGGGTCTTTTTAAAGGAAAACGCTAGAAATCGTTTAATTACTTTTCCCCAATTTCATTTAAAACGGGAAGTTGTTGTTAATTCTTCCTACCATTTGTTGTTAATATGAACTCGTTTTTTTGTTGTTGTCGTGTATGTTCCCCTTTTGCGGGACTTTGATTTGGAAGAAGAAAGGCCTTTAATTGTGACTCTGATGTGACAGAAATAGAGCGTCATAATTGTTTTACTTTTAAATGTTATTTATTATTCACTCGAAAGAAGATGTGTGTTGAAAGTAATAGTGTTTCTGTGAAGGGCTTAGGACTGTATATGCCCTGTTAAAAAAAAAAAAAAAAAAAAAAAAACAAAACAAACAGCAGACCATGTTCCATACGCCATTTTCCATATATAGGTGGTTCTAGGGTTTTTGCGCATGCTCTTTCAGAATTTTTGGGCGGCATTTTCCGAGATATCTATGTTTCGACGAGGAAGCATACGTTTTTTCCAGGTATAAAATTAATATTTTAAAAATCTACATGATTAAAAACACATTTAAAAAATCAAAATTTTAATTTTTGATTTAAAAGATTTGAATTTATTGAGACAAAGATGCGATTCAATTTGTTCCATGTCATACGCGTGGATATGGACAATTCGACAAAAATTCTATGTTTAAAAAAACGTATATAACTTTTATGTTCCAACATATATTCCCATAATTTTTTGCAAACATATTCCATATAATATTATTAATAATACAAGTCAAACATATAAATATTTTCTTTAGTCGCCTCCACTCAGTTGTGACACAAACATTAAAATGCGATTATCTCAAAATGGGAAAATGGCGTATGGAACACTTAAGCATGACACCGACTATAGATGGGGGATGTACACCATCTGCCATCTGAGACAGCATCTGCATGATTTCTACGTATACCACTTTAATAGACTTGCTGATCTAGGTGTTATCTCAAATCATTGGACCTCTCTCTCCATGAAGATCCTTCCTGACATGGCTTGGTAGGAATGTTCAATCCATTAACTATCACAGTAACAACTGAGCAAGTACGGCGGCGTTCTGGCAGGTTTGATTATATTCGTGGACCACTCTGGCGCCGCTTAACTTACCACCGACCGTAGTGGTGGAGACTTTCATGTTATCCGTTCGAGCAAATAGGAGTTTAGCTTATCACAAATAAAATCAGGGAATGCTCCCGACGCAAAGATTATCATGGCGTCTGGAGGGGTAGAAAACACGAAAGGTAGATGTTAAATAGTTCCAAAGGTATTAACTCACCTTGGTTAACTCCATGTTTCACTTTACGGGGACTCGGCTTCCTGTTCCTGAATTTCACGTACCACTGGCTTCCACACATATATAAGATTATGCAACGTTTCAAACTTGGCCAGAGGGTAGCCTGTCCTCGATGTCCTCATACAGTGTAGAGTACTTGACAGTATCGAAGTATTTTGATAAGTCGAGCGCAACTGTCTTATTGCACGGATTGTGTGGAGATGGCGTGCAGTGCTGTTGCCGTTCCGTGCTGCTTACTGAATCCATGCTGATGATCGGCAACCGGATAGCTATTTCTGACGTTGGGTAGGAGCAAAGCCTCAAGAGACTTTATTGCGGACGAAAAATGCGAAATCGGCTTCAGTAGCGGGACCACCCTGCCCATTTTCCAAACTTCGGGCACGAGGTGGGTAGCTAGCGATAGGTTGAGAACCTTCGTGAGATACTCATTTCCCGGCTTATCCTGATGTTTCAGTTTGAGTTTTGTTTTCTGGATCACGGCGACCATATATTTCTCCGACTCATAAAGTCTAAAAACTCGCTGGTTTTATTGCGGAGGCCGTTCCCAGCAAAAATTCGGATCCGTTAGTCATTATGTAACCCATTACAAAGTAATGTAAACAAAAATAGCTACATATATTATACCTTTATGTTCTGAGTACGGTGGCACAGAGCGTGTATGTCCGACTACAAATCCTAGGGTTGTGTGCTCAACGCTCACCGTTGGCACGCGAGCTTTTTGTTGACACAATAAAGAAGATATGGCGGTGCACATGTTAGCGTTTAAACAAGTTCCCATGATCAAATCCAGCAGGGAGCGAAATAAAATAAAACAAGTAAACAAGTATCAGTCGGCTTTGCCGACAGAGATATACCCTCAGCCTGTGTGGACTGAAATACTTTTTTCCCATAAAAAAACATGTATTTAGGGGGATTTTCACAACTTTAGGCGTATGAACCGACAAAGCTCAGAAATTTGCGGAGATAACGATAGGGCTTTTTTATAACACTAGCCTACGAAAAACATAATATCGCTGTAAACAGGGTCACTAGGAAAACCTTCGGTAAACATGTGCACATGATCCTCGAACAGACCCTTAACCACACAAAAAAGTTGAACATTTGTGTATTTGGTACCACAAGGATTGGACTGATAGGGCCCAAATTTGAACATAAACTAAGTTTCGACAATATTTAGAGTTCGAAAGTTTGGGCCAAATCGGTTGCTACGTCTTTGAGAAATTGCGCGTACTATTTTAGCGAATATTTTCGAACTATTGTGTGAGAGGTACCGGAAAGAGAGCACCACCTTCGAATTTCATCTAATATTCGAAGAAATATTACAATATCCAAAGTGTGGACGAACGCAGTATTCAGTTCGAGCTCTCCAGCCGCTACATATGATGCCATAGGAGGTTTCACAACTTTCGGGCTGTTTTATCAAAAAGTATGGACTTGCCCCTGAAAAAAATTTTTACTGTGGTAATTGAGGCAGCGAATGCAAGTTGATTCAACAAAAATCAAAGTGATTCGAGAGCAGGTCTTAAAGTGATTTTATCAAACATTTTGTGTGGGAGGTACCCGAAGGAGTGGACAAATATAGTCCATATTCTAACCTGATCTATATCTGGTAGATGTATTAGGATGTGTAAAGTATGGACCAAATTGGTCACTCCCATCAAGAGTTATCGTGCGCACAAGTTTTCCGAACATTTTTGAGATTTTGTGGTTGAGGTACCTGAAGGAGTGGATACGGCTTATCTTCGAACTTAAATTTAGTTTGCATAAAATATTACGAAGGCCACATTTTGGACCGAATCGGAAGATCCGTTCGAGAGTTATCTTGCGCTCCAACCACTACACACGGTGTCATATGGTTTCTTTTTTTTGTAACTTTCAGGCTATTTTCTCAGGAAGTATGGACTTGCGCCTGATGAAACTTATACCGTCGTATGGCGGGCGGTGAGTCCAAGTTGTTACAACAAAAATCGAAGCTATTCGAGAGCAGGTCCTAAACTGAACTTATACGAAAATTGGTGTGGAAGGTACCCGAACGAGTGGTCCGATTGAGTCCATATTGGAACCTCATCTAAGTCTGGTAGAAATTTCACGATGTGCAAGGTATGGACCAAATCGGTTACTCCCTTCAAGAGTTATCGTGCCCACAAATTTTCCGAACATTTTGTAACTTTTGTGGGGGGGGGGGCGTGGTACCGGAAGGATTGGACCGATATAGCTCATCTTCGAACTTAAACTAAGTTTGAACAAAATATTACGAAAGCCAAAATTTTAACTGAATCGGTTTATCCGTTCGAGAGTTATCGTGCGCATCAGCCAGCGAGACAGTCAGACGGACGGACATTGATAAATCAACTCCAAATTGTCTGAAACACATTTCGTCCAAACATACTTGGGGTCTAAAACCATTATTTCGATGAGGCACATTTTGCCCGTATGAAAGTGTATATACCCTCATTAGCATAAATGCTGAGGGTATAAAAAAGGGTTTCTTAGAATTTTAACTTTGCACGGGCTTAACGTTTTTTCACAACGGACTTATATTAGTTTTCTTTTCTTTAATATCTTTAATTCTTTAATATTAAAAACAAATCTTATTTCGTCGTCATCGTCACTATATTTTTGGTAAGGACGTAACTCTCAAATGATTTTACGACGTATGTCTCTTAATGAGCTCGATCATATGTATGTCGCAAAATTTGTGTTCGTAGACCAGAGATGCACACGAAGAGCATGCTATGCTTGGCAATTGTATGGGAAAGAGAGTTGTGTTTAACGTTTTCGTAAAGGCGCGTGCATGGCTGTCGTAGACGTAACTTCCAAGAAAGGCAGACATGCGCCTAACATTTTACACGCGTTGCTTGAGTTTGAATGTGTGCAAGTGTTTGTGTCTTAAAACTCGGCCGTATTTTGGGTCTGAATGCAATATTATTGAAATTGCCAAAAAGTACATAACTCTCCGACAGGCATTGCACTGAGACCGAATCAGACTGGAGCTTTCGGTTTTCGTATTATCTTCGGCAATCTTGGTCATTTTCCAAGAGTAACTATGATAAATATTTCAGAAACAATCTTAAATATATGCTCCTTTTTCTGCATTAAATTGCTCGTTTTCCGAATCAAGGCAACTCAAGTCTGTGGTGTAAACCACTAAAAACATACTTTCCCTTTCGCAAACATATTTTGGACTTAAAATTCAATCATTTATAGTAACGCCGAATATCTCTGTATTAGGGTATGGTTTTGAAGATCGACTAATATTTTTCCTTGAGTGATTGCAGCTTTGTATCATTAGAAGCTGTTCATAATTTCAGTGTTATTTTTTAACAAATTATTTGGAATTTTTGGTTTTTACAGTATTTAAATAATATTATTTCATAAACTCTTATAACAAATAACATGGGAAAGAATAAATTTTGTTAAAATTTTCAAATAAAAGACACGAAATTAATTGAAAACGGAAATGTTAAATTATAACAATGGCAACAGCGGAAGAATGAAGACAAGAAAAACTTATGTCACAACAGATAATGTGAGACATTAACGGGGCGTTTGCTTAAAAAACGACAACCACAAATGTCTCAAGAAAAAATGGAGGCATGTAAGTAAATGAGCCACCAAACATAATCTCAAAATATACTTAGAAATTATGTTAAAAATTCATTTTATGAAACAACAAACAATTCATATAGAAAGCGTATCAAAAGCGTATCATAAACCTTGCAAATTTTTTTCAATTGATGATAATTTTGATAGATTTTTGGTAATTTTGATATGAGTTGAAGGAATCAGATTGATTCGAAAATGTTTAAGTTGATGAGGTAACAGTTTTTAACAAAGGGTTCTTCAGAAGGTATTACAGTTTCGAATACATGTAAACCAATATAAATATAGACAGAAGGGCGGCTGATGAATGCTATGGGGTTTTGTAAACAACCATACATACATATATGATATGAAATACCCACGATTGACTTATTTTAACTCTTCTACACTTTCAAAACGGTTTCGAAGTTAGGCTATTATTCATGCGACACTTGCAACAAGTGCTAATACCCTGCAAAAATACCCATTACAAAACCCCCTACTAACCCATTATTTTAACAACGACATGTCGCCTGAAAATGTCATTTATTTTAAGTGACCAAAAATAACTACTTATAACAATAATGGGTTAGTAGGGGGGTTTGTAATGAGTATTTTTTCTGGGTATCAATAGTTTTAAGAATTATTCAGGCAGATATTCAAACGTTTTTGACTAGAAAAAGTCAATTTAAAAAAATTCTGTGAATGAATCTAAATTTTATTTTGGAATTTGTTTATACAAAATAATCTTTTCAGATTCAATCATGTGTCTCATTTTTTTAAGTTGCTGTAGTTATTGTTTTTTTTTTTATTAAAAGTAAAGAGAGTAATAAATAAAAATGTTTATTGCATTTCATTGTTTTGCTGGAAGTTAAGTGATTTGCTTTAAAGCGTTATCGCCTGTTCGTCCGTCCATTCGTTTCTCAGTTTTAGCATTTTTATTCGATGTTAATATTTGTGGTGATGGTGTTTACCTGATGAATGGCTCATTATTCGATGACAGCACCATACCATCCATCCATCCATTGAATCCAGTCAGTGAAGCAACCAACAAACCAGCTAACCATTCGTTCATTTTGATACGTTCCACATTTACACTTCGTATTGAGTTGAAGTTGTTGTTGGTTTTGTCATTATACAGGAAGGTATCCATAAAAATCATTTAAACAAGATCAAAAGTTTAAAGCCGCCGTCTCAGTTGGGCTAAAACGAAACAATGAATCATCGAGAGAATTGATGACATGAATAGATGAAATTACTTTCGAATTGGTGTGCGATGGAATGGAATTTTTGGCAATTAATTACAATAAAACTTCAATCAGAGCAATCCCAAAAGCAACAATAGCATACTTTGCTTATCTAAACTAAGTACTACATGAAGTACTTATTGTATCTATACGAACTCCCTTCAACGACTATTCTACGCTGAAAAGGTAAAATATTATAATCACGAGCGCCAACTATCAACTTGTACCAAAGAAACAATAACGTCCGTAAAATATAGGACTGGTGGATTGATGCAACAAAATCTAGTAAAAAAACTTATTGCTGAGAAATCAGACGACCGGAATGGGTTCATTATGGAGGTCCCGAAGGACGTGTTTATGGACACCCTGGAGGGAGTTTTTCTACACGCATAGAATGGAGGCTTTATAGACACCCTGAGGTGAGTCTTTATATATGCCCAAAAAAGTCTTTATAGATTCCGTGAAGAGAATCTCTATAGACATCATGAAGAGAGTTTTTAATGGCGACAGGAAGGAAGTCTTTATAGCCGTCCAGAAGGGAACCGTTATATATTCTCTGAAGGGAGTCATAAACGGGAGTTACGTATGTCCTAAATATGGTCTTTATAGATTCTCTATGTAGACGCCATGTAGGCCTATTCTGTAACTTTTAACAACTATCGATATTTATTCGAAATTTTGCCTATTAGGGAGAAAATCATTTTAGTACTAATTTTTAATTAATTTTTCGTTAGAGTCGAGCTTTATGACCGATGATTTTTGTTTTTGCAAGTGAAAAAGCAAAACCGAAGATTCGAACTCACCCAGCCACCATTATGTGACAACTTTCGCTGATGGTAGCAGTTCATCAGACATATCGGCTTCTCTGTATTCTCTGATATTGTTTAAATTTCTTTTGTTTTTGTAACAACAATAAAATATGAGATATGAGAATAAATAATGAGTGAAGTTTTTAAAAATTTACAGAATAGATCTCCTGAAAGGAGTCTTAATAGAAGCCCTAAAGGAAGTTTTTATGGAACTCCAGAAGTTAGTCATTATAGATGCTCAGAAGGGAGTCTATATACACTTCGGAAGGGAGACCTTGTGATCTTTATAGAAGTCCTAAAGGGAGTCTTTATATACGCTTTTAAAAAGACGTCCTGAAGGTAGTCTTTATAGACGCCCTGAAGGTACCCTTTATGAACGCTCTGAAGTGAGTCCTAAAAAACGCCCTGAAGAAAGTCTTTATGGACAACCTGAATGGAGATTTTATATACGCCCTGAATGAAGACGCAATGAAGGGAGTCCTTATAGACGAAAGAGTCTTCATAGACGTCCTGAAAAGAGTCTTGTAGACGTCCAGAAGGAAGCCTTGTAGACGACCTGATGGGAGTTGTTGCAGGCGACAGAAAAGGAATCTTTATAGCCACCCTGAAGGGAGTCATCATAGTCGCCCTGAAGGAGTTTTTATAGACGTCCTGAATAATTTTATTGATTCGGTTCTTCCTCCAACTCCAAGTTCAGAGAGGACGCCAACTGGATAGGATTAGTCCAAAGTTAGAGTGAAGTTAGGTGAGTTGGGTTGGCTGGGCAGTTAAAAAGGTGCAGCGTATTATGCGGATCGTTGCCGCATGTTGGACAAATGTTTTGCGTTGTGTCAACTATCTTGGCCTAATAATAATTGACACGGCTACCCCAACCAGATCTTAGTTTAGCTAACTCGACTCTCGTTTGCCTTGGCAGCTCTCGCCTGGGCGGGAGGGGCCTATCCATTAGGTATTCGTTTGTATGGTTTTGCCTATAACATCCAAGCAAATATTGCATCGATAACATCCTGTTTGTGCCGATGCACCGACAGACTCCTCATTCAATTGGTCCACTGATGACATGATGAGACACCATGTTGCTGTTCTCACGGCTGTATTCTGGCAGGTTATTCCATTGCGTATCACATACTTTAGCAAAGCAAACTGGCGCCGCATTGCTTCCCACAGACCGACTTATCGCGTTGAGGACCCTGTTCCTGTTTCTCATCATATCGCAGATAGCTGTGGGATGTGCGGACGGCTTATACATCCTATCGAAGGTGAACCCTAGGACTTTGGGGTAGTTTGTGCTCGGAATTATTAAACCGTCGACCTGCACATTCAGTGGGAGCTTCTTTTGTGCCATCCATGTGGTGAATAGAGTGGCTGTTGACGTAGAGGTGGATATTTTCATATTCCTCGCGTTTAAGAACTCAACAAGATCAATGAGATGGGCGTTTAGCCTGTCACAAATGCTATCAACGGTGGGACATGACGCCATGAGTATACAAACCGCGTACGTAATTAACTCAATGCCGTCGGGAGGGCGTGGAATTGCAGAAAGGTTAAACAGTTACGGTAGTACACCCCTCCTTCATTATACGGGATTTGGACTTCTTGATTCTGAATTCCACGTATGACTGGCGATCACACAAATAGTTGGTGATCCATCGTTTCAGACACGGCCGGAAGGTAGCATTCTCGACGTCCTCGAAGCGCTTAGCATGCCAGACCCTATCAAAAGCTTTGGTTAGATCCAACGCTACCATCAATGTTCTGTGGCACGGTTTATCCTGGTTGATTCCTCGGCTGGTATATGCGGAAATGGCGTGCAGTGCTGTTGTGATAATATGTTGCTTCTGGAACGCATGTGGATGATCAGCAACTGGATAACAAGCTCTGATGCTGGGGAGGAGTACCGCCTCAAGTATCGTTGCTACTGGTGATAGAAGTAAGATCGGCATGTATGATTCACCTTTGCTGGCATCGATGTCAGGTTTCAGCAGTGGGCCAACCTGCCCATATTCCAGGCTTCGGAAACTATTAGGGTTGCTAGCGATAGGTTGAGGACCTTGCTTAAATACTCGACTCCCGGCTGTTTTAGCGTCACCATTGAAATTCCATCAGTCCAAGCGCTTTGGATGCTTTTGCGCCGCGGACAACAACTGCAACATCACATATCGTAAATTGTGGTGGTTACTTTTCGGCTGAAAGAGATCGCAAACGACGTAAAACAATTCTTTTTGCTCGGTCATTATCGGGGTGCAGAGGTTATGAAGTCTGGTGGTCTGTTGATGGAGATGAAGTTAAGGAGATGGTCCGACCCAAGGCATATGACGGGTTGCTAAGTCACGTCATTTGTCAGACGAAGTGGTACGATGGATATATCAGTCGAACTATGGCATTCGCCTCTAATCCTGGTTGTCGCGTCCTCGTTCACGGTGCAGAAAGCGAAGCTATCTATTTGCTCAGCCAGCGCTATGCCTCTCTGGTCATTCCTTAGGAATAATGTCATAATACATGATGCGCATTGAAATCCCCTGGGACCAGCCGGTCATCACCTTCCAACACTGGCCTGATGTCAGGCGAATAATTGGTCTGTTCTGGACAGACTGGTGCAATAGGATTACAAGTCTCTTACGGTCCAGGCGAAGAACGTTGTATTCGTCACAAGGTCTTTATAGATAACCTGATGGGTGTTTTTATAGACGCCCCGAAGGCAGTTTTTATAGACGCCCTGGTTTTTTCCATGCGCGTTGAAGGGTATCTTTATAGACGCCTTGAATGGAGTCTTTATAGACGCCCAAAAGGGAGTCATCATATACGCTCTAATGGAAGTCTTTAAGGTCGCCTTGAAAGGGAACATACACGCACAGAGGCGAATCGCTATAGCATACAGTTCGTGTTACATATTGCAGTTTGGATATGGGACCAGAAACCTGACCTGATTGTCGTAGAACAGCAACAACAATTAACCAATTTCTGAAAGGCTGCATATACGCTTATAAAGCTTCCCAAAGAGACTTGCTAATTTCTGTTCCACTCCGAAATTTTGGTTTCCAGCATTCAACAGAGACTTTAGACTCATGCACCCCACAGAGCCTCCTCTTTCCTGTACACTACAGGGACTGGACAACGCACAAGAGTCAGGTTACTGTATCCCTTCCGATAACACTGTGCAAGAACAAAAAAACTGACAAGGAAAACTGAGTAGATTATGAGGGTAGAGCTAAAAATATAAGACACGTTTTTAAAGTTTACATCGGAAAGTAACCAAAGTAGTCGGGGCAAGTTCCGACCATTTCTTCTTTTATTTCGAAGCATTCTAGTTAAGATATCTTAAAATCCTTGCATTTTAGGTATATAGTGTCTTTGGCAAATTTTCTGAGGAGGATGTGGGGAATATTTTTGTTAAAAATTGTTTTTTTTTATTTTTTTTATTTTTTTTTTCATTTTTATAGATTCCTGGCAATTAGATACGACTTGTTGGTTTGGTGTATTCTGAGACCTATAGTAAAATTTTATGGCGAAAAATTTTGTATTTGGATTTGATATGATCACATTTTAAAGGAGTTTTTGAACGATTTTCGAAAAAACGACAAAAAGACCCCTTTGATGAACCGCATGAGCGTTACATTTTTTTAAAAAGAATATTCCCCACATCCTCCTCAGTAAAGTTGCCAAAGACACTATATACCTAAAAAATAGAAATGGGCGGAACTTGTCCCGCCTTGCCCTTTAAAAACGCCGATACACGTGTCTCATATGTTTAGCTCTACTTTTATTATACACGAGGTATTTTCCATCATTTTGAAAAAAAAATTGAATTTTGTTGAACAGTGTTATTAGCCGAGTTTTTATACCCTCAGCATTTATGCTAACTAGGGTATATACACTTTCATACGGACAAAATGTGTCTCATCGAAATAATGGTTATAGACCCCAAGTATGTTTGGACGAAATCCGTTTCAGACAACTTGGAGTCGATTTAGCGATGTCCGTCCGTCTGTCTGTCTGGCTTGCTGGTGCGCACGATAACTCTCGAACGGATAAGCCGATTTGGTCCTTCGTAATATTTTGTCCAAACTTAGTTTAAGTTCGAAAATGGGCCATATGCGTCTACTCCTTCAGGTACCTCCCCCAAAAAAGTTAGAAAATGTTCGCAAAAATTGTGGGAACGATAACTCTTAAAGGCAGTAACCGATTTCGCCTATACTTTACACAATTCTGGTGAAATTTCTACCAGATATAGATCAGGTTCCAACATGGACTCTATCGGTCCACTTCTGCTAGTACCACCCACACAAAGTTTCGGAAAAATTCAGGTTAGGACCTGCACTCGAATCACTTGGATTTTTTTGTAACAACTTGTAATTGCAGCCCCCATTACGGCAGTACAAGTTTTATAAGGGACAAGTCCATTTTTCTTGAGAAAATAGCCCGAAGTTTTAAAACACCCTTATGGCACCAAATGTAGTGGTTGGAGCGCATGATAACTCTCGAACGGATCTGCAGATTGGGTCCAATATTTGGCCATCGTAATATTTTGTCCAAACATAGTTTAGGTTCGAAGATAAGCAATATCAGTCCACTCCTGCAGGTACCTCCCCCACAAAAGTTCAAAAATGTTCGGAAAAATTGCGCGCACAATAACTCTTGAAGTGAGTGACCGATTTGGTCCATACCTTATAAGATACAGGTCAGGTTCGAATATGGACTATATTTGTCCACTACCGGTACCCGACTCCCACACAAAATTTCGCATAAGTTTACATTAAGCCCTGCTCACTTTGATTTTTATTGAAGCAACTTGCATTCGCTGCCTCAATTAGGACGGTAAATTTTTTCAGGGGGATGCCCATACTTCTTTAGAGAACAGCCGGAAAGGTGTAAAAAAGCCTATGACACCATATGTAGTGGCTGGAGAGTACGATAATTCTCGAACTGATCAGCCGATTTGGTCTTCGTCATGTTTCGCCCAAGCTTAGTTTCAGTTCGAAGATGGACAATACCGGTTCACAACTTTCGTTACTTCCCCCCAATATTTATAAAATGCCACTAAAATATTATGCATATAATATCTTGAACGGGGCAACCAATTTTGACCAAACTTTGAACCTACTAATATTTTGTCCAAATTTAGCTTAAATTCTAAAATGGCACATATCGGTCCCCTCTTAGGGCACTTCCCCCACAAAACTTCATCATTTATGTCTAAGTGCAGATTATAGTTTGTTCGAAGATCCATTGGAAATCGTTGTGGTCCTGTTTACAGCTATGTTATGTTTTCCGTGGACAAGACCGTGCTTCCACTGAAATGGCGAGTGGACACGATATCCACGTCCGTAATGGGCTATGTCGGTCCATTTCTTCAAGTACCTCCTCCGCATCACTTTTGAACTTTAATCCTAATGTCCAAAAAGGGCCAACAAATTCTGAAAAGACCCTAAATACATTCGATCTGTCCGCATATGAAAGTTTTAATTCACATAGACTGAAGGTATATCTCTTTCGGTAAAGCCGACTGATACTTTTTAACTTGTTTTATCTTCGTTCCTGAAAATTAGCCGACGATGATGTGATGTAGTCTTGCTGGGGTTCACAAAACACGATATTTAGTATGTAAAGCGAACATACCAATAAATCCACCATTATAGTATCCACGACCAAAATATGTAATTTCAAAAATTTTCAAGAACCTTGTTTTTATTATCCTTAAAATCGAAAATTATATACTTGGTAGTATATTTGTCAATACATTTAAATCCTTGTCTACCAAAGTGTTTCGGATAGTATAAAAAGCTGACTAAAGGCCTCCGTAGATATTGCCATTCTCTGGTATTCTAGTATTTTTTGGCAATTTATACATATACGAGAGCAAATGTTTTTCTACTCTCAAAATGGTTTAGTAATAGTATTAAGACTAACAATATTCTTCTGCATTTCCCGGATATATCACACAGATTCTCTGTCATTCAATGGTCGGCAAATCTCTTCAAATTTAAATTCTTTTCAAGTGGATATTATTGAAAATGAATTGAAACTACCCTCCCTTCTACCAAGTGCAGTAGCTACAAAGTATTAACATTTAAATTCCTTACAAAATATCTACAATGAAAGGTCAACATTTTATTTGTTTTGGGTTTCCAACGAAAACAAAGAGGTATCTCCCTTACACTAAGATATAGGCTTAGCGTGACACTTGGAACATGTATTGAAAACATTATGACTATGGGATATTCATAAAACATCTATAACATCTTCGAAATCCAATAAAGTGGCCACGAACGAACCAGCCGAACACAAAGAATTGACATGTGTCGGTTTTACTGGTTGTTTGCTTGCTATGGTTGGTGTGAACACCTTACAAATTTGCAACAAAGCGAACAGCATGAGTTGCCACAAAAGAAGAGTCACACGACAGAGAGTCACAGAAAACAAATCGAACAGAAAAATCAGCAAACCACAAAACATTTTGCCACTACAGCATCATCACAATCATCGTAGTTTGTAACAGTAACAGCAGCAGCAGTTAGCCTGCAGTTTTAACACCACCAACTGAGCCTCTCTTAAAACGCTAAGAAAGGCTTCTGTTGTTTAAACGTTTTTGTTTCTTTTTTTGTTTTTAACAAATTGTCTAAAAAGTCAATATTGGAAAATATGGCAATTTAAGTTTTGCATGTTTAGCGGTGTTGTTGTAATTTTCATATCAGTCCTATGCTGCTGTTGTTTAGTTAAGCAGCTATGCCATGCCATGTCATACGCTGCGAGAAAAAAATAATAAAAGTTCAGTTGGAAGTTTATCAGCAGCAAGCGATCAATACATCAATATGGTCAATAAAGTCAACGTTTAACATACGAAGGTAAACACCAGGCAACAACACTGGCTGCCACTGGATGCTCAACAATAAGCGGCGAGCAACAGCGACACAGTGGTTAGAAATAAAAAAGCATTTGGAAAAAACCTTGCTATATATCTGCTGGGTCATATCAAGTGTCTGTAGTCTTTGAAATTCCATATATCGGCAGGGTCGGGCCAAGTGCTAGTAAGTCCTTCAAATTGGCCAGGACAAATCCTGTCTTCACTGCGAATCAATAACCCTTAAGCTGTAATTTGTAATTTTGAATCACTGTCCATCAATAGCTGATAACCGAAATAGCTTCTCAAGCACACAACACATGTGGAGGACATGAAAATGTTTTCTTTTCTTGTTGTTGTGACAATTGTGCATAATTTTTGGCAACACCAATTTTGGTTGTTAGTGTCGTTGTTGTTGTAGCTGTTTCCTTGCTAGATTTCTTCTTGTTTTGTTGTTGAGCTTCCATATAATCATTGCATTTCTTGGCGTTTTTGTTGTTGTTGCGCCATAAAATGAAGTTGAAATTTAAGAAGTTCGATGTGCATAGCGTCCACTGCAAGCTTTTGTTTTGATTATTTGCAGCTCTGCAGCTTGTAGTACTCTTTTTCTTTTCTTCACTTTTGCTAAAATTTATTTTGTGTTTGCATTGTTGTTTCAACTACCATCAAAATTTGTTTATTTGCTGTTGTGGTTTGTTGGTGTTGTTGCTGCTGTTTCCTCTGTTGTCGTTTTGTTTTCATTTCGGTGAGGATTTCATTTAGAGAGTGGAGATGATTTTTGTTGAAGCGAAACTGTTTCCTGTCTCAATTGCTATGGTAGGTACAAACTGGGGCACATAAGGAGAACTATTTTTTCAGGATGATGTACATTTGTGTGCAGCTCAAAAGACTTTAAGGGTAATTGAGGACGACACAGAGACTCTCTTGGGTTTGACTATACTAACTCCCTTTCTCATCTATAAAGACTGGACGTCTATATAGACAATGTTATGGTCGTCTACAGAAACTCCCTTTTTTGAATGAAAGGGTGCTTCTGTAGACCCCTTCTGGAAGAAAGGGTGCTCCCACAGAACCTTCCTGAAAGAAAGGGTACTTCATTAGACGCTTCCTGAAACAAAGGGTGCTTCATTAGACCCTTCCTGAAACAAAGGGTGCTTCATTAGACCCTTCCTGAAACAAAGGGTGCTTCATTAGACCCTTCCTGAAACAAAGGGTGCTTCATTAGACCCTTCCTGAAACAAAAGGGTGCTTCATAAGACCCTTCCTGAAACAAAGGGTGTTTCATTAGACCCTTCCTGAAACAAACAGTGCTTCATTAGACCCTTCCTGAAACAAAGGTTACTTCATTAGACCCTTTCTGAACCAAAGGGTGCTTCATTAGACCCTTCCTGAAACAAAGGGTGCTTCATTAGACCCTTCCTGAAACAAAGGGTGCTTCATTAGACCCTTCCTGAAACAAAAGGTGCTTCATTAGACCCTTCCTGAAACAAAGGGTGCTTCATTAGACCCTTCCTGAAACAAAGGGTGCTTCATTAGACCCTTCCTGAAACAAAGGGTGCTTCATTAGACCCTTCCTGAAACAAAGGGTGCTTCATTAGACCCTTCAGAAAGAAAAGGTGCTTCGATAGACAATTTCTAAAAGAAAGGGTGCTTCGATAGACCCTTCAGAAAGAAAAGGTGCTTCGATAGACAATTTCTAAAAGAAAGGGTGCTTCGATAGACCCTTTCTGAAGGAAAGGGTGCTTCCATAGATCCGTTCTGAATAAAAGGGTGCTTCCATAGATCCGTACTGAATAAAAGGGTGCTTCTATAGATCCTTTCTGAAATAAAGAGAGCTTCGATAGACCCTTCCTGAAAGAAAGGGTGATTCGATAGACCCTTTCTGGAAGTAAGGGTGATTTTATAGATCCGTTCTGAAAGAATGGGTGCTTCTATAGATCATTTCTGAAAGAAAGAGAGCTTCGATAGACCCTTTCTAAAAGAAAGAGTGCTTTTATAGACCCTTTCTGAAAGAAAGGGTGCTTTTATAGACCCTATCTGAAAGAAAGGTTGCTTGTATAGACCCTATCTGAAAGAAAGGGTGCTTCTATAGACCTTTTCTGAAAGAAAGGGCGCTTCTATAGACCCTTTCTGAAAGAAAGGGTGTTTCTATAGATCTTTCTGAAAGAAAGTGTGCTTCTATAGACCCTTTCTGAAAGAAAGGGTGTTTCTATAGACCTTTCTGAAAGAAAGTGTGCTTCTATAGACCCTTTCTGAATGAAAGGGTGCTTCTATAGACCCGTTCTGAAAGTAAGGGTGCTTCCATAGACCATTTCTGAAAGTAAGGATGCTTCCATAGACCCTTCCCGAAAGAAGGGGTGCTTCTATAGACTCCTTCTGAAAGAAAGGATGCTTCTGCACACCCTTTCTGAAGAAAAGGATGCTTCTATAGACCCTTTCTGAAAAAAGGATGCTTTTATGGACCCCCTCTGAAAGGAAGGGTGCTTCTATAGACCCTTTCTGAAAGTAAGGGTGCTTCCATAGACCCTTTCTGTAAGTAAGGGTGCTTCCATAGACCCTTCCCGAAAGAAGGGGTGCTTCTAGAGACTCCTACTGAAAGAAAGGATGCTTCTGCATACCCTTTCTGAAAGAAATGGTGCTTCTATGGACTCTTTGTAAAAGAAAGGGTGCTCCTATAGACCCTTTCTGAAAGAAAGGGTGCTTCTATAGACCCGTTCTGAAAGTAAGGGTGCTTCCATAGACCATTTCTGAAAGTAAGGATGCTTCCATAGACCCTTCCCGAAAGAAGGGGTGCTTCTATAGACTCCTTCTGAAAGAAAGGATGCTTCTGCACACCCTTTCTGAACAAAAGGATGCTTCTATAGACCCTTTCTGAAAAAAGGATGCTTTTATGGACCCCCTCTGAAAGAAAGGGTGCTTCTATAGACCCGTTCTGAAAGTAAGGGTGCTTCCATAGACCATTTCTGAAAGTAAGGATGTTTCCATAGACCCTTCCCGAAAGAAGGGGTGCTTCTATAGACTCCTTCTGAAAGAAAGGATGCTTCTGCACACCCTTTCTGAAGAAAAGGATGCTTCTATAGACCCTTTCTGAAAAAAAGGATGCTTTTATGGACCCCCTCTGAATGAAAGGGTGATTCGATAGACCATTCCTGAAAGAAACCGTGCTTCTTTAGACCCTTTCTGGAAGTAATGGTGATTTTATAGATCCGTTCTGAAAGAAAGGGTGCTTCTATAGATCTTTTCTGAAAGAAAGAGAGCTTCGATAGACCTTTCTGAAAGAAAGTGTGCTTCTATAGACTCTTTCTGAATGAAAGGGTGCTTTTATAGACCCTATCTGAAAGAAAGGGTGCTTGTATAGACCCTTCCCGAAAGAAGGGGTGCTTCTATAGACTCCTTCTGAAAGAAAGGATGCTTCTGCACACCCTTTCTAAAGAAAAGGATGCTTCTATAAACCCTTTCTGAAACAATGTGTGCTTCTATAAACCCTTTCTGAAAGAAAGTGTGTTTCTCTAGAACCTTTTGAAAGAAAGGGTGCTTCTCTAGAACCTTTTGAAAGAGAGGGTGCTTCTCTAGAACCTTTTGAAAGAAAGGGTGCTTCTCTAGAACCTTTTGAAAGAAAGGGTGCTTCTCTAGAACCTTTTGAAAGAAAGGGTGCTTCTCTAGAACCTTTTGAAAGAAAGGGTGCTTCTCTAGAACCTTTTGAAAGAAAGGGTGCTTCTCTAGAACCTTTTGAAAGAAAGGGTGCTTCTCTAGAACCTTTTGAAAGAAAGGGTGCTTCTCTGGAACCTTTTGAAAGAAAGGGTGCTTCTCTAGAACCTTTTGAAAGAAAGGGTGCTTCTCTAGAACCTTTTGAAAGAAAGGGTGCTTCTCTAGAACCTTTTGAAAGAAAGGGTGCTTCTATAGACCCTTTCTGAAAGAATGGGTGCTTTTATAGACCCTTTCTGAAAGAATGGGTGCTTTTATAGACCCTTTCTTAAAGAAAGGGTGCTTCGATAGGCCATTTCTTAAAGAAAGGGTGCTTCGAAAGACCCTTCCTGAAGTAAAGGGTGATTCGAAAGATGCTTCCTGAAGTAAAGGGTGCTTCTAAAGATCCTTCCTAAAATGAAAAAAAGCTTCGATAGACCCCTCCCTGAAGTAAAGGGTGCTTCTATTGACCCTATCTGAATTAAAAGGTGCTTCTATTGACCCTATCTTAATTAAAAGGTGCTTCTATTGACCCTATCTTAATTAAAAGGTGCTTCTATTGACCCTATCTTAATTAAAAGGTGCTTCTATTGACCCTATCTTAATTAAAAGGTGCTTCTATTGACCCTATCTTAATTAAAAGGTGCTTCTATTGACCCTATCTGAATTAAAAGGTGCTTCTATTGACCCTATTTGAAAGAAAGGGTGTTTCTTTTAACAATATCTGAAAGAAAGGGTGCTTCTATAAACCCTTTCTGAAAGAAAGGGTGCTTCTATAAACCCTTTCTGAAATAAAGGGTGCTTCTGTAGACCCTTTCTGAAACAAAGGTTGCTTTTGTAGACCCTATCTGAAAGAAAGGGTGCTTCTATAAACCCTTTCTGAAATAAAGGGTGCTTCTATAAACCCTTTCTGAAATAAAGGGTGCTTCTGTAGACCCTTTCTGAAACAAAGGTTGCTTTTGTAGACCCTATCTGAAAGAAAGGGTGCTTCTATAAACCCTTTCTGAAATAAAGGGTGCTTCTGTAGACCCTTTCTGAAACAAAGGTTGCTTTTGTAGACCCTATCTGAAAGAAAGGGTGCTTCTATAAACCCTTTCTGAAATAAAGGGTGCTTCTGTAGACCCTTTCTGAAACAAAGGTTGCTTTTGTAGACCCTATCTGAAAGAAAGGGTGCTTTTGTAGACCCTATCTGAAAGAAAGGGTGCTTTTGTAGACCCTTTCTGAAAGAAAGGGTGCTTCTATTGAAGACCCTTTCTGAAAGAAAAGGTGTTTCTATTGAAGACCCTTTCTGAAAGGAAGGGTGCTTCAACAGGCCCTTTCTGAAAGAAAGTGTGCTTCTTTAGACCCTTTCTGAAAGAAAGTGTGTTTCTATATACCTTTTTTAAAAGAAAGTGTGCTTCTAGAGACACTTCCGGAAAGAAAAGGTGCTTCGATAGACCCTTTGTAAAAGAAATGGTGCTTCTATAGACCCTTTCTAAAAGAAAGGGTGCTTCGATAGACCCTTTCTAAAAGAAAGGGTGCTTCGATAGACCCTTTCTGAAAGAAAGGGTGATTCGATAGACCCTTCCTGAAGTAAAGGGTGCTTATATAGACCCTTTCTTAAAGAAAGGTTGCTTCTATAGACCCTTCCTGAAGTAAAGGGTGCTTCTATAGACCCTTTCTAAAAGAAAGGGTGCTTCTATAAACCCTTTCTATAAGAAAGGCTGCTTCTATACATCCTTTCTATAAGAAAGGCTGCTTCTATACATCCTTTCTATAAGAAAGGGTGCTTCTATAGATCCTTTCTGAAAGAAAGGCCCTATTGACCCTTTCAATCTGTCAGTAAAAACTTCCTTTAGCTCGTCGGTGCCTTATCTGGGTTCTTGCATGAAATATTTTGCCTACTTGTTGTTAATGCACATGCATGGGGTCCCCTCTGGTTTTGTTGTTGTTTAAATGTTCCGATGGTGTTCGTTGTTCAACTGACAACATTCAAATCTTAGTCCAAAACCATAACTTTAAGGAAGTTAGGTTTATTTGGCTGTATTTGTATTCTTTCAGTTGGACATCAACGTTTCATATACCCACTTTAGCTTCCTCTCCCGCCTTCAGGCCCCCCTTAAAATGTTTATTTTTTATTTTAAAGTCAACATTTTGTACAAATTGCAGATCACGGTTTTTATGTTGGACATGAAAATTCATGGCTACTGTGGAGCCAAAACTAAGTTGCATTCATATGTCCGTAGGTATGTTACCACCATACCTTCCTTCATACATATCATTTCTCTCTGGAGTTAACTTTGGCAGTTTAAGCTTACACGGCTATCTGTCGTTCAAGTATCCAAAAAACTGAAGAAGAAGAAGAAGATTACTTTGTTTCGAATATGGATTGGCCAGAAAGTATCCCTTTTTGTTGTTCAATTTCAGTTGGTAGCTGATAAAGCTTTGTTTTAGGTATCGAATTTGTATTAGGTTTGCTGGGAGCAGGGCACACTCATTGCAATGGTAATCCTGAAAACGTTTAGAGCATTTTGACAACATTTAATGCCACACTACTAGCTACAGCCTGACTGTCTTGGTTGTGGCTACTTGCTCAGTGGCACTTTTGCTATTTGTTGGAGAATTGTTCTGTAGGTTTAGCTAGTCTGGTTGGCGAGCTAGCTAGCTGGTTGGCATATGTAAACTGAACTACATACAGAATTATGTGATGTTTATTTTACTACCAAGTATGTATTTGCCTAGAAAAAATAAAAAAAGTGGAAATAGTGTTAAGTTTGGTAAGAAAGAATTCGAAATACCCTTTAAAATTCGCCGTTGGATTTCACTCCTTCTCTTTATTGGGTCAAACGAGAAATGAATTCCCAGATGGTCAAGGTGTCAGGAAATTAGTATCGAATTGTCCCTAAATGCTTCGAGCTGTAGCAAATCGTGGACCTATAGGGAGAAAGGATTTAAAATCTGCTGAGGACTGAAAAACACACTGAAGAAAATCAAAACTAGCGCCACAGTGAGAGAAATTTAGTTCCACTTGATTAATATAGCCTAATTTTAGCTGAGATGATTTCTCATGCAAAAGTTCCCGCCTGATTTTGTTCTCAGACATCTTTCACAGTCCACCCGTTACAAACCTCATAATAAACCAAATATACCCTACTCGCAATGCTGGCAAATATAACAACTTAAAAATAATCAAATAAACTGACAGCTAACAAAAGCATGTGTGGCAAGTTGCACCAAACTTGTCGTTTACTTCGATGCAGACTTTTTCTGTTTATTTTTGTCGCTAAATTACAACACTTCTTACAAGCTCGACTTTGTCGTTGAGTTGTTTGTTGTGTTTTTTGATTTCTGTGGCGTTTCATTTAAATTTTTTGTTTTATATTCTTTTTTTTTTGAAATGGTGTGAAATTCTTGGGAACACAGCTACCAAACTGTGAAGCATTGAAGAAATCGATGACTCAGCGTTCGTATTTTGGGACTTTTTTGCCTTCATTCGAGGAAAGATTTTTGAAAGCTTCATATGATCGCAATGGAGACATTTGAGGTATCCTATGGTTAGCGTAACCGAGGATTGGAACCTGAGCATACTGTGTCCCGTCCATAAGAAAGGAGATAAGACTTTATGTTCCAACTATAGGGGCATACGTCTTCTCCCTATCGCCTACAAGATAGTGTCAGGGATATTGTGCGAACGACTAAAGCCCATGGCCAATGAAATAATTGGACCTTACCAATGCGGCTTTAGACCTGACAAGTTCACCATCGACCAGATATTTACCATGCGACAAATGCTGGAGAAGACCCAAGAGATGCAGATCGACACCTACCACATTTTGTCGATTATAAAGCAGCCGTCGAAAGCCCGCTACGTTCAAAGGTATTCCAATCCATTTTTGAATTTGGTATCCCCGCAAAGCTCATTCGGCTTTGTAAAATGACTCTAACTGACACAAGATCTTTAGTTCAAATAGGAAAGAATCTCTCCAAACAGTTTTGTACCAAAAGAGGTTTCAGGCAAGGAGACAGCCTTTCGTGTGATCTTTTCAACATCCTGCTAGAATAGGTTATACGAGAGGCAAACGTCAAAAGAAGTGGCACAATCTACACCAATAGCCATGTTACTTATGCTGATGATATAGACATCATGGGAGAATCAGTAAAAGAAGTAACCAATACCATTATGAAGGCCGAAGGAGAATCTGCTAAAGTGGGTCTGGCGGTAAACGACGAGAAGACCAAGTTGGATGGCGTTGACGCGCAATGCGTCCATTGAGCTCGGACGAAATGTTGAAGTTGGTTCCTATAATTTTGAGGTAGTAAAAGTCTTCGCATTCCTCGGCACCGCCGTAAACACAACAAACGACATCAGTTGTGAAATAAAAAGAAGAAATGTATTTGGCAGCAGATGCTACTTTGGCTTCAGTAAGCACTTTAAAAATAAAGCCACAACTCGTCAAACAGAAATAACTCTTTACAAAACACTTCGAAGCCTGGGTACTTGCGTAAGTTTGGCGTGTTTGAGAGAAAATGTCTTCAAAAGATCTACGGACCAATTAGCGTTAACGGTGAATATCGACGTTGCATGAACCACGAGCTGTATCAGCTATACGAAGACATCAGTGTAGATAAACGTATCGAGATGCAGCCATTGCGTTGTCTAGGCCATATCATAAGAATGAGCGATGATGAACCCGCTACAAAAGGCGTATACATTCGGGCCGCATGGCGGTACACGCAGATGACAAGGCGCGGTATTACGGAAAGCGAAGCACTAAACAGAGAGAATTGGAGATCTTTTCTTAGTTCGTATGTAAGTATGGCTAGAAGACCTTTGAGTACTTCTATGAATAGAAAAATGTATAGTCCTTCTATGGCTAGAAGACCTTGGAAGCCTTCTATGTCTAGGACACTAGAGTACTTTTAAGGCTTGGAGTACTTTTAAGGTTTTCTGTGGCTAGAAGACAATTTTTAGCCTAGAAGAACTGAGGCATTGAGGACCTTTGGGGCCTAGAAGACCGTAGTCCAAATGCCTTCTACACCAACAACAGCTTTTGCTAAATTGAAGGACTTTTGACCTAGAAGGTCTCAAAGGTTTACATTTCAGCCATACAATTTCTTAAAGGTTTTGTGTCCATAGAAGACCTCAAAAGTTTTCTTCCCATATAAAGCTTCCATAGTTTCGTTATAGCTATAGAAGGCCTCAAAGGTATTCATGTCATAGAAGGCTCCAATTATGTTCTAGCCATATTAGGCAGTACATATTTGAGCCCGTCTAAGGTTAGAAGACCTTTGAGGCTTTCGTTTGCTAAAATATTATCAAGATCTGCTATGGCTTATTGGCCTTCGATTTCTTATAGTTCTTCTGGGGCTCGAAAACATTTGACACCTTCTGTGACTAGACGAATTTTGAGACTTTCTATAGCTAGAAGACCTTTGAGATCTTCTATGGATAGAATATCTTTGAGGCCTCCTTTAAATTCAAGACCTTTAGCCTTCTACGGCTAGACTTCCACTGAGGCCCTTTATCGACAGAAGACCTTTGAGGCCTTCTGGTGTTAGATGATACCATCTATGTATGTATGTATGTATAGAAGGCTTTTGAAGATAGAAGACCTTTGAGGTCTTCTATGGCTAGAAGACTTTTGAGGCTTTCTATGGATAGAAGACCTTTGTGGGCCTTCCAGGCCTAGAAGACCACTAATGTATTCAACGTATAAAAGACTTTTAAAGCTTGTTAAAGAAGAACTCAAAGGTCATCTATTCATAAAATACCTCAGTTTTATGGATAGATGGCCCGATAGACCTCCGAGGACTTTTATTGTTAGAAGATCTTTGATGCATTTTACGGCTAGAAGACATTTTAGGCCTCCTATGGCTAGAATAGCTTTGAAACTGTGGGCTTCTATAGATAGAAGAACTACGAGGCTGTGGTCATTGAGGCTTTCTATGGCTAGAGGACCTTTGATCCAGCCTACTGGCTACAAGAACTTTAAGGCCTTTTATGCTAGAAAACATCTGAGGACTTCCAGGGCTAGAAGGCTTTGGAGGCCTTCTATGGATAGAAGACCTTTGAGTGCATTCTAGGCATAGAATACCTTGAGGCCTCCTGTGGCTAGAAGACCTAAGGCAGTCTACGGCTGGAAGGCCTTTGATCCTGTCTATTTGCTACAAGAACTTTGAGGCCTTCAATGGCTTGAAAATATCTGAGGCCTTTTTGTATAGAAGAAAAACTTTGAGGCCTTCTAGGCCTAGAAGACCTTTGTGGGTTTTCTCGGTCTAGAAGACCTTTAAGGTATTCTATGTATAAAGGGCCTTTGCAGCTTTTTAAGAAGAAAATACCATTGAGGTATTTTATGCTCTTCGGGTCTTTATGTGGGTAGAAGAATTTTGAGGCCACATGTGGCTGAAATACTTCTACTGTTAAAATATATTTGATGTCTCACATATATCATCCGGCTTTTAACGGCTTCATTGATTTTCTATCCATGGAAGGGCACAACGAAATTCTAACCACAGAAAGCCATAGAAGTTCTGAAAGGAGATGAGTCTATATTTCCGCCCTCAATTAGCCTTCCTTACATGTGTCGTTGTACGTCGCGTTGTTGAGCCATCTGGTCACCCTGCCCTCACGAAAGGAATTCTGCACTGAAAAATGTGGTATTTTGTTGCCTTGAGAGCTACTTCTCGGAATATAAACCGGTCGGCATAGAGGACAAATTCAACTTCAACAATCGCTCCAAGCTCTCAGACTTCTTGCGCTTAGCACGCTCAATGCTCTTAGCAAGCTACCTGTACTTAATACGTTTCGTGCCCTTTGCACGCTCCAAACTCACAGGAAACTCAATGTCCTTAGCCAGCTCCCACTAACTGATTTCTTCCCCTACAGCTACCCAAATAGGACAGAGCCTAGTCACACCCCAAGACTGCCGAGACCACATCAACCTAAATAGTGCAAAACCGAGCCACACTTCCGACGACTGCGGAGTAGACAGCAATCCGAATACCATAGAGCCGAACCATACACCCGGCGACTGCCGAACCGACAGCCACCCGAATAGGACAGAGCAGAGTCCCACACCCGATAACTACCGTGGCGAAAGCATTCCAATACTTCAGATCCGAGTCCGAAAGCATTCGAGCACATATATTGTTAGAAGAACTTATATGGACAGAGGACTATATTTAGAGGCCTTCAATAGGTAAACGACCTTTGGGGCCCTCATGGAATGAAGACTTTTGAAGCATTTTTAGCTAGAAAACCTTTGATGCCTTCCATGGCAAGAAGTCATTTGATGTCTTCTATGGTTAGAAAACACCTGAGACCTTCTATGGACAGAATACATTTCAGGCCTACTACGGATAGAGGACCTTGGAGGTCTTGGAGAACTTTTAAGACCCTCTATGAACAATATATCTTTGTTACATTCTGGAGCCAGAAGATCTTTTAAGTGTTCTACGGATAGAAGACTACTAGAAGGCTATGAATGAAAGACGATAGAGGTCTTCAATGGATGGAAAACATTTGAGGCCTTCCATGTCTAAAAGAGCTTTGAGGGCTTCGGTGTCTAGAAAGCCTTTGGGCCTTCTATCCTTCTCTGGATAGCGAAACTTTGAGGTCTTCTATGGACAGAAGATCTTTGAAGCCTTTCATGAATAGGAAACTTTTGATATCTTCTGTGGCTATGGACCTCTGAAGCCTTCTTTAAGGAACCTTTAAAGCAATATACGAACAAAAGACCTTAGAGGCGTATATGGCTAAAATAGCTTCGAGGCCTTCAGTGGATTAGGCATTCTATGGCTATAGGCCTTATATGACTATAAGACCTCTGAAGCCTTCTATGCATATGTCTTCCTTGGCTAAAGGAACTATTAGGCCTTTTGGGTTTGTTATAGTGTTCCAGCAGATCAACTATTAGATTCTGTCTTACCGCTCAAGCAGAATGAAACAAGGTTTCCGCTTGGTAAAGTGGCCAGAATTGTGTGCCACAGTGGTGTATTCGAAAGCACACCCGCCTTGAACTCAGAAGGTATGCTGATCGACTCCAAGGCCAGGCAACATCAATTTTTCAACGGTGACAAAATACTCATCAGTGTAATATTGGCGACATTTCCTGCGTATTTTAGCCATGTAAGACTTCTCTGCAAGTGGTGTTGTTGTAGCCGCATTAACCTACGTAGAAGCATAGGTTTGATGCTGGATTGGCAGCCGCTGGTAGAAACACTATGGTTTCGGTGCAATCCGGTACGAAAGAACCGGCTGCCGTGTGATTGTATACAGGTGGTGTCGTAAGACACGCCGTTCGAACTCTGCGATAAACAGTAGGTCCCATATCATTGAGCTACTATGAATCGGGGTGCGCTCATTGATATAAGAGAAGTCTCCCTTGTCCCTTCTGGGATGTTAGGGGAACAGTTATATATATTATACACTATTCTAGCAGATCAGCTATAAATTTCAGTTTTACTTCTCAAGCTTCTCAATCATTAGTGGATTGTCATCTCAGAATATAGTTGGCAGAATCAATCAAGGTTTACCCTTAGTAAAGCGTCCAGAATTAGACTATCGTATTATTAAGTTTCCGATTCATTAAGGGAACAGAGCGCAGCCACAGCCAACTAACAAGAACAGAACAAACGATGTTCTCATCTGTCTTTAATTATGTCAAAGTGGAGAATCCTGTAAAGGTTCTTCAAATTACTTTGGGTTACGTCCAGTATAAATGTGGATTATCCTCACTTATTATTGCTTTTGCTCTATATCCTTACTACACAAGCAAAGCAAAGAGCTACCGAACACAACATTTACAACAACAACCCCTCTGATAGATTTTAAGATTGTTACAAGTCAATGCCGTCTCCATAAATTGAGATCTTCGCATAGATTTTCGAAAGATCACTTATCTCAGCAAGCAATATAAGTTTAAGTAGTCAATGATTTATTTGCTGCAGGTGCCCTGCACGACACAAAATGCATAACTTTGAAATGATTTACTAGTCATTTTTTATGATGGTTCGCCAGTTTCTTTTTTATTAACATCTAACCAAAGAAAGATGAAATTATGACGATGACAAACAAGATGAAGACATCAAAGTTTTAAAATCATTTACCTAAGCAGAAGTTGTGGACTAAGTATGGATGGACGGCTGGCTGGCCACCCATCCATCCAAACAAACAAGTGTGAAGACAAGTAGCTGAAATGAGATTTTATGACTGTGAGAAAAGAAAAAGAAAGAAAGCCTGCTGAGTTTTTATGGCGAGCAGACACTCAGTTCGGCCGCTCACTCATATTTGGCCAATAAAAAAATGTAGTTTTAAAAATGCAACAACAAAAATCAAAACACATCGCTCACTTGGCCAAATGAAATCATAGAAATGGCCATAAAAATTAGTTAATGTTTAAGGGGGAGGAGCATGAAACTAGGCAAACACTTCCTTTAAAGTTATCGCTTACTTGTTCATCAATGAAAGGATAATTGAATCCTTTGGTGATTTTATGAGGTCATAAAATTCAACAAAAACTGAATATTGGATAAAATTAAACCATAAATCTATAACTGCCACAGAGAGCCATGAAAAGTATTTGTAGTACGGCTAAGATAAACATCTTAAGACCATTTTAAACAGTTAGTAGCCAAAGCCACAACAACAACAACAGCAAGAAGCTGGGGTGACAAGGATCTTGCAGCCAACATTTTGTTGCCGCCTAAATATGACTATGAAAAACTAAGATAAGATCTTGGTTTTGTTTTGTTGTTGTTCACTGTGTGGTTGTTAGTTAGTATTGGTCATATTCTTAGCTTGTATGTCTTGGCCGGTTGGCTGACCAAGTAATATAAGAAATAGTCATGATCCATAGATTTCCTTATAAACCGTTAAACATGTTAGCATTTCTTTGTTGTTGGCTGTTTGTTTGTTTTTAGATTTTCCTATATTTGGTAATGGCTATTTCCCCTCATGACATTTTTTGTCCACAATCTCTGATTGTAAGAAGATACATTGGAAGTCCATAAGTCTTGGTATCTACTTCTGAATGCTTCCAAGTAAGTATGTTTGTCTTCCCCTTCTTCTTTGGAGTTGTTTGGCAGGAAGATGTTCTAGTTCCATAAAGTTACTACTACTACTGCTGCTGCTTGTGGTGAAGGGTGCTGCTGCATGTGGAGCCTCTATTAGTTGGAAAATTTATGGCGTGAAAATATGTCTTAACAGCAACCAATTTCAAACCAACCCGCCACCAATCTAAGTAGAGTTGTGACATTAGGGAGAAAAAAGGTAGCCAGGCGATTCAATCTTTTTTGGTTGGGGACAACAAATAAAACAAATTTTTATTGTTTCTCTGATAAAAATCTGAGATCAACAAATGTGTTGTCGAAGTAGTATTTGCTCTTGGAAATTTGGGTGTTTTCTTGGGTTTTCCTGAGTAGTAGCATCTTAAAGGGTCATGGAATTTATGCAATTCCTAATAAATTAGAAAATAAAATACCAATGAAAATGCTTTATTACACGGAATTGGTAGTTGTGGTGATAAAACAAAATAATATGTCAATGTCAAAATTGCTCCAAAATATGAGAGGAAAATAGCCAAGATTTCAAGTAAAAGCATCAGTTCTTAGTAGGTAAGTGGTTACCTCTATGAGAGGTGAGAAGATACTATAGTTTCAGCATAGACTAAGGAATATATAGACGAAGGAATCATCTTACCAGGTGTGGAATGTGTGTTCAACTAGAATTTGCTCGCAATGCAAATCACATTCACACTTTAAAAAAAAATGTTCTGACAAAAGTCTATATAGGCTGGTTTTTACCGGAAACGACGTCCTCAGATAATGATCTTGCAATTTTCTGCCAATAATCGTTTGAGTTTCCTTTTACTTGGTAATGCAAAATGATTTTCCTCGCTCAATTCAGTCGTTGAGTCGGTAACTTTATGTTACGAAGGCATAGTTTAAGAGTACGCACCAAACTTGATTGTTGCGTGATTGAGTAAGTGATTTTGCAGATTGTACTCTGTTTGCCCCATTCATGTAAAGCAAAGTTGAACGACAAGACAAACATTTATAGCTGATCGCGTGGAATTGTATAACCAGAAACCAAGAGCTTGAACTCTGAGGCTGTGTAATAAAGCAAAATTAAGGTACAGCAAAGCCCACACTTTAATGTTACGCCGCCCAGTGGTTCAGGAATTGATTTTCCTGGCCAAAACCCCAATTTTTGCCGATTTTTAATTTCATTATGAGATAGTAAACATATTAAAGCTAAGGAAACCAGTAAATCAGGTTAAAATCTTGGAAGGATTGGGAGCGGCGTTCTCTTTAAGGCGTCTATTTTTTTTTTTTTATTTTTTTTTCGCAATTTTGGAAAATACGTCATTTTTGCGAAATTCTGGAGAAAAAAAATAGCTATATTTCGGAAACTATAATAGATATTGTGCTCACGGTTTGTAGGTCTGTTGTCTTCAAGAACTGTTTCAATAAATTACAGTACCATTTACATGAAGTAAGGTATTTTATTATTCCTCAGGTATTAAATTTTAGTGGAATCCCAACATTAGTGGAATAGAACTTTTAGGGAACAGCTTAGAACAATGTTCCGTTTTCACAGAATGATGCCCGAGAGTGTCCTCTTGCATATATACTTCTGTACCCGTCCGATTAAGACTTTTTATACCCTTTTTTTTATTATAAGTTGTTTTGGCCAAAAAGTTTGTAACGCACCGAAATAATGGTCGTAGACCCATACTTATATATACCAAAATGAATGTCTCGACGAGCTGAGTCGATCTGGCTATGTGTGTCCGTCCGTCAGTCCGTCCGTCCGTCTGTCCATCTAAACCTTATTATCACGCTACAGGTCGCAATTTTGATCGGATCGTCACGAAATTTTGGATGTTGATGGGGGTCCCGGAGGGGAAGAAGCCTATTGATTTTGGCGATGGTCGGATAATATTTAGGGGTCGGAATGGGCAAAACACTTATGTGGATAAAAAGATAAAGTTTTTTTCCAAAGCGAATATCTCAGCTTCTATACGGGGTATACTAAAATTTCAACAATAAAAGTCTCGTAGGTGATCAAACAACGAAGATATCACAATAGTCGCAAATAAAACCCAAATTTTCATTTTTGCGATTTTAATTATAATGACGAATATCACAGCTTTGGTTGGGGACTTTCCAAAAGCAAAGCCTGGCTATGAAAGTAGAAGATCCCATCTTTACAATGATGTAAACTAGGTCGGCGTAGGTGACCAAATAACGGAGATATCGCAATAGTCGGTAATACATCCCATTTTTTTCACTTTTTTGGAAATCACGCTACAGGTCGTAATTTTGATCGGATCGTCACGAAATTTTGCGGGTTAATGGGGGTCACACAGATGAAGAAGCCTATTGATTTTGGTGATGGTCGGATAATATTTAGGGGTCGTAATGGGCAAAAAACTTATTTGGAGAAAAAGACAACGTTTTTTTCCTAAGCGAATATCTCAGCTTCAAAATGGGGTATTCCAAAAGCAGAACCTGGCCATGAAAGTAGAAAATATCGCCTTTCTAATGATGTAAAGTAGGTTATCGTAGGTGATCAAACAACGAATATATCGCAATAGCCGCTAATAGAACCCAACTTTTTATTTTTGCGATTTTAATAATAATGACGAATATCACATCTTCGGTTGGTGATCTTGCAAAAACAAAGTCTGACTATGAAAGTAGAAAATCCCATCTTTACAGTGATGCAAAGAAGGTTGGCGTAGGTGGCAACATAACGGAGATATCACAATAGTCGGCAATACATCCCATTTTTTCATTTTGTTGTAATCACCCTACAGGTCGCAATTTTGATCGGATCGTCACGAAGTTTTGGGGGCTAATGGGGATCCTACAGAGAAATAGGCCTATTGAATTTGGTGATGGTCGGATAATATTCAGGGGTCGGAATGGGCAAAAAACTTATTTGGAAAAAAGGCAATGTTTTATTTCAAAGCGAATATCTCTGCTTCTAAAAGGGGTATATCAAAAGCAAAACCTGCTAATGAAAGTAGAAAATAGCACCTTTGCAACAAAAGCCGCTAATAGAACACAACTTTTCATTTTTGCGATTTTAATAATAATGACGAATATCACAGCTTTGGTTCAGGACCTTCCAAAAGCAAAGTCTGACAATGAAAGTAAAAAATCCCATCATTACAATGATGTAAAGCAGGTTGGCGTAGGTATCCAAATAACGGAGATATCGCAATAGTCGGTAATACATCCCATTTTTCCACTTTTTTGGAAATCAGGCTACAGGTCGCAATTTTGATTGGATCGTCACGAAATTTTGGGTGTTATTGGGGGTCCCACCGAGGTAGGAATGTGAAAAAGAAATATTTGGAAAAAAGACCAACGTTTTATTTAAAAGTTAATATCTCCCTTCAGTAGGAGGTATATCGAAAGCAAAACCTGGCAAGGAAAGTAGAAAATATCACCTTTACAACGATGTAAAGTAGGTTGTCATAGGTAGTCAAACAACAGAGATATCGCAATAATCGGTAATGCACCCCTTTTTCCATTTTTGTGCAATCGCACTACGAAATTTTGATCGGATCCTCACGAAATTTTGGGGGTTGATGGAGGTCTAACAGAGAAAGAAGCCTATTGATGGTTGGCATACATCCCACATTTCCATTTTTTATTTGGGTTGTACTGTCGATGCACTTAATGCGTTTCAAAAAAAATTGAGATTTGTTAATGATGACATTCAGAGCAAAGGCGCTAAGCTATCCCAATTTTAATATTTTGAATTTTATTAGTCATAAGTTTATGAACAGTGGTAGTGGTGTAGGGTATCACATAGTCGGCCCCGACCCGACTATAGCCTTGGATCACTTGTTTTAATTTGTGTTTTTCCATACCGTTTTTACACAAAATGGACATCTTTTTAATAAATGAGTTTTTATGAGACTTAAATGAGTTTTATGAAAACCCAAAGACATTTTTTTATATTTTGAAAAAAAAATTAAATTTTTTGTATTTTTGTGGTTTTTTATATGTGCTTGGCCTTTTTGAAATAGTTAGAACATACGAAAAAATTCAATTTTTTAACTTTGACTTTGAATTCCTCTGCAAATACTAAACCGAAGGTTTTTAATGCATCAGAAAGCCGATTATGTTATCTGTCGAAAATATCTCTATCCGTTTAAAAGTTACAGGGTTTTGACCAAGGGCGATTCTGAACCAATGTGCGGCCTCCAAAAGCCCCTGTGGGTCAACATAATAGGATTTAAAGCTCTGTCGAAACACAACACAAAGAACTTGGTGGGCCATAAGCAGAAGTCCATATGGACAAAGACATCCAACGACTATATGAACTCATATGAGCAACAACTAAAACTACCTGGAAAACAATAAGGGAAACAGTTAGCTAAAGATTCTGTGGAATAAAAAAAATTCACCCATGATAGACCCAAGAGTTGTAGAACAGCCCTTGGGGAAAATAAACTATATCCTTTGTATAATAATAACATTGAGAATTTGCTCAGCAGATTTAGTAAAAAAGCACATCACACGACTTCAAGAACAACAATACAAATTCCCCATAGGATACCCTGCAAATAAAAAGTTATTCTATACAGAGAAAGGTTCAAATGTCTTAAAGGCATAGAAAACTTCTATCCATAAACGTTTTTCCAGCCACAGAAGGTCTTCCAGGACTCTAGCCACGAGTGACCTCAATGATCTCTTTTCCTCAAGGGTCTTCAAGACATAGAAGATATCAAAGGAAAGGTCTGCTAGCCATAGATAGCTTCAAAGGTCTCGTAGCCATTGAAGACCTCAAAAGTCTTTTAGGCATATAACGCCTTGAATGTATTCTGTCCATAGAAGGCCCCCATGGTCTCGTAGCCATAGAAGGCCTCAAAGTTTTTCTAGCTATAGAGGGCCTGAAAAGTCTTCTAGCCATATAAGGCCTTGAAGGACTTCTTGCGTAGATGGCGTCAAAGGTCTCGTGGCCATTGAAGGCCTTAAATTCTTATGGACATAGAACGCCTTGAAAGTCTTCTGTCCAAAGGTTTTCTAGCTTCGAGGTCTTCTAGCCATAGAAAGCCTTGAAGGTCTTCTATTGATAGAAGGTCTAGAAGTCTTCTACACACAGAAAAAAAGACCTCTCTAACATATGTATGTCCCAAACATATTTTGCAGCAAACATGTATTTGTTTGCAATCAGTCCCACACATAACATATGTTTGGGTCGTGAACAAATATATGTTTGTGTGCAAACAAATTATATGTTTTGGTGCAAACAAATTATATGTTTGGATGCTAGCAAATTATATGTTTGGGTGCAAACAAATACAAACCCAAAGCCACAAAAAAACAAACACATGCACCAGTGGGCGCTTTCTGAGAGCAACCGAGCGTAAATGTCAATGTGAAAAACATTGAAATGTATGCTCACTTGCTCTCAGCAAGGGCTTACTGGCTATCTCTAATAGAAAAAAGCAAAAGCACAACAGACACATAGGTACATAAAAAATTCCAAAGAAAGACAAGACAGACATAAATAAAAGAGAAAAAAATGAATGAAATAAATTATAAAAAGTCGCACTTTTTAAAAGAAAAAATTATATAGAAACATCGTTGAACGCTTCTCCTTAGTTGTGAAATAAAACACATTTTCTTCAAAGTTCAAATCATCAGCGGGAAATCGGCATCTGGAATCAAATGATTATATAATGTAATAAATAGGTATATACATATTTCAAATATAAAATAATAAATGCGAGTTCTTCCTTGTCCAATAAAATATTTCCATTCTCCTTTTTGATTCAAGTATAAAATGTATTGGACATTTCATTTACTAAGAAGCACAATTTCTGTAAGAAAAGATAAAACACTGATTTATTCACTCACTTTACCGTCTTTACTCAACGATTGTCTCTAGAACACTGAAGAAAAGAGACCAACATAATTAATACCATTTTTACAGTGTTTTATTTAACTTGCTTTGGTGTGTGTTTAGTTCAAATCTGGTAACTCATTTTTAAGACGGTTTCAGTTGACCAATCGAACTAAAACTTTGCACACTTTTCAGATTTGGATGACAATACACGAATATGAAATCAAAGCCAACATTGGTCCATTTTTACACTGTTTTACAGTGTTTTATCTAATTTGCTTTTCAAATCTCGTAACTAATTTTTCACACAGTTGCAGTTGACCAATCGAACTTAAAATTTGCAAATTTCAGATTTGGATGACAATACATGAATATGAAACCAAAACAAATATTGGTCCATTCTTACCGTGTTTTTGCGGTGTCTAACTTAACCCCCTTTTCAAATCTGGTAACTGATTTTGAAAACGGTCGCAGTTGACCAATCGAAGTAAAACTTTGCACACTTTTCAGATTTAGATGACAATACGTGAATATGAAACCAAAATCAATATGGGTCCATTTTTTCCTATAGCCCCCATATAACGGTACCACCCGATTTCCGGTATTTTGCTTTTCAAATCTGGTTACTCATTTTTCACACAGTTGCAGTTGACCAATCAAACTAAAACTTTGCAAACTTTTCAGTTTTGGATGACAATACATGAATATGAAATCAAAACCAATATTGGTCCATTTTTACAGTGTTGTACAGTGTTCAATGTTACATGCTTTTCAAATGTGGTAACTCATTTTTAACACAGTTGTAATTGACTAAGCGAACTAAAACTTTGCACACTTTTCAGATATGGACGACAATACATGAGTATGAAATCAAAACCAATATTGGTCCATTTTACAGTGTTTTAACGGTGTTTTATTTAAATTACATTTCAAATCTGGTAAATCAATTTTGACACAGTTGCAGTTGACCAATCGGACTAAAACTTTGCACACTTTTCAGATTTGGATGATAATACATGAATATGGGCCCAATTTTTCCTACAGCCCCCATATAGCGGTACCACCCGATTTCAGGTATTTTGAGGATTTCATCTTCGTGTTTGCCCGAAATAGCTGTCATTTGGCATTTTCAATGATACAGACATTTCCCCACCAAGAATTGTGAACATAAATCCAGGTTTTGGTATAGCCCCCATATAGTGGTACCACCCGATTTCAAGTATTATTAGGATTTTATCTTAATTTTGAGGCCGAATTGGCTGTTACTTGGTATTTGGAGTCCCCAATGGCACAGCAACTTCTCCACCAAAAATTGTGAACATAGGACCAGGTTTTGGTATAGCCCCCTTATAGCGGTACCACCCGATTTCAAGTATTATGAGGATTTTATCGTCATTTTAAGGCCGAATTGGCTGTTACTTGGTATTTGGAGTCCCCAATGGCACAGAAACTTCTCCACCAAAAATTTTTGACATAGGTCCAGGTTTTGGTATAGCCCCCTTATAGCGGTACAACCCGATTTCAAGTATTATGAGGATTTTATCTTCACTTTGAGGCCGAATTGGCTGTTACTTGGTATTTGGAGTCCCCAATGGCACAGAAACTTCTCCACCAAAAATTGTGAACATAGGACCAGGTTTTGGTATAGCCCCCTTATAGCGGTACCACCCGATTTCAAGTATTATGAGGATTTTATCTTCATTTTGAGGCCGAATTGGCTGTTACTTGGTATTTGGAGTCCCCATTTTTACAGAAACTTCCTTACCAAAAATTATGGACATAAGTCCAGGTTTTGGTATAGCCTTTATATAACGATACTACACGATTTCAGGCATTTTAAAGTGTTTATCTAATTTTCGGCCTAAATTGACTATAATTTTGTTCTCAGTTTTCAAAAAATGTATTTACTAAAAAGTTAAAAATAAAAAATATAATTTAAAAAAAAATAAGTTTCAGTGTTTTATTTAGAAATGCACTTAAAACTAGGAAATAATTTGTCGCTTAGCTTCAATAAATATATTCTTTCTCATGATGGAATCTCTCAAATAAAACGCTTGCATTTGAATTATAAATGGTGGCAAAATTAAACGGCAAGCGTTTTATTTGAGAGATTCCATCATGAGAAAGAATACATTTATTGAAGCTAAGCGACAAATTATTTCCTAGTTTTAAGTGCATTTCTAAATAAAACACTGAAACTTATTTTTTTTTAATTATATTTTATTTCTTTTCCTCTTTGCTTGCTACGTTTGTTAACAAAACAAATCACGAAACACACGTGTTTTACGCATACACATCACAACACTTCTGCATCTTCAATTACACCATGCACACAGCCCTTTATTATAAACCAGCATAATAAAGCCCTGGGAGCTCTGTTGTTACTCTCTTTGACAAAAATCTTCTACACCCATAAAAAATATGTTCTAACATAAAAAATATGTTGGTACCCAAACATATAAAATTCAGATATGTTACAAAATGTTGTCAACATATATTTGTTTGGACACAAACAAATTATGTTTGGATGCAAACATATATTTGCAATCAGTCCCAAACAAATATTTGTTTGGATCCAAACATATTTCTAACATATATTTTTCTGCGTGTAGGCATAGAAGTTCTCAAAGGCCTTCTGTCTGTAGAAGACCTGAAAAGTCTCCCTTTTATAGAAAGCTTCAAAGGACTTCAGCCATATAAGGTCATATAGTCACAGAAGTCCTCAAAAGTCTTCCATCCAGATAAGGGCTTATATGTCCTCTGTCCATAAAATGCATCATAGATTTTCTATCAATAGAAACTTCAAAGGACTTTGAGCCATAGAAGACCTCAAAAGTCCTCCAGCCATAGAAGGTCCTATAGTCATAGAAGTCCTCAAAGGTCTTCCATTCAGAAAATGGCTTATATGCCCTCTATCCATAAAATGATAGAAGACGGCGGGAGACTTCTGCTTATAGAAGACATAGAAAGCCTTCTTGTCATATAAGGCCTCAAACGTTATCTATCCACTGAAGGCATCATAGAAGGACTCAAAGGTCTTCTTTCCACAAAACTCTTCTAGCTACAGCAGTCTTGTCTTCCAAACATGGAAAGCCTCAAGAATATCCTAGTCATATACCGCCTCAAATGTCTGCTTTTCACAGACCTCTAAGGTTTTTAGCTATAGAAGGTCTCAAAGGTGTTCTAGCTATAGAAGGCCCCAAGGCGTTTAGTCGATAAAATGCCTGAAAGGTATTTTGTCCATAGAAGGCCTCAAACATCTTCTAGCCATAGAAGGCATCACAGGTCTTCTTTCTGTTCATAGAAAGCCTTGAAGGCGTTTCGTCCATAGAAGGTCTCAAAGATCTTCCAGCCATAGAACGTCTAAAATTCTACTGGCCATATACGGAATCAAGGGTCTTCTGTCCATAGGAGATCTTTGAGGCCTTCTGTCCGTAGAAGGTCTTAAAGCCCTACTGTCTTTAGAAGGCCTCAAACATCCCAGCTAACATTTTTTTTCTAAGTATTTCTATGTTTTGTTCGACCTTTTGAATTGTAATAAAAACCAAGATAATTGAGCTTGAGGACAATGTTTATATTTTTATTTATTTCCAATATTTCGAGATTCCTTGAATCTCATCTTCAGGGAGATTTGTAAATAATTAGAATAATAAACTTAAAAACTAGCGTAGTGTGACTACCACCGTCAATTGTTATTATTGCACTAATATAATAACAATTGACGGTGGTAGTCACACTACGCTAATTTTTAAGTTTATTATTCTAATTATTTACAAATCTCCCTGAAGATGAGATTCAAGGAATCTCGAAATATTGGAAATAAATAAAAATATAAACATTGACCTCAAGCTCAATTATCTTGGTTTTTATTTTTTTTTTTTCTGAAAAAATATCCGATTCTGATGCCGAATTCGTACCGAAAGTTGTATGGACGTGGTCACCGAATTCGGAAAGAATTTTCTAAGGAAATTCTTAAAAAATATTAGAGTTTCGCGAAGAATTCGGTACGAATGCGGAAGTAAATTCTTGGGAATTTCGGAAAAAAAATAGATTTTCTGACAGAATTCGGTCCGAATTAGGAAGAAAATTCTTGAAAATTCGGTGAAAAATTTAGATTTTCTTAAGAAAATCGGTTCAAATTCGGAAAGAAATTCTGGAAAAATTCGGACTAAAGTTCAGATATTCTGAAAAAAAAATCGGAAACAATTCTGACGATGACGCCTTTGATATTGGCACAACACGTGTAGTACTGTACAGAACAAACCCCACTCAGAGACAATTTTCTTTTAATGTGATATTTATGGGAGATTCTAATTTCAAACTTTCTAATGACTTTGCCTGTTGTTATCATTTTGTGATTAATAGTAGAACAATGTGCAGAAGTAAGTTGAAGTTATCAACACTAGCTTAAATTATTATATGTTGCATTTATATTAAAAAATTTTAAAATTGTATATGCGAATTTTATGACCAGTCATTTTGTTCTTCGACATCAACCGAAAAAAATTCCTTTAGAAAATCGATTAGAAATCGGAACGAATTTGTAATGACGATTTTTAAGATTCTTTAGAAAGTGTGCAGAGATTCTTAAAATAAACTTATAGAAAATCGGTCCAATTTCTAGGAAAATATTAGATAAATCGGCAAATTTCTAAAAAAATATTCAGAAAATCGCAGAAAAAAATCGGAAGTCAGAGCCCTCGGAAAAAATTGTTAGGTGGTACCTTCTAGCCATAGAAGTTCTCACAGTCTTCTAGCCATAGAAGGCATCATATGTCTTCCTTCTGCCCATTGAAGGCCTCAAAGGCCTATTCTGTTCAAATGAGGAAATCTTATGTCCATAGAAGGCTTGAAGCGCATTCATGACTTAAAAGTCATCAAAAGTCTTCTATCCATAGTGGAAATCAAAGAGACTAGAGGCTCTAGCCATAGAAGTCCTAGCAGGTCTTCTGTCCATAGAAGTCCGAAAAGTCTTTGGTCCGTAGAAGGTATCAAAGATTTTCTGCCCATGGAAGGCCTCAAAACTCTTGTAGTCGTAGAAAGCCTTAAAGGTCTTTTATGCATAGAAGGCATCCAATGAACGCAAACAAACAAAACGATTCCCGTACCAATCACACAAGGTCACAAACAGTTTCTGTGAATCGTTTCGCTCTCAAAACAAAACAAAAAACCACAAACTTTTCCATGCAAAAATACGAAAACCGTACGATTACTGAAATATACTTCGGTTATGCTTTTCGGAGTTCTTTCATTCAACACCGAAGCAAAAAGAATTTTTGGCAAACATTTGCTGCGCGAAATGATCAATGCCATACTCAGACACACACACATTTGATTGATTAACAACCCTATAGGAATCATGTGGTCATGTGTCGACATGTCACCACTTTGTCTACTAATATGGTGACAAAGTCATAGAGAAGACCCCTATGATCCTTTTAGAACTTCTATGGCTAGAAAGGGGTCATAGAGGTCTTCTACCATAGAGGACCCAACGGACTATTTCTGGGATCAGAACTATGTATAACAGGATAAAAACAACAATGGAGATTGGGTGACGTAGGGGATGGAAGATACCAAGGAACGGTCCTGACCGGTTTTAACATGGCAAAGCCCAGGATTTATCTTGGTCCCTCTTTCATCTCAAGTGGACACAGACCTCCCCGTGGTGTCACCTGGGGAACTGCCTTTAACACCCGTTAAAGGTAGTGAGCTAACATGTGCCGCGCGTTCACCCATAAGAACGTTAAAAACTTGGGTTTGGGCGTCGGGTTAGTAACCCTCCCCTAGAAAAAAACAGCCTACTATGAAAAAACGAAAGAAAAGAAAAACAAATCCCTCAAAAGTTGACGACTCCCGCAAACGTTTTAAGGACCATGATCTGCGAATCTGCACATGGAATGTTCGCACTCTTTATAGAGAAGGTGCAGTTTACGCATTGGCAGATGTACTTGAAAAGTACAAGGCCAACATTACTGCCATACAGGAATACGATGGAACGGGAAAGGCGTCACAACAGCACCTAAATGTGACGCACTGTATTAAAGCTGCCATGACGTAAAGCATGAGTTTGGTTGCGGATTTGTAGTTGGTCGGAGGTTAAAATATCTGGTCTCGAGCTTCACCCCAGTGAATGAAAGACTTGCTACAATTCGATTTAAAGCAAAATTCTTCAACATCAGCTTTATCTGCGCTCATGCCCCAACCGAAGACAAGGACGAACAGACCAAAGATATATTTTACGAGAGCTTAGAAGAAACATATGACCGTTGTCCTGCCCATGACATTAAAATTGTTCTAGGCGATTTTAATGCCAAAATTGGAAAGGAGAATATCTTTGGACAAACAGTTGGGAAATTCAGTCTACATAGTGAAACATCAGACAATGGAATGAGGCTGATAGACTTCGCAGCGGCAAAAAACATGGTAGTTAGCAGTACCAGATTTAAGCATCTCGATATTCATAAGGGCACTTGGCTGTCTCCAGACCAAAGAACAATAAATCAAATTGATCACGTTGTGATAGATGGAAGACATTCATCGAGCGTGTTGGATGTACGATCGTTCCGAGGAGCAAACATAGATTCGGACCATTACCTCGTTGCAGCAAAGGTACGTACCCGTCTAAACGTTGCAAATAAAGCACGGACAGACACAACACGAAAGTTGGACATCGCCAAGCTGCAAACACAACAGATAGCCACAGCATATTCCACTCAACTGACCCAATTGCTTAATGATAGCGCTTCTCGTCCCGATAACATATCAGCACAATGGCAAAATATTGCCCACTCCATGCAAACAGCCGCAAAATCAGTACTTGGATACCAGAGACCTCCACCAAAGAATCCGTGGTATGACCAGGAGTGCCGTGCTGCTACCGAAGAAAAAAATGCGGCATATAGGGCTACTTTACAATCAGTAGCAACGCGTAGCGCACGAGAGAGGTATCGGGAGAAAAGGAGAGAGGAGAAACGTCTTTTCCGCAGGAAAAAGAGAGAAATGGAAAAGAGGGAGTGTGAACAAATGGAGACGTACAGGAGACAGAACGAAGTCCGAAAATTCTACCAAAGAGTGAAGCATCAAACTGATGGCTTTGGTACAGGAATATCCTCCTGTAGAGATCAACAAGGTAATTTGGTAACTGATACAGATAGTGTGCTCAGGATATGGAAAGAACATTTTTCCAAACTGTTGGTATCCGATAGCAGTGAAGACGGCGAAGATACCACAGATCCAATCCCAGATGATGGTATTGAATGTATACCGCCCAGCCAAGATGAGGTAAGGACAGCAATAAACCGGCTGAAGAATAATAAGGCGGCAGGAGCAGATGGCCTACCAGCCGAGCTGTTCAAAACCGGAGGCGACACGCTGATAAGGTGTGTGCATCAGCTAGTTAGCACCATCTGGCAGGAAGAACGCGTACCCGACGATTGGAACGTGAGCATCCTATGTCCAGTCCACAAGAAGGGTGATAAGACTGTGTGCTCCAATTATAGGGGCATAAGTCTGCTCCCTATTGCATATAAGATAGTATCTGGCATATTGTGTGAGAGACTAAAGCCTATGGTCAATGAAATTATTGGACCCTATCAGTGCGGCTTTAGACCTGGCAAATCCACCATTGACCAGATATTTACCTTGAGACAAATCCTGGAAAAGACCCAAGAAATGCAGATCGACACCTTCCATCTTTTCGTCGATTATAAAGCAGCATTCGACAGCCCTATACGTTCAAAGGTGTTCCAAGCCATGTCTGATTTTGGTATTCCTGCAAAGCTCATTCGACTTTGTAGAATGACATTAACTGAGACGAGATCCTCAGTTAAAATTGGAAAGAAACTCTCCGAAGAGTTTACTACCAAAAAAAGGTTTCAGACAAGGAGACGGCCTGTCGTGTGATCTATTTAACATCCTACTGGAAAAGGTCATACGAGACGCGAAGGTCAAAAGAAATGGAACGAAATACACGAACAGCCACATGTTACTGGCTTATGCCGACGACATTGACATCATGGGTCGATCGGTAAAGGAAGTAACTGACACCTTTGCAAAAGTCGAAAGAGAATCTGCTAAAGTTGGTCTGGCAGTAAACGGCGTAAAAACCAAGTTGATGGTATCGACGCGTAATATGTCCATAAACACCGCACCATCTGTGAATGTTGGTACCTATAATTTTGAGGTAGTAAAGGACTTCGTCTACCTCGGCACCGCCATAAACACAACAAATAACATCAGTTGTGAAATACGAAGAAGAATAGTGTTGGCTAACAGATGCTACTTTGGGCTGAGTAAGCAGTTTAGGAATAAAGCCACCTCTCGTCAAACAAAAATAACACTGTACAAAACACTGATACTACCCGTGCTAATGTATGGTTCCGAAGCATGGGTACTTGCTCAAGCAGATAAGGCAGTGCTTTGTGTGTTTGAGAGAAAAATTCTTCGAAAGATCTACGGGCCAATCTGTGTTGACGGCGAATATCGGCGTCGTATGAACATCGAGCTGTATCAACTATACAATGACATCAATATAGTTGAACGAATCGAGATACAACGATTGCGATGGCTAGGCCATGTTATAAGAATGAGTGATGATGAACCCGCTAAAAAGGCGTATAAATACGGGCCGCATGGAGGTTCTCGCAGATCTGAAAGGACAAAGCTTCGTTGGAGCGAACAAGTGAAACGAGATATCACAAAGCTACATATCCCAGATTGGGAAAATACAGCAGCAAACAGAGAGGATTGGAGATTTTTTCTTAGTTCGGCTTATGGAACAAATGTTCTGTAAAAGGCCAGCTAAGTAAGTAAGTAAGGAGATTGGATGGTGCAACTTGCCATTTGTGGGGGATTTGTCTGGTTTCAGAATGTGGGAAACTGATATTTTCAGGACATAAGTCAGGTAACTTAAACCAACTATTTCCACCTTCTTTGGATTATTTGCAAATCACGCTTTAGAAATGTGTATCTGAAACACATTTCTGCCGATTCTGCTATGTGATGTTATATGATGTCCAATATAATTGTAGGCGGAATTGTTGCAATCCTATAGTAGGGAAATTTTAATTCTTTATGCAGCCAGAAAGGCACTTGTTTGTAGTGCGTATTGCTCAAGATATTATAACGACTTGCGTCTGTACTCAAGTATAAGAACTTCTACATTAGCTATCAATTAGCCTAGTCTTTCCTAAGATGTGTCGTTGGTACGCATTTGATCGCGTTGTTGAGTCAATCTGAAGAGCCTGTTCTCGTAGTCCTAGTTTTAGTTGCCCGGACTTCAATGCAGCTAGCAACCTGAGATTCCAGTCCCTTTGTGAATACAAGGGGTTGCAGATTACTAGATTACACCTCTGCCTTAAGAACGGAACTATCGGAGAGGTTGGCTCACTGGCTGGTATGCATGTTAACTTCAAATGGAATAACCGATTTGGCCCAAACTTTGAAATCTTAATATTTTTTCCGAATTAAGATTATTTTAATACTGCAATATTTCAACTATAGGAGAGTGACCAAAGTTTAAGCTGATCTGCTTTTAGCTGCCGTTGCCCTTAAATTGCGACCGCTGCGCATAACTAGCTCCCCAGATGGCACAATGGGGACGTTGATTTCCTCTTAAGATAAACGAGGAAGCAAGATAAGCCCTTACCGTTCTTTTTATCTACTTTAACCTCTTCTATCTCCCAAATTCAGTTGTACTGTACTATAAAACATTGAACTCGGCGGTCACTTTGTTACAAAATAAAAATCACAAAAACAACCAACAGCTATCAAAAATTCTCTTCCTGCAACTTTTATCTATGCAACGATCACTGTCACCTTCAATGTAACACATGCGTCTTTACACACTATTCGCTCTTTCATGTGTTGCATTTCACTGGCATTTCATATTTCACATTTCACTTTTGACATTTGCACTGACAGCAAAATGCCATCACCGGCACGCACGCTCCCTCCCCAAAACATGACACTTAAATGTAATAAATTAATTATAAACAAAATTATTTTTAGGAATCATCATGGTGCAGATGATGATACCCGCCCAGCTACTCAAAACAAACGACACAGGTTAATGGAAGATCCCCCTCCTTCACGTCATCAGCATTTGCCATTTGAAATGGCTAAAGTGATTTAACATATTATGTGTGGGCGATAAAAATTTGAAAACTTTGTATACTTTTGCGGTAGTCCATAATTTGATATGTGAAAAGTGCACAGAGGTTGACAAAGTGATTGAGGGTGGTGAAAAGGGATTTCAGTTAACAATGGATTTCGTGGATCAGACACTAAGTCATTGAGAACATAAATCATAGGAACAGAACGATAAGGTGGGTATGGGAAAGATCAATACAAAAATATTAAAAAAATGATTTGTTGACAAATTTTGAAGGTATGTATATGGTAAATTTCAAATTTCCTTTACAATTACATAGAAAAAAAATTAAAAAATTTTTTGGCGAGCACATCCGCGATTTTTGGTACATGGGTTACGAAAAAAATCGTGGTTTCAAATCTGTTCGCGTTCACAAAATTGGATGCTGCACTCAAAAGTTATATGCGGTTTCACTCTCTTGTAAAGAAAAAATATTTAAAAATTCCTATTGTGTTTTAAAAAGAACATATATATATGAATCGTTAGCAGCATTTGATATCTATCCGTAGATGCTAAAATAGTTGCTAAATTTATTTTTATTTTCGCGGAAAATCAAAAAATATTGAAGAAATCTTGGAATACATTTTATTTATTCTAAATCAGAGTCCAAAAAATCTCTAAAAAAATAGTTTAAAAATACGTACAGAATCTAGACAACGCGTAGAAAAATGTGAGACCAAAATTATAAAGATCGCGTTTATAACTTGCATATTACAGCAAAAACAAAGAACGGAAACTTATTGTTGGAAATTATTTCAAAAATATATTTTTGGTTAAATACGAAAAATTTGAAAAATAAATGTTGGGAGTTATTCTATTATTTCGCTAAATTTCGATCCAAATCCTGAAGTATTTTGCTAAAACTTCTACGAGAAAAGTAATTAGTCATCGTGAAAGTATATTTGGTTTCTGTGATAAGCAATAGGAATAAGAAGTAGAGAGTAATATTGAAATTACAATCAAAGAAAAAACAAAGAAGTTAAAAACCGTATAATTCGCGAATTGGTTTAAATCGGTTGAGGTGCATGTGCTTTTCGGATACAGGGTGTCCATGTCTATTAATATGCATGGATTTTCCCATGTTTGATTCAGCGGCCAAAGTGTGCCATCAGTTGCATCTTACTATTCAAAAAACATTCAAGTGGACAAAAATTACGCGATGTGCATATGATTATAAGGTGCATCTGATTTCAATGGCCGCCTATTAAAAATACGTCAATATAAATTATTTTAGACAGATTCGTCAAGAACTGCGGATGTGCCACCACATTCTATTTTGGGATAAATGGGGATATTGCTCCCGAATCTTTGCAATTTGTGACACATCTTTTTGGCAAATATTATAATCGCGTATAAAGGATTACATTTATGTAACAATAATCAAAGAAAATCGCGGTTAAATTCGCGGAATTGTCAAAATATATTTTTGCAGATTTTCCTACTTTCAAGGTATCTATATCCGGCGTTATAGTGGATGGATTCAAACGCGGAAGGGCTTATTAGATCCGGCACGTAAAAAAACTAAAATCACGCGGGGTTCAGGGGTACCTGTACGACAGTTGTAAATTTTAAAGCCAAAAAATAGGTTTTTTCAGAAAATTTACGCACCAAATTTTCGCCTTTGGACTCCTATTACTAGGAAGCTGTATGGAGCACACTCATGAGATATACATCGAACGACGTGGAATCGCGAGTTCTACAATCCAATAAACTAGTTTCGATTATTATCTAGTTGCACCATCTAATTATAAGAAAAAATCGAAAAACACTGAATTCAAAACTTCAAAATGTCAGCATCGATTTTAGGTGGATGCAGTGTATATATCGAAAAGTCATACACTAGAACCATATTGCCTAAGGGGTATTCTTTAGTTCTTTCTTTGAGCACAGGTTTGAATTTTCCGTGGTTTGGCCAGAAATCAAGAAAGAACACAAAAAAACTTGTAAACTTCAACTCATTTTTTCCATTTTTTTATATTACCACCAGCGCAGCTTTCACGAAAATTATTTGTTATGGTCCATATTATGAGATCGTAGCTAAAACACTTCAATATATATAAATGTATTCATATTTTATAAAATATATTAACAGTTCGCGACTTATTAAATGGTGAATCTCAACTTCAACGATTGTAAAACTTTTTTGAATATTACCATATGTATATCAAAGTGATGTGACGGAACTTGGGACCATCCAACCCTTCCAATGCTATCCATATCGAAGTTTTTTATCGCCACGGTTGCTAGTTGGCGAAAAGTGATCATGTTTAAGAGCTAACATTAAACAAAGTCACAAGCAATAACAACAGCAGCAGACTGCCACGGAGTATAGCCACATTAAAGCAACAACAACTACAAATTTAAACACCAAAATTACATTTTAATGCAAATTCACAGTCTGCTGTTTTTTTTTTTGCGAAAAGCAATATCGACCATGACATGTTGTACAAAAACTCCACGAACACTATTTAGCTACAGAGAACATAACATCATTGAAGTAAGTACTCCTGCTAGTGTTGATGCTGTTGTTGTTGTCGTTGTTCATCATTCCCTCCATCAGCAGCATCACCATGATCGTCATCATCATCTTCATTGCAACGTTGTTGCCATTCTTTTCTACAAGATGCTGTAATGTTGTCATGAATTAAATCTCCACTTCACCTCCTGTGATGTTATTGAAATGGAGTATAGCTGCAAAGTCGGTCTCTCCCTCTTCCCATGCCAAGGGAAATTGTAAAATTTTTACACGTAGGTGGTGGTAAGTGTCCAATAAAATAATGACTAAATGAAATGAAAATCTTGTAATTTACTGATGCAAGAGTCAAAGAAATCAAATGAGAAATTTTTAGTTAAGTTCCTGGAGAAGGTAGAGTGGGCCAGGGAATATGAAGTGTTCAATTTTTTTCATTTGAGACTACACCATTTTCAACTGTAATTCAGACATTCATTTGAGACTAGAGTCCATAGGATTTTTATGATTCTTACTTGCTTACTTAGCTGGTCCATTACAGAACATTTGTTCCATAGACCGAACTAAGAAAATATCTCCAATTCTCTCTGTTTAGTGCTTCGCTTTTTGGAATACCGCGCCTTGTCATCTCTTCATCCACTTGTTTGCGCCATCTATTCTTTGGCCTGCCAATTCTGCGTGCACCGCCATGTGGCTCGAATTTATACGCCTTTTAAGCGGGTTCATCATCGCTCATTCTTATTATATGGCCTAGCCAACGCAATCGCTGCATCTCGACACGTTTATCTATATTGATGTCGTTGTATAGCAGATACAGCTCGTGGTTCATTCGACGTCGATATTCACCGTCAACGCAGATCGGTACGTAGATCTTTCGAAGAATTTTTCTCTCAAACACGCCAAGCACTGCCTTATCTGCTTGCGCAAGTGCCCATGCTTCGGAGCCATACATTAGCACGGGTAGTATCAGTGTTTTGTAAAGCGTTATTTTTGATTGACGAGTTGTGGCTTTGTTTTAAAAGTGCTTACTTAAGCCAAAGTAGCATCTGTTGGCCAATACAATTCTCCTTTTTATTTCACAACTGATGTCGTTTGTTGTGTTTACCGCGGTGCCAAGGTATACAAAGTCTTTTACTACCTCAAAATTATAGGAACCAACTTCAACAGTTGGTCCGATCTCAATGGACGCGTCGACACCATCAGCTTGGTCTTCTCGCCATTTACCGCCAGACCTACTTTAGCAGATTCTCCTTCGACCTTCATAAAGGTATCGGTTACTTCTTTTACTGATCGTCCCATGATGTCTATATCATCAGCATAACCAAGTAATATGTGGCTATTGGTATAGATTGTGCCACTTCTTATGACGTTTGCCTCTCGTATAAACTTTTTCTTGCAGGATGTTGAAAAGATCACACGAAAGGCTGTCTCCTTGCCTGAAACCTATTTTGGTACAAAACTCTTCGGAGAGGTTCTTTCCTATTTTAACTGAAGATCTTGTGTCAGTTAGAGTCATTTTACAAAGCCGAATGAGCTTTGCGGGGATACCAAATTCAGGCATTGCTTGGAATAATCGACAAAAAGGTGGTAGGTGTCGATCTGCATCTCTTGGGATCTTCTCCAGGATTTGCCGCAGGGTAAATATCTGGTCAATGGTAGACTTGCCAGGTCTAAAGCCACATTGGTATGGTCCAATTATTTCGTTGACCATGGGCTTTAGTCATTCGCACAATATCCCTGACACTATCTTGTAGGCGATAGGGAGAAGACTTATGCCCCTATAGTTGGAGCATAAAGTCTTATCTCCTTTCTTATGGACGGGACACAGGATGCTCAGGTTCCAATCGTCGGGTACGCGTTCTTCCTGCCAAATGGAGCTAACTAACTGATGCATACATCTTATCAGCGTGTCGCCTGGTGTTTAAAACACCTCGGCTGGTAGGCCATCTGCTCCTGCTGCCTTATTGTTCTTCAGCCGGTATATTGCTGTCTTTACCTCATCTTGGCCAGGTGGTATACATTCAATACCATCTTCTGGGATTGGATCTGTGGTATCTTCGTCGACTTCGCTACTATTGGATGCCAACAGTTTGGAAAAATGCTCTTTTATATCCTTAGCACACTATCTGTGTCAGTTACCAGATTACCTTGCTGGTCTCTACAGGAGGATGTGCCAGTTCCAAAGCCATCAGTTTGATGTTTCACTCTTTGGTAGAATTTTCGGAATTTTCATTCTGTCTCCTGTACATCTCGATTTGTTCACACTCCCGCTTTTCCATATCTCTCTTTTTTCTGCGGAAAAGACGTTTCTCCTCTCTCCTTTTCTCCCGATACCTCTCTCGTGCGCTACGCGCTGCTACTGATTGTAAAGTAGCCCTATATGCCGCATATTTCTCTTCGGTAGCAGCACGAAACTCCTGGTCATACCATGGATTCCTTGGTGGAGGTCTCTGGTATCCAAGTACTGATTTTGCGGCTGTTTGCATGGAGTGGGCAATGTTTTGCCATTGTACTGATATGTTATCGGGACGAGGAGTGCTTTGATTAAGCAGTTGGGCTAGTTGAGTGGAATATGCTGTGGCTATCTGTAGTGATTGCAGCTTACCGATGTCCAACTTCTGTGTTTTGTCTGTTCGCACTTTGTTTGCTACGTTTAATCTGGTACATACCTTTGCTGCAACAAGGTAGTGATCCGAATCAATGTTTGCGCCTCGGAACGATCGTACATCCAACACGCTGAATGAATGTCTTCCATCTATCACAACATGATCAATTTGATTACTTGTTCTTTGATCTGGAGACAGCCAGGTGCCCTTATGAATATCGAGATGATTAAATCTGGTACTGCTAACTACCTTGTTTTTTGCAGCTGCAAAGTCTATCAGCCTCATACCATTGTCAGAAGTTTCACTGTGGAGACTGAATTTCCCGACTGTTGGGCCAAAGATATTCTAATTTCCAATTTTGGCATTAAAATCGCCTAGTATAATTTTAATGTCATGGGCAGGACAACGGTCATATGTTTCTTCTAGGCGCAGGTAAAATACATCTTTAGTCTGTTCGTCCTTGTCTTCAGTGGGAGCATGAGCGCAAATAAAGCTGATGTGGAAGAATTTTGCTTTTAATCGAATTGCAGCGAGTCTTTCATTTACTGGGGTGAAGCTGGCCAGATGTTTTAACCTCCGACCAACTTCAAATCCGCAACCAAACTCATGCTTTATGTCATGGCGGCTATAATACAGTGCGTCACCTTTAGGTGTTGTTGTGACGCCTTTCCCGTTCCATCGTATTTCTTGTATGGCAGTAATGTCGGCCTTGTACTTTTCAAGTACATCTGCCAATGTGTAAACTGCACCTTCCCTATAAAGAGTGCGAACATTCCATGTGCAGATTCGCAGATCATGGTCCTTACAACGTTTGCGGGGTTCGTCAACTTTAGAGGGGTTTGTTTTTCTTTTCTTTCGTTTTTTCATAGTAGGCTGTTTTTTACGTTCTTGTGGGCGAACGCGCGGCACATTTTAGCTCTGTACCTTTAACGGGTGTTAAAGGCAGTTTCCCAGGTGACACAACGGGGATGTCAGTGTCCACTTGAGATGAAAGAGGGACCAAGATAAATCCTGGGCTTTGCCATGTTAAAGCCGGTCAGGACCGTTCCTTGGTATCTTCCATCCCCTACGTCACTCGGGTGAACTAAGTTAATTTCATAAAAACCGCAGTTTGAAGTCGTTTTTACAAACTAAACGCATTAAATCTAATTTAAAATGACAATTTAAACACGTGTTTTGGGCAAATACATACGTCGTTTATTTGACAGATATTCAATGCAATTGAAAACTTAAACATCGCGTATTAAAATATATTTGATCTAAATGCGAATTTATTTCTTACTTAAACTAACCTAGGACCCATAGACCTTACCCTAGTCTTATGTAGCTAGCCAGCTAGAAAAACACATACATCCATCAAACAACCAACTGAAAGCAGAAAAAATCACTAATAACAAGTCATTGTTTGATCACACAGTGACAATAAAGTACAACATAATTACAACAATTAAAATAAAATTACCTTCAATATATCGTTGAAGACATTGACAATATTATTGTCATCATGGCTCAGCTAAGTCTCTTCATACGTTCCCTTTACAATTTTTTTTTTTTTTTTTTTTGCTGAATAGGCGTTTCTAGAACACTACACTTGACTAGCTTAATCGGCAAAGAAGCTATGGACAAAGATTTTCAACACATTATTGGGAATGATGTTACTAACAGGGATGACGATCGAGATAGGGAGAAAATGTTCACAGAAGTTCATATTAGGGAGAAATGGCGAAAGTTTTATAAAAAACATTACTTCAGAGACCATTTTCTAAAGAAATTGTAATTTCAGCGAATTCTTTCTATAGAAACAGTCAAATCAGCAAATTGTTCTATAGCAAAAAGACAACACTTTCAATAAAACATTTTTTTTTTACTGTAGATAAAGCCAATGCACAATGGTCCCAAATCCAAAATTTCTGGCCACAACTATTTCAACGTTCATTTTGTATTGCAATTAATTATTATTTAAAATAAATGTGTACAAACAGCAATTCTTACGTTTTTTCGACCAAAATGACCAAAAACTGCCAAAATTTTTTGATTTTGAGGCAGGGAATACTATAGTTTCAGATCTCGCCACAGATCTTCATCAGTTCCCTTGATTCTTGTTTTTCAACAAGAAACTTTTTATACCCAAGTGTCAATTGCTAGCTCAAATAGATACGTGCGCAAAGAAACACTCTGATTGAGAATTTCTTTGGCACTACCTAAACTCTAGCAACTTCACTTGCAAACAAAACCAAATCCAACCAATAAAAACAAAATAGAAGTCGTCATCCCAACAAAAAAAAAGCCAACCCTCCTAAAAAGTATTTGTAAAAAATAATTTTTAAAATATATAAAAACATTTATTTTATTACGCTAATTTTACAAATTTCATCTACCTTTTTGTAAATATTATGAAAGTACTCATCAACAGCTTCCCGAGTCATAATAACTTTGGTCTCACTTCTGTATATTTATGCAGCGACGCAATACAACAAAAATTGTATATTTTACAGCACAAAGTCTGTTTTATTTTTACATAAAAAAGTGTCAACTTTGGTACTGCACCAATCAACGAATACTAACGTTATTTACAAAAACTAATTATTTTCAGATGACTTGAGGTGTTTTTTATTATTCTGTGCAAAAAGAAAATTAAAATTTCGAAACTTCAAAAATAGAGCTTTGGCCAAAAGTTTCCTGATTGAAACCTATGTGCAATGTAGTAGGTTTTATAATATGAAAATTCAATTCAGTTGCGGTTGCTATAGAAAAAGTAGTTCAGCAAACTTTTTCTATAGAAAAAGGGAATTCGGTGACCTTTTTTAATAAAAAAGTGAATTCAGCGAACTTGTTCTATCGAAAATGTAAATTCAGCGAACTTTTTCTATAGAAAAATTAATTCAGCGACTTTTTTCTATAGAAAAATTGATTCAAAGAACATTTCCTATCAAAAAAATTAATTCATCGAAATTTTTCATGGAAGAAGTGATCTCAGTGAACTTTTTCTAAGGAAAAAGTAAGCTCAGCGAACTTGTTCTATAGAAAAATTAAATTCAGCGAACTTTTTCTATGGAAAAAGTGATCTCAGTGAACTTTTTCTATATAAAAAGTGAATTCAGCGAACTTTTTCTATTGAAAATATAAATTCAGCGAACTTTTCCTATAGAAAAATGAATTCAACGAACTTTTTTTTATAGAAAAATTGAATTCAGTGAGCTTTTTCTATAGAAAAAATTAACTCAGCGAACTATTTCTGTACAAAACGTGAATTAAGCGAACTTGTTCTATAGAAAAAGTAAATTCATCGAACTTGTTCTATAGAGAAAGGAAGTGCAGCGAACGTTTTCTATAGAAAAATGAATTCAGCGAACTTGTTCTATAGAAAAAGTAAATTCAGCGAATTTTTTCTATACAAAAAGTAAATTCAGCGAACATTTGCTATAGAAAAGTGAATTCGGCGAACATTTTCTATCGAAAACGTGAATTCAGCGAACTTGTTCTATAGAAAAAGTAAATTTAGCAAACATTTCCTATCGAAAAAATGAATTCAGCGAACTTTTTTTATCGAAAACGTGAATTCAGCGATCGTGTTCTATAGAAAAAGTAAATTCAGCGAACATTTGCTATAGAAAAGCGAATTCAGCGAACATTTCCTATCGAAAAAATGAATTCAGCGAACTTTTTCTATCGAAAACGTGAATTCAGCGAACTTGTTCTATAGAAAAAGTAAATTCAGCGAACTTGTTCTATAGAAAAAATAAATTCAGCGAACTTTTTCTACAGAAAAATTAATTTAGCAAACATTTCCTATCGAAAAAATGAATTCAGCGAACTTTTTTTTATCGAAAACGTGAATTCAGCGATCGTATTCTATAGAAAAAGTATATTCAGCTAACTTTTGCTATCGAAAAAATGAATTCAGCGAAATTTTTCTATAGAAAAATTGCATTCAGTGAACTTTTTCTATAGAAAAATAAATTCAGCGAACATTTCCTATCGAAAAATTGAATTCAGTTAACTTTTTCTATCGAAATGAAAATTCAGCGAACTTTTTCTATAGAAAAATGAATTCAGCGAATGTTTTTACAGAAAAAGTGTATTCAACGAGCTTTTTCTATAGAAAAATTAATTTCAGCGAACGTTTTCTCTAGAAAATGTGAATTCAGCAGACTTTTTCTATAAAAAAGTGAATTCAGCTAACTTTTGCTACAGAAAAAGTGAATTCAGCTAGCTTTTTCTATAGAAAAGGTAACTTCAGCGAACTTGTTCTATAGAAAAAGTAAATTAAGCGAATTTTTTCTATAGAAAAATTAATTCAGCGAACATTTCCTATCGAAAAAATGAATTCAGCGAACGTTTTCTATACAAAACGTGAATTCAGCGAACTTATTCTATAGAAAAGGTAAATTCAGGGAACATTTCCTATCGAAAAAATTAATTCAGCGAACTTTTTCTCTAAAAAAGGTGAATTCAGCTAACTTTTGCTACAGAAAAAGTGAATTCAGCAAACTTTTTTATAGAAACATTGAACCCCGTAAACCGTTTCCAATAGAAAAAGTACGTGAGCCAACTTCTTCTATAAAAAATAAGTAGGCGTATATTTGCTATTACGCTCAGCTAATTTTTCTTATAGACAATGCAATTCAGCGATTTTTTTTAATAAAAGGTTAATCCAGCAAACTTTTTTAAAGAGAAAATCAATTCAGCACACATTTTCTATAGAAAATGAATTTTGATTCAGCTAACTTTATCCATTGACTACTATTTTAAAAATTTTTTCAACAAAAAAGTCAAAGTCAATCAAAGTTTTTCTCGAGAGAAAGTCAATTCATCGAACTTTTCTTGAAAAAGTCAATTCAGCAAACATTTCCGATAGAAAATAAAATTGAAAAAGTCATTTTAGCAAACTTGTTCTACAGAAAGAGTCAATACAGCAAAATGTATATATTTGGAAAATCAATTCAGCAAACGGTTCATGTAAAAAGTCTTTTTCTATAAAAGATAATTTAAGCGAACTAGTTTTAAAGAAAATATGAATTCCGCAAAAATTTTCCAGAGAAAAGTCAATTCAGCAAACTTTTACTTTGGAGAACTTCAATTGACCGAACTTTTACTACTGAACAACTTTTTCTAGAAAAAGTTACTTCAGCTAACTTTTTCTACAGAAACAGTCCATTCAGCAAAGCTTTACTATAGAAAAAGTCAATTCAGCCCACTTTTTCTATAGGAAAATCAATTCAGCAATTTTTTCTGTAGAAAAAGACAATTCAGTCTATTCAGCAAACTTTTTCTTTAAAAAAGTCAATTAACCTAACTTTTCCTATAGAAAATTAAATTCGGCAGACTTTTTCTGTAGAAAAAATCAACTCAGCAAAATTTTTCTGTAGCAATAGTCAATTCAGCAATAAGTAAATTCAGCAATAAGTAAATTCAGCATACTTTGCTATGCGATTTTTTAATACAAAAAGTTAATTTTGAGAATTTTTCTATAGAAAAAGTAAATTCTGCAAAGTTTTCATTGCAAAAAGTCTATGCGGCTAACATTTTCTTATAAAAAAAAGTCTATTAACCGAATTTTTTCCATTGAAAAAGTGAATTTAGCGAACATTTTCTATAGAAAAAGTCAATTCAGCGAAATTTTTCTGCAGAGAAAGTTAATTCAGCAATCTTTCTATTTGGAGAGAGTCAATTCAGCGAACTTTCTCTATAGAAAAATTTCAAAGAAATGAACTTTTTGTATAGAAAGCACAACTAAGCGAACTTTATCTCAAAAATGAGTTACATAAACTTTTCTACAAACATTCAGATAATTTTTTCTATAAAAACAGTCCATTCAGCAAAGCTTTACTGTAGAAGAAGTCGATTCAGCGCACTTTTTTATATAGAAAGTCAATTTTGCAAACTTTTTCTATAGGAAAATCAACTCAGCAGTTTTTCTATAGAAAAAGTCATTTCAGCAATTTTTTTCTTTAGATAACTTTAATTGAGCGAACTTTCTCTATAGAAAAAATAATTCAGCAAACTTTTCTATTGGAAAAGTAGATTACATTTTTCTATAGAAAAACTCAATTAAGCAAACTTACTCCATAAAAAAGTCTGTTCACGGAAATTTTCTATAGAAACAGTCAATTCAGAAAACATTTCTTCTATTCAAACGGTCAATTCAGCAAACTGTTTATGTAGAAAAAGTCAATTCAGCACAATTTTTCTATAGAGAAAGTCAATTCAACAAACTTTTTCTATAGGAAAATCAACTCAGCAATTTTCCTATACAAAAAGTCAATTCAGCAAACTTTTTTATAGAAAAATTCAGCAAACTTTTTCTATAGAAAAATTCTATTCATCAAACTATTTTTTATAGGAAAAGTCAACTCAACAAAATTTTTATATAGAAAAAATAAATTTTTATATAGAAATTGATAATTCTCCAAAAAAGGTCAATCCAGCAAAGGCAATTCAGCTAACTTTTTCTATACAAAAAATCAATTCACCTAACTTTTTCAATAGAAACAGTCCACTCAGCAAAGCTTTACTATAGAAAAAGTCAATTCAGCACACTTTTTCTATAGAAAAAGTCAATTCAACAAACTTTTTCTATAGGAAAATCAACTCAACAACTTTTCTATAGAAAAAGTCAATTCAGCAAACTTTTTCTTTAGAGAATTTTAATTGAGCGAACTTTTTCTGTAGAAAAAAATAATTCAGCAATCCTTTCTATTGGAAAAGTAGATTACGTTTTTCTATAGAAAAACTCAATTAAGCAAACTTATTCCATAGAAAAGTCTATTCAGCGAAATTTTCTATAGAAATAGTCAATTCAGAAAACATTTTTTCTATTTAAAAGTTCAATTCAGCAAACTTTTTCTGTGGAAAAAGTATATTCAGGAAACGTTTTTTTTTTTTTTTTGGAAAGTCTATTCAGCAAACTTTTTCTATAAAAAAGGCAATTAACCTAACTTTTTCTATAGGAAATTAAATTCGCAGACTTTTTCTATAGAAAAAATCAACTCAGCAAAAATTTTCTCTAACAAAGTCAATTTGGCAATATTTTCATATAAAATAAGTAAATGCAGCAAACTTTGGTATTGGGTAAGTCAATTCAGCGATTTTTTTCTATACAAAAAGCTCATTTTGAGAATTTTTATATAGAAAATATCAACTCAGCAATTTTTTCTTTGCGAAAAGTGTATTCAGCGATGTTTTCCTATAGAAAAAGTCAATTCAGAGAGGGTTTCTATAGAAAAGGTCAAGTTAGCGAACTTTTTCTTATAAAAAAAAGTCTACTCAAAGGTAAAATTATTTCGAAAACTAAAGTTTGGGCGTGTTTCATTCGCACACATTATTCGTTGAACATACATACAGGCTGTAAATGTTTATTCAGCATATTTTTTTGTAAAAAAAAAATCGATTCAGCAAACTTTTTATATAGAAAAAAACTTTCTATAGGAAATGTCAATTCAACAAAATTTTTCTAATAAAAAAGTAAAATTTCCTATAGAAATTGATCAGTCTCCGAACCTTCTTATAGAAGAGGTAGATTTAGTAAAGGCAATTCAGCATTAAATTTAATTCAATTCAGCAAACTTTTTCTATAGAAATATTCAATTAAGCAAACTTTATCTTTGGAAAAAGCTATATAGGCAAACTTCTTCTGTAGAAAAGGTCAATTCAGCAAAATTGTTCTTTATAAAAAAGTCAATTAAGCAGAATTTTCTATTGAACAAGTAAAAAAGTGTCAGTCGGCTTTGACGACAGATATGTATATACCCTCAGCCAATGTTGTAAAGTGAAACTATCACCTACGGACAGATCAAATGTATTTAAGGTCTCTTCAGAATTTTGTGGCCATTTTTGGACATTTGAACTTGCCGACAAAAATGTGGATTAGGAATTAACTGCACTAAGACATAAATGTTGAACGTTTGTGGGGGAGGTACCCTTAGAGAGGACCGATATGGGCCATTTTAGATGTTAAACTAAATTTTGACAAAATATTAGGAGATCCAAAGTTTTTACCAAATAGGTTGCCCCATTCAAGTGATATCGTCCTAGCATTTTTGTGAAACTTTTTAAATATTGTGGAGAAGTACCGGAAGTTGTGGACCGGTATTGCCCCATGAAACTATGTTTGGATATAATATGACGAAGACCAAATGGTGGACCAAATCGGTTGAACAGTTCGAGAGTTATCGTACTCGCCGACCGCCACATATGGTGACATAGGGTTTGTTTACACCTTTCGGGCTGTTTTCCTAAGAAATATGGACTTGCCCCTGAAAAAAAATTTCCGTCGTAATGGAGGTAGCGAATGCAAATAGCTTCAACAAAAATCAAAGTGATTCGAGAGCAGGTCTTGAAGTGAACTTATCCGAAATTGTGTGTGAGAGGTACCAGAAGGAGTACACAAATATAGTACATATTCGGTCACTCCCTTCAAGAGTTATCGTTCGCACAATTTTTTCGAACATTTTTGAACTTTTTTGGGGGGGTTGGGGTACCTTAAGGAGTGGACCGATATGGCTTATCTTCGAATTTAAACTATGTTTGGGCAAAATAATACGAAGGCCAAATTTTGGACCGAATCGGCAGATCCGTTCGAGAGTTATCTTGCGTTCCAACAACTACTCACGGTGTCATAAGGGCTTTTTACATCTTTCAGGCTATTTTCTCAGGAGGTATGGACTTGGGTTTGTTTACACATTTCGGGCTGTTTTCCTAAGAAATAAGGACTTGCCCCTGAAAAAACTTTTACCGTCGTAATGGAGGTAGCGAATGCAAATCGCTTCAACAAAAATCAAAATGATTCGAGAGCAGGCCTTGAAGTGAACTTATCCGAAATTGTGTGTGAGAGGTACCAGAAGGAGTAGACAAATATAGTACATATTCGGCCACTCCCTTCAAGAGTTATCGTTCGCACAATTTTTTCGAAAATTTTTGAACTTTTGGGGGTTGGGGGTACCTTAAGGAGTGGACCGATATGGCTTATCTTCGAATTTAAACTATGTTTGGGCAAAATAATACGAAGGCCAAATTTTGGACCGAATCGGCAGATCCGTTCGAGAGTTATTTTGCGCTCCAACAACTAGTCACGGTGTCATAAGGGCTTTTTACATCTTTCAGGCTATTTTCTCAGGAGGTATGGACTTGCCCCTGATATAACTTGTACCGTCGTATGGGGGGCAGTGAATACAAGTTGTTGCAACAAAAATCAAAACGATTCGAGAGCAGGTCCTAATCTGAACTTATGCGAAATTTTGTGTGGGAGGTACCCAAAGAAGCGGACCGATTGAATCCATATTGAAACCTCATCTAAACCGACGTGCAAAGTATGGATCAAATCGGTTACTTCCATCAAGTGTTATTGTGCGCACAAATTTTCGGACCAATTTCGAACTTTTGTGGGGGAGGTACCGGAAGAAATGGACCGATATAGTCTATCTTCGAACTTAAACTAAATTTGGCCAAACTATTACGAAAGCCAAATTTGGTGACATTTGGTGACGATTTGGACCAAATCGGTTGATCCATTCGAGAGTTATCGTGCGCTCCAGCCAGCCAGACAGACAGACGGACGGACATTCCTTAATCGACTCCAAATTGTCTGAAACACATTTCGTCCAAACATACTTGGGGTCTAAGACCATTATTTCGATGAGGCACATTTTGCCCGTATGAAAGTGTATATCACCAATATTTTTGAAAATTTAACATAGCTTTTAGGTTTACCCTTTCAGAACACGCGACTTGTGATTGTATATTATACAAATTAAATATATTTGGATAAAATGAAATGTTTTTGGACGTGGCAAAAAATATTGGCCTTAAAAGATAATTTCGAGAGAACTTTTTGTAACAATTGTGCTCATTAAAATAATTACCGTTTTTATAATATTTTCTTTCTTAGAAAGCGAAATAAAAGCGCCATAACTTTTGTCCGCATCAACCAAAAATTGGCTCGCGACCAGATTCGGACTGGGAATTCTTTTCTTAACCTACATATCAAAAATCGTTGATGTAGCGCGAAAAAAATTTATCCTTTTTTTCTGAAATGGAATATGAAATATTTGACAATATTCGTGATATACCCTCGTTAGCATAAATGCTGAGGGTATAAAAATTCAATTCAGCAAACTTTAGCGAACTTTTCCTGTTGAAAAAGTCAATTCAGCCAACTTTTTGTATAGAAAAATCAACTCAGCGAACTTTTTGTATAGAAAAAGTCAATTCAGCTAATTTTTTCTGTGGAGAAATTCAATTTAGCGAACTTTTTCTAAAGGCAATTTGAATTCCGCAACTATTTCTTTAGAAAAGCAAATTTAAAAAACTTTTTCTATGTAAAAAGGCAATACTGCAAACTTTTTCTGTAGACAAACTCTACAAACGTTTCTATAGAAAAGGTCAATTCAGTTCAAAAAAATTTTCTATAGAAAACTTTTCAATAAACTTTTCTATAAATTTTGTAAACTTTTCTATAAAAAAATCAAGTCAGCGATTTTTTTCTATAGCAAAAGTAAATTCAGCTGTTTCTTTGTAAAAGTCAATTCAGCAACCTTTTTTATATAAAAGTGAATTCAGCACAAGTCAATTCAGCTCATTATTTCTATAGAAAAAAGTCTACTCAGATTTTTGTTTTTGAAGTAAACGTTAATTCAGCAAACTTTTTATTTGGAGAGAGCGAACTTTTTCTATAGAAAAATCAATTGAACGAAATTTTTCTATCGAAAAAGTAAATGCTAAGAATTTTATCTATAGAAAAATGTCATTTCATTGAACTTTTTCTATAGAAAACTCCGTTAAGTCAATTTTATGTAATAACAAGTAAGAACGGTGTTAAGTTCGGCCGGGCCGAACATGTTATACCCTCCACCACAAGTTGTATTGAAGTAAAATGGAATAATTAGTTTCCTTTCGTGTATGAAGAAGACTTAATACTAAATTTCAGCAATTTCGGTAAAACAATGTAAGGCACCATTCTATGGGGGCTATTTCAAAACGTCGATCTATACCGACAAATTTCTGACGAAAAGTTTTCAGGCTTAAAGAAGACTAAATACCAAATTTCCTATATTTCGGTAAGAGAATGTGGCTAAAACTAAAAAACTACCGAAAATCAAGAAGTAGGCTTCTATGGGGATATAGGAAGACGTGTACCTATACTGATAATACTCTTCTGGAATATTTTATAACTCTTGGAAGACGAAATAACGAATTTCAGCCATTTCGGTTGGATATTGACATCACAATCTTCAGTATTACGAAAATCCGGAGTACCGTTCTATGGGGGCTATATCGAAACGTGGACCAGTACACACGAATTTTAGTCAGAAATGGGACAATATGAAAGCGTGGACCTGTACAGACATATTTCTGGCGAACAGTTTTATATCACATTGAAGACTAAATACCAAATTTCAGCCATTTTGGTGGAATATTAAAGACACAACCTTCAAAATACGAAACATCGGGAGGTACCTTTCCATGGGGGCTATATGAAGGCGTGGGCCTATACCGACAAATTTAAACGGGAAGTTTGAGTACCCCCAACAAAGTCTAAATACTAAATTTCAGCCATTTCGGTGGAATATTGAGGCCACAACGTTCAAAATACCGAAAATCGGGAGGTACCGTTCTATGGGGGCTATATGAAGGCATGGACCGATACCGACAAAGTTATGGGGGAATGTTTTATACCACCAACGTAGACTAAGTACCAAATTTTTAGCCATTTCGGTGTGATAATGAAGCTAAAACCTTCAAAATACCGAAAATCGGGAGGTACCGTTCTATGGGAGCTATATGAAGGCGTGGACCGATACCGATAAAATTATGGGGGAAAGTTTTATACCCCTAAAGAAGACTACGAACCAAATTTCAGCCATTTTGGTAGGATAGTGAAGCTAAAACCTTCAAAATACCGAAAATCGGGAGGTACCGTTATATGGGAGCTATATAAAGGTGTGGACCGATACCGACAAAATTCTGGGGGAAAGTTTTGTACTCCTAAAGAAGACACGTACCAAATTTCAGCCATTTTGGTAGGATAATGAAGCTAAAACCTTCAAAATACCGAAAATCGGAAGGTACCGTTCTATGGGGGCTATATCAAAACGTGGACCGATATATCCCAATTTCAATACCAACCATCCTGCAAGTAATAAAAACTTCTGTACCAAATTTTGACACTCTATCTTTGAAATTGCGAGCTGATTTCAACAGACAGACGGACGGACGGACATTCGGACATGGTTATATCGACTTAGAATTTTACCCTGATCAAGAATATATATACTTTATAGGGTCTCCGACGAATATTTCGATGTGTTACAAACGGAATGACAAATTTAATTATACCCTCCATATAGTGGAGGGTATAAAAATCAATTACGCAAACTTATTGTACAAAATATTAAATTCAACTTAACTGGTATAATTTTGTTTTTCGACCTTTCCATTTCTTATTTTAATTTTCAAGACTTTGTCTTATTGGGCTTTAAGGTCCTTGTTTGTTAATGAAAATAATGATTATTTTATTTAATTTTTTATCCGACGTTTCGTTGGTGTTTCCAACATCTTTAGGGATAATTTATTAAATATGTATATAATTTTTCTTCAAGTTAGTGTAAACATTTTACGACACAACAATTAAACTAAAATAAATGCAAAAATAATTGCGATTAAATGTAGATATTACAGTGGTTTCTTAAAAGCTAGGTATCACAGCTGTTCGGTAAAACACTACTAAAAAATTGCAAATTGCAAAGCTTACTTTTTTCTATATTAAAGGTTTATTCAGCATATTTTTTCTGTGGCACAAGTGGATTCAGCAAACCTTTCCTATGTAAAAAGAAAATTCATCTAACGTTATCTATAGAAAAATTCAATTCAGCAAACTTTTTCTATAGAAAAAGTCAATTCAGCATAAATTTTCTATTAAAGAATCAGTTCAGAAAAATTTTTCAAAAGAAAATGTCAATTCAGCGAACTTTTAGTACAGAAAATTCAATTCAGCAAACTTTCGCTATAAAAAGTCAATTCAGTAAACATTTACTTTAAAAAAGTCTATTCAGGTAACTTTTGCTATAGGAAAATTAAATTCCGCAAACTGTTTCTTAAAAAAAAACAAATTTAGGGAAATGTTTCTATGGAAATGACAATTCAGCAAAATTGTTTCTCTAGAGAAAGTAAATTTGTCGAACTTTTTTAATTCCGCGAACTTTTAGAGAAACTTTTCTATAGAAAATGCCAATTCAGCGGACATTTTTCAATAAAATATCAAACAAATGAATTTAAAGAACTTTTTTTTATAAAAAAAGTCGATTCAGCAAACTTTTTCTTCCGAGAACTTCAATTAAGTGAACTTATCCTACAGAAAAAAAAAAAAATAATATAGCAAACTTTCCTATTGAAAAAGTAGATACATCAAACTTGTCCTATAGAAAAATTCAATGCAGCAAACTTTTTCTATGGGGAAAGCCATTTAGGCATATTTTTCTATAGAAAAAGGCAATACAGCAAAATATTTCTATGGAAAAAGTCAACTCAGCAAACTTTTTTTATAGAAAGAGTCAATTCAATGAACCTTGTCCATCAATAAAGCCACTTCAGAAAACTTTTCTATGGAAAAAGCCTCAAAATTGGTTCTATTTATAGAATAAGTTAGCTGAATTGATCTTTTTCCATAATAATATTATTGATTTTTTTAGCACGGTAATCCCTATTCTCGTTGGTAAAGTACCCAATGATTACTGCGGAAAATTAAAATGAGGGAGGAACTGGGGGAAACCCAACATTTGTCACCATATAAACTTTTTTCAACCATGGAGAGAAGGAAAAACAGGGAAAGAAAGACAAAAAAATCAGTGTGTGTTTTTAAAGCCACGCATGCGCAAAGATTTGTCATAATTGATAAATAAATAACAATGGCCGATGAAAAAATGTGTTTAAGGAAAAACTTTGAAAGAGTAGTAAAGTAATCGTCGTCAAGTTACTTTAGTTGGTAACAAAAGACAAAAAACCAAAGCAACTTACAAATGACAGACAATGGAGCTGATGGATGGATGACTGACTTGTTGAATGACAAGACCAAGTTTTAATGGCAGAAGTAGCTCAATTATTGACAAACCATTGTGAGAACCAATAATTGTTGTATAGCCCCCCAACTCCCAAGACGCTTGGTTTGTTCTGTCAAGTTCCCACTAAAGATTGCCAGTTGCTGATATTATGGTTCAGAGTTTTTTCTGCTGCAATGCGACATTTTCTTCATGCCATTGACAGTGTATTAAAAATTTGCCTTTAATTACATTGGCGTTGCTCCTCTTATGGTTGGCTAAAGTGATTTTTGACATGTTCTTGGGCCATGTTTTTCTCAGCAATCAAAATCTGTGTCCCATTCCGCCTCAGCCCTGTAAAATGGCCAGCCGGCAGGCAATGTAATTCCAATAATTTTATCACCGGTAGATGTCTTTTTGTGAAATTCGATTGGTGGCGGCGGCAAGCGTTTTAAGATCAAACCGTTTAGTTGCCTATAAAGACCCAGTCAATATTGAGTACAACGGCCAAGATCAAAGGGATATGATCGCCTCAGCGAAATGAACATGATCACTTGTTTAAGGCAAAGCGGTTTTTTTACTTCTTTATTTTCGCCAAAGAAGTACACCAGATGTTGCAACACTGATTTCTTTTCACATTCAAGGCAATTATTTGCCTTGCAAATATTTCAAATACTCTCCCAAAACTGAGAAGAGAGTGTGAATGTGAGACATGTGAAAATGAAAGACAAAGGACAAGTCGGCGATGAAATGATGTTCAATATTGATTTGTTAGCGATTTGGTGGCAGTTGAAATTCCTTCATCTGTGCTGTGACATCGATTGACTGTTGATGTCAATTTGGCACTTCGTTAGACTGTTTCCCAACGCATTTTTATCTCACGGGAACTTTTCGATGCTTGGGAACATTAAAAGATTGGAAATGTAAAAATTGAGTTAACGATAGAAACGCTGGATAAGGTCAGTTACAAAACATTCTTGCTGATTGAATAGCCTTTTAGTATAGAAAAAGTTAGCTGAATTGACTTCTTCTACAGAAAAAGTTTGCTGAATTGAATTTTCAACAGAAAAAGTTTGCTGAATTGACTTTTTCTACAGAAAAACTTTGCTGAATTGAGAAAATGTTTGCTGAGTTGACTTGAATTGACTTTTCCACAGAAAGAGTTCGCTGAATTGACTTTTTCTATCGAAAGAGTTCGCTTTATTGACATTTTTCAATAGAAACATTCGCTGAATTGACCTTTTTCTACAGAAAAAGTTCGCTGAATTGACCTTATTCAATAGAAAAATTCGCTGAATTGACCTTTTTCTATAGAAAAAGTACGCTGAATTGACCTTTTTCTATAGATAAAGTTCGATGAATTGAACTTTTCCTTTAGAAAAAGTTTGCTGAATTGACTTTTCCCATAGAAAAAGATAGCTGAATTGGCCTTTTTCTATAGAAAAAGTTCGTTAAAATTACTTTTTCGATAGAAATTAATTGAAGTTTTCTATAGAAAAAGTTTGCTGAACTGAATTTTTGTATAAAACAAAGTTTGTCGAATTGAGTTTTTTATAGAAAGTAAGTTGAATTGATTTGCTGAATTTACTTTTTCTAAAGAAAAGTTTCGCTGAATTGACTTCTTCTATAAAAAACGTTCGCTGAAATTAGTTTTGCTATAGAAAAGTTTGTTAAATTGACTTTTTCTGTAGAAAATCTGTGCTTAATTCATTTTTTTTCTATAGAAAACTTTGCTTAATTTAATTTTTTCTATAGAAAAAGCTTGCTAAATTGAATTTTTCTATAGAAAAAGTTTGCCGTAATTGACATTTTGTAATTGACATTTTCTATAGAAAAATTTCCAGAACTAATTTTTTCCACAGAAAAAGTACACGGAATTGACTTTTTCTATAGAAATAGTTCGCTGAATTCACTTTTTTTATAAAAATAGTTCGCTGAATTGACTTTTTCCATAGAAAAAGTTAGCTAATTAAAATTTCCCATAGAAAAAGTTCGCTAAATTGTCTTTTTTTTATAGAAAAATTTCTCTGAATTGACTTTTTCTATAGAAAAATTTCTCTGAATTGATATTTTCTATAGCAAAAGTTCGCTGAACTGACTTTTTCTATAGACAAAATTCTCTGAATTGTCATTTTCTATAGAAATAGTTCGCTGAATTGACTTTTTCTATAGAAAATTTCTCTGAATTGACTTTTTCTATAGAAAAAGTTCTCCGAATTGACATTTTCGATAGAAAAAGTTCCCTGAATTAACACTGAATTGACTTTTTCAACAGAAAAAGTTCCCAGAATTGACTTTTTCTATACAAAAATTCCCAGAATTGAATTTTTCCATAGAAAAAGTACCCAGTATTGACTTTTTCTATAGAAATAGTTCGCTAAATTGACTTTTTCTATAGAAATAGATCGTTGAATTGAATTTTTCTATAGAAAAATTTGCTGGATTGAAAAAGATAGACAAATTAAATTTCTCTATAAAGAAATTTTGCAGAATTCAATTTTTCTATGGACAAAAAATTTCCTGTATTAAATTTTTTCAAAAGTTGCTGAATTTTATTTTTCTATGGAAAAATTGGTGAATTAATTTTTTCATATTGCTGAATTCAATTTTTCTATAGAAAAAGATCTCTGAATTGACATTTTCTTTACAAAAAGGTCGCTGTGAAGTTTGTGAACTTCGTTAAGTTGATTTTTTCTGAAAAGAAGTTCGCTGAATTGATTTTTTCTATAGAAATAGTTTGCTGAGTTTAAATTTCCCATAAAAAAAGTTCGCTGAATCGACTTTTTCTATAGAAATAGTTCGCTGAATTGACTTTTTCTATAGAAATAGTTTGCTGAGTTGACTATTTCTATAGACGAAGTTCACTGAATTGACTTTTTCTATACAAAAATTCCCAGCAGTAATTTTTTCCATAGAAAAAGTTCCCACACTTGACATTTTCAATAGAAAAAGTTCGCTGAATTGACTATTTCTATAGAAAAAGTTCCCTGAATTAACTTTTTCTATAGAAATAGTTCGCTGAATTGACTTTTTCTATAGAAATAGATTGAATTTTTCTATAGAAATAGTTAGCTGAATTGACTTTTTCTATAGAAATATTTCGCTGAATTGACTTTTTATATAGAACAAGTTCGCTGAATTGACTTTTTCTATACAAAAATTCCCAGAATTATTTTTTTTTCATAGAAAATGTACCCAGAGTTTACTTTTTCTATAGACAAAATTTGCTGAAATAATGTTTTCCATAGAAAATTTTCGCTGAATTGACCTTTTCTATAGAAAAAATTCGCTGAATTAACTTTTTCTATACAAAAAGTTTGATGAATTGATTTTTTAATACCAAAAGATAGCTGAATTGACATTTCTTACCGAAAAAGGTCGCTGAATTGACTTTTTCTATAGAAATAGCTCGCAGAATTCACTTTTCTATAGAAATAGTTCGCTGAATTGACTTGTTCTATAGAAATAGTTCGCTGAATTGACTTATTCTATAGAAATAGTTCGCTGAATTGATTTTACTATAGAAAAAGTTTGCTGAGTTGACTATTTCTATAGACGAAGTTCACTGAATTGACTTTTTCTATACAAAAATTCCCAGCAGTAATTTTTTCCATAGAATAAGTTCCCACACTTGACATTTTCAATAGAAAAAGTTCGGAGAATTGACTATTTCTATAGAAAAAGTTCCCTTAATTAACTTTTTCTATAGAAATAGTTCGCTGAATTGACTTTTTCTATAGAAATAGTTCGCTGAATTGACTTTTTCTATAGAAATAGTTCGCTGAATTGACTTTTCTATAGAAATAGTTCGCTGAATTGAATTTTTCTATAGAAATAGTTCGCTGAGTTGACTTTTTCTATAGAAATAGTTCGCTGAATTGACTTTTTCTATAGAAATAGATCGCTGAATTGACATTTTCTATAGAAATAGTTCGCTGAATTGACCTTTCCTATAAAAATAGTTCGCTGAATTGACTTTTTTTATAAAAATAGTTCGCTGAATTGACTTTTTCTATAGAAATAGTTCGCTGAATTGACTTTTTCTATAGAAATAGTTCGCTGAATTGACCTTTTCTATAGAAATAGTTCGCTGTATTGAATTTTTCTATAGAAAAAAGTTCGCTGAATTGACTTTTTCTATAGAAAAAGTTCGCTGAATTGACTTTTTCTATAGAAAAAGTTCGCTGAATTGACTTTTTCTATAGAAAAAGTTCGCTGAATTGACATTTTCTATAGAAATAGTTCGCTGAATTGAAATTTTCTATAGAAATAGTTCGCTGAATTGACCTTTCCTATGAAAATAGTTCGCTGAATTGACTTTTTCTATAGAAAAAGTTCGCTGAATTGACTTTTTCTATAGAAAAAGTTCGCTGAATTGAATTTTCTATAGAAAAAGTTCGCTGAGTTGACTATTTCTATAGACGAAGTTCACTGAATTGACTTTTTCTATACAAAAATTCCCAGCATAATTTTTTCCATAGAAAAAGTACCCACAATTGACATTTTCAATAGAAAAAGTTCGCTGAATTGACCTTTTCTATAGAAATAGTTCGCTGAATTGAATTTTTCTATAGAAATAGTTCGCTGAATTGACCTTTTCTATAGAAATAGTTCGCTGAATTGAATTTTTCTATAGAAAAAGTTCTCTGAATTGCCTTTTTCTATAGGAAAAGTTCGCTGAATTGACTTTTTCTATAGAAAAAGTTCGCTGAATTGACTGTTTCTATAGAAAAAGTTCGCCGAGTTGACTGTTTCATTAAAAAAATTTCCCTGAATTGAATTTTTCTATAGAAGAAGATCCCAGAATTGACTTTTTCTGCAAAAAAAAAAAGCCAGAATTAATTTTTTCCATAGAAAAAGTACCCAGATTGAAAAAGTTGGACAAATTCAATTTCTCTATAGAGAAAATTTGCAGAATCCAATCTTTCTATGGGCAAACAATTTCCTGAATTAAATTTTTCAAAAGTTGCTGAATTAATTTTTTCTATGGAAAAAATGGGTGAATTTAAATTTTCTATAGGGTATGTTTGCTAACAGAAAAAGTTCGCTGAATTCAATTTTTTTATAGGAGAAAATCCCTGAATTGATTTTTTCTTTAAACAAAAGTTCACTGAATTCAATTTTTCTGTAGAAAAATTTTGTGAACTTGATCTTTCTCATAGAACAATTTACTGAAATTCCGCTTGCTTTAGAGAAATGTCGCTGAATTGGATATTCTATAGAAAAAGTTCGCTGAATTGAATTTTTCCATACAATAAGTTAGCTGAATTGACTTTTTCTAAATACAATAGTCGATGAATTGATTTTTTCTAAACAGAAAGTTCACGGAATTCAGTTTTTCTATAAAAAAGTTTGGTCAATTCCCTTTTTCTAAAGAAAAAATTTGTTGAACACAAATTTTCTATAAAATATATTAGCTGAATTAAATTTTTAATAAAAAAAGTTAGCTGTAGAAAAGTTTCGCTGAATTGAATTCATCTTTAGGAAAAGTTCATTGAATTTACTTTTTATACAGAAAAAAGTGCGTTGAATTGATTTTTTTCTTTAGAAAACGGACGCTGAATTCACTATTACTATAGAAAAAGTTAATTGAATTGAAATTTTCAATAAAATAAGTTTGCTGAATTGGCTTTTTATATAGAAAAAGTACGTAGTATTGGCTTTTTATAAAGAAAAGGGTTTTTCTATTGAAAAAGTTCGATTATTTGTCATTTTCTTAAGAGAAAGTTCGCTGGATTCTACTATCTCTATAGAAAAAGTTTGTTAAATTGCCTGTCTCTATAGAACAAATTTGCTGAATTTACTTTTTCTAAAGAGAAAGTTCGCTGAATTTACTATTCTACAGAAAAAGTCCCTTGAATTGACTTTTTATTTCGAATTGAGTTTTTCTATAGAAAAGTTTGTCTTTTTCTATTGAAAAGTTTAATTGGATTGATTTTTTTATAGAAAATGTTCACTGAGTTGTCATTTTATACAGGAAAAACTGGCTTAATTTTTTCATTTGCTGAATTAATTATACCCTACACCACAATGTGGAAAAGGGTATTATAAGTTTGTTTTGGTAAAAATTCATGTAACACCGCGAAATATTCGTCGGAGACCCCCAATGTGGTATACCAATCTTCATATCTCGACGAGATAAAGCGTCCGTCTGTCCACTATAAATTGCAAACACGCTCCAGGCCGCAATTATGGACCGATCGTCACGAAATTTTGTATGGAGGTCGGGTTCAGGACAGAATAGATCCCTATTCTTATTGGTGATGATCGAGAAATATTTAGCGGGTGAAATGGACCAAAACCATAATATTAATTCAATTATCTAGCGGCTCTGTAGGTTGCAATAATAGTCCGATCAACGCGAAATTTTATATAAGGTAAGAGTATATGACAGAGAAGAAGCTTACAATTTGAGATGGCGATCAGATAATATTTAGAGGGTTAAATGGACCACAACTTTTGTGTGAAAATTGTGAAAATTTTTAATATACAACTTATATCTTTATTCCTGGAAGATACATTCCGGACAAGTAAGCTACCCTTGGAAATGGAACGCTTGACCTTTCAATTGATGCCAGTTGTGTTGGTGTGCATGATCAGATAACAGAGTTACATCCCAATATTTTCAGTTATTCGTATATAGTGTAATCATAAACTCGTTAGAGGTCGCAATTTTACCCCAATAGTCACGAAATTTTTCACCGGGTAAGAATTTGGGTCAAAAAAGATGCCTACAATTTCGAATGATGATCTGGTATTATTTAGCGGGTGAAGTGGACCATTACTTTTGTATGAAAAATATACAAATTTTATTTTTGGTCGATATTTTAATTCTTTGAGGACATATATCGGCTAAGTAGCCGATTTTGATTTGTGAAAAGCTAATTCACAGGGGTAAAGGTGTAGGGTATCAAATGGTCGGCCCGTTCGACTATATCCTTGGCTTACTTGTTTTCTCTCTAGAAATGTTTGCTGAATAGTTGTTTGCATGAGAAAATTTATTTTCCAAATCTATTCTGTTCTATTTTTTCCTTAATTATTTTTTTCTAGGTTAATGAACTTTTTATATCTAATTCCATATCCGACTAACCTGAGTTGCATCACATACTTGTCTATACAATGGACATTTTATTGATCCTGTATTCCCATATCAATGACCTTTAGTGTCAAAAGGGAGATTATGTGCGGCACCCTACCTTCGCACTTATAATCTTTTCATTTCTTCTTTTGGTTTTGGTTTCCTTTAGCCTTATTAAGTGTCAGTGTCAAAAATTGTAAGTTAATCGAGCAAAATAAACCGATTGGTTTACGCTTGAATACATTTGAAATGGCTAAACACCCTGTAATTCCTTTTGGGTAAACCTTAATCTTAAGGGAATTCTACTCTCAACTCCTTTTTTTGGCAAACCAGCAAAAAAGTCTTCTCTCCGCAGGTTATTTAAAGGCATGTTTTTGCAACAATGTGAATGTTCTGAACATCTTTTCAAACTGGAAAGCATTTAAAGGAAGTTAACTTGCTGCAGAGTTACTGCCGCTGATGATGATGAGGGTTGTGCGACGACAATCTTTTAGTTCATGCACACTGTTGTGCATTGTCAAAGGATTATCATTATGAATTTTTTGGTCTTTGAATGGTCTCTAATAAAAAAGAAGAAGAGTGACAAAAATGTGAAGAAGAAAAAATCCATCGAATCTCCTTGTTGTGATGAAGGACTTGAAGGGAATTTCGTTTTAGTCGAGAGATACCATCTTCTATAAGAAATTGCAAAGTATTTTGTGGGGGGTGGGGGAAAGTATGAATGAATTTTATAACCATTGACTATTAGCACATACTTTGCTACTACCTTCAGTAATAGGAACAGCTATAGTGACATTTAACAATGACAATATGAAATTAAATCTAGCAAATCAGTGCATAGCCACAATAATAGCAAAAAACCGAACCATTCACAAGAAACTTCCTTCGCAGCTGGTTTGTTGTCTATGACAATAAAACGTACACTGGGAAAATGTTAAAAGCCAAACAGCGATCATTTTCTTTTCAATTTCAATTTTCAATTTTCAATTTTTTCTGTAGAAAAATTCAACTTATAAAAACTTTTCTGTAGAAAAAGTCAATTGTGTCTTCTGCAAAATTCAATAAATTCTGTGGAGCGAAATTTTCGATGGAAATATTCAACTCAGCAAATTCAATAAAAAATCAATGCAGCGAATTATCTATCTTTACTTAAAAATCAATACAGAGAAACAGTCAGTAGAAAAAGTCTGCTCAGCCGACGTATGCTATAGAGAAAGTCAATTCAATGGAATGTTTCTATAGCAAAACTACATTTGGGGAAGTCCATTTAGCGACCTTTTTTAATAGAAAACCTAGGTGCGCCACAAACAACATTCGTGAAAACCTAACAAGACCCTAATCAACTGATATTTTCTTCAGGTGTAGTTACCTTCCATTTAAAGTTGGTTCAGGCAAACCGTGAAACTGTAATCTAGCGTCGTTTTTTACAGAACAAGACAATTCAATGATTTTTTTCTATAGAAAAATTCATTTTAGCGAATTGTTTCTAAGGAAGAATTAAATTCAGCAAATTTTTTGTACAGAAAAATGGATTTCAACGAAGGCTTTCTATAGAAAAAGAGAAAAAGTGAATTCGCCGTAGTTTTCCCGAAGAAGAAGTCGGCAACTTTCTTATAGGTTTTTTTTGTGTAGAAAACCGCAATGCAGCGAATTTTTTCTATAGAAAAATTAAATTCAGCAAAAAAATTAAAATAAAAAATGGAATTCAGCGAATGTTTTCTATAGAAAAATTCAACTGTTCCTCCATAGGAAATTTTTCTTCTAACGAAAATTTCTATTCAGTGAAATTTTCCTCTAGAAAATGTCAATTGATAGAACGTTTTCTCTAGAAAAAGTCTACAAAGCGAACTTTTTCATTAGAACAAAATTAAATTCAGCAAAACAATTTACCGAACTTTTTGTATAGAAGAAATTAGTTTGGCAAAATTTTACTATAGAAGAAATAACTTCAGCTAATTTTTTGCATAAAAAATTCAATTCAGCGAATGTCTTCTACTGAAAAATTTAATTCACAGAAGTTTTGCTGTAGAAAATGTCAATTCAGCGAACTTTTTCTATAAAACAAATCAGTTCAGCAAACTTTTTCTATAAAACAAATTAAACTCAGCAGTTTTTTGTATAGAAAAATGGAATTCAGCGAAAGCTTTTCTATAGAAAAATTTAATTCAGCATTTTTTCCATTCAGCAAACTTTTTCTGTAGAAATAGTCAATTCTGAAAAGGTCAATTCAGAGAACTGTTTCTATGAAATTTAATGAAGAAGTAAATTCAGCCAACTTTTACATTTGAAAGCATCAATTCATCAAAGTTTTTGCTATAGAAAAGGTCAATTCTGCGAACTTTTTCTATAGAAAAAGTAAATTCGGCGAGTTTATTCTATAAAAAAATTTACTTGTTCTATAAAAAATCAACTCAGCGAACTTTTTCTATAGAAAACCTCAATTCAGCGAAATATTTTTATAGAAAAACTCGATTCAGGAAACCTTTAATAAAGAACAGCTCCATTTGGCGAACTTCTACTATAGAAAAGACAATTCAGCAGCAAAACCGAAACTGCAACAACCTTTTTTAATGAACAACTGAATTCAGCAAACCTTTTCTACAGAAAATTCAATTCAGCCGACTTTTTCTATAGAATGGGTCACTTCAGCAAACTTTTTGGTATAGAAAAGGATAATTCAGCAAGCTTTTTCTAAAGAAAATGTAAGCTCGTCGAATTTTTCTATAGAAAATCAACTCAGCGAACTTTTTCTATAGAAAATATCAATTCAGCAAAATTTTGCTATAGAAAAGGTCAATTTTTATACCCTCAGCCTTTAGGCTAAAGAGGGTATTTACACTTTAATACGTCCAAAAATGTGCCTCGTCGAAATAATGGTTTTAGACCCCCAGTATGTGTGTACGATATCCGTTTCAGACAATTTTGAGTCGATCTAGCAATGTCCGTCCGTCTGTCTGTCTGCCTGTCTGGCTGACTGGTGCGCACGATAACTCTCGAACGGATGAACCGATTCGGTTCAAATTTTGGGTATCGAAATATTTTGTCCAGATTTGCTTTAAGTTCGAAGATGGGCCATATCGGTCCACTCCTTCAGGTATCTCCCCCACAAATGTTAAAAAATGTTCGGAAAAATTGTCCGCACGATAACTATTGAAGGTAGTGACCGATTTGGTCCATACTTTGTATAGCGTAAACTTTCCACCAGAGGAATATGAGGTTCCAATATGGTCTCAATAGGTCTACTCCTTCGGGTACCTCCCACACAAAATTTGGGAAAAGTTCAGTTTAGGGCCATCTCTCGAATCGCTTTGATTTTTGCTTTAGCAACTTGTATTCACTGCCCTCCATACTACGGTACAAGTTTCATCAGGGGCAAGTTCATACTTCCTGAGAAAATAGCATGAAAGTTGCAAAAAACCCCTATGACACCGTGTGAGGTGGATGGAGCGCAAAATAACTCTCGAACGGATCTTCCGATTCGGTCCAAAATATGGCCTTAGTAATATTTTGTCCCAACATAGTTTAAGTTTGAAGATAAGCCATATCGGTCCAGTCCTTCAGGTACCTCCCCCACCAAAGTTAAAAAATTTTCGGAAAAATTGTTCGTACGGTAACTCTTGAAGGGAGTGGCCGAATTGGTCTATACTTTACACACCCTAATATATCTACCAGATATAGATCAGGTTCAAATATGGACTATACTTGTCGACTCCATCCGGTACCTCCCACACAAAATTTCGGATAAGTTCACTTTAAGACCTGATATCGAATAACTTTGATTTTTGTTGAAGCAAATTGCATTCGCTGCCTCATTTAAGATGGTAAAATTTTTTTAGGGGAAGTCCATACTTCTTGAGCAAACAGCCCGAAGAGTGCAAAAACCCCCTATGGCACCATATGTTGTGGCTGTAGATCCACTTTCATATCGGTCAATGTCGATCCATTCCTTTTAGTATCTCCATTTTTGTCTGTTCAAACGCCCAACATTTTTAAAACCCCCTAAATACATACGTATTTTGGGAAAAATTGTTTCAATATACACAGGCTGAGGGTATATCTCTGTCGGCAAAGCCGACTGATACTTTTTTACTTGTTCTAACAAAAAACAATTCAATTTAGCGAGGTTTTCCTACAGAAACATTGATTCCAGGGAATTTTTCTGTAGAAAAAGTCAATTCAGCGAAATTTTCTATAGAAAAATTCAAAAGATTATTCAGCGAACCTGCAGAAAAGTGACTTCTGCGAACTTTTGTCCATAAAAAAAATCATTCAGGGTTGTTTTTCTATAAAAAAGTAAAAATTTTCTGTAGAAAAAGTAAACACTGCATACTTTTTTATAAAAAAAATAAATTCAGTTTTTCTATTAAAAAAAGGCAATTCAAAGATATTTTCCATAGACAAATTAGTTCAACAAACTTTTTCTATAAAAAAAAAATTAGTGAATTGTTTTCTATAATTAATTCAGTGATTTTTTTTCTGTAGAAAATATTAAGCGAACTTTTTCTGTAGAGAAAATAAATTCAGTTAATTTTTTCTATAAAGAAAATAAATTGAGCGATTTTTTTCTATATAGAAAATTAATTTAGCAAATATTTTTCAAAGAGGAAATTTATTCAGCTATTTTTTCAATAGTGAACATTTATTCAAATAATTTTTTTCTATAGAAAAATTTGATTCAGCGATTTTTTCTGTATTCAACTCGGATAACATTTTCTATAGAAAAATGAATCCAGCGGACTTTTGACTACAGCAAACTTTTTCTATAGAAAAATTCAATTCGGCGAACTTTTCCTATTGCAAAAGTTCATTTAGCTTTTTGACTTCCTCACTATCGGCTTGTTTGTGTTTGTCCTTCATTGCCTTCGCTGCTATGAACTGGAGAGCATACAACGAAATGCGTCACGTCTTTGCCAGAAAGGCCGAGTGTGTCTGACCAAAAACAAAGTTACGGGCATTCTACTTTTCTTATTAATTTGCTTTTCATACCAGATGCTTGGAGCATGTGTTCCATCTCGAAGTTGCTGCAAATCCATTAACACAAGGACGATTCAATCAGGTGAGGCGAACATAAGATTTATGCTCCAGACCTTAGAAGACCGGAACACAAAGATCGTGTTCCCTTTTGAATCTTGTTTTTAATTTAGATTAATAGAGAAGGGATCAATATTCTTTTCTGGGGAGTCCCGAGTTGGTTTTCTCAACTCTCAGACTCTGCAGAAGCTCTCGGGATTCATATTCCGTTAGGACCTTATATATGAGTAAGCCAAAAGCACGACCCTTCGAAATTTGTCCCCCTTTGAAAAAGGAATTCTGAACTCACTGACCACCCACCCCACTGATCAATAAAACTACTGGTAGCCAGTATTTCGAGCAAACATTGTCTATTGCTTAGCAAACGAGACTGTTTCAAAAATACATTGGCCCTTCTTGCTCGAAGTCGAAGAAGGCTTAATGATCTTTAGTCGAATTCGTAGTGTTCTGCTTGTGGGTAGTTCTATCATATCTATATAAAACTGTTACCGATGCACTTTCAACCTTCGCCATTATGATTCATTCAAATAATGGCTGTAATTAATAAGTAATCTAATTGGTCCAATCTTTGTATCGCCAGACTTATCTTCCACACTTAGATTAAGTTCAAAGGCGGAATATATATACATTTTTTTCCTCCGCGTTTCTTGTATTTAGTTGGGATTTTTATTCTTAGCTCCCATGTACTGTCAGTTTTTTCTCTCTCTGTAGCTTAACACCTCTAAGTGATACAATTACTAATATTTACTATTCAATATTTGCCACAATAGTTGTCGTTGCAGCAGCGTCAGCAGCTTAACACAATTGCATTGCGGCTGACTGTGATAATGATGATGGCAATGATCATCATCATCAGTATCTCTATGTCTATTATGATGATTGGCTTCGTCGTATATCAGCAAATATGGCTGATATACAAAAGCCAAACAAAGCAAGTGGTTTAAATTTTAGGTTGATTTTTGCTATTAACCAAGTTGGAAACATACAAGAGGAGATTGGGTGGGACGGATAAATAGATACGGGGTTTTGTGTCTCCGTAGAAGGTTTTAAAATGCTTTGATTGTGCCAAATAGCGTAACATATCGCGGCGTGGCTTTTGCTATGGCATAGAGATCGTATGTTATGTTCGAATTGTTTGAATGGCTGGTGTAAGGTGTACAATTACCTTAACGCATCGACAATTATACGAATGGTTGATTTTTACAATAGAAATATTATACATATGTACAATAAAGATACCTATGTATGTACATATGTATCCAGATATGAGCGAATCTATCTGTCTATTTGTACTAGGCAGGAAAAAATGTATAGCAACGTAGCAGCAGTAATAGAATCCATTGCTAACATTTAACTCCGCCAATATTTAGCGGGGAGTGGGTGTTTACCGGTATGGGTATCTTTGTCTATTTCATGAATGAAAAGACATTGATGAAACATTCATTTAGAAGAAGAAGATTGTCTGACGCACTTCGACCGAACGACAGACAGACAATTGACAAAGACAAAAACAAAACATCGTAGAGCGCCAGAAAACAACTTCAAGTGTGATATGTGATACGCTTTATAAAGGTAAAATTGCCATGGTGGTACTCATCATCATCGTCGTCATCATCATCATCATGATGGCACTGATGAGTTACACTTGAAGTGCTTTAATCGAAACAAACCGACAATCATAGCGGCGGACAGACATGCAGATTTGAAATGATGCCTTTCAAAGCAAAATGTAAATTGCTGCTACAACACATTTCAAATGCCTTCGATGGCAAAATATGTGATATTTGTTTTTTTTTCAAAAGGCGTTGGTCCAAAGAAAACTGTAGTTATAGAAAAAATAAGACTCCCAAGATTGATGAAGAAACCGAATTCTTTAAATGCATGAATATTACATTATTATCCTTCGTCCTTCATAAAGGTATCAGTTACTACTTTTACTGATAGACCCATCATGTCAATATCGTCAGCATATGCAAGTAACTTGTGACTATCGGTGTATATTGGGTCATTTCCTTTGGCATTTGCATCTCGTAGAACCTTTACCAGCTACCTGGAAGAAATGGTGTTTCTTAAATCCCTTTCTGAAAGAAAGGATTCTTCCATAGACCCTTTCTAAATGAAAGGGTGCTTCTATAGACCCTTTCTGAAAGGAATTGTGCTTCTATAGACCCTTTCTGAAAGAAATTGTGCTTCTATAGACCCTTTCTGAAAGAAAGTGTGCTTCAATAGACCTTTTCGAAAAAAAAAAGGCTGCTTCTATAGACCCTTTCTGAAAGAAAGAGTACTTCCATAGAACCTTTCTGAAAGAAAGAGTGCTTCTTTAGACCCTTTCTGAAAGAGAAGATGCTTCTGTAGACCCTTTATGAAAGAAAGGGTGCTTCTATAAACCCTTTCTGAAAGAAAGGGTGCTTCTTTAGACCCTTTGTGCAAGAAAGGGTACTTCTATAGACCCTTTGTGCAAGAAAGGGTACTTCTATAGACCCTTTCTGAAAGAAAGGGTGCTTCTATAGACCCTTTCTGAAAGAAAGGCTGCTCCTGTAGACCCTTTCTAAAAAAAGAAAGGATGCTTCTTTAGACCCTTTCTGAAAGAAAGGGTGCTCCTGTAGACCCTTTCTGAAAGAAAGGGTGCTTCTTTAGAAAGGTTGCTTCTTTATACCCTTTCTGAAAGAAAGGGTGCTTCTTTAGACCCTTTTTTGAAAGAAAGGGTGCTTCTTTAGACCCTTTCTGAAAGAGAGGATGCTTCTGTAGACCCTTTATGAAAGAGAGGATGCTCCTGTAGACCCTTTATGAAAGAAAGGGTGCTTCTATAAACCCTTTCTGAAAGAAAGGGTACTTCTATAGACCCTTTGTGCAAGAAAGTGTACTTCTATAGACCCTTTCTGAAAGAAAGGGTGCTTCTATAGACCTTTCCTGACAGAAAGGGTGCTTCTTTAGACCCTTTCTAAAAAAAAGAAAGGATGCTTCTTTAGACCCTTTCTGAAAGAAAGGATGCTTCTATGGACTCTTTCTGAAAGAAAGGGTGCTTTTATAGACCCTTTCTCAAAGAAAGGGTGCTTCTTTAGACCCTTTCTCAAAGAAGGGGCGCTTCTTTAGACCCTTTCTGAAAGAAAGGGTGCTTCTTTAGACCCTTTCTGAAAGAAACGGTGCTTCTTTAGACCCTTTCTGAAAGAAACGGTGCTTCTTTAGACCCTTTCTGAAAGAAACGGTGCTTCTTTAGACCCTTTCTGAAAGAAACGGTGCTTCTTTAGACCCTTTCTGAAAGAAACGGTGCTTCTTTAGACCCTATCTGAAAGAAAGGGTGCTTCTTTAGACCCTTTCTGAAAGAAAGGGTGCTTCTTTAGACCCTTTCTGAAAGAAAGGGTGCTTCTTTAGACCCTTTCTGAAAGAAAGGGTGCTTCTTTATACATTTTCTTTCTGAAAGAAAGGGTGCTTCTTTATACATTTTCTGAAAGAAAGGGTGCTTCTTTATACCCTTTCTGAATGAAGGGGTGCCTCTATAGAAAGTTTCCGATAGAAACGGTGATTCTATAGACCCTTTCTGAAAGCAAGAGTGCTTCTATAGACTCTTTCTCTCAGAAAGGGTGCTTCTATAGACCCTTTCTCTCAGAAAGGGTGCTTCTATAGACCCTTTCTCTCAGAAAGGGTGCTTCTATAGACCCTTTCTCTCAGAAAGGGTGCTTCTATAGACCCTTTCTCTCAGAATGGGTGCTTGTATAGAAAGGGTAGTTCTATAGACCCTTTGTGCAAGAAAGGGTACTTCTATAGACCCTTTCTGAAAGAAAGGGTGCTTCTATAGACCCTTTCTGAAGGAAAGAGTGCTTCTATAGACCCTTCCTGACAGAAAGGGTGCTTCTTTAGACCCTTTCTAAAAAAAGGAAGGATGCTTCTTTAGACCCTTTCTGAAAGAAAGGATGCTTCTATAGACTCTTTCTGAAGGAAAGGGTGCTTCTATAGACCCTTTCTCAAAGAAAGGGTGCTTCTTTAGACCCTTTCTCCAAGAAAGGGTGCTTCTTTAGACCCTTTCTGAAAGAAAGGGTGCTTCTTTAGACCCTTTCTGAAAGAAGCGGTGCTTCTTTAGACCCTTTCTTAAAGAAAGGGTGCTTCTATGGACCCTTTCTGAAAGCAAGGGTGCTTCCATAGACCCTTTCTAAAAGAAAGGGTGCTTCTATTGACCCTTTCTTAAAGAAAGGATGCTTCTATAGATCATTTCTTAAATAAAGGGTGGTTCTATAGACCCTTTCTTAAAGAAAGGGTGCTTCTATAGACCCTTTCTTAAAGATAGGGTGCTTCTATAGACACTTTCCCAATGAAAGGGCGCTTCTATAGACCCTTTCCCAAAGAAAGAGTGCTTCTATAGACCCTTTCCCAAAGATAGGGTGCTTCTATAGACCCTTTCCCAAAGAAAGGGTGCTTCTATAGACCCTTTCTAAAAGAAAGGGTGCCTCTATAGACCCTTTCTAAAAGAAAGGGTGCTTCTAAAGACCCTTTCTAAAAAAAGGGTGCTTCTATAGTCCCTTTCTAAAAGAAAGGGTGCTTCTATAGACCCTTTCTAAAAGAAAGGGTGCTTCTATAGACCCTTTCTAAAAGAAAGGGTGCTTCTATAGACCCTTTCTAAAAGAAAGGGTGCTTCTATAGACCCTTTCTAAAAGAAAGGGTGCTTCTATAGACCCTTTCTAAAAGAAAGGGTGATTCTTTAGACCCTTTCTAAAAGAAAGGGTGCTTCTATAGACCCTTTCTAAAAGAAAGGGTGCTTCTATAGACCCTTTCTAAAAGAAAGGGTGCTTCTATAGACGCTTTCTAAAAGAAAGGGTGCTTCTATAGACCCTTTCTAAAAGAAAGGGTGCTTCTATAGACCATTTCTAAAAGAAAGGGTGTTTCTATAGACCCTTTCTAAAAGAAAGGGTGCTTCTATAGACCCTTTCTAAAAGAAAGGGTGCTTCTATAGACCCTTTCTAAAAGAAAGGGTGCTTCTATAGACCTTTTCTGAAAGAAAGGGTGCTTCTATTGACACTTTCTAAAAGAAAGGGTGCTTCTATAGACATTTTCTGAAAGAAAGGGTGCCTCTGTAGACATTTTCTGAAAGAAAGAGTGCCTCTATAGACATTTTCTGAAAGAAAGGGTGCCTCTGTAGACATTTTCTGAAAGAAAGAGTGCCTCTATAGACTTTTTCTGAAAGAAAGGGTGCCTCTGCAGACATTTTCTGAAAGAAAGGGTGCTTCTATAGACCCTTTCTGAAAGAAAGGGTGCTTTTAAAGACCCTTTTCGAATATAGACATTTTCTGAAAGAAAGGGTGCCTCTGTAGACATTTTCTGAAAGAAAGGGTGCTTCTTTAGACCCTTTATGAAAGAAAGGGTGCTTCTTTAGACCCTTTATGAAAGAAAGGGTGCTTCTATAAAACCTTTCTGAAAGAAAGGGTGCTTCTATAAACCCTTTCTAAAAGAAAGGGTGCTTCTATAGACCCTTTCTGAAAGAAAGGGTGCTTCTATAGACCCTTTCTGAAAGAAAGGGTGCTTCTATAGACCCTTTCCCAAAGAAAGGGTGCTTCTATAGACCCTTTCCCAAAGAAAGGGTGCTTCTATAGACACTTTCCCAAAGAAAGGGTACTTCTATAGACCCTTTCCCAAAGAAAGGGTGCTTCTATAGACCCTTTCCCAAAGAAAGGGTGCTTCTATAGACCCTTTCCCAAAGAAAGGGTGCTTCTATAGACCCTTTCCCAAAGAAAGGGTGCTTCTATAGACCCTTTCTGAAAGAAAGGGTGCTTCTATAGACCCTTTCCCAAAGAAAGGGTGCTTCTATAGACCCTTTCCCAAAGAAAGGGTGCTTCTATAGACCCTTTCCCAAAGAAAGGGTGCTTCTATAGACCCTTTCCCAAAGAAAGGGTGCTTCTATAGACCCTTTCCCAAAGAAAGAGTGCTTCTATAGACAGACCCTTTCCCAAAGAAAGGGTGCTTCTATAGACTCTTTCCCAAAGAAAGGGTGCTTCTATAGACCCTTTCCCAAAGAAAGGGTGCTTCTATAGACACTTTCCCAAAGAAAGGGTTCTTCTATAGACACTTTCTGAAAGAAAGGGTGCTTTTATAGACCCTTTCTGAAAGAAAGGGTGCTTCTTTAGACTCTTTCTGAAAGAAAGGGTGCTTCTTTAGACTCTTTCTGAAAGAAAGGGTGCTTCTTTAGACCCTTTCTGATAGAAAGTATGCTTCTATAGACCCTTTCTGAAAAGAAGGGTGCTTCTATAGACCCTTTCTGAAAAGAAGGGTGCTTCTATAGACCCTTTCTGAAAGGAAGGGTGCTTCTATAGACCCTTTCTGAAAATAAGGGTGCTTCTATAGACCCTTTCTGAAAAGAAGGGTGCTTCTATAGACCCTTTCTGAAAAGAAGGGTGCTTCTATAGACCCTTTCTAAAAAGAAGGGTGCTTCTATAGACCCTTTCTGAAAAGATGGGTGCTTCTATAGACCCTTTCTGAAAAGAAGTGTGCTTCTATAGACCCTTTCTGAAAAGAAGGGTGCTTCTATAGACCCTTTCTGAAAAGAAGGGTGCTTCTATAGACCCTTTCTGAAAGGAAGGGTGCTTCTATAGACCCTTTCTGAAAATAAGGGTGCTTCTATAGACCCTTTCTGAAAAGACGGGTGCTTCTATAGACCCTTTCTGAAAAGAAGGGTGCTTCTATAGACCCTTTCTGAAAAGAAGGGTGCTTCTATAGACCCTTTCTGAAAAGAAGGGTGCTTCTATAGACCCTTTCTGAAAAGAAGGGTGCTTTTATTGACCCTTTCTGAAAAGAAGGGTGCTTCTATAGACCCTTTCTGAAAAGAAGGGTGCTTCTATAGACCCTTTCTGAAAAGAAGGGTGCTTCTATAGACCCTTTCTGAAAAGAAGGGTGCTTCTATAGACCCTTTCTGAAAAGAAGGGTGCTTCTATAAGTCAGTGTCCTCTTGAAATGAAAGAATAGCCAAGGTAAATTGTGGACTTTTCATGTTTAAGCCTATCAGGGCCTTTGCTCGGTATCTTTCTTCCCCTACGTCATTATTTTTCTGCTTACAAAATTATTCCCAAACGCTTTAACTGGCATTTGGTTATTGGCTTCCAATTTCCAACCAAACCAATTTAAACTACCAACTTGCATATGTTACCAAGGGTTGCCTCGAAGTGTCCATAATACAAATCAAAATAATGATCCCCGGATCATTATAATGGCGTGTGTGTGAAATTCTCAAAAAGAACTTCTGCCACAGCAGCAAATTTTGCTACTTTGGGTGCTGTTTTGTGGCCGCTGCGTGTGGAAACCAGTTGTTGATCTCAAACGAAATGCATGCTGCATAAGAAGTCCAAATTAAATGAAATTGAAGCCACACTTTTTGTGTAAAAAAAGCAATACAAAAATGTTTCCCCTTTTTGTTATGGATTTCCTATGGCGAATTAAAGATATTGGCCACAATGAATGACTGCTGAATGAATGACGTTTTGACCAATTCAATTGTGGCCTGGTTTTCCCGTCATTTGCTTGCCGCTGAATTTTGTTGCTGCATTTCGCAATGTGGCAAGCAGTTATTAAAGCATTTACGTTTTCGCCCCCCTTTGGTCCCCCGTCCAATCATTGCAAAATGTTTGCCACAGATCGATCGTTGAGTTTCGGCCTAATGTTTAATGGGTTGTCTTTCAATCTGTCTATCCTGCCATGGACATGGACACAGATCGTGGTGTACTGTCTTGGTTGTCAGTTGCCATTATTTTTGGCTTGGCACAGCACTTGCAGGCTGGAGTTGTGGCTAAAGACAAGTTTTCTTATGCCTCAAATAGACGACAGATAAATGGAGGGAGTTGTTAACGTCTGGAATCGAATGGTTTGAGTTTTTTTTATTTTTTTTCTTTTAACATTTTACTGGTTGATTGACATTTGAAGACAGTCGTTCGTTCGTTCGTTCAGCAAAAGCAAGACTAAGCTTTAGTAAAACAACAGCAAAATTGTTCACGCCTCTTTTAAATTATTTGTTATTATTGCCAGCAAGGAAACAAATACCAAAACAACGAAAATTCTTTGGCAATTTCTGTTTAGGGGTGTTACCCACAATGCCAAAATGCAAAAACCGAAACCAGCAGAAATCATTCAATGTTCTCAATAATGACTATATTTTATGAAGACTCAAAAATGACAAGTGTTTTTTATGATCATCTGCTTGGCTTACAAAGAGAAAGAAGTTCCCATGATATGGGGGATTAATTGAATGGGAAAACAGGTTCTGGGAATTAATATTAGACCCTCTTGAGTATTCCACAGAATAAAAAACCTTATTAGGAATCACGACTTGAAAGGTTTTCTCTTCTATGAGTATTCTATAGAATATACGATTTTCTTGTGGTCTTTTCTAGAATAGAAGATCTCGATAGGAGTCGTATGTAAAATAGTAGATCCTCCAATTGATCTTCTATAGCATTGGTGATCGCTTCCTTACGGTAGTGTAAAAACAAACCACGCGTATTCTCTCTTTATTTCTGATTTGCCATTACTTAGCAATGGGGAGAGTGACTTACCACTACTAATAACCAAATATTCTGAGCACCCCTGTTCTATAGAATCGTAGACTTCTTAAGGCTTTTTTTATACAGCAGTCGATCTCCTTAAGTGTGTTCTACAGAATGGATGAACGCACACATCTCTCTCAATTCTCCTAAATTTGGTAATTAGTTTTTATTGGGGGTACAAAACTTTCTCCCAGAATTTTTTTTTGGTATAGGGCCATGCCTTCATATAGCCCCATAGAACGGTATCTCCCGATTTTCGGTATTTAGAAGGTAGTCGCCACAGCAACCCACCGAAATGACCGAACGTGATCTCTAGGATTTTGGGATACTTAGTGGTCGGAATTCTGCTACCACCAACCATGACATTTAGCTACCCTCCGCAGTTCATGTATTGAACAGAGTGGCCTTAGATTTACCTGCCAATATTTACATATTCCTCACGTGTAAAAAGGTTTAAGATTGGTCAAGTAGGAGTCCATCCTTTCACAAATGACATGAATGAATGTACGTGATGCCAAAATCGTACAAGCTTCCGCTTACATAATTATCTAAATGCCGTCTGGAGCCCGTAGACTTGCAGAAAGGTGGAATATAACCAGTTCCGGAAGGGAATTCCCCGTTTCACTCTACAGAGTTTGGACTTATTGCCACACATATAGTTGTGGACCCAAAGTTTCGAACAATGCCAGATGATAGTATTCTCGACATCATCGAATAGCATAGAATGCTTTAGTCAACTCCAATGCTCCTATCACTGTTTTCCAGTTAAAACCTCGACTAATATGTGTGAAAGTAGCGTGCAGTGCTGCTGTGATACCTTGCTGCCTCCGGAACACGTGTTGATGATGCGCAACTGGATAGTATAGTCTGATGCTCGTGAGTATCTTTGCTACTGGTTTCAAAACTGAGATCGGCCTGTGAGATTCACCTTTGCTGGCATTCTTCCCAGACCACCCGGCCACCCTGCCCATTTTCAGGCTTAATTAACTATTAGGATTGCTAAAGATAGGTTCAGGACCTTGCTACGATACTCGACCCCTGGTTCATCCAGCTGCTTTAGCATCAGCATTGAAATTCCGTCAGGTCCAGGCTTTTTGAATGATTTTGCGCTTCGCATAACATCAGCTACATCACCCATCGTAAACTTTGGTGTTTTATCCTCACCTAGAAGTGACTGCAAACGAAGTAAAACACATATCTTTGCCCTGTTCACATTGAGCCCCAATAATTGGTGTGCTCAATAAATTGGATCACAATAACCCGCGCGGCTCTTAAAATCTGTCACAAACAAGCAGTTAACCACTATGCTTTCTGACTCTGAAGTCGGTAGGTTTCGCACGGCAAAGCTTGACACGATCATTCGCTAATCCGGTAGACTCTGCTGGCAAATTAGAGTCGTACGGCGAAGCTCATCTTATTTCATTCGAGCTCAAGAGGGATAGTACTGATTAGGTTAATGTTTGTCGGCTGGTACTGTTGTTGAAGAGATTGCGGGAAAGTAGCATAATCTGATGACGACGAGGAAGCTTATGGGCATCAAGTTGTCACAGCACGAGGCAACATAATACCTATCGCATCTCATTATGTTGTCGTACTGGAAGAATCTTTTCCTCCTCATGTAGATGGCCCACTGTAGATTTGAGGAGGCACCCTGTTGCTGTTCTCGGGACGGCGTTCTGACAAATTTGAATCTTATCCCACTGCGTGTCACATAAATCCGGGGATCAAACTGGCGTCGCATAGCTTACCGCAGACCGAGCTATTGCTTTATACGTGGTCAACAAGGTTTCTTTATCTGCACCCGAAGTGCTGCCGGCTAGGGACTTGAGAACCTTGTTCCTACATTTCAGTTTATTGCAGATAGCTGTGGAATACGAGGATGACGTGAATGTGGTGTCGGATGTGACCCCTAGAATTTTGGGGCAGTTTGTGGTCGGAATTCTGCTACCATCGACACTGATATTCAACTCTCTTCTATAGTGCGCCGTCCATGTGGTGAACAGAGTGGCCGTCGATTTAGTGGCGGATATCTACATATTCCTCGCGTGGAAAAAAGTGGTAAGATCAGTTAAATAGGAGTTCAGTCTCTCACAGATGTCATCAGGATAGGTACATGACGCCAGGGTCGTACATACATCCGCATACGTTACGATCTCAATGCCGTCTGGAGGGGGCGGACTACAGGAAAGGTAGAGGTTAAACAGTTCGGGAGATATCAATCCTCCTTGGGGAACTCCCTATTTCACTCTACGGGGCTTTGATTTCTTGTTCCTTAATTCCACATACGACTGGCGACCACACATATATTTGATTATCCAACGTTTTAGACTTGGCCGGAGGGTTGTCCGCTCGATGTCCTCGAACAGCGTGGAGTGCTTGACAGTATCAAAGGCTTTTGATAAGTCAAGCGCCACCATCACTGTTCTATCACACGGCCGCTCCTGGTTGAGTCCTCGCCAAAAATATGTGGAGATGGCGTGCAGCGCTGTCAGGGAGCTGATACTGTAAGTTAACAGGCTGGCCGGCGAACATAAGCGGAACAAGTGGTTAAATCATCTGAAGAGTTGCAACATTGGAGCCGGTATAAGTAAATTGTGGGCAACGATTAAGTCACTTTCGAACCCCGGAAGGAGGGATGACAGGACCTCAGTCACGTTTGGCGACGTTACGTTGACTGACCCGAAGAGGTGTGCAAGTTACTTCAATCGACAGTTTGTCGAGCACCCCGAGAGTGATAGGGCGAAGTACGTCGCATTAGATCTCTTCCTGCCGAGGATGAACCACCACAGTTTACAATGGATGATGTTGAGAATGCCATCAGGAACGCTAAATCAAAGCGTTGGGCCCTGACGGAATTTCCATGGTAATGTAGAAAGAGCTGGATGAGCCGGGAGTGTAGAATCTTACTAAAGTTCTCAACCTGTCGCTAGCCAACCTTATTGTTCCCGAAGTCTGGAAAATGGACAGGGTGGTCCCGCTACTGAAGCCAGACAAGGATGCCAGCAAAGGTGAATCGTACAGGCCGATTTCGCTTTTGTCACCTGTAGCGAAGACCCTTGAGGCCTTAGTCCTCCCCAGCAGTAGAAATAGCTATCAAGTTGCCGATCATCAGCATGGATTCCGTAAGCAGCACAGCACGACATAATACCTGAAATATATCCATTCACGGCAATCGTTGCACCTCATCGACACCGATCTCTTGTTGGTGAGAGGTGACAAACGGAGCAAAACGGGTCTTCTATAACATAGATGGCATCCTATGGGGTCTTGTATAGAATTCAATGGCTCCTAAGGGGTCTTATATAGAATAAAATCCCTTCTATGAGGTCCTTTATAGAATAGTAGGCCTCCTATTGGGTCGCTTATAGAATTAAAAAGCCTTCTATGGGGTCTTCTATTGCATAAAATGGTTTCTAAGGGGTTTTTATAGAGTAGAAGAGCTTCTTTAAGGTCCTATGGTGTCTCCTGTAGAATATAGGGCCTCCTATGAGATCTCAAAAGGAACCGAAGACCTGCTGTGAGGATATATTATTTATTGAAAGGAGGTATTCTCCTTTATAATAATACTTCCTAGGACCTTCTATACAACAGAAAACCTCTTAAGGAGTTTAAAATAGAGTAAAAGGCTTCCTACGTGATCTCCTTTTGAATAAAAAACCTAATGGTCTACTTTACAGCAGAAGATCTTGTAAGAAGTATTCTATAGAATTGAATACCCCCTAAGGGTGACGTAGGGGATGGAAGACACCAAGGAACGGTCCTGACCGGCTTTAACATGGCAAAGCCCAGGATTTATCTTGGCCCCTCTTTCATCTCAAGTGGACACTGACCTCCCCGTTAAAGGTAGTGAGCTAACATGTGCCGCGCATTTACCCATAAGAACGTTAAAAACTTGGGTTTGGGCGTCGGGTTAGTAACCCTCCCCTAGAAAAAACAGCCTATTATGAAAAAACAAAAGAAAAGAAAAACAAACCCCTCTAAAGTTGACGAACCCCTCAAACGTTTTAAGGACCAAGATCTGCGAATCTGCACCTGGAATGTTCGCACTCTTTATAAAGAAGATGCAGAAGTTGCGCATTGGCAGATGTACTTAAAAAGTACAAGGCCGACATTACCGCCATACAGGCAATACGATGAAACGGGTAAGGCGTCACAACAACACCTAAAGGTGACGCACTGTATTATAGCTGCCATGACACAAAGCACGAGTTTGGATGCGGATTTGTAGTTGGTCAGAGGTTAAAACATCTGGTCTCCAGCTTCACCCCAGTGAATGAAAGACTCGCTGCAATTCGATTAAAAGCAAAATTCTTCAACATCAGCTTTATTTGCGCTCATGCTCCCACTGAAGACAAGGACGAACAGAACAAAGATATATTTTACGAGCGCTTAGAAGAAACTTATGACCCTTGCCCTGCCCATGACATTAAAATTATACTAGGTGGTTTTAATGCCAAAATTGGAAAGGAGAATATCTTTGGCCCAACAGTCGGGAAATTCAGTCTCCACAGCTGCAAAAAACGTGGTAGTTAGCAGTACCAGATTTAAGCATCTCGATATTCATAAGGGCACCTGGCTGTCGCCAGATCAAAGAACAAGAAATCAAATTGATCACGTTGTAATAGATGGAAGACATGCATCAAGCGTGTTGGATGTACGATCGTTTCGAGGTGCAAACATAGTCTTGGATCACTACCTTGTTGCAGCAAAGGTACGTACCAGATTAAACGTAGCAAAAATAGTGCGAACAGACACAACACGGAAGTTGGACATCGGTAAGCAGCAATCACAACAGATAGCCACAGCATATTCCACCCAACTGGCCCAACTGCTTAATCAAAGCACTCCTCGTCCCGATAACATATCAGGACAAGGGTAAAACATTGCCCACTCCATTCAAACAGCCTCAAAATCGGTACTTGGATACCAGAGACCTACACAAAGGAATCCATGGTATGACCAGGAGTGTCGTGCTGCTACCGAAGAGAAAAATGCGGCATATAGGGCTACTTTACAATCCGTAGCAACGCTTAGCGCAAGAGAGAGATACAGGGAGAAAAGGAGAGAGGAGAAGCATCTTTTCCGCAGGATAAAGAGAGAGATGGAAAAGCGGGAGTGTGAACAAATCGAGATGTACAGGAGACAGAATGAAGTCCGAAAATTCTACCAAAGAGTGAAACATCAAACAGATGGCTTTGGTACAGGCACATCCTCCTGTAGAGACCATCAAGGTAATCTGGTAACAGTTGCATATAGCGTTCTCAGGGTATGGAATGAACATTTCTCCAATCTGCTGGTATCCAATAGTAGCGAAAACGATGATACCACAGATCCCAAAAGATGGTATAGAATGTATACCGCCCGGCCAAGATGAGGTAAAAAACAGCAATCAACCGGCTGAAGAATTATAAGGCAGCAGGCTGCTGTTTAAAACCGGAGGTCACACGCTGATAAGGTGTATGCATCAGCTAGTTAGCACCATCTGGCAGGAAGAACGTGTACCCGACGATTGGAACCTGAGCATCGTGTGTCCCGTCCATAAGAAAGGAGAAAAGACTTTATGCTCCAACTATAGGGGCATAAGTTTTCTCCCTATCGCCTACAAATAGTGTCAGGGATATTGGGCGAACGACTAAAGCCCATGGTCAACGAAATTATTGGGTCATACCAACGCGGCTATAGACCTGGCAAGTCCACCATTGGCCAGATATTTACCCTGCGGCAAATCCTGGAGAAGACCCAAAAGATGCAGATCGACAACTACCACCTTTTTGTCGATTATAAAGCAGCCTTCGACAGCCCGCTACGTTCAAAGGTATTCCAAGCCATGTCTGAATTTGGTATCCCCGCAAAGCTTTGTAAAATGACTCTAACTGACACAAGATCTTCAGTTAAAATAGGAAAGAACCTCTCCGAAGAGTTTTGTACCAAAAGAGGTTTCAGGTCAGGAGACAGCCTTTCGTCTGATCTTTTCAACATCCTGGTAGAAAAGGTTATACGAGAGGCAAACGTCAAAAGAAGTGGCACAATCTACACCAACAGCTTTATTATGCTGATGAAACAGACATCATGGGACGATCAGTAAAGGAAGTAACCGATACCTTTATGAAGGTCGAAAGAGAATCTGCTAATGTGGGTCCGGCGGTAAACGGCGATAAGACCAAGTTGATGGTGTCGACGCGCATTGAGATCGGACCAACTGTTAAAATTGGTTCCTATAATTTTGAGGTAGTAAAAGACTTCGTATTCCTCGGCACCGCCGTAAACACAACAAACGACATCAGTTGTGCAATAAAAAGAAGAATTGTATTTGGCAACATATGCTACTTTGGCTTAAGTAAGCACTTCAAAAACAAAGCCACAACTCGTCAAACAAAAATAACGATTCACAAAACACTGATACTACCCGTGCTGATGTATGGTTCCGAAGCCTGGGTACTTGCACAAGCAAATAAGGCAGTGCTTGGCGTGTTTGAGAGAAAATTTCTTCAAAAGATCTTCGGACCGATCTGCGTTGACGGGGAATATTGACGTCGTATGAACCACGAGCTGTATCTGCTATACAACGACATCAATATAGTTAAACGTATCGAGATGCAGGGATTGCGTTGGCTGGGCCATATAATAAGAATAAGCAATGATGAACCCGCTAAAAAGGCGTACAAATTCGAGCCACATGGCGGTGCACGCAGAATTGGCAGGCCAAAGAACAGATGGCGCAAACAAGTGGATGAAGAGATGACAAGGCGCGGTATGCCAGAAAGCGAAGCACTAAACAGACAGAATTGGATTTATTTTCTTGAATCGGTCTATGGAACAAATGTTCTGTAATGGGCCAGCTAAGTAAGTAAGTAAGTAATGTTACCTTGGAGTCATCAGTGGTCATCATAAAAATATAAAACTCTTTCAAGATATTGAATACAGTAGAATTGTAAAGTTTTTTGGGTGTTCTTTACTGAATTCGAAAAAAAAATATTCTCTAACTTAGAAAAGTCCCAAGAAGATTTCTCGGGAATATAAGGCCCTCAAAATTGGTTTTCTGTAGAATGAAGGAGTATATCTATAAGATACAGTTTGTTGTTCTCTGTCCTTAAATGCGTCATTTCCTATACCAACTTCTATATAGAATCTCCTAAATTCATCAATAATTTGCGTTCTTACCAACGGTCCACCCCACCTTTTGTGCAATGCCAATATCAAAAACGAAAATGTTTCACAATTTGTTTTCGCTTTCTTTCAAAGTTTCTGCTTGTTTTCTTTTCTATGGCAAGTTCAAGGTTTATAGCCGTAGTTTTGGCTTTCAAACAATACAACGCCCTCTTTATTTAATTCGCCAAGAATCGCAAATGTTCGATAAAAGTTGTCGATGGCAAAGAGAGAGGGAAAGAGAGACTCTATGCAAATTGCGGTTTCAATTGCTGATATGACATAAAAACCAACCGCTCGACCGCCTTTTAATCATATTCCTTACTTTTTACGCTAAATGATGGTGTATTACGGCATTACTGAGGTTTCACTCTGGGGTTTTGGTTCCGTGTATGCCAGTCTGGCCGACTGACTGGCTGCCATAGCTAAATAAAATTTTCCCATGATTTAATATTCTGATGTTTTACGAATTCAATTCGTAATCGATTTGTGTAAATGCTTGTCGTTATCGTCTTTTGTGTCGTCCGTCCGTCGGTTGTTCGTTTGTGGGTTGTGAATTTTACCGATTTGCTACTATTTTTTTTTTGTTGGCTTTGCCCCCACCAACTCCTTTGGGTTGGTTGGATACTGTTGTTGTATATTTATTGGTTCTCCTGGGCGTTGTTGTTGTTGGTGGTGCTGTTGCTATCGTTTTTGCATTCGATTTGATTTACCTCAGTGGCGGAATTAAAAATTCTAGCAACGTTTTTGCTTAAACATAAAAATCAACAAATAAATGCTCAAAACAATCACAACAATCAACATTTCAAACACTTTGACAATTTGCCGCAAAAATTGTATTTTTTGTGTGATTTTTGCGCTTATATTGTTGCTGTTATGGCTTGTACAAGCTGTTTGTTGACGTTGACAACGTTATTTTTACCAGGCCATAATTTAAATAACTCTTGAGAATCAATAAGAACACAATATTCTGAAATCAAAAAGAAAACAACTTAATAATTTAAATACACTGAGAGAAATTTTAAGATTAGAAGAAGATACGCTGAAGTCGAAGAGTAAGCCTATAGCGCCGATAAAGCCAGGAGGCTAGAAATGAGGAAAAGAGGAAAAGAGACTACACACGCAATCCTTAACTTCTGAAAAATAAAGCCAAATATAAATTGAAAACATAAGTTCCTCAAATCAAAAACCTCCGTTCACCTTGACTTTTCCTCCATCCAAAATCCCTTTCCCTTGCCTAACCAACCTTCACATTCAAAACCATCATTTCAAATCGATCTGTTAGAATTAATTAAACTTTCAATAAATCCTCACATGGAAGCTTTAATAAAGTTAAAAACAACAACAAATTCAAACTGAATTCAACAAATCAAATGGACAACAAGAACAACAACAAAGTAAGCTACCCGTAGCAAATATAATGCGGCAACCTGCAACAGCTTTCAAAAGAAGCTATGGTACCTCATAAACTCCGACACAAACAATCGATCAATCACAACGTTAAAGTTTGACAACCCAACCGCTTTATATAAATGGTAATGGGTGGAGAAAAGGAGAAGACAACAAAGACGAAAAGGGACTTGAGAAACAAAGAAAATTAAATAAGATTCATTTACTTAAACGCTTGGCATGAATATGCTACAAAGGGAACATGAATGAAGGCGCGTATCAGAAAAGGCCTTCACGGAACACAAAAAATTATATCCCTAAATGAGATCCACTATGCTAAAGAAGACCCCTACAGATGTTTTCTATTCCAGAGAAGAACACTAACAAGCTGCTCTACTGTAGAGAAGACCCAAACAGGGGTCTTATATTCTAAAGAAGATCCAAAAACAGGTCTTCTAGGAAAACCCCTAAAGGAATTTTATTTTCCTAGAAAACATCCCTAGAAGGTCTCATGTTCAAGAAATACGCCCAAAAAGGTATTATACTCTAGAGAAACCCTTAAAGAGGCTTCCTATTTTATATAGGACGCCTAAGGAGGTCTTCTGTTTTGTAGAATACCCCTAAAGAGCTCTTTCAATCTATAGAAAACTCCAAACGAGGTCTTTCAATCTAGCCTTTGATGAGGTCGTCTAATCGAAAGATGGCCTTTAACGATGTCTTCTGTTATATAGAAAACCCTTAACGAGGTCTTCTATTCGATGGAAGACCCCTAACAAGATCTACTCTTCATTAGAAAACTCATAAACTCATGTCTTAAAAGTCCTTTAAGGAGGTCTTCTAATCGATCCAAGACTTTTAGCGAAGTCTCTCTCCACGATGAAAAGCCCAAAACGAGGTCTTCAATACGATTGAAGGTCCCTTATGAGGTCTTCTATTTGATGGAAAAACTCTAACAAGATCTACTTTTCATTAGATGAACCACAACGAGGCCTTTTATTCGGAAGACTCATAACGAAGCCTTCTATTCGATAGCAGGCATTTAGCGAAGCCCCTAACGAAGTCTTCTGTATTATGGAAGGCCTCTAACGAGGTCTTCTGTGTGCTAGAAGGCCACTAGCAAAGTCTTCTATTCGCTAGAAAGCCTTAGCGAGTTCTTCAATACGATTGAAGACCCCCATTCTACACGATAGCAGACCATTAACGAGGTCAGTTACTCTTTGGAAGTCCATTGGCAAGCTTTTCTATACAACAGAAGACCTCTACCAAGCTCCGATCTCTGAGCTTACATTCATTTACTAAAACGCTTGAACTCAATATGCTACAAAGGAAGCAAAAAGAGGGCTCGAATTTGTGAAGGCCTTCACGGAGCACAAACACGTATCGCTAAAGAGGCCTGCTATCTTAGTAGGGCCACTAACAATTTTTTCTACTCTAGAGAAGATCCCAATAGAGGTCTTACATTCTAAAGAAGACCTATAGAGGTCTTCTTTGAAGCTGACCATTTAAAATATATAATGTCATTGATTTTTGACTAAAGAAAAACCCACAAAAAATTAATATGTTAATGTAGATTTAAGTTTAAGTTAAATCGTGTTGTCCGTAGTTAGTTTAAGTGTTTACATTGAATATTGTGAGGATAAGTAATGCCCAGGTTGTTCTAAAAAAATATCGTGAGTGTAGGGTTACCTTTGAAGGCTGCTAGATTTTTTTTGGTTATGACAATATTTGTGGGGACAATTAAAAAGTGCCCAAAACCTTACTAAGCGAGATCATTTAGTCAGGATTTTTATGTTTTTAATCTCGTGCCTCGATTGGCAATTTTTCCAGTGGTAAAAAGGGGTAATCTGAGTCAGTGACTCACCTTAAATTAATTGAGCGGGTATTGGTAATCCCAAACTGGATTATGTGTTAAGTTTAAGTGAAATCATGACTATGTCAATAAATAATTTTTATGTTTAACAGTTTAAATTGAATATGTCTTGCTAAGTGTTTTTCTGTAAGAGAGGAGAATAGGGGTATGTTGATGTGAGGAAAGTGTGTGTGGCAATTGGGGCCCTTTAAAAATTTGCTTTATTGTTATGCCAGGATGAAAGGGTCAAGGCAGGGTGGGCAAAGTGGGGGAACTATAACACCAAGTTCCTTCATCATGGTTGTATGTAGTGTTGTGTCGTTCTGTTTTTGTTTGTTTTTATGTTGAGTCCCTCTTTCATTATTGTTCGACCCCTAGGGCTGATGGTGGCAGGGTTATGAATCCCCCTGGAAGTGATGCCCCGACTGAGCAGTTGGAACCCCACCATAGCGCCGCATTAGGCGGTATGTAACAATTTTTTCTACTCAAGAGAAGATCCCAATAGAGGTCTTACATTCTAAAGAAGACCTATAGAGGTCTTCTATAAAGGTCTTCTATTTCAAAGAAGACCCCTACAGAGGTGTTATATTCTAGAGAAGAGCACTAAAAAGGTCTTCTATTCGAAAAAGGATCCCGAATTATAGAGATAACCCTAAAGAGGTCTTCTATTCTAGAAAGGAGCCCTAAAGAAGTTTTTTTCCAGAAAAGACCCTATTCTGGAGAATTGTATTGTAGAGAACACATCTAAAGAGGTCTTCTATCCTAGAGAATACCTCCTTAGCGGTCTTCCCTTGAATAGAAGACCTCTTCTATTCTATAGACCTTTTCTATTCTATAGAGGACTTCTATTTTATAAAAGACCCCTAACGAAGTCTTTCAATCTATAGAAGACCCCTAAAGGGGTCCCTAAAGAGGACTTCTGTATGATGGAAGGCCCTAGCAAGGGCTCTTATTCGATATAAGAACTTTAACGAGGCCTTCTATATGATATAAAAGCCATAACGGATTCTCATATATGAAAGAAGACCACTCCAATGAGCTCTTTTATTCTACAGAAGACCTCCAACGAGCTCTTCTATTCTACAGAAGACCTCCAACGAGCTCTTCTATTCTATAGAAGACCTCCAACGAGCTCTTTTATTCTATAGAAGACCTCCAACGAGCTCTTCTACTCTATAGAAGACCTCCAACGAGCTCTATTATTCTATAGAAGACCCCCAACGAGCACTTCTATTCTATAGAAGACCTCCAACGAGCTCTTTTATTCTATAGAAGGCCTCCAACGAGCTCTTCTATTCTATAGAAGACCTCCAACGAGCTCTTCTATTCTATAGAAGACCTCCAACGAGCTCTTCTATTCTATAGAAGACCTCCAACGAGCTCTTCTATTCTATAGAAGACCTCCAACGAGCTCTTCTATTCTATAGAAGACCTCCAGCGAGCTCTTCTATTCTATAGAAGACCTCCAACGAGCTCTTCTATTCTATAGAAGACCTCCAACGAGCTCTTCTATTCTATAGAAGACCCCTTATAGAACACCCCTTACGAGCTCTTCTTTTCTAAAGAAGACCCCTTACGAGCTCTTCTCTTCTATAGAAGACCCCTTACGAGCTCTCCTATTCTATGGAAGACCCCTTACGAGCTCTTCTATTCTATAGAAGACCCCTTACGAGCTCATCTATTCTATAGAAGACCCCTACCGAGCTCTTCAATTCTATAGAAGATCTACCAGCTCTTCTTTTCTATAGTAGACCCCTTACGAGCTCTTCTATTCTATAGAAGACCATTTACGAGCTCCTCTGTTTTATAGAAGACGTCTTTCTAGCTCTTCTATTCTATAGAAGACCCCTTTCGAGTTCTTCTATTCTATAGAAGACCCCGTACGAGCTCTTCTTTTCTATAGAAGACCCCTTACGAGCTCTTCTTTTCTATAGAAGACCCCTTGCGAGCTCTTCTTTTCTAAAGAAGACCCCTTACGAGCTCTTCTCTTCTATAGAAGACCCCTTACGAGCTCTTCTATTCTATAGAAGACCCCTTGCGAGCTCTTCTTTTCTAAAGAAGACCCCTTACGAGCTCTTCTCTTCTATAGAAGACCCCTGTCGAGATCTTCTATTCTGTAGAAGACCCCTATCGAGGTCTTCTATTCTACAGAAGACCCCTATCGAGGTCTTCTATTGTATAGAAGACCCCTATCGAGGTCTTCTCTTCTATAGAAGACCCCTATCGAGGTCTTCTATTCTATAGAAGACCCCTATTGAGTTCTTCTGTTCTATAGAAGACCCCTATCGAGGGCTTCTATTCCATAGAAGACCCCTATCGAGGGCTTCTATTCCATAGAAGACACCTATCGAGGTCTTCTATTCTATTGAAGACCCCTATCGAGGTCTTCTATTCTATAGAATATCCCTATCTACCGAAATCTTCTACTCTATAGAAGACCTCTACCGAGCTCTTATATTCTATAGAAGACCTCTACCTAGCTCTTCTATTCTATAGAAGACCTCTACCTAGCTCTTGTATTCTATAGAAGACCTCTACCAAGCTCTTGTATTCTACAGAAGACCTCTACCGAGCTCTTGTATTCTATAGAAGACCTCTACCAAGCTCTTGTATTCTATAGAAGACCTCTACCGAGCTTTTGTATTCTATAGAAGACCTTTACCGAGCTCTTGTATTCTATAGAAGACCTCTACCGAGCTCTTGTATTCTATAGAAGACCTCTACCGAGCTCTATTCCAAAGAAGACCTCTACCGAGCTCTTCTATTCTATAGAAGACCTCTACCGAGCTCTTCTATTCTATAGAAGACCTCTACCGAGCTCTTCTATTCTATAGAAGACCTCTACCGAGCTCTTCTATTCTATAGAAGACCCCTGTCGAGATCTTCTATTCTGTAGAAGACCCCTATCGAGGTCTTCTATTCTACAGAAGACCCCTATCGAGGTCTTCTATTGTATAGAAGACCCCTATCGAGATCTTCTCTTCTATAGAAGACCCCTATCGAGGGCTTCTATTCCATAGAAGACCCCTATCGAGGGCTTCTATTCCATAGAAGACACCTATCGAGGTCTTCTATTCTATTGAAGACCCCTATCGAGGTCTTCTATTCTATAGAATACCCCTATCTACCGAAATCTTCTACTCTATAGAAGACCTCTACCGAGCTCTTATATTCTATAGAAGACCTCTACCTAGCTCTTCTATTCTATAGAAGACCTCTACCGAGCTCTTGTATTCTATAGAAGACCTTTGCCGAGCTCTTGTATTCTATAGAAGACCTCTACCTAGCTCTTCTATTCTACAGAAGACCTCTACCGAGCTCTTGTATTCTATAGAAGACCTCTACCAAGCTCTTGTATTCTATAGAAGACCTCTACCGAGCTCTTGTATTCTATAGAAGACCTTTGCCGAGCTCTTGTATTCTATAGAAGACCTCTACCGAGCTCTTGTATTCTATAGAATACCTCTACCTAGCTCTTCTATTCTACAGAAGACCTCTACCGAGCTCTTGTATTCTATAGAAGACCTCTACCAAGCTCTTGTATTCTATAGAAGACCTCTACCGAGCTCTTGTATTCTATAGAAGACCTTTGCCGAGCTCTTGTATTCTATAGAAGACCTCTACCGAGCTCTTGTATTCTATAGAAGACCTCTACCGAGCTCTATTCCATAGAAGACCTCTACCGAGCTCTTCTATTCTATAGAAGACCTCTACCGAGCTCTTCTATTCTATAGAAGACCTCTACCGAGCTCTTCTATTCTATAGAAGACCTCTACCGAGCTCTTCTATTCTATAGAAGACCTCTACCGAGCTCTTCTATTCTATAGAAGACCTCTACCGAGCTCTTCTATTCTATAGAAGACCTCTACCGAGCTCTTCTATTCTATAGAAGACCTCTGCCCAGCTCTTCTATTCTATAGAAGACCTCTACCGAGCTCTTCTATTCTATAGAAGACCCCTTACGTGTTTTTATATTCTATAGAAGTCCTCTACCGAGCTCTTCTATTCTATAGAAGACCTCTACCGAGCTCTTGTATTCTATAGAAGACCTCTACCGGACTCTTCTATTGTATATAAGACCTCTAGCGAGCTCTTTTATTCTATAGAAGACCCCTTACGAGTTTTTATATTCTATAGAAGACCTCTAGCGAGCTCTTTTATTCTATAGAAGACCCCTTACGAGTTTTTATATTCTATAGAAGACCTCTACCGAGCTCTTCTCTTCTATAGAAAACCTCTAACGAGCTCTTCTATTCCATAGAAGACCTTTAGCGAGCTCCTCTATTCCATACAATACCCCTAATGTGCTCTTATATTCTATACTAGCAAAATGCCCGCTACTTCGTATGCGGAAAAGTAAGAATATACAAATAAACAATACTTAATATAAAAAAAAATTTGGATGTATCAATAAATATTTTAATTGATTTTTAATTTAATTTAAATACCGTTCGTACATCTTTAGTTCTAATTTTCAAAAAAAGAAAACCCTGTCGCATTACAACGGTGCGAGTAGTTTAAAAAATTGTATCCACGTTTTCTAAACGAAGTAGTTGCAATTTCGAATTTGTGATATCAAAATGTATTTCCGCGTTTCCAACACCAGCACAATACCTTAGCCCTCAGTGACCTCCATATCAAATTTCGGAATTTGTATGCATTTAAAACGACTCCTTATCTAAACACTAACACTGAACCTAATACAAAAATTCGAAGTTCCAGCTATATCCCTTTATGCAACAACAAAACAGTACCAAATTTAGTACTAATAATAGGTAATAGTTTCAAAAATTACATCCCTATATCGAAAACTATATCACAAAAGCGATACCTATTTACAGCTCTATATGTCTCCTAAAACCAAATTTAATGAATTTCCAAAACATCCTCCTTATCTCCATTCTATACCCCAACTGCTATCCTTATACCGAATTTCACAATTTCAGCTCTACCTCTTATGGTACGTATATCCAAAATGACATCCATAACTCAAACCTACACACCAACAGCAACTATAGTACCAAATTTACGAATTCCATATACAAAATTTAGTACCATTTAATACTTTTCATACGAAAGTAAACATTTCAATGACTAACTCAACCCTCCACTCCGGCCGTAATCTTAGTTCTATATTTCAGGATTTTAGCTCGATGCGTTCACCAAATCCAAATTTTATCACGTTAAGTATACTTTAGTACTTTTGGTACACATAAGAACGAATTTCAAAGGTTACTTAAATCCTCCACTCCAACAGTAATCTTAATTCCAAATTTTAGTACCATTTAGTACTTTTTCGTTACCTAATATTAGGTTTTTCCAATCTCATTTCAGCCATCAACGACCCTCATACCAAATTTCAGAATTTGTACGCATAAAAAACCTACTTGTATTATCGTTCATCGTACCAAATTTAGTACTTTTCATAACGTGGGTATAACCTCAAAAAATTATACATAAAAGAATACATAAAATTCCAAAACTTCCTTCACACAATAACAAATTATGCCAAATTCTATACCATTTACTACTTTTTATAGTATGCATTTCCTAAACCATCTCCATATCTTATCCCCATTCTCCAACAGTGACTTTAAGAACAAAGTTTAAAATTCCACCCGTGCCTACACCCGATACAACATTTAGACCTCTTTAGTACTCTTCGTAAATATACCAATGTTACACACCAATACTCACCCTAACTCCAAAAATACAGATTCCAGCTCCGTCCCCACACCCAACAACAAATTGAGTACCATTTAGTAATTTTCGTAAACTTTTGGTACGTATTTTGGCAACCACATGTCTCAACCCTACACTGACAATTATACAAAATAACAACATTAATATTGATTCCAAATCTCAGGATTCTAGCAGTATCTGTTCGTCCATTATCAAATTGTACCAAACTTAGTACCATTTAGTACTTTTCGTACACATTAGTACGATTTTGCAAAACCATTTAATTACATCAGCACCACTTCCCAACCTTGATTTCCGTACCAAATTCCATGATTCTAGCTATATCCGTTCAAAATATACAACTGGTACTAAATTTTGTAACTTTTAGACATTTTCGTACACTTAGAGGTCGAATTTCCAAAAACCCTTTGGTACATCTGTCTAACTCTCCATCAGTTACCCTCATTCCAAATTTCAGAATTCTAGCTCTTCCCGTTTGCCTAATACAAAGGGTACCATATTTAGTACCTTTTAGTACTTTTCGTACCCTTCTAGGTCGAATTTCCAAAAACCCAGCCTTATCTCACGCCTACACACCAACAGCAACGCACAGTCAAAATTTCAGCTTTCTAGCTTCAGCGGTTTCGTCTGGGCGATGATATGCCAGTCAGTCACTCACTCACTCACTCACTCAGTCATCACTAAGCTCTTTTATATATATAGATAATACCCCTAGCGATGTCTTCTCAACTCGACGAGCTCGTTAGCTGTCTTCTATAGCATAAAAGAAATCGTTTGGTGTACCCCATAGAGTAGAAGTTTTATCCTTTGTGAAAATGGGCCCTCTTGCCGGCCATTTTATATTTCCCCTCCACCCTTCATATTTGAATGACATATGCAGATGTCTTGAATTTGCAAATAAACGACAGATTTTCATATAAATGGACATGTGTTTCATTTTTTTTCAAATATGGGTGAGTTGGGTCCAGCAGAACGTTGGAGTTGATTGGTAGCAACATGAAATCACACACAGATGAGAACAAAAACCGAACTCATCATCACACAAAAGGGTGTTGTTGCTGCTGTTTCAATTTGCCTACCAGTTTTTTTTCCTTCTCCTACAGACAATTACAAGGCAACTTTTTTCCATGGCTCACATGGATGCATCAAAGTTTGTTGTTTTTTTTCTTTAAGCCATCAGAGATGCTGGTCAAGCATTTAATCGATAACAACTGACAATGATTTCGACATGAAGATCTGTTCGGTTGAAACCTCCAAAGATTATTCTTTAGGTTTGTTTTTGTCTGGCTATAAACTGTCATCACAAGATTTTGGAGAATCACCCAAGATGAAAGATGACTTCGGAAAATAAAACAGAAACAACACTGTTGTTTACAATCAATTATGCATCAATTTTTTTGTTGTGTTCGAATTCTCAATAAAAAAGATAAAAATCGCAAACTTTGTTTTTTGAAGAATTATTTTTTTGATAAACAAACAACACCAGCAGCCGTGGTCTCATTATCAGCCTCAATAATATCTTGCAACCAGCTAGCCAGCCAGCCATTGAGTCATTCATAAGAGCGCGTCTGGCAAACACTTGTTGCCTCTTGTGTTTGTTATTGTTGTCGTAATGCATTATCTACTGGTAAGTAGTGTTCATAAATGTTCTTGCCAACATTTGATGGAAAGTACTTGAGAAGTCCAAGCCTAGCTGCTGCCGTTTAATGTGTATTTGCAGTTTAAGAGCCTCCATTTGTACTCCAACGACGTTTATACAGTAGCAACATGTTAAGACACTGGTCGTCATATTGTCTGTCAAATTGACATTTGAAAACAAATCTGTGTGTTTTTTATAATAATATTTAGAAAATTACATATAGTGGATATTGGGGAGGTAAGAAGTATTTTTTGGGATTAATTGGAACTGATGAAGAATTGGAGATATAGTTGAACTTACTAGGGGTGCTAAAATGTACTCCCAGGGATATCGTTTCTCTATCTATGAAGAGAGGCCTTAAATACTTCTCAAGGGGATTTTCCTGATTTTATAAACATTATCTATGGAAAATCAACTTGAGGAGAAATGAGAAATGATATCCTTGGTAGTACATCCCAACATCCTTAGTAAGAATTTATTTAAAATACGAAAAACTTTTCCATCATTCATTGTCGATTAGGTTTTGTATTTGTGTTTTCTCTACCTTTGGAGAAACACCCTAATGTTAAACTCTCATCTCCTCATTTCCAACACTTCTTTGTTTACAAGAATCTCGAGAAAAACCCACGTATCCCAAGAAGATATATTTTGTTTTTAGTGGCCACATTTGCCTTAAGGATCCTCCGTCTCTCTTTTTTTGCTTACGAAACTGCCTGGCTACCGCTTGGGCTGGCTGTTCATTAAATAATGCCGATGACTTGACAAAATTTCATAATTCCGATTTGTTATCTTCTTGGACACTACACGGTACATGGTTAAGATCTGATTGTTGTTGGTGTTCTGTTGATTCGTTATGGTTGATTTGAAGGTGAAGACAAACATTAATCCTTAATTTCTTTCCATCACAACCTGTTGCTGAAAGGAAGATTTTTTTGCTGTTAATCAGATATTGCTGTTGCATGTCACTTGGCTACTGTCTTTGGGGGCCATGATTTTCTTATTTGGTCGCAACTCAAGTATCACTTGGCGGCAATTGAATTTAAATTCTCTCAAGAGGCAGGAATACCGCAACAACATCGATGGTTAGTTTAAACTGCGAACTTTGTTCGGTAGCAAAATTCGCAAATGTCATAAAAATCAAGTGGAAAATAATGGATTATTTAAAAAACAAAACCAAAAGAATGATTGGTTTACAATGGAAAAGATAAGCTGGAGTGTGAAAGAATTTTTCAGCAGATTATGACTTGAAAGTTTAATCAAATTTTTCTGTAGAAAAACTCAATTTATCGAACTTCTTCTGTAGAAAAATGAAATTCAGCGAACTTTTTCTATAGAAAAGGTCAACTCAGATAACTTTTTCTATTGAAAAAGTTAACTCAGCGAACTTTTTATATTGAAAATGCATCTCAGCGAAATTTTTCAATAGAAAAAGTCAACTCAGCTAAATTTTTCCATCGAAAAATTCAACTCAGCAAACTGTTTCTATGGAAAAAGTCAATTCAGCGAAATTTTTCTGTAGAAAAAGTAAATCAAGAGACTTTTACTATAGAAAAAGTCAATTCAGCAAACTCTTTTATAGAAAAGTCAATTCAGCAAAGCTCTTTTATAGAAAAGTCAATTTAGCAGAATTAATTTAGCGAATTTTTTCTCTGGAAAGATCAATTCAGTGAAGTTTTAATAGAAAAGTCAATTCAGCACACTTTTCTATAGCAAAAGACAATTCAGCAAAGAAAAAGTCAATTCAGCAAACGTTTTACTATAAAACAAGTCAATTCAGCAAACTTTTTCTATAACACTATGCAACACTGAAAATGCAAACAACTTCTAGTATGCATTTTTTGAAAGTATATATTAAGACTACAAAAACCCTAGTAGGGTTTTGTCCTGTCAGGTCCACCGGGCTAAATCTACACTTTTTGCATTTATCAGGCGTTTATCTCAGAAATGAATAGGAATTTGGCCTTGCTGTCTTTAGCAATATTGTAGCCCTAAACTAGTAGAACTTATCTTTGAACATAAGAAAAACTCCATCTAGGGCATCAAAATCTATAAAATATAGGAAATTTTTCATAATTGCTGAAATTCTGGTCAGTATCGGCTAAACTATTGGGATTTGACCCAATTAACCTTTTGCAAAAATTTTCCAAATAAAGTTCTCAATAATTCAAAAAATGCTAAAATGCTTACTTTATGTTGTTTCAGCGGTATTTTGCATCATATCTTTTACAACACGTATTTCAAACACAGTTCACACCAACAGTTTATTCTCGCATTTCGGATTTCACTACATTATTGACATTTTTATTAAATCGTCGTTGAAAAATGTACTGAACACAACGGCATAAAGGCATTTTACAACAATGATATGTTCTGAAAAGTTGTGTATTACATTCCGGGGAATATTTTTCCAAAAGAAAATATTCAGAAAAAATTAACGGTTTTGGAGATACGGTGCGAAATGAATAAAAATTGTGGTATTTTTACATATATTTTGAAATTTGAGGCAATAAATGTAGTTTTTCGAGTTCATTATTGCTCCAAATATTTTATTTTTGTCCTTATATACAAATTTGCTTCAGAGGTCAGAAGAAGATTCGCATTGATTTCAGAGATATAGCCCCGAATTTCTTTAAAAACTCAATATTGAACCATGTTTAGATGGGGCCATAAAATCCGAGCTGGATCTGACACAACAAACCCAACAAGGGTATCCTGTCGTTTGGGTCTGTACTTTCAAAAAATCTTCAGATCGATTTGTTTGCACAAGATCACCTAAAAAATGTTGCACAGTGTAAATAAATAAATTACGCGCACTTTACTATGGAAAAAGTCAATCCAACCAATTTTTTCTATAGAAAAAGTCAATTCAGCAATTTTTTTATAGAAAAATTCACTTCAGCAAACTTTTTCAATAGAAAAAATTAATTCAGCAAATTTTTTTCTATAGAATAAATCAATACAGAACAAGTTTTCTATAAAACAGTCAATTAAGCAAACATTGTCTATAGAAAAAGTCCATTCAGCAAGCGTTTTGTATAATAAAAGGTCCATTCAACAAATTTAGGCTATAGATAAAGTCACTTTAGCATAGTTTTCATATAGAACAAGTCAATTAAGCAAACTTTTTCTATAGAAAAGGTAAATTCACGAATTTTTTCTATAGAAAAAGTCAATTCAGCGAAATTTTTCTATAGAAAAAGTCAATTCATCGAACTTTTTGTATAGAAAAAATCAATTCAGCGATCTTTTTCTATAGAAAAAGTCAATTCAGCAAACTTTTCCTTTAGAAAAAGTCAATTCAGAAAACTTTTCCTATAGAAAATTAAATTCAGCAAACGTTTTTTATAAAAAAGTCAATTTATCAAAGTTTTTTCTTGGAAAAATTCATTTCAGCAAATTATTTTCTATAGCCAAAAAAAATTCATCTAACTTTTTCTATGGAAAAATTCAACTCGGCTAAATTTTTCTGTAGAAAAAGTCTATTTACCTAACTTTCTTTAGAAAAAACCACTTCTGCTAATTTTTTATAGCAAAAGTCAATTCTGCAAACTTTTTTATAGAAATATTCAGTTCAGTAAACTATAGAAAAATCAATTCATGCAACGTTTTCTATAGAAAAATCAATTCAGCAAAATTTTTCTACTGAGAAATCAATTTAGCAATCTTTTTCTATGGAAGACGTCAACTCAGCAAAATTTGTCTATAGAAAAATCAAATCAGCAAACTTTCCTCTGATTTTTTTTGAAAAGGCATGACTCAGCGAATGTTTTCTATAGTCAATTCCGCAGAACTTTTTCTATAGAAAAATCAATTAAGCAAATTTTTACTATAGAAAAAACCAATGCGGCAAACTTTTTCTATAGAACAGGTCAAACGTTTTCTATAGAAAAAGTCAATTCAGCAATTTTTTTATAGAAAAATTCACTTCAGCAAACTTTTTCAATAGAAAAAATTAATTCAGCAAATTTTTTTCTATAGAATAAATCAATACAGAACAAGTTTTCTATAAAACAGTCAATTAAGCAAACATTGTCTATAGAAAAAGTCCATTCAGCAAGCGTTTTGTATAATAAAAGGTCCATTCAACAAATTTAGGCTATAGATAAAGTCACTTTAGCATAGTTTTCGTATAGAACAAGTCAATTAAGCAAACTTTTTCTATAGAAAAGGTAAATTCACGAACTTTTTCTATAGAAAAAGTCAATTCAGCGAAATTTTTCTATAGAAAAAGTCAATTCATCGAACTTTTTGTATAGAAAAAATCAATTCAGCGATCTTGTTCTATAGAAAAAGTCAATTCAGCAAACTTTTCCTTTAGAAAAAGTCAATTCAGAAAACTTTTCCTATAGAAAATTAAATTCAGCAAACGTTTTTTATAAAAAAGTCAATTCATCAACGTTTTTTCTTGGAAAAATTCATTTCAGCAAATTATTTTCTATAGCCAAAAAAAATTCATCTAACTTTTTCTATGGAAAAATTCAACTCAGCTAAATTTTTCTATAGAAAAAGTCTATTTACCTAACTTTCTTTAGAAAAAACCACTTCTGCTAATTTTTTATAGCAAAAGTCAATTCTGCAAACTTTTTTATAGAAATATTCAGTTCAGTAAACTATAGAAAAATCAATTCATGCAACGTTTTCTATAGAAAAATCAATTCAGCAAAATTTTTCTACTGAGAAATCAATTTAGCAATCTTTTTCTATGGAAGAAGTCAACTCAGCAAAATTTGTCTATAGAAAAATCAAATCAGCAAACTTTCCTCTGATTTTTTTTGAAAAGGCATGACTCAGCGAATGTTTTCTATAGTCAATTCCGCAGAACTTTTTCTATAGAAAAATCAATTAAGCAAATTTTTACTATAGAAAAAACCAATGCGGCAAACTTTTTCTATAGAACAGGTCAAACGTTTTCTATAGAAAAAGGAAATCCAGCGAACTTTTTCTATAGAAAAAGTCAATTCAGCGAACCTTTTCTATAGAAAAAGTCAATTCAGCGAACTCTTTGATAGAAAAAGTCAATTCAGCTAACTTTTTCTATAGAAAAAGTCAATTCAGCAAACTTTTTGATAAAAAAATTAAATTCAGCGAACTTTTTGATAGAAAAAGTCAATTCAGCGAACTTTTTTGATGGAAAAAGTCAATTCAGCGAACTTTTTCTATAGAAAAAGTCAATTCAGCGAACTTTTTCTATAGAAAAAGTCAATTCAGCGAACTTTTTCTATAGAAAAAGTCAATTCAGCGAACTTTTTCTATAGAAAAAGTCAATTCAGCGAACTTTTTCTATAGAAAAAGTCAATTCAGCGAACTTTTTCTATAGAAAAAGTCAATTCAGCGAACTTTTTCTATAGAAAAAGTCAATTCAGCGAACTTTTTTGATAGAAAAAGTCAATTCAGCGAAATTTTCTATAGAAAAAATTAAAAAACAAAAAAAAAACATTGTTCCACAACATCCCATACGGGATAAGGGAGACTTCTCTCATATCAATGAGTGCACCCCGATTCATATTAGCTCAATGATATGGGACCTACAGTTTATCGCCGAGTCCGAACGGCGTGTCATACGACACCACTTGTAGAGAAGTTTTACATGGCTGAAATACTCAGGAAATGTCGCCAACATTACTGAGGGGTATTTTGCCACCGTTGAAAATTTGATGTTGCCTAGTCGGGGAATCGAAGCCACGACCTTCTGCGTGCAAGGCGGGTGTGCATACCATTGCATAGAAAAAAAATTAATTCAGCAAATTTTTTCCTATAGAATAAACCAATACAGAACAAGTTTTCTATAAAAAAGTCAATTAAGCACACATTGTCTATAGAAAAAGTCCATTCAGCAAACGTTTTCTATAATAAAAGGTCCATTCAACAAATTTAGGCTATAGATAAAGTCACTTTAGCATAGTTTTCTATAGGAAAAGTCAATTCAGCGAACTTTTTGTATAGAAAAAGTAAATTCAGCGAACTTTTTTCTATAGAAAAAGTCAAATCAGCAAACTTTTCCTTTAGAAAAAGTCAATTCAGCAAATTTTTCTATAGAAAAAACCAATTCAGCTCAGCTAAGTTTTTCTATAGAAAATATCTACTCAGCTAATTTGTTCTAAAGAAAAAAACACGTCGGCTCATTTATTACACTGTGCAACAAAATGGAGCTCAAAGTCTGGGGGATGGAAAATTCCTTTTGGGGATGAAAGCTCTTGGTGAGTATATACAGAACCCAGAAGGACAGATCCGCCGTGAGTCGAACTTTTGAGATATGGCGTGATGAATATTTAGCTTGAGACCCTATAAGCCCTCAGATATTAGCGCTATATCTTTGTCCGCTGTTGTTTTAGCTTATTTTTGAGATCACATTTCTTCAGCCAAATCAAATGAGGATTGTTTTCGTAGAGCATTTAGACCTTCTATCTCGCTTCCTTCAATGTCCTTTTCGTCCTTTATTTTAAGAGCCGCCATAAAAGTACCACAAGATACCGTTTTTCAGCTTCGAAATGTTCTGCAAAAATGTCGGCCAGAAAATTTTAGGTACGGCTCTCATTGACAACAAATCGATATTGTCGCGTTTATATAAGAAGTCAACTTAGCAAAGTTTTTCTATAGAAAAATCAACTCAGCAAACTTTTTTCAAACTTTCTTTAGAAAAAATCAAGCCTGTGAACTTTTTCTATGCAAAGTTAATTATAGAAAACATCCTTAGGATTGAGATGTCCTTTGTAGAGTGATTTCACAACGGAGTTATTTGCATACTTTTAGGCAACGAAGCCAGCCGGGTTGTTTATTCTATGGATATAATAATTGTGTGTTAAATTTAATGTATAATTTTCAATATTTATTATTTTTCTAACCTTTTGCCCATAAAACTGAAACATAAATCCATTGCAAAGTTATGAGCGTAACGAAAATAACGAAAACCGCCAAAGAAAAAAAACAAAATTAGTATTCTTTGCCCAACTCTGACACAATTCTAATTGTCAATAAACTATAAAATTAAATGGTTAATTCATTTCGATATTACCCGGTGTACAAATTCCCATAAAAATGTGTGGGGAGCGATCGGCTGACGGTGTCTATTATTGGGCTATCATTTCACAGCAAGCAACAAGCATGTGTTTTCGTTAACAATTCAATTAACATTTGAATTGAAACCTAAAGACTGTTGACGATTGAACGTCAACCTCAACACAAAACAAAACCAAACGCACAAGAAATGATAACCGAATAATGAATGCCATTGAATCAAACTCTATAAATCAATGTTAACAAAAGCAACAACACAAGTACATTCTTATACATACATACATACATACATATGTTACTTATATACGATAATTTTTTATGCCAAACCACACGAAACAATTTCATGTTCAAATGTTTTTAAAAATTTAATTATTTTTATGTTTTGTGCTTTTTTATTTATTTCTTCAAAAACGTTTTGTGGCCAAAGGCCCAAGGGAGTTGGGGAGGGAGGGAGTTGGGAGTGCGGGCTAATGTCATATCAACACAACTTTCATTGTTTGAAATTTGTGAGACATTTGTAGTTCGATTGGTTTTTCATCAGCTTCGTACCGACGAAATTGTTATTCATGAAGGGTATTACCGAACAATTATGCAAAATGAGCTGTCAAACTTTTGTATCTTGTCGAGTCTGAAATTGACAGTTAAAATAACAATTACTAAATCACAAACTTATAAAAATGGTATAAACAAATTTATTAATACAAACACACACATACATATATACCAAGGCACTTAAAGATCCATGATTTGCCGACTAGTGTTAAATATTCAATGAATTGCTTTATTAAACTGAAAGTGGAGTCTTTATTTTCGTTCGGGGGGTTTGTTGGTGATAACTTTTAAAGTTGACTGGAATCGTTTATTATGTAGTAGGTACAAGAGAGTAGGAGAAGGTGGTCAAGGTAATTGATATTCCACCCATGTCCCTTCGGTTCAGATCATGGGAATAAAATCGAAATATTAGTGCTAATAAATGAATATTGAAGAAATTACGAGCAATGAAAAATTGGATCATAAATTGTCCATAAAAGAAACAACTTTCAACAATTAAAATTTATTAAGCGGGTTTTATGGTTTTAAAGTTTTTTGTTTTTGAAAGAAAAATATATCAATGAGGTGAAAATATATCAGGTGAGGTGGAAAAGTAGAATTTTTGTTCTACAAAAAATTAAAATGCTTTCCCATGGTCAAATCATAACACCTGGAAATATTTTATTTTGTTTCTAGCGCTTCACCCTAGCGAATTTTATATGGCTTTTCAGTTAAGCTGAATGATGGAATTAAATTTGATAGCCAATAGCATTGGCATTATTATTCTACATTCTTCGCCGTTCGTGGAGAGTTTCTTCAGGTATCAAACATTTCTTAATATTTTTTTTATTTAGAATTTTGTCTGTAAGGTCGAAGATCATTTTAATGTTAATTTTCTCGTTGGAGTTGAGCTTGACGATCGAAGATTTTTTGCCGAAGATTAGAATCCACACCCCCACAAAATTATGTGACCTGGTTTCGCTGTTGGTTTTGCTGCTCATCAAACATTTGTCATCGAGCTCAGCCTTTTCGACGACGTGGGTTCAAATGGCAGCCAGGCTCAGTCAGAATTTTTATTTGAACATTTGGATTGTCAGGCGTAAATCATTTCAATATCGATTTTTATAAACTTTCTCGTTGGAGTTGAGCTTAATGATTGAAGATTTCGCAAGTGAAAAAGGAAAGCCGAAGATTCACCCGCACACAACCACCAAATTACTTGTTAGCACGGGTTGCCTGTGGAAAATATGACAAAAGCTGTATCAGCTGCATCGAAGGTCTTCAAGGTCTTTAAACATAAAAGGCGAACAAAATAAGGAACCAAAAATAAAAAGAAATAAGAACGGCGTTAAGTTCGCCCAGACCGAACTTGTTCTACCCTCCGCCACGAGTTGTATTGAAGTAAAATGGAACAGTTAGTTTCCCTTCGTTCATGAATAAGACTTAATACCAAATTTCAGCAAGTTCGGTAAAGCAATGTTGCTAACCTTCAAAATAACGAAATTGGGGGGTACCATTCCATGGGGGCTATTAAAAAAAGAACAAGTAAAAAAGCATTAAGTTCGGCCGGGCCGAACTTTTCATACCCTCCACCATAAAATATTCATTCCTGTCCCCAACTTTAAGTGAGTACGTTAAAATGTCAGATAATGCACATAAAATGCTTCATTCGGGAGGCCCTTTTTTTATGGTGCCTATATCTAACTGTTGACAATTTTTGGTGGGCTAGAAATTGGGAGGTACTGTTATATAGGGGTTATAATAAAACATGGGTCTATGTTGAGAGTTTTTGATGGGAGCCTTTAATGTCAAATAACTCCTAATTCGGTTAAAACATTTAGCTAGAATCCTCAAAATATCGAAAATCGGTACATAACGTGGGAACTTCAAATGTCATTAACAGCTAGTTCGGAGGTATCTGGGCTATACGAAAATATGAACTTAAATGAACAATTTTTGTTGCAGAATTTTTCTTGACTTTTAAATTTCAAATTACAGAAAGTTCGTCCAAAACTAAAGCTAAGGTACGGAAAATCGGGAGGTTTGTTTTGGGGCTATACAAAAACATGGACCTACGTTCGGTTAAACATTTTAAGTAAAATCCTCAAAGTACCGAAAATCGGGAAGTATCGTTATATTGGGGCTATGTTGAAAATTGTTGATGCAGATGCGTGGTGACCATTACAACCTTCAAATGTCAAATAACAGTTAGTTCTGTTAAAAATTGTAGCTAAAATGGCCAAATTACTGAAAATTGGGAGGTACCGTTACATGGGGGCTTTCTTGACAATTTTTAGTGGAGAGGTGTGGTGACCACTAAGAATTTCAAATGTCAAGTGTTCAAATTACAGATAATTTAAGAACCCTAAATGTCAATTGATAGCTAAATCGGTCTGAAAATGTAGATAAAAACGTCAAAATGTCGTAAATCGGGGGTACCGTTATATGGGGGCTATACCAACACGTTTACCTAGGTCCACAACTTTTGTTATATAAGTTTAGTTACACTTAAGAACCCTAAATGTCAAATTATAGCTATATCGGTCTGAAAATGTAGCTACAAACGTCAAAATACCGCAAATCGGGAGGTACCGTTATATGGTGGCTATACCAAAACGTGGACCTATGTCCACTAGTTATGTTAAATAAGTTTAATGGCACTTAAGAACCCTAAATGTCAAAATATAGCTAAGTCGGTCTGAAAATGTAGCTAAAACCGTGAAAAAACCGTAAATCGGGGGGTACTGTTATATGGGGGCTATACCAAAACGTGGACCTATGTCCACAACTTTTGTTATATAAGTTTATTGACATTTAAGAACCATAAATGTCAAATTATAGTTACATCGGTCTGATAATGTAGCTAAAAACGTCAAAATACCGTATATCGGGGGGTACCGTTATATGGGGGCTATACCAAAACGTGGACTTATGTCCTCAACTTTTGTTATATATGTTTATTGATACTTAAGAACCCTAAATGTCAAATTATAGCTAAATCGGTCTAAAAATGTTGCTAAAAACGTCAATATACGGCAAATCGGGGGGTACCGTTATATGGGGGCTATACCAAAACGTGGACCTATGTCCACAAGTTTTGTTATATATGTTTATTGACACTTAGGAACCCTAAATGTCAAATTATAGCCAAATCGGTCTGAAAATGTAGCTAAAAACGTCATAATACCGTATATCGGGGAGTACCGTTATATGGGGGCTATACCAAAACGTGGACCTATGTCCACAACTTTTGTTATATAAGTTTATTGATACTTAAGAACCCTAAATGTTAAATTATAGCTAAATCGGTCTAAAAATGTAGCTAAAAACGTCAAAATACCGCAAATCGGGGGGTACCGTTATATGGGGGCTATACCAAAACGTGGACCGATATAGCCCATCATCGAACTTGACCTGCCTGCAAACAAAAGACGCATTTTCCCAAAATTTCAGCGTCCTATCTCCATTTTTGTGGATGCTAGAGTGATTACCACAGACGGACGGACGGATGGACGGACGGACGGACGGACGGACGGACGTGCTCAGATCGACTTAGAATTTTACCCTGATCAAGAATATATATACTTTATAGGGTCGCAAATGAGTATTTCAATGCGTTACAAACGGAAAAACAAACTTAATATACCCTCCATACTATGGTGGAGGGTATAAAAAGATATTTCGGCAAAACCATCAAAATTCCGAAAATCAAGAGGTACGCTTCTATGGGGGATATAGGAACCCGCGGACCGATACTGATAATTATCTTCTAGAATATTTTATAACCACATGGAAGACTAAATAACAAATTTTAGACTTTCGGTGGGATATTCACGTCACATCCTTCAGAATTACTAACATCTAGAGTTACTAAAAGGCTTTTACCTCTAAGAAAGAAAAATACCAAATTTCAGCCATTTCGGTGGGATGATGTGGGCACAACTTTCAAAGTACCTTAAATCATGAGGTACCCTTCTATGGGTGTCATATGAAGGCGTGGATCTATACCGTCAAATTTCTGGGAAAAAGTTGTATACCCCCAACGAAGACTAAGTATCAAATTTCAGTCTTTTCTGAGGAATATTAAGGCCACAACCTTTAAAATACCGAAAATCGAGAGGTACGTTCTATGGGGACTATATGAAGGCGTGGACCTATACAGAAAATTTCAAATGGAACATTTAATAATCCAAATAAAGACCAGATACCAAATTTCAGCCATTTCGGTGGAATATTGAGGCCAAAACCTTCAAAATACCGAAAATCGGAAGGTACCGTTCATGGGTGGTACCGTTCTATGGGGGCTATACTAAGGCGTGGACCTATACTAGCAACTGTCATATGGATCATTTAATATCCCAAATGAAGACCAAATACAAAATTTCAGCCATTTCGTTGGAGTATTTAGGCCACAACCTTCAAAATACCGAAAATAGGGAGGTATCGTTCTATGGGGGCTATACTAAGGCGTGGACCTGTACCAACAAGTTTCTGGGGGAAAGTTGTATACCCCCAACGAATACCAAATACCAAACTTCAGCCTTTTCTGAGGAATATTAAGGCCACAACCTTCAAAACACCGAAAATCTAGAGGTACGTTCCATGGGGACTATATGAAGGCGTGGACCTATACAGAAAAATGTCATATTGAACATTTAATAATCCAAATAAAGATACCAAATACCAAATTTCAGCCATTTGGATGGAATATTGAGGCCAAAACCTTCAAAATACCGAAAATCGGAAGGTACCGTTCATGGGGGCAGTGTGAAGGCGTGGACCTATACCGACAAATTTCTGGAGGAAAGTCTTATTTCTCCAACGAATACTGAGTACCAAAGTGCAGCCATTTCGGTATGATAATGAGGCTAATAACTTTAAAATACCGAAAATCGGGTGGTACCGTTCTATGGGGTCTATATCAAAACATGGACCGATATAGCCCATTTGCAATACCAAACATCCTAGGAGTAATAGAAACTTCTATTCCAAATTAGAAAGCTCTATCTTAAAAATTGCGAGCTGTATCTTGATTTAAACTGACGGACGGACAGACGGTTATATCGACTTAGAATTTTACCCTGATCAAGGATATATACACTTTATAGGGTCCCCGGTGAATATTTCGGTGTGTTATAAAAGGAATGACAAATTTAATTATACCCTCTATATTATGGAGGAGCGTATAACAAGTAAAATGGAACCAGACAGCTTACCGACAGCTAAATATCGTCCGCCTATGATTGTAAGAAAAACCATAGCATAGGTGGACCTAACTGTACTACGGACAGATCCCCAATTTTAAAAATAATTAGGATTTTTTATACGACAAAAGAAGTTTTGGAAATTTTCAGCGCACATTTTTAGACTTATGTGAGGTAGGTATCATAAACAGTGGACCTTAATATAGCCGTTATCCTTTTTATGTTGGCTTTTGGATCATTATCAAGGGAAAAAGTGTGGGGAATAAAAATATAGCCTTGTAACGAGGTCTAGAAAGCCAGGGAGATTAATCCCAGTAACGAGGGGGCAGCCACATCCTCGGCGATTTTCAAAGCACAAAGACGCAATAAACTTTATGCCAGACCGGTTCCAATAATGCGCGATAGGTAGATGTATCGTAAGGGAGATAGGAGAAGACCTTCAAGTGGGTCTTCGGTGAAAATTTAGCGACAGTGTTTAAATTTGAATATGTTGATGCCGTTATTCCAAGTAGAAATGACTGGAACCGAAGTAACCCTCCTCTGGGCGGTCTGGCCTTTTATATAGACGGTTCTACTACAGCGAAGGGCTATTACCCTGAGTGTCTATTTCTATTTCGAGCATAAATTGAGTTCTTTAATATCAATAACATCATCAAAAAGTTTAAAATTGTTGGGACGGCGCAATCTGGGTACGTAAAATTCCTCCAAGGCTAAAACTACTCCTGCCTTGTGAACTTTCTATACCTTTAAATAAATACACTATACACTTACTTTTTTCATTCTTTGTTTTTCTTTCCCCATACCTTCTTGTCTTACACATACACTACTCCAACCCAAGTTTCTTTCCTATATTTTTTGGATGACCACACAATAGACCGGAGGTCTTCGAGTCCTGTAATTACAGAAAGGGCAACACATCCCCTAACCTAATCTAAGTTACCTGAAGAAATGTAGCGATATAGGCCATCTTGAAACTGCAACTGTTTTTTGTAGTCATTCCCTTTGATGGTTATCGTGTCAACCATCCATTTAAATTGGTTTCCGTATGATTTGAAGAGCTTTCGGGGCATTATGCAAAAAGTCAAAAACAAAAAGTTGGCTTACTTGGGGGAATTACCCTCTTGCTGCACCTCATTTGAGGTGTGAGGTGAAAATGACACACTCTTCTTTGTCCGAATGGATACGAACAGATTGTCAACTGCGACCACGAGCAGAGTATAGTTCTGTTGTTCTGAACGTCCCAATTATTATTTTGACGACCACACACTACGAGCATGCGTCACGTCTCGAATTTGCTAACCCAACCTTTGACATACACGGACACCTTTGTTCTTCCTCCATACCATCTCCTTCAATAAGTGATCCAAGATATTGTTTTTGCCGTTTTTTTAGACGGCGAAAATTGTCATTTGGTTGCTTAGAGGAATTTTTAATTATGTCGGTCGCTGAATAGCAGAGTTGGCTCCTGTTATTGGATACTTTGGCTTAAGATTGTGGCACCCTGTCACTGTTCGCAACCGACTTCTTCTTTTGGCGAGTACATGATTTCTTCTTAGAATCCTCAGATTCTATCGGGCACACTTTATTCATGTTCGAGCTCACATTGCCGCCCTGTTCCAAAGCACACTCGGAACAGTCTCCCTTGGTTGGTTCTTGACCAGGTTTATTCGAAGCACTTGAAGGTGGGAGGCTCTTTTTCTTCTTTGGCAGTTTTACAGACCAAGAGCTCTTATACTTTCCCCACTTTCGAATATGTTGAGGGACTGTTCCCAATATCTTTGGGGCAATTCTACATTGTAAGCTTTATTCCTTGCCTGTTGCTTCTTGAATATGCGGAGTTTAGCCCCAGACTGTCCTGTATTGTGTGTTGTGAGCTTTGCAATGATCTTACTCCATCCATCTTGTAGACCTCCTTCGCATTTGGGATTTGCACGACGGTTGTTTGTTGTGTTGCTATCGATTTCGGAGTTGGAGTTGCTACCTTGTGTCCGAAGTCTCAGGTATTTGCTCGTAGGACTACGCTAGGTAAACATTTCAAATCTACCCTCAAAAGTCATCAAATGCACATGAGCGAAAATGTTGAGCTTTTGTATGGGAGACATCTGAAGTTGTTGGCTGATACAGACCTTCTTGGAACTTGATGTATTTTGGAAGTAATTTTACAATGTGCCAAGTTTCCGCCAAATCGGATTCTAAATTCGTAATCAACCATTTTATTTGACCTAATCTTTGTAAAGAAGAAATATTATGTGCAAATATTTTACCGAATCCGTTAATCCCTTCGAGAGTTATCTTGCCCTATTTACTTATTTATTTCATTTCGTGTCATCACATCAAGCCCTACCGACAGCAACAGCTGAAATTTTGAAATTTTAACTTTTTACTAAAAAACGATACTTAATTATAAAATCTCTCATTATTTTGTCTACTTTTTCCTCAAAAAATGCTGCCCTTCATGCCATCAGAGTAACTACTAACGCAACAACAGTTTTTTTCTCTACTAAAAAATAACGAGTAAAAAAGTTAAGTTCGGCCGGGCCGAACTTTTTATACCCTCCACCATAATATGTTCGGTGGAAATATTTTATGACCACGGATACCTAAAATGCATCTAAAAATGTCTTCAATCGGGCGGCACCTTTATATGGAGCTATATCAAACTATGGACCTGTGTTGAAAATTTTTGGTGTAGAAGTTTTGTGATCACTGAGAACCTCAAATGTCGAATCACAGATAGTTCGGTTAACAAATGTAGCTGTACTCCTCAAAAACCCAAAAATCGGGTAATAAAGAAATGCATCAAATTACAGATAGCTCGGTGAAAACATATAGATGATCACAATGGACTAGAAGATCTCCGAGTGACGCAGTCACAAATTAGTGGCTGCACATCCCTAAACCTTACCAAAACCTTGTTAGCAATTGTTGGCGAAATGTCAAACTACAGGTTGTTGGGCCAAAAAAAGTGGATGGAGTACCCACTGGTGGAGATGTTTTGTGGTCATTGGGAATGTAAAATGTTAAATTACAGCTGATTCGCTCAAAAAATGTTGCTAAAATCCTCAAAATATCGGAAATCGGGAGGTACCGTTATATGGGGTTATAACAAAATTTGAACCTAAATTAACAGTTTTTGGTGGAGATGTTTTGTGGCCATAGGGAACATCAAATGTTAAATTACGGGTAATTCCTTTTTTCCCATACTAAAACATGGATCTATGCTGACGGTTTTTGGTGGAGATGTTTTGTGACCATTGGGAACCTCAAATGTAAAATTGGAGGAAGTTCGGTCAAATAATGTAGGTAAAACCCCCAAAATACCGAAAATCGGGAGGTACCGTTATATAGGGGTTGTACTAAAACATGGACCTATGTTGACGGTTTTTGGTGGAGATGTTTTGTGACCACTGAGAATCTCAAATGTAAAATAGCAAGTCAAATAATGTAGCTAAAATCCCCAAAATGCCGAAAATCGGGAGGTACCGTTATATGGGGGCTATACTAAAACATGCACCTATGTTGACGGTTTTTGGTGGAGATGTTTTGTGACCACTGGGAACCTCAAATGTAAAATTGGAGGAAGTTCGGTCAAATAATGTAGCTAAAACCCCCAAAATACCGTAAATCGGGAGGTACCGTTATATGGGGGTTGTACTAAAACATGGACCTATGTTGACGGTTTTTGGTGGAGATGTTTTGTGACCACTGAGAACCTTAAATGTAAAATTGCAGGTCAAATAATGTAGCTAAAATCCCCAAAATACCGAAAATCGGGAGGTACCGTTATATGGACCTATGTTGACGGTTTTTGGTGGAGATGTTTTGTGACCACTGGGAACTTCAAATATAAAATTACAGGTAGTTCGGTCAAATAATGTAGCTAAAATCCCCAAAATGCCGAAAATCGGGAGGTACCTTTATATGGGGCCTATACTAAAACATGGATCTATGTTGACAGTTTTTGGCGGAGATATTTTGTGACCACTGGGAACCTCAAATGTAAAATTGCAGGTAGTTCGGTCAAATAATGTAGCTAAAATCTCCAAAATACCGAAAATCGGGAGGTACCGTTATATGGGGCCTATACTAAAACATGGACCTAAGTTGACGGTTTTTGGTGGAGATGTTTTGTGACCACTAAGAACCTCCAATGTAAAATTGCAGGTAGTTCGGTCAAATAATGTAGCTAAAATTCTCAAAATACCGAAAATCGGGAGGTACCGTTATATGGGGGCTATACCAAAACATGGACCTATGCCCATATCTTTTGGAATATAAGTTTGTTGATCACTAGGAACGCTGAATGTCAAATTATAGCTAATTCGGTTTGAAAATGTGATTACAAACGGCAAAATACCTGAAATCGGGCGGTACCGTTATATGGGGGCTATACCAAAACGTGGACCGATATAGCCCATCATCGAACTTGACCTGCCTGCAAACAAAAGACGCATCTTCCCAAAATTTCAGCGACCTATCTTCATGGACGGACATGCACAGATCGACTCAGAATTTTACGCCTATCATGAATATATGTATATACTTTTGATTATTGATGATTATTTCAATGCGTTACAAACAGAAAAACAAACTTTATATACCCTCCATACTATGGTGGAGGGTATACAAAAATCGAGTTGCTACCCTTTTGTTTAACAGGTGCGATATATAAATTGGCCTCAATAAAGACTAGGTTTTCGTATTTCTATATTCGAAAGATGACTGGAAATTGGGTTTCGCAGATTTTGTAATCCCACAGCTTGTGTTAGTACTACTGCGCCTAATAGTATGCATAAGACATGTTAATTTTAGTTTTTCAATTGACATCATATGGAATTTTAAGTTGTGTATTTGCAAAATAATTCCATCCATTATAGCACCAAATAGTATTATTTCACTCACTTCCATTTCAAAATTATAAAGTAAAAGAGGAGGAAGATGAAAAAATATATTTTGAAGTTAGAAAAAATATTTTCACACGCTTTAGGTTTTTAAGGTTTAATTTGTTATTAAAAGCAATTATAATTAAACTTAGTTGGTGTTCAAGTTGATGGTTTTAGTGATATGATTAAAGCAACCACAAACTGGAGCGTTGGCAATTCAAGTTTGAATTTCCTTAAAATAACAAGAGAGTAACAACAACAGCAACAAAATCAACCAAGCATTGAATTATTATTCCATGAACTAGGAAAAAGGTACAATAACAAATACCTACACACAATAATGTTTACGATTATTATTATTGTATTTCATAAACTATATGCTCTGTCGCCTAATAAAACAAAATAACCTCCCTCCCTCTGCCTTTTTTACACTTTTTAAACTCCCCGAAAACAAAAACTTGGTGAAATAAAACATCGAAGTTTTCATTAAATTATTGTTGCTGCTTGGTTGTAAGTTTTTTTGAAAATCTAACCAAACAAAAATCATATTCCCACCATAAATTTTAAGAGTTTCTACGAAAACAATAATTTTTCATATGCGACAACTACTCGTGTCTTATCATACCGCAGAAGTTTATGGAAAATCAAAAAGAGACACAAAAACCAGTAACCACACACAAAAACAGAAGCCAGGCTCATTCACTCATGAAGAACGGATAGGCGGACGGACAGCCAAAACATCGACATGAAACCCTGCAAACATTTTTGCAAATTTTTAATCGCTTAAAGATAATCTGCGATTCGCGGGGAAGATCAATTTAATCGCGGAAGAGCGCGCCTAATGATAACCTGCGAATCGCCGACATAAAGTAACTGTGTCCGGGAAGCGAATCGCGAGGAAGAATCGCAGATTAATCATCTGGAAGATCTTCAGAAGATCAACATGTAAAGAAAAATTAAAAAAAGAATTGAACAATTGTTTTTTGTTTCTTTTATTTGTTGTTTAGTTTTCTGCTTTTCTTTTCTTTTCTGCTTTGTTATGGTTTTTAATTATTCCTTTATGTTGTGGTAATTTGTTGTTATAGGCACTGTGTACTCAGTACTGTTTCCTCAGTCAATATGCTGTCTTTTGGTTAAACTTTGCAAAACCTGGACATGTGTGGTTTGTCAATACTCCTAATATTATACGTGCCATTTATATCAAAGTTCTGAAGAAAGTGTATATGAGAATTATATGCAACAAAATCAAAAATTTTAGTAACAATCATCTGTTGCTCTTCCAGAAGAGTCTTCTGTGATTCCCAACGGCGATCATTTGAAAAATGTAAGAAAAAAATGTAAACAATCACCCAATGATCGCCGTGGGGAATCACAGAAGATTAATCTAAGCGAACAATCTTCCAAAAATTGAAAAAATGTTGGCAGGGAAATTCGTTCATTCACTGTTGTGCCCATCAACAAGTGTAGAGGTATTTTTTGTCATTTTGGCTATTAACTCACACACACATACAGACACACTGTGACAAACAACCTGATGTTAGGCCAATGTACTTTCAGTTGTAATAATAACCAGCCACTATAAAATGGCCAAAAAATACACTCGACAATAGTAAATAAACTTAATAGTTTTACACTCACACACATACACACTATACAACAGCGACTTTGAAAAAAGCTAACAGAGTATTGCCATTAAATTTATTGTCATTACATTTTTATAAAAGTAATATTTACTAGGCTACTAGAAACAAATAAATTGTGGTTGGGTGAAAGGCAAAGTGGACTAAGTCACTTTGTTGTTAAAGTATTTGATTTAATCAGTCATAATTTGGAGTATTTTAATTGGGCAAAATTTCATTACACCTTCGGACTTCAACAATTTTCCTCAGGTTTTTTCTCATGGATGCTAACGCGACTAAGCATTCACCAAGACAAGCTTACTGTATGTTTGAGTTCAAATCCCAATATGACATATTTTTTCGTGATAGCTTTATAACTTTACTCACATTTTCATTTTTGACTTAAGTTATATGGCTTTTCATCTTCTCTACTCCAGATTAGTTAGTTCATAGTTCATCTAAAGTTAATTCATCCTCAAAGCCAAGCAAACAACAAAAACTGTTAGTCTTTGTTACTACCATTAATGGCATATCTAAGACCAGTAGTAAGACAATTGAACTACAACTACCACTGTGTAAACGCAATAGTAATAATTATTGTTATCATGGTAATGATCTTTCGTAATAATGATGATCATGAAAATCATCATCATTTTGTTGTCTGTCTGTCGGGTCTTTTGTGGGAATTTTTTTTTATTCAAAAAATAAACTCATAAATTTATGAAATTTTATGAACATATCTTTTGGCTTTTAATCCATTTTTGTAATAAAACAATTTAATCAGCGATAATTTTTATTTTTTGTGGTTTCATAGAAATTCTATTAATGTGGTCAGTAGCACTGATGGTGGTCTTGGGGTTTTAATTAACACTTGAAAATTATTTTTATTATTTCAAAACATATTATATTTTTCAAGATTAAAGGTAATAAAGCTTTAAAATAAATTTGACTGTGATTTCAATTCCATGGAAATTTTTCATTAAAACAAATTTGATGGTTGTGCTAAGAAACCTCCTTAAAATTCACATTTTCTTAAAAAATTTATCTATTTAATGTAAATATTTTAAATTTTGTAATTTTGTAAATTTTTTTTCATGGTAAACTTTTTTTCCAAACATAGATCAAGTTCACTATTTTTCTATAATTGTCCACTCATATGGGTATCACCTCTACAAAGTTCAACAACTTATGAGTGAAGATCGGATTTTGTTTATATCCATTTTTATACCCTCCACCATAGTATGGAGGGTATATTAAGTTTGTCATTCTTGATCAGGATAAAATTCTAAGACAATCTAGCCATGTCCGTCTGTCCGTCTGTTGTAAACACTCTAGCGTCCGCAATAATTGAGATAGAGTGATGAAATTTTGCACCCGAGGGTCTTTTTTCCATAGGCAGGTCAAGTTCGAAGATGGGCTATATTGATTCACTTTTTGGTATAGTCCCCATATAACGGTACCTCCGGATTTGAGGTATTTTGACGTTCTTCGCCACATTTGCAGACCGAATTAGCTATAATTTGGCAATTAGGGTTCCTAGTGATCAACAAACTTATATCCCAAAGGATATGGGCATTAGTCCATGTTTTGGTATAGTCCCCATATAACGGTACCTCCCGATTTTCGGTATTTTGAGAATTTTAGCCACAATTCTTAACCGAACTATCTGCAATTTGACATTTGAGGTTCTCAGTGGTCATGAAACATCTCCACTAAATATCGTCAACATAGGTCCATGTTTTATTATAGCCCCCATATAACGGTACCTCCCGATTTTCGGTATTTTGAGAATTTTAGCCACAATTCTTAACCGAACTATCTGCAATTTGACATTTGAGGTTCTCAGTGGTCATGAAACATCTCCACTAAATATCGTCAACATAGGTCCATGTTTTATTATAGCCCCCATATAACGGTACCTCCCGATTTTCGGTATTTTGAGAATTTTAGCCACAATTCTTAACCGAACTATCTGCAATTTGACATTTGAAGTTCTCAGTGGTCATGAAACATCTCCACTAAATATCGTCAACATAGGTCCATGTTTTGGTATAGCTCCATATAACGGTACCTCCCAATTTTCGGTATTTTGAGAATTTTAGCTACAGTTTTTAACCGAAATAGCCGTACTTTGACAGTTGAAGTTCTCAGTGGTCATAAAATATCCCCACCAAACATCGTCAACGTAGGTCCATGTTTTGGTATAGCCCCCATATAACGGTACCTCCCAATTTTCGGTATTTTGAGAATTTTAGCTGCAATTTTTAACCGAACTAGCTGTAATGTCGGTATTTTGAGAATTTTAGCAACAATTTTGTCTATTCAAAAATAATCGTCGATATAGGTCCATGTTTTGGTATATCCCCCTATATAACTGTACCTCCCGATTTTCGGGAATTTTCAGTGGTCACGAAATTTCTTCACTAAAATTCGTCAACATGGGTCCATTTTTGAGGGTCTACATTGTTTTGATGAAACTACCCTCAATTTGACTCTTGAAGTTCCCTGCAGCTATAAAACTTTTCCGCCAAAAAAATTTAAATATAGGATGACTCTTTGATATAGCCCCGTAGGTGGTACCTTTCACCTAGCTGAACAAATTTTTTAGATTAGATTAGATAACACTGTGCAACAAAATGGAGGTGAAAGTCTGGGACACGGAAAATTCCCCTTGGGAAGGAAAGGCTTGGTGAGTATATTATGAACCCCGAAGGACAGATCCGCCGTGAGTCGAACTCCCGCGTTATGGCGTGATGAAATTTTTGTTAGAGACCCTGTGGGCCATCAGGAATTAGCGTTATATCTTTATCCACTGTTGCTTAAGTGCTCTACAAAAACAACAAACGAAGATGTAATGCTAATTCATGATGGCTTACAGGGTCTATTCCAAAAACTTCATCACGCCACAACGCGGCAGTTCGACTCACGGCGCCTCTGTCCTTCGGGGTTTTTAATATAAACACACCAAGGGCTTTCATCTCCAAAAGGAATTATCTCTGCCCCAACATTTGTGTTCACAGTGTTATTTAAGCAATAGTGGGGGCAGTAGGAGTCTATCCATTGTCGAAAAGTTGTAACACCTAAAATTGTGAAAGGACCCTAATTATTCCATTTTAATTAAGACTATTTTATGGTGGAGGGTATAACAAGTTCGGCCCGGCCGAAATTAACGACTTTTTACTTGTTTATTAATAAAAATACGATAATTCTGATGCATATTTAGATATTCAAAAATTATGCCAAATATGCAAAGTGTTTTTGACCGAAAACCATCATAAACAAGTAGATTTTCAATTAATAGATCAGTCTGGCTACTTTCCCAGCAATAACTTTTTCGGAGAGTAGATAGTTTTTATTTTCTTTTGCGAGAAAAATTTAAAAAGTAAACAGGCACCTTTCCTGCAAAAACCTGCGAGCAATCAGCTGATTTGCCAAAGCAGAACAATTAGTCTGCCATTAAAGGAACGAAACAAGCAAATATTTTGTATTTTATTAAAAATAAAAACGAAAATTACCCGAAAAAATAAGCTTTCCATTTTGCAACTTGGATCTCCAAAAAACAAAACAATTGACTTGCTTATTTGTTTGCAGGAGGAAGAAGAGTTGCAAGTGCTTGCTAGAAGAAATTTGTCCAGGAAGTCTTTACGAGCTCTCAGTAAAAGAACTGTCAAAATGTCTCTCTCGAATAGCTCTCTTTTGCTAGACTTTTGTGTTAACAGACGACGTCCAGCAACGATTGGTACAAATTGTTAAAAATTATAGGGTAACCTAATGTTAGAAAATTGTCAGAAATGTTCAAGTCAGATTTTGTGGCAGTTTTTGTTATTAAGACTCTCCTCAGAAGATATTTCGCCATAGCAATAAATCTGACCTTGAATATAGATATAAACAAAAACAAGGTGAGAAAATTTCCTATGTTTAAATTTTAATTTTATAAAGCTTGAAGTCATGCAACGAAGGTAACAAGAGATACAGTGGATCCAAGCGAAATTCGTACAGCTAATAAAATTTATTTAATTGACTTATATCTCCGACGCAAAAGAGATATGAAGAAAGTATTTACGCAGTATTTTAGTCGACAATTTTGGAGGACAATCGGAAGAGTGATACGAGCACGAATGATACGTTTGTTCACATAGCCAATCCTCTTCAATCGTCAACCTCACCCACTGTCTACTTGTGACTTGGTGTCCTCTGTTCACGCAAACAAGGCTTCTGCGACCGACCTTGGGAATAGGGTCTACCGATATCTGCGTTGTTATGGCGGACAAGGCAATAGGGATGGCAGCTGATGAGCCCATATAGGTCAATGGTGGCGCCCACAGACTTGCAAGAAGTTTACGCTCGTGCTGAGACGTTGTTGAGTACCAGGCTCTCTCTCATACAATAACTTCCAAGAAGGCCTATATTGGGCAACTTCTTCTTTTTTTTTGGATATGGTTATGGTTTGTTGGTAATGGTACCAACGTACAACTTCTTCTTTTGACTTCTTTTGAGTATTTCTCCCACACCAATTCAAAGTTTTCACACAAGTACAGTTTCGGGTTTGTTCGATAATTGCTTTGAAATTTTCAATGTAGATAGACCTTGAGGGTTTGTTTACAACTAAATACGTGTGTTGGACAAGTCCATGATTTCTGACAAAATGCACCGAATGCTCTAACCAATCCTACAGTGACCAACCAAAATTATTAGTAGGCTAGAGAAAGGAGTGACTGACAGTTGTCCAAACTTTTTCTACAGGAGAAGTTTGCTGAATCTAATTTTTCTGCAGAAAAACTTTGATGTATTGACTTTTTCTATAGAAAAAAATTGCTGCGTTGATTTTTTATATATGAAGAGCTAGCTGAATTGTCTTTTTCCATATAAAAAGTGGGCTGAATTGACTTTGTCTATAGAAAAATTCATTGAATTGATTTTTTCTATAGAAAAAGTTGACTGAATTTACTTTTGCTATAGAAAAATTTCGCTGAGTCGTGTTCTTTCAATAGAAAAAATTCCAAAAAAAACGTTTGTTAAATTTATTTAACAATAGAAAATTTTTGCTGAATTGATTTTTCTATAGAAAAGGATTTTTCTATGGCAAAAGTTTGCTTAAATAGTTTTTTCAAAGAAAAAAGTTTGCTGATATAAAAAATTATTTTAGTTGACTTTCTCTATAGAAAAAATTTTGTTGAGTTGAATTTTTCTATAGGGAAAGTTTGCTGAAATGACATTTGGAAAGCTGGCTGCATTGGATTTTTCTATAGAAAAAGTTTACTGAAGTGAATATTTCTATAGAAAAAAATATTGCTGAATTGATTTTTGCTATAGAAAAGGTCTGCTGAATTGGCTTTTTTCTATAGGGAATTAATTTTACTGAATTGACTTAATCTGTAGAAAAATGTTGCTGAATTGACTTTTTCTATAGAAAAATTTAGCTAAGTTAACTTTTTGTGGCAGTGGATTTGGCGTCGGATTTTTTATTATTCCTCAGATGGATGAACTACATTAGGACTCGAGCGCTAAGATCACAAACGACTGGTTTATTTTGATTATTTACCTTTTCAAACACTGCCTAAGAAAAGTCTTCTTTCTCTATGCCCTCGAACAACAGGGAATAGCTGACGACATGGAAGGACTCCTATAGGTCAAAACCCACAATGACTTCTCGACCTTAAGGCTACTTCTGGCGCATATGGCGTGTAATGCTGTTGTGGTGCTGTGAATTTGTCAGAATCCATGGTGATGTTTCGCAACTTGGAAACTGCTTTTCAACACGAGGAGAAGTATTGCCTCTAGAATATTTGCTACTGGCGACAAGAGGGAGATCGGCCTGTACGATTCACCTTTGTTGTTGTTGTAACAGTGTTTATTATTATGTTTGTATGTTCGTTCTTCTGTTCAATCTGGTTCTGCGTCTATCTCCTGTTAAAGGAAAGTGGATGCTTCGATGGGATGTAACCATAGATCCACTGGGGTTAGATGAGTAGGTTTGGCGGGGCAGTAGAAAAGGTGTTTTGTGTCGTGCGGGCCCATGCCGCATACTGGGCAGATGTCTTGCATGGCGCGGTCGATATCCACCCAATAAGAATTTAGGCGACTGCGCTATCCCGAGCATAGCTGAGCCAAAACTAGTCTTGTTTGTCGTGGCAGCTGGCGCTCCTCAGCTGCGATAGATGGGGGTGTACTCCGAGGACTATTCACACTATATTTACATATGGCCTTAGCAACTGCATCCGTGTGAATACTATTTAAACCTGCTTGATATGCCTGTTGATCTAGGGGTTCTCTCCTATATTGTTGGACCTCACTCTCTAGAGCATGGATATCCTTCCTGATATGCCTGAATGTGTCGGGCCTATCCAGCAGATTTTGATTGGGATGGCTCTCACGTTGACACCCAAACAAGTACTGCAACGAAAGCATGTCATTGTGTTGCTTTACTGGAAGAAAGGGACAAGTTGAACACTTTAGTGAGATACTCCATTCCCGGCTCATCCAGCTGCTTCAGCATTATTATGGAGATTCCATCAGGGCCCAACGCTTTGGATGATTTAAGGTTCCTGATGGAATTTGCAACATCATCCATTGTAAACTGTGGTGGTTCATCCTCGGCAGGAAAAGATCTGATGCGACGTAATACTCTCCTCTTCGCCCTCTTACTTTCGGGGTGCTCGACAAACTGTTAATTGAAATAACTTGCGCACCTCTTCGGGTCAGTCAACGTAACGTCGCCAAATGTGACTGAGGTCATATCTTCCATCTTTCCAGGGTTCGAGAGTGACTTAACCGTTGCCCACAATTCCCTTATACCGTGTTGCAACTCTTCAGATGATTTAACCAATTATCTAGAAGGGAGGGCAGCTTAAAAAAATTGTGAAAAACAAGATCTGGGTGTATTAGAGGTGGGCGATTGTCGTGTTCGTGGCACTAGAAAACACGAAACAACAACAACGTGAGATATGAATGGGAGGTCAAGTGTTCTTTGCAGAGTCAGCTTCAACTATGTACACATATATAAACTGTGTATACTGAAAGAATAAGGGGACCAATAGAAAAAATTGTAATTAGATGTTTGCTATGGCGGTGCTAACGGCCGGTCTGTACGGTAAATACATGTGTTCGATTCCCATGCTAAATAACATAACAATTTTCAACGAAGCGCTTTGGTCCAAAATTCAGGTTTTCTTGCCAATAGTTTAAATGAAATTGATTTCTTAAACTGTAAGTATATTTATCCAAAATGTCCAAGAACTGGCAAAATTGGACCATGTTTATAATGCTTGGTATGAATGGTTCTTACCTTTCAAGGAGTCAAAATGTCAAATTTTAGCCGAATCAGTTATAAAGTTTGGCAAAACCCCTCAAAAGTTTCGTTATTGAGTACGTAGTACGGCAAGCACATCGCTGTTTAATCTTGGCTTATTCCCCTGAATATTTTTTTCAGCGATGTAAAACTCCCCTACAACTAGTGTCGTTAGACATGCCGTTCTGGCGTAAAACATAGATCTCATGCTATTGAGACGGTACCCTGATTGTTTTGAGAGAATTATTCCCTTTTCCGTTCTTCCTGGACGTTCGTGGAGAATCATCTTATTATATAGTTCGGTGGTTCAGATCGTGCATTACATATGTAAAAACCAGGATATTTAGAGTCGTGTTTATTTAAAATAGTGTAGAATTTATTAGGTACACTGTCAGCTGCCCTAAAAGCATTGCCATTAACTGAACTAGTTTGTTATAACATTCAGTAAGCCATTTTATTGAACTACCCACATTTTGTAATTCACAATAACACTACATCCGAAGATTTATTGATGCTTCAAAAAATATTACATTAACGTTGATGTGTGATGCATACTTTTAGGCGTCCATTATATTATGTCTTCTACTATTATCTTCCCCAATTTGGCCCATTTTTGTTTTCTTTTTTACAGACTTTCGATATGTTTATTTTGTGTCACGCATTACCCTTCACTACCTATAGACAGATTTTCGTGATTCTGTGCTTATTTGTTAATGGAAGGATTAACTAATGTACCGATGAGAAAAAGCTTGAATCCTTTGAAATATGGGTCAATCGAAGGATTTTAAAGATACCCTGGACCGACCATGTATCAATCCAGGACGTTCTAAGAAGAATGGGATTAGAAAGACAACTGCTGCAACATGCCAAATCTCGAAAAATTGCATACCTAGGACACCTCATGAGAAATGACAAATATAAGTTTATGCAAACCATTATAAAAGGTAAAATAGAAGGAAAATGAGGAAGAGGTAGAAGAGAACTGAACTGGCTGAAAAATATCCAAGACTGGACAGGCTGCCAAGATGAAGGAAATGTGATTTCGGCTGCAAGAAATAGAGAGCTGTTTATGCCTGAATAATCATTATAATATAAATATGAACTTATATTAACACATTTATAATTCTATTGTATGATCGCTTATATCCGGATAACGGATTTGCAAATAAAGAAGAAGAACTAATGTTGGGGTGTCCATTTATATTTGATTAACTGCAACTAAAATACAGCCAGGTTGCTTGAATGTTAGGGGTCGCTTATTTAGTCAGCCCTACCTATATCGCCTAAATAGGCGATATACGCTTCAATGTTCAAGAAGTGCGTATTGAAAAATAAATGAAAAAAAATAAAATAAATGCTTAATGTTTTTGCAGTCTTTAGGAATTCCTACTTTTGATAGAGTTTTTTGCTGGCTTAACATTTTGTTATAGCACTTTTAGTATCCCCACATATGTTCTGTTTTTTTTCAATTCATATAAAAATTCAAAATTTTCCCATGCTAATTATTTGTCCAGTTGGTAAATTATGGCCCAACATAATGGCGAAGTATATTAAAAACACTAATTCTAATTTTTTCAGGTTTTTTATTCATGATTCTTCTACAGAGTTCATTCATTCATACGATTTTTTTTTTTGTAAAATTTGTTTTTGGGTTTCATACAAAATTTCTTTGAATTTTGTACATAATTTTTTATATACATACATATGTTAATATGTGTAGTTGTTTTTTTTTTTTTTTTTTTTTTTTTTTTTGTTTAGTTTATGTGATTTATTAAAAAACTAAAAATATTTTTATGAGAGCTTCTGATATTTGGTTGCTTTTTATGTTGTTGGAGATGTTGTTGGTTGGTGGATTTTTTTCATTTAGATCTACTTGAATGGCTGAGTTACTGGTTTGTTTGGACTTTATTGAGTTTAATTCATAAGAAATCATTTACACTTCCCGTATGAATGAACTTTGAGATTGTGAAAAAAGCACAAAACAACAACAAAAAAGAGTTGAACAAAATCAGCCAGCCCATTACAGGAGTTGTAGAAAACGCAAATGAAGAAGAAGCAGAAAAAGTTATGAATGAAATAATTTGTTGTTGAAAGTCAAGGTAAATATTATGTTGTTGGAGATTTTTTGTGATGTTTTGAAACTGGTACACAATTTGGTAAATGGGTAAATACACACATGTGTATATCTCAAGGTATTAAAGTCAATGAATGGAACGATTGTGTATTACATAAAATAGACCACACACAAAGTTTAAAAATATTGAAAATAATAACCAAAATTAAGAGGTTATAGCATTTTTAGGGAGGAATACGGATTTGTGGAGCCCACGAACCAACAATGGCTGTCCAAGCCGCAAAACAAGGAGCTTGCAATTACTGTTCCACTTTTTATCCAACTCAAATCATTTCAACTTTGAATATTGTGTCTTAAAATATCATTCGGTGCCTCTCATCGTATTAGTCATCATGATTTTTGTGAAGAGGAAAAATATTATATTGAATTACAATTTATTTCATTCCACCAGCCGGGCAGACAACAAACAATTCGACTGACTGTCTCTCGCTCTTGCATATCATTTGACTTTAGTTTTTATAATAAATCAATAAATTTCCTTTGTTTTCGTTTTGTTTTTCATTTTTGTTGCATTTAGTGTTTCTTTATATTCCAAAGGGGATTCCTTTGCGATGTGTTATAAATTTGCCAATTCTTAGAAATGACAATAAGAGACATCTCAACTAAGGAATACAAAACCAAGTAAAATATTATTGTCGTCGGAGGTGAACTATACGATACCCTACGATTTGGGATACAATGTGCAAAGAGCACTTTTATAACCGATTCCGAAAAGTATGTCTTAAGACACCACTGGCAGTGAAGTTTTAAATTGGTGAATTACTCAGGAAATGTCGCATAGATTACGCTTAGGGGTATATTTGACACAGTTGAAACTATTTCAGGTCTGTCTGTTAACACGTGTCCATTAAAACTGCACTTTAGCCCAACTACAAACGTTAGTGGACTAGAACCCAAAGAGGCAAAAAATTAATAAGGCGAATTTTCGCAGAATGACAGCAGCTGCCCAGCAAAATGTTCGATACCAAACATGCCATTCAATCATGGGTGCAAGTGAGCTGGCATGTCATCTTTTTAGCATCTTCATCGATGCATTTATATGAGCGTGGACCCCAAAAGATGCTATTCATTTTTGGATCCAAAGCATGTCATTTACACCAATGCTTTGGCATGTCATTTCCACCAATGCTTTGGCATGTTATTTTCGCCAACCCTTTGCAATGACATTATCATTACGACGAGAGTTTTGACAACGTTGGTTGTGATACCGAGTCTCCGACAGCATCAAGCCTATTGTAAATAATTAATCTTATATATTTAGAAACAATTTTATAAATAAAAACACAAAATTCAACTCTATTGGATCGATGGAATGGGTTCAAATGTTGATGAAAAGATCGGATCTTTCACGACTTCCTTTGCATGGGTTCAAATGCTGATGAAAAAATCGGATCTTTCACGACTTCTCTTGTATTGGTTCAAATGCTAATGAAAAAATCGGATCTTTCACGTGGTTCTATCCTTCTCTTTTACACTTGTTATACCCTACACCAATATGTGGGAAGGGTAGGTCGTAGAACTATACTAATATATACCAAAACAAGTAAGAAAGTATCAGTCAGCTGTGCTGACAGAGATATACCATTAGCCTATGTGAATTGAAACTTTCATCTACTGACAGATCGAATGTAGGGTCTTTTCAGAATTTTGTGGACCTTTTTGGACATTTGAACTTGCCGACCGAAATGTGGCTTAGCATTTAAGATCAAAAGTGTTGCGAAGGAGGTGCTTAAAGGAATGGACCGGCATAGTCCATTATGGAAGTGAATCTAATTTTGGGAGTGATATATTTTCGAATGATATCGCACCCACTAGTCATTTCAGTGGGTCGTCGTATAACATTTGAACCAGTATGCCAGGAAGCATGAACTTGTCCAGGGAAAACATAATATCGCTGTAAACAGGATCACAACGAATATCATCGGTATGCATTTCCAAAGGATCTTCGAACAGACCCTATACTGCACTTAAATAAAAATGTTGAACTTTTGCAGGGAAGGTACCTTAAGGGGAGGACAAATATGGGCCATTTTAGACGTTAAGTTTGGACCAAATTGGTTACTCCGTTCAGGAAAGTGTATCGTACACACCATTTCAGTGACATTTTTTTAAATTTTGGGGGAACTGAAACTATGTTTGGACAAAATATGACGAAGGCCCAATTTCGAAATAAATCGGTTGACCAGTTCGAGTGCTATAGTGCGCTCCAGCTACTACACATGGTGGCATAAAACTTTCTGGCTATTTTCTCAGGTAGTATTTACTTGCCCCTGAAAAAAACGTGTACCATCGTAAAGGGGGTCAGTGTATGAATGTTTCTTCAACAAAAATCAAAGAGATTCGAGATCTGGAAACATAAGTCCGAAAGATTGGAAACATATAGTCCATATTCCAACCTGATCTATAACTGGTAGATATATTAGAATGTGTAAAGTATGGTCCAAATCGGTCACACCCTTCAAGAGTTATCGTGAGCACAAATTTTCCGCAAATTTTTGAACTTTTGTGGGTGAGGTATCTGAAGGAGTGGACCGATATGACCTACCTTCGAACTTAAACTAAGTTCGGACAAAATATTACGAAGGCCAAATATTGGACCGAATCGGCAGATCCGTTCGAGAGTTATCTTGCGCTCCAACAACTACACACGGTGTCATAGCGTTTTTTTTTTGCAACTTTCAGGCTATTTTGTCAGGAAGTATTTACTTGCCCCTGATGAAACTTGTACCGTCGTATGGGGGCAGTGAATACAAGTTGCTACAACAATAATCAAATTGATTCGAGAGCTGCTCCTAAACTGAACTTTTCCGAAATTTTGTGTGGGAGGTACACGAAGGAGTGCACCGATTGAGTCCATATTGGAACCTCATCTAAGTCTGGTAGACATTTCAGGATGTGCAATGTATGGACTAAGTCGGTTACTCCCTTCAAGATTTATCGTGCGCACAAATTTTCCGAACATTTTCGAACTTTTGTGGGGGAGGTACCCGAAGGAGTGGACCATCTTCGAACTTACACTAAGTTTACGCAAAATATTACTATACCCAAAATTTGTTTCGAATCGGTTGATCCATTCGAGAGTTATCGTGCGCCACAGCCAGCCAGACAGACAGACGGACGGACATTGCTAAATCTACTCCAAATTGTCTGAAACGGATTTCGTCCAAACATACTTGGGGTCTAAACCATTTTTTGGATGAGGCACATTTTGCCCATATGGAGTGGGCGGAATACAGAAGATTTAGAGGTTAAACAGTTCGGGAGATATCACCTCACCTTGCGGAACTCTTTGTTTCACTCTATGGGGTTTGGACTTCTTGTTATTGAATTTCACGTACGTCTGGCCACCACACATATCCTTGATTATCCAACGTTTCAGACATGGCCGGAGGGTTGTCTGCTCAATGTTCTCCAACAGCTTGGAGTTCCTGACAGTATCAAAGGCTTCTGATAAATCAAGCGCCACCATCACTGTTCTATCACACGGCTTATCCTGTTTGAGTCATCGACAAATACATATGTGTGGAGATGGCGTGCAGCGTTGTTGTCGTGCTGCGCTGCTTACGTAATCCATGCTGATGATCGACAACTGAATAGCTATTTGTGACGCTGGGGAGCACTAAGCAGTGTTGCCGAATTTGCTGATTTATCGTCATTTTGACGATTTTTGGCCCAAAATTGAAAAATGACGATTTCACGATTTTATGGTCCAAAATGACGATTTTTCACGTAAGCCAGACATACATGAAATAAAAGACGATAACTACATTTTGAACAAAGTTTCACGAAAGATTTTAATGCAATCAATGTTCCAAACTCGATTTTTGAGCTTTTTTAATGTTTTATAGCAATTTCCAGACGGATTGGCTATATTTAGGCACATATCTGGCATATCTAGGCACAGGTATTTCATAGTTTTTGCCACACATTCAAATTACATGAGCTGACAATTTTCGTATAGTTTTTTTAATGGATGAAAATCTTCCTTAAAAAGTTTTCGAGATAAAATATTAATTATATATTTTGTTATAGAAAAATATGAGTCCAGCTTTATTAACTTCCTACAAATGCCCTCTTTAAGCTGTCAGCCTAGAGCTGGCAAGCCATCGATATTCCCAACATTAGATATTTTCGATATAATGTTTTAAAATATCGATTGCTATCGATATTATCGTTAAGTTGTCATCTCCATTAATTTGGAGATGAAAATGGCGAAAATGTCAATGATTTTCTGGAAATTATGCAAAAGTAGTTCACAGAAATGTAAAGGAGAATAAACAACTGCTTTTATTTTATAAAAAATTAAAAAAAAAATACATTTTATTTTACCGAAAAATGTGTACGTGTGACTACGGACTTACTTTCTTACACACACATAATCGAAAAGCAGCGAAATTTCTATTTATTTCAATGGATTTCAGGTTAGGGATTTTTCTTCCGATAATATCGATAGGCAAAACTATCTATCGATATTGACTTTTTAAATAATAATCGATGTTATCGATAGTGCCATCGATTTTTTGCCAGCTCTATGTCAGACAATTTTTATCGATTTTCGACTGTCCAACAACCAAAATGTACGTGTACGGACAAACATGGACGATCACACTGTCAAGCAAGCGATATTTGAGCTAAGCTACCATTTAAAATTACAATGTGTACCCAGCTTTATTACTTCAAACTCGATGACCATATGAAAGCTATCATCTTCTGAAAGCTGTTTTTATAGCAGTATTTAAGTGATATTGGGTTAGATTTATTGCTGTGGGTTGTATATCTTATGTTGTCAGTCTCAGGCACAAAAATATCAGCGAAAAATCGCATTAAACGGTAACCAAACCGAGTTTTGGACCATGTTGACGATTTTTTGACGATTTTTCAAATATTGTTGACGATTTGACGATTTTTTTGACGATTTCCCATCAAAAACTGTCGGCAACGCTGGCACTAAGGCCTCATGGGTCTTTCCTACGGGCGCCAAAGCGAAATCGGCCTGTACGATTTACTTTTGTTGGCCCTTGCCTGGCTGCAGTAGCGGAACCACCCTGCCCATTTTCCAGATGTCGGGAACAATGAGGATGGCTAGCGACAGGTTGAGAACTTTAGTGAGATACTCCACTCCCGGCACATGCAGCTCTTTCAGAATTACCATGAAGAATCTATCAGGGCCCAACGCTTTGGATGATTTAAGTTGTTTTGGTTCATCCTCGGCAGGAAGTGATCAGATGCGACGTATTACTGTTCTCTTAACCCTGTCACTCTCGGGGCGCTCGATTAACTGCCGCTTGATATAACTTGCGCAACTCTTCGAGTCAGTCAACGTAACATCGTCAAATGTAACTGAGGTTATATCTTCCTTCTTTCTAGGGTTCGAGAATGACTTAACCGTTGCCCACAATTCACTTATACCGGCTCCAATGTTTCAACTCTTCAGATGATTTAACCACTTGTTCCGATTATGCTCGCCGACCAATCTGTTAACTTCCAGTGTCACCTCCTTGACTCTGGTGTTGGCTGGACGAAGCTCACCACGCTCATTTGCTAATCACGTCGCCTCTGCTGGGAAGTTTGGCCTCACTTCGGGTATTCGACCAACAGGTACATGGCGAGCAGCTGGAGCAGTGATGATGCCTCGGAATATTTTTTCCATTACCTGAACATCAGTAGGATTGGGCAGATCTCTGAAGCGGTTATTAGTGAACTCTCTGAAACTCGGCCAAATGGCTTTCCCACTTCTGCACAATGTCCTCAAGCAGCATGGAGTGCCTGACAGTATCAACGGCTTTTGATAATTCAAGCGCCACCATCAATGTTCTATCACACGGCTTATCGTGTTTGAGTCCTCGAAAATATGTGTTGAGATGGTGTGCAGCGCTGTTGTCGCACTGTGCTGCTTACGGAATCAATGCTGATAGTCGGCAACTGGATAGCTATTTCGGACGCTGGGGAGGATTAAGGCCTCAAGGGTCTTTGCTACAGGCGACAAAAGCGAAATCGGCCTGTACGATTAATTTTTGTTGGTCCTTGCCTGGCTGCAGTAGAGGGACCACCCTGCCCATTTTCCAGATTTCGGGAATAATGAGGGTGTCTGCAAACTTTAGTGAGATACTCCACTCCCGGCACATCCAGTATTACCATGGAGATTCCATCAGGGCCCAACATTTTAGAAGATTTAGCCTTCCTGATGACATTCGCAACATCATCCATTGCAAAGTGTGTTGGTTCATTCTCGACAGTAAGAGATCTGATGGGACGTAATACTCTTCTCTTCCCCCTGTCACTCCCGGGGTGCTCGATGAACTGTCGCTTGAAATAACTTGCGCACCTCTTCGGTTCAGTCAACGTAACGTCGCCAAACGTGATTGAGGTCCTATCTTCCTTCTTTCCAGGGTTCGAGAGTGACTTAACCGTTGCCCACAATTCACTTATACCGGCTCCAATGTTGCGACTCTTCGACCAACCTGTTAACTTCCAGTGTCAGCTCCCTGACTCTGGGGTTGGCTCAACGAAGCTCATCACGCTCATTCGTTAATCCCGTCGCCTCTGCTGGGAAGTTTCGGTTGTTCGACCAGCAGCTATATGATGATGATGCCTCGGAATGTCCCTTCCGCTACCCGCACATCAAAAGAATTGGGCAGATCTCTGATGCGGTGATTAGTGAAATCTCTGAAACTCGGCCAAACGGCTTTCCCATGATTGACGAAAGTGCGGCGTTCAGAGGAGATGAAATCAAGCGGTCTGTTAATGGAGGTAATTATGGGGAGATGATCTGATCCAAGAGAAATGACGGGTTGCCAGGTGACGTCATTTATCAGACCAAGTAACACTATGGTTATGTCTGGCGAACTGTTACACTCTCCTCTAATTCTGGTAGGGCGTCCTCATTGACCGTGCAAAACGTAGAGCTTTCAATCTGCTCAGCCAGCGCTATACACATCTAATCGTTTCCGAGGACCTAATGTCTCAAATCATGATGCGCACCAATATGGTGTCGTGGAACCCGCCGCATCGGAATTGTACGGTTTTCGTCATTATGGTCATTTAGGAAGCCACTGAGGCTAATCTCAAGCTTCATATTTAAATTCCAAATTTTAAAAAATGGTAAAAGTCTTGACAATAGGTAATTATTCCTATGCTACTGCTTGCGCTAAAGACCCCAATTTGTCACAAACCCTGTGACGCACTAAACTTACCACTCAGTAAATTCTTTTTAATATCAATTTTATTAAAAAGAACAATACACACCGTTTCAACCTTCAATAATCCAATAACAACAAATAAAGTTTGTAACGCCTGCGCTCTCACATTAAAAAGGATAGGCTGCTTTTGGCTGGTTTGGATTTTCAATAAATCTCAAAATGCATCGGTGAGTGTGGTGTGGTGCGTCTGGCACAACTAAATTTATGCCATTGATTTGACAAAAAGATAATGGGTCTCATGCATAAAACCGAGTAGAAGCGATGAGTTGAGTCAAGTAAGCAATTGCTCGTAAGTTGAGTTAGATCGAACAGCAACAGCTTTTGCTCAATTTCGTATGCATAAAAATGAGTTCAAACCAATTGCTATTACTTGAGTAAATTGAGATCAAACGTCTAATTGTTATTGAAGTGCAAACATGTCGTCAAGTGGAAGTGAAGTGAAGAATAATAATAATAAAATAGAAACAGACGATATATTTAAATTTTTAGTACAAAAAATGAAAGAAAATAAATATTTACTTGCAAAAAGTCAGTTCCCAAGCATTAAAAATAAGAAAAAAGAAACAATAGAAACATGTGTCAAAGAAATGAAGCAAAAATTTGGAATAGAAATAACGGAAAAATATAATAAAAAAAATAGCTAAGATAAGAAAATTATTTAAAAAAACTGGTACTCCAATATCTGTGGCTATACCATTTTGGAATCCAGGATCTGCACAGAATCTTAAATAAAGTCGAATTTTTGTCAATATTGCTGAGGGCACCACCACGTCTTTCTTCAGACTCCTCAAAAAAATAATTTGCTAACCAGCAAATGCTACTACCATCAAATCTATGTATTTATCATTTTATTATTAATTATAAAAAAAATAATAATTAAGATTACAAACCTGTATAATTTGTTATCCTCACTTGCTAAATTTGTCTTACGCTGTTGATAACATTTTTTATTTATTTGTGGTACAAAATATTCAGTCATGATTCCTTTTTAGTATACGCGAGTCAACTAAAAGGCATGCTCCACAAAATTTAAGCAAGAGCTCACAAAAGTAAGCAAAACCTTGTTTTTATGCATATGAAAATGAGAACAATCTCATCTAACTTCAACTTCTAAGTTCAAACTGAGCAAGAAGAGATCAAACGTGAGCAGTGAGTAAAAGCAATAACATCAAATTTTATTATGCATACGACAAGCACCTTTTACTCAAAAAATCGAGTCCGAGCTCAAGCTCACGTTTTATGCATGAGACCCATTGTGTCTCCGTGAAGTTATTGTTGCTGTTGTATCACTTTATGACTTTATTGTTTTCCTATAGGAATTATCATATTCTTAAGTTAAATTTATTGAAAATGCATATTTAAGCCAGACTTTGTCAAATATTGACATATTAAGTCATTGAATATGTGCATATTTGATTTCGATTACCAGTTGGCATGCTTGGTTTTTTTCAATAGGCTTTAGGTGTGTGTGGAGAACCTAAGCCCTTTTCAGTTTTAAGGTTCTTTTTTGCACTGCTTTTGGTGTCGTTTATTTAAATATGTCAAAAGTTTGTCATAAAACATGCGACAATTTGTTTAAATGTCAAAAAACTTGAAGGGTAATGATTTAATAATCAAAAGGGTAAAAAAGAGCTGAGATTTATGTGTAGCTAACAGGATGTGGGATCGATCGTACAAAGAAGGTCAGGAAAAAATTAAGGCAAGTTCTTAAAGAAAACATTTTTAGGGATTTTTGTAAGGATAAAGAAACTGTTTTTATTTTCCGGTTACTTAAAGCTCGGCTTAAAATACAATAGAATATGATTAAGATGTTTGAAGTGGAGTTTTTGACTTAGGCAAGCATTTGTGTCTCAGCCATTAAGGTCCTAAGGCCCAAAAATCGATGAAGTCCCTAGATTTACCCCCTTAAATAGGTAAAAAGAGTGACCTTCATTTCAATTTAAATATATCTTTGTATTATCTCACTTTTCAGTTGATAAAAGATTTCATCAGAACCCAGAACAATAAGAACTGAACTTAAGCTTATCTCTCCCGCATCTCCATCTAACCACAAAAATGAAATAATAATTTGCCTTTATCTTGAGATCCACAAAGAAAACCAAGAAAAAAAATTATCTTCCTTGCTTAAATAAATATCCAACGCCCACCTCATACTTCGACCATAGGAGAACACCAACAACATCTTGGCAGCAAAACCCACAGCAATTGCAACATTAACTCAACACACCAAATCAAAAAGAAAACATTGGAAAAACAAATATCACACAACGACACCCAAATTCGTGGTTGAGATAGATATTCGTTGGGTTTTTGGTGGCCACAGTCAGCTATCAAATAATTTTGAAAAACTCCTCAAGGAAATCACCATTGGAAAAACACCCATCGTCATCATTGTCGTAGTCAAACATGTTTAACATAACAAATCAAATAATCCAAAAGAGGAAAAAACACAGTGCTGCTGGTGATAGGCGAACAAATGTGATGGACGCATGTCATACAATCATAAAATAATCGGATAGATGGATGGTCGGCATGGAGAACCTTAAAGGGCCCGCATTTTTAGTGTGTATGTTTGTTTTTTGGCTGTTTTACAACCGATATAGCCCACCATTACTTATTTACATATCAATATACAGTTCGGAACACTCGAAAAAACATTTGTTCCTCTATTGTTGTTCGTGCAACACACACAGGATGATGAATGAATGGAATCAGAATTGTTGGTTGTTTGGTTCATTGGTCCATGCCACCATGCACTTGTTGTTTATTTGAGGTAGAGATCTGTATGCAATACAATGCTAATGTTATAAGAACAATTACTGTTGTTGTTTTATTGTTGTTATTTTGTTTACAAATGCCTTACGATAATCATTTGAAATAATAACTTGTGATAAAATTAAAATAAAACCTGAGTTTTATGAACCTGTACTGAAGTAAATAATAGGTGTTTTAGACTTTATTTTGGAGTGATAGGAAGTGTGAAAAATATTTTAGTAAAATTAAAAAAAATCTGTAAAACTTTGGGGTGGGGGGGCTATTGAAATAACATTGAAAATACATTTTTTTAAAAAGATCCATGGTTTTAAAAACTATTCACAGTTTTAAAAAAATATTTTTTAAAGATTCAAACTCTTAGTTTGGTAATTTTAAGTAATGGTAATTTAAAGTTACATACTTGGAAATTTTTTTTTTTTAACTACAAATTCACGTAAACATACTTTTTTTAAAAATATTTTTAAAAATCCATGACTTAAAAAAAATTTTTTTTTTAATCCACCACTTTAAAAAAATTATTTTAAAAATCCACGACATTATAAAATTGATTTTTAAAATCCACGAATTGAAAAAGAATAATTTATTTTTCTGAAAAACCACGATTTGAAAAAACAATATTTATAAAGTCCACGATTTGAAAAAATATATTTTTTAAAATAAACTATTTGGAAAAACTATTTTTTGAAATCCGCGATTTGAGAAAAATATTTTTTAAAACTCACGAATTGGAAATTAATTTCTAAACATCAATGATTTAAACAACTATATTCCTAAATCAACGATTTGAACAAATATTTCTTAAAATCTACGATTGTACAAATATATTTTAAAAATTCACTATTTGGAAAACTCTTTTTTTAAATGTTAGATATAAAAACATATTTTTTTAAATTTCCCGATTTAAAAGCTATTTTATTAAAAGCGGTTTGAAAAAAAAAAATATTTTAAAATTTTATTTATCCAATATTTCGATTCTACTCGAATTTAACGTAAATTTAATGAGTAGACACTTTTCTTCCAAAATAAATATCCCTGGAGTGGGATTCTCTAACTCATTTTTTTGGTTATCGACAAAATTCGTTAAAATTAAAATGCTTATAATTTCGGTAATTAACGATATTATTCTGTAAATTAGCGACCAATAAGAAGTACTCGCAAAGCTCTACCGATGGCAACAGTGATGTCAGCTTTTATATGAACTTTTCATTCATAAGTTTGCGTTTTAATTTTACCGATTTTTCTCGGTAACCACAAAATGGTCTAGAGAATCCCACTACTGAAGACGATTGTCGATGACAATAGAAATATTGGATGAATAAAAAGGAAAAATAAATCAAAATTAAAACTCTGATTTTTTAATGACCTTCAGCCAATTTGGAAAACTATTTTTTAAATGAATTTAAAAACATATTTTTTTTTAAATTAGCGATTTAAAAATTATTTTAAAATAAGCGATTGAAAAAAAATATTTTTTTAAAAACCGCGATTTAAAGAAATATTATTAAAAATCCACGATTTGAAAAAATATTTGTTTGAAAAGCAAAGATTTGAAAGCAATATTTGTTTAAAAATCAAAGATTAGAAAAAATATTTGTTTAAGAACCCACGACTTGATTTGATATTTGTTTAAAAATTCACGATTTGATTTTAATAATCAACTTTAGAAAAAAGTATTTAAAAAAATTCAAGAGAAAAACGATTCAAAGCTTTGAAAAAAAATTTAAAAATCTACAAGACAAATATTTCTTTAAAAGTCAACGATCTGAAAAAACATTTTTTTAAAAATCTAAGTTTTGCAAAAAACAAATTTCTAAGCGAGCGATTTGGAAAAATATTAAAATTTTTTTTAAATCCAGGATTTGGAAAAATATTTTATAAAAAATTCAATATTTGAAAAAGTATTTGTTAAAATTCGCGATTTGAAAAAAATATTTTTTAAAAATTCGCGATTTAATTTTTTTTTAATCCACGATTTGAAAAGAATGCTTTTTTTAAATCCACTATTTGAAATGAATGTTTTTTTTAAACCCACGATCTGAAAAGAATATTTTTAAATACTCACGATTTAAAAAGAAAATTTTTAAATACTCACGATTTAAAAAGAAAGTTTTTAAATACTCACCATTTAAAAAGAATGTTTTTTAAAACCCACGATTTTAAAAAGTTTCTTATTCCACGATTTTAAAGGAATATTTTTTAAAAACCCACTATTTGATATTTTTTAAATCCACGTTTTAAAAAAAATTTGATTTGAAAAAATTGTTTTCAAATAACCACGATTTAAAAAAATCTACGATTTGAAGAAACTATTTGTTAAATCCACGATTTACAAACATATTTTTTAGAAATCGCAGATTTGACAAAACACTTTTAAAAATCCCCGTTTTGACAAAAATATTTTTAGTCTACGTTTTGAGAAAACATTTTAAAAAACCACGTTTTTTAAATACCCAGGATCTCAAATGAATGTTTTTTAAAAACACAAAAAAAAAACATTGTTCCACAACATCCCATACGGGACAAGGGAGACTTCTCTCATATCAATGAGTGCACCCCGATTCATATTTAGCTCAATGATATGGGACCTACTGTTTATCGCCGAGTCCGAACGGCGTGTCTTAAGACACCACTTATGGAGAAGTTTTTCAAGGCTGAAATACTCAGGAAATGTCGCCAACATTACTGAGGGGTATATTGCCACGACCTTCTGCGTGCAAGGCGGGCGTGCATACCATTGCACCTCGGTGGCACCCAAACGTAACTAAAACACACTATTTGATATTTTGAAAAAAAAAAGTTTTTTAAAAACAGGCGATTTAAAAAAATGGTTTTGAAAATCCACGCATTCTAAAAAAAATATATTTCTTAAATTCACGATTTAAAAATAATATTTTTTTAATGCACAATTTGACAAGAAAAATCTTTGATTTAAAATCTACATTTTAAAAAAATATCTTAAAAAATCCTGGTTTTGCAAAAATATTTTTAAAAATCCCCGTATTAAAAAAATATTTTTTTTTAAAATTCAGAATTTGTTTTTTTAAATTCACGATTTGAAAAAAATAGTTTTAAATTTTGGAAAAATATTTTTTAAAAATCTACGGTTTGATTTTTTTAAATCCACGATTTGAGAAGAATATTTTTTTTAGAACACCACGATCTGAAAAGAATTTAAAGAAATATTTATTAAAAACCCAAAATTTGATTTTTTTAAATTCAAGATTTGAAAAGAAAATGTTTGAAAAACAGACGATTTAAAATGTATTTTAAAAATATAAATAGCCACGATTAAAAAAAAAATATTAAAACCCGCGATTTGAACAAAAAAAAAAAAAAATTTAAATCTACGATTTGACAAAAATATTTTTTAAAAATCCCCGACTTGACAAAAATATTTTTTAAAAATCCACGTTTTGAAAAAAAATTTAGAAATCCACGTTGAAAAAATTCTTTTTTTTTTTAAATCCACGATTTTTAAAAATCATTTTTATACCCTACACCACTATGTGGGGAGGGTATTATAAGTTGGTTTTGGCCAAAAAGTTTGTAACGCATCGAAATAATGGTCGTAGACCCATACTTATGTATACCAAAATTAATGTCTCGACGAGCTGAGTCGATCTGGCTATGTGTGTCCGTCCGTCAGTCCGTCCGTCTGTCCATCTAAACCTTGTAATCACGCTGCAGGTCGCAATTTTGATCGGATCGTCACGAAATTTGGGATGTTGATGGGGGTCCCGGAGGGGAAGAAGCCTATTGATTTTGGTGATGGTCGGATAATATTTAGGGGTCGGAAAGGGCAAAAAACTTAGGTGGATAAAAAGACAACGTTTTTTTCCAAAGCCAATATCTTAGCTTCTGTATGGGGTATACCAAAAGCAAAACCTGACAATGAAAGCAGAAAATATCACCTTTTTAATGATGTAAAGTAGGTGCTCGATCAAACAACGAAGATATCGCAATAGTAGCAAATAAAACCCCAATTTTCATTTTTGCGATTTTAATTACATTGAAAAATATCACAGCTTTGGTTGAAAATTTTCCAAAAGCAAAGCCTGACTATGAAAGTAGAAGATCCCGTCTTTACAATAATGAAAACTAGGTCGGCGTAGGTAACCAAATAACGGACATATCACAATAGTCGGTAATACATCCCATTTTTCTATTTTTTGGAAATCACGCCACAGGTCGCAATTTTGATCGGATCGTCACGAAATTTTAGGGGTTTAATGGGGGTCCCACAGAGGAAGAAGCCTACTGATTTTAATGATGGTCGGATAATATTCAGGGGTCGGAATGCGCAAAAACTTATTTGGAGAAAAGGTCAACGTTTTATTTCAAAGCCAATATCTCTGTTTCTTTAAGAGGTATATTAAAAGCAAAACCTGGCAAGGAAAGTAGAAAATATCACCTTTACAACGATGTAAAGTAGGTTGTCGTAGCTGCTCAAACAACAGAGATATCGCAATAGTCGGTAATGCATCCCATTTCCCGGTTTGTTTGTAATCACGCTACAGGTCGCAATTTTGATCCGATCGTCACGAATTTGGGAGTTGATGCGGGTCCCACATAGAAAGAAGCCTATTGATTTTGGTGATAGTCGGATAATATTTAGGGGTCGGAATGGGGAAAAACTCATTTGGAGACAAATTCAAAGTTTTATTCTTTGTGAATATATTGGCTTCTAGTAGGGGTATTCCAACGGCAAAGCCTGTCAATTCTTCCATTTTTTGCAATCGAGCTACAGGTCGTAATTTTGAATGGATGGTCACGAAATTTTGGTTGCTTATAGGGGTCCCAGAGACAAAGAGCCATATTATTTTTGGTGGTAGTCGGTTTATATTCCCTAAATGAAATATTTACCAGTGAAAAGCTTATGCACAGGGGTAGTGGTGTAGGGTATCACATGGTCGGCCCCGTCCCGACTATAGCCTTTGCTCACTTGTTTTAAATATCTAGTATATGAAAAAATGTTTTTATAAAAACCCACGATTTCTAAAATTCATTTTTTTTAAATATCTAGCATATGAAAAAATATTTTTATAAAAATCCACAATTTGAAAAAGATTAAAAATCCACGTTTTGAAAAAAATATTTGTAAAAATCCACGGTTTGAAAAAAATTTATTTAAAAAACCCGAATTTGATTTTTTGTAAATCTACGTATTGGAAATTATTATTTTTCTTTTTACAAATTCCACGATTTGGATAAAAATATTTTTTAACTTTTTTTATTTTTTCGACAATAAAACACAAGTTTTTTTAGCATGAGGTCTGTTTGCTTGTTGTAATTTATTTTTTTTCCAATACTTTATTCATTGAGTTGCCTCCTTGTAGATTTTCCCTGCTTCATCAAACAATTAATTGCTAAATATTTTTTAAAAAAATCCATGATTCGAAAAAAATATTTTTTTTTTAAAAAACATCCACGATTCGAAAAAATATTTTTTTAAAAACATCCACGATTCGAAAACGTTACAAAATACACGATTCGGAATAAATATATAATTTTTTCTTAATCCACGATTCGAAAAAATAAAACATTCACGATTTAAATCACATATTGGATTTTTTAAACAATATATTTTAATTGCGGATTTTTTATAAAAAATACTTTTTTTCAAAAAACTACATAATTTGAACTTGTTAAATACTGCTATGAAAAGAGTATTCTTTATTATGATAAAATACTCCTTTAAAAATAAATGTTTTAAAAAATATTCTTTCAAACACAAGTTTTGAAAAATATTTTTTTTAACAAGTAAAAAAGTATCAGTCGGCTTTGCCGACAGAGGTATACCCTCAGCATGTGTATAGTGAAACAATTTAACGGGGTTTAAAAAATTTGGGCGTTTGAACCGACAAAAATGTTGATTAGGATTAAAGATCAACAGTTTTGCGGAGGAGATACTAAAAGGAATGGATCGACATTGACCGTTATGGAAGTGGATCTCCAGCCACAACATATGGTGTAATAGGGGGTTTTTACACTCTTCGGACTGTTTGCTCAAGAAGTATGGACTTGCCCCTAAAAAAAGATTTAATATCGTAATTGAGGCAGCGAATGCAAGTTGCTTCAACAAAAATCAAAGTTAGTCGTTATTAGGTCTTAAAGTGAACTTATCCGAAATTTTGTGTGGGAGGTACCGGATGGAGTGGACAAGCATAGTCCATATTTGAACCTGATCTATATCTGGTAGATATATTAGGATGTATAAAGTATAGACCAATTCGGCCACTCCCTTCAAGAGTTACCGTACGAACAAATATTCCGAACATTTTTGAACTTTTGTGGGGGAGGTACCTGAAGGAGTGGACCGATATTGCTTATCTTCAAACTTAAACTATGTTTGAACAAAATATTACTAAGGCCATATTTTTGACCGAATCGGCAGATCCGTTCGAGAGTTATCTTGCGCTCCAACCACCTCACAGGGTGTTATAGGGGTTTTTTGCAACTTTCATGCTATTTTATCAGGAAGTATGGACTTGCCCCTGATGAAGCTTGTACCGTCGTATGGAGGGCAGTGAATACAAGTTGCTAAAACAAAAATCGAAGCGATTCGAGAGATGGCCCTAAACTGAACTTTTCCGAAATTTTGTGTGGAAGGTACCCGAAGGAGTGGACCTATTGAGACCATATTGGAACCTCATCTTACTCTGGTAGAAAGTTTACGCTAGACAAAGTATGGACCAAATCGGTAACTCCCTTCAAGAGTTATCGTGCGCACGAACTTTCCGAACATTTTCGAACTTTTGTGGGGGAGGTACAGGAAGGAGTGGACCGATGTAGCTCATCTTCGAACTTAAACTAAGTTCGGGCAAAATATTACTAAAGCCAAAATTTGAACCGAATCGGTTCATCCGTTCGAGAGTTATCGTGCGCTCCAGCCAGCAGGACAGACAGACAGACGGACGGACATGGCTAGATCGACTCCAAATTGTCTGAAACACATTTCGTCCAAACATACTTGGGGTCTAAAACCACTATTTCGATGAGGCACATTTTCATCGTATCAAAGTGTATATACCCTCCTTAGCCTAAAGGCTGAGGGTATAAAAATAAGTGTTTTGGCCAAATAATCTTTATAAAATACTAGTTTCGAAAATATCCATTAAAAAAATTCTCTTTAAAAATTGCAAGAATATCTACAATTTTTTATTTTAAATCCACGTTACGAAAAAATATTTTCTAAAACATTTGCTTTAAGGACAATATTTTTTAATAAATTGGAGTTTTGACAATAAGTCTTTTATAAATGTTCACTTTCAAAAATAGTATTTTATATATTTACTAGCTGTGATTAGGTTTCGACTGTAGTCCTTGGCAATATTTGGTTTTCTCCTTTATAATTGTTCGTAAAGAAGACCTGCTCACCTAGGGACCTAGCTGACCCGGTTCCGCGTTGCTGGCCCGTCGTTTTGGATTTCCATGAAGGCATTAGTAATCTATCATCAATTTATCTATCTAATATTGATAACTCTAGATTTTCGAACCGAAATGACGAAGTGTCGATGTTTTGGTATAACCCTCATACAATGGTATCTCCAGATGTAGAACAGAAAGTCACTTAAATTATAGCTTCCACCATACGATGTTTAAGGGTATAATTAACTTTGTGATTCTGTTTGCAACACATCGGAATATTCGTCGGAGAACCTATAAAGTATGTATAAATTTGTGATCAACATAAAAAATAAGTCGATATAACGATATCCGTCTGTCTATCTGTTGAAATCAAGATACAGCTCGCGATATTTAACATAAAACTCTTCAAATTGGTACAGAAGTTTCTATTTATTACTCGTAGCATGTTTGGTATTGAAAAGCTATTATATCAGTCCACATTTGGATATAGCCGCCATACCACTGACCGCCCGATTTGCAGTATTTTCAAGGTTTTAACAGCATTATCTTACCGAAATGACAATAATTTGGTATTTAGTCTCCCTTGGAGGCATAAAATATTTCTGTAATAAATTATCGATATATGTCCACGTTTTGATAGAGCTACTCTAAAACGGTACCTCCCGAATCGCGATATTTTGAAGGTTTTAGTCTCGTAATCCCACAGAAATGGCTATTAAGTGTTCAGTGTGGCTATAAAATATAGAATATTCGGTACAGGTCCAGGTTTTGCAAATAGTCATCGCTAGATTTCTAATTTCTGTATTTGTATGTGTATAGCCACATTATTCATACGAAATGACATTTCTGCAGAGAATTATTGGCATAGGTCCATGTTCTAATACATCTACCATAGGACTGTACCTCCCGAGTTTCAATATTTTGGAGTTTTTAGAGTCATTATTCCACCGAAAATGCTACAATTTGCTGTTTAGTCTCCATTTTATATTATATTATATTTCAAGCCCTAAAGTTAATGTTCAGCGTGTTTGCTGCCCCCTTATTAATTTAGTGAATCTGATCAGAAAGAATAAAGTTTTCAAAAAACCCATTATTGACAGAGGCCACAATTACTATTGTTTTTACTAATACGTCCAATAATGTCTGAGTTTCCCGATTTGTTAAAACCTGTTATGGGAGAGGTCCCCCATCCCCTCCATTTTCTGTATTCTGCCACCTTATGAACCTGCACACACGGAAGTCTAATTTAGAACATCATGTCAGTCTTAACGAATTTATATACATTTAGATAGATCATAGCATAGTTTACCCGTCGTTTTAGTGACCATTTCACATTTTTAGAGCTTCCAGTTAGTTAACCATCTTTGAAATTACGTTTTGCCTGATTTCTCAATCAATTTTCTTGGAATTTCGATCACGCAGCATTTTACATTATCGAGGTTGTACTGTATTCCAAAATGTGGGTTGATCGCGCTTTCCCACTTATTGAAGCCAGTGTTTATAGCGTTTGTGTAGTCACGCTTACTAAAATTAAGGATATTATCTATACATTTTTGAAAAATTGGTCTGACCGCGATATTCCACTTCCGAGATGACCATTCAGGATCGAGGCAGTATTGACCATAGTATTGCAAGTATTTTTTTAACAATACGTTCAAAAATATCCTTATTTTCACGTTTTCTTAAAAAAATTTGTGGGGGAGGTACCCTGGTCACTCCACTGACCAGTATGAAAAATAGCTAAAAACCTATTCTCAGACCTAAAAACTCCACATACAAAATTTCATTGAATTCGGTCCAGCCGTTTCGGAGGAGTTTAATTTCGAACATCATGGCAGACTCGAAGAATTTTATATATATATAGATTTTATTATATTTTATAAATTATTATATTATTATACATATTTATTTATTATACTATTTTTATTCTAAAATTCACGCTTTGACAAACAGATTTTTAAAAAAAAATCAATGTTAAAATCTTGAAAAATTAACGTTTGTTTGGTAAAATGGTTCTTAAAAATGAAAGTTGGTGTTCAGATTGTCCTAGAGAAAATATTCTACATCAAAAGTTTTTGAAAAATATTTTTTATAGAATTTACGCTTTCATTAGTAAATACACATATTACATGACTGATTAGTTGTAGTTGTAAAGACTCGGTGTAAATCTCTGAATGTCTATGATCCCTGCAATGACGGAGTGCCTCTTTGATGTCCCTTGAACGTTCAATTACACACATGAGAACGTCTCCTATGAAATCGCTAAAATTTAAAAGTCTCCGCTTCAAAAGCTGGCAATACGTTAACAGTTTTGTATGACAGCTTTGCTCAGATAATCGTTTGCCTTTCATTTTTGTCATTCATCATGCAACCACAAAATATTTTCTAGTTGCGGGACGGTTGGACAGTTATCGGTAATTGCGAAAAATCGACATCCAAAACTGACAATGTTTACTGTACTTTACTTTAAAGAGCGTTTGAGTAATTCTCCAGTGGACAAAAAGGATATCCTGAGCTCCCTCTCTTAAATTAAGCTGTGTTTTATGGTCTGAGGATCCTTGTGTTTCGTCCTATTTATCCTGAATGGAAATAACAATACATTTCCCATCACCCCAAATTCATAGCACCCTCTCTTCAGTAAGATCGCTTAAATAAATTAATATTCATTGTTCTAAATTTAATTTGTTGTCATTTCGGTTGTTGATTTGTTCATTACGTTATTCACATATCAATGTTCTGATTATTTTCCACCCGCAAATATTTACTCAGTTCATGTAAGTAATCATCGTCATCATGATCGTTCTGGTATACCCTACAACCTGTCACAGTGTTTACTTTTGGGTTTTGAAATACAAATAAAAGTTTTTTGTGTTGTTTGGTTACAAATAATGGAAACATTTCATTACAAAACCTGAATGAATTGAACAAAAAATTAACCGAAGAACACATGAAGGCTGACTAGCGCGTGTTCATTATTTACCCAATGAGAAAGAAGTTTATGAGTAGTTTTCCGTTTGTTGTTATTGTTCTTTTCAGGCGATGATCTGAATGCATCAAGCAAACAAGTGTTCGCCGCTTTGATTTGTAGCGTTTTGTTGTATTTGGTTGGAGGCCATAAAAATCTTATCTTTGGATTTGTATTACAAAAAATCTTTAGTGCCAAGATGTTAAATCCGCCATGTATCAATGTTTCTGTTTTGTGTAGAATTTCAAATATCATTAAAATGTGTCAGGACATTTTTGCTGGCAAATCGGTTTCCTTTGTTGTTCATTTGTTTTTCGGTGGATTTCCTGCCATTTTATGAGTTCTTTTGTCATTGCCGACATCGATATGTCAAAAATTTTTGGAAATATTTCATTGCAGTGTTATATTTATTTCTGTTTTTTTTTTAGACATTTGATAAAGATCAGTTCCAGGCGGGTAACTGGTGGAGAAGTTGCACCACATTTTATTGAGGTGATTTTAAATCTTTTTAACTTTTAAATAAATAGCTTGAAATTAATCAATAGCATAAGCTAAGCGGTGCTAATGTCAGGGGAAATATAGGTAGGTGTCAGTGAATGTGGAATTTTTGGTAGCAAAGGATTTTTTTGTTTAGAAATTTTTTGTGCATTTTACTCACAAAAGTTACAATGAATCCACCATTTCTACCGAGAAAATTTTATAGAGGAAAGTCATATCTGCAATTTTTTTATAGAATAAGTCAATTCTATAGAAAAAATGAATTCCGCAAACTTTTTCTATAGAAAGCCAAATTAGCTATCATTTTTATAGAAAAATTTAATTCAAATATCTTTTTCTATAGAAGAATTCAATGCAGCAAATTATTCTATAGAAAAAGAGAAGCAGCTGACTTTTTTATAGAAAAGGTGAATTTTAAAAATTTTTCTATAGGTAAAGACAACTCAGCGAAGTTTTCTATAGGAAAAGTCAATTCAGCGTACTTCTATAGGAATTGTCAATTCCGCAAATTTTTTCGGTAGATAATAATCAATTCAGCAATTTTATCTGCAGAAAAAAAAACAAACCAGCGGATTTTTCTGCATGGAAAATCAATTGATCAAATTATTCTAAAGTTTTCAGTTTATTTTTTATGAAAAAAAAAACAAAGTGCGAAATTTTTTCTATAAAAAAAGTCAATTCAGCGAATTTTTTCTATACAAAAAGTCAACTCAGCCAATTATTTCTATAGAAAAAGTCAACTCAGCGAATTTTTTCTATAGAAAAAGTCAACTCAGCGAATTTTTTCTATAGAAAACGTCAACTCAGCGAACTTTTTCTATAGAAAACGTCAACTCAGCGAACTTTTTCTATAGAAAAAGTGAATTCAGCGAACTTTTTCTATAGAAAAAGTGAATTCAGCGAACTTTTTCTATAGAAAAAGTGAATTCAGCGAACTTTTTCAATAGGAAAATTCAATTCAGCTAACCTTTACATGGAAAAATACAATTCTGCTAACCTTCTCTATAGAAAAAGTCAATTCAGCTAACTTTTTCTATTGAAGAATCAATTAAGCGAAAATTTTCTACAGAATAATCAATCTCGCAAACTTTTTCAATTCAATAGAAAAATCAATTTTTCCTATAGAAAAAACAAGTCAGCAAAATTTTCCAGTAAAAAATTCAATACAGCGAACATTACTACATTTAATCCATTCAACTTTTTCTGTAGAAAAAATCAGTTCAGAAATTGTTTCTATGGAAAAGGTCAACTAAGCAGACTTTCTCTATAGAAAAGTCAATTCAGCAAACTTTTTCTATAGCAAAAGACAATTTTGCAATTTTTTCGATAGAAAAAGCCAATTCAGCGAGTTTTTCAATGGAAAAAGTCAATTCAGCGAATTTTTTCTATAGAAAAAGTCAATTCAGCGAACTTTTTCTATAGAAAAACTCAAGTCAGCGAACTTTTTCTATAGAAAAAGTCAAGTCAGCGAACTATTTCTATAGAAAAAGTCAATTTAGCGAACTTTTTCTATAGAAAAAGTCAATTCAGTGAACTTTGAACAAATATATTCAGCGAACTTTTTTTTATAGAAAAAGTCAATTCAGCGAAATGTTTCTATAGAAAAAGTTTTTTCTATAGAAAAAGTCAATTCAGCGAACATTTGCTATAGCACAAATCAATTCAGCGAACTTTTTCTATAGAAGAAGTCAATTCAACGAAATTTTTCTATAGAAAAAGTCAATTCAGCGAAGTTTTTCTATAGAAAAGATAAATTCAGCGAACTTTTTCTACAGAAAACGTCACTTCAACGAACTTTTTATGTAGAAAAAGTCAATTCATCAATTTTTTTTATAGAAAAAGCCAATTCAGCGAACTTTTTCTATAGAAAAAGTCAATTCAGCGAACTCTTTCTATAGAAAAAGTCAATTCAGCAAACTTTTTCTATAGACAAAGGCAATTCAGCTAACTTTTGCTTTAGTAAAAGTCAATTAAGCGAAATCTTTCTATAGAAAAAGTCAATTCAGCGAAATTTTTCTAGAGAAAAAGTCAATTCAGCGAACTTTTTCTATAGAAAAAGTCAATTCAGCTAACGTTTTCTATAGAAAAAGTCAATTCAGCGAACTTTTTCTATACAAAAAGTCAATTCAGCGAACTTTTTCTATAGAAAAAGTCAATTCAGCGAACTTTTGCTATAGAAAAAGTCAATTCAGCGAACTTTTTCTATAGAAAAAGTCAATTCAGCGAACTTTTTCTATAGAAAAAGTCAATTCAGCGAACTTTTTCTATAGAAAAAGTCAATTCAATGAACTTTTTCTATAGCACAAATATATTCAGCAAACTTTTTTTATAGAAAAAAGTCAATTCAGCGAACTTTTTCTACAGAAAAACTCAATTCAGCGCACTTTTGCTATAGCACAAATGAATTCAGCGAACTTTTTCTATAGAAAATGTCAATTCAGCCAATTTTTTCTATAGAAGAAGTCAATTCAGCGAAATTTTTCTATAGAAAAAGTCAATTCAGCGAAGTTTTTCCATAGAAAAGATAAATTCAGCGAATTTTTTCTATAGAAAAAGCCAATTCTGCTAACTCTTTCTATAGAAAAGTCAATTCAGCGAACTTTTTCTATAGAAAAAGTCAATTCAGCGAACTTTTTCTATAGAAAAAGTCAATTCAGCGAACTCTCTCTATAGAAAAAGTCAATTCTGGGAATTTTTCTATAGAAAAAGTCAATTCAGCGAACTCTCTCTATAGAAAAAGTCAATTCAGCGAACTTTTTCTATAGAAAAAGTCAATTCAGCGAACTCTCTCTATAGAAAAAGTCAATTCAGGGAATTTTTCTATAGAAAAAGTCAATTCAGCGAACTCTCTCTATAGAAAAATTCAATTCTGCGAATTTTTTCCATAGAAAAAGTCAATTCAGCGAACTTTTTCTATAAAAAAAGTGAATTCAGCAAACTCTTTCTATAGAAAAGATAAATTCAGCGAACTTTTTCTATAGAAAAATTCAATTCAGCGAACTTTTTTATAGAAAAAGTAAATTCAGCAAAAATTGTCTACAGAAAAAGTGAATTCCGCAAACTTTTTGTATAGAAAATGCCAATTGAGCGAAATTTTTCTATAGAAAAAGTCAATTCAGTGAATTTTTTCTATAGCAGATGTTAATTCAGCGAACTTTTTCTGTAGAAAATGCTAATTCAGCGAACTTTTCCTATAGAAAAAGTGAATCCCGTAAACTTTTTCTACAGAAAAAGTCAATTCAGCAAACTTTTTCGATAGAAAAAGTCAATTCAGCGAACTTTTTCTGTAGAAAAAGTTAATTCATCGAACTTTTTCTGTAGAAAAAGTCAATTCAGCGAACTTTTTCTGTAGAAAAAGTCAATTCAGCGAACTTTTTCTGTAGAAAAAGTCAATTCAGCGAACTTTTTCTGTAGAAAAAGTCAATTCAGCGAACTTTTTCTGTAGAAAAAGTCAATTCAGCGAACTTTTTCTGTAGAAAAAGTCAATTAAGCGAACTTTTTCTATAGAAAAAGTCAATTCAGCGAATATAGAAAAGGTAAATTCAACGCACTTTCTCTATAGAAAAAGTCAATTCAGCGAACTTTTTCTATTAAAAAAGTCAATTCAGCGAATTTTTTTATAGAAAAAGTCAATTCACAGTCAATTCAGCGAACTTTTTTCTATTAAAAAAGTCAATTCAGCGAATTTTTTTATAGAAAAAGTCAATTCAGCGAACGTTTTCTATAGAAAAAGTCAATTCAGCGAATATAGAAAAGGTAAATTCAACGCACTTTCTCTATAGAAAAAGTCGATTCAGCGAACTTTTTCTATTAAAAAAGTCAATTCAGCGAATTTTTTTATAGAAAAAGTCAATTTACAGTCAATTCAGCGAACTTTTCTATAGAAAAAGTCAATTCAGCGAACTTTTTCTATAGAAAAAGGTCAATTCAGCGAACTTTTTCTATAGAAAAAGGTCAATTCAGCGAACTTTTTCTATAGAAAAAGTCAATCCAGCGAACTTTTTTCTATAGAACTAGTCAATTCAGCGAACAGTTTCTATGGAAAAAGTTAATTTAGCGAACTTTTGCTATAGAAAAAGTCAATTCAGCGAAACTTTTCTATAGCAAATGTTAATTTAGCGAACTTTTTTATAGAAAATGTCAAATCAGCGAACTTTTTCTATAGAAATAGAAAATTCAACTAACCTTTTATTTAGAAAAAGTTACTTCAGCTAACTTTTTCTATAGAAACAGTCAATTCAACTAAATGTTGTCTATAGAAAAAGTCAATTCAGCAAATTGTTTCTATAGACATGTGAATTCAGCAAACCTCTTATATAGAAAAAGTCAATTCAGCAAATTTATTCTATAGATAAAGTAAATTTAGCAAACTTTTTATGTAAAAAAGCTCAATTCAACAAACTTGTTCTATAGAAAAATCAATTCAGCAAACTTTTTCTTTAAAAAATTCAATTCAGAAAACTTTTTCTGTAGAAAAGGTAAATTCAGTGATCTTTTTCTATAGAAAGAAAATAAATTCAGCAGTCTTTTTTTTATCAAAAACTTATAAAAAACATTTTCTATGGAAATGCTCAAATCAGCAATATTTTTCTATGGAAAAAGTCAATTTAGCAAAATTTTTGTCTATGGAAGAGACAATTCAGCAAATTTTTTATGGAAAATTTTAAATCAGCAAACTTGTTTCTATAGAAAGCTGAATTAATCGACGTTTTTTATAGAAGAAGTCAATTTATTACAATTTTCTTTCTACTGCTACCACCGTAATTCCCATAGCTTACCTGTTACCTTAATCCAATAACCTTGCTCTCCTGCTGCCATACCAAGAGACATTATGCAACATTTGAATACCCCACATAACGCAGCATGAGATCTTTTACGAAACATGATCATTTGTTCTTTACCCTTCCCATACCATCGCTTACTTTCCAGCCGGACTGCTGCCTATCTGGCTGATCAGAGTGATACAACCAAATTGCTGACATGCCAGACTCACAGGCCTCAACGACTGAACGACGACGACCAACAAATTCGATTCACATAAGAACTGTCAAAAAACATGTTCAACTGTCAAACTTAACGGACAAACTATTAATTAGTAAATCAAAACTTAACGTGGAATATTAACAGGGGCAGCGGACAGCGGTGGCTGGAGATGCGTGGAAAAAACAAATCTCACAATACTCACAAATCAATGAGAAATCTTCAAGAAGTACAAGCTGCAGCGAAAAATACCTTTAGGATCAAAGTCAAAAATCAAATTAAAATCGTTTTGTGCATACCACACAAACGACGTTTGCTGAAGCACATGAAGAACAAGAAGAAGATCGACAGGGAAATAAGAAAGAACTCTGCAGAGAAGAACTCCAGACTATTCCCGTATTTTGTTAAGCGTAGCATAAACAACACTTTGGTGTTATAATCAAAAGATGTCAATCATAAGTTTTACGCGCTTTTCCACTGTATTAAATTTAAAGCATATGGAAGAGAGCAGGAGGAGAAAAAGGAGGCACCAAGTAAACATATAAGAAATGTTCTTCAATTCTAATACCAGTCCATTCTGTCTCTTCTGTTACCCCCTCCCAATCTTTGTTATTAAACTCCATCGCCATTAAACAAGTCGGGGCATTAAGTATGACGGGATGGGTGACTTGCTGGCTGCTTGGCGACTTCTTTAATCGTTTTAAGCAAAAATCGCCCGTATGTGAAATTGATCAATTTCAACAGTTCCATAATCTCTGTCTCTCTGCCATGTCGGTTACTTCAACTTAATGCTAAATGTTGTCTGTCAATCACCAGTTGCCAAAGCTAAAGGAGTTACGCACTCACTCCACCTGGCCAATATCCGTATGGAGAGCTATATGCATATGACGAGATTGTGAAATTGAATTGAAAAGCATTTCAAATAATTTCTTATTAGGGATTTTCTTCCTCCTACTTCTACCCCTTCTTGGAGTTAATTCGAATTGCTGATATTCGAAAATTTCTTCTCTCTTTTCCTCGCTGAGGATATTAAATATTTAATTAAATAATAAAAATCTAACAATGCCATACAGTTATGTCATCTAACACTCAGCTACTGATTCTTAAAGTTTACATAATCTTCTTCCGCAGAAGTGGTAATAAAAACCAGTAGTGATTTGTTGTAATTCGTTATTAAGATTAAGCAAGACATCTTCATTTAAGGCAGATGGTAGCTTGGTGCAGTGTGTTAAAAGACGCAATCAGGAACCGTGATATAGTAATAGCACGATAAACACATATTTCTGAAGAAAAATTCACGACAGCATAAAAATAACCAATTCAGCTAAATTTGTCTATGGAAAATGTCATTTCAGTAAATTTTTTCAATCGGAAAAAAATGTTGCTAAATTTTTATATAGAAATTTTAAGAAAAAAAAAAGAGAAAAAGTAAACTCAGTACATTTTTTTCTATAGAAAAAAATAATTTCAGCAAACTTTATCTACAAAAAAAATTAATTCAATAATACTTTCTAAAGAAAAAGTCAATCTAGTTTAATTTTCTTATAGAAAAAGTTAATTCAGGAAATTTTTGTAGAGATAAAGTAAATTCAGCATTCTTTTTCTAAAGAAAAAGTCAATTCAGCAACATTTTTCTAGAGAAAATTCCTATTCAGCTAACATTTTCCCAAGAATAAGTAAATTCAGCAAACTTTTTTCTCTGAGAAAATTAAACTCAACAAACTTTTCATATAGAAAATTCAATTCAGTGAACTTTTTCATTAGAAAATGTCAATTTAGCGAAATTTTCTGTAGAAAAAGTCAATTCAGCAAACGTTTTCTAAGAAAAAATTTAATTCGGCGAAATTTTTCAACGGAAACAGTCAATTCAGCAACATTTTTCTATAGAGAAAGTCAATTCAGCGAAATGTTTCTAACTTTTTCTATAGAAAAAAGTCAACTCAGAAAACTTTTTCTATAGAAAAAGTCAATTCAGCAAACTTTTTCTATAGAAAAAGTCAATACAGCGAACTTTTTCTACAGCAAAAGTCAATTAAGCGAACTTTTTCTCTAGATAAACTCAATTCATCGAACTTTTTCTATAGAAAATGTCCATTCTGTGAACGTTTTTATAGAAATAGTCAATTCGGGGAACTTTTTCTATAGAAAAAGTTAAAGCAATCTTTTTCTATAGAAAAAGTCAATTCAGCAAACTTTTTATATGGAAAAATTAATTCAGCAGACTCTTCCTATAAAAAATTCAATTTCGCTAAACTTTTTGTATAGAAAAATCAATTCAGCAAACTTTTTCTTAAGAAAAAGCCAATTCAGCGAACGTTTCCTACAGAAAAAGGCAATTCAGCGAAATTCTTCTATAGAAAAAGTCAATTCAGCGAACCTTTTCTATAGAAAAAGGCAATTCAGTGAACTTTTTCCATAAAAAAGTCAATTCATCGAACTTTTTCCAAAGATAACGTCAATTCAGCGAACTTTTTTCTATGAAAATATCAATTCAACGAAATTAGTCTATAGAAAAATCTATTAAGCGAACTTTACCTATAGAAAAATCTATTAAGCGAACTTTACCTATAGAAAAAGTAAATTCAGCGAACTTTTTCTATACAAAAAGTCAATTCAGGCAACTTTTTCTATAGAAAAAGTAAATTCTGCGAACTTTTTCTATACGAAGAGTCAATTTAGGCAACTTTTTCTATAGAAAAATTCTATTCAGCGAACTTTTTCTACAAAAAAGTCAATTCAGCAAACTTTTTCCATAGAGAAAGTCAATTTAACGAAGATTTCTTATACAAAAAGTCAATTCGGCGAACTTTTGCTATAGAAAAAGTCAATTCAGTGAACTTTTTCTATAGGAAAAGTCAATTCAGCTAATTTTTTCTATAGAAAAAGTGAATTCGGCGAACTTTTGCTATAGAAAACGACAATTCAGCGAACTTTTTCTATACAAAAAGTAAATTCAGCGAATTTTTCTATAGAAAAAGACAATTTAGAGAACGATTTCTATAGAAAAAGTCAATTCGGCGAACTTTTGCTATAGAAAAAGTCAATTCAGCGAACTTTTTCTATAGGAAAAGTCAATTCAGCTAATTTTTTCTATAGAAAAAGTGAATTCGGCGAACTTTTGCTATAGAAAACGACAATTCAGCGAACTTTTCTATACAAAAATTAAATTCAGCGAATTTTTCTATAGAAAAAGGCAATTTAGCGAACGTTTTCTATAGAAAAAGTCAATTCGGCGAACTTTTGCTATAGAAAAGTCAATTCAGCGAACTTTTTCTATAGGAAAAGTCAACTCAGCAAACTTTTTCTATAGAAAAACTCAACTCAGCGAACTTTTTTCTATAGAAAAAGTCAACTCAGCGAACTTTTTCTATAGAAAAAGTCAATTCGACGACCTTTTTCTATAGAAAAAGTCAATTCGACGACCTTTTTCTATAGAAAAAGTTTTCTACGGAAAAAGGCAATTTAGCGAAAATTTTCTATAGAAAAAGTCAATTCAGCGAACTTTTTATATGGAAAAAAATAATTCAGCAGACTTTTTCTATAAAAAAGTCAATTCTGCTAACCTTTTCTATAGAAAAATCAATTCAGCAAACTTGTTCTTAAGAAAAAGCCTATTCAGCGAACGTTTTCTACAGAAAAAGGCAATTCAGCGAAAATTTTCTATAGAAAAAGTCAATTCAGCGAACTTTTTCATAGAAAAAGTCAATTCGACGACCTTTTTCTATAGAAAAAGTCAATTCGGCGAACTTTTTCTATAGAAAAAGCCAATTCAGCGAACTTTTTATATAGAAGAAGTCAATTCAGTGAACTTTTTCTATAGAAAAAGTCAATTCAGCGAACTTTTTCTCTAGGAAAAGTCAATTCAGCGAACTTTTTCTATAGAAAAAGTCAATTCAGCGAAATTTTTCTATAGAAAAAGTCAATTTAGCGAACTTTTTCTATAGAAAAACTTAAGTCAGCGAACTTTTTCTATAGAAAAAGTCAATTCGGGGAACTTTTTCTATAGAAAAAGTCAATTCGGGGAACTTTTTCTATAGAAAAAGTCAATTCAGCGAACTTTTTCTATTGGAGAAGTCAATTCAGCGAACCTTTTCTTTAAGAAAAAGTCAATTCAGCGAACTTTTTCTATAGACGAACTCAATTCATCTAACTTTTTTCTATAGAAAATGTCAATACAGCGAACTTTTTCTTTAGAAAAAGTCAATTCCGCACATTTTTTCCGATAGACAAAATTAATTCAGCAGACTTTTTGCAGAAAAAGTCAATTCAGCAAAGTTTTCTACAGATGAAGTCAATTCAGTATACTTTTTCTATAGAAAAGGCCAATTCAACAAACTTTTTCTAAAGGATAAGTCTCTTCCGCAAACATTTTCTATAGAAAAAGTCAATTCAGCAAACTTTTTAAATGGAAAAAATTAATTCAGCAGACTTTTTCTATAAAAAAGTCAATTCTGCTAACCTTTTCTATAGAAAAATCAATTCAGCAAACTTGTTCTTAAAAAAAATCTATTCAAAGAAGATTTTGTTAGAATTAAGCCATTCAGCGAACTTTTTCTTTCAAAAATCTATTCCATTCTTTTTATCTATAGAACATGCCAATTCAGCGAACTTTTTCTATAGAAAAATCTATTCAGCGAACTTTTTCTATAGAAAATGCCAATTCTGCGAACTTTTTCTATAGAAAAACCACTTCAGAGGCCTTTTTCTATCAAAAAAGTCAATTCAGCGAACTTTTTCTATAGAAAAAGTTAATTCAGCGAACATTTACTATAGGAAAAGTCAATTCAGCGAACTTTTCTATAGAAGATGTCAATTATGCGGACTTTTCGTATAGAAAAAACCACTTCAGCGAACATTTTCTACAGAAAAAGTCAGTTCAGCGGAATTTTTCTATATAAAAAGTCAGTTCAGCAAACTTTTTCTATAGAAAAAGTCAGTTCAGCGAACTTTTTCTATAGAAAAAGTCAGTTCAGCGAACTTTTTCTATAGAAAAAGTCAGTTCAGCGAACTTTTTCTATAGAAAAAGTCAGTTCAGCGAACTTTTTCTATAGAAAAAGTCAGTTCAGCGAACTTTTTCTATAGAAAAAGTCAGTTCAGCGAACTTTTTCTATAGAAAAAGTCAGTTCAGCGAACTTTTTCTATAGAAAAAGTCAGTTCAGCGAACTTTTTCTATAGAAAAAGTCAGTTCAGCGAACTTTTTCTATAGAAAAAGTCAGTTCAGCGAACTTTTTCTATAGAAAAAGTCAGTTCAGCGAACTTTTTCTATAGAAAAAGTCAGTTCAGCGAACTTTTTCTATAGAAAAAGTCAGTTCAGCGAACTTTTTCTATAGAAAAAGTCAATTCAGCTGAATTGTTATATAGAAAAATTCAATTCAGCTAACTTTTCCGCATAAAAAAATTAATTTAGCTAACTTTTCCGTGGAAAAAGTCAATTCAGCTAAATTTTTCTATAGGAAAATTCAATTCAGCCAACTTTTTTCTGTAGAATAAGTCAATTCAGCGAACTTTTGCCACAGAAAAAAATAATTCTGCGAACTGCAAAATCAAGCCAACAAACTTTGTCTAAAGAAAACTTGAATTCAGTGAACTTTTTCTATAGAAAAATTCAATACAGCTAACTTTTTCCATAGAAAAATCAATTAGGCTTACTTTATCCAAATTAATTCATCGAACTTTTTCTATAGAAGAAGTCAACTCAGAGAACTTTTTCTATAGGAAAAATCAATTCAGCGAACTTTTTCTATAGAAAAAGTAATTTCAGCGAACTTTTTCTATAGAAAATAATTTTAGCGAACTTTTTCTATAGAAAAAGTCAATTCAGCGCACTTTTTCTATACAGAAAGTAAATGCAGCGAAATTTTTCTATACAAACAGTCAATTCAGCGAACTTTTTCTATAGGAAAAGTCAATTCAGCGAACTTTTTCTATAGATAAACTCAATTCATCTAACTTTTTCTATAGAAAATATCAATTCTACGAACTTTTTCTATGGAAAAAGTCAATTCAGCGAAAAATTTCTATAGAAAAAGTCAATTCAGCGAACTTTTTCTATAGAAAAAGTCAATTCAGCTAACTTTTTCTATAGAAAAAGAAACTTCAGCCAACTTTTTCTATAGAAAAAATCAGTTCATCGAACTTTTCTATAGAAAAACTCAGTTCAGCGAACTTCTTCTATAGAAAAATTCAATTCAGCGAACTTTTTCTATAGAAAAAGTCAATTCCGCATATTTTTTCCGATAGACAAAATTAATTCAGCTGATTTTTTGCAGAAAAAGTCAATTCAGCAAAATTTTCTACAGATAAAGTCAATTCAGTATACTTTTTCTATGGAAAAGACCAATTCAACAAACTTTTTCTATAGGAAAAGTCACTTCCGCAAATATTTTCTATAGAAAAAGTCAATTCAGCGAACTTTTTCTATAGAAAAAAGTCAATTCCGCCAACGTTTTTTATAGAAAAAGTCAATTCAGCCAACCTTTTCTTTAGAAAAAGTCAAATCAGCGAACTTTTTCTATAAAAAGTCAATTCAGCGAATATTTTCTAGAAAAAAATGCAATTCAGCGAAATTCTGCAATAGAAAATATCAATTCAGCGAACTTTTTCTATAAAATAAACCAATTCAGCGAAATTTTTATCTATAAAAGAAGTCAATTTAGCTAACTTTTTCTATAGAAAATGTCAGTTCAGCTAACTTATTTTAGAAAAAGTCAATCCAGCTTTTCATCGAAATTTTTCTATTGAAAAATTCAATTCAGCGAACTTTTTCCATATAAAAATCAATGCAGCAAACTTCTTCCAAATTAGTTCAGCGAAAATTTTCTATAGAAGAAGTCAATTCAGCTAACTGTTTTGTATAAAAAAAATCAATTCTGTAAACTTGTTCCATAGTAGAAGTTAGTTCATAAACACCGTTCTTCTACGGTTTCCTACTGAAAAATGGTTTGGCTATATTTTCCATGTGTTTTCTGTTTTTTTTTTTTTCTTCCAATGGACACATCACCATCAAAGTATTGTTTTCCTCTAGCTCAAACTCCTCTACTAATTTTTTTCTATGGCTAAGTAGATATTACACTTAAAAGTGACCATTTATATTCCTCTTCAGCCATGACCATGGATGGATGGCTTGGCATGATTATGATGCTGTTGGCTGGTGATGACTTATGTCTCTTACATGCCAGCCATAGTTGTAACAGTTAAAATGACACTCTGACAACAACAGTTAAGGTATTCCACGACAGCTGAGAGACCACGTTGAAAATTTGCCGAACTACTCGTACTACAACGCCGCGGTGTAAGGTGGATAACTACGACTGTAACTGACGATGATGATGGCGATGAGGAGGATTCTGGTGGTTAGAGTGGTTAATGTGGCTAGGCTTTAACTTCTGCTGCTGCTGGATGGATGGAGCTGTGCTGCCACTGATGATGTGGTGTTGATGTTAAATACGGTTTAATTAATGAATTGTATGCAACAGTAAAGATGTATTTTGTACAAGAAAATGCAAACCCACAACAGGTAAGTAACAATTCATCAAACCGACACCTCTTTTTCCTGTAACAACGGCAAATGAAAAAAGCTATGCTTGGCAAGTATTTAGCTTACTAAGCTGCTCTTGCATATTTTTGGTTGAGGCCAAAAAAAAAAACTTTTTGTTCGCCTTTAAAAGAAAACTCTTAACAGCAGCACACCAATGGTTGAATGTCTTGTTAGACCCGTGGCGGAAAGAAGACAAATTTGACTTCCCCTCAATAGAGTTAGCTTGAAAATGTTTGTCTGTCTGTAAAACGGACAGAATATTTGCATCTTAAGCTGTAAATTGCTGATGGTGTAAAACATTTGGTATGCTCAGTTATTTGTTCACGCCTAAAAATTTGATGGTTTTGGGGAAGAGACAAATGGTCGGCGTAGATAAACCCTGCATGTTAGACTTGTTCTACTACCAAAAAAGCAAATCAGAAAGACACCACGGTGTGCCTTAACCAAATTTAAATGGAAGGTGCTTACACCTGGGAAGTTTTTGCAGGTTCTGAAACTACAATGTTCATAGATGAGAAATATCAAGAAACCAAAAAAATCGCCGGAGGGATTTTCAAATAAATCGCGATTTAAGTTCACATTTTTAGGGGTTCTTTAGGTTTTCACGATTTTGCTTGGAAACCGCGAGTCCTATTAAATGGGCCTAAAGAAAATGTTGTTGCTGTGAAAATTCTCCACAAGATTGACCTTTATTATGTTTTCGTAGGTTTTACCGTTTTTGAGATATAGAAGTTCAAATTGAGACAATGCACTGACTGTATCGCCTCCTTATAAAACAATATCATTACTGCAATTTCCCAAATTAAACTTATATATCTTGAAAATGGTACAACCTAGGAAAAAATAAATCATCCAGTCTTGTAGAGAATTTTCACAGCTTCAACATTTTCTTTAGTCCCATTTTGATATGACTTGCGGTTTCCAAGCAAAATCCTGAAGACTTAAGATGAAAACCTAAAAATTTGAACTGAACTTCTATATCTCAAAAATGGGAAAACCTACGAAAAAAACCTAACGGTCAGTCTTGTAGAGAGTTTTCACAGCTACAACATTTTCGTTAGACTTTCGATACGACCTGCGGTTTCCAAGCAAAATCGTGAAAACCTAAAAAAACCCTAAAATTGTGAATTTTGATCGCGATTTATTTAAAAATCCCTCCGGCGATTTTTTTTCTGTTTTTTATTTTTCTTATCTATGATCATTGCTGTTTCAGAATCCGCGAAATCTTCCCATGTGTAAGCGGTTTTCATCAAAAGTTAGTTAAGGCGCAATGAGCATGATACTGTTTTATAAGGAGACGATACCGTCAGTGCATTGTCTCAATTTGAACTTCTATATCTCAAAAACGGTAAAACCTACGAAAATATCATGAAGGTCAGACTTGTGGAGAATTTCCACAGCTACAACATTTTCTTTAGGCCCATTTACATAGTACTCGCGATTTCCAAGCAAAATCGTGAAAACCTAAAGAACCCCTAAAAATGTGAACTTAAATCGCGATTTATTTGAAAATCCCCCCGGCGATTTTTTTTTTTTTTTTTGATATTTCTCATCTATGAGCATTGTAGTTTCAAAATCTGCAAAAACTTCTCAGGTGTAAGCACCTTCCATTTAAACTTAGTTAAGGCGCACCGTGACACAGCTTGATGAAATGGCTTTTTATATAAAAAATCCTTTTTTATAGAAAAAGTTTGCTAAATTGACTTTTTCTATAGCAAAACTGATCAAAAAATTTTTTTTCATAGAAAAAGTGTGCAGAATTGATTTTTTTCTATAGAAAAAGTTTGCTGAATTGACTTTTACTACAAAAAAAGTTTGCTGAATTGACTTTTTTTATAGAAAATGTTTGCTGAATTGACTTTTCCTATAGAAAAATTTAGCTGAATTGAATTTTCTATAGCAAATGTTAGCTGAAGAGACTTTTCCTATAGCAAAAGTTTGCTGAATTGAGTAGTATAGTAGTATAGAAAAATTTACTGAATTGATTTTTTGAATAGTATAAGTTTGCTGAATTTACATTTTCTAAAGAAAATGTGTGCTGAATTTAATTTGTCTATAGAAAATGTTTGCAAAATTGACTTTCTTTATAGAAATAGTTTGCTGAATTGACATGTTTATAGATAACTTTTACTGACTTGACTTTTCTGTAGAAAATGTTTGCAAAATTGATTTTTTCTACAGAAAATGTTAGCTGAATAGAATTTATCTATATCAAAATTTAGCTGAATTGACTTTTTTCTATAGCAAAAGTAGCTGAATTGACCTTTTCTATAGCAAAAGTTAGCTGAATTGACTTTTTCTATGGAAAGTTAGCTGAATTGACTTTTTCTATAGAAAATTTTAGTTGAATAAAATTTATCTATAGCAAAATTTAGATGAATTGACTTTTTTCTATAGCAAAAGTAGCTGAATTGACCTTTTCTATAGCAAAAGTTAGCTGAATTGACTTTTTCTATAGCAAAACAAAGCAGAATTGAATTTTTCTATAGCAAATATTACCTGAATTGATTTTTTCAATAGCAAAAGTTAGCTGAATTGACTTTTTTTTAGAAAAAGTTTGCTGAATTGACTTTTTCTATAGAAAATGTTCGCTGAATTGACATTTTCTATAGAAAAGGTTCGCTGAATTGACTTTATTATAGAAAAAGTTAGCTGAATTGACTTTTTCTATAGCAAAAGTTCGCTGAATTGACTTTTTTATAGAAAAAGTTTGCTGAATTGACTTTTTCTATAGAAAAAGTTCGCTGAATTGACTTTTTCTATAGAAAAAGTTCGCTGAATTGACTTTTTCTATAGAAAAGGTTCGCTGAATTGACTTTATAATAGAAAACGTTTGCTGAATTGACTTTTTCTATAGCAAAAGTTCGCTGAATTGACTTTTGCCACAGAAAAAGTTCGCTGAATTGATTTTTTCTATAGTAAAGATTTTGCTGAATTGACTTTTTCTATAGCAAAAGTTTGCTGAATTGACTTTTGCCACAGAAAAAGTTCGCTGAATTGACTTTTTCTATAGCAAAATTTTGCTGAATTGATTTTTTCTATAGAAAATGTAAGTTGAATAGACTTTGTCTCTAGCAAAAGTTAGCTGAATTGACTTTTTCTATACAAAAAGTTCGCTGAATTGACTTTTTCTATACAAAAAGTTCGCTGAATTGACTTTTGCCACAGAAAAAGTTCGCTGAATTGACTTTTTCTATAGAAAAAGTTCGCTGAATTGACTTTTGCCACAGAAAAAGTTCGCTGAATTGATTTTTTCTATAGAAAAGAGTTTGCTGAAGTGACTTTTTTATAGCAAAAGTTTGCTGAATTGAGTTTTTCTTTAGAAAATGTAAGTTGAATAGGCTTTTTCTCTAGCAAAAGTTCGCTGAATTGACTTTTTCTATACAAAAAGTTCGCTGAATTGATTTTTTCTATAGAAGAGAAATGTAGAAAATGTAAATTGAATAGAATTTTTCTATAGCACAAGTTAGCAGAATTGACTTTTTCTATAGGAAATATTGTCTAAATTGACTTTCTCTTTGGAAAAAGTTTGCTGAATTGACTTTTTCCATAGAAAAAGTTTGCTAAATTGACTTTTTCTATAGCAAAACTGATCAAAAAATTTTTTTTCATAGAAAAAGTGTGCAGAATTGATTTTTTTCTATAGAAAAAGTTTGCTGAATTGACTTTTACTACAAAAAAAGTTTGCTGAATTGACTTTTTTTATAGAAAATGTTTGCTGAATTGACTTTTCCTATAGAAAAATTTAGCTGAATTGAATTTTCTATAGCAAATGTTAGCTGAAGAGACTTTTCCTATAGCAAAAGTTTGCTGAATTGAGTAGTATAGTAGTATAGAAAAATTTACTGAATTGATTTTTTGAATAGTATAAGTTTGCTGAATTTACATTTTCTAAAGAAAATGTGTGCTGAATTTAATTTGTCTATAGAAAATGTTTGCAAAATTGACTTTCTTTATAGAAATAGTTTGCTGAATTGACATGTTTATAGATAACTTTTACTGACTTGACTTTTCTATAGAAAATGTTTGCAAAATTGATTTTTTCTACAGAAAATGTTAGCTGAATAGAATTTATCTATATCAAAATTTAGCTGCATTGACTTTTTTCTATAGCAAAAGTAGCTGAATTGACCTTTTCTATAGCAAAAGTTAGCTGAATTGACTTTTTCTATAGCAAAACAAAGCAGAATTGAATTTTTCTATAGCAAATATACCCTGAATTGATTTTTTCAATAGCAAAAGTTAGCTGAATTGACTTTTTTATAGAAAAAGTTTGCTGAATTGACTTTTTCTATAGAAAAAGTTCGCTGAATTGACATTTTCTATAGAAAAGGTTCGCTGAATTGACTTTATTATAGAAAAAGTTAGCTGAATTGACTTTTTCTATAGCAAAAGTTCGCTGAATTGACTTTTTTATAGAAATAGTTTGCTGAATTGACTTTTTCTATAGAAAAAGTTCGCTGAATTGACTTTTTCTATAGAAAAAGTTCGCTGAATTGACTTTTTCTATAGAAAAGGTTCGCTGAATTGACTTTATAATAGAAAACGTTTGCTGACTTGACTTTTTCTATAGCAAAAGTTCGCTGAATTGAATTTTGCCACAGAAAAAGTTCGCTGAATTGATTTTTTCTATAGTAAAGATTTTGCTGAATTGACTTTTTCTATAGCAAAAGTTTGCTGAATTGACTTTTGCCACAGAAAAAGTTCGCTGAATTGACTTTTTCTATAGCAAAATTTTGCTGAATTGATTTTTTCTATAGAAAATGTAAGTTGAATAGACTTTGTCTCTAGCAAAAGTTAGCTGAATTGACTTTTTCTATACAAAAAGTTCGCTGAATTGACTTTTTCTATACAAAAAGTTCGCTGAATTGACTTTTGCCACAGAAAAAGTTCGCTGAATTGACTTTTTCTATAGAAAAAGTTCGCTGAATTGACTTTTTCTATAGAAAAAGTTCGCTGAATTGACTTTTTCTATAGAAAAAGTTCGCTGAATTGATTTTTTCTATAGAAAAGAGTTTGCTGAAGTGACTTTTTTATAGCAAAAGTTTGCTGAATTGAGTTTTTCTTTAGAAAATGTAAGTTGAATAGGCTTTTTCTCTAGCAAAAGTTCGCTGAATTGACTTTTTCTATACAAAAAGTTCGCTGAATTGATTTTTTCTATAGAAGAGAAATGTAGAAAATGTAAATTGAATAGAATTTTTTCTATAGCACAAGTTAGCAGAATTGACTTTTTCTATAGGAAATATTGTCTAAATTGACTTTCTCTTTGGAAAAAGTTTGCTGAATTGACTTTTTCCATAGAAAAAGTTTGCTAAATTGACTTTTTCTATAGCAAAACTGATCAAAAATTTTTTTTTCATAGAAAAAGTGTGCAGAATTGATTTTTTTCTATAGAAAAAGTTTGCTGAATTGACTTTTTTTATAGAAAATGTTTGCTGAATTGACTTTTCCTATAGAAAAATTTAGCTGAATTGAATTTTCTATAGCAAATGTTAGCTGAAGAGACTTTTCCTATAGCAAAAGTTTGCTGAATTGAGTATTTCTATAGAAAAATTTACTGAATTGATTTTTTGAATAGTATAAGTTTGCTGAATTTACATTTTCTAAAGAAAATGTGTGCTGAATTTAATTTGTCTATAGAAAATGTTTGCAAAATTGACTTTCTTTATAGAAATAGTTTGCTGAATCGACATGTTTATAGATAACTTTTACTGACTTGACTTTTCTATAGAAAATGTTTGCAAAATTGATTTTTTCTACAGAAAATGTTAGCTGAATAGAATTTATCTATATCAAAATTTAGCTGAATTGACTTTTTTCTATAGCAAAAGTAGCTGAGTTGACCTTTTCTATAGCAAAAGTTAGCTGAATTGACTTTTTCTATGGAAAGTTAGCTGAATTGACTTTTTCTATAGAAAATTTTAGTTGAATAAAATTTATCTATAGCAAAATTTAGATGAATTGACTTTTTTCTATAGCAAAAGTAGCTGAATTGACCTTTTCTATAGCAAAAGTTAGCTGAATTGACTTTTTCTATAGCAAAACAAAGCAGAATTGAATTTTTCTATAGCAAATATTACCTGAATTGATTTTTTCAATAGCAAAAGTTAGCTGAATTGACTTTTTTATAGAAAAAGTTTGCTGAATTGACTTTTTCTATAGAAAAAGTTCGCTGAATTGACATTTTCTATAGAAAAGGTTCGCTGAATTGACTTTATTATAGAAAAAGTTAGCTGAATTGACTTTTTCTATAGCAAAAGTTCGCTGAATTGACTTTTTTATAGAAAAAGTTTGCTGAATTGACTTTTTCTATAGAAAAAGTTCGCTGAATTGACTTTTTCTATAGAAAAAGTTCGCTGAATTGACTTTTTCTATGGAAAGTTAGCTGAATTGACTTTTTCTATAAAAAATTTTAGTTGAATAAAATTTATATATAGCAAAATTTAGATGAATTGACTTTTTTCTATAGCAAAAGTAGCTGAATTGACCTTTTCTATAGCAAAAGTTAGCTGAATTGACTTTTTCTATAGCAAAACAAAGCAGAATTAAATTTTTCTATAGCAAATATTACCTGAATTGATTTTTTCAATAGCAAAAGTTAGCTGAATTGACTTTTTTATAGAAAAAGTTTGCTGAATTGACTTTTTCTATAGAAAAAGTTCGCTGAATTGACATTTTCTATAGAAAAGGTTCGCTGAATTGACTTTATTATAGAAAAAGTTAGCTGAATTGACTTTTTCTATAGCAAAAGTTCGCTGAATTGACTTTTTTATAGAAAAAGTTTGCTGAATTGACTTTTTCGATAGAAAAAGTTCGCTGAATTGACTTTTTCTATAGAAAAAGTTCGCTGAATTGACTTTATAATAGAAAACGTTTGCTGAATTGACTTTTTCTATAGCAAAAGTTCGCTGAATTGACTTTTGCCACAGAAAAAGTTCGCTGAATTGATTTTTTCTATAGTAAAGATTTTGCTGAATTGACTTTTTCTATAGCAAAAGTTTGCTGAATTGACTTTTGCCACAGAAAAAGTTCGCTGAATTGACTTTTTCTATAGCAAAATTTTGCTGAATTGATTTTTTCTATAGAAAATGTAAGTTGAATAGACTTTGTCTCTAGCAAAAGTTAGCTGAATTGACTTTTTCTATACAAAAAGTTCGCTGAATTGACTTTTTCTATACAAAAAGTTCGCTGAATTGACTTTTTCTATACAAAAAGTTCGCTGAATTGACTTTTGCCACAGAAAAAGTTCGCTGAATTGACTTTTTCTATAGAAAAAGTTCGCTGAATTGACTTTTGCCACAGAAAAAGTTCGCTGAATTGATTTTTTCTATAGAAAAGAGTTTGCTGAAGTGACTTTTTTATAGCAAAAGTTTGCTGAATTGAGTTTTTCTTTAGAAAATGTAAGTTGAATAGGCTTTTTCTCTAGCAAAAGTTCGCTGAATTGACTTTTTCTATACAAAAAGTTCGCTGAATTGATTTTTTCTATAGAAGAGAAATGTAGAAAATGTAAATTGAATAGAATTTTTCTATAGCACAAGTTAGCAGAATTGACTTTTTCTATAGGAAATATTGTCTAAATTGACTTTCTCTTTGGAAAAAGTTTGCTGAATTGACTTTTTCCATAGAAAAAGTTTGCTAAATTGACTTTTTCTATAGCAAAACTGATCAAAAAATTTTTTTTCATAGAAAAAGTGTGCAGAATTGATTTTTTTCTATAGAAAAAGTTTGCTGAATTGACTTTTACTACAAAAAAAGTTTGCTGAATTGACTTTTTTTATAGAAAATGTTTGCTGAATTGACTTTTCCTATAGAAAAATTTAGCTGAATTGAATTTTCTATAGCAAATGTTAGCTGAAGAGACTTTTCCTATAGCAAAAGTTTGCTGAATTGAGTAGTATAGTAGTATAGAAAAATTTACTGAATTGATTTTTTGAATAGTATAAGTTTGCTGAATTTACATTTTCTAAAGAAAATGTGTGCTGAATTTAATTTGTCTATAGAAAATGTTTGCAAAATTGACTTTCTTTATAGAAATAGTTTGCTGAATTGACATGTTTATAGATAACTTTTACTGACTTGACTTTTCTATAGAAAATGTTTGCAAAATTGATTTTTTCTACAGAAAATGTTAGCTGAATAGAATTTATCTATATCAAAATTTAGCTGAATTGACTTTTTTCTATAGCAAAAGTAGCTGAATTGACCTTTTCTATAGCAAAAGTTAGCTGAATTGACTTTTTCTATAGCAAAACAAAGCAGAATTGAATTTTTCTATAGCAAATATTACCTGAATTGATTTTTTCAATAGCAAAAGTTAGCTGAATTGACTTTTTTATAGAAAAAGTTTGCTGAATTGACTTTTTCTATAGAAAAAGTTCGCTGAATTGACATTTTCTATAGAAAAGGTTCGCTGAATTGACTTTATTATAGAAAAAGTTAGCTGAATTGACTTTTTCTATAGCAAAAGTTCGCTGAATTGACTTTTTTATAGAAAAAGTTTGCTGAATTGACTTTTTCTATAGAAAAAGTTCGCTGAATTGACTTTTTCTATAGAAAAAGTTCGCTGAATTGACTTTTTCTATAGAAAAGGTTCGCTGAATTGACTTTATAATAGAAAACGTTTGCTGACTTGACTTTTTCTATAGCAAAAGTTCGCTGAATTGACTTTTGCCACAGAAAAAGTTCGCTGAATTGATTTTTTCTATAGTAAAGATTTTGCTGAATTGACTTTTTCTATAGCAAAAGTTTGCTGAATTGACTTTTGCCACAGAAAAAGTTCGCTGAATTGACTTTTTCTATAGCAAAATTTTGCTGAATTGATTTTTTCTATAGAAAATGTAAGTTGAATAGACTTTGTCTCTAGCAAAAGTTAGCTGAATTGACTTTTTCTATACAAAAAGTTCGCTGAATTGACTTTTTCTATACAAAAAGTTCGCTGAATTGACTTTTGCCACAGAAAAAGTTCGCTGAATTGACTTTTTCTATAGAAAAAGTTCGCTGAATTGACTTTTGCCACAGAAAAAGTTCGCTGAATTGATTTTTTCTATAGAAAAGAGTTTGCTGAAGTGACTTTTTTATAGCAAAAGTTTGCTGAATTGAGTTTTTCTTTAGAAAATGTAAGTTGAATAGGCTTTTTCTCTAGCAAAAGTTCGCTGAATTGACTTTTTCTATACAAAAAGTTCGCTGAATTGATTTTTTCTATAGAAGAGAAATGTAGAAAATGTAAATTGAATAGAATTTTTTCTATAGCACAAGTTAGCAGAATTGACTTTTTCTATAGGAAATATTGTCTAAATTGACTTTCTCTTTGGAAAAAGTTTGCTGAATTGACTTTTTCCATAGAAAAAGTTTGCTAAATTGACTTTTTCTATAGCAAAACTGATCAAAATTTTTTTTTTCATAGAAAAAGTGTGCAGAATTGATTTTTTTCTATAGAAAAAGTTTGCTGAATTGACTTTTTTTATAGAAAATGTTTGCTGAATTGACTTTTCCTATAGAAAAATTTAGCTGAATTGAATTTTCTATAGCAAATGTTAGCTGAAGAGACTTTTCCTATAGCAAAAGTTTGCTGAATTGAGTATTTCTATAGAAAAATTTACTGAATTGATTTTTTGAATAGTATAAGTTTGCTGAATTTACATTTTCTAAAGAAAATGTGTGCTGAATTTAATTTGTCTATAGAAAATGTTTGCAAAATTGACTTTCTTTATAGAAATAGTTTGCTGAATTGACATGTTTATAGATAACTTTTACTGACTTGACTTTTCTATAGAAAATGTTTGCAAAATTGATTTTTTCTACAGAAAATGTTAGCTGAATAGAATTTATCTATATCAAAATTTAGCTGAATTGACTTTTTTCTATAGCAAAAGTAGCTGAGTTGACCTTTTCTATAGCAAAAGTTAGCTGAATTGACTTTTTCTATGGAAAGTTAGCTGAATTGACTTTTTCTATAGAAAATTTTAGTTGAATAAAATTTATCTATAGCAAAATTTAGATGAATTGACTTTTTTCTATAGCAAAAGTAGCTGAATTGACCTTTTCTATAGCAAAAGTTAGCTGAATTGACTTTTTCTATAGCAAAACAAAGCAGAATTGAATTTTTCTATAGCAAATATTACCTGAATTGATTTTTTCAATAGCAAAAGTTAGCTGAATTGACTTTTTTATAGAAAAAGTTTGCTGAATTGACTTTTTCTATAGAAAAAGTTCGCTGAATTGACATTTTCTATAGAAAAGGTTCGCTGAATTGACTTTATTATAGAAAAAGTTAGCTGAATTGACTTTTGCCACAGAAAAATTTCGATGAATTGATTTTTTCTATAGAAAAGATTTTGCTGAATTGACTTTTTCTATAGCAAAAGTTTGCTGAATTGATTTTTTTATAGAAAATGTAAGTTGAATAGACTTTTTCTCTAGCAAAAGTTAGCAGAATTGGCTTTGTCTAAAGCAAAAGTTTGCTGAATTGATTTTATCTGTAGAAAATGTTAGCTGAATACGATTTCTCTATAGACAAGTTAGCTGAATTGATTTATTCTAAATAAATTAGATGATATAAAAAAAATTTAGCTGAATTGACTTTTTCTCTAGCAAAAGTTAGCGGAATTGACTTTGTCTATAACAAAAGTTTCCTGAATTGTTTTATACTATAGAAAATGTTAGCTGAATAGTCTTTTTTTATAGCACAAGTTAGCCGAATTGATTTATTCTACTGTAAAAGATTGCTGAATTGACTTTTTCCATAACAATTTTAGTTGAATTAAATTTTTCTTTAGCAAAAGTTAGCTAATTGACATTTTATAAAGAAAATTTTAGCTGAATAGACTTTTTCTATAGCACAAGTTTGCTGAGTTGACTTATTATATAGAAAAATGTTTACTGAAATTACTTCTACAGCAAAAGTTAGATGAATTGAATTTTTCTACAGCAAAAGTTGACTGTAGAAAAGGTTGGCTGAATTTACTTGTTCTTTGCTTGATCTTGTCTTAAGTTAGTTGAATTAACGTTTTCTATAGCAAAAATTAGCTGAATTGAAAATTTACCTGAATTTAATTTTTCGATAGCAAAAAGTAATTTTATTGACTTCTTCTATAGAAACAGTTTGCTGAATTGATATTTTCTATAGAAAATGTTAGCTGAATAGGCTTTTTCTATAGCGAAAGTTAGTTGAATTGACTTTTTCTATAGCAAAAGTTAGCTGAACATACTTTTTATATAGAAAAATAGATTTTTTCTGAAAAAAGTTAGCTGAATTTACTTTTTATACAGACAACTTTAGCTGAATTGTCTGAAAAAATTGAATTGACTTTTTCTAGAAAAAAGTTGTTGAATTAATTTTTGCTATAGAAAAGGTTTGCTGATTTGACTTTTGCTGTACTTTGTCTACAGAAAATGTTTACTGAACTGTTTATGCTATAGTCTCAATATAACTCTGTTTATAGTTCTACCAGCATATCCCTTACTTTTCTATACTTTTGAGCATTCCCCAATAATTTCGCAAATGCAATTCTTTTCAATTTCTTGCTAAAAATGGCTAACAAGCCTAAGAAAAATTACTACATTTCGCCCTTTCATCACAACAACAACCAGAAAAGGAACTTACCAAAGTACCCAAAGAAAAATGAACAAGCAGAAAGAAATTTTCCAACACTTGGATGGAAATGGAACATAGAGACAAATAGTTTTTTACCTTAAGGCGGGAAATGCACTTTACTGCAACACCACCACCGACAAAGAGAAAAAGTGCTACCAAGATAAGAAAGCAAAAGAAAAAAAACTCATGTTAGGCCTTTGGAAATACATACTTTTGGGCCAGTGCTGCTGAGTGGCACAAGCAAGTGTGGCTGCTGCAGCCATAACAACTCATTTAAATTGTAGGCAACAATTAGCGGCTACAGACGAGACGATTTATCTTCAAGTTTAAGCCTTTTAGAGGCAATACCACTGAACTGATACATACTCTGAGCAATTGTATGCTAAGTACCAAAAAGTGTGAACGATTTTTTTGTTTGTTTCCACAGCATAGTTACAGCTCAATTTATAGTGCGAAAAAAAAATTGTTAAAGACCGTTAGATTTGTTAGGAGAACTTTATGCCCAAGGTACTGGAAAATTTTTGGGAAAATGATTTTCTAAGAAGTGAAACATATCAAAAAAATCCATTCCCTTACATAAGGAATTTGAAGATAACAAGACTCAAAATGAGTCTCACCTATGATAATTGTGCAAGTGCACAACTTCCTCCCTGGAGTGTAATTTTAATTTCATACTTAAATAATTTCAAGTCAAACGTAACCCAGAAGTTACAGTCAAAAGAAAGCTAAATATTTCATCATTCATCCAAATAAATGAAACAATTTCCAAACATAACGCCACACAGACAAAAATATAATAAAAAATCATAAAAAATAGAAACAACAAAATAGTACGTAGATATATGGAAATAATGAAAAATATATTACTCCCACGAAGATTAATAACACTGCGCTGGCGAGGCTTTCCACACCACAATCCTGTAGTTACAAGGAACAATCAACCACCCTCATGTGCCAATGACTTGCTGATTGCTAGCGGAAACCACCTGCAACATTTTCAAAATATGAAAGTAAAATCGTTCACCGGGGTATGATTTTTTTTTTATTTCTGCATATATGAAATATTACCAATGAAATGTGTGGTGCTCCTTGCCATGAGATTGCATTGCTACAGGTTGTTGTGAGGTTTGTTTTTCATGAGGCATTTGCCAATTTTCTAGCCCCAGTTTTCGTTGTTCGCTGATGAATGAATATCTTAACTATTGTTTCATAAATTTATTATTTTGTCTATTCTGAGGGTGGAAGGAAGATTTTTCATATTTGGCGTTTGAACATCACTCACAGGATCAATATTAAAAAATGCTAAATTCGACTATGAGGACCTTTATGTTTTATTTCTAAAACAAAAATTAAAAAAAGAAGAAACTTTAGACTCTCTTATAGTGAGGGAACCATTGAAGTTGTAAAAAAATGGTAGGAGTACAATTTTAGTGCAGTTACAACTGGGTAGTTAGAGTCCAAGTGACGCAAAGGTAAGCTACGAGCCCTACACATAAAAACATGTTAGGTTAGCTTGCAGCAAGAAGTAAAACAGCAATCTCTCTATGAATAGATTCATCTCCATAAATATATTCATACTTAATATATTCCACACTCCTTCGTACAAGGTAATAATAATCATTGGGCTAAAATTTGAATCAGGATGCAGTTATTATCATACTAATAAGACAGATCCCCTTGACTCTTCTGGGATGTTCGTGGTAAATAGTTTTCTTTGTTTAATACTACTACTGTATTTTTCCAGATTTCCAATAGTATAGATTCCTAAATTCAATTTAAAAAGAAAACTTATTCTTGTTAATGAAGTTAGAATAATTATTGGAAAAACTCTCCCCTTACTTGAATAAATTCCAATTAGAATGTAATGTACAATTTCTATAAGAAGTTTGAGCTTGTAGCGACATCTAGCGGAGAGTAGATGGTATACAGTATATACTGATGTGAATCCAATAAGCGTGAGAGGTTAGAAAGGGGTAATTGGGAAGAATGCCCAACATAAATAGGTAATACATAACTTGACTGCGGAATTTTATGCAACCCCTATTTTTGGTCCGATGCATGTCAAATTTTGGCTGACCATATTTGTGGCTTCTGATTATGATTATATGATTACATATGCATTTTACATATTTTCTTCTGCAACAAATATTTCAATATTAGGTACAAAAATGTTTGTGAGTACAATTTTTTTGTTTATGGTTCTCTTCAGACAAGTCAATAAAATAGAGAAATGTATATCCAAAGCCATAATCTTCAAAATACTGAAAATCGGAAGGTATCGTTCTATGGGGGCTATATGAAGGGCTGGACCTATACCGACAAATTTCAGGTGGAAAGTTTTATACCCCCAAAGAGGACTAAATACCAAATTTCAGCCATTTCGGAGGGATATTGAGGCCACAACCTTCAAAATACCAAAAATCGGTAGTTACCGTTCTATGGGGGCTATATGAAGACGTGGACCTATACCGACAAATTTCAAATCGAAAGTTTTATAGACCCAACGAAGACTAAATACCAAATTTCAGTCATTTCGGTGGGATATTGAGGCCACAACTTTATAAATACCGAAAATAGGGAGGCACCGTTTTATGGGGCTATACGAACACGTGAACCTATACCGACTAATTTCAAGTCGAAAGTTTTATACCCCCATCGACGACTAAATACCAAATTTCAGTCATTTCAGTGGGATATTGAGGCCACAACCTTCAAAATATCGGAAATCGGGAGGTACTGTTCTATGGGAGCTATATGAAGACGAGGACCTCTGCGGACAAATTTCAGGTCGAAAGTTGTATACCCTCAGCGACGACTAAATACCCAATTTCAGTAATTTCGGTGGGATATTGAGTCCACAACCTTCAAAATACCGAAAATCGGGAGGTACTTTTCTATGGGGGCTATATAAAGATGTAGACCTATACCGACAAATTTCAGTTGGAAAGTTTTATATCCCCAACGAAGACTTAATACAAAATGTCAGCTATTTCAGTGTGATATTTAGGCCACAACCTTCAAAATATCGGAAATCGCATAGGTCCGCGTCTTCATATAGCTCCCATTGAACAGTACAATGGGAGCTATATGAAGACGCGGACCTATGCGGACAAATTTCTGGAGAAAAGTTTCATACCACCAACGAAGACTTAATACCAAATTTCAGTCATTTCGGTGGGATTTTCCATATGGGAATGGATGGGCCATATCGGACTAGTTCTTTTGGTACCTCCCCCACAAAAGTTCAAAAATATTCGCTAAAATGGTGGGCACGAAAACTCTCGAACGGATCAACCGAATTGGTCAAAACTTTGCACACGGTAGGTAATATTACTTCCAGGAATACATTTTGCTCGAATATAGATTATATCGGTCCACTTCTTCGGGTACCTCCCAAACAAAATACGGAAAAAGTGAAGCTTAAGAGCTCCTCTCTGATTGTTTATTTTTTCAGCTGGTTGTCTAGCGGCTCTTAACCTTGGTAAAAAAATTTTCGAGGTAAAGTCCATACTTCCTCAAATAATGGCCTAAAAGCTCCAAGGAACCCTAACTCTCGCAGGGACTTTCTGATTTGTCCAAACTTTGCACGTAGTCTCATTTTATCCAGTCATATATCAGGTTAGGATATGAACTATATCGATCCACTCCTTCGGGTACTTCCCACATAAAATTTGGAAAAAGTGAAGTTTAAGAGATCTTCTCGTTTTCCAGTAGGTTTTCATTGTAAAGGGGCCGTTACAATGATACAATTTTTTTCGAGATAAGTCCATACTTCCAGATATAATGGTCCAAAAAAGGCAGTGCTTTTTCAAAAAATTATTTTTTTAATTTAGAAAAAACTACTCCCCATGTTTTCATAAAACTCATATAGAAAATCATTTATTTAAACAGACATTTTTACCCATGTAATTTCAAAAAAATTAAAAAAGTGTTAAGCGGACGGAAAGAGAACAAAAGTATATATGGGCTGAAAGAGGACACTCTCGGACATCATTGGGGGTTATCATGAATGGAATTTTCCCGTGAGTTTTGTCTTTTCGCCGCAACTTAAGGGAGAAAGTGAAAAAATTCACTGGGAATTGACGTTCATTATAACCACCATTATGTAAAAACGGAACTTTGTTCCAAGCCGTTCCCTAAATGTTCTAGTCCACTAAATTTGAAAATTTAACAAAAAATTAGTATCTGAGAAAACATAAAAAGGCTCACTTCGTGTATGCGGTACTGTAATTTATTGAAACGGTTATGTTATAGTTTCCGAGAAATAGCTATTTCTTTCTCCAGAAATTCGAAAATATGACGTATTTTTCGAAATTGCGAAAAAATGGTCGTCTTTAGGAGCACGGCACGCACACCCCTTTCAATATTCTGACCTAATTTTTTGGTTTCCTTAGTTTCAATTTGTTTACTATCAAATTCCATATAGAAATGAACAATCGACGACGACAAAAAATTGGCGTTTTGCAAGGGCGTAGCCAGGATCAAATCTAGGGGGGGGGGGCAACTTTTTTTTTGCGATGTGTATAGTATATAGTGTCAAGGCGTAACAGGAAACTATGGCCTAGGCGAAAGAAATGACAGGGGTGATAGACTAATTCAGTTCTGTCAAGAACATAAAATGATGGTAACAAACACAATGTTCTGCCTTCCCCCAAGACGACTATACACATGGAAATCGCCACAGGATAGAAGGGACAATATTGTGAGAAACCAAATTGATTTTATATTAATTAATTGATTTTATATTAATCCTCGGTAAAGAAATGCTCAACATATCCAGGCGCTGATGTTCCTTCAGATCACAATCTTCTGATGATGCAGTTGCGCACAAAAATTGTTGCAAATAGAAAAAAGAATATCCGTCGTAAATTCAATGTGGCAAAACTTGAAAATACCACCTTGAAAGCAAATCTTCGAGATAATATAAATCGAGAACTAAGAAATATAAACACTGAAAACATTGACGACTTGTGGAACGCACTAAGGACTAAGCTCAAACCCCTAGCAGATAATACCCTCGGATACGGCAAAAAATTTACACAGAAGGAATGGATGACACAGGATATTCTCAACATGATGGAAGAGAGACGAAAACATAAAAACAAGAACTTTGAACTGTATTGGGAACTAAACAGGGAAATCCAAGTCGCTATACGCATGGCAAAAACAATCATATAAATAAGCAATGTCAGGAGATTGAACGATTGAAAAGCCTTCACGACGACTTTAATCTCCATAAAAAGTTAAAAGAAATGGCTGGTGTATACCGCAAAACTCATTCAAAAGTACTATATAATGATAATAATGATCCTGTGTTTGATACAGAAGAAAAGAAGGCTATTTGGAGAGATTATATAAAACAAATTTTTACAGATGAAAATCGAACAACTCTTGAACAACGGACTCAACAATCTCTTACAGGAAATCCCATCAGTCGAAGAGAAGTTGAAACAGCAATAAATACTCTGAGAGATAGGAAAGCTTGTGGCCCTGACGAGATTCCCTCGGAAATCCTTAAATTAATAGATGACGAAAACATCGCACTTTTAACAAAATTATTTAACCATGTATATGATACAGGTCGATACCCACAAGACTGGTTAAAATCTACATTTATTACCATTCCGAAAAAATGCAACGCAAAATATTGTAACGAACACAGACTTATAAGTCTCATGAGCCATGCCCTAAAAATTTTTCTACGGATAATTCACTCCAAAATATACTCAAAGTGCGAAAAAGCCATGGGAACATCTCAGTTTGGATTTAAGGAAGGTATGGGAACCCGAGAAGCACTTTTTTCTATACAAACATTGGTCCAGAAATGTAAAAACGCACAAAAAGACGTATTTCTATGCTTCATAGATTACGAAAAAGCTTTTGATACAGTGTTACACGATAAGTTGATTGACATCCTCATCTCCATTGGCCTAGACCAGAAAGAAGTGCATTGTATCAAAAGTCTATATTGGCATCAAAGTGCACAAATAGAAGTGGACGGGGAAATGACAGATAGAATTGACATATCTAAGGGAGTGAGACAAGGGTGCATATTGTCACCTTTGCTATTCAATATCTACTCAGAAAAAATTTTTCATGAATCCATAAACAAAATCCCAATCGGCATTCATATAAACGGAACATTTCTGAACAACTTAAGATATGCTGATGATACAACTTTACTGGCGCATAGCATATCTGGACTCCAGAACCTTGTGAATAAACTCGCAATACACAGCGAAAAATACGGTCTGAAAATTAACATCCGCAAAACCAAATTCATGGTTATAAGCAAGAAGAATGAACACAATAATACAACATTAAAAATTCACAATACCTATGTTGACAGAGTTAAAAGTTTCAAATACCTGGGAGTTACAATAACTGAACAGTGGCAGTCCTCGCAAGAAATAAGATGCAGAATTGAACAGGCCAGAGAAGCATTTTCAAAATATAAGAGAGTACTTACGAGTCATGACATTAATCTTGAAACAAAGATTCGTTTTATCAAAACATAGGTCTGGTCAGTGTTATTATATGCAACGGAAGTATGGACAATTAAAAGTGCTGATATGAGAAGACTGGAAGCTTTTGAAATATGGATTTATAGGAGAGTACTCAAAATTCCCTGGACAGCCCATATGACAAATACCGATGTACTGAAAAGGATGCACTGCGAAAGAGAACTTATCTCAGTAATAAAAAGACGAAAGACTGCATACCTGGGGCATATAATGCGAAATCAAAAATATAAATTGCTACAAAATATAATCCACATAAAGATAGAAGGAAGACCTGTTAGAGGAAGAAAGGAGACAACATGGATGGATAATATTACAGAATGGACGGGCATCCGAGATACTACAACCCTATTATCAAAGGCTAGAGATAGAAATGCGTTTGAGACATACTAAGCAATCTTTAAACAAATATTGTATATATATGTACGTATTTATTAAAACAAATCTATTTATAATTGTATTGGTCGCTAACATTCGGAAAACGAATTGGCAAATAAAGAAGAAGATAGTTTTTACATACAAAATTTTAAAACCTTTATTTAGGTACTTACCTAATGAAAAACAACTAAAAAACGTCCACCGTGAAGTATTCTGAACTAATATGGAATAATTAGTTTTCTTTCCGTTACGAAAGTACCATTGCCCACAATTTTAGGCGAATTTGTTTAACCACTTCGTAATGTCATGTTCACACGAGCGTTTCAATTACGTTGTTCGCTTGTCGAACGACGAACACGAATTAACCCGTTTCCACGACACCATTCGTAATTAACAGAAACGTAAACAAAATTTCCTTCATTTTTGTTTCCCTGTTTTCAACAAAAATTTAACCGAAAACACATAAAATATACATTAAATGAATAGGAAAAGCAATAGACTTTCCTTCAAATGTATCTTCTATATTTAACTACACACATTTCATTAAATTTTTCCATAAATTCTGAATAATTTTGTATTTTCAATATATTTTTATATCTTTCTATTTTCAAAATTAAAGAGAGAGAGACATGTCAAAACAATATATGTGTATACAGGCTTTCAGTTATTCGTTTCCTTTTTTGTTTCCGATTGTTTTACGCGATTTTGAGCTAATGGAAAAGAAATGTGTGTGGAATTAAGAAGGAAACACAACCATCTTCCTTCTGAATTTAAATAAAATGTTTAGTTCAATAATTTTCATTCATCTTTTTCCTTTTTTCTAAAAAATTTTGTGTTTTCAACAAATTTTTCAATTTTGAATTTAGACATGTCATAATTAATTTTTTCGATAAATTTTCTCATTTGTTAGGGATGGGACATACTTATTCGTCGTTCAGAGAATATTTCTACTCGAACAACGTAGAAAAATAGTCGTTCGTTCATAGAATTTTGTGTGGGGAAATAAGTAATTTATTCGTAGTTATGGGTCGAACAACGAATAGAGAACGAACGACGTACCGTGGAAACGGGCTATAAAAGCCAATTACCTACTATCTAACATTATCTGGTCAGCTAAAATTTTGTACAATACTTGAAATTGGGCGTAATTGATGTTTAGGGGCAGAAAATGTAAATCAAAACAAAATTTTTGAATGGGAGGTACCCGAAGAACGGGATTGATATGGACTATATCCGACTTGATACATGACTGGATGAAATAATACGATGTGCAAATTTTGGAACAAATCGACTGCTCCCATCGAGAGTTATCGTTCACCGAAACAAGCTAAATATACACCTAATGACATTGAATGCACATTCTCTTGTGGTTCGAGCATAGTAATTTCTTAACAGATACATATAGCATACTTAGACAATGTTAATATATGTATGTCTCTGTTTACCTGTTTAACCCATTTCGTACTTGGTGTTCGATTTTTTGAACAGCAAACAAATTTTAAACACGTTTTGTTATGTATTCATCTGTCAGCAAATATCTTCACCTGAAAACTCCCTCACCTCCTAGATGGCAGGGGTACATTTTTGAAACCTATATTTTTGGATACTTTTTAAATTAATTTAAAAAATTAAAAAAAATGAAATTTAAAAAGTAATCATGGTGAATTATTGCCAATATATGGAACCGTTTCACAAAATATAAAGAAGATGATTTAGATGCTCAAGCACGACTTTACATATGTGCAAAGTTGACTGATCGAAATTTCGAACACTGGTACTTATCATAAATGTCAGTGGCTATATAACAACGTGTAAATGTACTGACAAATTAGGGGGAAATTTAGTATAGCCCCATAGAAGGCTAAATACCAAATTTCAGCCATTTCTATAGGAGAGTACGGCTAAAATTCTGAAAACTCCAAAAATCGCTGTAGCCTATATAAAACACGGACCAGTGCTGACAAATTTCTGAAGGGAAGTTTATTAACCCCAAAGAAGATTAAATATGTATTAAATTGCAATCATTTCTATAGGATAGCTGCATTATCCTTGGAAACCTCCGAAAATCGGGCGGTACCGTTCTATAATAATAATAATTGTTCCACAAACATCCCATACGGGACAAGGGAGACTTCTCTCATATCAATGAGTGCACCCCGATTCATATTAGCTCAATGATATGGGACCTACTGTTTATCGCCGAGTCCGAACGGCGTGTCTTAAGACACCACTTTGTAGAGAAGTTTTACCGTTCTATGGTGGGTAATAAAAAACGTGGACCATTGCTCACACATTTCCGGGGACAGGTTTTGTAGGCCCAAAGAAGACTCAATACCGCTCTTTAATCATTTTTTCGTTCAAAATTATATGGTTATTGAGATATAGAAGTTCAAATTAGGACAATGGATCGCCTCATTATAGAAGTATATTTTACACAGTACACCTTAACTAACTTTAAATGAAAATAAACTTTAAAAATAAAAATAGTACTTCAGAAAATCAGCAAATTTTTTGTTTGTTTAACTTTTGTATAACAGTATAATTTTTCAAAATTTTTTGAAGAATCTAGGGGGGGGGTCAGATTCCCCGGCCAGGCAACATCAAATATTTTTCAGCGGCGGCAAAATACCCCTCAGTAATGTTGGCGACATTTCCTGAGTATTTCACCCATGTAAAACTTCTCTACAAAGTGGTGTCTTATGACACGCCGTTCGGACTCGGCGATAAACAGTAGGTCCCATATCGTTGAGTTAATATGAATCGGGGTGTACTCATTGATATGAGAGAAGTCTCCCTAGTCTTCCTTGTCCCTTCAGGGGTGTTTGTGGAACAATTATTATTATATCATCTTACCCCAACCTATCATTTCGGAAGTTTTATGTTCTACATAAATCCACGGAGTGTTCTATTAAATATTAAATAAAATAAACTCTTGCGGAATTCTTCCGATATATAAAGAACTACTAGGGAGGTTTTCTTTTTTATCGGAGACATATTATTACATATCCTTACGAAGGGAACTCTGGGGATGTTTTTTTTTTTTTTTTTGCTATAGGATGTTCAATTTTCTCTTGAGGATTCCTTATGAAGGTCTTCTATTCTATGGAACGTCGCATATCTTCATTCTATAAAAACCGTTTTGCAGGCCATTGTAGAAACTGCTGAAGGTATTTTATTCCATTGAAGACCATTTCCAAGATCTTCTGTTCTTTAGACGACCCATCCATAGATCCTATATTTTATAGAAATCCATTTCAGCTATAATTTATTTTATAGAAAGCTATTACGAAAGGTTTCTGTTCTACAGAAGGGGACCAACATATTCATACTAAGTCAATCACTAAGTCTTTTCTCCTACATGAGACGCCTACAAGCTTTTGGGAGGCCTTGTCTACCATAGAAGACACTTTCGATGGCCTTATTAAAAATAAGTTAGTTTTGATGTTAGAAAGAGGCTTGGAGTCTTTCTTTAATTGTATTCACTAGAGGGATATGAAGGATTCCTACGGAATTCTCCTTTTTTAGAGAAGACCACAAAAATATTCAACAGAAGACTCCTGTCGACGTCATCTCTACTATAGAATACACCGAAGGAAATGACGGGTTCATTTATTCCACAGACAATTTCCGGGCGTCTTTTTCAATATGAAAACCTTACGGAGGTCTTATTTTCCATTAAAAAGACCCGTAACGAAAGTCCTCTATCTCATCTCGGCAGTCCTCTATCTCACCTCTTTTCAGGGGCCTATAAAACAGAAACTTACGAAGGACTGTAGAAAACAATAACAAAGCCCTTCTCTTCTGTAGGTCTTCATTTATATAGAAAACGCTTACAAAGGTTTTATTTTCTATAACAAACCATTTCGATGATCTTATCTATATTAATAAAAGAGTAAAGTGATTGACTGACTGACTGACTGATTGATTCATCAACGCCCAGACGAAACGGCTGAAGCTAGAATCCTGAAATTTTGGGTGTGGATCACTCTTGGTCCGAAGGGGTCAGATAAGGCTGGGTTTTTGGAAATTCGAACTGGAAGGGTACTAAAAGGTACTAAATATGGTACCGTTTGTATTTGCCGAACCGGTAGAGCTAGAACTTTGAAATTTGGAATGAAGGTCACTGATGGAGTGTAGGAAAGATGTGCTAAAGGGTTTTTAGAAATTCGAACTATTAGTGTACGAAAAGTACTAAAGTGTACTAAATTTGGTGCCAATTCGTATGTCGTGAACGGATAAAGGTTAAAGGTTGAAATTTGGTGTGAGAATCAAGGTTTAAAGGTACGGTTGACATAAGGAGGTGGTTTAGGGAAAGTGCCCACATGTGTACGAAAAGTACTAAATGGTACTAAATTTGGTACAATTGTGATTTGGGCAAACGGATAGAGCTGGAATCCTGAAATTTTGAATTAAGGCTACTGTTGGAGAGCGGTATGGACATAGTTTTGAAAATTCGTACTTATGGGTACGAAAAGTACTAAATGGTACTAAATTTGGTACAATTATTATTTGGGCGAACGTATAGAGCTGGAATCCTGAAATTTCGAGGGTAGAATGGAAGTAATTTTGAAAATTCGTACTTATGGGTACTAAAAGTATTAAATGGTACTAAATTTAGTACAATTATGATTTAGGCGAACGTATAGAGCTGGAATCCTGAAATTTCGAACTAAGGTTACTGTTGAAGAGTGAATGGAAGCAGTTTTGAAAATTCGTACTTATGGGTACGAAAAGTACTAAATGGTACTGAATTTGGTACAATTATGATTTGGACGAACGGATAGAGCTGGAATCCTGAAATTTTGAACTAAGGCTACTGTTGGAGAGTAAAATGGATGTAGTTTTACAAATTCGTACCTATGGGCACGAAAAGTACTAAATGGTACTAAATTTGGTACAATTTGGATTTAGGTTGAACGGATAGACCTGGAATCCTGAAATTTTGAATAAAGGCTGCTGTTAGAGAGTGGAATGGAAGTAGTTTTGAAAATTCGTACTTATGGGTACGACAAGTACTAAACGGTACTAAATTTGGTACAATTTGGATTTAGGTTGAACGGATAGAGCTGGAATCCTGAAATTTTGAATTGAGACTACAGTTGGAGGGTAGAATGCAAGTAGTTTTGAAAATTCGTACTTATGGGTACGAAAAGTATAAAATGGTACTAAATTTGGTACAATTACGATTTGGGCGAACGGATAGAGCTGGAATCCTGAAATTTGAATTAAGGCTACTGTTGCAGAGTAGAATGGAAGTAGTTTTGAAAATTCGTACTAATGGGTACGAAATGTTCTAAATGATACTAAATTTGGTACAATCATGATTTAGGCTAACGGATAGAGCTGGAATCGTGAACTTTGAATTAAAGCTGATGTTAGAGAGTAGAATGGAAGTAATTTTGAAAATTCGTACTTATGGGTACGAAAAGTACTAAATGGTACTAAATTTGGTACAATTACGATTTGGGCGAACGAATAGAGCTGGAATCCTGAAATTTGAATTATGGCTGCTGTTAGAGAGTATTATGGAAGCAGTTTTGACAATTCGTACTTATGGGTACGAAATGTACTAAATGATACTAAATTTGGTACAATTACGATTTGGGCGAACGGATAGAGCTGGAATCCAGAAATTTTGAATTAAGGCTACTAAGAATAGAATGAAAGTAGTTTTCAAAATTCGTAGCTGTGGATACGACAAGTACTAATTTTTGTACAATTTGGATTTAGGTAGAACGGATAGAGCTGGAATCCTAAAATTTTGAATTAAGATTGATATTGTAGTGTGGGATGGAGATAATTTGGAAATGCGTACTTATGGGTTACGAAAAGTAATAAATTTGGTGCAATTAAGTTTTGGGTCATCGGATAGATCTGAATTTCTGAAATTTGGAATAAAAATTGCTGCTGGAATATAAGATTGGCTACTGTTGGATTGTAGAAGTTGTTTTGAAAATTCGTACTTAAGGTTACGAAAAGTTTTAAGTGGTACTAAATTTGGTACAATTTGGATTTAGGGTGAAATTTCAAATTAACATTCATGTTAGAGTATGGGATTGAGATAATTTGGAAATTCGTACTTCGTAGGCTACATTTGGAGTGTATGGAAGTAGTTTTGAAAATTCGTACTTATGGGTACAAAAAGTACCAAATTTGGATTTGGGTGAACGAACAGAGCTGGAATAATGAAATTTAGAATTAAGCTTGCTGTTGGGGTGTAGGATGGAGTTAGTTTTGCAAATTCTTACATTAGGGTAAGAAAAATACTAAATATTTGGTACAGTTTGGATTTGGGTGAACGAATAGAGCGTGAAACCTTAAATTCGTAATTAATGTTGAAGTGTAGGATTGAGGTAGTTTTGGAAATTCGTACTTATGGATACGAAAAGCACTAAATTTGGTATAATTTGGAATCTGGAATCCTGAAATTTGGAATTGAGATTATTGTTGAAGTGTAGGATTGAGGTAGTTTGGGAAATTCGTACTTATGGGTACTAAATGGTACTAAATTTGGTACAGTGGCTATTTGGCGGAACGGATAGAGTAGGAATCCTGGAATTTGGTAAGACTACGGTTGGAGTGTAGGATTGAGACATGGAGGTAGTTTTTGAAATTCGTACTTATGGGCACGAAATATACCAAATGGTACAATTTGAATTTGAGTGCACCGACAGCGCTGGAATCCTGTTTTTTGGAATTAAGGTTACTGGTAAAGTGAAAGATTGAGGTAGTTTTGGAAAATCGTACTTATGGGTACGAAGAGTACTTAGTGGCACTCAATTTGTTGTTGGGTGTGTAGGGACAGTGCTGGAATCTGTATTTTTGGATTTAGTGTGAGTATTGGTGTGCAATGTTGGTCTCGCTGTTGACATGTAAGGGTGAGATACGGCGGATTTTTTGAAAATCGAACTAAAGCGGTACGAACAGTACTAAAATAACAATAATTATTGATTAAAATTGGTATAAGTACAATAAAATTTTCAGGGTTTGCCATTTCCATGTTATATATTGTTTATTTGTTTTTTTTTTATATCCTTTCCGCATACGAAGTAGCGGGCACTTTGCTAGTTTATTATAAAATATTATTACGAAGGTTCTCTTTGTATTGAAGACCATTACGAAGTTCTTTCCCTTTATCGCTTTATAGAAGACCATTACGAACGTCTCCTTTTCTTACATTAAAGTCCATTACGAAGGCCTTCTCTTCTATGGGAGACCCTTTCGATAGTACAGCTCTTCTCTTCTGTAGGTCTTTTTTTTTAGTAGACCCTTAGAAAGGTCTTATCTTCCATAGCAGATCATTACGATAGTATTCTTTTCTATAGAAAACCATTGCGAAGGCTTTTCCCTTTTATAGAAGACAGTTACGAATGTCTTATTTTCCATCAAAGACAAATACAATGGGTTTCTCTTGTAAGGAAGATTGTTAGGAAGACTTCTTTTCTGTAGAAGACCATTACGCAAGTCTTTTCTTCTTAAGAATATATTTTCTTCCATAGAATACCATTACGGAGCTATTATCTTCTATAGACTTCCCCTACAACTGCATTCTTTTCATTGAAGACGCCAACAAATTCCTTTTCTTCTAAGGAAATAGTTAGAAGATCTTCCTTTGTATATAAAATCCTTACAAAGGTCTTTTCATCTATAAGAGATGAATGCTCCTTATTATACAAGATTGCGTAAGTCTTCTGTTCTATATGAGATACTTAGCAAGGTCTTTTCTTTCATAGAAGACCCTACGAAGGTCTTCTCCTCTATAGAAGAGCTCTATGAAGGTCTTCTTCTTTATGACAAAGGACTTCTGTTCTATTCGTAAGCAAACAAAGCTGCTTTCTTTTTCGTCGAAGAAAGTATATTTTCTAAGGTCTCATTTTCTGTAAAAGGCCTTTACGAAGACCCTCCCTTAAATAGAAGACAATTCTTGCTCAATAATGGGTTTTAAGAGTCGGTAGTCGTAACTACTAACAAAACCCTATACTAACCCATTATAATTATAAGGACATGTCGCACTGATTTACTAGTTATTTTATGAATCATAGAATAACTAGTTATTCTGTGCCCACTAGAAGTTGAAAAATAAACTATTTTTTTTAGATTTAGTACAGTTGAGATGGAATTTGTTTTCAATTTCAACACACTTCCTATTTCTTTTAGTTTATTTCGTTCTCTGCAGGATTTGATCATCTCTGATTTGTAGCCGAACACACTATGCCACGAGTACGAACATTAAGTGTTGTTAAAAAGCTTACATGTGCACCACCAACTGATTTTTATTTTGTTAACAAAAAACTCGCGTACCCACGGTAAGCGTTCAACACACAACCTTAGAATTTGAAGTCCGACACGCATGCTTTGTGCCAACGTACTTACATACAACTTAGTAAGGAGTAATGTAAGTAGTTAGTTTTGTTCAAATTACATTGAAATGGGTTACAAAATGACTAACGGATCCAAATTTTTGTTGGGAGTAGAAGTTCTGTTAAAGTCTTCTTTTCTATAAAGACCCTTAACTGCGGACTTCTAATATAAAAAAGAATTCCACAGGAGGTTTTTCCTATAGAAGACCACTACAAAGATCATGCATTCTGGAAAAGAGGATCCTAACGGAGTTCTTCTAGTTTATAGAAGACCAAACTGGATAAACACCTGTGTAAAAGAATCCTATAGGTGTAATCGGTTCTACAGAAGACAAACAACGAATTAATCTACTCTATAGAACATACATACCTACGACGATCATACAAATGTGATTTATCTTATAGAGGATACTTACGAAAGTTTTTTTCCAATAGAAAACCTAACAGATGTTTTCTTTCGCATAGAAGATCCATAAAGTCTACTTTTCTATGGGAGAGAAGACCATGATGAAGGTATTCTCTTCTTCTCTTGTCTCTTAAGTTTTTCTGCAGTATATAGAGTATATGTTAAGATGTCATGTAAGGGAAACAAACAGTCAAATTCCTGTTATTTTCACCTCCTATCTCCCCTCTTTTTTAATGAAATAAAAATATTTATTTTAAATTATTGATTGTGTATCCGTTTGTGGGATCTGTGGGCAAGTGTGTAACTGTGTGTGTTTTTACAACCAAATTTGCCATACAATCATAATTTGTTAATTAATTTATAGCCTCAAGTAGCGGAAAATATGTTCCCACCAATGATATAATGCAACAACAACAACAACAATAACGAAAACAAATAACCTTTACCCACAATCACACCAAGCGCACATGTCGTTGTTCTCAAACCATCACAACGTGAGAGAGCAACCATTGACGGGTATTGCTTCATTTTAATGAAATTGTATTGCATTGCCTCTCCTCTAGGCGATGGATGTGCAATGCACATTCGCTTGGCTTTAAGGGAGGTTTGTGTAAAACAGAAACTCGTGTTTGTAATAACGCCAACCACATCAATTGGAACGTGCAGCAGTTTTTTTCTGCTTAATTGATTTTAAATCATTAAAATAACACCTTGAGGCATTTATTAAGGAAATATGATTTATTAGGCAGGGAGTGCGTAAACAACTCCTAAAGATAGGCAATGCTGAAGAAACATTCAAAGCGTAAGATAAATATGCAATGAATATTGATTGCTATTAATATATAAGTATGATAAATGTAGTTTTCAATTTATGGTTATTAAAAATCGTGTGATTTATTAGGTAATATTGGCTATAACTCCTAAAAGTAGGCAATTCAAATTGGAAGTTTTTAATTTATTAGGCTTTCTGATCTTTAAGAAAATTCTTCGGACTACTCAAAAGTATTTTATATAAAAATATTCTTTAAAAAAATCACGTTTTAGAAAAATATTCTTTAAAAATATCCAAGGTTTAGAATAATATTCTTAAAAAATCACGTATGGGAAAAATATTCCTTGTATTGGGTCATATTTTTTAAATGAATCCACGTTTGGAAAAAATATTTGTTAACAAATTCACGTTTGGAAAAAATATTTTTTAAAAAATCCATGTTTGGAATAAAATATTATATTTTTTAAAATTTGGATAAAATATTTTTAAAAAATCCAAGTTTGGAAAAAATATTTTTTAAAAAATTCACGTTGGAAAAGAATATAAGTAAAAAATCCACGTTTAAAAAAAATATTTTTTACAAAAAATGCACGTTGAAAAAGAATATTATTTAAAAAAAACACGTATTAAAAGAATATTTTTTTTAATAAATCAACTCATTGCAAAATACTTTAATAAAAGTCAACGCATTGAAAAAATAGATTACTAAATAAGTCAACGCATTAAAAAATATTTTTTTAAAAAAAATCAACGCAATGAGAAAATATTTTGTTAAATAAATCCACGCATTAAAAAATATTTTTTTTAAATAAATCCAAGCATTGAAAAATATTTTTTAAAATTAAAAAATATTTTTTAAATAAATCCACGCATTGAAAATAATTTTTTAAAATTTAAAAATATTTTTTTTAAATAAATCCACGCATTGAAAAATATTTTTTAAAATTAAAAAATATTTTCTAAATAAATCCACGCATTGAAAATAATTTTTTTAAAATTTAAAAATATTTTTTTAAATAATTCCACGCATTGAAAAGTATTTTTTTAAATAATTCCACGCATTGAAAAATATTTTTTTAAATAATTCCACACATTGAAAAATATTTTTTTTAAATAAATCCACGCTTTGAAAAATAATTTTTTAAAATTTAAAAATATTTTTTTAAATAAATCCACGCTTTGAAAAATAATTTTTTAAAATTTAAAAATATTTTTTTAAATAAATCCACGCATTGAAAATAATTTTTTAAAATTTAAAAATATTTTTTTAAATAAATCCACGCATTGAAAATAATTTTTTAAAATTTAAAAATATTTTTTTAAATAAATCCAGGCATTGAAAATAATTTTTTAAAATTTAAAAATATTTTTTTAAATAAATCCAGGCATTGAAAATAATTTTTTAAAATTTAAAAATATTTTTTTAAATAAATCCACGCATTGAAAATATTTTTTTAAAATTTAAAAATATTTTTTTAAATAAATCCAGGCATTGAAAATAATTTTTTAAAATTTAAAAATATTTTTTTAAATAAATCCAGGCATTGAAAATAATTTTTTAAAATTTAAAAATATTTTTTTTAAATAAATCCACGCATTGAAAATAATTTTTTAAAATTTAAAAATATTTTTTTAAATAAATCCACGCATTGAAAATAATTTTTTAAAATTTAATAATATTTTTTTAAATAAATCCACGCATTGAAAATAATTTTTTAAAATTTAAAAATATTTTTTTAAATAAATCCACGCATTGAAAATAATTTTTTAAAATTTAAAAAATATTTTCTTAAATAAATCCACGCATTGAAAATAATTTTTTAAAATTTAAAAATATTTTTTTAAATAATTCCACGCATTGAAAAGTATTTTTTTAAATAATTCCACGCATTGAAAAATATTTTTTTAAATAATTCCACACATTGAAAAATATTTTTTTTAAATAAATCCACGCTTTGAAAAATAATTTTTTAAAATTTAAAAATATTTTTTTAAATAAATCCACGCTTTGAAAAATAATTTTTTAAAATTTAAAAATATTTTTTTAAATAAATCCACGCTTTGAAAAATAATTTTTTAAAATTTAAAAATATTTTTTTTAATAAATCCACGCATTGAAAATAATTTTTTAAAATTTAAAAATATTTTTTTTAATAAATCCACCCATTGAAAATAATTTTTTAAAATTGAAAAATATATTTTTAAGTAAATCCACGCATTGAAAATAATTTTTTAAAATTTAAAAATATTTTTTTAAATAAATCCAGGCATTGAAAATAATTTTTTAAAATTTAAAAATATTTTTTTAAATAAATCCACGCATTGAAAATAATTTTTTAAAATTTAAAAATATATTTTTAAGTAAATCCACGCATTGAAAATAATTTTTTAAAATTTAAAAATATTTTTTTAAATAAATCCAGGCATTGAAAATAATTTTTTAAAATTTAAAAATATCTTTTTAAATAAATCCACGCATTGAAAATAATTTTTTAAAATTTAAAAATATTTTTTTAAATAAATCCAGGCATTGAAAATAATTTTTTAAAATTTAAAAATATTTTGTTAAATAAATCCAGGCATTGAAAATAATTTTTTAAAATTTAAAAATATTTTTTTTAAATAAATCCACGCATTGAAAATAATTTTTTAAAATTTAAAAATATTTTTTTAAATAAATCCACGCATTGAAAATAATTTTTTAAAATTTAATAATATTTTTTTAAATAAATCCACGCATTGAAAATAATTTTTTAAAATTTAAAAATATTTTTTTAAATAAATCCACGCATTGAAAATAATTTTTTAAAATTTAAAAAATATTTTCTTAAATAAATCCACGCATTGAAAATAATTTTTTAAAATTTAAAAATATTTTTTTAAATAAATCCACGCATTGAAAATAATTTTTAAAAAATTTAAAAATATTTTTTTAAATAAATCCACGCATTGAAAATAATTTTTTAAAATTTAAAAATATTTTTTTAAATAAATTGAAAAAAAAAATTTTAAAATTTAAAAATATTTTTTTAAATAAATCCACGCATTGAAAATAATTTTTTAAAATTTAAAAATATTTTTTTAAATAAATTGAAAAAAAAATTTTAAAATTTAAAAATATTTTTTTAAATAAATCCACGCATTGAAAATAATTTTTTAAAATTTAAAAATATTTTTTTAAATAATTTCACGCATTGAAAAATATTTTTTTAAATAAATCCACGCATTGAAAATAATTTTTTAAAATTTAAAAATATTTTTTAAATAAATCCACGCATTGAAAAGTATTTTTTAAAAATATTTTTTAAATAAATCCACGCATTGAAAAGTATTTTTTAAAAATATTTTTTAAATAAATCCACGCTTTGAAAAATATTTTTTAAAAATTAAAAAAATTTTTTTAAATTATTCCACGCATTGAAAAATATTTTTTAAAATTTTAAAATATTTTTTTAAATAAATCCACGAATTGCAAAATATTTTTTAAAATTTAAAAATATTTTTTTTAAATAAATCCACGCATTGCAAAATATTTTTTAAAATTTAAAAATATTTTTTTAATTAAATCCACGCACTGAAAAATATTTTTTAAAATTTAAAAATATTTTTTTAAATAAATCCAATCCAAATAAATGCACGTAATTGAAAAACATTTTTTTAAATAAATCCACGCATTGAAAAATATTTCTTTTTTAAATAAACCCACGCATTGAAAAATATTTTTAAAATAAATCCACGTATTGAAAAATATTTTTTAAATAAATCCACGTATTGAAAAATATTTGTTTAAAAAAATCCACGCATAGAAAAATATTTTTTTAAATAAATCCACGCATTGAAAAATATTTTTTTAAATAAATCCACGCATTGAAAAATATTTCTAAAATAAATCCACGAATTGAAAAAATTTTTTTTTAAATAAATCCACGTATTGAAAAATATTTTCTTAAATAAATGCACGTATTGAAAAACATTTTTTAAATAAATCAAATTATTGAAAAACATTCTTGGAAAATCCACGTATTTTAAAAATATTATTAAAAAATCCACGTATTGGAAAAATATTCTTTAAAAAACCCTAGTATTAGAAAAATATTCTTTAAAAAATTCACGCCATTGGAAAAATATCCTTTAAAAAATCCACGTATTGGAAAAATATTCTGTAAAATCTCCACGTATTGGAAAAATATTCTTTAAAAAATTCACGTATTGGAAAAATATTCTTTGAAATCTCCACGTATTGGAATTATATTCTTTAAAAAATCCACGTATCGGAAAAATATTTTTTAAAAATCCACGTATTGGAAAAATATTTTTTAAAAAATCCACGTGTTGGAAAAATATTCTTTAAAAAATCCAAGTATTGGAAAAAATATTCTTTAAAAAATCCACGTATTAGAAAAATATTCGTTAAAAAATCCACGTATTAGAAAAATATTCTTTACAAAATCCAAGTATTGGAAAAATATTCCTTAAAAAATCCACGTATTGAAAAAAATATTCCTTAAAAAATCCACGTATTGGAACAAATATTCTTTACAAAATCCAAGTATTGGAAAAATATTCCTTAAAAAATCCACGTATTGAAAAAAATATTCCTTAAAAAATCCACGTATTGGAACAAATATTCCTTAAAAAATCCACGTATTGAAAAAAAAATTCCTTAAAAAATCCACGTATTGAAAAAAATATTCGTTAAAAAATCTACGTATTGGAAAAAATATTCCTTAAAAAATCCACGTATTGGAAAAAATATTCCTTAAAAAATCCAGTTATTGAAAAAAACATTCCTTAAAAAATCCACGTATTGGAAAAAACTTCAAATTTTAGAAAAAATATTTTTTAAAAAACCCCTTTTTGGAAAATATTCTTTAAAAAATCCACGAATTGGAAAAAAATATTCTTTAAAAATCTACGAATTGGAAAAACTATTCTTAAAAAAATCTACGTTTTTTAAAATATTCTTTAAAAAATCTACGTTTTTGAATATATTCTTTAAAAAATCTACGTTTTTGAAAATATTCTTTAAAAATCTACGTTTTTGAAAATATTCTTTAAAAAATCTACGTTTTTGAAAATATTATTTAAAAAATCTGTGTGTTTGAAAATATTCTTTAAAAAATATTCGTTTTTGAAAATATTCTTTAAAAAATCCACGTTATGGAAAATATTCTTTAAAAAATCCAAGTATTGGAAAAAATATTCTTTAAAAAATCCACGTTTTGGATAAAGTATTCTTAAAAAAATCCACGTTTTGAAAAAATATTCTTTAAAAAAATTAAAGTGTTGAAAAAAATATTTTTTAAAAAATTAACGTCTTGAAAAATGACTTTAAAAAATCAAAGTTTAGAAAAAAATTAAAAAAAATAACGTATTGGACAAATATTCTTTAAAAACATTCACGTTTTGGAGAAATATTCAATAAAAAATTCACATATTCAAAAATCTTCTTTAAACAAAATTCGCGTTTTGAAAAAATATTCTTTAAACAAAATTCACGTTTTGAAAAAATATTCTTCAAAAAATCCAAGTTTTGGAAAAATATTTTTTGAAAAAAATATTGGAAAACTGAAAAAATCCACTTATTGGAAAACTATTCTTTGAAAAATCTACAATTTAGAAAAAACTTTCTTTAAAAAAGTCCGCGTATTAAATAAATATTATTAAAAAAGTCCACGTATAGAAAAAATATTTTTTAAACAAATCTACGCATTGAAAAATATTGTTAAAGATAATCCACATATTAGAAAAATATTGTTTTAAAAAATCCACGTATGGAAAAAAATATTCTTTAAAAAAATCAACGTATAGAAAAAATATTCTTTAAAAATTCACATATAGAAAAAATTTTCTTAAGAAAGTTCACGTATTGAAATAAATTCTTTAAAAAAATCACGTACTGAAATAAATTCATAAAAAATTCACGCATTGAAATAAATTCTTGAAAAATATTTTTAAAAAAATCCACATATTCAAAAATATTCTTTAAAAAAATTACTTATTGAAAAAATATTCTTTAAAAAAAATACTTATTGAAAAAATATTCTTTAAAAAATCCACGATTGGAAAATATTCATTAAAAAATTAACGCTTTGGCAAATATTCTTTAAAAAATCCACGTTTTGGAAAAAAAATTCTTTAAAAACTCCACGTTATGGAAAAATTTTATCTAAAAAATCTAAGTTTTGAAAAAATTATTCTTTAAAGAAAATTTATTGGGAAAATATTCTTTAAAAAATCTACGTTTTGGAAAAATTATTCTTTAAAGAAAATTTATTGGGAAAATATTCTTTAAAAAATACACGTATTGGAAAATTATTCCTTAAAAATACTCCACGTATTGGAAAAATATTATTTAATAAATCTACGTAAAAAAAATTCAAAAAAAATCTACGTATTGAAAAAATTTTCTTTAAAAAATCTAAGTAGGTATTAAAAAAATATTTTGGAAAATTATTCTTTAAAGAAATTTTTTTTTTGCAAATGTTTTGGGAAAATATTCTTTAAAAACTACACGTATTGGAAAATTATACCTTAAAAAATATCCACGTGTTGGAAAAATATTCTTTAAAAAATCTAAGTAGGTATTAAAAAAAATATTTTTTTTTAAATCCACGTATTGGAAAAATATTCATTAAAAAATCCTCGTTTTAGAAAAATAGTCTTTAAAAAACCAAGGTATTGGAAAAATTGGAAAAATATCCACTAACTGAAAATATATGTACAGTAGAAGATGTGGATGAAGAATATACGTTTCTTAGCAAGAAACTAACACTATTTTTATAGCGAAGTAATTATTATTGGCTTCTAATGAAAGAGTTATGAACGAGTTCTTCAATATATACAAAAATATTGTATTCATTTTATATGAAATAGCAAAATTCCATCTGTTCTTAGAGGTGTCTTAATTTATTTAGGTATCCCAAAAGTATGCAATACCCATTAATTGGTAAACAAAACTAAACCCTTTCTTTAATTGTTTATTTTAGTTTCGAATTCCCCATTAAATTCGATCATAAATTTAAAATTCTTTGTCGAAAACAAGTTTGGAACTTTATAACCCTTTACCACTTTCCCTTCAAATCCAGTGATTTATAGGTTACAGGTTTCTTTTTTGGGTGCTTGGCATATAAATTTCCAAACGAAATAAAAACTATTGAATATTTAGCATATGGTAGATCAGGCACCGTGGCACCATTTACGAATTGTTGTTAATTTTTATTGTTGTTTATTAATACGCGTGAAGCAATTACCGCTAAATAATGGCTATAATAATTACTAAAATTTCCATGGAAGACCAACCAAGGCAACAAACATTAAAGGGTTCATGTGTCCTTGTGTGGAAAACTAAACTTCGTATGTGGAAGATATCCTTTAACACATGGCCAGCTATTGATATTTGAAACATTCATTTGGCTTCAGACTATATTTCAATGTTGAAAAGGGTTTAATTTTTTGGTTTTGGGTAACACAAAAGTTTGTTTTATATTGCCGCTCAAAGATTTACATTTATTTCTAAAATTTCCAAAATATATTGAAAATGTATTTAAAACTTTTGAATTTACTATTGACAGTGAAATTAACATTCTTACATGGAGATTTCCTCCTCTTTCCCCTAAACATGTATTGCTCTTTTCTTTTCATTGTAAAGTTACTTGCTGGTGGTGGTGGTTTTCCCATTCAAATCTCTTCCGTTTAATCCCATTTAAGTAAATACCCTGCCTTGTGTTTGGTCTTAAAATGCAGTTAGTTTTCATTTTTCTAATATCCTTGCGGTATCCTGGCCTTATTTTAAACAATATTTGTTTTGTATTTTTTGTCGTTTTTTTTGTGGGCAAAACGAAGATTTGTTTTTTAAAATTTATCGGTAATTTTGCGGGTATTTATTACCAACCAACCCACAAAACACATGCTACCGTGACACATAAATTTTTTATTCGTGTGCTTATAGCCGCATTGTTGCTGTTTGGATTTTTCCTGTAAACTTCAAATCATGAGATTTTATTTTGTTTTGTTGGTTTTTCATATTTTTTTATGACACAAAGTTCAATAAATATTATTTGATTTTGAAATTTATGTGAAAAAATACCAGAAAAAAGAGGGCATACTTTTAGGTAAAATGTGAGTGCTGCATATTTTAAGGGAACAATTGTGATTTAAACGCTTTTTTGAGCGTTAAAGGTAATAAAATAGAAGAAAATCCAATTATCTGTTACATTTTTAAATAAAAAAATGATAATGGTTTTAAAATCTCGAATTCGCTGAACGACTTTTTATATAAAAAAAGTCCGCAGAGAAAAGGTCAATTCTACAGAATAACTTAGCTGAATTGATTTTCTATAAGAGAATTGAATTTTTCTATAGAAAAAGTTCGCTAAATTGAATTTTTCTATAGAAAAAGTTCACTAAATTGACTTCTTCTATCGAAAAAGTTCACTAAATTCACTTTTTGTATAGAAAAAGTTCACTAAATTGACTTTTTCTATAGAAAAAAAAGTTCGCTGAATAGACTTTTTCTATAGAAAAAGTTCGCTAAATTTAGTTTTTCTATAGAAAAAGATCGCCGCACTGACTTTTTACTATAGAAAAAGTTCGCCGAATTGACTTTTTCTATAGAAAAAGTGCGCCGAATTGACTTTTTCTATAGAAAAAGTGCGCCGAATTGACTTTTTCTATAGAAAAAGTTCGCTGAATTGATTTTCTGTAGAAAAAGTTCGCTGAGTTGGCTTTTTCTATAGAAAAAATTCGCTGAATTGACATTTTCTGTAGAAAAAGTTCTCTGAATTGACTTTTTCTATAGAAAAAGTTCGCTGAATTTATTTTTTCTATAGAAAAAGTTCGCTGAATTGATTTTTCTGTAGAAAGGGTGCGCTGAGTTGACTTTTCCTATAAAAAAAGTTCGCTGAATTGACTTTGCTATGAAAAAAAGTTCGCTGAATTGACTTTATCTATAAAAAACGTTCGCTGAATTGATTTTTTCTATAGAAAAAATTCGCTGAATTTACTTCTTCTGTAGAAAAATTTAGCTGAATTTACTTTTTCTATAAAAAAAGTTAACTAAATTGAATTTTTCTATAAAAAAGGTTCCCTGAATTGACTGTTTCTATAGAAACAGTTCGTTGAATTGACTTTTTCTAAAGAAAAAGTTCGCTGAATTGACTTTTTCTATGGAAAAAGTGAAAATTGTTCGCTGAATTTGCTTTTTCTATAGAAAATGTTCGCTGACTTTACTTTTTCTATAGAAAAAAAAGGGCGCCAATTTAACTTTTTCTATAAAAAATAAAGTTCGCTAAATTGACTTCTTCTATAGGTATAGTTAGCTGAAAAGTTCGCTGAGTTGACTTTTTCTGTTGAAAAAGTTCGCTGAATTGACTTTTTCTATAGAAAAAGTTCGCTGAATTTAATTTTTCTATAGAAAAATTCGCTGAATTGATTTTTCTGTAGAAAGAGTACGCTGAGTTGACTTTTCCTATAAAAAAAGTTCGCTGAATTGGCTTTGCTATGAAAAAAGTTCGCTGAATTGACTTTTTCTATAGAAAAGCGTTCCCTGAATGGATTTTTTATATTGGAAAAACTTCGCTAAATTTACTTTTTCTGTAGAAAAAGTTCGCTGAATTGATTTTTCTGTAGAAAGAGTGCGCAGAGTTGACTTTTCCTATAAAAAAAAGTTCGCTGAATTGGCTTTGCTATAAAAAAGTTCGCTGAATTTACTTTTTCTATAAAAAAGTTCACTAAATTGACTTTTTCTATAAAAAAAAGTTCGCTGAATTGACTTTTTCTATTGAAACAGTTCGCTGAAAAGTTCGCTGAATTGACTTTTTCTATGGAAAAAGCTCGCTGAATTGACTTTTTTAATAGAAAAAGTTCGCTGAATTGACTTTTTCTATGGAAAATTTCGGTGCATTGCGTTTTTCTATGGAAAAAGTTCGCTGAAATGAATTTTTCTATGGAAAAATTCGCTGAATTGAGTTTTTCTATGGCAAAAATTCGCTGAATTGACATTTTCTAAAGAAAAAGTTCGCTGAATTGCCTTTAACTATAGAAAAAATTCGCTGAATTGACTTTTTCTAGAGAAAAGAAAAAGTTCGCTGAATTGACTTTTTCTATGAAAAAAGATCGCTGAAGTGATATTTCTGTAGAAAAAAGTTCGCTGAACTTTTATAGAAAAAGTTCGCTGAATTGACTTTTTCTTTAGAAAAAGTTCGCTGAATTGACTTTTTCTATAGAAAGAGTTTGCTGAATTGACTTTTTCTATAGAAAAAGTTCGCTGAATTGACTTTTTCTATAGAAAAAGTTCGCTGAATTGACTTTCTCTATAGAAAAAGTTCGCTGAATTGACCTTTTCTATAGAAAAAGTTCGCTGAATTGATTATTTCTATAGAAAAAGTTCGCTGAATTAACTTTTTCTACAGAAAAAGTTCGCTGAATTGACTTTTTCTATAGAAAAAAGCTCGCTGAATTGACTCTTTCTATAGAAAATTTCGCAGAATCTACTTTTCCTATAGAAAAGGTTCGCTGAATTGACTTTTTCTATAGAAGAAGTTCGCTGAATTGTCTTTTTCTATAGAAAAAGTTCGCTGAATTTTCTTTTTCTATAGAAAAAGTTCGCTGAATTGACTTTTTCTATAAAAAAAGTTCGATAAATTTACTTTTTCTATAGAGAAAGTTCGCTGAATTGACTTTTTCTATAGAAAAAGTTTGCTGAATTGACTTTTCCTATAAAAAATTTCGCAGAATTAACTTTTTCTATAGAAAAATTCGCTGAATTGACTGTTTCTAGAGAAAAAGTTCGCTGAATTGACTGTTTCCAGAGAAAAAAGTTCGCTGAATTGACTTTTTCGATGGAAAAATTTCGCTAAATTGATTTTTTCTATAGAAAAAGTTAGCTGAATTGACTTTTTCTACAGAAGCACCGTTTCTTTAAGATAGGGTCTAAAGAAGCACCCCTTCTTTTAGAAAGGGTCTAAAGAAGCACCCCTTCTTTTAGAAAGGGTCTATAGAAGCACCCTTTCTTTCAGAAGCACCCTTTCTTTCAGAAGCACCCTTTCTTTCAGAAGCACCCTTTCTTTCAGAAGCACCCTTTCTTTCAGAAGCACCCTTTCTTTCAGAAGCACCCTTTCTTTCAGAAGCACCCTTTCTTTCAGAAGCACCCTTTCTTTCAGAAGCATCCTTACTTTCAGAAGCACCCTTTCTTTCAGAAGCACCCTTTCTTTCAGAAGCACCCTTTCTTTCAGAAGCACCCTTTCTTTCAGAAGCACCCTTTCTTTCAGAAGCACCCTTTCTTTTAGAAGGGGTCTATAGAAGCACCCTTTTTTTCAGAAAGGGTCTATAGAAGCATGCTTTTTTCAGAAAAGGTCTATAGAAGCATCCTTTGTTTCAGAAGGGGTCTATAGAAGCACCCTTTTTTCAGAAAGGGTCTATAGAAGCATGCTTTTTTTCAGAAAGGGTCTATAGAAGCATCCTTTATTTCAGAAAGGGTCTATAGAAGCATCCTTTCTTTCAGAAAGGGTCTATAGAAGCACCCTTTCTTTCAGAAATGGTCTATAGAAGCACCCTTTATTTCAGAGATGGTCAATAGAAGCAACCTTTCTTTCAGAAAGGGTCTATAGAAGCATCATTTTTTTCAGAAAGGGTCTATAGAAGCATCCTTTCTTTCAGAAAGGGTCTATAGAAGCACTCTTTATATCAGAAAGGGTCTATAGAAGCATCCTTTCTTTCAGAAAGGGTCTATAGAAGCACCCTTTCTTTCAGAAATGGTCTATAGAAGCACCCTTTCTTTCCGAAATGGCCAATAGAAGCAACCTTTCTTTCAGAAAGGGTCTATAAATGCATTCTTTCTTTCAGAAATGGTCTATAGAAGCATTCTTTCTTTCAGAAAGGGTCTATAGAAGCATCCTTTCTTTCAGAAAGGGTCTATAGAAGTATCCTTTCTTTCAGAAAGGTCTATAGAGGTATCGTCTTTTATAGGAAGCTGATACAGAGGTCTTCTTTATTACAGAAACCCCTTTCAGAGGTCTGCTTTTCTATATTCGAGCCTTTTTCTATATTTTTGAAAATTCTATACAATTCCGATCCGGACATCTTCTCCCCTAAGAAACCCCTTTCTGAGAACTATGAAAAATATTAAAGAGGTCCTATGAAGGCATTTCACGGGTCCTCCTTTGTACAAAAGAAAGTTACGGAGGATTTAGTGACCCTTCCAGAAATATTTTGTAATATAAGATACCCAACCCGCAGTATGGGTCATTTTCATAGAAGGTCTTTCATAGGCCTTCTATTATATGAGACATTCTTCTGAAATCCCCTTCTGTATAATACTATTTTTGGGATATTCTATTCTAGAGAAGGCCTTTTTGAGCAGTTTGTCTATGGAATAGGCCATCTTCGGTAAACTGTACTTTGAGAGACCCTACATTCCAGGGGTATTTATTCTATACCAGGGAACCTCAATTTTATAGAAATCCTTCCGAAAGGTTTTGAAGTCTACAGAAGTCCCTTCAGGGGTTCTGCCTTTTTACAAAATACCATTGACGAGCTATTTTATTGTACAGAAATCCCGTTCGGGGGTGTTAGTATATTATTCGAGAGTTGGTTTTTCTTGGTAATACATTTCCGGAGGTATTATGTTCTCTAGAAAACCCTTTCGGTAGTATTTTTTGTTCATATAGAAACCCTAGCCCCCACAGTACTTATAATACATACTAAAATTCGTCAAAGCGTTCTACTATAGAGAAAATATTTCTACTTAAGAACATTTCGGAATTCTTCGTTTGAGGGAATACGTTTCTGTTATGGATGTATATGAAGACCTTATTCGAAAGATTTCGATTTTATAAAAATTTTCCTGTTATCTTATTTTATAAAAGAGCTTTCTATGGAACACCTTTCCACTTGTGTCCGCTTTCATTGAAGATCCTACGAAATGTCTTTTGTTCTGTAGAAGATCATTTATCCGTTTGCGTAGATCGTTAATTTCATAGGTATACTTTGTTAATGATGCTGTAGATGGTTGCTTGCTATTCTAAAGTCTCAATTTTATCCAATGTTATTATACCCCTTCCCACATTTCCTCAGCACTTTGTTGTCTCAAACATTAGCTAACAACAACAACGTCCAGGGCTTATTGGTGTCTTGTGGTATTTACAAGCCAAAATTCCTTGTTATTCTTAAAACAAACAATTCAAATTGTTTGTCTATTTTACAAAATAGATGTCCGTTCAATCATCCCGTTTTGACATCCTTACAACAAAGGCACTTGGCCCACTTGTTTGTTTGCATTGGACTTTTCGATGTTTACAATTTGGCTTTTTGAATATTTAAACTTTGATTTTTCCAACTGACCTTTAGTGTTAGGCAAACACACCTCCCTTGGCCTTTAAATTTTGACATGGCAAAACTTTGTATGTTTGGTTGGTTCGAAATTTTCAAAGTCAATTTAACCGGCAATTAATGCATATTGCCAACAACAACAACAAGAGTAGCAATGAACAACATCATTGTTGGTATCCAAAGGTTAGAAGCTTTGCTTTCAATCTCATCATCTCCTCCTGTTTGACTGGCTTTCATTGATGACTGAAAGTCCAAAATCATTTTCATAGGAAATCATTGTGGCTCTGGAATTGCTTCTATTGCTACTGCTGTTCTACGCTGTGTGTTATGTTAGCGGCATCCAACAATGTTGTTGATGTCCCCAGGGTGTCATCTGTATTAAACATCATCAGTTCGCGCAATTGCCATACATGCAAGCAAACATTCCGCCTGCCCGTCCACTCATCCAACCAGCTGCCACACCATTTTCGAATGTCATATCATCATACCACCACTTAAATCCACCCTGGCAATGTTGATGATACACCGGGATGCGTTGTTTTGATTGCATTTAAATATCCCAACCCAACAAAATTTGGAAATGAATCTTCTTTGCCTTGCACAAGTATCTCTACCTACCTTCAACCTCTCCCAACTTTCATTATCGTTGTAACATCAATTGCCATCATTGCCGAACTGTTATTGCCATTTGCTTATCAAACCAAAGCTACCATTCGATGTCCATGGTCGATGTTTGGCCACACAAAATGAAGATAGGTAGGGGGTAGGCATAGAGGTAATGACAGCCATCGGCTGTTATCCTAGCTGACATGATTCTCTTCCATAGCAGTGCTGGTGAGTTGGAAATGTGTGTGCGTTCGAGGATATTTCGATGATGCGGCTTGGCCTTTCATTTCAAGGTGTTTGATTGGATTTTCAATTATTCATTATTATTGGTTGCAATTTCCAACACATTTTGAATAACACGACCCATTCCACTCAAAGAAGTATCTTAATTTTCAGGCAATGGAGTTTATAAATGGCAATAGGAACAGTGGAAGGTAAAAGAAAATGGACAGACATAATAAAATTTGGTAAGAAACTATAGCAAAGAAAACCTCCGAATAAATACATCTTAGAATAACTCAGCAAAACCTTACCCTAAAACCGACTTTTACTGTGGCTTCCTATTTCCTCAAAGACCTTTCAAGGGGGTTTATTTCTATAGAGGACCGCTCGTAAGGTCAACTGTTTTATAAAGATCCCGCCTTGCATTAATAAAGTGTCGGAAGAGTTTTTATGTTAAGGATTATAATTAATCTTCTGTTTTGTAGCAGACCATTTCAAGCATTTTTTTCTTCTGTAAAAATCCTTCCAAGTTTGTTCTCTAGAAAATCCTTCCGATGGGTTTTGTTCTATAAAACATACTTCCAAGTGTCTACTTGCAGTTCCCTGGAAGTCATTCTGTTTTCTATAACACCCATCCAACTGCTTTTGTTATGTAGCAGATTTTTATACCCTCCACCATAGTATGGAGGGTATATTAAGTTTGTCATTCTGTTTGTAACACATCGAACTAATCATTTGCGACCCTATAAAGTATATATATTCTTGATCAGGATAAAATTCTAAGACGATCTAGCCATGTCCGTCTGTCCGTCCGTCTGTCCGTCTGTTGTAATCACTCTAGCGTCCGCAATAATTGAGATAGAGTGCTGAAATTTTGCACGCGAGGGTCTTTTTCCAATAGGCAGGTCAAGTTCGAAGATGGGCTATATAGGTCCACTCTTTGGTATAGCCCCCATATAACGGTACCTCCGGATTTCAGGTATTTTGACGTTCTTCGCCACATTTGCAGACCGAATTAGCTATAATTTGGCACTTAGGGTTCCTAGTGATCAACAAACTTATATTCCAAAGGATATGGGCATAGGTCCATGTTTTGGCATAGTCCCCATATATCGGTACCTCCCGATTTTCGGTACTTTGAGAATTTTAGCCACAATTTTTAACCGAACTAGCTGTAATTTGACATTTGAGGTTCTCAGTGGTCATGAAAAATCTCCACCAAACATCGTCAACATAGGTCCATGTTTTGGTATAGTCCCCATATAACGGTACCTCCCGATTTTCGGTATTTTGAGCATTTTAGTTACAATTTTTAACCGAACTAGCTGTAATTTGCCATTTGAGGTTCTCAGTGGTCATGAAACATCCCCACCAAACATCGTCAACATAGGTCCATGTTTTGGCATAGCCCACATATAACGGTACCTCCCAATTTTCGGTATTTTGAGAATTTTAGCTACAGTTTTTAACCGAAATATCTGTAATTTGACATTTGAAGTTCTCAGTGGTCATAAAACATCTCCAACGAAACATCGTCAACATAGGTCCATGTTTTGGTATAGCCCCCATATAACGGTATCTTCCGATTTTCGGTATTTTGAGAATTTTAGCTGCAATTTTTAACCGAAATAGCTGTAATGATCGGTATTTTGAGAATTTTAGCTACAATTTTGTCTATTCAAAACAAAATCGTCAATATAGGTCCATGTTTTGGTATATCCCCCCATATAACTGTACCTCCCGATTTTCGGCTATTTTCAGTGGTCACGAAATTTCTTCACTAAAATTCATCAACATGGGTCCATTTTTGAGGGTCTACATTGTTTTGATGAAACTACCCTCAATTTGACTCTTGAAGTTCCCTGCAGCCATAAAAATTTTCCGCCAAAAAATTTAAACATAGGTTGACTCTTGGATATAGCCCCGTAGGTGGTACCGTTCACCTAGCTGAACACATTTTTTTAGGTTAGATTAGATAACACTGTCCAACAAAATGGAGGTGAAAGTCTGGGGCACGGAAAATTCCTCTTGGGGAAGAAAGGCCTTGGCGAGTATATTATGAACCCCGAAGGACAGATCCGCCGTGAGTCGAACTCCGCGTTATGGCGTGATGAAATTTTTGTTAGAGACTCTGTGGGCCATCAGGAATTAGCTTTATATCTTTGTTCGCTGTTTCTAAAGTGCTCTACAAAAACAACAAACAAAGATATAATGCTAATTCATGATGGCTTACAGGGTTTCTTGCAAAAACTTCATCACGCCATAACGCGGAAGTTCGACTCACGGCGCGTCTGTCCTTCGGGGTTTTTAATACACACACTCCAAGGGCTTTCATCTCCAAAAGGAATTATCTCTGCCCCAACATTTGTGTTCACAGTGTAATTTAAGCAATAGTGGGAGGCAGAAAATTTGTAAAAGGACCCTAATTATTCCCTAATTTATGGTGGAGGGTATAAAAAGTTCGGCCCGGCCGAACATAACTACTTTTTACTTGTTTGAAATAATCTTTTTCTGATGCGGAACATTGTTCTGAGTATCTTTTATCCCCTTTGCTGATTCTATCCTGAAATATCGTATTCTATCCTTCTATCCTTCCAAGAAAGTTTTCTTTAAGTCAAGACGCTTTCTATGGAAAGATGACTATGTGCAGACAACATGCGTCCTCTTTGTGCAACGAGCGACCAAATAAGTCATAGTCTATAAATAAGATAATCAATTGGATCCTATGCTGTAGATGAGAGAACCAAACAGGTCGAAACCTATGCAAAAGGTGACTAAGTGGGTCTTTCTCTATTCAAAAAGCGAGAAAGTGACCTCCTTTACTACCACTTCCAAACTTCGGCGGACAGTGTGGAAACTGCTTTAACGAATAGAGGAACACGTAGGAAATATCCCAGCAAAAATACCCATTACAAAACCCCCTATTAACCCATTATTTTCACAAGGGCATGTCGCGCGAAATAAGTAGTTATTTTTTGGTCACTTAAATAAGTAGTTAAATAAGTAGTCGCTTCTTTTAGTAACTACAGGGTGTTTTTTTAAGCTAGATAGAACTTTAAATTGTAAAAAGTAACACAAAAAATTAAATTTTGATGAAACTTTTTTTTTTTATTTGTTTCAGTATACTCTGACAAATCATCATGAATAGACTCACGCTTGAACAACGCTACGAAATTATCCAAATTATCTAGTTGGCAAATGACCCGCTGTTTTATCGCAAAATTGTGTTCAGCGATGAGGCGCATTTTTTGGCTTAACGGGTTTGTTAATAAGCAAAATTGCCGCATACGGAGTGAGACCAATCCACAAGAGACCCTACAGACTCCATTATATCCAGAAAAATGCGCCGTATGGTGCGGTTTTCACGCTGGTGGCATCATCGGACCTTATTTCTTCAAAAATGAGGCCGGAGTTCGAGTTACGGTCAATGGAGATCGTTACCGCACCATGATCAATGATTTTTTGTTTGAAAATATGGATGACATTGATCCGGAGGAGATGTGGTTTCAACAGGATGGCGCTACGTGCCATACGGCGAACGCAACCATCGACTTATTGAAATCAAAATTTGGCGATAAGTTGATTTCGAGAAGTGGACCTGTCAATTGGCCTCCAAGGTCGTGCGATTTGACACCTCTCGATTATTTCCTGTGGGGCTACGTGAAGTCACTGGTTTATGCTGATAAACCAGCAACAATTGATGCCTTGGAGGACAGCATTGTTCGTGTTATTCGTGACATACGGCCAGCAGTGCTAGAAAAAGTGGCCAAAAATTGGACGTCCAGAATGCACTTCGTCAAGAACAGCCGCGGTGCCCATATGCCCGAAATCATTTTCAAATGTTAATGTCACGTATTGATCTTTCGAATAAAAAAAAATTTTGATTACAATTTAATTTTTTGTGTTATTTTTTACAATTTCAAGTTCTATCGGGCTTAAAAAAAAACCTATTACCTTTTAAAGTACTTACTTAATTGGTCAAAAAAATAAATACTTATTTCTTGTGAAAATAATGTGTTAGTAGGGGGTTTTGTAATGAATATTTTGCTGGGATTCTATACACTTGGGGAATAAGAAGGTCCGCCGATATAGCAAAAAAGGAGCAAGTGGTGGACCGCTGTGGTGGCGTAAGTGGTGGACCGTTTTCAGTTCTGTAGAAAAACTCTAAGAAGTATTTTACTAGGTGGCGCAAAAGTAATCATCCTACCAGAAAATGCTATAAATTTTGCGATTGGCCCCTACTGTCAGTTCTGTTTTGACTTTTGTGTAGTAAAGACATGCGAAATACACGTTAATAAACAATGTTACGCTACACTGCTCTAGAACGCGGAATATTGGTGACTATTTATTTGACCAATAATCGGTCGGTGACTTTGGCACAACGTGAATATCGTCGCAGATTTCCTGATTTGGCCGCTCCAGACTTCTTTTTGTGGGGCTTTTGAAGTCGCGGGTTTATATCAACAATCCTCAGACTCTTTCAGCTTTTAAAGACACTATCCGTCAAGAATGCGAGGACCTATCGCCGAAATGTTTGCCCAAAGTGATGGAAAATACCATAAAAAGGTCTCAAATGACAATAAACTGTGGCGGCGGCCATTTATCTGACGTCATATTCGCGACTTGATGTAAAAAAAATTAAAATACAAAATACAGTGATATACCCTCAGCCTGTGGATTGAAATACTTTTTTCCCAAAAAAATTATGTATTTAAAGTATGGATAGGATTAAAACTCAAAAATTTGCGGGGATATCGATAGATAGGGCTTTTTTTATCAAACTAGCCTGCGAAAAACATAATCAAACTAGCCTGCGAAAAAAATAATATCGCTGTAAACAGGGCTACTAGGAAAACCTTCGGTAAAAATGTCCAAAGGATCCTCGAACCACACAAACATGTTGAACATTTGTGTGGGTATTACCACAAGGATTTGACAGATATGGCCCAAATTTGAAAATAAACTAAGCTTCGGCAATATTTAAAGATCCAAAGTTTGAAACAAATCGGTTGCTACGTCTATGAGAAATCGCGTGTACCATTTTAGCGAATATTTTCGAGCTTTTGTGGAGGACGTACCGGAAGAGTGGACCTATAAGCACAACCTTCGAATTTCAACTAATATTCGAAGAAATATTACAATATCCAAAGTGTGGACGAACGGAGTATTCTGTTCGAGCCCTCCATCCACTACATATGCTGCCATATGGGGTTTTTACAATTTTCGGGCTGCTTTCTCAAGAAGAAAAAAACTTTTACAGCCGTAATTGAGGCAGCGAATGCAAGTTGCTTCAACAAAAATCAAAGTGATTCGGTCTTAAAGTGAATTTGTCCAAAATTTTGTGTGGGGGTACCCGAAGGAGTGGACAAATATAGTCCATATTCGAACCTGATCTATATCTGCTAGATAGTTTAGGATGTGTAAAGTACGGACCAAATCGGTCACTCCTATCAAGAGTTATTGTGCGTACAATTTTTCCGAACATTTTTGAGCTTTTGTGAGGGATGTACCTGAAGGAGTGGACCGATATGGCTTATCTTCGAATATTACGAAGGCCACATTTTGGATCGAATCGGCAGATCCTCTCGAGAGTTATCTTGCGCTAAAACCACTACACAGGGTGTCATAGGGGATTTTTGTAGCTTTCAGGCTATTTTCTCAGGAAGTGTGGACTTGCCCCCGATGAAACTTATACCGTTAAATGGTAGGCAGTGAATACAAATTGCTACAACAAAAATCAAAGCGATTCGTGAACGGGTCCTAAACTTAACTTTTCCGAAATTTTGTGTGGGAGGTACCCGAAGGAGTGGACCGATTGAGTCCATATTGGAACCTCATCTAAGTCACGACGTGCAAAGTATGGACCAAATCGGTTACTTCCTTCAAGAGTTATGGTGCGCACAAATTTTCTGAATATTTCCGAACTTTTGTGGGGGAGGTACCGGAAGGAGTGGGTCGATATAACCCATCTTCGAACTTAAACTATGTTTGGACAAAATATTACGAAAGCCAAATTTTGTACCGAATCGGTTGATCCGTTCGAGAGTTATTGTACGCTCCAGCCAGCTGTAATGATGTACGAACGAGTATGGTTTATATAAAAAAAAAAAATAAAAAAAAAAATCACCAGATGGCAATGGCAATCGCAGAAAACATAAATTTATATCGGCTGGCTCAGTCGGCCGCACTCGTATACACTTACAAAAAAAGTTATGTTATACCACTCAGTAAAATTATTTTTGGTTGTTGTTGAAGCGCTAAGTAGTCGTTGTTGTTGTAGTGGATTCCTCAAGGTGTTGTTGGGTATCCCTTATGCCCACCCATGGGTTCCATAAGAACCCCCATATGGACCTCCAATACTGAAGACCCCCAAAATTCATCTGGCTTACTCAACCTTTACCTTACCTTAATTGACCTTTTTCTTAAAACATCATAATGTCCAATATAATTCGAGTTTCATTCCATTAATTTATTCATCGTCATGGATGACAAAAAAACTTATTATAATTTACTTAGGATAACCTTAGGTTTAGTTATGACTAATATTAAAATTCATAAAGTTCAACAGATATCGTAATTGTATATAGAATTCAATTTAAAGTGCATACAATCATCAACAGATGACTCAATGTCACTCCCATACAGGGTACCACTGTGCACCAAATGTAATTTAGACTCACTAATTTCCTGGCCTAATGAGCTCACTGGGTGGAATCGAAATAAAAGTATATGTTGTTCTCCTCTTAATCATGGATTAAAAGTATAGGTTGATGGGACTGACATTTTACATAAATCTCATAATATCAAGATAATTGCAAAATTTAATTCATTTCATTTGTATAGAATCATTTGATTTGAATGTTAAATTTAATAATAAAAGTTTTTGTATATGTTGACTTTATTGTCAACCGAAACATATATACAATTTAATAGGTTAATTGCAGAATAATATTAAAATTTCTTACAGCACCCCGTGCTAATATCTACATACCAACTGCAGGGTAACTTTCATCAAAAATGTTTTATAAGAATAGAGATGTGGATCACTAACAAACATTTCACAATTTAATCTAAAATCTGTGTCCGAAACGAATTTAGATTCTGCTCTCTATGATTCCTACGTTCCTCGTATTTTCAAAAGCACTAATAATAATTTAGAAACTATTGTATCAACACAAACATTGCTAACCCGGATGTAGCCAATCCGGTTACCGGAAAAAGGTTAAAATTTTGCTTCACAATGTAAAAGCACCTTAGTTCCTTTCCCTAATGGAAAAAGGCTAAAATTTATACCAAATAAAATCCAACAATAGTTTATAAATTACCATTACTGCCACGGAAATATTTATCTATTCTTTAAACAGAATAAAAGAAAACCTTTAAAATTCTTCTCAGCGTCAACAATAATGTATAATTACTACCAAAAGGGGTAAATAATAAGTTAATAAATGGTAAACAATAGCAATGAGGGGATACGACAATATTCAACAGTAGGATCATATGAGATAATTATTTACAATTGTCGTCGACGTCATTAAATTCCTCGTTACTACAAAATTTTTCACTTTCTCAGAGAGAAATTTTAATAATAATTATAAAAAATTATTGTCGCTGATCAAATTTCACTGAACTATTAAAACACATAAAAAAAAAACGCAGCAATTATTCATTGTATGCTTATTAGTATTAAACAATCATTTCCAAAAACAAAAAAACAACTGCGTCATTTAAAGGCATATCAATAATTCTGGAAGTTAACAACACGATTGTAAAGCGGGGTTGAAATAAATTGTAAAGAGGAATTAGAAAACATAAAGAGAAAGAGTGCAAAAGGAATGGCAAAATATTTGTTAGTTTTCTCTTCTCTCTTCCTACTCTCTTCTCGCGCCAAAACTTCTTTTCAATACTCAAAAATGTGCAAAGTGCACATGTTCAAAAAAAAATACCGTTACCGAACCGTTTGTATGTGTATTAGTATGCACGAGGTAACCGTTACTTATCACTTAGAATGTATAAATATTGATAATAATTCACGAGATATAAAATTTGTAGAATTGGTTAAGAAGTAGAACCGGCTGACCGTCGATTCGGGATGTAATACTGATGATAAAAAAAATCAAATATTGGACCCTCTTTCCATGGACCATTTATGAACTAAAATGGCCAATGGATCATACGTCCTCTGGATGCACTACAACTACTCACTTTTTTTTTTCACTTCCTTCACCTCAACTGAGGACATGAACATAACCATGCAGATGTTGAATAAATTTGTTTGTACTGCTACACAATGGCACTTGATGATGACGTCACAGATTGTAGGTGGCGTTAATCTGGATGTAGAGAGATTGATGATGAAATTTCCTTCAATTCCGGGACGGTTCAAAATATGAGGGCTCAAATGGCCAAAGCAATCAAAAAAATACAAAATTCGTTTTGGTCGACGTTCCTTTTGTGGTTTGGTATCGGATTATCCAGCAGCTGTTTCTTTTTCTCAATGTAGAGCGATACAAAATTCGTGGTGGCTTGTGGTAGGCTGATGGTGGATGCCTTAATTAACTTGGTGGAAGACTATTTGTTAAGTTCATTTCTAAGTTAAGTTAATTTCCGGGATTCTAGGCAATGACGGTGGCTACGGCTGTTGTCCAATATTTGAGAGGGAATGTATGTGTGGGCAGGTGTTATTGCCGGGCAAAAAAATATTTCCCCAATAAACTCGTTTTGTGAACACGGGTGGCTTTTACAAAAAGAAAAGCCTTAAATCGGTGTTGAAATTATTTGCACTGCACTCATGCCTAATGTGGTGGAATTTGGCGGGGAGTGCTGTACCGAATTGTTAATGCCAACCGCCATGTGCCTTTGGTCAACCTGTTGGGTAAAAGCAAAAAAATTGCACACGCCAATGTTAGTATGCCGGTTTGGCAAAACTAAAAATTCCACACTAAACTCACCCTTTTATTGTTGGTTTTTAATTCCGCATTTATTTTAATGTTCCGTACGGAAAATATTTAATAATTATTCCCGAAGATTAGAATTATGATATTCTCGAACGGGAGCTATTCAAAATGGCGGATTTGTCCACAAATTCTTAATTTGCAAATTTTTCCTTATTGGACGACTGGCCGGTTTGCGGGTAAAATTGAAATGAATGCATTCGCCTTCGGCGTTCTCGTCATGCCCGAAGTTTGACATTTCTATTGACAGTGATGCCACATTGTCAAGAAAAAAGGAACGAAAATGTGTGAAGGGGAACACACGATAAGTGTGTGTGGTGTTGCACACAACGACGTCGTATACGCAGCGGCTTACGCCGTTGTTATACAAGGTTAACATAACAAACCCGAACACGTTGGCATAGGCCTGCCGAAGCCATACTGATTCGGGAAGTTAACCGAGGTATGCTTAGGGTGGGGAAGAACCGCGACCCTGAGATTAAGAGTCTCATGCTCTACCGACTGAGCTAGCCGGGCAAATTACTTTGTTGGCATCATGTGCTGTAGATCTTTGGAATGATATACCCCTATCTTCTTTCCTTTTAAGTCTTCAATTTCGTATAGTGAGCTTCCAATCTGTCTGGCAACTCTACACTTGACAAACTTTTGACACAACTTCGAATTAAGATGGCGCGAAGCATCACTCAAAACGAAGTTGCGTCTCAGTATTTCCTGTCCCGGTTTGAAAACTATTTCGCGAGATCGAGTGTTATACCGTGTTGCTGACTTTTCGTAGCAATCGTGAATTTTCGATTTAATCTTGTCTCGGACTAATTGTAAGACATCGGGTTTCGAGATTATATCCACCGCGCCGTCTTCTAAAATGCCTAGTTTGTTCGCCAACTCATATTCGCTCGCGTGTGTAATCATATTTGAACCAAACAATGAAAAATATGGCGAACAGCCAAGTGAAGTGTGTAAAGTTGATCTAAGGGAGCATTCTATTGCGGATAAATATCTATCCCAGTCCCTTTGATCCTCCGAAACGTACGTCCGAATCGCCGCTATAATGCTCCGATTGACCCTCTCGGAAGCATTCGCTTGCGGCGCGTAAACCGCGTTTCGTATCGGAGTGCAACCATACTTATTCAAAAACGAAATGAACTCATGAGAGACAAACTGTTTTCCATTGTCGGAATGGATTAATTGTGGCACACCAAATTTATGGAAAACCTCGGTTTCTAAAAATTTAATAACATTTTTCGTGTTGGCTTTCGCGAGTGGCTTCAATAGAACAAATTTCGTAAGGTGATCTAAAACAATCAGTATAAAGGCGTTACCTAACCTCGACCTCGGAAACGGTCCAATGAAATCTATGAAAATCTTTTGCCATGGTCGGTCAGTTATTGTTTCATTTCCCATTTTGGCCCTCAATATTTTGTTTGGAGCTTTTGTCTCCTTACAAACAATACAACAGTTGATAAAGTCACGGACTTGCTTTGCCATTTTGGGCCAATAAAAATATTGACGAAGTGCCGCGATCGTTCGTCCTATACCGCAGTGAAGTTTCGTTGAAGACATGTGAACATTCTTAATTAAATCCTCGGTTAAAGCTGTTGGGACCCAAAGCTTCCAAATAAAATTTTCGTGAACCGGGTTACCGTCCGAAGGAAGTGTCTTTTTATACACGAAATCGCCAGAGACTTTTAAATCGGGTAAACTTTCTTGGTTCTCGAGAACCATAGCAACCAACTGAGAATATTCTTCATTCTTAAATTCATCCGAAGACAAATCAATTAAAGGCTTTTCGTTATCAAACATATTCAATTCATCTAAGTGTACTCGTGACAGCGTATCGGCGACGACGTTTTGAGAACCCTTTCGGTGCTGTATCTCGAAGTTGAAAGCCTGAAGCTTCAAGCTCCATCTTGCCAACCGTCCGCTGAGATCTTTCTGTCCCATCAGCCATTTCAAGGCGCTGTGATCCGTAACTACAGTGAACGGCATAAGTTCAATAAAAGGACGAAATTTCTTAATGGCGCTTATGACCGCTAAACATTCGCGCTCAGTTACACTGTAGTTACGTTCAGCCTTGGAAAGTTGCGCAGAATGAAAGGCGATGGGACGTTCCAGACCTTCAGCATCCAGCTGGTACAAGACTGCACCGAGGCCAATATTAGAAGCGTCGCATTGGACGTAAAAACGCTTATCGAAAACAGGATGATTGAGAACGGGACTGGTAGTCAAAGCTACCTTTAATTTATTGAAAGCTTGAATTGCTGGTTCATCAAAAGAGAAAGTTTTGCCCTTCTTAAGGGTATTGGTCATTGGTGCTGTAATCTCAGCATAATTCTGTATGAATCTCCTGAACCAGGAACACATCCCTAAGAAACGACGAACCTCTCGAGTCGTCTTAGGAATCGGAATATCTGTAATGGAGTCAATTTTCGACGGGTCCGGCTTAAGTTTGCCCTCACCCACAATGTACCCGAGGTACTTCAGCTCTCGTCGACAAAATTTAGACTTCTTCACATTGATGGTCAAGTTCGCCCTTGACAGCATCTCACCAACCTTGCTTAGCAGCTCAACATGGGACTCAAAATCCGGCGAGACTACCAGCAAGTCATCGAGGTACACGAAGACTTTGTTTTTCAGGTCCGGTGAGATCACACTATCCATCAACCGACATAACCGTTGGGCTGCGTTACACAACCCAAACGGCATGACGGTGAATTGATAGTGAGGTCTCCCCGGCACTGTAAACGCAGTCTTCGGACGACTCTCAACTGCAAGGGGAACTTGCCAAAAAGCGTCTTTCAAATCGATGCTTGAAATGTAGTAGGTGTCCTGAAGCCGGCCTAGCAGAGCGTCAATGAAGGGCAGAGGATAAGCATCCTTCACTGTCACCTCATTCAACTTGCGCGCGTCTAAACACAGCCTATTCTTTTCTCCACGACGAACGAGAGTGACCGGCGAATTCCACGGTGACGTGCTGGGCTCGATTACACCTAAGCTCAGCATGCGATCTAACTCCTGATAAATTAATGATTCCACAGCTGGCGACACCGGATAGTGACGCTGCTTAATCGGGACTGCATTCCCCGTATCGATGACATGCTCTTGTAAATGGGTTTTCCCAAGTCCAAACTTTTCGAAATCTCGAAAACTTTCTTTAGCTTTTTCAAGCAAAGCTAATTGGTCATCAGATAACAGGTGCATATCGGAATCATCAGCTACCGAAGAGATCTCAAGGCTGCTAATGAGCTTAGGTGCAATAGCGAAAACTTTCCAAAAGTCGACGCCACAGTACATGGAATTCTCAAGACCAGGTATTAAATATACATCCATGGTCTTCGTCACATCATCGAACGTGAGGTCAACAGTAACTTTTCCTGCGCAAGAAATTCGCTGTCCACTAGCCGTACCTACACTACATTTATACACCGGAGTGACTTTTAAATTCAATTTATCAACCAAAGAAAAACAATTTTTGCCGAGGCAGGTTACAGTGGCTCCACTGTCGAATAATGCCAAAACAGATACTCCATTTACTAAAACTTCCCGAAAAGGACGAGGATCATTTGATTTAAAATCAGAAAAGGTGGTGGAAGAAACGGAAAGACGATGTAATCGTCTACGCTTATAGCGCTCACGAGTTTTCAGAATGCGATTCGAAACAAAAGCATTTGCATTAGCGAAAATCTCTGAATTAAAAATGCGTTCACGAGTCTTCAGATAATTTGCCATGCGGATGTGAAACGGCAATGTTAAATCTGGTTTGGTTCTGGCAGAGTTATGAGAAAGTCCGGGTGAAATAGAATTGTCAGGAACAATTGAATCTGTAGAAGTGGAAACATCATGAGAAACTAGTCAGTCCACTGTTTGAGTAGAAACTGATTCGGCCTTAGAAGAAGCAAAAGTGCGACTGTTTTGTTTACAGTTGTTACATTGAGGAGCTGTAACACCAGGTGAACCACAGCGGAAACAAAAAAGAGAACGTTGAGAACTAGTACATTGCTTAAAAGTGTGACCTTTGTCATTACAGTTCCAACAACGCATCGGTTCACTTTTAGAAACACCGGGTGCCTTTGGCCGAAGCCTCAACTCTTCAACTTCCTGTACTAAATCATCAAAATCGTTATCATTTATCTCGTTCACCATCCGAGTGGGTGGACTTGTCCTAAATCTCGATGAAGATTCTCTTTCAAGAAACTCTTCCGCTTTCCTGACTTCATTCCTAAATTGTTCCACGGAGTAAAATGTTCCACTAAATGTCAAATGAGCAAGACTGGGTTTCAATCCAGCTTTGAGGATGTCAATGACCTCGAAATCCTTCAAAGGTTCCCTCAACTGAGTGCGCAGGTTATTAATTGCATCGATATATTGTGTAGCAGATTCATTCCTACCCTGCTTTCTATCCATAATCTGCCGCATCACATCTAAGTTGGATTGAAAACGTTGAAATTCATGGACTATACTGATCTTTAAACTTTCCCAGTTCATGTTTGGATACTGTCGGATCTTTCCCCAATACCATTGGCAAGGACGACCTTCTAACAAATGATGAAACTCATCGACTAGTTCTTGTTCTGAACAACCATAGCTCCTGCAAAGTCGCTCTACACGAAATATAAAATCTTCGACATTCGGTGTCTTTGGGGTAGCATCAAACTTAATGCCCCACTTGCTGAGGTATGGATGTCTGGGTCTACAAAAATCTTCCCTATAACGATTTGGAACTTCATTGCTACGACTACCTGAACCTGCATGTGCTGTATCAGTTCGTAAAGGTGGCAACTCTCGGGGCCAATCAATGCTCGGAGAAGGTAGTTCACGTCTATCATTTGGATTCCCTGGAGGGACTGTTTTAGAAAAAGCTTCTTTAACTGCAGCAGCAATTGCTGTCTGCATTTCTTTCTTCATGGTTTCAACCATTGATGCTTGGGTGACCTCTAAAGCGGACTGAACAACGTCAAGAACCCCTGTGCTACTAAGTCTATCAACCTGATCTTCATCATTGCCTCGAATTGTCAAAGGACTAAACGAAGGCCTAGTAATGGTACTTGGTTGCTCATTTACCTGCGCAAGAGTAGGTGGACTTGCAAATTCGTTTGGTGTCGGCGGATCGTTACCATCAGCGCTAGCAGGGTTACCAGATTCAGTACCTTGCTCTGTTCCAGCAGCTTCTCCTACTGCTTGGCTTGTCGACCTGGTAATAATGCCGTAAGTTTTTGGCTTGGCCCCTGTAGCAGGCTGCATGGTTTCCAAAAACAAAACGAAATCTCCAACAAAAAAAACAATAAACTTTCCAAAAATGTTATTGTACTGACCAGTCCGAATAAAAATCTCAATAAAAGTTCAAGAAATCAAAATTCAATAGTATGTCTTCTCCAATGATCAACAGGTTATCCAAAAGGTAGGTATGATACCATAAATTCAACAAAATCCCAAAAATATATATAGCCGAGATAGTAAAATCCAATATTGAAAATCTCATACGCAACAAAACTCAATATGACAATTGAATGGTTCCAACAGGTCAGGTATTTCCAAAAGAATCGAACCAAAAACAATCAATAAATCTTGCAAAGTTTCTCAAAACCAGAACAAATGCTCAGAAATTCTGTAGAACAGAATAAATCGAGGTAATAAATTATTTTCTCTAGGCTGTGGTAGATCAGTATAAATGTTTGTAAGTCCGGGTAAAATTAGTTCGAATAATATTCGAATAAAGTCTCGGCTGGTAAAAGAAAAAAAAAATAGAACTTCGATAGGCTCTTCAGTTCTCTTCGCCTACCCCTATTGTTCTATGGAGTAGACTGTTCAAAACGTAGGAGTGATTGTTGCCGGTTAGAATTTCCTCAAAGAGTTTCTCGAGGTCTCTTCAGTGTATCTTTAGTTAAGCATAGAACGGCTTTCTAAAGATACACTGGGAAATCGACAACCAGACAGCAATCAGCCCTACGGAAAATGCTCCAACTCAAGGTTGAGCGCTGCCGTCCGAAGGCTCTCCAGACTAACCGCCCCTACAACCTTAAGGTACTTCAGCTGACCTCGAGTCGAACTGAAGACCAGTCTTCGGATACAGTTAGTCCAGTTCTGTGTACACCCTGTGTGTACGTGAAAACAAACAGAAATATATTACTACTTAAAGCTTATATATTTTAAAAGTAAGAACTAGCAATTGGTAGTTTGAGCCTATCAAACCCCTCCTGCCGTCTTTCAATCAAAAAGAGAAAAACAAATGTCTTGAGGGCGACGACCCTATGCCTCACGCAATCGGAAAAAGAATGTTAATTACCACGGTAGGAAATTCCAGCAAAGTGAATAGTAAATTACTATCACTTCTGAAAACTCTGACAAAAACTAATGCACCACAGATCCCAATTGAAATCTCGAAAGGCTTCACCAGGTTCCACGACGATGCTTCACATTTAATTCTCAAACCAGACAGGAAATAAAATCGTGCAAAAGTTTGTCTATTGTAGGTGCCAGATACAAAAAACGGAAAAGTCATAAAGGTGCCAACAAACAAAAAAATTCAACGTCAAGATTTATTTCCAATCATTTGCAGGAAAATTCCAAATAATTGTAGGTGAAAAGGTTTAGGAAGTAGTAAGTAGAAGCTTTCAACTAACGTTGGTTTATTCAGCATCCCCCAGAATCAAAATTATTCTTCAAAGAAACTTGAATCCAAAATTTTGAAACCGGAATTCAATAGTTATTAAATTGACAAAAATGAGTGCAATTTTGTCAAAATATTTGCTTAAACAAATTTCCAAAATCAAAAATGTATGAATATGCTTAAGGTTATAGGTAAAGGTTTGGTTCGCCAGGATAAAAAAACAACAACAATCGGTCAACTACGATAGCTCCAACAACTTCAAAAAAAAATCTAAAAAAGAATTTCTGTTTGATGTAGTATAACAAAGAAACATTTTCAATACAGCAAATTACACCTTGGTCATAATAACCAAGCGTGAATGACTATATATTGTGAATGTTTAAATTCATGAACTTTGATTAATATATTTTGTTACAATATTAAAGCCTGCTATATACGCAGCACTTTAAGACAACAAAACAAATCTCAATAAGATGTAATTTAAGAGAAATAAAATTCTATCAATTTTTCTCTATGAAGCTATTGACTGTTTACATAGACAAAACTTTGTCAAGACTCATAACCCAAAATTGAACCAAAAACAAAATTCAAAAAAGGTACCAGCATCGCGCTGGCTTTACGTTGGGGCGCCATTTTGTTATGTTGTACGAACGAGTATGGTTTATATAAAAAAAAAAAATAAAAAAAAAAATCACCAGATGGCAATGGCAATCGCAGAAAACATAAATTTATATCGGCTGGCTCAGTCGGCCGCACTCGTATACACTTACAAAAAAAGTTATGTTATACCACTCAGTAAAATTATTTTTGGTTGTTGTTGAAGCGCTAAGTAGTCGTTGTTGTTGTAGTGGATTCCTCAAGGTGTTGTTGGGTATCCCTTATGCCCACCCATGGGTTCCATAAGAACCCCCATATGGACCTCCAATACTGAAGACCCCCAAAATTCATCTGGCTTACTCAACCTTTACCTTACCTTAATTGACCTTTTTCTTAAAACATCATAATGTCCAATATAATTCGAGTTTCATTCCATTAATTTATTCATCGTCATGGATGACAAAAAAACTTATTATAATTTACTTAGGATAACCTTAGGTTTAGTTATGACTAATATTAAAATTCATAAAGTTCAACAGATATCGTAATTGTATATAGAATTCAATTTAAAGGGCATACAATCATCAACAGATGACTCAATGTCACTCCCATACAGGGTACCACTGTGCACCAAATGTAATTTAGACTCACTAATTTCCTGGCCTAATGAGCTCACTGGGTGGAATCGAAATAAAAGTATATGTTGTTCTCCTCTTAATCATGGATTAAAAGTATAGGTTGATGGGACTGACATTTTACATAAATCTCATAATATCAAGATAATTGCAAAATTTAATTCATTTCATTTGTATAGAATCATTTGATTTGAATGTTAAATTTAATAATAAAAGTTTTTGTATATGTTGACTTTATTGTCAACCGAAACATATATACAATTTAATAGGTTAATTGCAGAATAATATTAAAATTTCTTACAGCACCCCGTGCTAATATCTACATACCAACTGCAGGGTAACTTTCATCAAAAATGTTTTATAAGAATAGAGATGTGGATCACTAACAAACATTTCACAATTTAATCTAAAATCTGTGTCCGAAACGAATTTAGATTCTGCTCTCTATGATTCCTACGTTCCTCGTATTTTCAAAAGCACTAATAATAATTTAGAAACTATTGTATCAACACAAACATTGCTAACCCGGATGTAGCCAATCCGGTTACCGGAAAAAGGTTAAAATTTTGCTTCACAATGTAAAAGCACCTTAGTTCCTTTCCCTAATGGAAAAAGGCTAAAATTTATACCAAATAAAATCCAACAATAGTTTATAAATTACCATTACTGCCACGGAAATATTTATCTATTCTTTAAACAGAATAAAAGAAAACCTTTAAAATTCTTCTCAGCGTCAACAATAATGTATAATTACTACCAAAAGGGGTAAATAATAAGTTAATAAATGGTAAACAATAGCAATGAGGGGATACGACAATATTCAACAGTAGGATCATATGAGATAATTATTTACAATTGTCGTCGACGTCATTAAATTCCTCGTTACTACAAAATTTTTCACTTTCTCAGAGAGAAATTTTAATAATAATTATAAAAAATTATTGTCGCTGATCAAATTTCACTGAACTATTAAAACACATAAAAAAAAAACGCAGCAATTATTCATTGTATGCTTATTAGTATTAAACAATCATTTCCAAAAACAAAAAAACAACTGCGTCATTTAAAGGCATATCAATAATTCTGGAAGTTAACAACACGATTGTAAAGCGGGGTTGAAATAAATTGTAAAGAGGAATTAGAAAACATAAAGAGAAAGAGTGCAAAAGGAATGGCAAAATATTTGTTAGTTTTCTCTTCTCTCTTCCTACTCTCTTCTCGCGCCAAAACTTCTTTTCAATACTCAAAAATGTGCAAAGTGCACATGTTCAAAAAAAAATACCGTTACCGAACCGTTTGTATGTGTATTAGTATGCACGAGGTAACCGTTACTTATCACTTAGAATGTATAAATATTGATAATAATTCACGAGATATAAAATTTGTAGAATTGGTTAAGAAGTAGAACCGGCTGACCGTCGATTCGGGATGTAATACTGATGATAAAAAAAATCAAATATTGGACCCTCTTTCCATGGACCATTTATGAACTAAAATGGCCAATGGATCATACGTCCTCTGGATGCACTACAACTACTCACTTTTTTTTTTCACTTCCTTCACCTCAACTGAGGACATGAACCTAACCATGCAGATGTTGAATAAATTTGTTTGTACTGCTACACAATGGCACTTGATGATGACGTCACAGATTGTAGGTGGCGTTAATCTGGATGTAGAGAGATTGATGATGAAATTTCCTTCAATTCCGGGACGGTTCAAAATATGAGGGCTCAAATGGCCAAAGCAATCAAAAAAATACAAAATTCGTTTTGGTCGACGTTCCTTTTGTGGTTTGGTATCGGATTATCCAGCAGCTGTTTCTTTTTCTCAATGTAGAGCGATACAAAATTCGTGGTGGCTTGTGGTAGGCTGATGGTGGATGCCTTAATTAACTTGGTGGAAGACTATTTGTTAAGTTCATTTCTAAGTTAAGTTAATTTCCGGGATTCTAGGCAATGACGGTGGCTACGGCTGTTGTCCAATATTTGAGAGGGAATGTATGTGTGGGCAGGTGTTATTGCCGGGCAAAAAAATATTTCCCCAATAAACTCGTTTTGTGAACACGGGTGGCTTTTACAAAAAGAAAAGCCTTAAATCGGTGTTGAAATTATTTGCACTGCACTCATGCCTAATGTGGTGGAATTTGGCGGGGAGTGCTGTACCGAATTGTTAATGCCAACCGCCATGTGCCTTTGGTCAACCTGTTGGGTAAAAGCAAAAAAATTGCACACGCCAATGTTAGTATGCCGGTTTGGCAAAACTAAAAATTCCACACTAAACTCACCCTTTTATTGTTGGTTTTTAATTCCGCATTTATTTTAATGTTCCGTACGGAAAATATTTAATAATTATTCCCGAAGATTAGAATTATGATATTCTCGAACGGGAGCTATTCAAAATGGCGGATTTGTCCACAAATTCTTAATTTGCAAATTTTTCCTTATTGGACGACTGGCCGGTTTGCGGGTAAAATTGAAATGAATGCATTCGCCTTCGGCGTTCTCGTCATGCCCGAAGTTTGACATTTCTATTGACAGTGATGCCACATTGTCAAGAAAAAAGGAACGAAAATGTGTGAAGGGGAACACACGATAAGTGTGTGTGGTGTTGCACACAACGACGTCGTATACGCAGCGGCTTACGCCGTTGTTATACAAGGTTAACATAACACAGCCAGCCAGACAGACAGACGGACGGACATGGCTAAATCAACTCCAAATTGTCTGAAACACATTTCGTCCAAACATACTTGGGGTCTAGAACCATTATTTCGATGAGGCACATTTTGCCAATGAGTGCACCCCGATTCATATTAGCTGAATGATATGGAACCTACAGTTTATCGCCGAGTCCTAACGGCATGCCCTAAGATACCACATGTAGAGAAGTTTTACATGGCTGAAATACTCAGGAAATGTCGCCAACATTACTGAGGGGTTTTTGCCACCGTTGAAAATTTGATATTGCCTGGCCGGGGAATCGAACCTACTAACTTCTGCGTGCAAGGCGGGTGTGCATACCATTGCACCACGGTGGCACCCAACTTCCATTCTAATAAATATTCAAAAAGACGACTTCCACCAAAAAAGACCCCTAACGAGATCCTCTATTCTATTCCATAGAAGATCCCTAAGGAGGTTTTCTATTTCATAGAAGACACCTAACGAGGTCTTCTCTTCTATAGAATACCCCTAAGGCGGTCTTCTATTCTATAGAAAGGTTTTATTTTCTGTAGAACACACCTACAGGGTTTTTCTTTTCTATGGAAAACCAGTAGAGAGTTCTTCTTTTCTATTTCTACAGCGTTCTTACATTCTGCAGAAGGTCTACTCTTCTCTATAATACCCCTAAAGAGGTCTTCCATTCCATAAAATTACCTAACGAAGTCTACTCTTCCCTATAATACCCCTAAAGAGGTTTTCTCTTCTATAGAAGACCTCTAACATGCTCATCTATTCCATAGAAGACCCCTCACGAGCTCTTCTATTCCATAGAAGACCCCTCACGAGCTCTTCTATTCCATAGAAGACCCCTGACGAAGACCCTAACGAGCTCTTCTATTCCATAGAAGACCCCTAACGAGCTCTTCTATTCTATAGAAGACCCCTAACGAACTCTTCTATTCTATAGAAGACCCCTAACGAACTCTTCTATTTTTTAGAAGACCCCTAACGAGCTCTTCTATTCCATAGAAGACCCTAACGAGCTTTTCTATTCCATAGAAGACCCCTAACGAGCTCTTCTATTCCATAGAAGACCCCTAACGAGCTCTTCTATTCCATAGAAGACCCCTAACGAGCTCTTCTATTCCATAGAAGACCCCTAACGAGCTCTTCTATTCCATAGAAGACCCCTAACGAGCTCTTCTATTCCATAGAAGACCCCTAACGAGCTCTTCTATTCCATAGAAGACCCCTAACGAGCTCTTCTATTCCATAGAAGACCCCTAACGAGCTCTTCTATTCCATAGAAGACCCCTAAAGAGCTCTTCTATTCTATAGAAGACCCCTAACGAGCTCTTCTATTCTATAGAAGACCTATTACGAGCTCTTCTATTATATAGAAGACCCCTAACGAGCTCTTCTATTCTATAGAAGACCCCTAACGAGCTCTTCTATTCTATAGAAGACCCCTAACGAGCTCTTCTATTCTATAGAAGACCCCTAACGAGTTCTTCTATTCTATAGAAGACCCCTAACGAGCTCTTCTATTCTTTAGAAGACCCCTAACGAGCTTTTCTATTCCATAAAAGACCCCTAACGAGTTCTTCTATTCTATAGAAGACCCCTAACGAGCACTTCTATTCTATAGAATACCCCTAACGAGCTCTTCTATTCTATATAAGGCCCCTAACGAGCTCTTATATTCTATAGAAGACCCCTAACGAGCTTTTCTATTCCATAGAAGACTCCTAACGAGCTTTTCTATTGTATAGAAGACCCCTAACGAGCTCTTCTATTCTATAGAAGTCCCCTAACGAACTCTTCTATTCATAGAAGACCCCTAACCAGCTCTTCTATTCCCTAGAAGACCCCTTACGAGTTCTTCTGTTCCATAGAAGGCCCCTAACGTGCTCTTCTATTCTATAGAAAATCCCTAACGAGCTCTTCTATTTTATAGAAGATCCCTAACGAGCTCTTCTATTCTATAGAAGATCCCTAACGAGCTCTTCTATTCCATAGAAGATACCTAACGAGCTCTTCTATTCTATAGAAGATACCTAACGAGCTCTTCTATTCTATAGAAGACCCCTAACGAGCTCTTCTATTCTACAGTAGACCCCTAACGAGCTCTTCAATTTCATAGAGGACCACTAACGATCTCTTCTATTAAATAGTAGAACCATAACGAGCTCTTCTCATATTCTACAGAAGACCCCAAACGAGCTCTTCTATTCTATAGGAGACCCCTAACGAGCTCTTCTATTCTATAGAAGACCCCTAACGAGCTCTTCTATTCTATAGAAGACCCCTAACGAGCTCTTTTATTCTATAGAAGACCCCTTACGAGCTCTTCTATTCTATAAAAGACTCCTAACAAGCTCTTCTATCCAATATAAGACCCCTATCGAGCTCTTCTATTCTATAGAAGACCCCTAACGAGCTCTTCTATTTTATAGAAGACCCTAACGAGCTCTTCTATTCTATAAAAGACTCCTAACAAGCTCTTCTATCCAATATAAGACCCCTATCGAGCTCTTCTATTCTATAGAAGACCCCTAACGACCTCTTCTATTCTATAAATGACCCCTATCGAGGTCTTCTATCCTATATAAGACCCCTAACAAGCTCTTCTATTTTATAGAAGACCCCTAACGAGCTCTTCTATTCTATATAAGACCCCTAACAAGCTCTTCTATTCTATAGAAGACCCCTAACGAGCTCTTCTATTCTATAGAAGACGCCTAACGAGCTCTTCTATTCTATAGAAGACCCCTAACGAGCTCTTCTATTCTATAGAAGACCCCTAACGAGCTCTTCTATTCTATAAAAGACTCCTAACAAGCTCTTCTATCCAATATAAGACCCCTATCGAGCTCTTCTATTTTATAGAAGACCCCTAACGAGCTCTTCTATCCTGTATAAGACCCCTAACAAGCTCTTCTATTTTATAGAAGACCCCTATCGAGCTCTTCTATTCTATAGAAGACCCCTAACGTGCTCTTCTATTTCATAGAAGACCGCTTACAAGCTCTTCTCTTTCATAGAAGACCCATTACAAGCTCTTCTATTCGATAGAAGACCCTTAATGAGCTCTTCTATTCGATAGAAGACCCTTAATGAGCTCTTCTATTCTATAGAAGACCCCTAACGAGCTCTTCTATTCTATAGAAGACCCCTAACGAGCTCTTCTATTCTATAGAAGACCCCTAACGAGCTCTTCTATTCTATAGAAGACCCCTAACGAGCTCTTCTGTTCTATATAAGACACCTAACGAGGTCTTTTACACTATCGGAGACCCCTAACGAGGTCTTCTATTCTATAGAGGACCCCTATCTAAGTCGTCTTTTCTACAGAAGACCTTTACGGGAGTCTTCTATGCTATAGAGGATGTCTACGAAAGCCTTATCTTCTATAGAAGACACCTTCGGAGTTCTTCTTATCTCTCTGCGGAAGTCCCTTCTTCTATAGACGTCGTCTGTTGTAAAGAAGACTTTCATCGAGAACCTCGATTGCCTCATTATATGGAAGATCTTCCATTATATGGAAGATCCCTAACGAGATTTTCTTTTTTATAGAAGAATTTACTATGTTATAGAGGACACTTTACGATCTCTTCTATTCTATAGAAGACATCTGATATACTCTGTCCTTACTATTTTATCCTCGACAGTGAGAAAATAAATGTTCCTGTTAACATTTCCATTAGAATTGATTGCTGTTTTGTTTTCATCTCATCAAACAGCATCAACATTAACGGCAACACCAAAGGAAGAAATCACTGAAATAGATTTACAAAACCTCCACTCCACAACCTATCTTAGCAGTGGAGAACCACTGCAATCGCTCAGAAGACTATTTAAATGACTGGGAGAATTTTGCAATTTCCCTAACATTAAAAATGTCGATTGCGACATAAAAAAGAATTTTAAATGAATTTGAAAACAAGAAAAATTACCAAAGAAAAGGGGGAGGAGGGAGGGTTGGAAATTTCCTACAGAGTTCAACGCCATTTTTGTATTTGAAGATGTATAATTGTGAATTAAAAAAATTAATTAAAAATATATTTATCTTTATTTTTGTAAGAGAAATGAGAAGAAAAAAACATAAAACAAAAAGCCGCTGCTTTCCACAATGTTTTGACATTTCCTTTGAATAGTATCCTCTCTCTCGGCAGGCTGGAGGAAATAAAAACACAGATTTTTATCCTTAAATACATATCCGCTAAAATCTGTGTTTAGTGAATTACGTCAGGGTTTGCGGTGGATATAAAGAAATGTGTTGGAAGGTTAAAAGGAAATTAAAAATAATAAAGAAAAATTGGTATACAAAACTTTCCAAAAACGGCAATGATTTCCCAGGGCTACTAATGAAAGAAGTTTGTATTGAAGGCCACTTTGTAAGGAAATTTGGGGAACATTTTTGTTTTTGTCATATTAAAATGAAAAATGCTGAAAGCATTTGTAAGGAAAAATTGAATAGTTTTTCTATGTTTACCTGTATGTTTTCCTAATGACAATATGGACCTCAAATGGGTATTGTATGAAATTAAGTAAAACTCCTATTTTAGAAGTTAAGGCCTTCGATTGAGTCTTTTTTACCAAAATATCTCAGAAAAATATGCTAAAAAGGACATCAATGGAAGAGGAATAAAAATAAAATATTTCAATACAAGTCTATTAAAAAATCCTTGTATAAACCTAAAGTCCCCTGGAAAGCTTCTCCAGAATATGATGTGATCTCCTATTTTTTAATTTTTCGATTCTCCTCCTCTTTAGCGGTCACTTAAAAATAACCATTTCTTAAAAACCAAAACCTCACAGATATCATTGTCATCATCATTATTAATACTCGTGTCAAAATATGAACAATTAAGATGACAGACTGGCGATAAGAACAACATAATGACAATAAGTTTAAGCAGCAAAAGGCCAAGCTATGAAGAAAAGCAAAAGTGTTAAATTAACAATGAATGACTTTTGCAAAACAGAACAGCAGCAGCAGAAGAAGAAAAAAATATATATATGGACAATGTCCCTCCTATCAATCGAATCATCAAAGTCGCCAACTTCATGGTCAAACACATGAAAACATATTGGCGGCAGTGCTCAGATATAAGAAATGAATAATCATGAATAAGAAGTGCCGCTCTGCATCTCCATTCTCCACACAAAACAGTAGTGCTACAGACTTTTTAATATCTTCTTAGAATAAGAAGTCGACAGACAATAAACGCTTTTAATCAACGCTTCAAAGATTTGAAAGATTGAACCATATTCCAGATATAAACAGATAATACAATTCCAACCAAATACAAAAAAGAAAAGAATAACACTTCCACAAACATACATACATATGTATCTCTTTTATTTCATGTCCATGTTAATGGTGTGCTGCTTCTTATTGACCATGTAAAACATGGCTACTGTTGTTGGCCTTATCTTAGAGAGAATTAAAGGGGCGATTTTTATGGTTCTTTGGTTACGCTTGATTTTTTTATAGGAATTCAATTAAATATTTACTTGAAATCTAAGATAAGACCTGGCAGCCATTCAGTCGTCGGCCAGTTAGTTATACGCCTCGATTGCGTGTTGATTTCATAGTCCACTCAATATTGGTTTAAGTGACCAAAAGCCATAAATTTTCAACAAATGGGGGTTTATTGTCAATGCAAATACATAGAAGAGAGAGTTGGGGATTTTTTTCTCTCTCCCTCCCCAACACTTAAAACAAATATTTGAGGTTACAGTTGTAGCGACAAAGGTTTAATAAAAAACATACGCAATTAAAGTCCTTTGAAAAAAAATATGAAGTTAGCAGTAACGAGGTCTTGTATTGTACAGAAGAACCTAACGGGGTCTTCTATTGTACAGATGCCACCTCAGGACTTCTTCTATTTAATAGACGAACCCTCAAGAGACCTTCTGTTCATTGAAAGACCCCTAACGCAGTCTTCTATTCTAAAGAAGACCCCTAATGAGGTCTTCTATTCTATAGAAGACCCCTAACGAGGCTTTTTATTCTTCATTAGACCCCTAACTAGGTCTTCTTTTCTATAGAAGACCCCTAACTAGGTCTTCTTTTCTATAGAAGACCCCTAACGACGTCTTTTATTCTATAGAAGACCTCTAACGAGGTATTCTTTTCTATAGAAGACCACTAGCAAGGTCTTCTATTCTATAGAAGACCCCTAACGAGGTCTTCTATTCTATAGAAAACTTCTAACGAAGTCTACTATTCTATAGAGGACTTCTAACGAGATCTTCTATTCTATAGAATACTTCTTACGAGATCTTCTATTCTATAGAAGACCCCTAACCAGATCTTCTATTCTATAGAAGACCCCTCACTAGGTCTTCTATTCTATAAAAGACCTCTCACTAAGTTTCCTATTCTATAGAAGACCCATAACGAGGTCTTCTATTCTATAGAAGACCCCTAGCAAGGTCTTCTATTCTATAGAAGACCCCTAGCAAGGTCTTCTATTCTATAGAAGACCCCTAACGAGGTCTTCAATTCTATAGAAAACTTCTAACGAAGTCTTCTATTCTATAGAAGACCCCTAACGAGATCTTCTATTCTATAGGAGACCCCTAACGAGGTATTCTATGCTACAGAAGACCCCTAACGAGGTATTCTATTCTATAGAAGACCAGTAACGAAGTCTTTCATAATATAGAAGACCCTTAACGACGTCTTTTATTCTATAGAAGACCTCTAACGAGGTATTCTTTTCTATAGAAGACCACTAGCAAGGTCTTCTATTCTATAGAAGACCCCTAACGAGGTCTTCTATTCTATAAAAAACTTCTAACGAAGTCTACTATTCTATAGAGGACTTCTAACGAGATCTTCTATTCTATAGAAGACTTCTTACGAGATCTTCTATTCTATAGGAGACCCCTAACGAGGTATTCTATGCTACAGAAGACCCCTAACGAGGTATTCTATTCTATAGAAGACCAGTAACGAAGTCTTTCATAATATAGAAGACCCCTAACGACGTCTTTTATTCTATAGAAGACCTCTAACGAGGTATTCTTTTCTATAGAAGACCACTAGCAAGGTCTTCTATTCTATAGAAGACCCCTAACGAGGTCTTCTATTCTATAGAAAACTTCTAACGAAGTCTACTATTCTATAGAGGACTTCTAACGAGATCTTCTATTCTATAGAAGACTTCTTACGAGATCTTCTATTCTATAGGAGACCCCTAACGAGGTATTCTATGCTACAGAAGACCCCTAACGAGGTATTCTATTCTATAGAAGACCAGTAACGAAGTGTTTCATAATATAGAAGACCCCTAACGACGTCTTTTATTCTATAGAAGACCTCTAACGAGGTATTCTTTTCTATAGAAGACCACTAGCAAGGTCTTCTATTCTATAGAAGACCCCTAACGAGGTCTTCTATTCTATAGAAAACTTCTAACGAAGTCTTCTATTCTATAGAAGACCCCTAACGAGATCTTCTATTCTATAGGAGACCCCTAACGAGGTATTCTATGCTACAGAAGACCCCTAACGAGGTATTCTATTCTATAGAAGACCAGTAACGAAGTCTTTCATAATATAGAAGACCCTTAACGAGGTCTTCTATTCTATAGAAGACCCCTAACGAGGTCTTCCATTCTCTAGAAGACCCCTAACGAGGTCTTCCATTCTCTAGAAGACCCCTAACGAGGTCTTCTATTCCATATAAGACCCCTAACAAGGTCTTCTATTACACAGAAGACCCCTAACGAGGTATTTTATTCCATAGAAGACCCCTAACGAGGTATTTTATTCCATAGAAGACCCCTAACGAGATCTTCTATTCTATAGAAGACCCCTAACGAGATTTTCTATTCTATAGAAGACCCCTAGCGAGGTCTTCTATTCTATAGAAGACCCCTAGCGAGGTCTTTTATTCTATAGAAGACCCCTAACGAGGTCTTCTATTCCATATAAGACCCCTAACGAGATCTTCTATTCTATAGAAGACCCCTAACGAGATCTTCTATTCTATAGAAGACCCCTAACGAGATCTTCTATTCTATAGAAGACCCCTAACGAGATCTTCTATTCTATAGAAGACCCCTAACGAGATCTTCTATTCTATAGAAGACCCCTAACGAGATCTTCTATTCTATAGAAGACCCCTAACGAGATCTTCTATTCTATAGAAGACCCCTAGCGAGCTCTTCTATTCTATAGAAGACCCCTAACGAGATCTTCTATTCTATAGAAGACCCCTAACGAGGTCTTCTATTCTATAGGAGACCCCTAACGAGGTATTCTATGCTACAGAAGACCCCTAACGAGGTATTCTATTCTATAGAAGACCAGTAACGAAGTCTTCCATAATATAGAAGACCCTGTACGAAGTCTTCTATTCGATAGAATACCCCTAATCATGTCTTCTATTCTGTAGAAGACCCCTAACGAGGTCTTATATTCTATAGACGACCCCTAACGAGGTATTCTATTCTAAAGAAGACCCCTAACTAGGTCTTCTATTCCATAGAATACCCCAAATGAGGTCTTCTATTCTATAGAAGACCCCTATCGAGGTCTTCTATTCTATAGAAGACCAGTAACGTAGTCTTCTATTCTTTAGAAGACCCCTAACGAGGTCTTCTATTCTATACAAAACCCCTAACGAGGTCTTTTTTTCTACAGAAGACCATTAACGAGATCTTCTATCCTATAGAAGACCCCTAACGAGGTCTTCTATTCGATAGAAGACCCCTAACGAGATATTCTATTCTATAGAAGACCCCTAACGAGATCTTCTATTCAATAGAAGACCCCTAACGAGATCTTCTATTCTATAGAAGACCCCTAACGAGATCTTCTATTCTATAGAAGACCCCTAACGAGATCTTCTATTCTATAGAAGACCCCTAACGAGATCTTCTATTCTATAGAAGACCCCTAACGAGATCTTCTATTCTATAGAAGACCCCTAACGAGATCTTCTATTCTATAGAAGACCCCTAACGAGATCTTCTATTCTATAGAAGACCCCTAACGAGATCTTCTATTCTATAGAAGACCCCTAGCGAGGTCATATATTCTATAGAAGACCCCTAACGAGGTTTTCTATTCTTTAGAAGACTCCTAACGAGGTTTTCTATTCTTTAGAAGAACCCTACCGAGGTTTTCTATTCTATAGAAGACACCTAACGAGGTCTTCTGTTATATAGCAGACCCCTAACGAGGTCTTCTATTCTATAGAAGACCCCTAACGAGATCTTCTATTCTATAGAAGACCCCTAACGAAGTATTCTATTCTATAGAAGACCCCTAATGAGGTCTTCTATTCTATAGAAGATCCCTAACGAAGTCTTCTATTATATAGAAGACCCCTAATGAGGTCTTCTATTCTATAGAAGAGCCCTAATGAGGTCTTCTATTCTATAGAAGACCCCTAATGAGGTCTTCTATTCTATAGAAGACCCCTAATGAGGTCTTCTATTCTATAGAAGACCCTTAACGAAGTCTTCTATTCTATAGAAGACCCCTAACGAGTTCTTCTATTCTATAGAAGACCCCTAACGAGATCTTCTATTCTATAGAAGACCCCTAACGAGATACTCTATTCTATAGAAGACCCCTGGCGAGGTCATATATTCTATAGAAGACCCCTAACGAGGTTTTCTATTCTTTAGAAGACCCCTAACGAGGTTTTCTATTCTATACAAAACCCCTAACGAGGTCTTATTTTTCTACAAAAGACCATTAACGAGATCTTCTATCCTATAGAAGACCCCTAACGAGGTCTTCTATTCTATAGAAGACCCCTAACGAGATCTTCTATTCTATAGAAGACCCCTAACGAGATCTTCTATTCTATAGAAGACCCCTAACGAGATCTTCTATTCTATAGAAGACCCCTAACGAGATCTTCTATTCTATAGAAGACCCCTAACGAGATCTTCTATTCTATAGAAGACCCCTAGCGAGGTTTTCTATTCTTTAGAAGACCCCTACGAGGTTTTCTATTCTTTAGAAGACCCCTAGCGAGGTTTTCTATTCTATAGAAGACACCTAACGAGGTCCTCTATTATATAGAAGACCCCTAACGAGGTCTTCTATTCTATAGAAGACCCCTAACGAGATCTTCTATTCTATAGAAGACCCCTAACGAGGTCTTCTATTCTATAGAAGACCCCTAACGAAGTCTTCTATTCTATAGAAGACCCCTAACGAAGTCTTCTATTCTATAGAAGACCCCTAGTGAGGTCGTCTATTCTATAGAAGACACCTAACGAGGTCTTCTATTCCATATAGATCTTCTTTTCATTGAAAGACCCCTAACGAGTTCTTCTTTTCTATAGGAGATACCTAACGAGGCCTTCTGTTCATTGAAAGACACCTAACGAGTTCGTTTACTTCAGGAAGAACATTAACAAGAAGGCCCCTTACTATGTGTTTTATTTATTTATTTTTTTTTTTTGAAGACCCTCAACGAGGTCTTCTATTCTATAGAAGAAAGTCTTCTATTATATACGAACCTCTAACCACATCTTCAATTCTTATAAGGCCCCAAACCAAATCAACTATTCCGCAGAAAGCACCTGATGAAGTCTTCTTTTCCAGTGAAGACCCCCAGCGAAATCTTTTATTCTATAGAAAAACACTAACGAGTTTTCTATTCTATCGAAGATGACTAACGGGGTCCTAGTTTACAAAAGACACATAAAAGAATTTCTGTGAACGTTGACAGGAGGCTTCTACAGATTCTGGTATCTTCATTAAGAAATGTCTGATCAAAATTTAAATATAAAAACAACAAGATTTCAAAAATATGGCACAAGATAAAAGAAAAAAACAACAAAAAATTACACAATGGGAACTGACAAATTACCCAAAAAAACAATACAAAAATAATGACATTTCCAAACAAATGTCAAATGACAAAAAAACGGAAACGATTTTGGGTCATTGATAAGCATTTGACTGCTGGCATTTGACATTTTGTGCTAAGAGGAAGAGAAGAAATTATCTGAGGAGAATATAGAGGCTTTTAACCTAAAGATTTGAGGGGGAAATACAATTAGTACTTATTTTATTTAAATTCAATTGGTATTAAATGTTTGAGGGAGGGTAGGGTAGGCTAATTTAACTTCTAGCGGAACACAAACAAATTCAAATGGAAAATTGGGGAAAAAAGGAAAGAAAATTATCTTATAGAAATAAGTGCCTGTTAACAATGATTTGATAAGCGGGTGATACAAAACATAGGAATTTGTCTATATGGAATGAAGAAATTTGGGATCTATTCACGAGGAATACTGATGGAGAAGATTCAACGACAAGGTAGTACAAGTAATTAAAAATCCGTTTCTTATAGAATATATTTATATGTTCCGTTGACTAATCGACATCACGATAAACTAATCGACATTTTGAAAGCGACAAAGAAATACGATGTATACGAAATTTATATTGGAAACAGGTGGCATACATCGATATAAACGGAGAAATGACGGAAGAAGTAACGATTAAAATAGGTTGTATCCTTTCACCGTTGTTTATAATATATACTCTCAACGAATATTTATGGAGGCTATAGAGCACCAAAAAAATAGGAGTACAAATACATGGGATGATTATCAACAATATCAGATACGTGGACGATACTACAATATTCGCTAGCTCTATTGGGTGCCACAGTGGTGCAATGGTATGCAGACCCGCCTTGTACACATAAGGTCGTGGGTTCGATTCCCCGGCCAGGCAACATCAAAACACTTTTCAACGGTGGCAAAATACCCCTCAGTAATGTTGGCGACATTTCCTGAGTATTTCAGCCATGTAAAACTTCTCTACAAAAGTGGTGTCTAGACACGCCGTTCGGACTCGGTGATAAACTGTAGGTCCCATATCATTGAGCTAATATGAATCGGGGTGCACTCATTGATATGAGAGAAGTCTCCCTTGTCCCTTATGGGATGTTTGTGGAACAATTATTATTATTATACTATATCTGGTGTACAAAAACTTATGGACAAACTTACAGATGTAAGTGAATCATATGTATTGAAAAACAACAAAAGGAAAACAAAATACATGACCATCAGCCGAAAAAAATACGTATAACAACAGTACGTTGAAAATACAAAACACAATAATAGAAAAAGTAAAAAAAAAACTATAAATATTAAGGAGTTACCATAAGTGAACAATGGATGTTTCGAAAGAAATAACTTGTCGTACACAAACTAAAACCAGATTCATCAAATACTACATCTGATGTGTTTTATTATATGCATCAGAAGCATGGACAATAAAGGTGACTTATGAAAGAAAACTAGAATCATTGAAATTTGGATGTACCGAAAAATACTAAATGTATTTATTAATTGAAAAATACTAAAAATACCGTGGAGAGATCGCTTAAGAAATGACGAGGTACTAAGAAGATCGAATCAAGATTGCCAACTCCTTAAGGTAGTTTCAAATAGAGAAGTGTCATACCTTAGACATATCATGACAATGATAAATATATTTTTCTGCAAAAAATATCAAAGAAACAGTTGGTGGAAGACCATGTAGATGAAGGAAAGAAGTTTCTTGGCTGAAAAATATTCTGACATGGACCGAACGTCAAAATGAAAGAAGTTTATTGAATGCCGCCAAAAATACAGATTTCAATATTTATGAAAATCCATTTTTTGTTAAACATAAGAAAAATTGTAAATCAACAAATAATCTGTTATTATTATATAATCTGTTATTATATATATTATTATTATATCCGATACACGGATGCGCAAATAAAGAAGAAGATAACATAACAAATATTTAAAAAGAAAATTTATATTACTAAATTCTTAATAAGCGAAAATATAGTTGGCTTTGCACAAAACATATCTGCACAAACAATTAGTAAGTACTTACACATCATTCTAATAATCAATTATTTTAACAAGGACATGCCGCACCATAAATCATATGTTCTACTTTCAGAACTGTTGCACTGCACCACAAATACGAACATTATGGATTTTTAAACCCTTAAATGTCCCAGCAAAAAAAGTCCTCCCAAAATCATGGGTTTTGTAAGGGATTTTTGGCAGCCGTAACTACTCGCAAACCCCCTTTCTTCCCCATTATTTTTACTAGGGCATGTCGCACTCAGTTTGTAGTTATTTTATGACCACTAGAATAACTAGTTATTCTGTGGCCACTAGAAGTTGAAAAGTAAGTTGAAAAAAATACTATTTTTAGAACAGTTGATGTAGAGATTTTTTTTTATTTCATCACAGTTCTTACTTTTATTTTACTTTATTTTATTTCGCTTGCTGTGCGATTTTAACACACGAACCCTCTGATTTCTAGCCAAAGACACTACATACTATGCCACACACACGAACATTAAGGGTTGCTTAAGAACTTAAATGTGCAGCACACATGTGCACCACGAACTGTTATTTTTTAATTAAAAAAACTCGCGTGCCGACAGTGAGCGTTGAACACACAACCCTAGGATTTGTAGTCGGAGACACACTCACTGTGGCACCGTCCTCGTTACTTAGTGAGGAGCAAAGTAAGTAGGTTTGCCTTGTAATTTTTTTAAGAAGTAACCCATTACTTTTCAGATTACTTGTAATGCAAAAAGAAGCTTGTTTACATTACTTGGTAATGGGTTACGTAATGACTACCGGATCCGAATTTTTGCTGGGTCCATATATTAAAAGAACTTAAACTGGCTATTGATACTTTCGCGTCGTTTTCGAGAGAAGTATGGAGAATCAAATTATAGCGAAAACAAACCAACTTCACAAAAATAATCCTGAAGCTAACTTATTTTTGTCTTAAAATAATAAGATATTTCGGGAAAAAATCTCTAGTGAAACCAATACTTCCGAAGATATGTGGAAGTATTGGTTTCACTAGAGATTTTTTGTAATCATTGAGTCACAAGGGCTATCCGCAGATTCGAGAAGTGGATTAAATGGGATTTAAGTGCAAAAGAAGTAGATCGACTTGGAACTTAATTCTTGCTTAAATCATTCCTGGCAAGGGAGTAAAGAAATTTCGGAACCACATTTGAAGTAGGTCGTTAAGCAAAACTACCATGTAAGGACTTGTCAGGAAGGAGTCGACCGGTCCAGCTTCGACATTGATCCATTTTCCATCGTCGTAGCCTTAGTTTTTGTTAGAGCTTTCGGGTCACTATTACTAAAGGAAAGGACTTGCCTACGAAAGACGTTTTATCGCTCTAAAGATTGTCACAAGGTCTACCGCTACAACAAGTTCTACCTTCAGTGAAATTTTTAAAAGGATCTCAAACAGCACATAAAATCTTTAAGTTTTATGTAGAAGTCCATTCTTCTTCTTTTTTATTTGCCGATCCGCATTCGGATTTTGGCGATCATACAATAACAAATTAAGTATTTTAGCTGTATATGAATTTGTTTGTGGATATGTTGTGATAAATTATTTAGCAATGGTGATCTCTCTATTCCGCGCAGCGTTGATAAGGCTTCTTTCACCTGGTTGATTTGTCCACTCAAAATGTTTTTAATCCAGGATATTTCTCTTCTTCCTCTTGGCCTTTTTCCCTCAATTTGACATTTAATTATGCTCTGGATGACAGAGTACTTTTCGTTTCTCATTATGTGTCCCATATAGGATATCTTCCTACTTTTTATGACATCAAGAAGTTGTCGTTTAGTGTTCATTCTTCTCAGGACTTCTTCATTTGGTACTCGGTCAGTCCAAGGAATTTTCTGAGTTCTGCGATAAATCCACATTTCAAATGCGTTCAATTTTTGTTCGTCTATTGACTTTATTGTCCATGTCTCGGCAGCATATAGTAGAGTGGACCATATATAACATTTTATGAAGCGCATTTTTGTTGTAATGTTGACGTCATGACTTGTTAATAGTTTACGATGGTTAAAAAAGGATTGCCTAGCTACTTCTGTTCGGCATTTTATCTCTTTCGAGGCATCCCATTGGTCATTTATAAGGACCCCAAGATATTTAAAACTCCTTACCCGTTCTATTTCGTAATTTTTTATTTTCAATGATGTGTTGTTTTGGTAATTTTTTCTACTTATTACCATATATTTCGTTTTCTTAATCTTAATCTTAAGACCGTATAATTCGCTTTTTTGTGTAAGTGAGTTAACCAGTTTCTGTAGACTGTATAGGCTAGTGGCAATTAATGTTGTGTCGTCGGCGTATGGTATATTGTTTATTAATTCAGAGTAATTCACCCTTACCCCAATTTGCTCGTTTTCAACTGCTTCTTGAAATATTTTGTTGGAGGAGTCCATTAACGAACTTAATTTATGTTTGAGAGAAATATCACAATGCACAGTGGATCCACCCATTGGCCAAAAATAAAAAATTTAATTCAAAATTTTGGTACAACATCTGGCAACTACGACAGCTATGACATGGACCTTTTTAAAAATATATTAGTATTTGTTTCATTCGAACGCTATTTTCTTAAGAGTAGCTTCAAAATTCGGAACATTTGACTAATATTTTTTGTTGTAAGTGCAATCTATATTTTAAGTGCAAGTAAATATTTTCAAAATATCGCGAAACTAATACGTATAGCAAAAAATTATAGAGGATTTTGAAGGAGGAGGTAGTAACTTAATTTCCATTAAAAAATAGTGTTTTAGCGTGTTGTGGAATTCTAGTTAGCTGCATATTTTCTTAGTGTATTTTGTAATGCCAATTCGATCATATACTTAAATTTGACCTAAGGTTTTAGTCATGATGCCGACCAGTGCCCACCTCGGAAATAATTTTCCAAAGTAGGTCATGGGTTCAAGATTATTCAGTATTAAAATCAGCTGCCATCTAGTGCCAGACTATAAATGTTGGGACGCTGACTAAAGCTGCCCTAGAATAGGGTTTCCCTGGATATATTAGCGTATAACTCTGTTATCTGACCACGTACATTAATATAATTGGCATCAATGGAAAGGTCAAGAAAACTTCTTCCAAATTTTGTTTTACGTTGGCGGTACGTTCCTTCCAGGAAGAACGCTATAAGATCTATATTAAACATTTTACAGATTTTCAGAAAAAAATGTTGTTTTTTGTAATCCGCTAAATTAGTTGGATTTTATGTTGTTTTGGAGATTGTTTTGTTTCCCCAAGCCTATTTTTGCATCATAAGATAATCGGGACCTTTTTGCATGCCATTTTGTATTAACAGCTTAAAACAAATCCTGCCGTATACCCCCTCCAGAGGGGAAAGGGGGGAGACTGTTACGCTCGTGGTTTCTTAAAACACTCTTCGCAGCAGCACAAAGCTGTAACCGGCGCATTGACTTGATTTTTACACTCTAAATATTTTTGGTCACTTTCTCCATACAAGTGGATCCACTGTGCTATGTGCAAAAAGCATATGATATCATTCTACTTAAGACCACAAAGATTCTCGAGCAAACCTTACCAATAAAAGAATAAACAATAAAAAATTCCTCCAGCTTGTTCACTACGAATAATTTCCCGTCTATAAAGACTCCCTTCAGCACGCCGATAAAGACTCACTTCACTTTAACTATACAAAGCCACCTTTCTTCATGTCGTCTATAAAGACTTCCTTCAGGACGTGTATAAAGATTTCCCTCAGTTCGTCAATGAAGACTCCCAGCAATTCGTCATTTAAAATTTCTTCGGTTCGTCTGTAAAAACTTCCCTCTACTAAAAAAAACTGGTTCAGCTCGTCTATAAATATTCCCTTCAGCTACTCTACAATGACCACCTTCAGCTCGTTTAAAAAACTTCCTTCAGCTACTCTATAAAGGCGCGCATCAGCTCGACAAAAAAAAAAACACAGTTTCAGCTTATCTGTAAAAACTCCCATCAACGTCTATGAAGACTCCCTCCAGCTTCACTATAGTGATTCCCTCAGCTCGTCTATAAAGAATCCATAAGCTCGTCTATAAAGACTCTCTTCAAAACATACTTCAGCTCTTCTATAAAGACTCCCTTCAGCTCATCTGTAAATACTCCCTTCAACTCGTTTAAAAATACTGTCTTCAGCTCGTCTAAAAATACCCCATTCAGTTCGTTTAAAAGACTCCCTCAGCTCGTCTACACAGAAACCCTCAATTCGCCAACAAAGAATCCGTCAGGTCGTCTGTGAAAACTCTCTTCAAGACATATATAAAGACTCCCTTCAGCACGTCTGCAAAGATTCTCTTCAGCTCGTCTACAAACACTCCCTTCAGTTCGTCAAAAACTCGTCTTTTACGCTCGATTAAAACGAGTCTCTTGAGCTCGTCTAAAATACCACCTTCAATTTGTCTAAAAAGACACCCTTCAGTTTGTCTTTAAAGACTTCCTCTTCTCGTTTATAAAAACTCCTTCATCTTGTCGATAACGACTCCCACAGCTCGTCTATAAAAATTACTTCAGCTCGTCTATAAATACTTCCTTCAGCTCTACCATAAAGGCTTCCTTCAGGTCGTCTATAAAGACTCCCAGAGCTCGTCTATTAAGACCTTTTTCTTCATCTCATCTACAGAGAATCAGAAGCTCGTCTATAAAATTCATTTCATCATATCTACAGTCCTATAAAAGGACTACCTTTATTGTGTCAATAAAGGCTTCCTTCAGTTAGTTAAGTTCAAAAGTAAAAGATAGCGAATTCAATATTCCGATTACGATATAACTTAATTACCACTGCATATTGTGTTTCTTTCTTTACTGGCTACAATTTTGTAAATTTAATATATCTTCTTTCATGCAGCAAATCTACGATCTTATAAATTTATCTACCTATACATAAATGAAGTAATTTTCTTTTAATTGCCTCCAAACCTAAAAGTATGCTATAATTACAAAACATATTTATTAGTTATGGGTATTGCTGCAACAAATAACATCACATACTATATGGCGCTTTAACATGAAATTTTTCCACACCAAAGAGGCGAATGAAAAGATTTTCGCAGAAAGTTATAAAGAAAACAGGTGAAAATCGTTTTCTTGTTCTGTTTATTTTTAGATTGAACTGCAGTAAAAACTCCGTCCCGGCCAACACATATGCTGTTAATGAGTTGGGACTTAATGGAATTTCATTATTAAGTAGACGTAGTAGAATTGTAATAGTTTCTGTTTGAGGTTAATGTTGCCAACACGCCTCATAAACTTGTTAACACAAATACAACTACAACGGAGAGGCATACAAAAGGCAAATACTAATACAATTTCATCAATAATCATATAAGGCTGGCAGGCGCACACACACACACACATTAACCAAACCGGCTTTGCAAATAGGGAAAATTGTTTGGTTGTCCTGTTTATACAAAACCACACGATGAAAGAGGATTAGGAAGGGGTCGATTTTCATTAAAGTCATAAAAAAGAGAGTAGCAAACCTTCAGATGACAGCAATCATCACCGTAACAGACAACCAATGTCCAGAAACAATTTTTGGACAGCAGCATCATCCCTTATGCCAATGATTGACCACATCTTTCTTCGGAAAAAGGATATCAGAATGGAATGTATTACCTCACAATACAAACACGCATAGGATGGAAGGCTGGCTGACCGGCTTGCTAATTATGACTTGTGTAAATACAATACAATCACATCAACTAGATGCGAGCAGAGAAAAAACCGGAACAACAGGAGCTATAAAATAAAGAAAGTGAACAAAAATAAGTAGTCTCATTACAAACATGTGTGTGTCTTTGTTTAGCTTTGTGTGTCCTCCTGTGTAATATTATATGTGGCCTCCAACTTAGTGAAGACATCTGGAATAGATATGGATACGGCAACAAAGCGATACACTAAATAAAAATTCTAATTTGACTGTGTAGGGTATGAAGATTTGAAGATTTGAAGGTATGATACGTTCTACATAAGATTTGTAGATGCCAACTAGAGAGACACATTTTAGGCTTTAGTAGGTTACACGAGCAAAGCTTTAGAATTTTGTGAGTAGCATTTAGAAGCTGTGTAGAATAGTTCTTTAACGACAAAATGCATCGCTCAAGCTTGAAAATATTGAAGTATTGGAGTATAAAAATACGTTGATAACAAATACTTTCACTCTATATTAAATCCTATGGTTGTCACTTATATTAAAGAGTGTCAAAGATTCGTTGAGGCCAAACGTAGCACAGATCGGTTTACTTATTTTCCATTAATTTTGTCCTTCTAGAAACTTAACGGTTGTAATGTGTGTTGTCTTCGAAATTATATGATGATGTTCGAAAGCAAATACAAGATTCCCGGACACACATATTCCCGGTAGCTTATTATATTTGTATTTGCAGCCGTTTTTCTGACCCTCTGTATGTAATTGCGTACGGTGGTGATTGCACTTGCTGTTGTTGTATCTGCTGCTGATGCTGTTCATGTTTATGAAGCATCACAAAATGATACGAAAATGTTTCGTCATAAACTTCAATAATCGTAAATATAGATTTTCGTTAGAAACAACAAAATTAATACTGAGAGCCTTTATATGGCAATATTTGGTAATAGGAGGAAGGAGAACTGCATATGTGCCAGGGGTAAAGTATTTTTTTCTTCTAGCCATAATGTTTGGTTAACATTTTTATGACACTGATAATATTGGTCGTCCTTGGGTCATTTTACAAATATATTTATTTGTTGCCTCTTTGGCACAATAATACGCAATTTTATAGACTACAGGATAATGTCCCGCACATGAAACCATTGCCTGAGTATCAGGTTTTTATTGTCAATATAAATTTTGATCAAAACAAGACACGTAATAAACATCAACATTCATTAGAAGGAGGGAGGGGAACACACAACCTCAGATTGCAATATATTTTTGGGAGAGAATCTAAGGATATATAATGTCTATGAAATGCTATATATAAAGGATACAAGCTGAAAAGGATCTTTATCGACGAGCAGGAATCAGTTTTTTATACGAGCAGAAGGAAGGGAGTCTTTATAGACTATCGAAAGGGAGCCTTAATAGACAAACGGAAGGGAGTCTTTATAGACAAATGGAAGGGAATCTTTCCCTAGGAGCTTAAGAGAGTATCTATAGACGGGCTGAAGGGAATCTTTAAAAACAATCTGAAGGGAGCCTTAATAACCAAGCTTTAATTTACCCTTTATGGACCACATGAATGAAGTCTTTATGGAAGAGCGGAAGTCTTTATGAACGACCTGAAGGGAATCTGTATGTACGAGCTGAAAGGAGTCCTTATAGACGAGATGGAGGCAGTCTTTATAGACAAGCAAAAGGGAATCTTTATAGACAAGCTGTATGGAGAGAAATGATTCTTTATAGACGAGCTGAAAGGAGGCTTTATAGACGAACTAAAGGGAGTACTTGTAGTCTAACTCAATGGAGTCTTTTAGACGAGCTGAGAGAAGTTTTTATAGACGAGCTAAAGGGAGTCTAAATAGAAGAGCTGAGGAGAGACTTATAGAAGTGTTGAAGGGAATCTTTATAGACGAATTGATGGCGGTTTTTATAGATGAGCTGAAGGGAGTCTTTATAGACGAACTGAAAAGAGTATTTATAGGCGAGCTGAAGGGAGTATTTATAGACGAGCTGAAGGAAGACTTCATAAACTGGCTGAAGGAAGCCTTTATAGACGAGCAGAAGGGAGCCTTAATAGACGAGATGATGGGAATCTTTATAGACGAGTTGAAGGAGGCTTTTGGACGAGCTGAAGTATTTATAGACGAGCTGAAGGGAGTCTTGATGGACTAGCTGAAGGGAGTATTTATAGGCGAGCTGAAGGGAGTATTTATAGGCGAGCTGAAGGGAGTCTTTATAGACGAGCTGAAGGGAGTCTTTATAGACGAGCTGAAGGGAGTCTTTATAGACGAGCTGAAGGGAGTATTTATAGACGAGCTGAAGGGAGTCTTTATAGACGAGCTGAAGGAAGTCTTCATAAACTAGCTGAAGGGAGAATATAAATTTTGATCAAAACAAGACACGTAATAAACATCAACATTCATTAGAAGGAGGGAGGGGAACACACAACCTCAGATTGCAATATATTTTTGGGAGAGAATCTAAGGATATATAATGTCTATGAAATGCTATATATAAAGGATACAAGCTGAAAAGGATCTTTATCGACGAGCGGGAATCAGTTTTTATACGAGCAGAAGGAAGGGAGTCTTTATAGACTATCGGAAGGGAGTCTTAATAGACAAACGGAAGGGAGTCTTTATAGACAAATGGAAGGGAATCTTTCCCTAGGAGCTTAAGAGAGTATCTATAGACGGGCTGAAGGGAATCTTTAAAAACAATCTGAAGGGAGCCTTAATAACCAAGCTTTAATTTACCCTTTATGGACCACATGAATGAAGTCTTTATGGAAGAGCGGAAGTCTTTATGAACGACCTGAAGCGAATCTGTATGTACGAGCTGAAAGGAGTCCTTATAGACGAGATGGAGGCAGTCTTTATAGACAAGCAAAAGGGAATCTTTATAGACAAGCTGTATGGAGAGAAATGATTCTTTATAGACGAGCTGAAAGGAGGCTTTATAGACGAACTAAAGGGAGTACTTGTAGTCTAACTCAATGGAGTCTTTTAGACGAGCTGAGAGAAGTTTTTATAGACGAGCTAAAGGGAGTCTAAATAGAAGAGCTGAGGAGAGACTTATAGAAGTGTTGAAGGGAATCTTTATAGACGAATTGATGGCGGTTTTTATAGATGAGCTGAAGGGAGTCTTTATAGACGAACTGAAAAGAGTATTTATAGGCGAGCTGAAGGGAGTATTTATAGACGAGCTGAAGGAAGTCTTCATAAACTGGCTGAAGGAAGCCTTTATAGACGAGCAGAAGGGAGCCTTAATAGACGAGATGATGGCAATCTTTATAGACGAGTTGAAGGAGGCTTTTGGACGAGCTGAAGTATTTATAGACGAGCTGAAGTATTTATAGACGAGCTGAAGGGAGTCTTGATGGACTAGCTGAAGGGAGTATTTATAGGCGAGCTGAAGGGAGTATTTATAGGCGAGCTGAAGGGAGTCTTTATAGACGAGCTGAAGGGAGTCTTTATAGACGAGCTAAAGGGAGTCTTTATAGACGAGCTGAAGGGAGTATTTATAGACGAGCTGAAGGGAGTCTTTATAGACGAGCTGAAGGAAGTCTTCATAAACTAGCTGAAGGGAGCCTTACACTCCAAGCACTGCCTTATCTGCATGCGCAAGTACCCAGGCTTCAGAACCATACATCAGCACGGGTAGTATCAGTGTTTTCTAAAGCGTTATTTTTGTTTGACGAGTTGTGGCTTTGTTTTTAAAGTGCTTACTTAAGCCAAAGTAGCATCTGTTGGCCAATACCATTCATATTTTTATTTCACAACTGATGTCGTTTGTTGTGTTTACGGCGGTGCCGAGGTATACGAAGTCTTTTACTATCTCAAAATTATAGGAGCCAACTTCATGAAGAGCTGTCTCCTTGCCTGAAACCTCTTTTGGTACAAAACTCTTCGGAGAGGTTCTTTCCTATTTTAACTGAAGATCTTGTGTCAGAGTCATTTTACAAAGCCGAATGAGCTTTGCGGGAATACCAAATTCAGACATTGCTTGGAATACCTTTGAACGTAGCGGGCTGTCGAAGGCTGCTTTATAATCGACAAAAAGGCTGCTATAGATCGACACCTATCTGCATCTCTTTGGTCTTCTCCAGGATTTGCCGCAGGGTAAATATGTGGTTAATGGTGGATTTACCAAGTCTAAAGCCGCATTGGTATGGTCCAATTATTTCGTTGGCCATGGGCTTTAGTCGTTCGCTGACACTATCTTGTAGGCGATAGGGAGAAGACTATGCCCCTACAGTTGGAGCACAAAGTCTTATCTCCTTTCTTATGGACGGGACATAGGATGCTCAGGTTCCAATCGTCGGGTACGCGTTCTTCCTGCCAGATGGAGCTAACTAGCTGATGTATACACCTTATCAGCGTGTCGCCTACGGTTTTAAACAGCTCGGCTGGTAGGCCATCAGTTCCTGCTGCCTTATTATTCTTCAGCCGGTTTATTGCTGTCTTTACTTCATCTTGGCCGAGTGATATACATTCAATACCATCTTCTGGGATTGGATCTGTGGTATCTTCGTCGACTTCGCTACTATTGAATACCAACAGTTTGGAAAAATGCTCTTTCCATATCCTTAGCACACTATCTGTATCAGTTACCAGATTACCTTGCCTTTCAAAGCCATCAGTTTGATGTTTCACTCTTTGGTAGAATTTTCGGACTTCATTCTGTCTCCTGTACATCTCGATTTGTTCACACTCCCGCTTTTCCATTTCTCTCTTTTTCCTGCGGAAAAGACGTTTCTCCTCTCTCCTTTTCTCCCGATACCTCTCTCGTGTGCTACGCGTTGCTACTGATTGTAAAGTAGCCCTATATGCCGCATTTTTCTCTTCGGTAGCAGCACGACACTCCTGGTCATACCATGGATTCCTTGGTGGAGGTCTCTGGTATCCAAGCACGGATTTTGCGGCCGTTTGCATGGAGTGGGTAATGTTTTGCCATAGTCCTGATATGTTATCGGGACGAGGAGCGCTTTGATTAAGCAGTTGGGCCAGTTGAGTGGAATATGCTGTGGCTATCTGTTGTGATTGCAGCTTACCGATGTCCAACTTCCGTGTTGTGTCTGTTCGCACTTTGTTTGCTACAATTAGTCTGGTACGTACCTTTGCTGCAACAAGTTAGTGGTCCGAGTCTATGTTTAAGGCATGTATTCTATCTATCACAACGTGATCAATATGATTTCTTGTTCTTTGATCTGGCGACAGCCAGGTGCCCTTATGAATGTCGAGATGCTTAAATCTGGTACTGCTAGATACCATGTTTCTTGCAGCAGCAAAGTCTATCAGCCTCATACCGTTGTCAGATGTTCCACTGTGGAGACTGAATTTCCCGACTGTTGGGCCAAAGATATTCTCCTTTCCAATTTTGACATTAAAATCGCCTCGTATAATTTTAATGTCATGGGCAGGGCAACGGTCATAAGTTTCTTCTAAGCGCTCGTAAAATATATCTTTGGTCTGTTCGTTCTTGTCTTCAGTGGGAGCATGCGCGCAAACAAAGCCGACGTTGAAGAATTTTGCTTTTAATCCAATTGCAGTGAGTCTTTTATTCACTAGGGTGAAGCTGGACACCACATGTTTTAACCTCCGACCAACTGCAAGTCCGCAACCAAACTCATGCTTTGTGTCATGGCAGCTATAATACAGTGCGTCAACCTTAGGTGTTGTTGTGACGCCTTTCCCGTTCCATCGTATTTCTTGTATGGCAGTAATGTCGGCCTTGTACTTTTCAAGTACATCTGCCAGCGCATAAACTGCACCTTCTCTATAAAGAGTGCGAACATTCCAGGTGCAGATTCGCAGATCATGGTCCTTAAAACGTTTGCGGGGGTCGTCAATTTCGAGGGATTTGATTTTCTTTTCTTTCGTTTTTTCATAGTAGGCTGTTTTTCTAGGGGAGGTTACCAACCCGACCCCCAAACCCAAGTTTTTAATGTTCTTATGGGTGAACGCGCGTCACATGTTAGTTCACTACCTTTAACTGGTGTTAAAGGCAGTTCCCCAATTGACACCACGGGGAGGTCAGTGTCCGCTTGAGATGAAAGAGGGAACAAGATAAATCCTGGGCTTTGAAGTTCAGGATATTTATAGATATACTAAAGGCAGGGATAGGCTGAAGGACAAGGAGTTACTCTTCAAAGATTCTTTATACAGAAGCTGCACTTCAGGAATATTGAGGCTTCGGGAATTTCATAGGGTAGGCGAAGATCAGTTAATCCATTTAGGCAATGCAATAAGCAGGGAATCGTTAAGGAGGTAATGAAGTACAAGTTAGTTATAATGCTTAAAGGGTACACACAGATATTTTAAGAAGAGACCATGTTTACCCATCTTACTTACTTACTTAGCTGGCCTTTTACAGAACATTTGTTCCATAAGCCGAACTAAGAAAAAATCTCCAATCCTCTCTGTTTGCTGCTGTATTTTCCCAATCTGGGATATGTAGCTTTGTGATATCTAGTTTCACTTGTTCGCTCCAACGAAGCTTTGGCCTTCCAGATCTGCGAGAACCTCCATGCGGCCCGTATTTATACGCCTTTTTAGCGGGTTCGTCATCACTCATTCTTGTAACATGGCCTAGCTATCGCAATCGTTGTATCTCGATTCGTTCAACTATATTGATGTCATTGTATAGTTGATACAGCTCGATGTTCATACGACGCCGATATTCGCCGTCAACACAGATTGGCCCGTAGATCTTTCGAAGAATTTTTCTCTCAAACACACAAAGCACTGCCTTATCTGCTTGAGCAAGTACCCATGCTTCGGAACCATACATTAGCACGGGTAGTATCAGTGTTTTGTACAGTGTTATTTTTGTTTGACGAGAGGTGGCTTTATTCCTAAACTGCTTACTCAGCCCAAAGTAGCATCTGTTAGCCAACACTATTCTTCTTCGTATTTCACAACTGATGTTATTTGTTGTGTTTATGGCGATGCCGAGGTAGACGAAGTCCTTTACTACCTCAAAATTATAGGCACCAACATTCACAGATGGTGCGGTGTTTATGGACATATTACGCGTCGATACCATCAACTTGGTTTTTACGCCGTTTACTGCCAGACCAACTTTAGCAAAGGTGTCAGTTACTTCCTTTACCGATCGACCCATGATGTCAATGTCGTCGGCATAAGCCAGTAACATATGGCTGTTGGCAGGATGTTGAATAGATCACACGACAGGCCGTCTCCTTGTCTGAAACCTCTTTTGGTAGTAAACTCTTCAGAGAGGTTCTTTCCAATTTTAACTGAGGATCTCGTCTCAGTTAATGTCATTCTACAAAGTCGAATGAGCTTTGCAGGAATACCAAAATCAGACATGGCTTGGAACACCTTTGAACGTATAGGGCTGTCGAATGCTGTTTTATAATCGACGAAAAGATGGAAGGTGTCGATCTGCATTTCTTGGGTCTTTTCCAGGGTTTGTCTCAAGGTAAATATCTGGTCAATGGTGGATTTGCCAGGTCTAAAGCCGCACTGATAGGGTCCAATAATTTCATTGACCATAGGCTTTAGTCTCTCACACAATATGCCAGATACTATCTTATATGCAATAGGGAGCAGACTTATGCCCCTATAATTGGAGCACACAGTCTTATCACCCTTCTTGTGGACTGGACATAGGATGCTCACGTTCCAATCGTCGGGTACGCGTTCTTCCTGCCAGATGGTGCTAACTAGCTGATGCATACACCTTATCGGCGTGTCGCCTCCGGTTTTGAACAGCTCGGCTGGTAGGCCATCTGCTCCTGTCGCCTTATTATTCTTCAGCCGGTTTATTGCTGTCTTTACCTCATCTTGGCTGGGCGGTATACATTCAATACCATCTTCTGGGATTGGGACTGTGGTATCTTCGTCGTCTTCGCTGCTATTGGATACCACCGTGGTGCAATGGTATGCACGCCCGCCTTGCACGCTGAAGGTCGAGGGTTCGTTTCGCCGGCCAGGCAACATCAAACATTTTTCAGCGGTGGCAAAATACCCCTCAGTAAAGTTAGCGACATTTACTGAGTATTTCACTCATATAAAATTTCACTACAAAGTGGTGTCTTAAGACACGCCGTTGGGACTTGACGATAAACAGTAGGTCCCGTATCATTGAGCTAATATGAATCGGGGTGCACTCATTGATATGTTTACCCATCAGTGAGTCTTTTTAAAGGAGCTGAAACTCTCAGGGTGCAAGTTCGGTGGTTGTTAAAGAAGTTATAAAGCTAGGTTAAAGTTTGTGAGTTTACGCTGGCGAACTGTGGTTCAAGATGTACTTAATGAAAGTGCTGAAGCTCAGGGAGCCTTTATATAGAAGTCATTATAGACTAGCTGTAGGTGTCATTATACAACTGTTGGTAATTTTTATTGTTTTATTCGCCGCTGCGCTCCCCACTAGCTGAAATAGTATATTCATCTTTATTGGTAAGATAATTCAATGTGTATTACTCCTTGAAAAATACTATATTCCAAATAAAAAAATTATAGCAACAAATAGTTCGGTTTATATGACAAATGTTCTGTGGAGGAGTAAGTCCTTGAAAAAATAAATATATAAGAAATAAAAAAAAAATTACCCACAAAGGTTACCAATGAATAGCATATTCAAATCACGTTTTCACTGCCATTTATTGATTTTATATTTCTAACCAAAGTGACATGTTCCAGATGAAAGCGGATAAGGGATAATGCTCTGCCGATGACAAGATATCATTTCATAATAAACAATTGTCTAATCAAATCAGTATATGTTAAACTCTTAGATTCAGTTGCAGTGAAACCACCACCACCAATATGCAAAGCTGAGAGATGTGTATTACCACAAATAGCAACGATACGCTGTATTGAGCCACTGGTAGCCGGCATCAACAAACAGCTCGAATATTGTCACAACCACTAAAGAAGGCGTATGACCAACAGCGATAAGATTTTGGAACATATCAAATTATTCAAACCATAGCCAAGGCAAATACAAATGAACTGAAGCTGTTTGTGTCACAACTAGAAAATGGGTAATAGAACGTGGCTAATAATGTCCAACTCAAAGTACTTTAAGTAAGCATCCATATCCAAGTGAATACGAATGTGAGTGACCACATAAACCAGCAATATACATGAATTCCAATTTACAGACAAAGAAATTCAATACGATGCAATTTTAGTACTATTGATTTAAAATATACGGAACTTGAACCCTGATGGAAGGCTGTGTCGTTGAAACTATTTGAGTTAATTACTAATCTCGACTGAAGAGCTCCAAGTTATTAATAGTTTGACTTCTAGTAATTTATTTGAGAAAATTGGAAGTGCACATTTTTATCCGTATGAGTCATAAGTTATGATGCATTCTGGTGTAGACCTTTATATGGAATATACATAGTCCATAGAAACTGGATTGGGTTTTATACTTTTCTTACAATTATATGAGTTTACTACACTTTTTGCTTCATTATCGATTGTGAAACCCAAATATCCTTTGACAGTCCTCATCCGAACCGCACATGTGATTACAATAACATTTTAAAGGATACAATAATACCACAGAAACAAGTACATACTTTCTCTCTTGATTTCCATTATCCTTGAAATAGACAGATAGACCAAACAACCTAAACCAATATCTGTAGAAATTTTCCCATCAAGCATTTATTATCGCCCATTACCCGAAGCAGTCACTCCCAGGCGATAGAAATACACATCCGCGATCTCGCATTCTAATTGATGTAGGCACACCGTTCGGGAAGAAACGAACCACGTCCACGACACTACTTGTGAATGCCGCTTTCGACACTTCCTAGAAGTACTTTTAGCGATAAAATTGGTTGTGACGAAAAAAAAACATTTTTTTTCGTTTTTCATTTTATCTGTTGTTATTCTTTTAATTTTTATTTTTTTACTATTCTAATTAATGTTCCAAATTACATTCGTTTTTAATTCGTTTTTTTTAGATGAAATTGCCATCTTCATTAATTTTTGTACTTTTAAAAATGTTATGTTGCCTGGCCTGGGAATCAAACCCATGACCTTAAGAATGCAAAGCGAACATGCTTACCACTGCACCACCGTACCTTATAAACACCAGATAGACTAAAGTCTTATATTAGTTTAAGGTTGTACACGCCTCAAATGAACGTGCACAATCGAAGTGTCCGCATTGACCAGAAAAAGTGTCTGCCCACGCGATAGTCGTAAGTAGTAGACATTGTTTGTGTAAACAATCAATAATAGAATTTCGATCTCCTTTTCTGCACTAGGTAGTTATTCAAGAAGTTCAAAAAGGGACAGCAATGCAATTGTTATTGTAAAATGATAAAGGATCGCTATTTTCTAGAATAGAAGTTCAGAAAGCGATAACTTCTGATAGAGGAAGTGACTCACTCACTTCCAATTGCTGGCTGGGTTGATTCACACTCACACACACCAACGCACATTGCAAATGGATTTATGTATGAATTTCATTGCCAGAATATTAAAATATCAAAAGCAAAAAGGACTCTCACACACAGAAAAGACATCACACACACACAAATAATCATAATATATATTAATGACCAAATGACAGAGACAAACAGCAAACGAAATATGGTTTGATTGAAATGTAACGTCGTTACGTTGATGTTCAGTTGGTTTTGCAACTAGAAAATAAAGGCGACATTCATGCCACATAACTTTCATTCTAATAACTCGCAATTCCTACCCCACCCATTCTCCCGCTGAGGCAAGCAAGCGGACAAAAAACGACAACAACACTGTTTGTGACATCTTCGACACATATAAATGACAAACGTATGCCAAAAACCTGGCGTCATTTAGTCTCTTTTTATTTTAGCTAGCAGTCAAGGGAAAGGCAAGGATATACACATGGACGGCCGGTGGGTATGATGTATGGTGGTTAGGCGACAGCGACGACGACATAGTAGAAGACGATGTATCACGATGACATCTATAAATTCAAATAAATGTCATACGCTGCTATATGGCATAAAATTTTTATGTATCTAATGTCTATAAAAATCCAAAAGGTGTATTGACTATAAAATAATGATATTTATGTATATAGATATACATATGAATGTTGTTGTTGTCGTGGGTGTTTGTTTGATGTTGTTGTTATTAAAAAATACGGGGCATGAAAGGTTTAACAAATCATAAAAAATCATTTTTCATCTTTTTCAGGAAAATTTTAAAAATGAAAGGGTTACACCAAATTGAAATGACAGATTGAGGAACTTCAATTTAAAAAAAAAACGTAACGTAGAGGGCGCCTGTAAAGACGAAATTCGACCTTATAACGACGACCTTCGGCTCGTCTATCAAGACTACCTTCGGCTCGTCTATAAAAACGACCTTCGGCTCGTCTATAAAGACGACCTTCGGCTCGTCTATAAAAACGACCTTCGGCTCGTCTATAAAGACGACCTTCGGCTCGTCTATAAAAACGACCTTCGGCTCGTCTATAAAAAAGACCTCCGGCTTATCTATAAAGACGACCTCCAACTCGTCTATAAAGACGACCTAAAGCTCGTCTATAAAGACGACCTAAAGCTCGTCTATAAAGACGACCTAAAGCTCGTCTATAAAGACGACCTAAAGCTCGTCTATAAAGACGACCTAAAGCTCGTCTATAAAGACGACCTAAAGCTCGTCTATAAAGACGACCTAAAGCTCGTCTATAAAGACGACCTAAAGCTCGTCTATAAAGACGACCTAAAGCTCGTCTATAAAGACGACCTAAAGCTCGTCTATAAAGACGACCTAAAGCTCGTCTATAAAGACGACCTAAAGCTCGTCTATAAAGACGACCTAAAGCTCGTCTATAAAGACGACCTAAAGCTCGTCTATAAAGACGACCTAAAGCTCGTCTATAAAGACGACCTCCAGCTCGTCTATAAAGACGACCTCCAGCTCGTCTATAAAGACGACCTCAAGCTCGTCTATAAAGACGACCTCCAGCTCGTCTATAAAGACGACCTCCAGCTCGTCTATAAAGACGACCTCCAGCTCGTCTATAAAGACGACCTCCAGCTCGTCTATAAAGACGACCTCCAGCTCGTCTATAAAGACGACCTCCAGCTCGTCTATAAAGACGACCTTCGGCTCGTCTATAAAGACGACCTTCGGCTCGTCTATAAAGACGACCTTCGGCTCGTCTATAAAGACGACCTTCGGCTCGTCTATAAAGACGATCTCCAGCTCGTCTATAAAGCTCGTTTATACAGACGACCTATAGCTCGTCTATAAAGACGACCTATAGCTCGTCTATAAAGACGACCTAAAGCTCGTCTATAAAGACGACCTAAAGCTCGTCTATAAAGACGACCTAAAGCTCGTCTATTAAGACGACCTAAAGCTCGTCTATAAAGACGACCTAAAGCTCGTCTATAAAGACGACCTCCAGCTCGTCTATAAAGGCGACCTCCAGCTCGTCTATAAAGACGACCTAAAGCTCGTCTATAATGACGACCTTCGGCTCGTCTATAAAGACGACCTTCGGCTCTTCTATAAAGACGACCTTCGGCTCGTCTATAAAGACGACCTTCGGCTCGTCTATAAAGACGACCTTCGGCTCGTCTATAAAAACGATGACCTACAGCTCGTCTATAAAGACGACCTTCGGCTCTTCTATAAAGACGACCTTCGTCTCATCCATAAAGACGATCATCGGATCGTCTATAAAGACGACCTTGAGCTCGTCTATAAAGACGACCTTGAGCTCGTCTATAAAGACGACCTTGAGCTCGTCTATAAAGACGACCTTCAGCTCGTCTATAAAGACGACCTTCAGCTCGTCTATAAAGACGACCTTGAGCTCGTCTATAAAGACGACCTTGAGCTCGTCTATAAAGACGACCTTGAGCTCGTCTATAAAGACGACCTTGAGCTCGTCTATAAAGACGACCTTGAGCTCGTCTATAAAGACGACCTTGAGCTCGTCTATAAAGACGACCTTGAGCTCGTCTATAAAGACGACCTTGAGCTCGTCTATAAAGACGACCTTGAGCTCGTCTATAAAGACGACCTTGAGCTCGTCTATAAAGACGACCTTGAGCTCGTCTATAAAGACGACCTTGAGCTCGTCTATAAAGACGACCTTGAGCTCGTCTATAAAGACGACCTTGAGCTCGTCTATAAAGACGACCTTGAGCTCGTCTATAAAGACGACCTTGAGCTCGTCTATAAAGACGACCTTCAGCTCGTCTATAAAGACGACCTTCAGCTCGTCTATAAATACGACTTTGAGCTCGTCTATAAAGACGACCTTGAGCTCGTCTATAAAGACGACCTTGAGCTCGTCTATAAAGACGACCTTCAGCTCGTCTATAAAGACGACTCTGGTCCTCAGCTTTCCTCTCTCCTATTCATATATTCAAAAAAGACTTCCTGCGTTTCCGATGCTGTTTATGTTTTAGATATCTTCAGATCTTCCTTGAACGTCTGCTCCCCCGAAAAATCCACCTTCGTTCCTCTCGCTTAAATTTTCTATCACTCCCCTGCTGAAGTTGCCTTTCACCCAACAGGAAATCATAAGAAAAACCCCGAAACATATCATGTTAATGCATGTTTTGACAAGTTTATTCGCATATATATCATAATTTTCTAAAAAATGAAATCGTGCATAACATATCAAAGGGTTAAAAAATGGATGAAGGTATCCTCTTCACACACACCCAAACACACTAGCTTACAAAACATACACCTTTCAAAGTGGATTAGAAAGTACGCAGGACTTTCTTTAGCTCTATCGCCAACGAAACAAAACTGTCAAACTTTAGAATTTCATATGAATGTCACATACAGTAAGAGTAATCAGACATTTGGATACAGTGATATATGTGTGTCTATGTTAAAGCTGCAGATGAGCACAGACTCACCCCTCCCTTCTTTTTTCTGTCATACTTTCTAAGGCTGCTCATAATGATGATTGTCCTTGTAGAGGAAAAAAAGGCTCAGAGGTGTCTTTTGACCATTTGTCTTTGGGTTTTGTTAGTCAGTTGGCGTCTAGGTTGTTGTACGTGTATCCGCCGTACACACATGTATGTATATGTATGTAGTTATGTATGTCCTAATGTCCTGTTTGTTATTGAGCGTGTTTGTGTGTCGCTGCTCATATGTGTGTAATGGACTACTACTCATTATTTAACTGTCAATCCATGGAGTGACTTTCATTAGTTTCGTCATTATTTTCTGTTGTTGTTTGTGCTCCAAGAGTGCAAGTCTATTCCTACCATGGCCCGTAATATTGCGTGTCCTGGTCGTTTTAATGGATTTCTGTTTGGTGTCGATTTTTCATCATTTTTTTTCTGTTTGTTGTTGTTTCTTTTGGTGATTTATGATTGGCAATGTGATGGTTCCAGTAGATGTCACACATTGCCTTACATATGATGACAGTTGTTTGTCAATATTGACATAAAATATGTAGGCTATCATTTTGATATGGCCTTTAGCTGGGCTAATGAATGCCCAAAAGGCCTATTAATAATATGGACAGTTACGTGAGAGACATATCAAAGGTTTCACAAAAGAAAAGTAATTTTTCTTCTCTTGTTGTAATGGGAGAGGTTTTGAGAGGCTCTTAAGAAATCAATTTTTAAATCCTTTCATTGGTTATTGAACATTTATCGAGCAGGCGCAGTACAGATGGATAACACCTACGTTCAACTTACCCCTAAAAGTAGACAATGGTTTGATGTCCCCAATCCCCTAAAGGGGGACAAAATAAAACGATTCTTACTTCCTTGTGTGGGAGGTTGCTGATATTTAACACCAATACACATGTGAACTTTTTTAGTTTGGAGCCATAGCATAGGTGTAGTTATCCTCCACCTTCCCTTGGAAGGTGTTGCCATTGCGTTTTTCGTTTGATTTCCAAGAAATTTGTTGTAATTTTCTGCAGTTTCCAACAACGGTGTGGATATATTTTGTTTTCCACCTATTCTCGTTATTCTTTGTTTGCCTTCACCACTAAATTTTTATTTGTTGATTCATTCGTGTTCGCTGGTTTCACGTTTAGTTTTTTATGGTCATACCTTGCAGTTGTCCTTGTTTTTTTGCACCAATTTGCTTAGTTAGCATCCTGTAATATTGCCATAGGAACCATCTAGCTTCGAACATTTACACACGGAATAGATTCTAAAGGAGAGACCAGAAAATAACACGAATCGCGATTTTTTCCATTGCAGCTGAAAGAAAACTGTGAGTAAAGGGACAAATTAATGACTTTTAAGATGAAATAGAAAAACACTGTCGTACAGGGTGCAAGGAAAAATATTTTAGGTTGTCTGCAGCCCGTCTCTATACACTCCTTGCTTTTTAGCCCATCTATATAGATTCGAGCCTTTCGGTCCGTCTATGTAGAATTTCTGTCCACCAACTAGTCCAAACAGACTCACTGACCTTCAGACTGTCTATAGAGGATCCCTGCTCTTCGGCTCGTCTAGAACTTTCTATTGCTATTTAAAACTCCGAGCCCTTCAGCTGGTCTATAAAAACTCCCAGCTCCTCTATAAACTCCACTGGCCACCAACTCGTCTATAAAGATGAAGGTCTACAAATGCATATGTGAACATCAACTCCCTCGTCTATAAAGACTTCCAATTCTTTAGTTTTAGTTTATAAAGGCCCTTCAAGTCGTATATAAAGATATCCTGCCTCTTTGCTAATTAATAAATACTCCCTTCCCTACTGATCGACTATAAAAAATTGCCGCCTTTTACCTCGTATGTAAATCCCTATCTAAAATTTGTTTGGACACCTATAGAGAGTCTATAAAGGCTCCCTTCAGCTCTCGTGTAAAGACTACTTTCAGATCGTCTACAAAGACTCTCTACTGCTCATCTATGAAAACTCCCTCCTGCTCGTCTGTAATGCTCCCATCAGATCTATGAAGACGGTCTTCAGCTTTCCCTTAGCTCATCTATAAAGTCTATTTTCAGCTGATCAATAAGCACACCTTTAGAGTGTTAATAAAGACACTTATAGAGCGTAAATAAAGACGGCCTCGTCTGTCAAGACGATCTTAAGCTTGTTTATAGAGGCTCCATTTAACTCGTCTATAGAGCTCCTTTTTATACCCTCAGCCTTTAGGCTAAAGAGGGTATTTACACTTTGATACGACCAAAAATGTGCCACATCGAAATAATGGTTTTAGACCCCAAGTATGTTTGTACGATATCCGTTTCAGACAATTTTCAGTAGATCTAGCAATGTCCGTCCGTCTGTCTGTCTGTCTGTCGGTCTGTCTGGCAGGCTGGTGCGCACGATAACTCTCGAATGGATCAATCGATTCGGTTCAAATTTTGGGTATCGAAATATTTTATCCAGATTCGATTTAAGTTCGAAGATAGGCCATATAGGTCCACTCCTTCAGGTACCTCCCCCACAAATGTTCACAAATTGTCGCAAAATTTGTGCGTACGATAACTCTAGTAGGGAATAACCGATTTGGTCCATACTTTGCACATCTTGTAATTTCTACCAAACTTAGATGAGGTTCCAATATGGACTCAATCGGTGCACTCCTTCGGGTACCTCCCACACAAAATATCGGAAAAGTTCAGTATAGGACCTGGTCTCGAATAGCTTTGATTTTTGTTTACGCAAGTTGTATTCGCTGTCCTCTATACGACGCTGTAAGTTTCATTAGGGGCAAGTCCATACTTCCTGAGAAAATAGCCTGAAAGTTACCAAAAACCCTATGACACCGTGTGTAGTGGATGGAGCGCAAGATAACTATGAAACGGATGAACCGCTTTGGTCCAAAATTTGGCTTTCGCAATATTTTGTCCAAACTTAGTTTAAGTTCGAAGATGGGCTATATCGGTCCACTCATTCCGGTCCTCCCCCACAAAAGTTCGAAAATGTTCGGAAAATTTGTGCGCACGATAACTCTTGAAGGGAGTAATCGATTTGGCCCACACTTTGTACATGGCGAATGTTCTTCCAGACTTAGATGAAGTTTAAATATGGACTCAATCGGTTCACTCTTTCGGGTACCTCCCACACAAAATTTCGGAAAAGTTCAGTTTAGGACCTGCTCTCGAATCGCTTTGATTTGTTGTAACAACTTGTATTCGCTGACCCCCATACGACGGAACAAGTTTCATAAAGGGCAAGTCCATACTTCCTGAGAAAATAGCCTAAAAGGTACCAAAAACCCCTATGACACCGTGTGTAGTGGTTGGAGCGCAATATAAATCTCGAACGGATCTGCCAATTCGGTCCACAATTTGGCCTTCGTAATATTTTGTCCAAACATAGTTTAAGTTCGAAGATAAACCATGTCGGTGCACTCCTTCAGCTACCTCCCTCACAAAAAATCAAAAATCTTAGGAAAAAATATGCCCACGATAACTCTTGAAGGGAGTGACTGATGTAATCCATACTCTGCACATCCTAATATATCTACCATATATAGATCAGGTTCGAATATGGACTATATTTGTGCACTCCTTTGTGTACCTCCCACACAAAATTTCGGATAAGTTCACTTTAAGACCAGCTCTTTGATTTGATTTTTGTTGAAGCGATTTGCATTCGCTACCTCCATTACGACGGTAAAAATTTTTCAGGAGCAGGTCCATATTTTCTGGGAAAACATCCCGAAAAGTGTAAAAAGCCCTATGTCACCATATGTGGCTCTCGAACTGTTCTACCGATTTGGTGCAACATTCGGTCTCCGTCATATTTTATCCAAACTTAGTTTCATGGGGCAATACCGGTCCCCAACTTCCGGTACTTCTCCCCAATATTTAAACAAGTGAGCCAAGGCTATAGTCGTTGACTTTTTCTCCAAATGATTTTTGGCCATTCCGACCCCTGAATATTATCCGACCATCACAAAAATCAATAGGCTTATTTCTCTGTAGGATCCCCATTAGCCCCCAAAATTTCGTGACGATCCGATCAAAATTGCGACCTGTAGCGTGATTACAAAAAAATTAAAAAATGGGATGTATTGCCGACTATTGTGATATCTCCGTTATGTGGCCACCTACGCCAACCTACTTTGCATCACTGTAAAGATGGATTTTCTACTTTCATAGTCAGACTTTGTTTTTGGAAGATCCCCAACCGAAGCTGTGATATTTGTCATTATTATTAAAATCGCAAAAATAAAAAGTTGGGTTCTATTAGCGGCTATTGCGATATATTCGTTGTTTGATTACCTACGAGAACCTACTTTACATCATTAGAAAGGCGATATTTTCTACTTTCATGGCCAGGTTCTGCTTTTGGTATACCCCATATTGAAGCTGAGATAATCGCTTAGGAAAAAAACGTTGTCTTTTTCTCCAAATAAGTTTTTTGCCCATTACGACCCCTAAATATTATCCGACCATCACCAAAATCAATAGGCTTCTTCATCTGTGTGACCCCCATTAACCCTCAAAATTTCGTGACGATCCGATCAAAATTGAGACCTGTAGCGTGATTTCCACAAAAGTGGAAAAATGGGATGTATTACCTACTATTGCGATATCTCCGTTATTTGGTCACCTACGCAGACCTAGTTTACATCGTTGTAAAGATGGGATCTTCTGCTTTCATAGCCAGGCTTTGCTTTTGGAAAGTCCCCAACCAAAGCTGCGATATTCTTCATTATAATTAACATCGCAAAAATGAAAATTTGGGGTTTATTTGCGACTATTGTGATATCTTCGTTGTTTAATCACCTACGAGAACCTACTTTACATCATTAGAAAGGTGATATTTTCTACTTTTATTGTCAGGTTTTGCTTTTTGCATACCCCGTATAGAAGCTGAGATATTCGCTTTGGAAAAAAACGTTGTCTTTTTATCCAAATAAGTTTTTTTCCCATTCCGACACCTAAATATTATCCGACCATTACCAAAATCAATAGGCTTCTTCCCCTCCGGGATCCTCAACAACATCCAAAATTTCGTGACTATCCGATCAAAATTGCGACCTGTAGCGTGATTACAAGGTTTAGATGGACAGACGGACAGACGGACGGACTGACGGACGGACACACATAGCCAGATCGACTCAGCTCGTCGAGACATTCATTTTGGTATATATAAGTATGGGTCTACGACCATTATTTCGATGCGTTACAAACTTTTTGGCCAAAACCAACTTATAATACCCTCCCCACATAGTGGTGTAGGGTATAAAAATGTCACTAAAATTTTAGGACGATATCACTTGAATGGTGCAACCAATTTGGTCCAAACTTTGGATCTACTAATATTTTTTCAAAATTTAGTTTAACTTCTAAAATGGGCTATATCGGTCCTCCCTAAGGGTACCTCCCCCACAAAAGTTCAACTTTTGTGTTTATTCCTAATCCACATTGTTCAAATGTTGAAAAAGGGCCACAAAATTCTGAAGGGACGCTAAATACATTCTATCTGTCCGTAGATGAATGTTTCAATTCACATTGGCTGAGGGTATACGTCTGTCGGCAAAGTCGACTGACACTTTTTTACTTGTTCTAGATTTCCTTCAGTCTGTTTACGAAGTCTCCCGGCAATTGATTAGAAAGACTCCCTTCAGATCGTCTTAAAATGCTCTATTCAGATCGTTTACGGATACTCCTTTCGTTCATCTATAAAGACGTCCCTTCAGCTTTTCTATATAGAATCTTTTCAGGTAATTGAAAGGTTAGGCTGTTACTTTTCGTCTTTAATTTTTGTTAAATGCACGACGTTTTTTGTCTTTGAAAAATATTTAAAAATTTCACGATTATTGATCGTTTTGTTCTTTGGAAACTTAAAAAACAACGTTTTTTGGTACATTTGTACTTAAAAAAATTAAGAAACCTACAATTACTGATTCCTTTATAATTTGAAAAAAAAAATCTTTAAAAAATACACGATTATTGTTCCTCTTGTCCTTTGAAAAAATCTTTCAAAAACACAACGATTATTGTTCCTCTTATCTTTTGAAAAAATCCACGACTATTGCTCCTTTTTTCTTTTGAAAAAATCTGTAAAAAATCCAATATGATTGTTACTATTGTCCTTTGCAAAAATCTTTTAAAAAATTCAAGATTATTGTTCGTCTTGTCCTTTGAAAAAATACACGATTATTGCTCCTATTGTCGTTTGAAAAATCTTTTAAAAAAATCCACAATTATTATTCCTTTATCCTTTTAAAACATCTTAAAAAACAAGATTATTGTTCCTTTTGTCCATTGAAAATATCTTTTAAAAACTGACGGTTATTGTTACATTGAAAAAATCTTTTAAAAAAATCCACGATTATTGCACATTTGGCCTCTGAAAAAATCTTTTAAAAAAATTCACGATTATAGTTCCTCTTGTCTTTAAAAAAATGCAAGATTATTGCTCCTTTCCTCCTTTGAAAAAATCTTAAAAAATACAATTTCCTTTGAAAAAATATTTTAAAAAATAAACGATTATTGTTTATTTGGTCTTTTGAAAAAAACTTAAAAAAAATCATGATTATTGTTTCTTTTATCCTTTGAAAACATCTTCAAAAAACCAGGATAATTGTTTCTTTTGTCCTTTGGAAAATCTTTTAAAAAATCAACTATTATCACTCCTTTTTCCTTTAAAAAATTCTTTTAAAAAATCAACTATTATCACTCCTTTTGTCCTTTAAAAAAATCTTTTCATATTTTTGCTTGTGAAAAAATCTTTTAAAAAATCCACGATTATTTTTCTATTTGTCCTTTGAAAAAATCATATTTTTGCTTGTCAAAAAATCTTTTACAAATCCACGATTATTATTCCTCTTGTCCATTGAAAAAATCTTCTAAAAATCCACGATTACTGCTCCTCTAGGCTTTGAAAATATCCTTTAAAAAATCCACGATAATAGTTTCTCTTGTCTTTTGAAAAATTCACTATTATTGCTCCTTTTGCCCTTTGACAAATCTTAAAAAATCCAATATTATTGTTCCTCTAGTCATATGAAAAATTCTTTTTAAAAACTCAAGATTATAGTTCCTCTTGTCGTTTGAAAAAAATCTTTTAAAAAAATGCGCGATAATTTTTCCTTTGTCCTTTGAAGAAAAAAAATCTTTTTAAAAATCCACGATTATTGTTCCTTCTGTCCTTCGTAAAAATCTTTTAAAACATCCAAGATTATTGTTCCTTTTGTTCTTTGAAAAAATCTTTAAAAAAAATCCACGATTATTGTTCCTTTTCTCCTTTGAAAAAACACGAATATTGTTCCATTTGTCCTTTGAAAAAATCCAAAAAAGTCAACAATTATTGTCCCTTTTCTGCTTTGAAAAATCTTGAACAAATCTCTAAAAAATCCAAGATAAATAATCCTTTTGTCCTTTGAAAAAATGTTTAAAAAAGTCCAAGTTCTTTATTTTTTTTTTTAAATTCGAAGTCCTTTAAATTTTTTTTTTAAAAATCGACGTCCTTTAATTTTTTTTTTAAATCGACGCCATTTAAAAAGTCTGCGTCCTTAAAACATGATTTAAAAAATCCACGTCCGTTTAAAAAGGTTAAAAAAATTCACGTGCTTTAAATTTTTTTTTTAAAAAATTCACGTCCTTTAAGAAAAAGTTTAAAAAATCCAAGTCCTTTAATTTTTTTTAAATTCACGTCCTTTAAGAAAACGGCTTAAAAAATCCACGTGCCGTAAAAAAATTATTTAAAAACAAATCACGTCCTTTAAAAAAGGTTTAAAAAATGCACGTCCTTTAAATAAAGGTTTAAAAAATCCACGTCCTAAAAAAATTTTTAAAAAATCCACGTCCTTTAAAAAAAGGATTAAAAATTCGACGTCCTTTAAATTTTTTTTTTTAAAAAATTCACGTCCTTTAAGAAAATGTTTAAAAATATCCACGAGCTTTAAAACTTTTTTTTGAAAAAAATTCTCGTCCTTTAAAAAAGGTTTAAAAAATCTACGCCTTTTAATTTTTTTTTAAATTCACGTCCTTTAAGAAAAGGTTTAAAAAAATCCACGTCCTTTAAAAAAAGGTTTAAAAAATCCACGTCCTTTAAAAAACGTTTAAAACAATCCAGGTCTTTAAAAAATCTTTTAAAAAAATCCACGTCCTTTAAAAAAAAATGTTTAAAAGAATCCACATCCTTTAAAAAAAATGTCTTAAAAATTCTTACTTACTTACTTACTTAGCTGGCCCATTACAGAACATTTGTTCCATAGGCCGAACTAACAAAAGATCTCCATTCCTCTCTATTTGTGGCTTCGCACTCTGGAATACCGCGCCGTTTCATCTCATCATCCACCTATTTGCGCCATCTATTCCTTGGCCTGCCAATTCTGCGTGTCGTTTGTTGTGTTTAAGGCGGTGCCGAGGTATAAAAAGTCTACTACCTCAAAATTGTAGGAACCAACTTAAACAGTTGGCCCGATCTCAATGGACGCATTGCGCGTCGGCAACATCAGCTTGGTCTTCTCGCCGTTTACCGCCAGATCCCCTTTAGCAAATTCTCCTTCGACCTTCATAAAGGTATCGGTTACTTCTTTTACTGATCGTCCCATGATGTCTATATCATCAGCATTAGCAAGTAACATGTGCCTATTGGTGTAGATTGTGCCACTTCTTTTGACGTTTGCCACTCGTATAACCTTTTCTAGCAGGACGTTGAAAAGATCACACGAAAGGCTGTCTCCTTGCCTGAAACCTCTTTTGGTACAAAACTCTTCGGAGAGGTTCTATTTTAACTGAAGATCTTGTGTCAGTTAGAGTCATTTTACAAAGCCGAATAAGCTTTGCCGGGATACCAAATTCAGACATTGCTTGGAATACCTTTGAACGTAGCGGGCTGTCGAAGGCTGCTTTATAATCGGCAAAAAGGTGGTAGGTGTCGTTCTGCATTTCTTGGGTCTTCTCCAGGATTTGCCGCAGGGTATATGTCTGGTCAATGGTGGACTTGCCAGGTTCAAAGCCGCATTGGTATGGTCCAATTATCTCGTTGACCATAGGCTTTAGTTGTTCGCATAATATCCCTGACACGATCTTGTAGGCAATAGGTAGTAGACTTATGCCCCTATAGTTAGAGTATACAGTCTTATCTCCCTTCTTGTGGACGGGGCACAGGATACTCCGGTTCCAATCGTCGGGTACTCGTTCTTCCTGCCAGATGGTGCTAACTAGCTGATGAATACACCTTATCAGCGTGTCGCCTCCGGTTTTGAACAGCTCGGCTGGTAAGCTATCGGCCCCTGCTGCCTTATTATTCTTCAGCCGATTTATTGCTGTCCTTACCTCATCTTGGCTGGGCGGTATACATTCAATACCATCTTCTGAGATTAGGACTGTGGTCGTCTTCGCTGCTATTGGATACCAACAGATTTGATAAAATGTTCTTTCCATATCCTGAGTACACTATCTGTATCAGTTACTAAATTACCTTGCTGGTCTCTACAGGAGGATGTGCCTGTACCAAAGCCATCAGTTTGATGCTTGACTCTTTGGTAGAATTTTCGTACTTCATTCTGGCTCCTGTACATCTCGATTTTTTCACACTCCCGCTTTTCCATCTCTCTCTTTTTACTGCGGAAAAGACGTTTCTCCTCTCTCCTTTTCTCCCTGTATCTCTCTCGAGCGCTACGCGTTGCTACGGATTGTAAAGTAGCCCTATTTGCCGCATTTTTCTCTTCGGTGGCAGCACGACACTCCTGATCATACCATGGATTCCTTGGTGGAGGTCTCTGGTATCCAAGTATGGATTTTGCGGCTGTTTGCATGGAGTGGGCAATGTTTTGCCATTGCGCTGATATGTTATCGGGATGAGGAGTGCTTTGATTAAGCAATTGGGCTAGTTGAGTGGAATATGCTGTGGCTATCTGTTGTGATTGCAGCTTACCGATGTCTAACATTCGTGTTGTGTCTGTTCGTACTTTGTTTGCTATGTTTAAGCAGGTGCGTACCTTTGCAGCAACAAGGTAGTGGTCCGAATCAATGTTTGCGCCTCGGAACGATCGTTCATCCAACACGCTCGATGAATGTCTTCCATGATCAATTTGATTTCTTGTTTTCTGATCTGGAGACAGCCAGGTGCCCTTATGAATATCTAGAGGATTAAATCATGTACTGCTAACTACCATGTTTTTTGCAGCTGCAAAGTAAATCAGCTTTATACCGTTGGCAGATGTTCCACTGTGGAGACTGAATTTCCCGACTGTTGGGCCAAAGATATTCTCCTTTGCAATTTTGGCATTAAAATCGCCTAGAATGATTTTAATGTCATGGGCAGGGCAAGGGACATATTTCTCGTAAAATATATCTTTGGTCTGTTCGTCCTTTTCTTCAGTGGGAGCATGAGCGCAAATAAAGCTGATGTTGAAGAATTTAGCCTTTATTCGAATTGCAGCAAGTCTTTCATTCACTGGGGTGAAGCTTGATACTAGATGTTATAGCCTCCGACTAACTACGAATCCGCAACCAAACTCATGCTTTACGTCATGGCAGCTGTAATACAGTGCGTCACCTTTAGATCTTGTTGTTGTGACGCCTTTCCCAATCCATCGTATTTCCTGTATGGCAGTAATATCGGCCTTGTACTTTTCAAGTACGTCTGCCAATGCGAAGACTGCACCTTCTCTATAAAGAGTGCGAATATTCCAGGTGCAGATTCGCAGATCATGGTCATTAAAACGTTTGCGAGGTTCGTCAACTTTAGAGGGGTTTGTTTTTCTTTTCTTTCGTTTTTTCATAGTAGGCTATTTTTTCTAGGGGAGGGTTACTAACCAGACGCCCAAACCCACGTTTTTAACGTTCTTATTGGTGAACGGACCGTTGCTTGGTATATTCCATCCCCTACGTCACCCTCTTAAAAATCCAAAAACTGTTTAAAAAGTCCACGTCCTTGTAAAAGCAATTTTGAATAATTCGCGTCCTTTGAAAAAATCGTTTAAAAGAAATCCACGTCCTTTTAAAAACTTTTTTAAAAAATCAACGATGTTTGACAAAATGTTTTTAAAAATCCACGTCCTTTAAAAAAGTATTTTAAAAAAATTCAAGCCCTTTAAAAATGTTTTAAAAAATCCACATCTTTTGAACAACATGTTTTAAAAAATCCACGTCCTTTGAGACATTTTTAAAAAAAGTAAAGTCTTTCGATAGAATGTTTTAAAAAACTGACGTCCTTTGAAAACGTTTTAAAACATCCACGTACTTAGGAAAAAAATCTTTTACCAAATTCTTTGACAAAATGTTTTAAAAAATCAACGTCCTGTGGAAAAAAGTTTTAAAATATCCACGTCCGTTAAAAAAATACTTTTAACAAATTCTTTGAAAAAACGTTTTAAAGGATCCACGTCCATTGAGAAAAAAAGTTTTAAAAGATCCACGTTCTTTAAAAAATATTTTAAAAAATGCACATCTTTAAAAAAACGTTTTAAAAAAAACCACGTCTTTTGAAAAAAAAAATGTTTTAAGAAATCCATATCCTTTGAAAAATGTTTTAAAAATCAAGGTCCTGTGAAAAAAAATGTTTTAAAAATTTACTTCGTTTAAAAAATGTTTTATAAAATCCACGTCTTTAAAAAAATAATTAAAAAAATGCACGTCCTTAAATTTTTTTTTTTTTAAATCCACCTGCCTTAAAAAAGACGTTTAAAAATCCACGACTACTATTTCTTTCGTCCTGTGAAAACGATTTTAAAAATTCACGATTATTGTTTGTTTTGTTCTGTGAAAAAGTTTTTAAAATACGCACGATTATTGTTGATTTCGCCCTTTGAAAAATGTTTTAATAATTGCGAAGATTATTGATTCTTTCGTCCTTTAAAAAATCCGCGAATATTGATTCTTTCATCCTCCACGATTATTGGTCCTTTCATCCTTTGAAAAAAAAAAATATTTTAAAAATCCGGGATAAATTGTCCCTTGCAAAATTATTTAAATTTCTTGAAAATTTGAGGGGAAGTACATAGTTTAAAATGTCCTCTATGATTAGTTGTCGCATCCTGTATTTATTTTCTAAAAATATATATATTTTATTTCCTATCATCGTATCCTTTGCTATCATCTTCTGGTTTTTGTTGTCATCGCATATAAGTTGAACGGTTTTTTTTTTCAAACCTTCATTCACGTAACCAACCATTAACTTTTGCAAACGGGACATGTGAAAGAATAGAAAAAATAAAACCAAAACAGCAAATCGTTATCATCAGCAAACGCGATGTGAACGCGCGGAAAAAAATTGTGAAAAGTCACATGTGGAAATTATGCTCGTTTTGCACTTTTTTTAATTGACCAACAAATTTTATGTGATTCGTTAGCAAAAGTTAGGGCTTTTTATAAAAAAAAAGACTTCAGAGAAATATGAAAAGAATGACGTGATAGGATAATGGAAGGGAAGCAGAGTGGACCAATAGATGTAAAGATTTGTCGTGTATTTAAGGACATTTATATAAAAAGTAAATTTAATTAATTTTAACTAGCAAATATCATGTACCAATTGAGTACCCCCTTTTGCATAATTAATTTTTACCATCATCGAAGTTTGATGGCGAATTTAATATGCCGACAATGTTTAGTTGACAATTGTAGTTTGTCTTCTTGATGATGGCCGCAAGTTATTTGCCATGCTTTCTATTTTTTGCACTTTAATATCCGACAATGGATGATTTCATTCAATTTACCATGTTCTGTATTTAAAATTCATGTCACTTACCCGGGCTTAGGCAAGTAGAATAGAAGCAGAAAAAACATTGGGCGCCACTATGGTCATTAGGTCATATGGCATACTAATGACATTTCAAATCAACCCCAAAAGAGAACATCAAGTGACCTTTGTGATGGAATAGCGCTTAAAAGGGGGTTTCGAGATGAATATATTACATTTTTAGTGTTGCATACTTTTAGGCTAATATATTCCCAAGAAAAGTTTGCATATTTTAAGAGGTATTAAGATAATCTAAGTCAAAAGTATGTTCTACCGTACCTAAAATCTGAAATTGTTTGACATATTTCAATTCAACACCTTTCATTCTCTCCTCCTTGCTTTCAATAAGTCAGACATCCATCCTACTCTTAGCTCTTATCATAATCATGTCTTTGATTCATTTATTAGACCACAAAAACCAATATAATTTTTATGAAATTATATCATTAAGACCATATTGAAACCATCAGACAAGATTCAATCACATGGATAATGTGATTTCTCTATTCAAACACAGACGCCTACACACACTCCATACACACAGACACAATGAACATACATTAACCAAATAAAAGCCATACATCCTACTGATGCTGCTATCAATGCCATTTATTTATGTTATTATCCTTATTAAATCATTATTTCAAGAAGTCTTAAGTCTTTTAAGACTAAAAACAACAACAGCAAGACAAACTCAGTTATGCACATACCCCTCCGACACGCATATGTCAGTGTTAAGAAGCAAATACATCACATAAATACTTCATATTTGGTATTTTTGTTTCATTTTCTTCAAGGATTCTATGACTGTCAGACAGGAAAAACAAAATACAGAACAATTTATCTTAAGGTATCTAAACCATCCCTCTTCACCTTTGCCATTAATGTCATAGAGTTCCGGTAAAGGAAACTCATTTTACAAAAGAAAAACCATCTACACCGTGAGCTATTGTCATCGTTAACTTAGTATTTCGGATGTTATATATGGCTTTTGGAAATCCCCATACAATTCAATCATTAATAAAGATTTTCAGGTTATTTGGAATATGTTGGCATATTCGAAGTTAACATAAGTGTTCGTTGGGTGTGAATTAATCAAAGTTCAGACGTATTTCATGACTAAAATGACTCCCAATACAGAAAAACTTTCCATACTGAACTGAGACAAAAAATTTCCGAATTGAGTTCATCTATGGCAGGACTTTACTGAATTGAGTTTGTCTATAGAACATAGGGTGACGGGATGAATTATAGCAAGCAACGGTCCTGACCGGCTTTAACATGGAAAAGCCCAGGACTTTTCTTCTTCCCTCTTTCATCTCAAGTGGATACTGACCTCCCCGTGGTGTTACTTGGGGAGCTTTCTTTAACGCCCGTTTAAGATATTGAGCTAACATTTGCCGCCCGTTTACCCATAAGAACGAAAAAAAACTTGGGTTGGGTTAGTAACTCACCCCGTCAAAGCAGTCTACTATGAAAAAATAACGAAAAAGAATAAAAACTATCTCCTTAAGATGAGGACCCCGCAATCTTTTTAGAGACCATGATCTGAGAATCTGCACCTGGTATGTCAGGACTCTCTATACAGCAGGTGAAGTTCGCGCACTAGCGGATGAACTTGATAAGTACAAAGCAGATATTATCGCTTTATAGAAAGTGCGATGGAATCGGGCAGACGTAGAGATCACAAACGATTTCGCAATGTATAAAGCTGCAATGAAACGAAGGTGTTAGATTAATGGTAAACCGGAGGCTTAAAAATCTCGTATGCAGTTACACTCCGGTAGATGAGAGACAATAATAATTTGCCACAATCCGTATAAAAGCCAAGTTTTTTTAATGTCAGTCTCATCTGCGTCTCGTTATGCCCCGACCGAAGAGAAAGACGAACAGACCAAGAATATATTCTACGGTGAAAGAGAGCATATGACCGCTGCCCTGGCCATGACATTAGATTGCTCTAGGAGATTTTAATGCTAAAATTGGAAGGGAAAATAGCTTTGGTCCCATGGTCGGCAAGTTCAGCCTTCATGAGGTAACATCCGACAACGGAATGAGACTGATCGTTTTTGCAGTTTTTTTAACATCAGCCTCATTTGCGTCCATGCCCCGACCGAAGAGAAATACGAACAGACCAAGGATATATTCTACGAGCGCCAAGAGAGAGCATATTGCCGCTGCCCTTGCAATGACATTAATATTGTTCTAGGAAATTTTGATGCTAAAAGTGGAAGGGAAAATATCTTAGGTCTTAGGCTGGAAGACGGCACTTGTTGTCACGATAATGTAGAAACACAGTGGCAAAGAATATCAACCTCGCTTCAGACTGCCGCAAAATCTATACTTGGGTACCAAAAACATCCACCTAAAAATGTATGGCACGATTAGGAGTGTCGTTAGGCTACTGAAGAGAAGAACGCGGCATACAGAGCAACCCTGTATACAGTAGCAACACGAAGCGCGAAAAAAACGTATCGGGAGAAGAGGAGAGAGGAGAAGAGTATTTTTAGGAGAAACAAGTAAGAACAGCGTTAAGTTCGGCCGGGCCGAACTTGTTATACCCTCCACCACGAGTTGTATTGAAATAAAATGGAACAATTAGTTTCCTAAAGACTAAATACCAAATTCCATACATACCAAACTTAAGCTATTTCGGTGGAATATTAAGGCCGCAACCTTCAAAATACCGAAAATTGGGAGGTACCGTTCGACAAATTTAGGGGAGAAAGTTGAATACCCCCAACGAAGATTCAATGCCAAATTTAAGCAATTTCGGTGGGTTATTGTTGCCACAACCTTCAAAATACCGAAAACCGGGAGGTACCGTTCTATGGGGGCTATATGAAGGCGTGAATCTATACCAACAAATTTCAGGTGGAAAGTTCTATTCACCCAACGATAACTAAATACCAAATTTCAGCCATTTTGGTGGGATAATGAAGCTAAAACCCTCAAAATACCGAATATCTGGAGGTACCACTCTATGGAGACTATATTAAGGCGTGGACCTATACCAACAAATTTTAGGTGGAACGTTTTATATCGTCAACGAATACTAATTACCAAATTTCAACCATTTTGATGGGATAATGAAGCTAAAACCTTCAAAATACCGAATATCGGGAGGTGCCGTTCTATGGGGGCTATATGAAGGCGTGAACCTATACCAACAAATTACAAGTGGAAAGTTCTATACACCCAACGATAACTAAGTACTAAATTTCGGCCATTTTGGCGGGATAATGAAGCTAACACCCTCAAAATACCGAATATCGGGACGTACCGCTCCATGGAGACTATATTAAGGCGTGGACCTATACCAACAAATTTTGGGTGGAACGTTTTATATCCTCAACGAAGACTAATTACCAAATTTCAACCATTTTGATGGGATAATGAAGCTAAAACCTTCAAAATACCGAATATCGGGAGCTGCCGTTCTATAGGGGCTGTATCAAAACGTGGACCGATATATCCCATTTTCAATACCAACCATCCTGCAAGTAATAAAAACGTCTGTACCAAATATTGACTCTTTATCTTTAAAATTGCGAGCTGTATCTTGATTTCAACAGACAGACGGACGGACACACAGACGGACATGGTTAAATCGACATAGAATTTTATGCTGATCAATAATATATATACTTTATAGGGTCTCCGACGAATATTTCGATGTGTTACAAACGGAATGACAAATTTAATTATACCCTCCATATGGTGGTGGGTATAAAGAAGGAGCAAGAAAAACGTGGGCGTGAGAAACTCGAAATGTTCAGGGGTCAGAATGAAGTCCGAGAAACACCAGACTAAAGGATATGGTGCAGGAACATTCTCCTGCAAAGATGATGAAGGGAATCTGGTATCTGATACAGATAGCGTACTGGAGGAGCACTTTATGAAACTCTTGGTATCAAATATGGGTGGCGATGAAGATACCCCACAACCAATCGCAAATCACAACGTTGAATATCTACTACCTAGCCATAGCGAGGTTATGACAGCAATTAATCGGCTATTGATACGCAGTGAATTGCAATAATCGGCGTTTCGATTATTCGGTTTTCGTGAAAAACTTAAATCTCGATTTTCGGTGAGAGTATTCTAAAAGTCGACTTTCGAATAATCATTAACCGCCGAAAACCGATTATAATAATAATAGCCTACGACTAATTGTAAACTACGAATAACAGTTGACTCGAGCCGAAATCGATTTTACGTATCCCAATGATCGGTTGAAAACAATGAAGCAGCATGAGTTGATGGACTTCCCGCCGAACTGTTCAAGTCCGGTGGCGAAATGCTGATAAGGAGCATGAATCAGTTAATTTGCCAAATTTAGCAGGAAGAAAGCATACCCAACGATTGGAATCTCAGCCTACTATGTCCCGAACAAATTATAAATTACATACAAAGTGCGGTCGGTCAAGGTGACAGTCCACCGTCTGACCTATTTAACATCTTACTGGAAAATGTCATACGAGATGCGAATTTATACATGGCCAGAAATAAAAACAGCACGATATACAGTAAAGATATAATGCTACTGGCCTACGCAGATGACATAGACATAATAGGTCGACCAATGCGAGCCGTAGCAGTCACCTTTGCAAAATGTTGACAAAAGAGCCTGTCAAAGTGGGTCTGGCAGTCAACAGCGATAAGGTTATCAAGTTGTCCAGTAGACTCGGACCAACTGTGGATGTGGATTTGGAAGTAGTAAATGACTATTTTACCTCTGCCATAAATAAAAACTAACAACATCAGTTATGAAATCAAGAAAAGAATAATATTGGACAGCAGATGCTACTTTGGTCTAAGTAAATAGTTCAAAAGCAAAATCACCTCACGTCAAACACAACTTACACTCTACCAGGCACTGGTACTACCCGTAACCGTATGGACTTGAAGCATTAATAATTGCGAAAGCAGATGAGGCAGAACTTGGTATGTTTCAGAGAAAAATTCTTTGTAAGTAAAGCAGCAGATCGGTGCGTTGGTAACTGTATTCATAGTTATGCTTATGGAACAAGACGTTCTGTTGAGTTTAAAAGCCATCTAAGTAAGTAAGTGAAGTAAGTATAGAACATATACAGTTAGTCAACTATATTATTGCAAACGATGAATTGTTCAACATTTTGATTTTTAATTAGAAATTACTACAACAAATTCTTTCAATAATGTTGGGTTTTTTGTACATATCTGTTGATTTACCTGTTAATGACAACATCCAGCCAAAAAATGCAGACATCGGTCGTAAATTACAAAAACAACGGGCAAAAAGTATAGGTACCTGGTTTTTGTGGTGTCAACTAAATAATTGCAAACTGAATGAATGTGCAATAAAATCGTGGGATTTTCCCAGCAATTTTTTTTCGATTAAGTATTTTTATGATTTTATGGTATGTGGACATGTAAACCCATAATTTTTGATCATAAATTAATTGTTCTGTGTGTAACATAGGCGGTATATTCAGAAAAAGTGAAAGTCAGGTAAACGGAGTTCGAAAAATATGCTTCATTTGGTCTATTCCAATTATAATAATGGTAAATCCGCAAGAGAAATAGCTAAAATCACCTCTCATAAGCTGATAACTATATGCAACATTATATACAGCACCGAGAGAGAAGGCAGGCTCAAACTAAAGACGTCACATTGTAGGCCAAAAGTAGTAAATCCACGAAGTGGCAGGAGACTGATTAAAGAAATTGACGAAAGACCCCAAAGCAGCACCAGATAATTGCTTTTTCTAATCAAAATAGAATTCGGAGTAAGTGTTTCACGTGGAAAAGTCAGAAAAGTGCTACATAATAACAAGCCTTCATCATGAGTGACTAGGTAAAAACTATTGCCCTCCCAGCACAACATATAGAAACTATTCAGACTTGTTACAGACAACTTTTCATGCCATCTTAAGTATTGGGATGACGTTATATTTTCTGATAAGACTAAATTTATGTTGTACTATCACGATGGGCCTCAAAAAGTACTGCGAAACCCCTTTATAGCCATGGAAACACAGAATTTAATACATACCGCAAAGTTCGGAAAACTGTCAATTATGGTATTGGGTTGTATACCAAGCAGTGACGTTGATGACATCCAGATTTTGAAGGAAACAATGACAGAGTACGTTTATTTTCGTGTTTTAAAAATTATTTAACCAAAAACGTCAAGAAATTTGGACCTGTTGACCCTGAAAATGCAAAAAATTGCAATATGAATACTACCAAGACAACGACCCTTCCTCATAAATCGTATTTATGTAGGACTTGGTTGTTATACAACTGCACCAAAGTCATTGACACCCGAGTCCAAAGCCTAAATATTAACCCAACATCGACAATTCATGGGTACACCTAAAGAAAAAAGTCGGGAATAGGTCGCCCACTAACCTGGGGTACTAAATAAAATGCAATAAAGAAGAATGGCTAAAAAATACAATTGGAATATGACATTCCGTAACTTATTTATTAAATTCAGATACGTTTACAGGCTGTTTTTGATGCCAAATGTTGGCATAGGAAATATTAAAACCAACTTTTCGAAAAATACCGTGAAAAACTGAAATGTTGTGAATTTTGCAATTCTTTAGTTGACAGTGCAAATAATGAGTTGTACTCATTTTTGTTAATTTTAAGAAAATGTTTAGTGAAATTTAGCTACTTTTTATTTTATTATATTAATAAACATGTGTAAGAATTGTATTGTTAACAAAAATATTAATAATTATATTTATTTATACCAATAAAATGATGTTCTTTTTAAAATTTTCTAATAATTTTGTTTTTGCAATTATTTAGTTGACTAACTGTATATAATTAGACGAAAAAATTATATCGAATTTCTGTAAAGAACTTCGCTAAATACTGCTACAGAAATCGTCATTCTATTACTTTTTCCATAGAAATACTTTGTGAAAATTCACACTTATACCAATCTTTTCTATCGAAAATTCAATTGAACCGTCCATGGTGAAATAAGAAGGTGTTACATCAAATCACGTCAAATTTGCTCACAATAATGTGTTACTGTGAATTGCTTGTTTACATTTTGTATGTGCTTTTATTCACAATAATGAATTTTGGCAACTAGTGTGAAACCCGTGCCATATACTTTGTAAATATTATCGCCTATATATATGCACCACTTTTTATACCTCAATCATACATCAATAACAACTCTGCAATTATGTTGATGACACATTGTTTTAAAATCTAGTTTGTTTTTCTTTCGACTTCAGTTCTTCAAATCACCCTCGCAATTCCCACCATCCCTCGCCTAGTTTAAAAAAACAAACCGAATTTATTGTCGCCATTCATGTGATTTATAACGAATCGATATTTAAAATATTCATGGCTTATTTACATGACTACCACGACTATTCGCCTTCTTTGCATTATAGTCTGCTGCTGATAGTTGATAGAACTCGAACGGCAGATAAAGATCTGCCAACAACATGTGACCAACAATGGTAGTTTATTTTCGTATTAATAGCCAGAACCCCACACAGCGGCAAAGGGAATTCAAAAGGATAAATCTATAACAATATTAGTAAAACAAGCGTAAAAACAGGCAACAAGACTGGTTGGCTGGTGAACTGGAGAAAGGACTAGGAAAAAAACTTCAACTGGCTGGGCGTTGTATGTTTTAGTACAAATATCAAAAACAAAAAAAATGCTTTTAATAATACCATTCAACAAAAAGAAACAACAAAAATTGAATGAAAACCAACAAGACTATATAAAGAGCATGGTCGACCTTACGTTATTTTAGTGTAGCATATACGTAGGTCTTCTATTGTATAGAAGACCCCTACGGAGGTCTTCTATTCCACAGAAGACACCTACGGAGGTCTTCTATTCCACAGAAGACCCCTACGGAGGACTTCTATTCTACAGAAGACCCCTACGGAGGTCTTCTATTCCACGGAAGACCCCTACGGAGGTCTTCTATTCCACAGAAGACCCCCACGGAGGTCTTCTATTCTACAGAAGACCCTTACGGAGGTCTTTTATTCTATAGAAGACCCCTACGGAGGTCTTCTATTCTATAGAAGACCCCTACGGAGGTCTTCTATTCTATAGAAGACCCCTACGGAGGTCTTCTATTCTATAGAAGACCCCTACGGAGGTCTTCTATTCTATAGAAGACCCCTACGGAGGTCTTCTATTCTGTAGAAGACGCCTACGGAGGTCTTCTATTCTATAGAAGACCCCTACGGAGGTCTTTTATTCTATAGAAAACCCCTACGAAGACCCCTACGGAGGTCTTCTATTCTATAGAAGACGCCTACGGTGGTCTTTTATTCTATAGAAAACCCCCTACGGAGGTCTTCTATTCTATAGAAGGCGCCTACGGAGGTCTTCTATTCTATAGAAGACGCCTACGGAGGTCTTCTATTATATAGAAGACCCCTACGGAGGTCTTCTATTCTATAGAAGACCCCTACTGAGGTCTCTAATCTATAGAAGACCCCTACGGAGGTCTTCTATTCTATAGAAGACCCCTACGGAGGTCTTCTATTCTATAGAAGACCCCTACGGAGGTCTTCTATTCTATAGAAGACCCCTACGGAGGTCTTCTATTCCACAGAAGACCCCTACGGAGGTCTTCTATTCCACAGAAGACCCCTACGGAGGTCTTCTATTCCACAGAAGACCCCTACGGAGGTCTTCTATTCCACAGAAGACCCCTACGGAGGTCTTCTATTCCACAGAAGACCCCTACGGAGGTCTTCTATTCTACAGAAGACCCCTACGGAGGTCTTCTATTCTACAGAAGACCCCTACGGAGGTCTTCTATTCTATAGAAGACCCCGTACGGGATCCCGTACGGAGGTCTTCTATTCTATAGAAGATCCCGTACGGAGGTCTTCTATTCTATAGAAGACCCCTACGGAGGTCTTCTATTCTATAGAAGACCCCCTACGGAGGTCTTCTATTCTATAGAAGGTCTTCTACTGAGGTCTTCTATTCTATAGAAGACCCCTGCGGAGGTCTTCTATTCTACAGAAGACCCCTACGGAGGTCTTTTATTCTATAGAAGACCCCGTACGGAGGTCTTCTATTCTATAGATGACCCCGTACGGAGGTCTTCTATTCTATAGAAGACCCCTACGGAGGTCTTCTATTCTATAGAAGACCCCTACGGAGGTCTTCTATTCTATAGAAGATCCCTACGGATGTCTTTCACTCTGTAGAAGACCCCTACAGAAGACGTGTGTTCCATAAAATACCACTACGAAAGTCGTCTGTTCTATAGTAGACCCCTACGGTTGTCTTCTATTCTATAGAAGGATGTCTTTCACTCTGTAGAAAACCCCTACAGAAGTCGTGTGTTCCACAAAAGACCCCTACTGAAGTCGTGTGTACCATAAAAGACCACTACGAAAGTCTTCTGTTCTATAGTAGACCCCTACGGTGGTCTTCTATTCTATAGAAGACCCCTACGGAGGTCTTCTATTCTATAGAAGATCACTACGGATGTTTTCAATTCTATAGAAGACCCCTACGGAAGTCTTAAGTTCAATAGAAGACCCCTACGGAAGTCTTCTCTTCTATAGAAGACCCCTACAGAAGTCGTGTGTTCCATAAAATACCACTACGAAAGTCTTCTGTTCTATAGTAGACCCCTACGGTGGTCTTCTGTTCTATAGAAAACCCCTAAGGAGGTCTTCTATTCTATAGAAGACCACTACGGAGGTTTTCAATTCTATAGAAGACTCCTACGGAAGTCTTTTATTCTATAGAAGACCCCTACGGAGGTCTTCTATTCTATAGAAGACCCCTACGGTGGTCTTCTATTCTTTAGAAGACCTCTACGGAAGTCTTCTATTCTATAGAAGACCTCTACGGAGGTCGTCTGTTCTATAGAAGACCCCTACGAAGGTCTTCTATTGTATAGAAGGTCCCTATGGAAGTCGTCTATTCTATAAAAGATTCCTAAGGAGGTCTTCTATTCTATAAAAGATCCCTACGGAGGTCTTCTTTTCTATAAAAGACCCCTACGGAGGTCTTCTATTCTATAAAAGACCCCTACGGAGGTCTTCTATCCTATAGAAGACCCCTACGGAGGTCTTCTATCCTATAGAAAACCCCTACGGAGGTCTTTTATCCTATAGAAGACCTCTACGGAGGTCTTCTATTCTATAGAAAACCCCTACGGAGGTCTTTTATCCTATAGAAGACCCCCACGGAGGTCTTCTATTCTATAGAAGACCCCTATGGAGGTCTTCTATTCTATAGAAGACCACTACGGATGTTTTCAATTCTATAGAAGACCCCTACGGAAGTCTTAAGTTCAATAGAAGACCCCTACGAAAGTCTTCTCTTCTATTGAAGACCCCTACAGAAGTCGTGTGTTCCATAAAATACCACTACGAAAGTCTTCTGTTCTATAGTAGACCCCTACGGTGGTCTTCTGTTCTATAGAAAACCCCTAAGGAGGTCTTCTATTCTATAGAAGACCACTACGGAGGTTTTCAATTCTATAGAAGACTTCTACGGAAGTCTTTTATTCTATAGAAGACCACTACGGAGGTCTTCTATTCTATAGAAGACCCCTACGGTGGTCTTCCATTCTATAGAAGACCCCTACGGAGGTCTTCTATTCTATATAAGACCCCTACGGTGGTCTTTTATTCTTTAGAAGACCTCTTCTATACTATAGAAGACCCCTACAGAAGTGTTGTGTTCCATAAAAAACCACTACGAAAGTCATCTGTTGAACAGTAGACCCCTACGGTGGTCTTCTGTTCTGTAAAATACCCCTACGAAATTTTTCTATTCTATAGAAGACTTCAGAGGTCTTCTATTTTACAGAAACCACCTTCAGAGGTCTTCTATTCTATAGAAGACCCCAGCGGAGTTCCTCTGTTGTATAGAAGACACAACGGAGGTCTTATATTCTATAGAAAACTTTTATTCTGAGATATTCTATTCTATAGATGACCAATACGGGGTTCTTTAATTATCTAGAAGACCCTTAGGAAAGACTTATATTACCCCCTTTTCTGTTCTATAGAATATCCCTACGTAGATCGTTCATTTATATAAGACCCCTACGGAGGTCTTCTTTGTACAAAAGAACCCTATGGAAGTTTTTCATTCCATAGTAGACCCCAACAGGGGTTTTCAATTCTTCGTTCTGCAGAAGACTCCTACGGAGTTCTTCTGTTCTTCGGAGGTCTTCCATTCTATAGTCTGAGGTGTGCCCCACGAAATTTTTTGAACATTGTACTTGCAAAAGTTCAAATTTTGCCTATTGTCTTTTTTGGACATTACGAAACAATTGCGAACAATTACGTAGGCCTTCTCGTCTATAGTGGACTCCTGCGGAGGCTATCTATTCTATAGATGGACCATTCGGAGGTTTTCTGTTCTATTGAAATAAGGCCTTCGAACTTCTTCTATTTTACTGAAGGCTCCAACTGTAGTTTTTCCTTCCATAGAAGATCCGTACGGAGGTTATCTATTCTAAAAACTCCTTTCATTCTATAGAAGCCCCTAGGGAGGCCTCTTATTCTATAAAAAACGTCTACGAATGTCTTCTAGTCTAGAGAAGATCCCTACTCTGATTTTCTGTTCTGATGCTCTTCTTGTTCTATAGAAGACCCCTCCGGACTTCATCTATTCTATAAAATACCCTTGTGAAGTCTTCGTCTGTAGAATACATCTACGCAAGTCATTCAGTTGAAGACCCGGACGAAGGCTGTCTGATTGTGGATGTCTTCCGAAGACGATCTTCTATTCTAAAGAGCACTTCTACGGAGGTATTTTAGTATATAGAGCTGCTACGTATTTCGATTCTTAAGGGGATCCCTGTGGAGGTATTTTGTTCGATAGTTGACCCCTACGGTTGTCTTTTCTTCCATAGAAGAACCTTACGGACGTCTTCTATTATGTAGAAGGCTCACGGGGTCTTCTGTTCAATTACATACAGTTACTGAGTCCTTATACGCTTCTACGGAGGTCTTCTATTATATCAAAGACCCCTTTGGAGGCCTTATTAGGCCTTTTATTCTAAAGATCACATTTACGGAGGAGTTATATTCCATAGAAGACGTCTACTGCGGTATTCTGTTATATAAAAGGCCCCTTCGGTGATATTTTCTTTAATAGAAGGTGTGCTACGGAAGTCTTCAATTCTATGTAAGATCCCAACGGATGTCTTAGTTTCTATGGAAGCAATTTCTAGTCTATGAAGCCACCGTACGATGGTCTTCTATTTTATAAATGCTGCCTACGTCGTCCTTTTTCTCTACAGAAGTTTCCTTCGGTGGACCCCACCTATGATGGCCTTCTATTCTATGGAAGCTCCTTACGTTGGTCTTCTATTGTATCGAAACCTAAATGGCGGTTTTTGTTCTATAGAAGCCCTTACGTTGGTCTTCTATGCTGTATGATCATCCTACGGTGGTATTATATTCTATGGAAGCCCCATACGGCTTCCATCGAAGTCTTGATATTCTTCTATTCTACAAAAGTAGACTTCTATTCTATTGAAGCCCACCAGACCCCTCGGCTTCAAAAAGAAGAAAACGGAATTCTGTAGAACAGAATACAGAATACCCTTGAAGAGGGCTGTTGTCGAATAGAAAAAACCCATAGTGTTTTTTTACAAATTAGAAAACCATATTTGAGGAATAGTTACAAACTGCTTGTTAGACCCTCTATACCAATCTTTCTCATGTTCGTATATAACAAAAACAAACTTGTCAGCATTACATTAATGTGCCCTGTTGCCGTTGTTGTTGTTATTGTTTTCAAAACGTAATGACTCAGTGCAATTTATAGATTTTAATAATAACCCTTTCAGCTAAAACCCCATAACCTAACATACATTACCTGTTTGGCAGTGGAAATTGAAGCCAGAGGTGAAGTGATTAAATACACAGAAACCAAAAAACAATTTCATACAAATCCAATAGAAGACCTAACTCTTCCTCTTTCCCTGCTTCTCTCGCTCCCTAAAACCAACAAATATGGGAACATGACATTTTTGTGCAGGAAATACATTTGAATTTCGAAGTATACATTTGCGTGTTATTGCCATGCCATTACAATTGACCATTTTATTGGAGCCCATAAACAAGTATTAACAATATGCGAACAAATTGTGAGGTATACTTTTAGGCAAGCCATTGGGACTAGCAGTCGAGGATTTTGAATTTTAGTTTGGCTACCATTATGAAAGGATAGAGGGAGTGATGTGAATGAGGTGAGCTATGGTGTTACGGGTATAGGGGTACATCAACCGATATACCTTTGAATATTTATTAATGGCAAAAACAAATTCCCACTTTAATTTAAATGTTTGATTTGATTTCTCGTGCTCCGCGCTTTGGCACGAATGCTTGATTAGTGTTATCGATAAGCCAACCAACGAACCAACAGTTATTGTGGTAGGGCTAAAACAAACTCTAGGAATTGCTAACACAAATTGTGGCATGTCAGAGCCAACTTTTAGGCGGCGAAATGGAATTAATAGCCTATCGTAAGGGTTGGTTAGTGTGGGGAAGAGGTCAGGTTTGTTTGATTTTGATTTCATTCGAAACGCAGCTATAACATTAAAATATTGCTATCGATTTTAATCATAAACCAAACGACAAAAAATCAACAACAACAGCAACAACATGGCCACAATTATTATGAAAACCAACATTCGATTGTGGTTTCAAATACTTGAGGTTTTTGTTTCCATTGTGGCTGATTGTTTTTCTACTTTACAGACAATTGTTGCTGGCTGGCCAGTCATGAATGCGAAAAATTATGAGCGATCGACACGCAAATTCTAAATTGTCCAAATGTCCTGATGGTATTGGTAAAAATCCCTGCTGCCATTTAGATTTTAGATTTTCAACTGAAAGTAGGTTTAGCGTCGTTTTTAAAGCTGATTTATTAAATATGCAATAACATACAGAACAGATAAGGTAACGGGTAAATTACCTTAAAGTAGGCAATGATTTTTGAAAAAAAAACATTGCGATTTTAAAATAAGTATGCCATGAAAGAGATTTTAATGTAAAAACTAAAAGCATGCAATAAATTGCAAAAACATTAAAGATTTTTTTAGATCTATACAAAAATATCCCTATAACCTCTTAATAGAAAAAGCTGTCAGAGAAAGGGTTTACTTCTTTTAAAGGCTAATTTCAGTGAAGTGAAAATTCGTATGTCCGGAAAATTTCATGTTTTCTTACGAAGAATTTTAAATTATTGTGCCATTCAGCCTCATGACTGCTTGAAGTCCACTTTATGAGCCATTAAAGGACACCAGACCTTCTTTATTTATTTTCATATTTAGTTAAGAAAATTTATTGCCTTTAGATTATCGAATTGTTTTGTAATTACAGACACCACTCAATTCGCTCCACAACCAACACCTAACAATCGGCAAGGAGAGAACTTCATTTGGACTATAAATGACTAATTATAGGCAAACAAAGTAGAAAGAAATAAAAATATAGAAAGTTTTAGGCGTTATCTTGGCGACTAATGACCAAAAATATACAAAAACTATAAATTATATTTAGGAAAGAAATAAAAACAACAACAACAAATATATTTGGCCATTAAAAGATTTCCAAAAAAATGCTACGGATTTTCTCCCCAAAAATATACTTTGATTTTAATACTAAGAAGGAAAAAATTACACATAGCCTACATAAATTTAAATGTAATTGCAGTAGCATATTTTCAGAAGGGACTCTGCACTCTCTTTTTTGCCGGAAGAACTTTGAAGTTCGATTGGCGTCATTAAAAGTAAAAGATAAAAATCTATAAGTAATATGCCAGACAGCAATATAACATAATATTAACACCGCAGTAGCAACACTGCTGCTGCCACTGCTAACCATTCAAAAGGTCATTAGGCTGTTGGACTGGCCACTTAGCTCCTCAGTCCAGGCATAGAGCTGTGTAGGAAAAAACGAGCCAGAAAAATATGCACATGTTATTATTATTGCCATGTTTGGTGGCTGTTGCTTGGTTGGGGGATGGCGATTCAATGGCAAAAGTAGAGCAGAGAATATTAGGAGGATTATCAAGAAAGCGTGGCTAATATATATTTATGATATAAAAGCATAATTATCATTGAAAAGCAGAGGAGAGAGGTTTGGGATAATCAAATGCCATATAACTAGCATTATGTCTAAGAATAATAGGGAAAAAATTATGGATTTTCTGGAGTATATCAACTGTCATTAAATTGCAAATATCTAAAGCATACATTTAGGTAATAATTATTGAAATTATACGGATTTGATAGGGATAATAACATATGGACACTACAAAATGTTCGCCTTCGGATATGAATTTGGAAATACAAAATAATATTTTTTTATATTTTATTTATGTATTGCATTATTATAATCAGTTCAGATTAAAAAACGAGTAAAAATATCACATTCAAATGAACAAGAAAAAAGGAAATGAAAAATAAATTTTTAATAAAAAATAGTGTAGTTTTAATTTTTTACATTAAGATTTAGTATCATTAGCTTCGTTCCCGTACTTTTTAATGGTAAAACTCGTAAAAGAGAGAACTGCAAAAAATTGTTTTCACACACACGTTTTTTGAAATAGTTCGGGAACGGAAAAATGGAAAATACGTCAAAAAAACTGGAACAAATGTCAAAGTCGGCGTATCAGCCAATCAGGAGCCGGCAACCATGTTATTTTTTTACTCGCCCAAATTTGTCGTGTAAAAAGTTTTTAAAGAGAGCGTCATTCAGCGCCTTTTTTGTTTAAAGAGAAGTGAACATTTTACAACTTTTTTGTGTACGGGAACGCTTTTTCGAGTAAAACGTGTGTAAAAGTCGTAAAAATTGTAAAAACTTTTTAGTTCTGGAACGCAGCTATTATGTATACGTCCTGGAAGTATGTTTATTAATTTATCGTCAAATTCTAAGTGTAGATGGACTCTACCATTTGAAAACATTTCAGACATTCTTCTAGACGAATCTCCAGAAATTCGCCTTTATCTTGCACCAATAGTGTGCAAAATTTAATTGGAATCGTCACTTTTGAGATGCCTATACTTCATCTCACTATCTTCCTTTTTAACCCTTCCTCTTTAAGGCAAAACTAAATTATTTTTCTATTGACAGTAATTTTATATTGGCAGGATAAACAACTAAAAACACATTCGTTTCTATGCGTTGACAAAAATAGCAATAAATTTCGCTATAAGATGCTTATCTAAAAATAAAAATATTTTGCGAAAAAACATAACGGATATATGAAAATATGCCATCAATTTTGAAAAGCATTACCATTTTCAACAACTGTGTAAAAAAGAGAGGAAGTAACAAAACATTTATCTACTTTTAGGAGCTTCAACACCCTTTCATTGCAGATTGATGCCAACGCACATCCTTTGCCATAATTTTTGCATTGAGTTTAGTTTGATTCCGCTTTAGTTTTTTTTAACTTCAAGGATATAAAAAATGACTTGATGCCTTTCCTAGTTCAAAACGGAAGGAAGCATTGAAGGAAAATCATGAGGCGAGAAATAATTGAAGAATATTTATTACGCAAATGACAATAACTGATGGAGAATATTTGAAGTTTTTTATTATAGGAAATACTGACTTCAATACTCACTTCAAATGTATTGACTATTGGCAGAGGTATAAGAGAAGTTCATAATGAGGAATTAGAAATGAGCGTAGTGCTGCGATGAAGTCTTGGGCAATTCGGATATTAATAGTATTGTTCCTTCTTTTTATTCTATACAACTGTCTAGAATTGCCGTCTACACAGGGTTTCTTTTCTTTAAAAGACCCTTGTGGTTAAAGCTGGAACAACATAGATGACACTATCTATAGTATCGATTTTTATACCCTCAGCCTTTAGGCTAAAGAGGGTATTTACACTTTGATACGGCCAAAAATGTGCTTCATCGAAATAATGGTTTTAGACCCCAAGTATGTTTGTACGATATCCGTTTCAGACAATTTTGAGTCGATCTAGCAATGTCCGTCCGTCTGTCTGTCTGTCCGTCTGTCTGTCTGGCTGGTGCGCACGATAACTCTCGAACGGATCAATCGATTCGGTTCAAATTTTGGGTATCCAAATATTTTGTCCAGATCTGACTTAAGTTCGAAGATGGGCCATATCGGTCCACTCCTTCAGGTATCTCCCCCACAAAAGTTCAAAAATGTTCGGAAATATTGTCCGCACGATAACTCTTGAAGGGAGTAACCGAATTGGTCCATACTTTGCACATCGTGACGTTTCTACCAGTCATAGATGAGGTTCCAATATGGACCCTGGTCCACTCTTTCAGTTACCTCCCACACAAAATTTTGCTTAAGTGCAGTTTAAGGCCTGCTCTCGAATAGCTTTGATTTATGTTGCAGCCACTTGTATTCACTACCCCCATTACGACGATATAATTTTTTTCAGGAGCAAGTCCATACATCCTCAGAAATCAGCACAAAACCTGCAAACAACCCATATAACACCATGTGTCGTAGTTGGAGCGCACGATAACTATCGAACGGATCAACATATTTGGTTCAAATTTTGGGTCTTTCAATATTTTGTCCAAACTTAGTTTAACTTCGAAGATAGACCATATCGGTCCACTCCTTCCGGTACCTCCCCCACAAAGGTTCAAAATTTTTCGCCAAGATTGTGGGCATGATAACTCTAGGAGGGAGTAACCGAATTGAGCCAAACTTTGCTATTGGAAATATTACTTTCAGGCAAAGATCGGGTTCTAATATGGACTATATCGGTTCACTCATTTGGGTACCTCCCACACAAAATTTGGAAAAAGTATTGTTTAACAACTCCTCTCTGATCTTATTAATTTGTGATGCAGCATGTTGCAAGTCCATACTTCTTGCGATAATGACCCAAAAAGGTCCAGAAAATCCTACCGGCACAACCTAAACTTGCTAATGTGCAAAATAACCCTTTAAGAGAGAATTCAATTTAGCTCAAACTTTGTAAATTGAAAAGTAAAATTGTAATATATTTAAATTCAGAAAATTAAGTACAACATTTTTAATTATATAGTCTGTAAGGAAAATATCCATAGACTAATAAAGAAAAAAATTGTATCCTACAGATTTGTATTAGGTCCCAATATGTACTACATCGGATCACTCCTACGGGTACACCCTACCCAAAGTTGGAAAAAATGCACTCGTCTTGGATCATTCTGAATTTTGTTGCAACATGTTGTTTTTTGCGGCCCTTTCCATCCTGGAAAGTTTTCCCAACAGCTAAAAAACCTACAGAAGTATTGTGTTAACTTTTTTTCTACGGGTACGTGGCTGAGGGTATATCTCTGTCGGCTCAGCTGACTTATACTTTCTTACTTGTTATTTCTAAATTATGGTGATGACCAAGGCGAATTTAACAAGGTGATCCAAAAGTCGAATTCAGGTGGTAGTCTTCATTTGCTGTCAAAATGTTTTGCGCGAAGTATCCCCGAAATGTAGAAAAAAACGGGTAAAATATTCATAACCAATGTTAAATAAAGATGTTGTAAACACAAATTTTTGATAGAAGTGAAAAATTGTTATTTATTTTTGATTAAAAATATGTTTTGACAGAAAAATTTTTCGAGCGTCTTTTATTTTATAGAAGATCCAATGAAAGACTTTTTGTAGAAGCTAAGGTAAGTTTTGCTGCGGAAGTGTTTTTTTTTTAATTTTAGAAAACCCCCAACAGTTGGTACAATAGGCCCTCAGGAGGTTTAATATATTCTCTTTTATAGAAGGAAATTTTCTTTCTTAGGGCAAAACTTATAGGTTTTGACCTTATAGAAGGATTTATGTTTGAAGTTTTTTCTATTACTGAAGACCTTCCTATACTCTAGAGAAGAACACTTGGAAAATACTCTATATATTTGACTCCAATGGAGTTATATGTTTTTTATACGTAGTTTTTCTATTACAAAGATGTTCTAGGGTGGGTATTCTGAATTTTTCATCCTTCTTAGACTTCAGATGCAGGAACCATCTCTCCATTTGTAAGGTTTGGGGAACTTCTTGGGTGGTCAGTGGCAAATAAATAACTTCTTCTATCAAATGTACCCAACAATTGTGATGTTATCCGGGAAATCTATGAGTGTACTTTCAAAAGATTCGTCTAATTTATCTTAAAAATTGTAACAGTTACAGATTCAACGTACTCTTATACAGTTTACTAGCGGATCTTTTTATGGATGTCCTCCACAGAACCATGTCGAAATTCAGCAACAAGTCAAGAGCCGTCCTTTGGCTATGTATTTTCTGGTTGAATCATTTAGCGTGAATTACAGTCGTTCTACTGTTTTCGGCAATTGGGTAACTTCCTTACAGACTCTGAAGGAACAGAGAAATGAAATATCGGCGGTTATAATCGACCCCTATAGGAGTCTCAATTTCTCGAATCATTTCAGGAAACCCTATGTATTTTGTTTGTAGGCAGGTAAAGACCTAAAGTGACGTAGATCGGTCGACACTTTGGAATAGCCACCGGTCGCCCGGTTTCGGCCCAATTCGGACGTAATTTGGAAAGTGTAATTACTAGTGGTCAAAAAACTTCTCCACCGAATTGGTATTTTTTAACGATGTTTACAGTTCAATTTGATATAGCCCCCGTATTTCACCCGATTGCAGGTATTTTGAAGTTTTAACTACATTTTCGGTCTTAATTGACTGCAAAAATTGTGGACTGCGCTAAAAAATTTAGACATAAAACGACATTTAAGAATAGTCGCCAAATAACAGTACCACCCAAATTTCAAATATTTTGTTGGTATATAGGGTTCTCAGTGATCAAATCATCAAAACGTGTGGTTCATTTAAAATTTTGAAGTTTTATTACCGAATTAGGTATACATATATGTATGTAAAGGGTTCGGCCCGGTCGAACTTAACGCTTTTTTAGTTATTAACCTTGAAATTGTTTAATTAGAAGCAGCATTCCATCCAGGTGTATGGTTTAACAAATCCTTTAAATCCTTTAATTGTTAAACAGGATACAACAGCTGCACGTTTGCCTAAGACTTGTCCAGTTCTCTTATACCTTTTTAGTCAGCATTCCGTATTCTTGCATGTTACATTGCACAGTGGATCCACTTCTATGGAGAAAGTGGCCAAAAACATTTAGAGTGTAAAAATCATGCCAATGCGCCGGTTACAGCTATGTGCTGCTGCGAAGAGTGTTTTAAGAAACCACGAGCGTAACATTCTCCCCCTTTCACCTCTGGAGGGGGTAGACGGTAAGAATTGTTTTATGCTGTTAATGAACAAAGGTCCCGATTATCTTATGATGCAAAAATAGGCTTGGGAAAACAAAACAATCTCCAAAATCTGAAAATTGGTAACATTTTTAATGTAGATCTTATAGCGTTCTTCCTGGAAGGCACGCACCGCCAAGACAAATTTGGAAGAAGATTTCTTCATCTTGCTAATGATGCCAATTATGTTAATGTACGTGGTCAGATAACAGAGTTATACGCTAATATATCCTATTTACTTACTTACCTAGCTGGCCCATTACAGAACATTTGTTCCATAGACCGAACTAAGAACAGATCTCCAGTTCTCTCTGTTTCGTGCTTCGCTTTTTGGAATACCGCGCCTTGTCATCTATTCATCCACTTGTTTGCGCCATCTATTCTTTGGCCTGCCAATTCTGCGTGCACCGCCTTGTGGCTCGAATTTATACTTCTTTTTAGCGGGTTCATCATCGCTCATTCTTATTATATGGCCTAGCGAACGCAATCGCTGCATATCGATACGTTTAACTATACTGATGTTGTTGTATAGCAGATACAGCTCGTGGTTCATACGCCGTCGATATTCACCGTCAACGCAGATCGGTCCGCAGATCTTTCGAACACGCCAAGCACTGCCTTATCTGCTTGCGCAAGTACCCAGGCTTCGGAACCATACATCAGCACGGGTAGTATCAGTGTTTTGTAAAGCGTTATTTTTGTTTGACGAGTTGTGGCTTTGTTTTTATAGAGCTTACTTAAGCCAAAGTAGCATCTGTTGGCCGATGCAATTCTTCTTTTTATTTCACATCTGATGTCGCTTGTTGTGTTTACGGCGGTACCGAGGTATACTATATCTTTTACTACCTCAAAATTATAGGAACCAACTTCAACAGTTGATCCAATCTCAATGGACGCATTGCGCGTCGACACCTCCACTTGGTCTTCTCGCCGTTTACCGCCAGACCCACTTTAGCAGACTCTCCTTCGACTTTCATAAAGGTATCGGTTACTTCTTTTACTGATCGTCCAACGATATCTATATCATCAGCATAAGCAAGTAACATGTGGCTACTGGTGTAGATTGTGCCACTTCTTTTGACGTTTTCCCTAACCTTTTCTAGCAGGATGTTGAAAAGATCACACAAAAGGCTGTCTCCTTGCCTGAAACCTCTTTTGGTACAAAACTCTTCGGAGAGGTTCTTTCCTATTTTAACTGAAGATCTTGTGTCAGTTAGAGTCATTTTACAAAGCCGAATGAGCTTTGCGGGGATACCAAATTCAGACATGGCTTGGAACACCTTTGCAATTATCGGGCTGTCGAAGGCTGCTTTATAATCGTCAAAAAGGTGGTAGGTGTCGATCTGCATCTCTTGGGTCTTCTCCAGGATTTGCCACAGGGTAAATACATATCTGGTTAATGGTGGACTTGCCAGGTCTAAAGCCGCATTGGTATGGTCCAATTATTTCGTTGACCATGGGCTCTAGTCGTTCGCACAATATCCCTGACACTATCTTGTAGACGATAGGGAGAAGACTTATGCCCCTATAATTGGAGCATAAATGCTCCTTTCTTATTGACGGGACACAGGATGATCAGGTTCCAATCGTCGGGTACGCGTTCTTCCTGCCAGATGGAGCTAACTAGCTACTGCATATACCTTATTAGAGTGTCGCCTCCGGTTTTAAACAGCTCGGCTGATAGGCCATCAGCTCCTGCTGCGTTATTATTCTTCAGCCGGTTTATTGCTGTCTTTACCTCACCTTGGCCGGGAGGTATACTTTCAATACCATCTTCTGGGATTGGATCTGTGGTATCTTCGTCGACGTCGCTACTATTGAATACCAACAGTTTGGGAAAATGCTCTTTCCATATCCTTAGCACACTTTCTGTGTCTGTTACCAGTTCCAAAGTTTGATGTTAGAATTTTTGCACTTCAATCAGTCTCCTGTACATATCGCTTTGTTCACACTCCCGCCTTTCCATCTCTCTCTATTTCCTGCGGAAAAGACGTTTCTCCTCTCTCCTTTTCTCCCGATACCTCTCTCGTGCGCTACGCGTTGCTACTGATTGTAAAGTAGCCCTATATGCCGCATTTTTCTCTTCGGTATCACCACGACACTCCTGGCCATACCATGGATTCCTTGATGGATGTCTCTGGTATCCAAAAACTGATTTTGCGGCTGTTTGCATGGAGTGGGCAATGTTTTACCATTGTCCTGATATTTTATCGGGACTAGGAGTGCTTTGATTAAGCAGTTGGGCCAGTTGAGTGGAATATGCTGTGGTTATCTGTTGTGATTGCAGCTTACCGATGTCCAACTTCCGTGTTGTGTCTATTCGCACATTGTTTGCTACGTTTAATCTGGTACGTACCTTTGGTGCAACAAGATAGTGGTCCGAGTCTATGTTTGCACCTCAGAACGATCGTACATCCAACACGCTTGATTCATGTCTTCCATCTATCACAACGTGATCAATTTGAGTTCTTGTTCTCTGATCTTGCGACAGTCAGGTGCCCTTATGAATATCGAGATGCTTAAATCTGGTACTGCTAACTACCATGTTTATTGCAGCTGCAAAGTCTATCAGCCTCATACCATTGTCAGATGTTTCACTGTGGAGACTGAATTTCACGACTGTTGGGCCAAAGATATTCTCCTTTCCAATTTTGGCATTAAAATCCCCTAGTATAATTTTAATGTCATAGGCAGGGCAACGGTCATAAGTTTCTTCTAAGCGCTAGTAAAATATATCTTTGGTCTGTTCGTCCTTGTCTTCAGTGGGAGCTTGAGCGCAAATAAAGTTGATGTTGAAGAATTTTGCTTTTAATCGAGTTGCAGGGAGTCTTTCATTCACTGGGGTGAAGCTGGAGACCAGATGTTTTAACCTCCGACCAACTACAAATCCGCAGCCAAACTCATGCTTTGTGTCATGGCAGCTATAATACAGTGCGTCACCTTTAGGTGTTGTTGTGACGCCTTTCCCGTTCCATCGTATTTCCTGTATGGCAGTAATATCGGACTTGTACTTTCCAAGTAAATCTGCCAATGGGTAAACTGTACCTTCTCTATACAGAGTGCGAACATTCCAGGTGCAGTTTCGCAGATCATGGTCCTTAAAACGTTTGCGGGGTTCGTCAATTTTAGAGGATTTTGTTTTTCTTTTCTTTCGTTTTTTCATAGTAGGCTGTTTTTTCTAGGGAAGGGTTACTAACCCTACGCCCACACCCAAGTTTTGAACGTTCTTATGGCTGAAAGCGCGGTACATGTTAGCTCACTACATTTAACAGGTGTTAAAGGCAGTTCCCCAGATGACACCACGGGGATTTCAATGTTCACTTGAGATGAAAGAGGGACCAAGATAAATGCTGGGCTTTTCCCAGCCGATATGTTCAGGGGATCCTCATTTCAGACGTCCAGATGGTGAACTATGTGACAGTAGATTTAGCGGCTGATAATTTTTCGCAGTGAAGAAGAACTGCGCTAAGTCAGCTATATATATTTAACCAATCAAATATGTCATCGACGTTCGGTATACATTACTATATTTATGGAAGGTGTTTAAGAAAGTTAGAGGTTAAACAGTTCCGGAGATATCTTATATCTGCATTTCACAAACGGCTGGCCTTATAATTGATTATCAAGCACGGCTGGAGGGAAGACTTATCTATGTCCCCGAACAGCTTGGCTATGTCCCCGAACAGCTTTGCCTTTTACAGGTCAAGAGCCATAATGACTGTTTGGTTGCACTACCTGTTCTGGTTCAGTCCTCGACTCATATTTGTGAATATGGCGTGTAAGGCTTCTGTGGTACTGTGCATTTTCCGGAATCCATGCTGAAATTGGGAAATAGGTAACCAATCGTAGAGGTTAAACAGTTCCGGAGATATCACGCCGCCGTGAGGATTTCCATGTTTCTCTTCACGGGTCTTAGATTTCTTATATCTACATTTCACAAACGACTGACCTTATGATTGATTTTCAAGCACGGCTGGAGGGAAGACTTATCCTCGAACAGCTTGGCATGATTGACGGTATCGAAGGCCTTCTATAGGTCAAGACCATAATGACTGTTTGGTTGCACTACGTGCTCTGGTTCAGTCCTCGGCTGATATTTGTGAATATGAATCCATGCTGAAATGAGGAAACAGGTAACCAATCGTTTATATTAGCGGGATGAGGGAAATCGGTCTGTACGATTCGTCTCTTCATGCATTCTTTCCTGGCTTTAGTAGCGGTACCACCCTACCAACTTTCCAGGCTTTTGTTGCAATATGGTTGGCTAACATAGAGGACACTATTCAAATACTTAACTCCGAGTTCATACAGTTGCTTCAGCATTACCATTGCGATTCCATGCAGGACCAAAGTTTTGTATAATTTCACGTTCGGATGACATCAGCAACATCGTTTATCTTAAATTTGGGTGGAACCTTCTCACATAGAGGGTTTTTATACAACGTAACATACTTCTCTCCGCCCTATCACTCACGGGGAGCTCTATATATTGCCGATTAAAATAACACGCGTTCTATCGGCCTTTGCTATTGCCAACATTTAATCAATCCTACAACAATGTTGCGATTTTTCAGGCGATGCGGCATCTTTTTCAGTTTATCAAGAGTAAGTTCCCCAAATCTTATGTGTTCACGCTCGTTTGCTAGTCTCGCCGCCTCTGCTGGGAAATTGGGCCCAAATTAGTGTATTCTACCAGCATCCACCAGAGAATGGACAGCTCTCAAAGGCGGTGACTGGTCAATTCTCTAAATCCTTGCCAATCAGCTTTTCCGGGTGCCATAATACTGATGTCTGGTGAGCTGTGACAATCTCCTCGTAGAAGCGTGTTCATTCACTGAGCATAGTGTGGAGCTTTCCATTTTTTGGGACCAGTGCTGAGGGTAGGTTATTGACTAAGAAAGAATACCAAAGATCATAATAAATATTGAAGTCCCCTAGGATCAGACATTTATTGCCCTCCAAAAGCGAACTAATATCATGCATATAACTCAAGGAACTACAAGCTATTCATAGGCTGTATTAACACATTATGCACCTCTAACACGGCAGTCCTACACTTTACTGCTACCCATGGGGATACCAATACACAAACACATATGCGTAATTTTTGAGGTGACGGCTCCTGGTCAAAGATTTCTCCGGTGCATAGAACCGGCCGACGTGGGGTTGTAAAACTTTGGAATGGAAATTTTATTTAGCTGTCTCTTTTATGATACCTCCTTTTCATTTCATATCCTTGCTTTTCTTATTTCGACCTTCCTCTTTTAAAACAAAACTCAATAATTCATTTTATATTGGCAGGATAAACAACTTAAATCACATTCGAATGTATGTGTTGACAAAAATAGCAACATATTTCACATTTCAAAGAAAAACATAACGGATATATGAAAATGCGCCATCAATTTTAAAAAGCATTACCATTTTCAACAACTGTGTAAAAAAGAGAGGAAGTAACAAAACATTTATCTACTTTTAGGAGCTTCAACACCCTTTCATTGGAGATTGATGCCAACGCACATCCTTCGCCATAATTTTTGCATTGAGTTTAGTTTGGTTCCGCTTCAATTTTTTTAACTTCAAGGATATAAAAATGGCTTGATGCCTTTGCTAGTTCAAAACGGAAGGAAGCATTGAAGGAAAATTATGAGGCGAGAAATATTTGAAGAAAATTTATTACGAAAATGACAATAACTGACGGACAATATTCGAAGCCGTTTAGATTATAAGATAGGCTTAGAAAATACTGACTTCAATACTCACTACAAATGTATTGACTATTGGCAACGGTATAGAGGAAATTCTTAATGAGAAATTAGAAATCAGCGTAGTGCTGCGATGAAATCTTGGGCAATTCGGACATTAATAGTATTGAATATTTGCAGAAAGGAGGTAGTTCTTAATGATCTGCTTATGCATGCCGGCATAGAAAAAATTCGTTGTACTTAGATGACTCGGGAAAAGATGCTGGTAAGTGGCAATTGCGTTACTCTCTTTAAAGCTTGACAGTGACTTGGCTAGAAAGAAGACCTCAAGATCTTAAAGGTCATTTTCTTTAAAAGACCTGTATATAGGGCTTTTATTCTATAAAAAAGTTTGTGGTTAAAGCTGGAATAAAATAGATGGCACTATCTATAGTATAATTTTGTATTTTTTCCCTGAAGTGTTATCTAAAAATTATCTAAAAATAAATCGACAAAAATTTTGATTGGTGGTTATGTCTCAAAGAGCGAGCGCTCCTCGTTCGATTTAAAATTTGCATAAAAAAACCATCTTATAATTTTATATATTTTATAAACGACAATCATTTTCTTGTTAACTTTTTGTAATTAATTTAGTAGATAATCATTGCCTTAATTAAAACGAAAAAAAGATCAGAAATATAGTTCAATAAAGCTGCCAGATTTTTTATATTTCATACTATGCCATGATTGATTCCCAACGGAAATGTTTGTTTTACTCCCAAATCTTATATAGTAAAACCCCTAGATCTTCTATAAGAAGACCTCCAGATTTTGTATAAGTAGACCTCCAGATCTACCATAAGTAGGCCTCTAGATCTACCATAAGAAAACCTTCAGATCATGTATAACAATTCCTGCAGATTTTCTAAAATAAGTCCTCCAGATCTTTTATAAGATGGCCCCACGTCTTCTACAAGATGACCTCCAGCCCTTCTATAGGACGACATTCAGGTGTTCTATAAGAAGTCCTACAGATCTGCTATTAAAAGGCCTCAGATCTTCTATAAGAAGATCCTAGGTCTTCGATAAGAAGCTTTCAATGTTCTAAAAGAAGACCTCGAGATATTTTGTAAGAAGATTTTCTATGTGAAAACCCCCAAATCTTATAAACGTAGACCTCCAGATCTTCTATAAAAAACCTTCATGTCTTCTATAAGTATACCTATTTTCTATAAGAAGGGCCCCTGCTCTTCTATGAGAAGACTTCCTACTCTTGTATAAGAAGGCCTTCTGCTCTTCTATAAGAAGACCTCCTGCTCCTACTCTTCTATGAGAAGACGTCAGGCTCTTCCATGTGACGAACTCCTGTCTTGTATAAGAAGACCTCCTTCTCTTCTATGAAAAGACATCATGCCCTATGAGAGGTCCTTTTGTCATTCAAGGAGAAGGAATCCTGCCCTTCTATGAGAAATCTTCATGCTCTTCTATGAGAAATCTTCATGCTCTTCTATGAGAAGACCTCCTACTCTTGTATAAGAAGACCTCCTGCTCTTGTATAAGAAGACCTCCTGTCCTTCTATATGCAAACGTCCTGCCCTTCTATGAGAGGACCTTCTGCTCTTTTATGAGAAGACGTCGTGCTTTTACTCCTGGGACTCCTGGTCTTCTATAAGATAAAATTGAATTAAAAACTTGAATATTTTAGTTTTGTTTTTTTTTCCTTTAAATACATTTTATGCCATATTGCATAGTCTCCCCAAGAAAATTATGTTTAATACAAATTATGAACAGGACACGACAGCTGCAAGAGCATTGAGCTCTTCATATTCTTAGTTACCTTGTATCTGATTCGAAAGCTCGCCAATCAAAGCAAACAAAGAAGGAGTTTTATTTGTGACCCTATGAAGTATCGAACCGAATCAGGGCAAGTTTCCGGTTCTATTATGGACATAGACCCACATTTTGGTATTACCATACAGACAAATTATCCAAATGTGTGGCCGTTATTTTAGTTTATAGTACTAAAATACGTAATTTTTCAAAGTCCGATCTGGGTTATCAATATTTTCCCTATATATTTGGATGGAGCACACATAATCTTCTGAAAGAATTTATTATCAATGTGAATAAAAACGGTAGAATATATTCCTAAATCATATATAAAAAGCGAAAGCTTCTGGTGATGTTAGATATTATAGCTACACATTTATTTTGTTCAGAGACTCATAATGAAATTTGATTTTAAACATTTCTTCTTTTGACACAACCCCCAAAAAGTGAGGTTTTTTAGGAGATTTTGACTCAGTATGGAATAAATTCTAATTAAGAGAGTTTATCAAATAATTTCTACCTAAAATATCTAATTTTGTAACATAATTTTCTTATCAAAGTATTTTACTCAGATATCTAGTTTGTTCTAGGACTTCCAATGAAATTTTGTTTAGAATATTTCTTCTTTTAACACCTTTCGTCTAGAGCTAAATTTCATGTTACTTTTATGCATCAACTCGAAAAAAGAACAAAACAAATTTATTCAAAAAATATTTGGTTGTTTTGTTGGCAAACTTGATGTATATATTTTCTTGATATATATTGCAAATACATATTTTATCTATTCGGCGACTTATATTGAAATTTGATGGAGATCATTTTTGTCTTTGACGTCTTCTATCTAGAATGAAGTTTTGTGGGACAAAACTTAATATACTCAGATAAAGTACAACATTAACCCTAAAACGTGATTTTACTTTTGGCAGATTCCTGGCGTTTAGGTACGATTTAGAGTTTTGGTGTATTCGGAGACCTATAGTAAAATTTTATGACAAATAATTTTGATTTGATACGATCTCATTGTAAAGGAGTTTATAAAAGTTTTTGAAAAAAGAGACCAAAAAGACCCCTTTAGTGACTCGCATGAGGGTTAATTTTTTCATAAAAAGATACCCTGTATTGTTGTCAGCAATATTGCCAAAGACGCTTTATACCTAAAATGCAAGGATTCCAAGGAATCTGATGTCGAATATTTCAAAACCTGTAGAAATGGGCGGAACTTGCCACGCCTATTTAGGTTACTTCCCGACGTAAATTTTCAAAACGCCGATACACGTGTCTTCTTTTTTTCGGTCTTCTTTCATAATCTGTGCGGGGTTTCCTGTAATTTAAAAAAAAAGTTCGATTTTGATGTACAGTGTAAATGGATCTTTAGCATTTATAACGTCGGAATTTCCTGAATAGCAGGAACTTTCTTTTACGCGTGCTTGTGTATTCGTTTCTTTCCCAAGGCCGAAGAAAGACCCTTATTGTTGCAAGCTCGCAGAAAAAAATGTGTTGATGTCATTGAGACCTCCATATTCTTGGAATTAGCATGTATCTGCTAATTGAGGAATGTTCGACAATCAGAAAGTCGATTTGAAGTTACGGCTATTAGGGACTTGATTTGAACCTAGTTACACGACTGATTTTTATATTGTTTGGCAAAGTAGAACAGTCACTCATAATCCTTGTATGGTATTCTCTTTCAATGTGTTAAAGGTAATGTCGTTACTTTCACAGCTATTTTTGGTAATTCCACACATGAGTATTATACCAATTGATTCCAACATTTCTCGCCAAACTTGTCATGTGGGACTTTAGGAAATTCCATTTTGCCATTGTCACTGAAATCAATGAATTCTTGCCCCTTAGCTTTGTTTTAGTATATGAAATCTCGTGGATCAGAGACAAAAACACTTGATGGATTCTCACTCTGTTCAGGCACTCTATACCCGTCTGTTTAATAAGAAAGACCATCAAACCATTTAAATCCCTTAGTACAAAAAGTTTCCTTTCCTCCAAGCTTTTAAATCCTGCTAAGTGATGTTATCCTATATGATTTTTCTGCTATCAATGTTTGAGTAAAGCATACATGGAAATGTTACATGCTGCCTTACAAAACATTCCTCCCCATCCCTCACCATATGTTAAAATATTTATTGCCAAAATATTAAGCCTTTTCAATATTAACACCATCAATAACTTTAAAAACAACAATAACAAAAGCAATTCAAAGACTCAATTGATATGCTAACTCCGAATTTTACTCACATCCATGTCTATCAGTCAAGGCTATGAATCTGTCTGACTGTCTATTTGAATTTGCCTCATCATGACATCATATTTTCCTTCGCTTTATGCCTTAACGATTTCCTTCATTCATACATGGAAACAAAAAAAGAGTTTAACACCCAATAGACAAGGCAAGAAATCAAATGCCAACCCAAACCACCACAATTTCCAACAATCTACTGACTTTACAGGATATAAAACAAAAATATATTGAATATTAAAAAAAGGAAATATTGTTTAAACGCGTGTCGAATTTGAATATTCTTGCGTAGACAACAAACAACAAGGACATCAATATGAAACTATTAGCATTTCCAATAAAAAAAATGAAAAGAAAAGGAAGAAAGATGAACGCAGCATAGGCTTTGGTGTCTTAACGGAAGCCACCACCATATTTCATATTTCCTCCTCTTCCTTGTTTGAGGGAAAAGCTTTTACAATTGGAAAATTCTTTCAATATATTCAAAGCTATAGATTTCAAGGATTTTGTGGCATGTGAGTGAATGTGTGTGTTGTTTGGGGGAGGAGAGAAAGCGAGCGAGCGTGTGCGTTTAAGGAAAAGTCCTGGAGTTTTGGTTTGTGGATGCCAAGACATTTGCATATGGCGTCATGGTTATAATTTCTAGTGTTCCTAAGATGGTCGCATTGCTGGATTGTGTGACTGGATATTGATGGCATCATTTGCCATCCTTTTTTGTTTAACTGCGAAACGAAACATATTTGAAATCCTCGACAATTTCCAAATGTCAAATTTTATGATATTTTAAGATTTTTTTGTGAACAAAATTTATGACCTTTTTGGGAGTGGGAGTTCTGCAACCATGAAGAAGATACATATTTCCTAGGTGGGGGATGTGATGTTCCATGTTGGGTTTGGTTATGGAAATCGTGTTATGTATGTATCATAAAACAGTGATCGTTTACAAAGGCCATGAACGGCCATAAAGCGTACGCAATAATGGAATTCTATTGAAAATATTTCAAACATGAAGTAGTTATTTAGTAATTGAGGACTGTGGTGACTTTGGAATATAATGAAATATTCTTTCTTTGATAATTTCTTCTTCAAAAATATTTTTTATTCCACGTATCTTTCATATTCTTTGCCAATTCTTGGATGTTTGCCCAAAGAAACCAAACATAATTCATAATTGCCCAATGTAAGAGCCTCCTCTCATATTGGCTCCTACCGATCATTTAATAAAAAATTGAATTTTAATTATAACTTCATTACCTACGACAACATGTGTCATGTAGACACAAATGTAGATTTTTTTTGCTTGCATCTCTCACACTTTTTGGTGATGTTACACACAGACATAATGACGTTATTGGCGAGACGCCGCCACCGCCGCCTATTGCTTGTTGCGTGTGCATCATGCACCTACGCCTTTTACTTTCAATGTGCAAATACATTACCAAATGATCAGATTTCCTTTGGCAGTCAGCATCCACCACCACCTCCGATTGCCTTCCTTTTTTTCATTGCAGGCAATATTCTCTTCAACATGGGTGACATTTGGAGATTTATGCTTTTGCTTGAGCAAAAATTGTCTCATTAACATAAATGCAAAATAATTTATTAACAACAAAGGTGATCATCATGGTCGTCATCAGAAAAGTGTTTGCAGGCTGGCTGGCGGGTTGCCTGCTTGCTCGTCTTGGCACTCCTACTATAAAACCAAATCAATTGAGCAGCCAACCAATTTTTTGGATTCTAGGGTGTGAATTATTGTAGAGAATTAGGCAATAATGTGATCGAAAATAAAACAAATTAATTTTTCTCGTAACACTACGTTTTCTTCTTCTTTTTTTTTTTTGCAGTTGGATCGAAGCCAAATAAATGCAATGAAAGATTGCTGAAATTAATCAGAAGTAAGAAACCGAAAAAGAAATAATAATTTCTTTGAAAAAATTATGAGATGGATAAAGACATAATCAATAATGCAATTTATGGGTTGTAAGGAAATGTTCGGAATTGGGAAGAGTACAGGAAAATAAAACATGTGGCTTTAAATCGCTACAGAAAATAAAAAGATTTTTAATTTTCAAAATTTTTTTTAATGCAATAAATTTTTGATTTTAATGATGCATTGTCCAGTGTATATTTATAGACGCTCAGATACAAAAAACAAGTAAAAAAGTATCAGTCGGCTTTGCCGACAGAGATATACCCTCAGCCTGTGTATATTGAAACATTTTTTTTTCCAAAAACGCATGTATTTAGGGAGTTTTAAAAATTTTGGGCGTTTGAATTGACAAAAATGTTTATTAGGATTTAATATCAAAAGTTTTGCGGAGGAGATACTAAAAAGAATGGATCTCCAGCCACTACATATAGTACCATATGGGTTTTTAAGAACTTCAGGGATGTTTGCTCAAGAAGTATGAACTTGCCCCTGAAACAACTTTTACCATCGCAATTGAGGCAGCAATGCAAGTTGCTTCAACAAAAATCAAAGTGATTCGAAAGCTGGTCTTAAAGTGAACATGTATCCGGAATTTTGAGTGGGAGGTACCGGATGGAGTGGACAAATATAGTCCATATTTGAACTTGATCTATATCTGGTAGATATATTAGGATGTGTAAAGTATGGACCAATTCGGCCACTCTCTTCAAGAGTTATCGTACGCACAATTTTTCCGAACATTTTTGAACTTTTGTGGGGGAGGTACCTGAAGGAGTGGACCGATATGGCTTATCTTCGAACATAAACTATGTTCTGACAAAATATTACTAAGGCCAAACTTTGGATCGAATCGGCAGATCTGTTCGAGAGTTATTTTGCCCTCCAACCTCCTCACACGGTGTCATAGGGGTTCTTTGCAACTTTCAGGCTATTTTCTCAGGAAGTATGGACTTGCCCCTGATGAAACTTATACCGTCGTATGGAGGGCAGTGAATACAAGTTGCTAAAGCAAAAATCAAAGCGATACGAGAGATGTTCCTAAACTGAACTTTTCCAAAATTTTGTGTGGGAGGTGCCCGACGGAGTGGACCGATTGAGTCCATATTAAAACCTGATCTAAGTCTGGTACACGCTCCACGATGGGCAAAGTATGGACCAAATCGGTTACACGCTTCAAGAGTTATCGTGCGTACAAATTTTCCGAACATTTTCGAACTTTTGTGGGGGAGGTACCGGAAGGAGTGGACCGATATATCTCATCTTCGAACTTAAACTAAGTTTGGACAAAATATTACGAAAGCCAAAATTTGAACCGAATCGGTTCATCGCTTCGAGAGTTATCGTGCGCTCCAGCCAGCCAGACAGACAGACATTGCTCAATCGACTCCAAATTGTCTGAAACACATTTCGTCCAAACGTACTTGGGGTCTAAAACCATTATTTCGATGAGGCACATTTTGCCCGTATGAAAGTGTATATACCCTTCATAGCCTAAAGGCTGAGGGTATAAATATGAGAACCATTGATTTCGCAGGAAGTAGGACCTTTATAAAGAAGCCTTTCTATTTTCCCCACCTTAAAAAGGAGGGTATAAATATCTCTGCCGTTTTGTTTGTAACATCGTCGGAGACACTATAAAGTATATATGTATTATTGATCAGCATAAGTCTATATAATGAAATCCGCCTGTCTGTCCGGCCGTCAGTCTCTTAAAATCAACATACAGCTTGCAATATTTAAGATAGAGCTTAATAATTGGTACAGAAGTTTCTATTACTCCTAGGATATTTGGTATTGAGAATAAGTTATATCGGTCCACTTTCTGATGTAGCACCCATAGAACGGTACACCTGCTGATTATTGGCATTTTTAAGGTTTTAGCCTCATTAGGCCATCGATATAGCTGAAATTTGGTATTTAGTCTTCGTTGTGGGTTAAAAAAAGAATGGAGATTCGGACCCTTACAACGGTACTGGTAAAATACATTTTCTGCCCCGCCCGTTAAGAACAACACCGCCAGGTTTTCGGTATTTCTAAAGTTTAAGCCATATTGTTCAAACGAAATGGCTGAAATCTGGTTTCAATATAATTTCTAGTATGTGGTATAAAAATACATAAAACTGCTTTGACATGTTTATTACTAACAAGGGGCAGCAAAGTCTAACTTTTTGGCAGCCTTAGCCTCTACTCCGGTGAAGTACGGGAGGACTAAACACCAGGCACATCCATTGCTCAATCTACCAGAATGCAGGCAAACGGAATCCAAATGCCTCGAAGGCCACAAAAGAGCAACACTTTCCACAAGAACCCATTCTGGCGAAAATGTGAGCGAATGGAGATTTTTTTATATGGAAGCCTATGTGCCCAAGGGCAGGGAATTCTAACAAAGGCACATCCTCTATCTTGAAACATGACGATGAAAGCGAAACATTGTTCAAAACCGATGAAAAACTGGCGGAAAAATGAGAATCCACAACAATTAAACATAATTTACTTCCTCATTCAGATCCGGACCAAAAGGTCATCGACAGGCCCATTCCATGGTCACATGGAAAGGAAGTCTAACGTAACTCCAGTGGAAAGGATGCTTCCTAAGATACTTTCCAGAACAAAGGGTGCTTCCTAGGACAATTTCCAGAAGAAAGGGTGCATCCTAAGACCCATTTCAGAAGAAAGGGTGCTTCCAGCAGACAATATCCAGAAAAAGGGAGTTTCCTAAGACAATTTCCAGCTGAAAGTGTGCTTCCAAAGAGTGCTTCTTAAGTCCCTTTCCAAAAGAAAGGGTGCTTCTTAAGTCCCTTTTCAGAGGAAAAGGTGCTTGTTAAGGCCCTTTTCAGAGGAAATGGTGCTTCATAAGGCCCTTTCCAGAGGAAATGGTGCTTCATAAGGCCCTTTCCAGAGGAAATGGTGCTTCATAAGACCCTTTCCAAAGGAACGGTGCTTTTTAAGACCCTTTCGAAAGGAAAGGGTGCTGCCTAAGACCCTTTCCAAGCGGAAAGGTGCTTCTTAAGACCCTTTCTAATGGAAAAGGTGCTTCTTAAGACCCTTTCGAAAGGAAAGGGTGCTGCCTAAGACCCTTTCCAAGCGGAAAGGTGCTTCTTAAGACCCTTTCTAATGGAAAAGGTGCTTCTTAAGACCCTTTCCTAAAGAAAGGGTGCTTCTTAAGACACTTTCCAAAGGAAAGGGTCCTTCTTAAAACACTTTCCAAAAGGGGAAGGGTGATTCTTAAGACACTTTCCAAAGGGAAGGGTGCTTCTTAAGACACTTTCCAAAGGGAAGGGTGCTTCTTAAGACACTTTCCAAATGGAAGGGTGCTTCTTAAGACACTTTCCAAAGGGAAGGGTGCTTCTTAAGACACTTTCCAAAGGGAAGGGTTCTTCTTAAGACACTTTCCAAAGGGAAGGGTGCTTCTTAAGACACTTTCCAAAGGGAAGGGTGCTTCTTAAGACACTTTCCAAAGGGAAGGGTGCTTCTTAAGACACTTTCCAAAGGGAAGGGTGCTTCTTAAGACACTTTCCAAAGGGAAGGGTGCTTCTTAAGACACTTTCCAAAGGGAAGGGTGCTTCTTAAGACACTTTCCAAAGGGAAGGGTGTTTCTTAAGACACTTTCCAAAGGGAAGGGTGCTTCTTAAGACACTTTCCAAAGGGAAGGGTGCTTCTTAAGACACTTTCCAAAGGGAAGGGTGCTTGTTAAGACACTTTCCAAAGGGAAGGGTGCTTCTTAAGACACTTTCCAAAGGGAAGGGTGCTTGTTAAGACACTTTCCAAAGGGAACGGTGCTTCTTAAGACACTTTTCAATGGGAAGGGTGCTTCTTAAGACACTTTCCAAAGCGAAGGGTGCTTCTTAAGACACTTCCCAAAGGAAAGGGTGCTTCTTTAAACCCTTTCCAAAGGAAAGGGTGCTTCTTTAAACCCTTTCCAAAGGAAAGGGTGCTTCTTTAAACCCTTTCCAAAGGAAAGGGTGCTTCTTTAAACCCTTTCCAAAGGAAAGGGTGCTTCTTTAAACCCTTTCCAAAGGAAAGGGTGCTTCTTTAAACCCTTTCCAAAGGAAAGGGTGCTTCTTTAAACCCTTTCCAAAGGAAAGGGTGCTTCTTTAAACCCTTTCCAAAGGAAAGGGTGCTTCTTTAAACCCTTTCCAAAGGAAAGGGTGCTTCTTTAAACCCTTTCCAAAGGAAAGGGTGCTTCTTTAAACCCTTTCCAAAGGAAAGGGTGCTTCTTTAAACCCTTTCCAAAGGAAAGGGTGCTTCTTTAAACCCTTTCCAAAGGAAAGGGTGCTTCTTTAAACCCTTTCCAAAGGAAAGGGTGCTTCTTTAAACCCTTTCCAAAGGAAAGGGTGCTTCTTTAAACCCTTTCCAAAGGAAAGGGTGCTTCTTTAAACCCTTTCCAAAGGAAAGGGTGCTTCTTTAAACCCTTTCCAAAGGAAAGGGTGCTTCTTTAAACCCTTTCCAAAGGAAAGGGTGCTTCTTTAAACCCTTTCCAAAGGAAAGGGTGCTTCTTTAAACCCTTTCCAAAGGAAAGGGTGCTTCTTTAAACCCTTTCCAAAGGAAAGGGTGCTTCTTTAAACCCTTTCCAAAGGAAAGGGTGCTTCTTTAAACCCTTTCCAAAGGAAAGGGTGCTTCTTTAAACCCTTTCCAAAGGAAAGGGTGCTTCTTTAAACCCTTTCCAAAGGAAAGGGTGCTTCTTTAAACCCTTTCCAAAGGAAAGGGTGCTTCTTTAAACCCTTTCCAAAGGAAAGGGTGCTTCTTTAAACCCTTTCCAAAGGAAAGGGTGCTTCTTTAAACCCTTTCCAAAGGAAAGGGTGCTTCTTTAAACCCTTTCCAAAGGAAAGCGTGCTTCTTTAAACCCTTTCCAAAGGAAAGGGTGCTTCTTTAAACCCTTTCCAAAGGAAAGGGTGCTTCTTTAAACCCTTTCCAAAGGAAAGGGTGCTTCTTTAAACCCTTTCCAAAGGAAAGGGTGCTTCTTTAAACCCTTTCCAAAGGAAAGGGTGCTTCTTTAAACCCTTTCCAAAGGAAAGGGTGCTTCTTTAAACCCTTTCCAAAGGAAAGGGTGCTTCTTTAAACCCTTTCCAAAGGAAAGGGTGCTTCTTTAAACCCTTTCCAAAGGAAAGGGTGCTTCTTTAAACCCTTTCCAAAGGAAAGGGTGCTTCTTTAAACCCTTTCCAAAGGAAAGGGTGCTTCTTTAAACCCTTTCCAAAGGAAAGGGTGCTTCTTTAAACCCTTTCCAAAGGAAAGGGTGCTTCTTTAAACCCTTTCCAAAGGAAAGGGTGCTTCTTCCCGGTCTTCTCAAGTAATGCCTGTATGGTTTTTCACAGAAGACCTGAAACCTTTGGGCTTTTCCATCGTACACCTTTAGTCTTCTTATAGGAGGCCTGTGTGTATTCCCAAGAAGGTTTAGGGCTTTCCTATATGTCTTCCCATAGAATATCTGTGTGTTTTCAAAGAGAGTCCCTGATCATCTTCTTATAGAATTCATATGTGTCTTCTCATAAAAAATCGGTGGATATAGAAGAGCTTTTTTATACCCTCAGCCTTTAGGCTAGAAAGGGTATATACATTTTCATACGGGCAAAATGTGCCTCTTCGAAATAAAGGTTTTAGACCCCAAGTATGTTTGGACGAAATGTGTTTCAGGCAATTTGGAGTTGATTTAGCAATGTCCGTCCGTCTGTCTGTCTGTCCGTCTGTCTGTCTGTCCGTCTGTCTGGCTGGCTGGTGCGCACGATAACTCTCGAACGGATGAACCAATTCGCTTCGAATTTTGGCTTTCGTAATATTTTGTCCAAACTTAGTTCAAGTTCGAAGATGAGCTATATCGGTCCACTCCTTCCGGTACCTCCCCCACAAAAGTTCCAAAATGTTCGGAAAATTTGTGGGCATGATAATTCTTGAAGGGAGTAACCGATTTGGTCCGTACTTTGCACATCGTGAAATTTCTACCAGACTTAGATGAGGTTCCAAGATGGCTCCAATCGGCCCACTCCTTCTCGTACCTCCCACACAAAATTACGGATAAGTTCAGTTTAGGACCTGCTCTCGAATCGCTTTGATTTTTGATGCAACAACTTGTATTCACTCCCCCCCATACGATGGTTTCAGTTTCATCAGGGGCAAGTCCATACTTCCTGAGAAAATGGCCGGAACGGTGCAAAAAGCCCCTATGACACCTTGCGTAGTGGTTGGAGCGCAAGATAACTCTCGAACGGACCTGTCGACTCGGTATAAAATTTGTTCTTCGTAATATTTTATCAAAAATTTTGCGCACAATAACTCTTGAAGAGAGTGATCTATACTTTGCACATCCTAATATATCTACCAGATATAGATCACGTTCGAATATGGACTATATTTGTCTACTCCTTCTGGTACCTCTCACACAAAATTTCGGATAAGTTCACTTTAAGACCTGGTAGCAAGTCCATATTTTTTGGGAAAACAGCCCGAAAGGATAACTCTCGAATTGTTCAACCGATTTGGTCCAACATTTAGTCTTCGTCATATTATTTCCAAACTTAGCTTCATGGGCAATACCGGTCTACAACTTCCGGTACATCTCCCCAACATTTAAAAAATTTCCCTAAAATGCTAGGACGATATCACTTGAATGGGGCAACCAATTTGGTTCAAACTTTGGATCTCCATATATTTTATCAAAATTAAGTTTAACTTATAAAATGGCCCATATCGATCCTCCCTAAGGGTACCTGCCCTGCAGTTAATTCCTAATCCACATTTTTGTCGACAAATTCAAATGTCCAAAAAGGGCCACAAAATTCTGAAGAGACCTTAAATACATTCGATCTGTCCGGAGGTGAAAGTTTCGCTTCACATTGGCTGAGGGTATATATCTGTCGGCAAAGCCGACTGACACTTTTTTACTTGTTCTCATAGAAAACAAGTGGGTATACTCACAGAAGACATGTGAGTGGGTATTCTAATGGAAGAGATGTGTTTCCTGTGTGGCTTCTTCGAGAAGATCAGTCGGTTTTCTCATGGAAAACGTAAATAACTTTCCATCTGTCTTCTCACAGATGACATATAGTTAATCTTGTGGAAAATCTGTAGGATTTTGTGCTACATAGATTTTCTTTTCAAAGAAAATCTTGTAGCCTTTCGCAAAGAAATAATTAGAAGACCTAAAATATTAAACACCAAAAAACTAGTACATCTTCTCATATATGACTATTTTATCTTCCCACCAAAGCCCAATAGGTGTTCTTATTGAACATCACAAAATCTTCTAACAGAAGGCCTGCTGTCCTTCGTTAGAACGTGTAACAAAGGCGAATGCTACCTTAATTTTCTTTGCTTCTTATTGGTATAACTAAAAGTAAAATACGTATCTCTCTTGGATGATGAAGTAATTGAGAATCACTGCCTTACATTTTGAAAATAATATAAGATACTCTGCCTGATTCTGCTTAGTTAACAAAAACCCGTTTCAAGAAATTCTTCTGGAGTATACTGCGATCCTCTCCTCAAGGGAAATAGGAACAACATACAACAAAGCATATCGACGCCTCCAAACAATAGTATGCTAAGTCGACTTAGCATGTTTTCAAGTTCCTTTTTTATATTTAACGTCCTTTAACTTAAAATCTGTCAAATTTTGGTAATAATCGGACAATCCGAACAGAAGTTATAACCAAATATTTACTTAGCATAGTACTGAAGGTCAATGAAATTTCCAAACTTTTAGAGCTTGTCCTGCAAAACTCACTGTTCAGAATTAGTAAACTATTATTTGGAGGTGTCGAACGTCCTTTAACTTATATTCTGTCAAATTTTGGTAATGATCGGTCAATCCGAACAGAAGTTATAAACAAATATTGACTTAGCATAGTACTGAAGATCAAAAAAAATTCCACACTTTGAGAGCTTCTCCTGCAAAACTCACTTTCTAGACTTAGCATACTATTATTTGGAGGTGTCGATATGGAAAATGCATTCCAGTGTCTTCCTCAAAGTATGCAACATAACAATAAATTTCTCTTTCATCAAATAAAAATTAAATACGTGTCTGTGTCTTAACAATTTTTACTCCCGCCTTAACCTGTTGCTTTCTACACAATTTGGAGTACCTAAAATTATGCTACATAAAATAAACCAACAAATTTAGAGCCGAAAAATATGTTCAACTTCAACTCCACTTAAACATGTACGCACATTTACATTCTCATTTAGTCGCACCACATCACATACAATAGCAACAATAACAACAAATGCACTTTATTTTGAGTATTATCGAAAAACTTTGGTCATAATCGAAATGTACGTGTGCAGCAATCGCTTACGCTTATGGCAAGGCAAATAGACACGTCCTATTCTGGTCCGCCATTTGAAATCACATTCCTCCCATAATCGTATTGACTGCATGGCTCTATTAAAAGTATTCACTTTTAAAGTGTTTATGAGTGCGAAGTGAGTATTTGCTTTGTGGAAATCACATGAAATCAACTAGAATATATTTGTGCATATGTGTAGGTACGTTGGAATTTGTGTGTGTTTGATTGTATGTTCAATCGATTTTGTGGGAGTTTTTGCCATAATGTGTTATGTTTAGTGTTTACCTTTTCATGTTGAGTGTTGCGTTGTTGTGTAATTACAATGTTTGAACATTTCAATACATGCGGTAGGACATTAGAAGATACTACACTAAAGTGCAACTCTATTTCATGTGTTATTGTTTTATGAAACTATTAAACTTTTCCAATTGCCAACTTAATGAGCTGGGCCGTAGGCCAGAGACATTTGATTGCCGCACATATACCGAGTTTAGTAGTCATTAAAATTATGTGATTTTTATGGGTACAATATTATGGTAAGGATAGTAGTAAGGGGTGAGGAGTTCAAATATTCATAGTTTTTGGTATATGTTGGTCTTATAATTGTTCACGATTTCGGAAATTAGGAATTCTCAGAAGGTTGGAAATTTTTGGTCACGTTTTGTTATAGGCCCTCATAAGATCATAAAATTTTCTCGTAAAAGGATCTGCCCATAAGGAACATAAAATGTTTAGGTTTTTTATTATGAGAAGTCCAATCGGACCTCTATGAATACACTTGTTGGTCTGCTAAGAAAAGAGTTAATGGTCTTCTATGAGAGACGTGCTGATTTTATATGAGAATATGTGCTGATCTTCTATGAGAAAACCTATTGTTACTTTGTCAGAAGACCAACATTTTACAGTGTTTTATTTAACTTGCTTTGGTGTCCGTTTAGTTCAAATCTAGTAACTACCTTTTAACACAGTTGTAGTTGACCAATCGAACTGAAGCTTTGCACTTCTCAGATTTGGATAACAATACATGGATATGAAACCAAAATCAATATGCGTCCGGCATTTGGAGTTCCCAATGGTACAAAAACTTCTCCAACAAGAAATAGTGGACATAGGTCCAGGTTTTGGTATATCCCCCATATAGCGTTACGACCCGATTTCAAGTGTTTTAAGGATTTTATCTTCATTTTTAGGCCGAATTGGCTGTAACCTGGCATTTGGAATTGCCAATGGTACAAAAACTTCCCCACCAAAAATTGTGGACATAGGTCCAGGTTTTGGTACAGCCTCGGTTTGTATTTACATTTTCGGCCTAAATTGACTGTAAGTTGACTGAAAACTAGAAAACATTTTTTCGCTTAGCTTCAATATGTATAATCTCTCAAATAACACGCTTGCATTTAATTATAAATGGTGACAAAATTAAACGGTAAGCATTTTATTTGGGAGATCTACAAAATTCGTCAATTCGTGTGAAAAGAATAAAATTTCTTACAAATACATGGGGTTTAATAAAAGACTTTATACCGCGTCTTTATAGAGAAGTAGGGCTATGCAAAACCGCCCCATATCCGTAGGGACATACATTTAAGGCAGAGTAGACCTGTTGTTCGCTATAGTCGGGAGTCTGAAGATGGTTATATGTTTTTGTAATACCGCAGATTTCAGCGGGCATATATGCTAGGGTTCCATCGATCCATATGTCTCTGCCCGGTATTAAAATCTTACGCAAATCAACTGCATTTGTTTCTGTTATACGGTATAAAAATATGATGTATTGACTCATCCGTTCTGACCCGTAATATGTTTTGGTGGTATGATTGATGGTCTCTTCCGAACCACTCGCTCTTCGACTTAAGCCTTATAGCTACAATGACTGCTTCATACCTTACCTGAATTGCTATGGGGTTGACAAACAAAGCTGCTCCTAAAGCCCTAGTTGGTGTAATCCTCACTGCCACTCCAATACCTAATATACATGTGGTGGTCAGAGAAGGCTTGATCCTCGAAGACCCTCCCCTCTTGAAACTATTTTAATAGATTCTCCGAACATATTGTAATAACTAATTCTTCCTCCCAAATTCTGTTAACAAAGGGTGGTGTATTACCTATGCTAAGGGTTATCTGGTCGTTAATATTCAAATAATCTAGAAGGACTTGCCCCTTCTGTTAGTTAGTAGTACCCCACGACATGTGGTGTGAGCATCGCTAACAAACCAGTAATTTATCACCAGCTAATGCAGTTCCGTTTAACGTGATAACGTCTGCGAGTCAAATACACTAACGTCAAATATACTAACGCTAGACAGGCTTGAGTTGTTCATTCATTCCTATTTAGCTTTATTCGGACGACTTCTGCTATTATTGGCATCCTCCTCTTCACCGACCCCTGCCCTTCCAATTTCCCTTTTTCCTATGTCAGACTGGCAGCGAGAGATCAAATTTATTCAGAAAGGGTCTTTAGAAGCACTCGTTATTTTAGAAAGGGTCTTTACAAGAACTCTTTCTTTCGGAAAGGGTCTTTACAAGAACTCTTTCTTTCGGAAAGGGTCTTTAGAAGAGCACTTTCATTCAGAGAGGGTCTTTAGAAGCACCCTTTCATTCGGAAAGGGTCTTTAAAAGCACCCGTTCTTTAAGAAAAGGTCTTCAGAAGCACATTTTATTTCAGAAAGGGTCTTTGGAAGCACGCTTTCATTCAAAAAGGGTCTTTGGAAGCACCATTTCATGCAAAAAGGGTCTTAAGAAGCACCCTTTCATTCATAAATTGTCTTTAGAACTATTTCATACAGAAGGGTTTTTAAAAACTCAATTTCGTTCAGAAAAGGTCTTTAGAAGCACCCTTCCATTCAGAAAGTGTCCTCAGTAGCATCCTTTCATTCAAAAGGGGTCTTTACAAGCACCCTTTTTTAAGAAAAGGTCTTTAGAAGCACCCTTTCTTTCAGAAAAGGTCTTTAGAATATGGCTGCTCAAAGGGCGCACTTCTGCTGTCGGTGTGTATCAATTTACTCACTCACACAATTGGAAAAGAGAGCTTTTGTTTTTTTTTTTAAATGAAAATTAAAAACTCCCTCTCTTTCAGAAAGGATATTTAGAAGAGCCCTTTCATTTAGAGAGGGTCCTTAGAAGCACCGTTTCATTCAGAAAGGGTCTTTAGAAGAGCCCTTTCATTCAGAAAGGGTCTTTAGAAGCAACCTTTCCTTGCAGAAAGGGTCTTTAGAAGCAACCTTTCCTCGCAGAAAGGGTCTTTAGAACCATTTCATACAGAAGGGTCTTTCTTTAAGAAAAGGTCTTCAGAAGCACATTTTATTTCAGAAAGGGTCTTTAGAAGCACCCTTTGTTTCAGAAAGGGTCTTTAGAACCATTTCATACAGAAGGATATTTAGAAGAGCCCTTTTATTCAGAAAGGGTCTTTTGAAGCCCCCCTTTCCTTCAGAAAGGGTCTTTAGAAGCGTTTCGTCTCCTTTATCATTAACTTAATGGGTTGTTTCACTATGACGATTCGAATATAAATTCGTTCGAAGTACTAAAAAACTTCCCTTTTCTGAAAAATATTTGATTCATTTTAGTTTTCGAACGAATTTGAATTCGAATCGTCTTAGAAAACAGGCCATAAATTTTCCACCCTTCCACGCATATACTACCTTGCCGAGGATTGCAGGATTCAAGTGTAAGCCCAATTGGTACATTAGGTGACCCCATTTGATATCATTCCTGATTATTTTATGGGTCCACTCACTTGAAGTATGTGAAGGCCGTGATTTGTCGTTTACCATATTCTCGGTGGCTTTCTGGTGATCTTTGTGTAACCTACCGGAACCTCTGCTGGTGTCGATCACCGTCTAACACAGCTCGTCACTGTACAGCTTTTTGGCTAACCTGGCTTCTATCTCTACGTCGAACTTCCTCTTCAGGAAGGTCCGGCATTTCTTTTCGGAGTCCACAGTAGTTCGAGAAGATGTGTTGTCGGGCTCACCCTCTTCATGTCCGACCTCACTTTGTCACCCTCTGTCAAAGGACAATTTGGATAATAGTTTGTGTGTGTGTAGCAGTACTTTCGACCACAAATGCCAAGGCAGCCGGTACTGGTTTATTTAGGCCCTGCTCTGTAACTTTTTTACATTTTTTCCTTCTTCAAGGTCAATCTGTACCTCCCGATTTACGTTTTTTTAAGGATTTTAACTAAAATTTTTGATCAAAGTAGCTGTAATTTCACATTTGAGGCTCTTAGTGGTGACGTAACTTCTTCACTAAAAATGGTTAACATTGGTCCAAAGTTTGGTATAGCCCCCCATATAACGGTACCTCTCGATTTTCGGTATTTTGAAAGTTTTAGCTAAAATTTTTAACAGAACTAGTTATAATTTGACATTTAACGTTATCTGTAGTTACGAAAGTTTTCTACCAAAAATCTTCTACATAGTGCCATGTTTTACTATAGCCCCCGTATAACGGTACCTCCCGATTTTCGGTGTTTTGAGGATTTTAACTAAAATGTTTAACCAAACAGCTGTAAATTGACATTTGTGGTTCTCAGTGATCATGAAATTTCTTCACTAAAAATCGTCAACGTAGGTCCATGTTTTGGTACAGCCTCCATATAACGCTACCTTCCGATTTTCAGTATATTGAGGGTCTTAGCTACATTGTTTGACGGAACTACCCGTAATTTGATATTTGAGGTGTCCTGCAGTTACAAAACTTTTCCACCAAAAATTGTCAAGATAAATACACACTCTGATATAGCCCCCATATAAAAGTATCACCTGTTTGAACACATTTTATAGATTGGATTAAATTAGATAATTTAGCCATTTGCACTTAAAATTGTGGACAGTAAAGGAAGCCTATTATTCCATTTTAGTTAAGACATTTTATTGTGGAGGGTATAAAAGTTCGGTCCGGCCGAAATAACGACTTATTTATATGTTTTCTTCTTTCTTTTGTGTTTTTTTTCCGCGGGAAACTCTAAGTTTCCAGATTTTGATTTTCCTCGTTAACGTTCCCAGAAGGTGAACTGACAAATACCCTTGGGGAAAACATCTTTATAGAAGAATTCCATGACATGAACTAAGGGGTGTCTTATCGTGGACCTGAAGCTTAGGAAGTCTTTATTGTCGTTATGCAGTTCAGGGAGCCTTTATAGACAGCATAAAGCACAAACATTTTATAGACGTAAATGGGACTTATTGGTCTTCTTGCTTTTCTTTTGAAGGTCCATACCCACTAAGCAATTTTTGCCGAGATCGTACCGAATTCGGACGAAATCTCTGCATAAGTTTCCATGTTGATTACGTATTCGCAAGCAAAACATGCACTTTTTTGTGTGAAGCGTGCCACAGAATTCGGAACGTTTTGTCGAGGGAAATTCGAAAAGAGTATTCAAGTTTCCAAACTAATTCGTTTAGTATTCGAAAGAAATTTTGTGAAAAATTCAGAGGGAAGTTTTGATTTTCGTAACAATCTCGGACAACACTCTGAACAAATATTCGAAAACTTGGAGAAAATGGAATTCTTTTCGGAGACTTGTTTCGATCGAAAAAATCGATAAGTTCTAAGCGAAAATCGGAAACTATTCTTATGTTTGATTAGATATTCTGAATATTTTCTACCGAAATTCTCAATGTTTATTCGGATATTATTAATTATACTATTAGTTAATTCGGAACTTTATTTAAAATCTTGGTTGAAATTTGTATTATTACAATCTGGATTAAATAGCATTCGCCACCGCTTGAAATCTTGCTGAAAATCTGTTCAATTTCTAAGGGAAATTTTGAGGGTTGTTTCTTACTAGCAATACTTTCTGGCATACTATTAAAATACCTATTATCCGCCAATAAGGAGAACCTATCGATCCATTAGAACAGATTGGATAGGATGACCTACTGAACTTATTTAAGAATACCTTCTGATTTTCAGTAAGAAGACTTTCTGCTCTTCTTAAAAAAATCGTTTAGTCACCCATAACGTAATCTTCTGTTCTTCTGTAAGAATACTTTTCGGTCTTCTTCATAAGAAGTCTTCCTAGTCTGATATAAGGTAGATTTTTTTCGTCGGTTTCTGTCCTTATAAAAGACTTTAAGTTGTTCCATTATACATTCTCGTCTTCAGTAAAAAGACTTTCAAGTTTTAAATGACTTCTGGTATTAAAAGACTTCTGGTATTCTATAAAAACCTTTTTATTTATTTGGGAAGTCCTCTATTTTAACATATTATCATCCGATAGGTTCTTTTGTTCTTATAGAAGACTAGAATGTATTCCGTAGGACATTCTGGTCTTCTGTAAAAAGTTGTTTAAGTGTACTATAAAAATTAAATTTAAGTAATATTTTTAAAGAAGGGCGTCTATTCTACTACAAGGGCGTCTATTCTTCTGGTACTCTGTAGGCAAAACATAAAAGTTTCTTTGCAAGCGAGACACTTCTTATTTAAATTAATTGAAAATATTATCCAAAGTCATTACATTAGACGTACGTATATTTTACAATTACTTAAAACCATTTACACATTAATAAAAAAACAAACAACAGCAAATGTAATTAATTAACAACTAACACACCTTGTTTTAGGTGTTTTTGTTGTTGCTTTACAAACATTACAAATAAAAATTATCACCTTCTGGAGAGTCCTGTTTCGACAATTTCAATCAAGCATTTCAAGGGCCACGGCAGTGTGGAGTAGATGTGCTGTTTGACGAATAAGTGTGGCAAATACTCAAATGTCTCTTCCTCATACAAACCACATAGATACATACATATATCCCTATCTATGTATGTATGTACCTCCACCTTAATAGACTAATTAACATAATTTATCAAATGTCAACACGAGTGTAGTTTGTCTATCTGCTATCCATCTCATCTAGTCTCCACCTCCCCTCCACATCCACTTTATTGTCTATTATTTCACTTTTCATTGGACGTTTTTTCTTCTTTTTTTGCGTTCATTTCAAAGCCAGCCCGACTCTACGTTGTTAATGATGCATTTAAATGATTAGCGACCCAATGACTGACTTAGGCATGACTGACTAGTCACTGTGGTGGTATTAGTTTTAGTAGGAAATGTAGATAAACAAGGATCAGCAGCAATATGGCCATTGAATTTCCATACACAGGTTTAAGTGTGTGTCATGGCGTCTGACATGACTCAAACGAAAAAAAAGTTGAATTACGCTTTAAAGTCATTAGGATGTCATTAAAGTCACGAGCGAGTATGTTTTTCTAATTCTGATCAAAAGACAAGAGGAAATAGATTCGAAAAAAATTGCTGATTAAAAATGTCATATTTGTGTGACGGACAAGCTAACAAGACGAACAGATGACGGCACATGAAAGGGTAAGAAAAAAAACATTTTTTAAATTCCAGTTCGGAAATTTATTGAAATTATTGGCCTCGTAAATGTAAAGACCCGATTAAATGTAAAATCCATGGAATGTCGAAAGGAGTAGCATTTCTCCAAGAAAAAGTAAAAAAGTGCAAGAAATTCAGAGCTCCAGCGAATGCTGTAAGCTATTAAAAAAATTGGAAAATTTTAAGTGATTTTTCTAGTTAAATTTTTTCTCAGTTTGTTCATTTTTTTATTATTATTATTATTATTATTATTATTATTATTATTATTATTCTATATTTTTTTGGTAAATTTTCAATTTATTTTTTTATGTCAAGTTTTTTCCTCTTTCTCCCCTAGCTTTCGCCTAACAACCTTCAAATAAATATTAATGTTTTCCATTCATTCATTCACATTCATATTTTGTTAATCTGATTTGAATATGAATTTTCAAAGACTCCCTTATCATCAGCCTCTCTTCTGTCCTTGCTGAATGCCATTAACAACCCTCAATTGATAAGGCCAACTGTCTTTTTTTGTTCGTTTTTCAAACGTGTATTTGAAAGCTATTTTCCTATACTTTTTTATCAAACAATTTTTTTATCCTGATTTTGGGTAAAATTTGTACATTTTTTATCCCAATTTTTTTTTGTAATTTATGAAATGTTTTTTTTTCCTGTTTTGTATTTTGCTTGAGGTAAAGTTGTTAGGCATTATTGTAAGGTAATGGCTGGTTTCGGTTTGGGGTGTTGATAATGCTTTTGTTTAATTTTTTTTAACTTTTAAGTGTTGGTTTTATGCCTCATCCCTGATAATTTCCTTTTGGCATTTCATTCAAAATTCATTTGAATGTTGTTTGTAATATAGTTTTTTTTCTCATCTTCTTCTCGTGTATATATTGATTTACAGGATTTCCTTTTTCGTGGCCGTCGTATATTTCAAGGTAATTATAAAATTTTTCCATTACAATTGTGTTTTTTAGCTTGTACACAAAAACGTTTTCGCCAAAGGGCTTAATGCAGGTCAAATTACATTAAAATTTGTTGAATAATAGAGTATTCAGCATAAGATTGCGAGCAGTAGAGCTGCAGAATTGAAATTGAGCAATGATGGTAAAGAGGCCTTTCCCTCTATAGACAACTCCGAGCAAAAGTTACATTATTCTCTGGGAAATCACAAAAAAATTCATTGTATTAACTGTTGTGTATTCCCCCATTCTACCGAAGACCAACAATTCTAAGGATGCAGCCAAACGAGGTACTCCATATTATAGAATAGTTTGGTGCTTGTTTCTTTTCCATGGAAAAACATCTTATTCTGTAGAATACATCTTTCAAAGTCTTTACGGACGGATTGGACGAACAAAGGACGTAATGGAGAGAGAGAGAGAGAGAGAGAGAGAGAGAAGAACGTCGACACACAAAATCCACGAAAGGATTTATATTGGCTCAATGACATGGGAAATACTTTGAATCACCGAGTCCAAACGGCTAGTCTTACGACACTACTTCTAGAGAAGTTTTTCATGACTGAAATACTCAGGAAATATAAGCTAGCATCACACTGAGTTAATTTGCTACCGTCTGGTCAGGGATTGAATCCCAGGCCTACTTAGAGCAAGACGGAAGTACTTACTGCTGCTTCACGGCAAGAGGCAAATCTTCTATATCTCTTTTAGGCAGACCTGGTTTTCTACGTCATTGCGGACTCAATTTCAAATTCCAATGCAAAAGAACCACTTTCAACTCCACGTGTATTTTCGGCCTAAAGTTACCATCACTGGGTGGAAGAGCCTCCCAATAACAAATACTTTTGAAGTGTTGTTCGATAAGAGGGAAATACTATGGAAAGGACTTCATTATTAGAAAAGTGTCCCACAAGCATATGTATTTCCGCTGAATCGACCCTCTACCAAAGAATCTTCCATAAAACTTAAGACCTACTAAGAGAACGCAATCGGGATGTCTGTGAAACAGAAAAAATTGGGAAGAAATCTAGATTCTGTATTCTTTATACTTCTATTTATTAGAAACCATCCTACCGAAAGGTTTTTTTCTATAGATGAATCCTAGCGAGGTCTTTTATTTTATAAGAACAAGTAATGAGGTCTTCAATTCTACAGAAGACCCCTAACAAAATCTTATATTTCGTAGCTACGTCTCTTCTTCTATGAAAGAACTTTGACGAGGTTTTCTATTCTATAGAAGAACCCTAACAAGGTCTTAATTTTTATAAAATACCACACACCATGTCTTCCCTTCTATATAAAACCCCACACCACGTCTTCTGTCCTATAGAAAGATACAATGTATTCCCTTTTTAGAAGACACCTAACGAGACCATATATGAAATTTACTACTAAAGAGATCGTGTCTGTCATAGAAAATCCCTAACGAGATTTTATATAGAGAAGAACCAAAAAGAGATATTCTATAGATTAGACCCCTAAATTCTATAGAAGACCAATAAAAAAGTCTTCACTTGTATAGAATACCTTTTAACGACATCATCTGCTTAATAGAAGACCCTAACAAGGTCGTCTACTCGATAGAAGACCCCATATCGAGGTTTTCTATTTCTATAGAAGACCCTTACAAGATCTTCTCTTCTGTAGTGTACCTCTAACGACATATTCTCTTGTATAGAAAACACTAAACGACGTTTTATTAATACTAAACGAGAAACGGAGGCCTATATGAAAGAGAAGACCACGTTAGGGGGTCATTGCTATGGGTCTTCTATAGAAAAAGAGACTTCGATAGGAATCTTCTATAGAACACCCATAGCTATGTCTTTCCTTCTAAAGAAGACACCCTAATGTAGTCTTCTCTTCTGTAGAAGATCCCCCGGAAACATTTTTCCTTTTCTATAGAGGACCCTAATGAAGTCTTCTCTTCTATAGAAGGCCCTATCATCCTTAGTGTCCTTTATTGTTTGAAGTTTCTCAGTGAGAACTTCTGCTCTTTGCTAGAGCAAAAGGGTCTTCAATAGAAGGTCACTAACGAAGTCTCATTTTCTATAGAAGACCCATAGCAATGAACGTGGACTTCTCTTTCATATAGGGCTCTGTTCCTCGTTTAGTATCGGTAAAGGGACCTAAGGAAGCGCCATAACTATTTTTATTCTATTGAAAATCCTTAACGAAGCATTATTTTCTATAGAGAACGCTTCTAACACAGTATCTTTTTCCCAAACCAATAAAAATTTTTTTTTTCTAGTAGATTCCGAAAATGACAATCTTTTCTAAGACACGGCGACCTTATATTCTATAAGAGAGCATTAAGAAGACTTTCTATTGTTCTTAAGATCCTCTTAATTATAGAAGCAGCCTAACTAAGACTTATATTTTATAGAATACTCTTAACGAGATTTTCCGTTATATAGAAGTCCTTAATTTAGCCTAATAGTTCATAGAAAACGTCGTATATTAGAGAATTTCTTTGAATATATGATCTCTGGAAATGTTTTAAGTAGAAGAGAACAACTCCGAAATTTCTGATTTTGTATAAATAACAAACAGGGTTCTCTAATATTCGAAAGTGATCTTGTTTAAGGTCTTATATAGAATAGAAGACCTCGCAGGGATTTTCTATAGAATTTGATAAGGTCGTCAGGGGTATTCTATAGAATAAAAAAACTTGTTATGACTCTTCAATAGAAAAGCTCATTAGGGCATGCATACCATGAGTGCAGAAGGGCCCTTTAAAACCTTCACCACTATGTGGGGACGGTATTATAAGTTGGTTTTGGCCAAAAAGTTTGTAACGTATCGAAATAATGGTCGCAGACCTACACTAATATATACCAAAAGAATGAATGCCTTGACGAGGTGAGTCGATCTGGCTCGTTACGAAACCATCGTTACGAAATTTTTTGGATGATGGGGGTTCTGGAGATGAAGAAGCCTATCGATTTTGATGATGGTCGGGTCATATTAAGGGTAATGGGCAAAAAACTTAAACTTAAACTTAAAAAAATTCTAATGTGAATATCTCCGCTTCTATTAAGAATAACAATGCAAAGTAGGCTGGCTTAGGTGGACAATAGTCGGTAATCCAACCCATGTTTTAATTTTTGGGATATCAATTGTAAAGTCGATTCCGGCTGGTGGCCTTCCAAAAGCAAAGCAAACATGTGAAAGTAGAAAATATCACCTTTACAATGATGCAATTAGGTTGACGTAGGTTGTCAATCGACGGAGATGTCACAATAGTCGTTAATACATCACATTTTTCAATTTTGCATCGGATAATAACAAAATTTTGGAGGCTGATGGGGGTCCCACAGAGGAAGAAGCTCGGATAATATCCAGGGGTGGGAAGGGCGAAAAACATATGTGGAGAAAATTCAATGTTTTATTCATATGCGAATATATCCGCTTCTACTAAGCTATAAAAAAATAGGGTATAAAGACTGCTCGTCAATGGAAAGAAAAAGAAAGAAAGAAAAGATCTCCTCTACATTGAAGCAAAGAAAAGTCAGACTATCGAGCATTGCACAGTGGATCCACCCATTGCACAGTGCGAAATATGGGAAGTTTAGTGGAAGTACATAAAATTAATTTAATTTTAATTTAATTCGTTAGCTAAGTACTCCACTGCAAATGACCCATACTCAGTTTGGCGATTTACTCCGCGAAACGACATAAAAATGCACTTAAAGTTGCACTTTCGTTTCACAATTTTTTTTCTAAAAAATATAACACTGTGCAACATTTTTATGGTGATCTTGTGCAAACAATTCGAACTGAGGATTTTTTGAAAGTACAGACCCAAACGACAAGAAACCCTAGTTGTGTTTTGTTGTGTCAGATCCAGCTCCGATTTTATGGCCCCATCTAAATATGGTTAAATATTGAGTTTTTAAAGAAATTCGGGGCTATATCTCTGAAACCAATGCGAATCTTCTTCTGACCTCTGACGCAAACTTGTAGATATGGACAAGAATAAAATATTTGGAGAAACAATGAACTCGAAAAACTACATTTATGGCTTCAAATTTCAAAATATATGCAAAAATTCCACAATTTTTATATATTTCGTACCGTATCTCCAAAACCGTTAATTTTTTCTTGAATTTTTGCTCTTGAAAAATATTCCCTGGAATGTAATACACAACTCTTCAGAACATGTCATTGTTGTAAAATGCCTCTATCCCGTTGTTTTCAGTACATTTTTCAACGACGATTTAATAAAAATGTCAATAAAGTAGTGAAATACGAAATACGAAAATAAACTGTTGGGGCGAACCGTGTTTGAAATACCTGTTGTAAAAGATATGATGCAAAATACCGATGAAACAACAAGAAGTAAGCATTTTAGAGTTTCAGAATGTTCTAAAGAATTGTTTAGAACTTTATTTGGAAGATTTTTGCAACAGGTTACTTGGTTCAACTCTCAATAGTTTAGCCGACACTGACCAGAATTTCAGCAATTATGTAAAATTTTCTATATTTTATAGATTTTGATGCCCTAGATTGAGTTTTTCTTGTGTGGTTTTATCAAAAGATAAGATCTATTAATTTAAGGCTACAATATTGCTAAAGACAGCAATGCCAAATTCCCATTCGTTTCTGAGATAAAGGCCTAATAAATGCCAAAAAATGTTGATTTAGCCCGGTTTAGATGAGGCCATAAAATCCTAACTGGATCTGACAGGACAAAACCCTACTAGGGTTTTTGTAGTCTAAATATGTACTTTCAAAAAATGCATATTAGAAGGTGTTTGCATTTTCAGTGTTGCATAGTGTAATTTGAATTCATTAAAAAATAGCGTGGCGCGGACAAATGGTAGGTCAGTATGCCATGATTTATTTTTCTTAATATTTTACAAAACTGTTATAATATTTTACTCTTAAAAAAATGCAAAAACTCTTATTGTTTTCGTGCAATTTTAATCGGAAAGAAGTGCTTTTTTGAACTTTTCAAAATATTTTTTTTTATTTTCCGTGGATATTTCAAAAGTGATTCCCGTACATTCACGTTTTAAGATATATATGATCTGAAAGATTGGGGTCTCCTCTGTTCGCAAAGCCATAAAACAGCTGCGGTAACGTGCGGTCTTCGGAGAAATTCAAGTTTTCTAAAATTATTAAACTTCATTTAATTGCATTTTCGAAAGTGGAAGGTAAATGCGGCGATGAACGCCATTGTTGACTGTGTTTTGAAGAAATGGACTCAGTAATATTAACAAATGATGATTTCTGTTAAATTAAGAATCCTCTCAATTTTTAATAGTTTTGACCTGTAAATGTTGGTGATTTATATATAAAGCAAAATTTTTTGATGCTGTGGTACAAGTACCAATATACGTTAAAAATTGTAATGCAGTTCCAACCTGACCTTGATCTGAGAGACATTGTTAATAAAATTAAAGGTACAGACCTGCTAAATAGACCAATAAATATTATAGCTACAAATGAAAACAAAAAATTATTAACATTTACTCCTTAAAGGATGTGTAGGGTTGTGGGGCTTCACCCAGAAGTGGACCTATGTTGACAGCTTTTATGTGAGGAGGATTTTTATTCGCTAACATCTTAAAATTTACATTTCATCAAAATCTGTTGCAATTGTTGTCTTCAACATTTAAATACCTAATATGAGGGAACCAGTCATATGGGGGCTATACCAAAAACGCGCACCTATGATGTTAATATTTCGCACAGAGGTTTTCTATCTACGAAGAACATAAAATGCCAAAATACAAGCAAATACGTTGGAAAATGTGTCTGTAACATTTAAAATATGTCCCATCGACCGGTAGCGTTCAATGGGGTCTATACCAAAACGCGAACCTATATTGAAAATATTTTGTACATAAGTTTTCTATCCGCTGAAAACTCAATATACCAATTTGCAGCAAAATCGATTGAAAAATGAATGTAAAACGACAGCCGCCGTTACATGCACGCTACGGGAAACCGCGGGCTTATGTGGCCCAATTTGAGCCCCACAATATCCACTAATATAAGAAACATTTTTGCAAAATTTTAGGAATCGACGCCCTTTACTTTAAAAGTTATTAGTAAAGTTCCACTAAAGTGCTCATATTTCGCACTGTGCATTGGCCAAAAATAAAAAAATGAATGTCAAAATTTTGGTATAACAGCTGGCAGCTATGACATGGACCTTTTTAAAAATATATTATTTTTTATTTCATTCGAACGCGATCTTCTTAAGAATAGCTTCAAAAGTCCGAACATTTGACCAATATTTTTTGTTGTGAGTACATACAACCTATATTTTAAGTGCAAGTAAATATATTCAAAATATCGCGAAACTAATACGTATAGCAAAATATTATAGTGGATTTTGAAGGAGGAGGTAATAGCTTAATTTTCATTAAAAAATAGTGTTTTAGCGTGTTGTGGAATTCTAGTTAGCTGCATATTTTCTTTGTGTATTTTGTAGTGCCTATTCGATCATATACTTAAATTTGACTTAAGGTTTTAGTCATGATGCCCACCAGTGCCCACCTCGGGAATAATTTTCCAAGGTAGATCATGGGTTTAAGATTATTCAGTATTAAAATCAGCTGCCATCTAGTGCCAGACTATAAATGGTGGGTCGCTGACTAAAGCTGCCCTGGAATTGGGTTTCTATGGATATATTAGCATATAACTCTGTTATCTGACCACGTACATTTACATAATTGGCATCAGTGGCGAGATGAAGAAATGTTCTTCCAAATTTGTCTTACGTCGGCGGTACGTGTCTATATTAAAAATTTTACCAATTTTCAGACAAAAATGTTGATTTTTTAAATCCGCTATATTGGTTGGACTTTATGTTGTTTTGGAGATTGGTTTGTTTCCCCAAGCCTATTTTTGCATCACAAGATAATCGGGAGCTTTGTTCACGTAATTTTGTATTAACATCATAAAACAATTCTTACCGTATACCCCCTCCAGAGGGGAAAGGGGGGAGAATGTTACGCTCGTGGTTTCTTAAAACACTCTTCGCAGCAGCACAAAGCTGTAACCGGCGCATTGGCTTGATTTTTACACTTTAAATATTTTTGGCCACTTTCTCCATACAAGTGGATCCACTGTGCATTGGTACAACAATATCTCAGAGACTGTTTCAACATTGTGTGAAACACAATGAACCAAAGGTCTCCGAGTGAAGTGACCACAGCTACGGTGGCTGCGCATCCTTAAACCAATTCTAAGCTGAAGCTTCTCAATGTTATATGGAATAAAGAACATTGGTTCCACCATAGAATGGAAGACATTTGAAGTTGTCTTCCTTGGAAAGAGTTCTACAAAAAAAATCAATCAAAGGGTTTTTACTCAATAGACATTTCCTAAAAGGATCCACAGAAGACTTTCAAAACGCAGACCCCTCTGAAGGCCTCCGATTATCCCGTTTAAGAAAATAAAACATTTATTAAAAATTAAAAGTAAATTAATAATAAAAATATAAAACAAATTTGTACAGTCGTCTTCGACTTTTTTTGAAATTTGTTTGTATTAAACTACGATTACAAAAAATTTAAATCCTATTTGGTAGTGGGATTCGAATAATCACTATTTTATACAAATTTTTAAAATTTGTCAATATTCTTGATCAGGGTGAAATACTAAGTCGATATAACCATGTCCGTCTGTCCTTCAGTCCGTCTATTGAAGTCAAGATACAGCTCGCAATTTTTAAGATATTGCATTGTAATTTGGTATATAAGTTTCTATTACTCTTAAGATGTTTGGTATTGCAGATGGGCTATATCGGTATCCGTTTTGATATAGCCCCCATAGAACGTTACCACCCGATTTTCGGTACCTTGAAGGTTTTAACCTCATAATCAAACCGAACTGACCGAATTTGGTACTTAGTCTTCGTTGGGGGTATTAAATTTTCCTTCAGAAATTTGTTGGTATAGGCCTTCATATAGCCCCCACAGAACGGTACCTCCCTATTTTCGGTATTTTGAAGGTTTAGGCCACAACAACCCACCGAAATGGCTGAAATTTGGTTGGAGGTAAAAACCTTTTCGACTGAAGTTCATCGGTATAGGTCCACGTTTCGATATAGCCCCCATAGAATGGTTTGTGAAGTCAATATCCCACCGAAAGACTGAAATTTGTTATTTAGTCTTCCATGGGGTTATACAATATTCCAGAAGAGAATTATCAGTATATGTCGAGGTTTGGAGCTTAACGGATGTCAGTACCGATAACCTCAACAATTTCTATTTATTGGCGCCATAAAAGCTGTCATAAAATGTCATGATATCATCTCTGACAAAACTAGTAACATTCATCTGTCAAATCATCATTCTGTAAACCTTGAAGCAGAAGCAGCATCATTGCCGCAAAATTGTAAACCATTAAATAAAACCAAAGTTCAGACCGCCTACGTCTATTAAACTAAGTGTTTCATTTAACCTACACCACCAGTTTCCTAATAGCAATACGTAAGTATCGCCTGAGGGTGCCACCGTAGCGCAATGGTATGCACACGCGCCTTGCACACAGAAGGTAGTGGGTTCGATTCCCCGGCCAGACAACATAAACATTTTCAACGGTGGCAAAATACCCCTCACTGATGTTGGCGACATTTCCTGAGTATTTCAGCCATGTAAAACTTCTCTATAAAGTGGTGTCGTAAGACACGCCGTTCGGACTCGGCGATAAACAGTTCGGACTCGGCGATAAACAGTAGGTATCATATAATTGAGATAATATTAATCGGGGTGCACTCATTGATATGAGAGAAGTCTCCCCCTACAAGTCCATACGCGTACTGTATAAGTCCACGTCTTTCTAGAAGCGTGGCTCTTAATGTTCGGTATCTTGAAGGTTTTAGCCACATTATCTTACCGAAATTTTGAACATATTGTATTTAGTCTTCTTTGAATCTAAAAAACTTTCCGCTAGGTATAGATTGACGTTTTGATATAGCCTCCATAGAACAGTACATCCCGAATTTCTGTGTTTTTAAGTTAGCCATATTGTTTTACCGAAATTGAAAGGAAACTAATTGTTCCATTTTACTTCAATACAACTGTGGCGAAGGTTATAACAAGTTCGGCCCGGTCGAATTTAACGCCTTTCTTACTTGTTTTATTTAGGAATTTACCTTAAATATCTTAAAATTTTTTTTATTTTCCGATTTTGATTACATTCACAATATTGTACATTATTTACTTTTGCTGTTACTTGCTTTTATATCTGAACTATATAATATATTTTTCTAGCTAAAAATCCTAGCCGAAAATGTATTTCTTATAAAAATTCATAAATTATTAGCAATAACTTTATTATAAAGACTTAATGGGAACTTACGGCAATTGTAACATCTTTTGGCCATTTCTTTCCCGTATTGCCTAACCATGTAGGAAGAAAATTCCTTTTTATGACATTCGAATCATATAAATTGAAGAAAATCATGAGAATTTGTGTTTGTGAGATTTTATATGAAAATACTGAGAAAAAAATATGAAATGCCTTCGACGAAGTAAAGTGAAGTTCTAATGCCATCCATAAATGAGGATTGTAAGGAATGGATGTTTCTTTCTATTTTCGCAAAAATTGTATTGTCCTGTTTTTCAGATAAATAATCATTTAGTTACTTATTTTGTGTTTCTATTGCCGTTATGTGTGGGTGTGTGTGTTCCCTTCCCCCTCCCCTGTGGACTAATGAAAAAGAAATAAAAGTGTCGAGTGCATTATTGCTTTTTGGTCAAGACACACTATCACGCTCATACCATTTTACTAGCTATCTATTTTTTCAGTAGCTTTGAATATTGTTCACAAATATGTAGTTATTTGTTGTGAGTATATTGGGGTGTAACGCTATTTAGTTTTGGGGAAATAAGCAAACGGGATTGAACTTTAACCATATTTACGGAAGTCTTCAAACCCGACCAGACTACTACGTTTGAAAATATGTATTTCAATATTATGTGCATACTTTTAGGTGCATTTCATTAACATTATAATATTGGAAGGGATTAAGGGATAAAGTTTGTTATTGGAACAGTATTGGCGGAGACGTTATGTCTATTACATCTGCGATTAAATTGATTTTCCTTTTTTTGGGAGCTTGTAGCACAGTCGGCATGTTTACGGTGGCAGGGAGATTCAAATATGATGTTCATCTATAATTAGAGCATCTATAAAACGCCTTGGGAAGCAGTTTCTTCTATTGAATATTTGAGAATATTTTAAAAATATATACTTTGTTTTTCAAAATAGTCAGGCTTAATCCCATAGTCGTTATTTTAATATTTTATTAAAACTACTTTAAATTATTAGTGGGAAAAATTTTTCCCACTAACTAATTAGAATAAAAAATTTAAACAACGATTATGGTATTAAGCCTGACTATTTTGAAAAGCAAAATAGAAGTCATCATAATAATAATTGTTCCACAAACATCCCAGGCTGGACAAGGGAGACTTCTCTCATATCAATGAGTGCACCCCGATTCATATTAGCTCAATGATATGGGACATACAGTTTATCGCCGAGTCCGAACGGCGTGTTCTAAGATACCACTTGTAGAGAAGTTTTACATGGCTAAACTACACAGGAAATGTCGCCAACAATACGGAGGGGTATTTTGCCACCGTTGAAAATTTGATGTTGCCTAGGGGGATATAAAGAGACGTGGACTTATACAGATAATTCTCTTCAAAAATACTTTATAACCCTATAGAAGACTAAACAAGTAAAAAAGTGTCAGTCGGCTTTGCCGACAGATATATACCCTCAGCCAATGTGAAGCGAAACTTTCACATCCGGACAGATCGAATGTATTTAAGGTCTCTTCAGAATTTTGTGGCCGTTTTTTTGGACATTTGAACTTGCCGACAAAAATGTGGATTAGGAATTAACTGTACTAAGGGAGAACCGATATGGGCCATTTTAGAAGTTAAACTAAATTTTGATAAAATATTAGGAGATCCAAAGTTTGGACCAAATTGGTTGCCCCATTCAAGTGATATCGTCCTAGCATTTTAGTGACATTTTTTGAATATTGGGGAGAAGTTCCGAAAGTTGTGGACCGGTATTGCCCATGAAACTAAGTTGCGATATAATATGACGAAGACCAAATGTTGGACATAACGGGTTGAACAGTTCGAGAGTTATCGTGCTCTCGGACCGCCACATGTGGTGGGTTTTTTTTACACCTTTCGGGCTCTTTTCCCAAGAAATATGGACTTGTACCTGAAAAAAATTTTACCATCGTAATGGAGGTAGCGAATGCAAATCGCTTCAACAAAAATCAAAGTTATTCGAGAGCAGGTCCTAAAGTGAACTTATCCGAAATTTTGTGTGAGAGGTACCTGAAGGAGTAGACAAATATAGTCCATATTCGAACCTGATCTATATCTGGTAGATGTATTAGGATGTGCAAAGTATAGTTTATATCGGTCACTCCCTTCAAGAGTTATCGTGCGCAAAATTTTTCGAACATATTTGAAGTTTTGTGTGGGAGGTACTAGAAGGAGTGGACCGATATAGCCCATCTTCGAATTAAAACTATGTTTTGATAAAAAATTACGAAGGCCAAATTTTGGACCGAATCGACAGATCCGTTCGAGAGTTATTTTGCGCTCCAACCACTACACAAGGTGTCAAAAGGGGCTTTTTGCATCTTTCCGGCCATTTTCTCAGGAAGTATGGACTTGCCCCTGATGAAGCTTGAACCGTCGTATGGGGAGCAGTAAATACAAGTTGCTTAAACAAAAATTAAAGCGATTCGAAAGATGGTCCTAAACTGAACTTTTCCGAAATTTTGTGTGGGAGGTACCCGATGGAGTGGACCGATTGAGTCCGTATTGAAACCTTATCTAAGTCTGGTACACATTTCACGATGGGCAAAGTTTGGACCAAATCGGTTACTCACTTCAAGAGTTATAGTTCGCACATATTTTCCGAACATTTTCGAAGTTTTGTGTGGGAGGTACCGGAAGGAGTAGACCGATATAGCCCATCTTCGAACTTAAACTAAGTTTGGGCAAAATATTACGAAAGCCAAAATTTTAGCCGAATCGGTTTATCCGTTCGAGAGTTATCGTGCGCTCCAGTCAGACAGACGGACGGACATTGCTCAATCGACTCCAAATTGTCTATAACACATATCGTCTAAACATACTTGGGGTCTAAAACCATTATTTCGATGAGGCCCGTATGAAAGTGTATATACCCTCGTTAGCATAAATGCTGAGGGTATAAAAATCCTTAAAAATTCCGAGAATTTTACGATTTAGAATTACGAAAATCGGGAGGTACCGTTTTATGGGGGCTTTTCAGCAACGTGTGCTTATAAGACGAATTTCAGCCGGAAAGGTTTTTACCTCCAACGTAGACTGAATACCGAATATAAGCTATTTCGGTGTGTTCTTGGGGCCACAACCTTTAACATACAAACAATCGGGAGCTACAGGGTTATACCTGCAAATTTCAGTTGGTAAGACTAGATACCAAATTTCAACCATTTCGGTGGAAAATTGAGACCATATCCTGCAAAATACCGAAAATTGAGACGTACCGTTCTACGGGGCTATATGACAACCCGTGGACCTATACCGACAAATTTCAGTCGGAAAGGACAACTACGTATACAATTTCAGACATTTCTGTGAAATAATGAAGGCACAACCTTCAAAATGCCGAAAATCGGGAGGTTCCGTTATATGGGGGCTATATGAAGGCATGGACCTATACCTACAAATTTCAGGTGGAAAGTTTTATACCCCAAATGAAGACTTAATACCAAATTTCAACAATTTCAAGGGATTATTGTGGCCACAACCTTCAAAATACCGAAAAATCGGGTGGTACCGTTCTACGGGGGCCATATGAAGGCGTGGACCTATACCGACAAAATTCGGGGGAAAGTTTTATACCCACAACGAAGACTAAGTACCAAATTTTAGCCATATCTGTGTGATTATGAAGCTAAAACCTTCAAAATACCGAAAATCGGGTTGTTGTTGTTGTTGTAACAGTGTTTTATTATTATGTTTTTATGTTCGTTCTCCTGTTCAATCTGGCTCTGGGTCTATCTCCAGTTCCAGGAAGTTGGCTACTTCGATGGCATGTAACTACAGATCCACTGGAGTCAGATGAGTAGACTTGGCGGGACAGTTGAATAGGTGCTTAGTATCATGCGGGCCCATGCCGCATACTGGGCAGATGTCTTGCACGGTGCGATCGATCCCCGCCCATTAGGAATTAAGGCGACTGCAATATCCCGAGCGTAATTGAGCCAAAACTACTCTGGTTTGAGTGACAGCTGACGCTCTTCAGCTGCGATAGATTGGGGATGTACTCCGATGACTGCATTCACACAATAATTGCTTATGGTCTTAGCAACTGTGTCCGTGTGAATGCTGTTCAAACCTGCCTGATATGCCTGTTGATCTAGAGGTTCTCTCCTATATTGTTGGACCATGAATATCCTTCTTGATATGCCTGGGTGTATCGGTGGCCAGCAGATGGTGATTGGGATGGCTCTCACGGTAACACCCGAGCAAGTACTGCAACGATAGCATCTCATTATGTTGTCGTACTGAAAGAATCTTTGCCTCCTCATGTAGATGGTCCACTATAGATTTGAGGAGGCAGCCTGTTGCTGTTCTCAGGGCGGCGTTCTGACATATTTGAATCTTATCCCACTGCGTGTCACATAAATTCGGGGACCAAACTGGCGCCGCATAGCTTACCACAGACCGACCTATCGCTTTATACGTGGTCAACAAGGTTTCTTTATCTGCACCCCAAGAGCTGCCGGCTTGGGACTTGAGGACCTTGTTCCTACATTTCAGTTTATAGCAGATAGTTGTGGCATGCACGGATGACTTGAAAGTGGTGTCGAATGTGACCCCTAGAATTTTGGGGCAGTTTGTGGTCGGAATTCTGCTACCATCGGCCCTGACATTCAACTGGCTTCTACACTGCGCCGTCCATGTGGTGAACAGAGTGGCCGTCGATTTAGTGGCAGATATCTGCATATTCCTCGCGTATAAAAAGGTGGTAAGATCGGTTAAATAGGAGTTCAGTCTAATCAGGGTAGGTACCTGATCTCAATGCCGTCTGGAGGTGACGGAATACAGGAAAGGTAGAGGTTAAACAGTTCCGGAGATATCACCCCTCCTTGGGGAACTCCCTGTTTCACTTTACGAGGTTTGGATTTCTTGTTCCTGAATTCCACATACGACTGGCGACCACACATATAGTTGATTATCTAACCTTTCAGACTTGGCCGGAGGGTTGTCTGCTCGATGTCCTCGAACAGCGTGGAGTGCTTGACAGTATCAAAGGCTTTTGATAAGACAAGCGCCACCATCACTGTTCTATCACACGGCCGCTCCTGGTTGAGTCCTCGACAAATAAGTGTGGAGATGGCGTGCAGCGCTGTTGTCGTGCTGTGCTGCTTACGGAATCCACGCTGATAATCGGCAACTTGATAGCTATTTCTAATGCTGGGGAGGACTAAGGCCTCAAGGGTCTTCGCTACAGGTGACAAAAGCGAAATCGGCTTGTACGATTCACCTTTGTTGGCATCCTAGTCTGGCTTCAGTAGCAGGACCACCCTGCCCATTTTCCAGACTTCGGGAACAATAAGGCTAGCGACAGCTTGAGAACTTTAGTGAGATACTCCACTCCCGGCTCATCCAGCTGTTTCAACATTACCATGGAAATACCGACAGGGCCCAACGCTTTGGATGGTTTAGCGTTCCTGATGGCATTCGCAACATCATCCATTGTAAACTGTGGTGGATCATCCTCGGCAGGAAGAGCTCTAATGCGACGTAACACTCTTCTCTTCGCCCTGTTACTCTCGGAGTGCTCGACAAACAGTCGATTGAAGTAACTTGCACACCTCTTCGTGTCAGTCAACGTAACGTCGCCAAACGTGACTGAGGTCCTGTCATCCCTCCTTCCGGGGTTCGAGAGTGACTTAACCGTTGTCCACAATTTACTTATACCGGCTCCAATGTTGCAACTCTTCAGATGATTTAACCACTTGTAACGCTTATGTTCGCCGACCAGCCTGTTAACTTCCAGTGTCAGCTCTCTGACTCTTGGGTCGTCGGGGTTGGTTCGACGAAGCTCATCACTCTCATTTGCTAATCCCGTCGCCTCTGCTGGGAAAGTAGGTCTCACTTTGGGTATTCGACCAGCAGGTATATGGCGAGCTGCTGCAGCATTGATGATGTCTCGGAACGTCCTTTCTGCTACCCGAATATCAGAAGAATTGGGCAATTCTCTAAAGCGGCGATTGGTGAACTCTCTGAAACTCGGCCAATCAGCTTTCCCCTGATTGACGAATGTGCGGCGTTCAGAGGTGATGAAATCGGTTGGTCTGCTCATGAAGACAATTATGGGGAGATGGTCTGATTCAAGGGAAATGACGGGTTGCCATGTGACGTCATTTGTCAGACCAGTTGACACGATGGTTATGTCCGGCGAACTGTGACACGCTCCTCTAATTCTGGTAGGGGCGTCCTCATTGACCGAGCAAAACGTAGAGCTATCAATCCGCTCAGCCAGCGCTATACCTCTCTGGTCGTTTCCGAGGGCCGAATGCCACATCTCATGATGCGCATTAAAGTCCCCCAGGACCAGACGATTACTACCTTCCAAAAGCGGGCTAATGTCAGGTTTATAATCTGAGATACAGCTATTTCTCGGCGGGATGTATACGTTCACCAACTCTATCTCGGCAATTACACACCTGACTGCTACCCCCATACATTCCATGTACGGGTCGTTAGAGGCAGGCTCAAGAGAGATAGGTCAGTATTGAACAGACTGGTGCAAAAGGAAAGCTAATCCCCCACCTCCACATCTGCTGCGATCCCTCCTTATTACGTTGTAACCATCACAACGTACTGAGCTGTGATCGCTCAGCATGGTTTCCTGCACCGCCGCGACCTTGATCTTCTTCCAATTCATAAAGTCCACTATTTCATCGATCTTACTTCGGAGCCCATTGCAATTAAATTGCAAAAAGGATGCATTTTCTGGGATTGGAACAACAATGGCTGGTGTTAAATGCTGCGCGTGCGCCTGCTGTTGGGGGGACTGCGGGGGAGTTTCGTATTCCGACGACGAAGGAGTTTCGTAATCCGAAAATCGGGTGGTACCGTTCTATGGAGGCTATATCAAAATGTGGACCGATATAGCCCATTTGCAATACCAAACATCCTAGGAGTAATAGAAACTTCTATACCAAATTACAAAGCTCTATCTTAAAAATTGCGAGCTGCATCTTGATTTCAAGAGAGGGACGGAGGAACAGGCGGACATGGATATATCGACTTAGAATTTTACCCTGTAGTGGGATTCTGTAACTCATTTTTGCTGTTATCGATAATTGTCGGTAAAATTAAAATGCTTATAATTTCGATAATTAACGAAATTTTTCGGTAAGTTAACGATGAATAAAAAGTAGTCGCTAGTCTCTACCGACACAAACAGTGATGCCAACTTTTCTTTATGTTTTTAGTCATAATTTTGCGATTTAATTTTACCGATTTTTGTCGGTAATAGCAAAAATGAGTTACAGAATCCCACTACTGATCAAGAATATACATATTTTGTACGGTCTCCGATGAATATTTCGATGTGTTACAAGCGGAATGACAAATTTAATTATACCCTCCATTTTATGGTAAAGTGTATATAAATTAATGCATACTTTTAGGAGTCCCAATTAACTTCTATCTATTGACATACGTTTCATCAAGTTTTGTGCATACTTTCTGGCACAAAAATACCAAATACCATCCCAATAAACATATAAAACCACGGTTTGTAGTTGCTTATATGAATTTCCGGTAATTGTAAGGGCCTGCAAAAACTCGTAGACTTTCATGCCTATAAAAAATCATAAAACGTGCTGGCTAGCTTGCCGCCCAGCAAAAAAAGTCATTACTAAATAATGACTTTATTCAGTAAAATTTGGCAGTAGTAACTACTTACAAATATACCGTAAAAGTCATTATTTTTACATGGGGATGTCATAGGAAGGAAGTACTTCCTTAAATATGTTTTTTAAGTACATACTTAACCACATACCGGTAGTCGAAAAGAAGCTAAAAAGCATAGTTCTATTTTTAGAAAAAATTGAGGTGAAATTATATTCAAATTCAACACTACACATTTTTCTTTTTCATTCGATACCTGCTAGTCTTGAACACACGAACTTCTGATTTGTAGCCAAACACACTACATACTAGGCCACTCGCACAAACAACAAGGGTTGGTTTAACTCATCCATGTACATCAACATGTTTTTGTAATTTTGTAAACAAAAAACACCCATGCCGACGCTGAGCTTTGAACACACAACTCTAGAATTTGTAGTCGGACACACTAGCTCTGTGCCACCGTACTCATTCCTTAGTAGGTAAGTAGTAAGTAAGGATGTAACTAGTTATGTGTTAACTGTTATATATGTACTGTCTGATAATGCGGAGGGTAATGAGTACTCATTACCTGGTAATGCAGAAAGTAATGACATGTGCATACCAAATTTTTGCTGGGCGCATTCATTGTTCAGATCCCCACAACAGCAACTCTTACAAATCAGGCGACAATTTCCAAGTTGTATGTCTGTTCTTTGTATACATATGTATGTCCTTGTTGCGTAGATTTTCGTGTAAAACATGTTGCCTGTGTGCCCACAAATTGTGCAGGAGTTTTGGTCACTTTGTGTGCGATGGAGTGTGGAGTGTGACTCGTATGGCTAGGTATATATTGTCCTATTATTTTGCACTTACTATAAACATCGTCATAAATATATTTTCTTTAAGGATTTTTATTGATACTAGTAGTCATACACATACAAGAACAACAACAATGTGGCCAGCATTTTACCATTGACCATGAACACCATAAAAATAAACTCTCCTCTTTTTTTCTTCTTCTCGATGGTCTATTGTTGTCTGATTTCTTGTTGTTATGTGTTCCTATTGCGAAAGGACATTTAACAGTTGCAGCTGTTGGCAGTTTTATGATTGTTTGTGTACGTTTCTATGTTTCGTTACTTATTATTTTATTGTCCTGTACGTGTAGATTGTACGAGAGAGAGAAAAAAGGGGGGCTTTCATCGCCTTTCAATTCCACAATAAAAGGGGGAAATATATATTTCTACTTAACCATATATTATTTAATTTTTACAACCCCCCCCAAAAAACAAGAGCAACACTTGCTCTCACAAAAATCACAGCCTCCAAAATCCACAGCGCTGTATATTGTCCTGTTAAGTTATTTTATTTGTTATAGTTGTGTGTTTTTTCTGCATGCCTTATGATTAGAGCTGTCAAAAGGCAATAATCATCAATTTTGATTTCCGGCAAATTTCTTAAGATGCCCAAAGTATTATTAACCACATAATGTATTTTCGCTCTCTTCCTCTCTGCTCGTTGCTTTTGCTTTCTTTGCCAAATAATGCCAATAATAACTGCGAACGAAGGATATCAGTCATAAATTTGATTTCAATTTTATTGGAATTTATGGTGGTATCATAAAATCGGTATCGAGCATTAAGTCCAGTGATTAATGAGAAAGTAAATAAGAGTAAAATTGTATTGAATCATTGGAACAATCGGTTCAATACATCCCTAACTAGCTTTAATATACTCTAGTTACCACCATTTGGATAGAATGGAGAAAAACGAATATAATTTACAGAACTTGTATCCGGTTTGAAGATATTTTTTATTGGAAATCTGTATACAATAGAGTATTCCTTTAGGGATCTTCTAAAGAAAAGAACACAAAGTTAGAGGTTTTATGGAGAATAGAAAACCTCGTTGGGGGTCATTCATAGGATATAAGACGTTATAAGGTGACTTGTGTAGATTAGAAGGGGTCCACTTTTGAAGACCGTATTAAAATCGATGACATGTTCGGCGTTCTATTAAGAATGAAAGATATTGCAATAGTGTCTATTTCCCCCTATCGAAATCATGGAAGATTTCTGTATTCTCTACAGGACACCCAAACCGATCTTCTTTTCTTCGCATGACTCCTGCCATGATCTTCTAGTCTATAAAAGATCCTTGAGAAGGTCTTATATTTTATAAAATATCCCATGACAAGTTTTTTCTTATAAAGAAGACCTTTTGACAATTTTCTCTCTTTAAGGAAAGTGGTCGTATATTCGATAGTAGACAACGAAGACCCAAAACGACGGTTTCGATACAATATACATATAAGACCCACAACAAGGACTTCGCTCCTGCAGGAAACCGCAAACGAGGTAAAAGACCCGTAACTTTGTCTTCATTTCTTTTTATACCCTCCACCATATGGAGGGTATAATTAAATTTGTCATTCCATTTGCAACACATCGAAATATTTGTCGGAGACCCCATAAAATCTATGTCGATTTAACCATGTCCGTCTGTCCGTCCGTCTGTCTGTTGAAATTAAGATACAGCTCGCAATTTTAAAGATATAGAGTCAATATTTGGTACAGAAATTTTTATTACTTGCAGGATGGTTGGTATTGAAAATGGGATATATCAGTCCACGTTTTGATATAGCCCCCATAGAACGGTACCTCCCGATTTTCGGTATTTTGAAGATTTTAGCTTCATTATCACACCGCAATGGCTGAAATTTGGTACTTAGTCTACTTTGGTGGTGTAAAACTTTCCCCCAGAACTTTGTCGGTATCGGTCCATGCCTTCATATAGCCCCCATAGAGCGGTACCTCCCGATTTTCGGCATTTTAAACGTTGTGGCCTCAATATTCCACCGAAATGGCTGAAATTTGGTATTTAGACTTCGTTGGGGTACTTAAACTTCCCCTTTAAATTTGTCGGTATAGGTCCACGCCTTCATATAGCCCCCATGGAAAGGTACCTCCCGATTTTCCGTATTTTGGATGTTGTGGCCACAATATTCCACCAAATGGCTGAAATTTGGTATTTAGTCTTCAATGTGATATAAAACTGTTCGCCAGAAATTTTTCTGTACATGTCCACCATTCCAATACCCCTAAAGAATAGCCAATTTGGTAGGACAATGAAGCTAAAACCTTAAAAATACCGAAAATCGGGAGGTACCGTTCTATGGGGGCTATATCAAAACGTGGACTGATATATCCCATTTTCAATACCAACCATCCTGCAAGTAATAAAAACTTCTGTACCAAATATTGACTCTCCACGTTTTGATATAGCCCCCATAGAACGGTACCTCCCGATTTTCGGTATTTTTAAGGTTTTAGCTTCATTATCCTGCCAAAATGGCTGAAATTCGGTATTAAGTTATCGTTGGGTGTAAAGAACTTTCCATCTGCAATTTGTTGATATAGGTTCACGCCTTCATATAGCCCCAATAGAACGGTACCTCCTGATATTCGGTATTTTGAAGTTTTTAGCTTCATTATCCCATCAAAATTATTGAAATTTGGTAACTGGTCTTAGATGAGGATATAAAACGTTCCACCTAAAATTTTTTGGTATAAGTCCACGCCTTAATATAGTCTCCATAGAACGGTACCTCCCGATATTCGGTATTTTGACGGTTTTAGCTTCATTATCTCACCAAAATGGTTGAAATTTGTTAATTAGTCTTCGTTGACGATATAAAACGTTTCACCTGAAATTTGTTGGTATAGGTCCACGCCTTCATATAGCCCCCATAGAACGGTATCTCCCGATATTCGGTATTTTGAAGGTTTTAGCTTCATTATCCCACCAAAATAGTTGAAATTTGGTAATTAGGCGGAGCTAAGTACTTTCGTAGATGAAAGGAAACTAATTATTCCATTCTCTGTCAATTTAATTTTGGTGGAGGGTATACAAATTTCGGTCCGGCCGAACTTAACGATTTCTTACTTGTTCTTTTATAAAGAAGGCAGCCAAGAAAGTTTTCTCTTCCATAGAAGACCCCAAATGAAGTCATCTCCTCTATAGAAAATCCCTTACACGTTCTTCCCTTCTATAGAATAACCCTTACTGGGTGTTCTGTTATATAGAAGATCTTTTACGAGGTTTTCTCTTCTATAAAGGACTTCTGACGAGATTTTTCTATTAGATAGAAAGTCCGTATTGGGCTCTTTTATTCGTGAGAAACCGCTTAACAAGCTATTCTATTCCGAAGACGACGGATACAGAGGTTTACTATTCCATAGAATACCCCTTAAGGGGGTTTTATTCCATAGAAACCCCCTAAAGAGGACTTTGATTCCGTATAACACCCTTGATGTGGTCTTCTATTCTATAAAAAACCAACGAGCTCATTTATTCAACAGAAAAGCACTACCGAGTTCTTCTTTTCAATAGAGGTGCCCAAACAAGCTCTTCTATTGAATAGAAGAGTCCAGCCCTTCTAACCAATATATGTAGAATGCCTTCTCTTCGTCTTCTCTTTCATAGAACACATCTAACGAAGTTTTCTCTTCAATAGAAAACCACGAAAGAGGTCACCTCTTCTATAGAAGATCTCTTGAGTGATTTTCCATTCTATAGAAAAATCCCTTATATTCGATGCAAGGCTCTTAACGAACTCTTCTATTCCGAAGACGAAGCATAATGAGGTTTTCTATTCCACTGAAGACCCTAAACGAGCCCATTTAAATCTATAGAAGCACCCTAATGGCTATTTATTTCTTTAGAAGAGGACAAGGACTTCTATGGAATAAAACGAGACCTTCTATTCTGAAGACGACCTCTTACGAACCCTTCTATTCTGAAAACGACCTCTTAGAAGCCCTCCTATTCTGAAGACGACACCTTACGAGCTCTTATATTCTACAGAAGATCAATTACGAGCACTTTTATTCTATAAAATACCCCTTCGAAATTTTATATTCTATAGTAGACCCCTAAGGAGCACTTCTATTTTATAGAATACCCCTAACGAGCTTTTATATTCTTAGAAGACCACTAACGAGCTCTTCTATTATATAGAAGACCCCCAACGAGCTCTTCTATTTTATAGAACAACCCTAACGAGCTCTTCTATTCTATAGAAGACCTTTAACGAGCCCTTCTATTCTATAAAATGCCCCTAAAGAGCCCTTCTATTCTATAGAAGACCCCTAACGAGCTCTTTTATTCTATATTAGACCCCTAAAGGGCTCTTATATTCTATAGAAGATCCTAGACGAGCTCTTTTTTCTATACAAGACCTCTAATTAGCTCTTTTTAGACGACCCCATACGAGCTCTTTCATTCTATAAAAAAACTCTAACGAGCCCTTCTATTCTATAGAAGACCCCTAACGAGCCCTTCTAATCTATAGAAGACCCCTAACGAGCTCTTCTATTCTATAGATGACCCCTAACGAGCTCTTATATTCTATAGAAGATCCTTGACGAGCTCTTTTTTCTATACAATACCTCTAATTAGCTCTTTTATTCTATAGACGACCCCATACGAGCTCTTTCATTCTATAAAAGACCCCTAACGAGCCCTTCTATTCTATAGAAGACCCCTAACGAGCCCTTCTAATCTATAGAAGACCCCTAACGAGCTCTTCTATTCTATAGATGACCCCTAACGAGCTCTTTTATTCTATACAAGACCTCTAATTAGCTCTTTTATTCTATAGACGACCCCTAACGAGCCCTTCTATTCTATAGAAGACCCCTAACGAGCCCTTCTATTCTATAGAAGACCCTTAACGAGCTCTTCTATTCTATAGATGACCCCTACCGAGCTCTTTTATTCTATACAAGACCTCTAATTAGCACTTTTATTCTATAGAAGACCCTTAACGAGCTCATCTATTCTATAGAAGACCCTTAACGAGCTCTTCTATTCTATAGAAGACCCATTACGAGCTCTTCTATACCATAGAAGACCCCTTTTCAGGTCTTCTAAGCGATCGAAGAACATTAACCAGGTTCAATTCGATAGAAGACCCCAAAGCGACATCTTCTGTTCGAAAGAAAACATCTAACGAAGTTTTCTATTCGGCAGAAGATTCCAAACAAGGATTTATATTCGATAGAAATCCCCTAACGAGGTCTTATATTGGATAGAAGACTTCTAACGAGCCCTTCTATTGTATAGAAGACCGAACACGAGCTCTGCTGTTCTATAGATGACCCCAAACAAGGTCTTCTATTCTGTAAATATCCCTATGTATGTTTTTGTACTATAAAGGATCGTTAACATGGTTTTTTATTCTGAAGAAGAACCCTAACGAGGTATACGGTAATATGGTAGACCCATACCCAGGTCTTTCCTTTTACAAAATACGCCTACGATGTCTTTTGCTTTATAGATTTTCCATAACGAGATTTGTTGCTCCTTAGAAGACCATATCAAAGCCTTCTATTCTATAGAAGACCCCTAACAATATTTTATGTATAAAAGACCCTAACGAAATATTCAATTCTATAGAAGCCCCCAATAAAGTTTTCTATTAATCCTCATTTGGACTTCTGTGTTATAGAAAACCCCTTAGCTGGATATCTATATTACAGAAGTCCATTAACAACGTATTTTTATGTGCAATGCAATAGAAGACTCTTTCGCAGCTTTTATATTTTATGGAAGACCCCATGCGAAGTCTTCTGTTTCATAAAATACATTTTCAGAATTCTTTTTTGCTTTGAAAGACTATGTAGGACGAGAAAAAAGTCCCTCTGAAAATCGTTGGCTTTAAAGTAGAACCTTCAGAAGATGTATTTATCAATAAAAGAACCCCAGCAAAAACAAGGGCATGTCGCACTGTATTACAAGTTATTCTGTGACCACTAGAATATCTAGTTATTCTGTTATTTCAAGATTATGAAGTATTCTTATTTTATTTTATTTTATTTTATTTTTATGTTATTTTATTTCGCTCTCTGCTGGATTTAATCATGCGTATTTCGGATCTGTAGGTGAACACAATACACAGTCGGCCGCGCGTATGAACATTGAGGGTTGTTTAAACGCTAACAAATACACTGCTATATTTTGTCAACAAAAAGCTCGCCTGCCGACGGTGAGCGTTGAACACACAAGTTTTTTCTAAGGAACATCCTATAAAAGTCTCCAACAGTGATGTTCTTTACCCTGTAGGACCCTACGGGAGACCTAATCTAAAAGTAATATATTTCTATTGAAATTCTACTTATAATATAGAACAATTTTGTTATTTCGTTCATATTGCTCCTTGGAGCTTCTAAAGATGAAAATACCAGAAAATCTTAATAGTATTTTTCTAATACAAGATTCCTTGTAGGATCTTCTTCTGGTTCATTATATACCTCATATTGAACCACTTACTTCTTTGCATCCAGTTGTCCTGTCGCAATTCCTTATCCCTTATGATTTAAATTGAAGGGACAGCCATTTCAATCCATGCTACGGTAAAATTGGTCTGCATTCCCTGGCATTTCACCTAATTAGTTTAAATAATTTCCTTCGTTCAAATTCTTGAACATTTTACCTGTGACATTTTAATACCTCTGCCACAGTATTCAAGTCTTAATCAACATTGAAACCCAAATGGGGTTTCTCCCCTCTTCTTCCCTGTTTCAATTCTTTCGATTCCATCAAATCAATGCCAATTGTGTCCAGCTGTCCATTTTGATTATTGACCAACATCTTGCGGCATTGTTTCTCTACGTGCCAGTATTATTATTTCCCATGGCAAGTCGGACATGATCCTCAATTTAATCATCATGTTCCACTTGATTAACTTAACAAAATTCCAATCAATTTAAATTTGCAACGTGCAATAATGTTTAAATGTCAAATTGTATTAAAAGTGTTGAGAGTTGGACTGCAACTGGTTGGCAGGCAGGCTGGCTTGGCTGGCTGATGGTGATGATGGTGACAGTACTACCCGTTAATGCCATGATAGCTTCCATGCAGTATTGCTGCAGGCTCAATTCAATACTGATCATTGCCATTCCCAGTTCAATGGGAATACGATTGAAGTTGTCATCAATTCGTTTGCAACTCTTCTCCTCCAAAGAATTTCAATTGATTTCTCGGTGACGGTCGGTGTTCAGGCGATGAATGTCTCTGTTAGTGGGGACCAAATAAAAAGACGGTGCTTTTGAAGGTAGTTTTTTGTTTTGTTTTTTTTCGTCTTGTTCTACTTGGTGTGGTGTGGAGCTAAAAACAAAGTAGAAGTTTTGTCTGTCTGTTTGAGGTACTTTTTATGAGCGGAACAGCTGTGAAAACATGAAAGCCAAATAGCCGGCAAATCATCAAACATGTTAACAATTTTTGATGACTCACTTTGATGAAGACATGGAAAATTGCCGGAGCAAAAAGTACTCAGGGAGAGGTGTTGGGGAATAATGTTAAATATTAATTGATTTCTGTTAAATAATTGTCATACTGAGTGTGACAATGACATTTGCAGAGTTTTTTTTTATTCTGCGCCCAAGAAATATTTTAATCACCAGAACTTGTTGTTGTAGTTGTTCATCTATAAACCAAAGCATGAGCAAAAGAATAAGTAAAATATTCCACAAAACTTTGTTGACTTTAATCTTAATTGGTTGTGGCACCTATTAAAGCCATCAGCTTCATCACCATCATCATTGGAGTAATGCAATCATTGCCATCAATACGGGGTCCCGGGTTTGGTTTGGTCACAAGCAAATGGTTTAACTGATCGAAATAACCCAAACACGATTATAAGCTCTGCCAACGCCATTGGACAAACATACATATGTAGACAAGATGCCAACTGCCAAGCTCCAACAGCCTTTGCTGTTGATAAAGGATCAATTTAGCTTGCAATGCGTCACTGATTTAAATCCGATATTGCAAAATTGAGCTGCCTGTTTTCTGATGGTAAAACATGGTCCAGGTATTTGCAATTATTGAACATCAAAGGTTCACGCAGCAAATGGCAAAATAATCAAACAAAACGATGGAAAGCAAAAATAAAAATGTTTGCAGACAACATCACAAAGTAAGCGTTAACTGCAACTGCAGATAATTCTTGGCCTAAGGAATCTTAACAATTATGATTATGCTCTCCGCTCTTTCTCTTGGGCTCAACGTTAATTCTGCTGTCATTCAAACAAGTAGCAGTGCTTTAAGGCAAAATGAAAATAAATAAAGAGAAAAAACAGTAAAGGTGGTAGTCAACTACTGGGTAGCCTACACCTTCGCATGAGCATTCAACATTATAAAATATTTTCGCATTGAACTGCTATAGAAGGCTTCCGTAGTGTGTTTTATGTGACAAAAAAATCTCCCTAAAGTTGTATTATCTATTAGTAAACTTTCCAAGGGGCTTTTTATAAAATGGAATACCTTCCGGAGGAAGAAGTCTTCTGTTATATTAATGAACCCAAGGAAGCTTTTATGTTTTAAAGAAGATTGCTATGAAAGTTTTATCCTATAAAGAAAACATATACGGTCGTCTTTTATGTCAAAGACCTTCTTTTTCCTTACGAGACCTTCTTTTTCCTTACGAGAGGTCTTTTACTTCAGAGAAGAATATTCGATATGTCTTCTTTTCCATGGAATACACCCATAGTTATTCTGTTTTAAAGACCATTTTAACTAGTCAAATCTGCATTTTTTTCTATAGACCCTACGGAGATTTTCTTAACCAGAGAAAATCACTAGGGCGATTTTATATTCTGGAGCAGATAAATCGGTGGTTAGATTTTGTATTCCACATAGGATCTCCAAAAAATGTAAGAAAGACTTCTATTCTATTGAAGACATCCAGTGAGATCTATTATTCTGCAGAAGACCCTATTAGGGTTAAAATGGAATACCTTAGATGAGCAAATCTCTCTTTGGTTCCAAAAAAGTATTTCAATCTAGCGAAGCCCTCTAGGAAAATCTTCAATTCGACTCCACTACGGAGATCTTCAAATCTATAGAAAACACCAAAAGTGCCCTTCTCTTACGTGGAAGAATTATAGGAATTCCTTCTTTTTTGGGAGGATTTCTTTGTATTATGGAACCCTAAGGATACCAACTCTTTTACAGAAGTTCACCCAAGGGGATCTGCTTTCTCATAGATCTCCTTTCCGGAGTAAAGCAGTAATATAGAAGACGCTAAAGGAGCTATTTTATAGAAGACTACTACGGATGTTTGTTCCTCTATTGCGGACCCTTGCAGAGGTCTGTTTTTCCATAAAAAATTAAAGGTGAAGGTCGCTCTTCAATCTAAGACTACTAGCTCTTCCAAGGTAAAGCCATACAGATGTCATTTCTGAAGATTTCTGCGGAGTCTTCTCTTCGATAGAAGGCCCTCAAAGATGTCTTTTGTTCGATAGGAAATTCTTTAGGAGATCGTCTCTTCTTTAAAGACCCTTACGGAGGTCTTAGTTGCTACAGAAAATCCAATGGCGGTTTTTCTCTCGTATAGAAGACTCCTGTGGATGTCAGCTCCATTCATTAGCCTTCTCTTGCAGAAAATACTATGACCCACCGACGTAGCCAGGGGGGGGGGCCCGGGGGGCCCGGGCCCCCCCCGAAATGATTTTCGTTCCCATAGGATATTAGCTTATGTTACAAACTTTTTTAATTTTTGAGTCAAATTTTAAACTGTTTTAAAGTTTTCAAGAAATATGTAAAGTATTTGGAGAAAGTATTACAGAAAAATCAAATTGAAGGGCGAATGTTTATTATCATTTGAAAGAACATTCGATGAAATTTATTCTTTGCAGATTATATCTAACAAATATTTACCGAGGTCCATCCGTTGAGTTCCATTTTCAATGACTCGTTAAAGCTTTTCGACTGGTAACTAGCAAATGGCACGTCTGATGTTTTCCCCCAAGACCGGAATCGAAGCGGCTTTATCCGCATACAATTTTGACTTTACATATTCTCACAGGAAAAAGTCTAACGGAGTGATATGAGACGATCTTGGTGGCCAATCGACTGGTCCAAAACGTGCTCACCGAAGTGTTCTTTCAATAAATTGATTGATGCGATGTGTTGGAAGTGGCGAGGTTTTATTGAAACCAAATGTCGCCGACCTGTAAAGCCAAAAATGTACCTCATCACTGAACAAAATTTGGCTCGAAACACACTCCCCACATAACGCGAATTTTCGTAATAAAGTTGAATGATTTGTAAACGTTGCTGAGGCGTAAGCTTTTCCATGATAAAATGTCAAACAGTACTAACAAAAATAACATGAACACGTGACACGTCTCACGCATGATCTGCCAAACAACTGCTGCTGAATAAAGTGTTGGATCACCCGTTATAAGGCTCGCAGAAATATTGCGATAAACACAGTTTGGACCAACACAGTATCCGGTTCGAAAGTTGTCGTGCGCACCAGCCACTACACATAATGGCCGTAGGCGTTCTTTACAGCATTCGGGTCATTTTCTCTGGAAGTATGGACTTGCCCCTGAAAAAACGTGTACTGTAGTAACAGGGGCCCCGAGAACACTTGTTGCAAATAAGCAAAGCCAAGCAAAGCAAAGTCTTTTTATTTATTAATTTATTTATTTCATATTTTTACTTATAACTAAATTATAAGCATAAAGGAAGTGAAGCCATGACTACTCAGGTCGTAAGCTTATACAGGTATATTTTCTAATTATCCAGAAGTCTTAAACTGCACTTCTGACCATTTTTGAAATACTCTGTGGTCTATGATCGAGGATGATCAAAATTTGGACTAAATATATCGAAGGCTAAGTGTTGGATCGAATCGGTTGAAATGTTCGAAAATTATCGTGTTTCCAGGCAGCCACCCAGATGGACGAACATAGCTAAGTCGACTCCGAATTTCCTGGAACAGATTTCTTCCAAACACACTTTGACCCTAAAACCTGAGAGTATAAAAAATTTAGATTGGGAAAAATGTGTTTATGAATTTTTGCTAAAAGAATGTATACATGTATATGGTAACATGGGGCGCCTTCGCCACGTTTTTGTTCAAAATGTTCTCATACCGACACCGTTAAAGTTTTTTCAAATATTATTTTTGGTACAAATATTAGCATATCTTGACTATAAGTTTTGATATATATATTGTTATAATTTTGTTTTTAAAATATTATTTTTGAGAATTTACAACTTGTGTAAAAAGTGGGGCAGCTTCGCCATCAATATTGAACATTCTCCAACGGACTCTAAAACTGTAATTTAACATACTTCTTCCTTAAATATCAACATTATGCAAAACAGGAACATGTTTTCTATTGAATAATTAAACATTATTTTAAAATTCACAAAAAGTAACCGATTCTAGTGGTTAATTGAAGTAGGTGCCTTGATTCTAGGTACAAAAATCATAATATAACTAAAACACGATACGTTTAGGATAATATTTGATTTTAAATTCATATTATAGTATGGTATATCTATGGTATAAAGAATTTAAGGTAAACTTGACAAATTTCTAACATTAACCCACCATGCCCCAATCATGGCGTAGGCACCCCACCCCATACATATTTCATAATATTAATATATTGACATTTGCAACTGCTTTTTTCATGCGAATTATTGGGATTTATATTATTCAGTAGTTGTCTTCTAACGGTATAAAATGTGTTTTTGATATCACAAAAGATAAAGAAGATATCACAAAAAATACCTACCATATCCCAATACCCTGAAAACACAAAACCGGGTGCGTCCGCTATCATACCTATGACACAACTGCCAACTTTTGGGAGATGATAGATCTTCATTAAACTCACAATTTTGCTTTTGACGGATTTTTTCTAGCACTTTTATTTTGCGAGAAAATCGGCGCTGGCGTAGCCGCCCCAGTGGCGAAGGCGCCCCATGTTACCATATACCTTGGATTGGGCGCCAGCATTTAATTTTAAAAGAATTCAAGACTGGTTGTCGGAGTTTTCCTAGTTCCTGATCAATTTATGAGAAGATCCACTATAGAAAACCATAATTACTATAAGAGAAGTCCGATGATTGGACGCCTAAATTAGTCTATTGACAGATGTACCATTGGGCGACAGAATGTGTCATTTACATACACGCGATTGGGTACTAGACTTTCATCATGTATACACTCACTATTGCTCACAATTAGTTCTCTATCAAAAAAACCACTCTCGGCCTTCAGAAATTCTTTGTGATAAGATCTACGATTGGAAAGCAAAATATCTTTAGGGAAATAACTACAATGGTTGCTTTATGACATTTGACCATATTCTGACACCGCAACGAGATAACAATAAAAAAAAGAGACACGTGTCTCGGCGTTTTTCCTTTATTTATATAACTCCTAAATTATACCTGTAAATATAAAAAATACTAGTGGATAACGCCACGATATCCAAACGTTCCCTCTGTATAAATCAATTCTCTACTAATCTCATTTTCCTTGCATAAATTACTCAATAAAATTGGAGTGGAAAATTGAAGCAGTGATTTTGAACTTTTGTGAAGTAGGAAACAAAGGAAAGGTTCTCAACATTTTATGTAAACAAAAAAATGAATTTTAAGATATTTCTAAGGTTTTCCGATTGTATACTCTTTCTTTTGGTCTTACCGAAGTTATATCACTGAATTACATTACATTCACTATAGTTGTGAGTAATTTAATAAATGATACGCCCAAAAATATATGCGATTACTTACTTACTTACTTAGCTGGCCCATTACAGAACATTTGTTCCATAGACCGAACTAAGAAAAGATCTCCAATTCTCTATTTGTTGCTTCGCACTCTGGAATACCGATTACTAGTATTAATATATCTATTGTTTTGAACATATATTAACTCTGATATATTGTCGAAAATGTTCTGAAAACAAGGGGAAATTGACCAAGAAGTCTTACGTTATTTTAATTAAAAAAAAATAGTAATGAAAATTATTTCTTCAGTAATATAAGTCTACGTCATTGCTAAATAAGAAATTTTCGCTAACATGAACTTTCAAAATTTTGGTCAGGTGGGCCCCCCCGAAATGAAATCCTGGCTACGTCCCTGCTATGACCCTACGGCAATCTTCTCTAATGTAGAAAACCTAATACTTCTCATCTATAAACACACTGCGGAGGTCCTCTCTACACCACAAAAGCTCTACATAGGTTTCCTATTTAGTAAAAAAAAAACACTGAAGTCTTTAATAAAATACACCAACTAGATCTCCTCTACTATGGAAGCCACAAACGGATTACGCCTGTCCTGTTGGGGACTCTAACGGACTCGTACGAAGACACTACGTAGTTCTTCTCTTCCATAAAACACTACGTATGACTTCTCTTACATAGAGCACAACTACGGAGGTCTTCTTTTCCACAGAAAGTCCCTAAGAAAATAATTTCTTCAATGAAAGACCATTACGGAGGTTTTCCAAAAAGATCTCTACGGGAGTCTATCTTGCAATGAAAACTCCTACAAAGATCCCTATGGAAAAAAGTCTCTACTTCTGTTCTATAGAAAACCGCTACGGAGCATAACTCTTAATAAAAGACATCTGTAGATGTCCCTTCTTGCTTCGAAGAGTACTATTGAGGTCTTCTCCTCCATAGAAGACTTCTAAGGAGGTCTTCTCTTCCATAAAAGACACCTACATTAGTCTTCTCTTCTATAGCAGACCCCTAAAGAGGTCATCACTTTCTTAGAGAGCATATTTTTCTTAGACCACTACAGAGGTTATTCCGTAGAAGACCCTTGCGGAGATCTTGTCTTAAGTAGATGCCCCTTACGAAGTTCTTTTCTTATCAGACACTCTGAAGATCCAACGGATGTCGTCTTTTCCATAGAATACACTGCGAAAGTCATCTCTTTTATAAAACCCTCACGAAGGCTTTTTCTTCTTAAGAAGACTCCTTCAAAGGAACTTTCTTCTATAGGAAACACATACGGAGATCTTCTCTCCATAGAAAACCCCTGCAGAGGCCATCTCTCCATTGAAGACCCCACGAAAGTCATGTCTTCTATAAAAAAACCTACGACCTCCGCATTTCTTCTATAGAACATGCCATAGAAGACCCCTATGAAAGTCATCTTCTACATAGAAAACCCTTACGGATTTCATATTATCAATAGAAGCCCCGTGCACAGGTCCATGGAAGACTACTTCAAAAGATCTGCGCAGATTTTCTTCTCCACAGAAGTACTCTGTGAAAGACATATCTTTTATAGAAGTCCCTTACGGAGATATTCTCATTCATAGACGGCTCTTATAGAGATCGTTTGTTATAGCAGACTCCTGCAGAAGACTTCTCTTCCATAGGAGACTGCTACGAAGAACTTTTCTTTTATAGAAAACCCCTGCGGAGGTCTTCACTCTCTAAAAATCCAGCTACGTTGGTCGTCTTTTTTATAGAAGACACAAACGAATTTCATCTCTTCTATAGTAGTCCCTTACGGAGGTCGTATATATCATAGAAGTCCCCTGCGGAGATCTTCTCTACCATAGAAAACCCAAAGACAGTCATCTCTTTTATAAAAACTCATACGAAGATCTTATCTTCTAAACAAGACTCCTTCAAAAGAGCTTTCTTCAATAAAAAACACATACAGAGATCTGTTTCCATAGAAAATAGTTACAGAGATCGTCCCTTCATATAAGACCCTACAGAAGCCATGTCATCTATACGATCAATCAATTTTTTCCCGTCCATAGAAGACCGCAACCAAGCAATCTCATACATTGAAACTCGTTACGAATTTCATATTTTCCATAGAAATCCCCTACGGAGTTCTTCTTTTCTATAGAAGACACCTTCTAATGTATTTTCTTTTTAGAATATTTACGGAGATCTTCTCCTCCATGGAAAGACCCTTCGAAGGACGTCTCTTTTGTAGAAGTCTCATACGGAGGTCTTCGGTACCTTAGAAGTCCCATACGGAGGTAGTTTTTTCCATAGAAAACCCCTACCAAGGTCCTTCTTTCCAAGAAGACACCTATGGAGGTCTTTTCTTTCGAAGAAGATCCCTGCCGAGGTCAATTATTCTATTGACTGCAACTCGGTGATCTTCCCTTCCATGGAAGGCCCCTACAGGTCTTATTTTTCTTAGAAGACCCTTATTTTTTTAAGAAGACATATGCGGAGGTCTTCTTTTCCATAGAAAGTCCCTCGCGGTGTTGTTGAACCAACTTAAATGGAATGGAAAATAGCGAAAACCTAACAAAATACCTAAAAATGTGACCAGAACTTCTATACCTCAAAAATGGTAAAATCTAGGAACAAATAAAACAAATCCCAACTTGTACTTCTATATCTCAGAAAAGGTTAAACCTACGACAATATCATAAAGGTCAATGTTGTAGAGAATTCTCACTGCTATAACATTTTCTCCAATCCCATTTCGATGGGACTTGCGGTCTCCAAGCAGAATCGTGAAAACCTAAATAACCCAAAAAATATGAACTTTGACCGCGATTTATTTAAAAAGTGCTTCGGTGATTTTTGTTTTTTGATATGAACATTGTAGTTTCAGAATCCGCAAAACTTCCCAGGTGTAAGCATCTTCCATTTAAAGTTGAAAATATGAAAATATTTTCTTCTATAAAAGCCCTAATGGAGATCTCTTCTTTTACTGAAGTTCCCTACTGTGATCTTTTCTTTCTTAGTAGACACATACGAAAGTATCCTCTTTCATATAATATCACCACGGAATTATTCTCTTTAATGGACACTTGTAAAGAGCGCTTCCCTTCTACAGAAGACTCTTACGTAGAATTTTTTGTTTTAGAAGACTCCTTCGGACCTATTCTGTACCAGAGAAATAGAAGATAGAGAGATACAGACACAGAGATTTTATCTACCATAGAAGTCCCCTACGGAGGTATTTTCTTCCATAGAAGAACTCTACGAAGGACTTTCTATCCCCTACGATGATTTTATCCTCTATAGAAGACATCAACGGAGATCTGTCAAACCTATGCTTCTACGTAGGTTTCTCTGCTGCTAAGACAACAACGGAGATCTGTCTTCCATAGAAAACGACTACAGAGGTCCTCTGCACCAAAAAAAGTCCCGCAAGACCTGTCTTGTCTTCCATAGAGACCTTTACGGAGGTCTTCTCCTCCATTGAAGGCCTCACCGGAGGACTTATCGGATGTGTTTGTATTATGTAGAAGGTATTTTATCCTACAAAGTACCCTCCCGGAGGACTATTCTTTACAAATCATTTGGGGTATAGAAGACCACTAAAGAGGTATTTTATGCTACAGATAACGCCTATGGCGGATTTTTCTTCTATGGAAGAATCGTTACTTTAATATTTCTTATATAAAGGCGATATTTTTAATGTAGAAAATTTAATATTTTCTCTTATATTTAATAGCTGCTGAGGTCCTCTTTTCACTATGGAAACCCTAAGGAGGTTTTCCATTTTACAAAAAAAAAAAGACCCTGCGAAAGTGATTTCATCTATTAAAGTAGCATACGCAGATATTATCTACAATGGAAGATTTATGCGGGGGACGTCTTTCCTATTGAGGACTTTTACAGAGTTCTTCTCTTCTCTAGAAAAAATAACGAGTGTCTTCTATTTCACGATTCTGAAGTCTTCTCTTCCATACAAGGCCCCACGGAGAGCTTCTTTATGACACTATAGGAGGCCTTAACGGAGGACGTGTCTTTCGTGGAAGAGTCCTGCAAAGATCTTCTCTATTTTGGAAGGTCCCTACGGAAAAGATCGTTAAAGCAGACTTCGGTGCTCTTATCTTCTCTGTCTTCTCTTCCACTGAAGACCCCTACAGAAGTCATCTCTTTCACAGAAGAACCCTACCGAGGTCTTTTCTTCCATCATAAGATCTTTTCCTCTTCTACGAAGATCTTTTTTTCATCAAAGATCCCTATGATCCCATGGAGTACACATACGAGGGACTTCTTCTCCACAGAGGACCCATACGAAGGTCTTCTCTTCTACAAAACAAAAAACACTACGAATAAATTTTCTTCTAAAGAAGACTCTTCTACAGAGGTCGCCCTCTTCTATAGAAGAACATTGCGATGGTAATCTCCTTTATAGAAGTCCCTTACGGAGGTCATCATACGAAGGACTTTTCTTAAAAGAAAGCTCCTTCAAAGTCACCTTCATCTATAGAAAACTCTTACGAAAGACGTTTCTTCTAGAGAAGGCTCCCTCAAGGATGATTTCTTTAATAGAAGACCCTTATGAAGAAATGTTCTTCCTTCAAAAACCCCTATGAAGATCTCCTTCAACGGAGCTTTCTTCTATAGAAGACACTTAAGAAAGACTTTTCTTCTAAAGAATAGTCCATCAAAGATGATTTCTTCAATAGGAAATCCCTACAAAGGTCTTCTCTTTCATAGAAGACCTCAAAGGAAATCTTGTTTTTCATAGAATACCCCTGCCCAGGTATTCTCTACCTTAAAAGACTCCTGAAGAGGTCTTATCTCCATAAAAGACCCTTACAGACGTGTTCTCTATTTTAGAAGGCCCCTACGGAGGTCTTCCTCCATTAAAAAAACCTTACGAAGGTCTTTTCTGCTATCAAAAAACCTTACAGAGTTCTTCATTTCTATAGAATGCCCCTGCGGAGGTCTTCTCTATCCTAAAAAACCCTGCGGATGTCTTATTTATCTTAAAAGTTCCATGCGGAGGTCTTCACTATCTTAGAAATCCCATACGGACGCCTTCTCTATCTTAGAAGACCCCTACGGAAGTTTTCGCTATCGTAGAAGACCATGGAGGTCTTTTTTAGAAGACTCTTTCACGGGTCGATTCTTCTATAGAAGACCCCTCTCCTCCATAGAAAACTCCTACGAAGGTCTTTTCTGCTATAGAAAAGCCCTATGGAGTTCTTCTTTTCCATAGAATACTTCTGCGAATATCTTATCTATCGTAGAAGATCCCCTGCGGAGGTCTTTTCTATCTTAGAAGACCCCTAAGTAGGTCGTCTATATCTTAGAAGACCCCTACGGATGTCTTCTTTTCAAAAAAAAAAGACTATACGAAAGCCACCTCTTCTATAACAGAGCGCCACGAAGGACATCGCTTTCTTAAAAGACATCTACGTATGTCTTTTCTTTTATAGTAGACCTCTACGTATGTATGTCTTGTCTTCCACAAAAGACCCCGACAGATGTCTCATTTTTCATAAAAGAACCCTGCGGAGTATCTAAGAAGACCCAACGCAGGCCTTCTGGGGAGCTCTACTCTATCTTAGAAGACCCAACTCAGGACTTCTCTTCCATAGAAAAGACCCCGACCGAAGTCTTCTCTACCTTAAAAGACTCCTAAGGACATCTTATCTTATATAACAAAAAACCCCACAGAGAGTTTATATTTTTTAAAAGACATCTACGGCGCTTTTCTCTTTCTTAGAAAGCCGCTACGGAGGTTACGAAGGAAGAACTATACGGTGTTTGTTTTTCTTAGAAGTCATCTACGGAGGCTTCCACTTCCCAAAAACCTCTTACGGAAATCTCCACGTATAAGACTCCTACAGAGATGTTTTAATTTTAGAAAACCTTTACGGGAGTCTTCTTTTCCCTAGAATACCCCGTATTTTCTTTCATAGAAGACCACCGGGGAGGTCTTTCTAAAAAGTCCCCTATAGAGATTTTCTCTTCCATAGAAGACTCATACTCTCTTTTATAGAAAGCTCTTACAGAGATCTTCTACTTCTCATCCATACGAAGGTCACCTCTTCCATAGATGATCTTTCTCTTTTATATGGGGCTCATTCGAATTTTATATTTTCTATATAGGTCCCGGACGGTGGTCCTGTCTTCTACAAAAGATCTTTTCAAAGAAAGCCCCTAGGGAGTTCTTATCTTTGGAGGCATTTTATTCTATACTCATAGACGGATCTTCTGGTAGAATTCTCTTATGCAGGAGGCCCCTACGAAGATCTTCTCTATTAAACACCCTATGAATGTCACATCTTCTATTGAAGAAACCTAAGAATGTCTTTTCTTCCATTGAAGACTATTGACACCATACGGGGTTTCTTTTTCCTTACGGAAATCTTCTCTTACGAAACTCCTACAGAGGTATTTTCATTTTGGAAACCCCCTACGGTAGTCATCTTTTCCATAGAAGACCCTTTAGTTTCTTTCTTAGAAGACCACCAGAGAGGTCTTCTTTTTTCCAAAATGTCCCCTTTAGAGATTTCGCTTCCAATAGAAGACTCATACTCTCTTTTATAGAAGACCCCTACAGAGATCTTTGCTGTTTTGTAAGATCCCAACGAAGCTCTTCTTTTCCGTAGAAGACCATACGAAGGTCAACTCTTTCATAGATGACTTTTCTCTTTTATACTTGGCTCCTTCGAAAATTATGTCTTCTATATAGGGTTCCGACGGCGGTCCTGTCTTCTACAAAACAACTCTACGTAGTTTTTTTTCAAAGTAATTCCCTACGGAGTTCTCATATTCTATAGAAGACCATTTCGGAGGCATTTTCTTCTCTAGAGAGCTCCTACGGTGGTACTCTCTTCCGCACAAGGCCCCTATGGAGCTCGTATTCTTCATAGAGGACCCCTACGAAGGTAATTTCTTCTATTAAACACCCCTACGAAAGTCATATCTTCTACAGAAGAACTCTACGAAGGAAAGATCATCCATTGAAGACTATTTAAAGCCTGAAGTCCTCCTGGAAGTCCTCTTTTAAATAGAAGATCAGCACGAAAGTTTTATTTTCCTTAGAAGATCCTTACGGAAGTCTTCATACCTATAAAAAACCCCTACGGATATCTTATGTTCTCTAGATATCCCTTCGGGAAGTCGTTTAATTAATGGGAGGTCATGTATCACCTATGGAAGAAGAGCCATTCTTAGAGGCCTTCTAAACAATATTAGAATCCAATTGGCTTCTTCAATGGAACATACTTCTTTCAGTATATATTAAGAATATGACATCTTCTATATGTCTCAACTCATACTTCATTCGTCTACCCCTTTTGTGTGCTGTAGGGTGTGTGGAGCTAATTCACTACATCACTCACTTGGTCAGTAGTTGTTGGTTGTTGATCAGTTTGTAAGCAAAATTTATTAAATTGTAATCAACATTGAATGGTTCTGATTCACACACATACACATACAAACACACAACTACACATTCATTTATATGGTCATGGTTAAGTTCGCTAGTCAACCATTAAGGCAACAACTGTTGGTGACAACAGTAGTTGCAGTTGCAAGTTGTTGTTCGACCTGCTTGCTGATTTTTGCTTGACTAACTAAATCGATTTTAATCAAAATTTATGATAATTTTGTTGAAGTACTGAAGAACACTTCAATTGTCAAAGAGGAAGAAGAAAAAGAAGAAGGAGAAAAATAATATATCCTGAAGTAGGTACTGCAATCAACAGATATTCAGCTAATTGGCAGTGTAAAAGTGAATCAATACACAAAACTTTAGTTTAGTGGAAAACGACTCAAGTGGAGTTTGAGGGCAGAGCAGGGTTTAGACGATTTTCGGAGTCGAATGAAATATGGGAGCATGGCTTTCACAATCAAACAACTATTCTGAAATTATAACAGAAGGTATTTTCAACTGTGGCAGAGCAAAATCTTTGGCCACTTAACCATGTTTTTTAAGAAAAACTGCCAGTTGCTTTTCGATCCCGAATTACTTATACCCAAATTAAAAAAAAACAAACAGTTACAGTTTTTAATTGTAAATTAACTACCAACGCCTGCTGTTCAAATTACAAGAAAAAAGCAGAAGAAATCAATCCTTCCGGACATCAAAAATCCCAACATTTGTCTATCTCCCTTTTATTAGAATACAAAATAATAAATTTTGATACACCAGAGATTTGATTCTTGGGTTAAAATGAAGAAAAAATGGGGATTGGAAAATTGAAAAGAATAAAAAAAGAAATATTTGAACAACCACTTGAGGCTTACATTGTTCATTTAGGCCTTCATTATCTGCTGCCAAGCAAGAAAAAGCTGGCGAATAGCGAAACAAAAAAGAAATCCACAGAAAAGGATTAAACAAATAAATCACAGAATAAAACAAAGTATAGAAAAAGATGCTCTCCAATATTTTTTCCGTTTGTGCTTTTACGCCTCAAAGACATTTGTCTTAGTCATGGCATTCGATTTGATTTCAAGATTTCTGTGCCATTTCAAACGGCGCAACCAACTCACACCCGTTAATGAGCTAAAAATTGCCAGTGAAATGTGTTCATTTTTTGAAATTAATGAAGTTTTTTTTTTCGTTTCAAGGATAAAGAAAGAAAGGGTTGAATGCCGAGTGGCAGGAGTTGAACACTTGTGCCCGCTTCTTTCCGTTAGGCAAAATCTGTTGAAGAGCATGGCAAAAATCATTTGATTTTTAATTATGTTGATTTTTTTCTTGTTGTTGTTTTTAGATTCGAACGGATATTCAAATACCCGCATCCTTTGGCTGGGAAAGTGTTGCAGTCTCTATGGACTTTTAAGTTGGTTACTTGAGCCACTTTTCTTGGTCGAAAATTCTGTTTTTTTCTCTCAATGCCTCTTCAAGCATTGGAAAGGATATTTTTTACTTCAACTTAATTAAACTGTTACATTTGAATTCGTTGTTGTTGTGATAAAGTATCTGTCAGTCGGTCTTCGGGAGAAAAAAAGGATAATGATGACAAACAAAAAACAAGTTTTCTGTGTTGAAAACCCCAATTGTCATCATATTGGCCATAACTAATTGACAGGTAAAATGCTACAAAATTTGCCTTAATTAAGCTGTAACATTAATTGAGAAAAATTAGAAAAACGAAAAATAAGGGATAGAGAAAATCCAGCTATGTCTAAAAAAAATAGGAATATAGCTTCGTAAATATGTAATAAAAGCAGAGACAGTTTTGGGTTCTTTTAAGGACTCTTCAGATTTGCCAAAATGTCATCATTAGCCACCTTCATATGTATGGAAGACGATAGAACATGCTGTAGGGATAACCTCTTGCTGAATGACCCCTTAGCTGAAGAGTAGAGTTATTAATGCTACACGTGGAAGTAGCTTGCTATCAAAGCACGTTAACCGAGGAACTCCATAGGCTCGGGTGATTTCACCAATGATTTAGATCCTGTTTTTAACAAAATCCTAGTTAGACTTAAACACATTACGTTTAAGATAGTTTCTCATGTGGACAGAGCCCAAAAATTGACCACTGAAGTGTAAGGAAGTTGTAGTATGCTTCTACAGCAGCACACCTGGAACTCAATAGGGATTTTTGTCGGCAGTCAATCTAGCATTCAAATCAAATCAATCTGCGAATCTAAGAGAGTAGTTCTTACATGGATCCCATAAGGGACCTGTTAACAACGATAAAACTTACGAGCTAGCCAGAGAGGTACGTCCTCTATAAAAATGCCGAATGTTTGAGTCGCAACACAAATGGGAATAGATAAAGCGGATAACTTAATCTACTATCTACTGCAAACAGAGATCAGAGGGGACAATACTGAAGCATACCTTATATCAAAATCTACATGGCCACATTGCAACATCAAACGTACAAATTTCCTGATTAGCCAAAATCGACGGAGCCTGGCAAGTCTGCGGTATTAACCGGTCACAGGGCGTGGTTACCAAGCCAAACGTCTAAATCTTCCACATTGTGACTACTGCGGAATTGAAGAAGAAGATGAAATTTTTGAATATCTCCTCTTTTCTTGACGTACACAAATCTAACGAAGATTTAACAATCTATGGCGCCCGTTCCTTCACTACCTCGATGAGACAATGGATTAAGGTCTGAAGTAAAAATCATTACACGAGTGATGTGGTCTTCAGCACGGTGTATTAATCATACCTATTGAGGATATAAAGGTAGGTAGCTGGAACGCGAACCAACCAACCGGTCAACCCAACTAATTTCGTTAAAAATAAAGAAAAGTTAAACATACCGATCTGAACATATGGCACATGGACTCTCACTCTCACCTTTCTCTTGGTCTGTCAAACTGGTTGGCTGGAGCATATTATTTTGGTCAAACTTAAATACAGTTTGAAGCTGGACTATAACTGTCCAATCCTTCCTCCCCACAATAGTTCAAAATTGTTCACTAAAATGGTTCGTTGAAGATAAGGTTCGGATATGGGCTATATCGGTCCACTTACAACCGGCAACGTAGACTAATGTCGTTAAAAATAAAAAGGTTTAAACACACCGATCTGAACGGATGACACATGGACTTAGAGGAGAAATCCTGGTTTGTCAGACTAGTTGACTGGAGCGTATTATTTTGGTCAAATTTAAATCCAGTTTGAAACTGGACTATAACCACGCAATCCTACCAGTAGGATCTAGGATCCAGTTTTGTAGGATCTAGGATCCAGTTCTAGGAATATGGCTCCATTGATGGATTGTAACCACAAAGCTACTGGGGTTAGTTGAGTGAGTTTGGCAGTACAGTTGAAAAGGTGAAGTGTGTGGTGGGGGCCTTTGCCGCACGTTGGACAGCTGTTTTACACTGTGTCATCAATTTTTGCCCTATAGGAATTTAGACGATGGTAGTTGAGCCTTTTTTAGTTTATCGTTGTTCTCCGAGAACCGCATTAACACGATAGTTATTTATGGCATCTGCGACTACATCTGTGTGAATGCTATTCAAACATGCTTGATAGTGTCGCTGATCTAGGGGTTTCTCTTAATCCTCACATTCCTGGGAGGGGAGTCCTATACACCATATGGTGATTTGGATGGCTCTCACGGTAACACCCGAACAAGTACTGCAACGAGAACATGTCATTGGGTTGCTTTAATTGAAGAATCTTTGTCTCCTCATGTAGATTCACCACTGATGACATGAGGAGACACCAGGTACCCAGGGCGCCGTCCTGATAGTTAGTGCTCGGACCATCGATCATGACATTAAAATTTACGCTCTGCAGTGCATGTGGTGAACAGAGTGGCCGCAGAAAAAGATTGTAAGATCAGTCAAATAGGAGTTCAGCCTTTCAGCAATGACATAAGGGAAGGTAACTGACGCCAAGATCATACAATCATCTCCATACATACATGCCGTCCAAAGCAGTGGAATACAGGACTTCTTAATTTTACGGACGACTGGTCCACACATGTAATTGATTATCCAACGCTTCAAACTTGGCCGTTAAATGTTCCAAACAGCGTTAAGTGCTGACTTTTGATAAGTCGGGCGCCACCAACACTGTACAATCGAACGGCTTGCGCTAGCTGAGTCCTCGACTAATATGTGCTGGGCAGTAGTAAAGCCTCTGTCGAATAAGATAACTTGAGCACAACCTCGGATCAGTCAACATAAAGCCGTCAAACAAGACTGAGTTCCTATATTTCTTCTTTCCAGAGTTCGAGAGTGACTTAACCGTTGCCCACAATTCACTTATACCAGCTCCAATGGTACAACTATTCACACGATTTGTTTCCCTCATGATCACCGTCCAAGACCACCGTAGGTGGCCTCTATAGAATAGAAGACCACCTTAGGTGGCCTATAGTATAGAAGACCTCTATAGTATAGAAGACCACCGTAAGTGGCCTCTATAGTATAGAAGACCTCTATAGAATAGAAGACCACCGTAGGTGGCCTCTATAGTATAGGAGACCACCGTAGGTGGCCTCTATAGTATAGGAGACCACCGTAGGTGGCCTCTATAGTATAGGAGACCACCGTAGGTGGCCTCTATAGTATAGGAGACCACCGTAGGTGGCCTCTATAGTATAGGAGACCACCGTAGGTGGCCTCTATAGTATAGGAGACCACCGTAGGTGGCCTCTATAGTATAGGAGACCACCGTAGGTGGCCTCTATAGTATAGGAGACCACCGTAGGTGGCCTCTATAGTATAGGAGACCACCGTAGGTGGCCTCTATAGTATAGGAGACCACCGTAGGTGGCCTCTATAGTATAGGAGACCACCGTAGGTGGCCTCTATAGTATAGGAGACCACCGTAGGTGGCCTCTATAGTATAGGAGACCACCGTAGGTGGCCTCTATAGTATAGGAGACCACCGTAGGTGGCCTCTATAGTATAGGAGACCACCGTAGGTGGCCTCTATAGTATAGGAGACCACCGTAGGTGGCCTCTATAGTATAGGAGACCACCGTAGGTGGCCTCTATAGTATAGGAGACCACCGTAGGTGGCCTCTATAGTATAGGAGACCAGCACACCAGAACACAAATGACTTTAGAGAAGCCATTGAAGAAGTCTTAGGCCCAACCGCTGAAGTTCGTGCCTTAACCCAGGAAGTACAACTGGAAATTAAAGATATAGATGGGGTGTCTAATAGAGATGATATTCTCCTGGCTATCAGCGACGTTTCGGACGATTTTAAAGCATTGCAAGCATCTGCAATAAAATCACTACGAAAAGCATATAGAGGCACACAAACTGCTACAGTTTCCGTAAGCTCGTTGCTAGCGAATATTCTTTTAAAGAAAAGAATACTACGTATTGGATGGGCGGATTGTCGAATACGTGAAAAATTGACACCAATGAGGTGTTATAAATGTCTGGACTTTGGTCATATGCTATGCAATGAACCATCAACAGATCGTAGCCACATCACTGGGTCGACTGTGTGTCCGAAATACAAGGAAGCTCTACGCCAACTTAGAGGATCTTAATGAAATTTATACAATTAAATTTAAATCATTGTGAAGCTGCCCAAGATTTGTTAAAACAGACAGTTCGGGAACTAGAGGTCGATCTAGCAATTATCAGCGAGCCCTACAAGAACATAAGCTCAGCAAATTGGTTATGTGATAAGTCCGGCACAACCTCGATCTGGTCCTTAAACAAACCAATACAAAATGCTTTGAATTCTGCAACTGGTTTTGTCCGCGCTACTTTCGCCGGATTAACAGTCTACAGCTGCTACATACCACCAAGATATGATATTGAAGATTACAGAAGAATTATAACTGACTTAACAAATGATGCCGCATCCAGAGGGTCCATTTTGATAGCGGGCGATTTTAATGCCTGGGCCACAGAGTGGGGTTGCCCTAGAACAAATGAAAGGGGCCGAATATTGTTAGAATCATTTGCCCAATTAGATGTGGAAATTTTGAATTCGGGGAGTAATCCAACATTCAGTCGTAATGGTGGGAGTTCCATAATCGACATTGCGTTTGTCAGTACTAACATCTTCAATCAGTTTAACTGGCGAATCAGTGATATGTTCACTTATAGTGATCATCAGGCTATAATCATTAATCGTAATGACGCGACAACAGTAAGAAGATCGGTTCGAACGCCTGAAATATCTGGTTGGAAAAAAGGCTCATTTGATAAAGACATATTTGCGCTATGTATGGAAGACACAGAACTGCAGGGAACCCCCGAAAATATGGCGGAAGAGCTTATTCTTAGAGCAACACAAGCATGCAACGCATCGATGCAAAAAAGGAAGAGGGGTGTCAACAAAGCCCCAGTATATTGGTGGAACGCTGAAATAGCTGAACTACGTAAAGAGTGTCTTCGTTGGAATATGGATCTTTTCCATCGTTATGGAAAAGGCAAAGACTAGTCCTATTGCCCAAAAACGGCAAGCCCTTGGAAAATCCTTCATCATACCGCCCGCTATGTATGATAGATACATGCGGAAAACTCCTTGAGAGCATTATCCGCGACAGACTTGAAGAGTACATTGAACGTGCAAAGGGCTTATCTGAAAGCCAATTTGGCTTCAGAAAAAAAGATCTACGATCGATGCAATAAAAATGGTAACAGATATCGCAAGGGAAGCAATAAATGGCCAAAGCTGGAAAAAAGAGTATTGTGTTGTCATAACACTAGATGTTAAAAATGCCTTTAACACAGCTAACTGGGAGAATATTATAAACGCTCTGAGACGGTTAAACGTCCCGGCATATCTTGTGGCTATACTCAAGGACTACTTCCGCAACAGAATACTAATATACCAAACTGAGGAGGGTTTAAAAGAATACCAAATATCAGGAGGAGTACCACAAGGATCTGTTCTTGGACCTCTTCTGTGGAACGTAATGTATGATGGTGTCTTAAAGCTAAAACTCCCAGAGAGAGCAAATATTATTGGATTTGCAGATGATATTGCGCTAGTTATAGTTGCAAAAACAACCGAAGAAGCAAAAAATGTCTCAGAAGTCAGCATACAGTTGGTTAAATCGTGGCTGTGTTCACAAGGCCTAGCATTAGCCGATCAAAAAACGGAAGCTGTATTAATTACAAGCCGCAGAACTGTAGAAAGGATAAATATTCAAATCGGAGAATGTACAATCACAACAGCGGAAAGCCTGAAATACCTAGGCGTTATTATAGACAATCGTTTATCTTTCAAGGAGCATTTGAATTACGTAAAGGCAAAAGCCGGAAACACTTGTAGAGCGCTGTGCCGTATAATGCCAAGCACAAGAGGTCCGAGATACTTAAAGAGAAAAATTCTGGCAGGAGTTACCAAAAATATTATTCTTTATGCAGCACCAATATGGGCGAAATCCTTGAGGTATGCCACTTATTACGAAAAGATTGGTACAGTATACAGACTGGCAGCACTACGTGTATGCTGTGCATATAGGACTGTTTCTGACGATGCTGCCTATGTTATCGCAGCTATGATTCCCATAGATATTCTTGCAAGAGAATCAGAATACGTATACAACTCAAGAAGCTCACAGGAAATAGATAATGAATCCGACGTCGCAAGAAGACGTAGCATTACCGAATGGCAAAGTAGGTGGTCAGCATCTACAATAGGCAGATGGACGTATTCTCTGATAAGAAATGTGGACACATGGTCAAATAGGCGACATGGAGATCTAAACTTCTATCTCACCCAATTTCTCTCCGGACATGGATGTTTCAGGTCCTATTTATACCGTTTTGGACTTGACTGCTCCCCTGATTGTCCCTGCTGCGTGGAACATGTAGAAGACCCATACCACGTTTTCTTTCTGTGCCCGCGATTCAGTGAAGAGAGGACAAATTTAGAGCGGCAAGTTGGTAGTGAAATATGTGTAGAAAACATAATCGAAATTATGATGGTGTCTTTAAGCAATTGGGAGTATGTATGTGAGTACGTAAAGACAATAATATTGGAATTACGGAGGCAAGACGATATTCGAAGAAGAATAAGAAATAGCAGTGTTCTATAGAACATTCCCCCCTGCGACGAAATGCCTGTACGGCGGTACCGCAGGGATGGTGGATCAGAGTAAAGGGGTTATTTTAGCGTGTTAAAGTCTCGCACATCTGGCGAAACCATAAACCAGGTAGCCAAGTCTTTCGATGATTTTTTCCCCGACCAAAAAAAAAAAAAAAATAGTATAGGAGACCACCGTAGGTGGCCTCTATAGTATAGGAGACCACCGTAGGTGGCCTCTATAGTATAGGAGACCACCGTAGGTGGCCTCTATAGTATAGGAGACCACCGTAGGTGGCCTCTATAGTATAGGAGACCACCGTAGGTGGCCTCTATAGTATAGGAGACCACCGTATGTGGCCTCTATAGTATAGGAGACCACCGTAGGTGGCCTCTATAGTATAGGAGACCACCGTAGGTGGCCTCTATAGTATAGGAGACCACCGTAGGTGGCCTCTATAGTATAGGAGACCACCGTAGGTGGCCTCTATAGTATAGGAGACCACCGTAGGTGGCCTCTATAGTATAGGAGACCACCGTAGTTGGCCTCTATAGTATAGGAGACCACCGTAGGTGGCCTCTATAGTATAGGAGACCACCGTAGGTGGCCTCTATAGTATAGGAGACCACCGTAGGTGGCCTCTATAGTATAGGAGACCACCGTAGGTGGCCTCTATAGCATAGAAGACCACCGCAGGTGGCATCTATAGCATAGAAGACCACCGTAGGTGGCATCTATAGCATAGAAGACCACCGTAGGTGGCATCTATAGTATAGAAGACCACCGCAGGTGGCCTCAATTGTATAGAAGACCACCATAGGTGGCCTCTATAGGATAGAAGACCACCGTAGGTGACCTCTATAGAATAGAAGACCACCGTAGGTGACCCCTATAGAATAGGAGGTGGTCTCTTTAGAATAGAAGACCACCGTAGGTGGCCTCTATGGAATAGAAGACCACCATAGGTGGCCTCTATGGAATAGAAGACCACCGTAGGTGGCCTCTATAGAATAGGAGGTGGCCACCGTTGGTGGCCTCTATAAAATAGAATACCACCGTAGGTTGCCTCTATAGAATAGAAGACCACGGTAGGTGGCCTCTATAGAATAGAAGACCACCGGAAGTTGCCTCTATAGAATGGAAGTCCACCGTAAGTTGCCTCTGTGGAATAGAAGACCACCGTAGGCTGTCTCTATAGAATAGAAGACACCCGTAGGTGGCCTCTAGAGAATAGAAGACCACCGTAGGTAGCTTCTATAGAATAGAAGACCACCGTAGGTGGCCTCTATAGCAGTAATTTTATTTGATTTCGCAGGGTAAAGTAAGAGCTTTTCTACCATTATCATAGGAAATATGGGCTTCCCCCCAAAAAAATTTTCCGACCAAATAGAGGACAATCTGCTGTAAAAAATCTAATCTTCTTTTGGCATTTGGAGTTCCTAATAGCACATGGGGGGACAAGGGAGACTTCTCTCATATCAATGAGTGCATCCCGATTCATATTAGTTCAATGAAATGGGACCTACAGTTTATCGCCGAGTCCGAACGACGTGTCCTAAGACAGAGAAGTCTCCCTTGTCCCGTATGGGATGTTTGTAGAACAATTACAATAGCTCAGAAACTTCTCCACCAAAAAATGTGGACATAGGTCCAGATTTTTGTATGGCCACCATATGACGGTACCACCCGATTTGAGGTATTTTGAGGATTTCATCTTCATTTTTAGCCCGAATTGGCTGTAACTTGGCATTTGGAAGTCCCAATGGTGCAGTAACTTTCCCACCAAAAATTGTGGACATAGGTCCAGGTTTTGTTACAGCCTCCAAATAGCGGTACTAACCGATTTGAGGTATTTTGAAGTTCTTATCTACATTTTCGGCCTAAATTGGATGCAATTTGGTTATGGGATTCCGTTGAAGGTGGAAAAGGCAAGTTGAGAGGAGGAAAGTCCGGAGGAGGTTGTTCGGAAGTTCGGTGGAGGTTGTTCAGAAGTTCGGAAGTTCAGAAGTTTACTAAAAAATTAATAATAATTTAACAGCAATAAGTTACACTGTTTTATTTATAAATGCACTAAAAACTAGAAAGTAATTTTTCTCTTAAGTATATTCTTCTTTATGACGGGATCTCTTAAATAAAACGCTTGCATTTAAATTACAAATGGTAACAAAATTATATGGCAATAAGCGTTTTGTTTGAGAGAGTTTTAGTGCATTTATAAATAAAACACTGTAACTTAAATTATCAACCGACCACAAATAATAAACAACAATTACATTTTCCTTTCCAACTTTAAAATCACACACCCCCTTTCTCAATTTAAAAAAAGTGTTTTTGTAAAGCCCCAGGGATATTTGAGTGGTCATTTGGCCAGTGGATAGTTAAATATTCCCTAAACTATTGAAAGCTAAAGACAATAGTTTTTAGTTTCAGTTTTCCAAAGATCCATGAGATGGACTAATAAAAATTGTCATTGTTATTAAATAAACTGAAAAACTTGCAAGGGAAGAACAATTATTTTCAGCACAAGTCGATAGAAAAAGGGTTTATAAATAACAAACACAAAAAACTCCAGCTGTGTTTACGAACTATCCTTGTGACAAAAACACACACTTGACCTCAAGTTTCTATAGTGCTTTTCCCTATTCTTTTTTTCTATGGCAAAAAGATAATTTATAATCAAATGGCAAGTGTATTGAGTCACAATGCCACAAGACTTCAATGGCCAGAAAGCGCCATGGGTCAATTGTTGTTTATAGTTACAATAAAAACAATTTGAATGGATAGATAACTAAGTGACCACCTTTTTTTGTGTGGGACATCATTAAGTTTGACCACAAACTATAAGGGAGTGGCTAAAGTGACAAAGGCATAACATTCAAGGAAAAGAAATGTTTTTGTTTTACAACTAGATGAAAAATAACAGGTTTTTGTTTTTTTAGAGAAAGAATATCAAATAAGAAATTTCATAACAAAATGACTTTAAGTAGAAAATCTCTTCACCTTAAAATTTCGTATATTTCCTTTAAATTCAATAAGTGTTTGTTGCCTTGACAGATTACCTCAACCCCACTTTAGTTTCCAATATTTTTCTTTTCTTTAAGTTATCGCTTTTTCTTTGATGTTTTATTTAACATCGGATTATCAGTTATCAACCATTGAAGAGAAAACATCCTTAAAAGATAAAGGAGGTATAGGAAAAATCCACTTCAAACTCTATGGTAAACAAAATGCTTCCTTTATTGCCTTTATTAGCCTCTTATTACTGCTTTACTTTATGTCAAAAAGATAACTTTCTTTTAAAAGATTAAATTGTTTACACGATTTACGGGATGAATAAGCAGAACAACAATAACAAGAAAAAGAAACCACCTTTTTTATTGAAAAGGGCACAAACAAATCAGGGGAAGAACCCAAGATATATATTTGCGTGGATTTTAAAGAAAAACAAGTAAAAAAGTGTCAGTCGGCTTTGCCGACAGATATATACCCTCACCCAATGATCGAATGTATTTAAGGTCTCTTCAGAATTTTGTGGCCATTTTTGGACATTTGAATTTGCCGACAAAAATGTGGATTAAGAATTAACTGCACTAAGAAACAAATGTTGAACTTTTGCAGGGCAGGTACCCTTAGGGTGGACCGATATGGGTCATTTTAGTTAAACTAAATTTATATCATATGTTAGGAGATCCAAAGTTTGGACCAAATTGGTTGCCCCATTCAGGTGATATCGTCGTAGCATTTTTGTGACATTTTTTAAATATTGGGGAGAAGAACCGAAAGTTGTGGACCGGTATTGCCCATGAAACTAAGTTTGGATATAATATGACGAAGACCAAATGTTGGACCAAATCGGTTGAACAGTTCGAGAGTTATCGTGCTCTCCGACCGCCGCATATGGTCACATAGGGGCTTTTACACCTTTCGGGCTGTTTTCCCAAGAAATATGGACTAGCCCCTGAGAAAACTTTTACCGTCGTAATGGAGGTAGCGAATGCAAATCGCTTCAACAAAAATCAAAGTGATTCGAGAGCAGGTCTTAAAGTGAACTTATCCGACATTTTGTGTGAGAGGTACCAGAAGAAGTAGACAAATATAGTCCATATTCGAACGTGATCTATATCTATATATATAAAGTAGAAAAATGTTTGTACGTTTGTTTGTTTATTTGTTTGTTTGAAGTTTATGGATTCAAAAACCGGTAAACCGATCTTCCTCAAATTTTCAGAGTATATCACTACATGACCTGAAAGTAACATAGGCTATAAAATGTTTTGAAATTCCGTGTTGATCCGGAGATATAGCATCAGAATCGGAGGTACCTCAAAAAATTTAGATGTTGTATGCAAATATCTATAGAATGGTATCTTTTACCATCTCCAAATTTTAGATGTGTGAATGAATTTGGTCTAGAAATAAATTTGCCAAGTTATATTGAAATCGGCTCAGATTTGCTTCCATATATATTTTCGGCCGATTTTAGGTATTTGGTGCACGAAACACGTTATATATCTCCGGTTTAAATGAAATTTGGAATGTGTGACGGAATTCGGTATAGAAATTAGTGTGCCAAATTATATCCAAATCGGTTCAGATTTGGATATAGCTCCCATATATATTTTCGTCCGATTTCATGTATTTGATGCACCAAACACGCTATGTATACCCGATTTTAATGAAATTTGGAAGAAAATTGGCCTACAAACAAATGTGTCAAACTATATTATACCTTAGTCGGGGTAGCGAAGCGCACTGGGTTTAGCTCGTCTGGTAGATATATTAGGATGTGCAAAGTATAGATTACATCTGTCAATCCCTTCAAGTGTTATCGTGCGCAAAATTTTTCCGAACATTTTTGAACTTTTGTGGGGGAGGTACCTGAAGGAGTGGACCGATATGGCTTATCTTCGAACTTAAACTATGTTTGGACAAAATATTACTAAGGCCAAACTTTGGACCGAATCGGCAGACCTGTTCGAGAGCTATTTTGCCCTCCAACCTCCTCACACGGTGTCATAGGGGTTTTTTGCAACTTTCAGGCTATTTTCTCAGGAAGTATGGACTTGCCCCTGATGAAACTTATACCGTCGTATGGAGGGCAGTGAATACAAGTAGCTAAAGCAAAAATCAAAGCGATTCGAGAGATGGTCCTAAACTGAACTTTTCCAAATTTTTGTGTGGGAGGTACCCGACGGAGTGGACCGATTGAGTCCATATTAAAGCCTGATCTAAGTCTGGTACACGCTCCACGATGGGCAAAGTATGGACCAAATCGGTTACACCCTTCAAGAGTTATCGTGCGTACAAATTTTCCGAACATTTTCGAACTTTTGTGGGGGAGGTACCGGAAGGAGTGGACCGATATAGCTCATCTTCGAACTTAAACTAAGTTTGGACAAAATATTACGAAAGCCAAAATTTGAACGGAATCGGTTCATCCCTTCGAGAGTTATCGTGCGCTCCAGCCAGCCAGACAGACAGACAGACGGACGGACATTGCTCAATCGACTCCAAATTGTCTGAAACACATTTCGTCCAAACATACTTGGGGTCTAAAATCATTATTTCGATGAGGCACATTTTGCCCGTATGAAAGTGTATATGGTAATATTCAAAAATGTTTTACAATCGTTGAAGTTGAGGTTCACCATTTAATAAGTCGCGAACTGTCAATAAATTTTATAAAATATGAATATATTTATATTAATTGAAGTGTTTAGCCGGGGTCGCATAAAATTAACCATAACAAATAATTTATGTGGAAGCTGTGTTGGTGGTAATATTAAAAAATGGGTAAAAATGTGTCGAAGTTTACAAGTTTTTTTGTGTTCTTTCTGGATTTCTGGTCAAACCAAGGAAAATTTCGACCTGAGCTCAAAGAAAAAAATGAAGAATACCCCTTGGGCAATATGGTTCTAATGTATGACTTTTCGATATATACACTGCATCCCCCTAAAATCGATGCTGACATTTTGAAGTTTTGAAATCTGGGTTTTTTGAATTTTTCTTATAATTGGAGGGCGCAACCAGATAATTACCTAAACTATTTATTGGATTGTAGAATTCGTGATTCCACGTAGTTTGATGTATATCTCATGAGTGTGCTTCATACAGCTCCCTAGTAATAAGAGTCCAAAGTCGAGATTTTGGTGCGTAAATTTTTATTAAAAACCCATTTTTTGGCTTCAAAATTTACAACTGTAACTCAGGTACCCTTGAACCCCGCGTGATTTTAGTTTTTTTACGCGCTGGATTTAATGAACCCTTCCGAGTTCAAATCCATCCACTAAAACGGCGGTTATAGATACCTTGAAAGTAGGAAATTCTGCAAAATTATATTTTGATGATTCCGCGCATTGAACCGCGATTTTCTTCGTTATTTTTACATAAGTGGAATCCTTCATACGCGATTATATTATTTTCCAAAACCGTGTGGCATTTATTACCGAGATTCTGGAGTAATATTCGTATTTCGTATAAAATAGAATTTGGTAGCACATCCGCGGTTCTTGACAATTTTTTTTTAAACTTCTTTATAATGACGTATTTTTTATAGGCGGTCACTAAAATCGGATGCGCCTTATAATCGTATGTACATCGCGCAATTTTTACCCACATAAAGGTTTTTTGAACAGTAAGATGCAGCTGACGGCACACTTTGACCGCTAAATGAAATGTGGAAAAATCGCTACATATTGATAGAGATGTACTCGCTGTATCTGAAAAGCGCATGCGCCTTAACTGATTTTAACGAATTCGCGAATTATACGTTTTTTAACTTTTATATTTTTTCTTTGGTTGTAATTTCAATATTACTTTCTATTTCATAATCCTATTGTTTATCAAAGTAAGCAAATACACTTTCGAGTTTGTCATCGCATTTTCCTTGAAGAAGTTTCAGCGAAGTCCGTCAGTCCTTGCATAGAAATTTAGCGAAATAGTAGAATAACTCCCAAAAATGTTTTTTCTATTTTTCGTATTAAACAAAAAAATATATTTTTGAAATAATATTCCAACAATAAGTTTTCGTCTTTTGTTGTTGCTGTAATATGGCAGTTATAAATACTATCGTTAAAAATTTGGTCTCATATTTTTCTACGCGTTGTCTAGAATCTGTACGTATTTTTAATTTATTTTTTCGAGTTTTATTTGGACTTTAAATTAGAATAAATTAAATTTACATACATTTAGTAAATATTTAGGCATCTTCGGATAGATATTAAATGCTGTTAAAGCTTTATATCTGCATTTTCTTATTACAGCAAAAATTGAATTTTTAAATATTTGTTCTTTATAAGGGAACTTTGGAGCGCAGCATCCAATTTTGTGAACGCGAACAGATTTGAAACCACGACTTTTTTCTTAATCTATGTTCCAAAAATTGCGGATGTGCTCGCAAAAAAATTTTTAACATTTGTTCCAATGGAATTGCAAAAGAAATTTGAAATTTACCATATACCCTCGTTAGCATAAATGCTGAGGGTATAAAAAAATGCAAATAAAATAAAAATAAAATAAATTAAAATAAAAATAAAATAAACATAAAATAAAAAAAAACAAACAAAAAAATAAAATAAAATAGAAGAAAATAAAAATAAAATAAAAATTAAATAAATGCTGAGGGTATAATAAAAATAAAAAATAAAAATAAAATAAATTAAAACAAAAATAAAAATAAAATGAAAATAAAATAAAATAAACATAAAAAAACTAAAATAAAAGAAAATTAAAATAAAAATAAAGTAAAATAAAAAAATGAAATAGAGTTTAGTGTAAGTGATTTGTGGGGTGGTTCGCAGGGTGGAATTTCAGAAGGGTGTGGTTCGCAGGGTGGAAGTTCTGAGGGCCATGGTTCTGAGGGTGGAAGTTGGGAGAGGGAAGTTCAGATTGGGTGGATCCTTATAATTTCTTGTCATTTCCGTGTTTTCAATATTTCCGACCAAAATCTCCCTTCGTAATGTTTTAAAAGCTTTACTTATTTTAACAACGTACATTTGCAAAGATAACGTTTTTTAGGCAAATTTATCAAAATTGGGTCTGCAAAAACAAAATGCAAAGTTTTCTGTAAAACGAAAGAGCACATTTTTTTTGCAAAATCTTAGCAAAATACACTTTGCAGTTACAACTTTTCACTTAGCCAAAGAGGACGTTTGTTGAACAGAAATAAAAAACAGAGCAAAAATTTATTGAAAACTTAGCAAACTCAACTTATCATTAGCAACTTGTCACTTATCAAAAATAAGGGTTCTGTGGAATGGAAAAATTTGCGAATTGTCAAAAATATTGCTAAGTGCAAAATGAAAAGTTGATAAGGTATTTCGTGGAATAGGGTCCAGGTCAGCCTGTTCTTATTGCCTCTATTACTTGGCGAAATGATATAGCCACGTTGGGCGCCATTTTTATTTGCTAAAAAACTCTCTCACATCACTTAATTAATCACATATTATCTACAATAAATCGCTTAAACTTTCTCCTTTTTTTGTTTTTTAAACTTTTTCCTTTAATAATCTTTAAGGAATTTTCACTATTGAACACTTTTGTAGCATTTCCTTTCCCTTTTAATTGCTATTTATTCTGTTCTGTTAATTTAATTAAAGTTAATCCTTAAATGTTGTGGTCGCAGCTGTGCTGTTATCCTTTAGGTCACACAAAGAAAATCCCATTTTCATTGGCATTTCTAGACATTTTGTGCAAGTCATAAACTCGCAACTAAATTTGTCTATTGCCTTTCAGTTTGTCAAACATGTATCCGCAAAATAATAATCAAAACTATCAATGTTTACGAAGAGGTGGAGGTGGGGTTGCGTTGGTCCATCAATGGCCTCCAGGAGAAACATGAAACGCTAACAAGATATTACCAATTTTGTTTTAACCACCAAAAACTTTGCCATCAATGACAATTACCAGGCAAGAGACGACCGCACCATCATTGAACAACATACGCAAACATTTTGGGCACAATAACAATTGTAAGGGAGTGCAGGGGAAGATGAAGGATAATGAGTTCGCTAAAACATTGAGAATGCTTAAAAGGACCTTGGACACGAATTCAATGGTGGGCAACATGCTGTTCAAATGATTTTCTAAGGGTTTTCGAAACATTCAAATGAATGACGAACGAACAATGAGATTTTGCTTCGAATGTTGACAATAATTATAAGCAAAATTACAAAAGGATAACAAACAACAACAACAACACATCACATTTAGTGGCAACATGTGAAGATGTTTTTGGCCAACATTAATACACATTGTTTTTGGGCTGCTGCATAGTTTTTGGATGTTTTGGATAATATGTGTTCTAATCAGAAAATATAGTGAAGTAAGAGTGAATGGCTCTTTGGGTGTTTGGAAACACACATGGCCAAAGTCAATATATATCCGCAGTTCCATGTGCCAAGTAATGTAAACTTGGCTAGATGAAGTGTGTTCGAGAACCATGTACTGCCCCTGCCACTTGTTATGCTTGCTGAAGTTTGTGGTTTATTTTTGTTGAATTCCTTCATGAATGACTGACTAAATGAATTTTTGGGATGGGTTCCTTATGTGGAGGAGTAGGGTAAAGGAATGTAACTATGTTCGGAGAGATATTTCGTCAATGTCTATTAAATACTAATGTGTGTATTTCTGTTAATATTAAGTACACATGTAGCAAATATGTGAATATATTGATATCTGTAGAAGTTGGGTTCGTTTATTGGAGGAATTTATAGTTCAATAACATTAGAAGGTGGTATATTCTGAATTGTTTGTTTGGGCATCCTTGAAGATACATAGAGATGGTATTTACCGGGTATTTACACGGGTATTTACCCAATTTACATTGTATTTACCCATTGGGTATTTACCCACTGTGCATCTCTAAAAATACAACACTTTAATACTTTGCAAAGACATGTCTGGTTTAGAAAAACAAGCCTCTCGTATCCACTCGCTTTAAGACCTAAGAAACGAATATATGAATTGATGATGATGACCTTCATAATAAATTTTGTGTTTTGAATATAAGGTTATATGCGACGCCAATATTCTCCATCTACAGAAATTGATTCATAGTTTTTTTAGCTCCAATCCTACAGATTGGACTTGGAGTTTCAGCGTTCACTGCCAGTTCCATATCAAAGATTTAGTCAAATACACTAGCGGTCATCTGAATAGGTTTGAATTTTTTCCCTTTTATATGTTAAGGTATCTTCTGATGTGCTCGTATTACAAATCCATACTATTTACTTTTTGAGAGTCCTATACTATGCCAACATTCCCAAGAAAAAACTTGGCGGTGTTGCCATATTTTCGCAAAATATCCCAATTATACTAAAAAATGTACAAAAAAGTGTCCAATTTTTGCGATCATCAGAATAGGTTTGAATCAAATAAAATTTAAAAATTGTACTATCCAAGCAAATATTGCGCAGTTTTTTGGTTTAATTTAGTAAAATGGAACATTCTGATAAATCCTACAACAAATTTGACCCGCTTTATTTGGAACGTGGGTTCAATTCTCAACATGGAAAAGTTACCAAGAACTTTCAGATAAAATCAAGAAATATTCAAACAAAAATGTTTTATAAACTTGCTTTAAATGACTTTTTGATTTCGTTGGATCTCTTCTGAGATTTGAAAATTGTCTGAAAGCAAATACCAAGTGTAGCCATATTATTAGGATCGATAAAATAGAAAGGTCATTGAAAATAGTTGGTATTTTAGTTCAAGTTTCATTTTTAACTATCCTAGCGGTACAAATTTAAGTATTATCATGCTCACAAATCCTCCATAGTTGACCACATGTATCATAAATGTTCGAAAATTGGTCTGGAAGAATGTTTCTTCGACGACAATAAAGCAGAAAATTGTAATTCAAATTTAAGTCAAAGGGGCATGATGTCACCGACTTTTATAGTGCTGTAATACCCATATAGTCAGGTCAAAAAGTTTTTTTCTGTTCACAAGTCATAAAACAAACACGAATAAGTACAAAAGAATGTACTACTGAGGTTATACAGCACTATAAAAGTCGGCGATATCATGCCAATTTGAGTTAAATTTGAATTACAATTTTCTACTTTTTTTGTCGTCGAAGAAACATTCTTCCAGACCAATTTTCGAACATTTATGATACAGGTGGTCAACTATGGAGGATTTGTGAGCATGATAATACTTAAATTTGTACTACTAGGATAGTTAAAAAATGAAACTTGAACTAAAATACCAACTATTTTCAATGACCTTTCTATTTTATCGATCCTAATAATATGGCTACACTTGGTATTTGCTTTCAGACAATTTTCAAATCTCAGAAGAGATCCAACGAAATCAAAAAGTCATTTAAAGCAAGTTTATAAAACATTTTTGTTTGAATATTTTTTGATTTTATCTGAAAGTTCTTGGTAACTTTTCCATGTTGAGAATTGAACCCACGTTCCAAATAAAGCGGGTCAAATTTGTTGTAGGATTTATCAGAATGTTCCATTTTACTAAATTAAACCAAAAAACTGCGCAATATTTGCTTGGATAGTACAATTTTTAAATTTTATTTGATTCAAACCTATTCTGATGATCGCAAAAATTGGACACTTTTTTGTACATTTTTTATTATAATTGGGATATTTTCCGAAAATATGGCAACACCGTCAAGTTTTTTCTTGGGTATGTTGGCATAGTATAGGACTCTCAAAAAGTAAATAGTATGGGTCTGTAATACGAACACATCAGAAGATACATTAACAAATAAAAAGAAAAAAATTCAAACCTATTCAGATGACCGCTAGTGTATAAAGTCGTAGTATGTTTTACAGAAGAACTCTAAGGAGGTATTCTATTCTATAGAAGATCCAAAAGGAGGTCTTCTATTCTATAGAAGATCCCAAAGGAGGTCTTCTATTCTATAGAAGACAGCTTACGAAGTCGTTTATTTTACAAACGACCTCTAAGAAGGTATTCTATCTATAGAAGACCCCTTCGGACTTCTAGTGAAGACCCCTAATGACTTCTTCTATCCTCATGTAGACACCTAACGAGGTCTTCTATTCTACTGAAGACCCCCAATGAGGCTTTCTACACGCAGAAAAAAAATATTTTTCGCTTTTGTTGGAACAAAAATATCTGTTTTGGTTCCAAAAATGTGTTTGTTTTGTTCAAACATTGTAATCCAAATCCAAAAATACCATCTTTTGTTCCAAACATAGAAAACAAAAACAACTTTCGAATTTCCGCAATATTGTAAAAATCGTTAACAATACCGATTGTCGGAACTATCATAATCTAATTTTGTTTACAAAAAGTATTGTCAGAAAACCACCCCAGAAATTTTTGATTTGAGTGTATATACTTCTCATATACACTTTTCGCATAACTTGGATATAAAGTCGCGTATAATATTGCAATCATTGATGAACACAATACATGGTTTGCTGCATTGGCTGACAAACAAAAAGCCACAAGCACCCACCACAACACAAGGAATAATTAAACACCATAACAAACTCCGGTATAACACCAAACCTCAAAGCACAATGTGAAGATATAAGAGTGAAACAAAACATAAACAAATAAAAACAAGAGTCTCCTTGTTGGTATACAAACACACAAAAACAAAGATAAAGGCATCATGTCATACAAACAAAACTCACCATAATTGTTTTTTCAACACGGCTTCGAATAGCGAGAGAAGAGAAAAAATTGTCGAAGAAAAGAGAGAACTATTGTCCAGTTGACAAAAAAATTTTTGGATTTAACAAAACCCAATTGTTGGATTCACAATACTACATTTGGAATTTAACAATATTTTTACAATACATATTTTGCTCTTCGAATATTGTTGGATCAATCATATTTTTTTCTCTGCGTGTATTCTATAGAAGACCCCCAATGAGAGCCCCAACGAGCTCTTCTATTCTATAGAAGACCCCCAATGAGAGCCCCAACGAGCTCTTCTATTTTATAGAAGACCCCTAACGAGCTCTTCTATTCTATAGAAGACCCCTAACGAGCTCTTCTATTCTATAGAAGACCCCTAACGAGCTCTTCTATTCTATAGAAGACCCTTAACGAGCTCTTCTATTCTATAGAAGACCCTTAACGAGCTCTTCTATTCTATAGAAGACCCCTAACGAGCTCTTCTATTCTATAGAAGACCCCTAACGAGCTCTTCTATTCTATAGAAGACCCCTAACGAGCTCTTCTATTCTATAGAAGACCCCTAACGAGCTCTTCTATTCTATAGAAGACCCCTAACGAGCTCTTCTATTCTATAGAAGACCCCTAACGGACTCTTCTATTCTATGGAAGACCCCTAACGGACTCTTCTATTCTATGGAAGACCCCTAACGGACTCTTCTATTCTATGGAAGACCCCTAACGGACTCTTCTATTCTATGGAAGACCCCTAACGGAATCTTCTATTCTATGGAAGACCCCTAACGGAATCTTCTATTCTATGGAAGACCCCTAACGGAATCTTCTATTCTATGGAAGACCCCTAACGGACTCTTCTATTCTAAAGAAGACCCCTAACGGACTCTTCTATTCTAAAGAAGACCCCTAACGGACTCTTCTATTCTAAAGAAGACCCCTAACGAACTCTTCTATTCTATAGAAGACCCCTAACGGACTCTTCTATTCTATAGAAGACCCCTAACGGACTCTTCTATTCTATAGAAGACCCCTAACGGACTCTTCTATTCTATAGAAGACCCCTAACGGACTCTTCTATTCTATAGAAGACCCCTAACGGACTCTTCTATTCTATAGAAGACCCCTAACGGACTCTTCTATTCTATAGAAGACCCCTAACGGACTCTTCTATTCTATAGAAGACCCCTAACGGACTCTTCTATTCTATAGAAGACCCCTAACGGACTCTTCTATTCTATAGAAGACCCCTAACGGACTCTTCTATTCTATAGAAGACCCCTAACGGACTCTTCTATTCTATAGAAGACCCCTAACGGACTCTTCTATTCTATAGAAGACCCCTAACGGACTCTTCTATTCTATAGAAGACCCCTAACGGACTCTTCTATTCTATAGAAGACCCCTAACGGACTCTTCTATTCTATAGAAGATCCCTAACGGACTCTTCTATTCTATAGAAGACCCCTAACGGACTCTTCTATTCTATAGAAGACCCCTAACGGACTCTTATATTCTATAGAAGACCCCTAACGGACTCTTCTACTCTATAGAAGACCCTAACGGACTCTTCTATTCTATAGAAGACCCCTAACGGACTCTTCTACTCTATAGAAGACCCCTAACGAGCTCTTCTATTCTATAGAAGACCCCTAACGGTCTCTTCTATTCTATAGAAGACCCCAAACGGACTCTTCTATTCTATAGAAGACCCCAAACGGACTCTTCTATTCTATAGAAGACCCCAAACGGACTCTTCTATTCTATAGAAGACCCCAAACGGACTCTTCTATTCTATAGAAGACCCCAAACGGACTCTTCTATTCTATAGAAGACCCCAAACGGACTCTTCTATTCTATAGAAGACCCCAAACGGACTCTTCTATTCTATAGAAGACCCCAAACGGACTCTTCTATTCTATAGAAGACCCCAAACGGACTCTTCTATTCTATAGAAGACCCCAAACGGACTCTTCTATTCTATAGAAGACCCCAAACGGACTCTTCTATTCTATAGAAGACCCCAAACGGACTCTTCTATTCTATAGAAGACCCCAAACGGACTCTTCTATTCTATAGAAGACCCCAAACGGACTCTTCTATTCTATAGAAGACCCCAAACGGACTCTTCTATTCTATAGAAGACCCCAAACGGACTCTTCTATTCTATAGAAGAACCCAAACGGACTCTTCTATTCTATGGAAGACCCCAAACGGACTCTTCTATTCTATGGAAGACCCCAAACGGACTCTTCTATTCTATAGAAGACCCCAAACGGACTCTTCTATTCTGTGGAAGACCCCAAACGGACTCTTCTATTCTGTGGAAGACCCCAAACGGACTCTTCTATTCTATAGAAGACCCCAAACGGACTCTTCTATTCTATAGAAGACCCCAAACGGACTCTTCTATTCTATAGAAGACCCCAAACGGACTCTTCTATTCTATAGAGGACCCCTAACGGACTCTTCTATTCTATAGAGGACCCCTAACGGACTCTTCTATTCTATAGAGGACCCCTAACGGACTCTTCTATTCTATAGAAGACCCCTAACGGACTCTTCTATTCTATAGAAGACCCCTAACGGACTCTTCTATTCTATAGAAGACCCCTAACGGACTCTTCTATTCTATAGAAGACCCCTAACGGACTCTTCTATTCTATAGAAGACCCCTAACGGACTCTTCTATTCTATAGAAGACCCCTAACGGACTCTTCTATTCTATAGAAGATCCCTAACGGACTCTTCTATACTATAGAAGACCCTAACGGACTCTTCTATACTATAGAAGACCCCTAACGGACTCTTCTATACTATAGAAGACCCCTAACGGACTCTTCTATTCTATAGAAGATCCCTAACGGACTCTTCTATACTATAGAAGACCCCTAACGGACTCTTCTATACTATAGAAGACCCCTAACGGACTCTTCTATACTATAGAAGACCCCTAACGGACTCTTCTATACTATAGAAGACCCCTAACGGACTCTTCTATACTATAGAAGACCCCTAACGGACTCTTCTATACTATAGAAGACCCCTAACGGACTCTTCTATACTATAGAAGACCCCTAATGGACTCTTCTATTCTATAGAAAACCCGTAACGGACTCTTCTATTCTATAGAAGACCCGTAACGGACTCTTCTATTCTATAGAAGACCCCTAACGGACTCTTCTATTCTAGAGATGACCAATAATGTGGTCTTCTATTCTATAGAAGACCCCTAACGGACTCTTCTTTTCTATAGAAGACCCCTAACGAACTCTTCTATTCTATAGGAGACCCCTAACGGATTCTTCTATTCTATAGAAGACCCCTAACGGACTCTTCTATTCTATAGAAGACCCGTAACGGACTCTTCTATTCTATAGAAGACCCGTAACGGACTCTTCTATTCTATAGAAGACCCCTAACCCCTAACGGACTCTTCTATTCTATAGAAGACCCCTAACGGACTCTTCTATTCTATAGAAGACCCCTAACGGACTCTTCTATTTATAGAAGACCCCTAACGGACTCTTCTATTCTATAGAAGACCCCTAACGGACTCTTCTATTCTATAGAAGACCCCTAACGGACTCTTCTATTCTATAGAAGACCCCTAACGGACTCTTCTATTCTATAGAAGACCCCTAACGGACTCTTCTATTCTATAGAAGACCCCTAACGGACTCTTCTATTCTATAGAAGACCCCTAACGGACTCTTCTATTCTATAGAAGACCCCTAACGGACTCTTCTATTCTATAGAAGACCCCTAACGGACTCTTCTATTCTATAGAAGACCCCTAACGGACTCTTCTATTCTATAGAAGACCCCTAACGGACTCTTCTATTCTATAGAAGACCCCTAACGGACTCTTCTATTCTATAGAAGACCCCTAACGGACTCTTCTATTCTATAGAAGACCCCTAACGGACTCTTCTATTCTATAGAACAGCCCTAACGGCCTCATCTATTCTATAGAACAGCCCTAACGGCCTCTTCTATTCTATAGAAGACCCCTAACGGACTCTTCTATTCTATAGAAGACCCCTAACGGACTCTTCTATTCTATAGAAGACACCTAACGGACTCTTCTATTCTATAGAAGACCCCTAACGGACTCTTCTATTCTATAGAAGACCCCTAACGGACTCTTCTATTCTAAAGAAGACCCCTAACGGACTCTTCTATTCTATAGAAGACCCCTAACGGACTCTTCTATTCTATAGAAGACCCCTAACGGACTCTTCTATTCTATAGAAGACCCCTAACGGACTCTTCTATTCTACAGAAGACCCCTGACGGACTCTTCTAGTCTATAGAAGACCCCTGACGGACTCTTCTAGTCTATAAAAGACCCCTGACGGACTCTTCTAGTCTATAGAAGACCCTCTTCTATTCTATAGAAGACCCCTAACGGACTCTTCTATTCTATAGAAGACCCCTAACGGACTCTTCTATTCTATAGAAGACCCCTAACGGACTCTTCTATTCTATAGAAGACCCCTAACGGACTCTTCTATTCTATAGAAGACCCCTAACGGACTCTTCTATTCTATAGAAGACCCCTGACGACTCTTCTAGTCTATAGAAGACCCCTGACGGACTCTTCTAGTCTATAGAAGACCCTCTTCTATTCTATAGAAGACCCTCTTCTATTCTATAGAAGACCCCTAACGGACTCTTCTATTCTATAGAAGACCCCTGACGGACTCTTCTAGTCTATAGAAGACCCCTGACGGACTCTTCTAGTCTATAGAAGACCCTCTTCTATTCTATAGAAGACCCCTAACGGACTCTTCTATTCTATAGAAGACCCCTAACGGACTCTTCTATTCTATAGAAGACCCCGATCGGAGTATTCTATTCTATAGAAGACCCCTAAGGGACTCTTCTATTCTATAGAAGACCCCTGACGGACTCTTCTAGTCTATAGAAGACCCTCTTCTATTCTATAGAAGACCCCTAACGGACTCTTCTATTCTATAGAAGACCCCTAACGGACTCTTCTATTCTATAGAAGACCCCTAACGGACTCTTCTATTCTATAGAAGACCCCTAACGGACTCTTCTATTCTATAGAAGACCCCTAACGGACTCTTCTATTCTATAGAAGACCCCGATCGGAGTATTCTATTCTATAGAAGACCCCTAAGGGACTCTTCTATTCTATAGAAGACCCCTAACGAGGTCTTCTATTCTATAGAAGACCCCTAACGAGGTCTTCTATTCTATAGAAGACCCCGATCGGAGTATTCTATTCTATAGAAGACCCCTAAGGGACTCTTCTATTCTAAAGATGACCAATAACGAGGTCTTCTATTCTATAGAAGACCCGACCTATTCTACAGGAGACCCCTAATGAGGTATTATACCCTAAAGAGGTCTTCTATTCTATAGAAGACCCCTAACGAGGTCTTCTATCCTATAGAAGACCACTAACGAGGTCTTCTTTTCTATATTCACACTATAAAAGTTTTAGACGGATTACATGGTTCTAGGATTCTAGAATGACGCATGGCTTAGAAGCTTGCCTGCTTATTAAGACTTCCAACGGCGCATCGAGCAACGGAGTCAGTAGATGCAATAAAAAGACAAGCAGCCCCCAATGCGGGTACCTGGGGGAAAGATGTCCGAAAAATACCATCCTTTCCAATCATGTTGATAAAAGCAAGAAATTTTACCACGAAGTTTATTGCCTCACGCAAATTTATCTCATTATAGGGTTTCACTGTAAGGCTTAAAATTTCTAAATACTTTTCCTAATGTGATTCCTTTACGGCATTTTGAATATTTTGTACCGTCATGTGTCACAAAGATTGCAGATAATGGGACAATTTTATTCCCTTTACACTAGCATTCCGTCCATCGAGGTACATTTGACACTACCTTTAACCGGACATAGATGTAGCTTCCAGGGAGCTGCTTCGTCCAATTTTGAAGGAGCATCAAAGCTATAAACATGGATATGAGGTACATTTACCCGTTTTTCAACAGCCAACCATCACTTCCGACTTGTTGTTATTCCTTTTTAGAAAGTTTTACCAAAACAAAAAACCTACACACACTCAATATTCCCACCCACCTAATTTCTGACACTTGTATTTTGTATGAAATCATTAAAAACTCATAAATTTGAAACCCGAAAATTTTTACATAAATAGGTGCTGATTAATCGTAGCAACATTGCAACATGTTAGGACTTGTGGCCCAACACCAGTAACCACACACATGACTACTTACATACACAGCTTTCTGGTTTTGGCAGAATAATAAACTAAGTGATGCGTTTTAAGGCAGCCACAATCTGGCTACTACTTCATACATCCACTTCCATGTTTTCAATGAAGAAATTCAATATCTTCAAAAGACTTAATGCAAGCAGTCTATAATCCAAATCCCAAAAAAACAACAAGAAGAATAACAACAACAACGATAAACACACACGAAGAAGGAGTGCTGACCATTTTGGTGGAAGACGCGACACATTGTAGGTGTCACAACGCCAACAATGTCGTTATGAACAAGTCTGTTTTTTTTGCTGGCCATTTAACAATAAAAGAACACTGACCACCAACCAGTAACTTATTTTCTGTCCACCACCATCCATCGCTGATGAGGTTCTTCCAATCGTGTGTGTGTGTTCGGTGTTCTTGTGCCTTCATTTTTTGGCTAAATGCAACCTTTGTATGAAATTATCTTAAAGTTAATAAATTTTCAAAACTCCTGCGCAATATGGTTAACAATAAAAGCTTTAGAATACAAATACCAAATGAAGGCCATGATTTACTCTTCTGTTTTGGGGTTTCTTTTTAGTCGTCGTTTTGGTTCTGTTGTCTGGCACAAGGCACACTTTTGCAATTTAGCTTTTATTTTGATTACAACGATGCGGTAGCCAAATGAAATGACATTTATTAAAATATGTACATTTGTTTATTGCATTCGTAACGTGGATACATCCAAACATAGCTCGGCTATAGATATACAAATGAAATAAGAGGAACTGAAAGTGATATCACATAAATTGAATAACAACAAAGGGCAGGAAATGTACTCAAATCTGTGGAACCATGGATTTTCCATAGAAAATTTTCTAAAGAAGACCCCCTTTACGAGTGACTATATTTTATAGAGGGAGCCAAAGGAAGTCTAACGCTAATAGTTTCTCAGTAAAGGTAAAAAATGAATGTATAAAACAGGGTCTATTGAACCTTTCAAAAAGAAAGGCTGATTCTATGGACCCATCCAAAAAGAAGTGTGCTTCTATAGACCTTACCAAAGCAAAGGGTGCTTTCAAAAAAAGGGTACTTCTATAGACGCTTACCAAAGGAAAGGGTGCTTCAATAGACCCTTTTTAAAGGAAGAGGGGTTTCTATAGAACCATTACAAATTAAAGGTTGCTTCTATAGAGCCATTACAAATTAATGGTTGCTTCTATAGACCTTTTCCAACTGAATGGGTGCTTCAAATGAAAAGGTGCTTCTGCAAACCCTTCCCAAATGAAAGGGGCTTCTATAGACCTTTCCCAAATGAAAGGGTGATTATATAGAACTTTTCCAAAGAAAGGGGTGCTTCTATGGACTCTTTCCTAAGGAAAGGGTGCTTTTGTAGACCCTTACCAAACGAACAGTTCCTTCTATAGACCCTTACCAGGGAAAGAGTGCTTCTATAAACCCTTCCCAAATGAAAGGGTGATTCTATAGTCCCTTTCGAATGGTAAGGGTGCTTCTATAGACCCTTCCCAAATAAAAGGGTGCTTCTATTGACCCTTCCCAAATAAAAGGGTGCTTCTATAGAATCTTCCCAAATAAAAGGGCGCTTCTATAGACCCTTCCCAAATAAAAGGGTGCTTCTATAGACCCTTCCCAAAAAAAGGGTGCTTCTATAGACCCTTCCCAAATAAAAGGGTGCTTCTATAGATCTTTCCTAAATAAAAGGGTGCTTCTATAGACCCTTCCCAAATAAAAGGGTGCTTCTATAGACCCTTCCCAAATAAAAGGGTGCTTCTATAGACCCTTCCCAAATAAAAGGGTGCTTCTATAGACCCTTCTCAAATAATAGGGTGTTTCTATAGACCCTTCCCAAATAAAAGGGTGCTTCTATAGACCCTTCCCAAATAAAAGGGTGGTTCTATAGACCCTTCCTAAATAAAAGGCTGCTTCTATAGACCCTTCCCAAATAAAAGGGTGATACTATAGCCTCTTTCAAATGGAAAGGGTGCTTCTATAGACCCTTCCCAAATGAAAGGGTACTTCTATAGTCCCTTCCCAAGTAGAAGGGTGCTTCTATAGACCCTTCCCAAATGAAAAGGTGCTTCCCAAATGAAAAGGTGCTTCTATATACCCATCCCAAATGAAAGGGTGCATCTATAGACCCCTTCCAAAAGAAAGGGTGCTTCTATAGACCCTTCCCAAATGAAGGGGTGATTCTATAGTCCCTTTCGAATGGAAAGGATGCTTCTATAGACCCTTACCAAAGGAAAGGTTCTTCTATAGACCTTTTCCTAAGGAAAGGGTGCTTCAATAGACCCTTCCCAATGAAAGAGTGCTTCAAATGGAAAGGGTGCTTCTGTAGACCCTTTCCAAAGGAAAATGTCCTTCTATAGACCCTTTCAAAGGAAAGGGGGCTTCTATGGACTGTTTCCAAAGGAAAGGGTGCTTCTATGGACTCTTTCCAAAGGAAAGTGTGCTTCTATGGACTCTTTCCAAAGGAAAGGGTGCTTCTATGGACTCTTTCCAAAGGAAAGGGTGCTTCTATAGACTCTTTCCAAAGGAAAGGGTGCTTCAATGGACTCTTTCCAAAGGAAAGGGTGCTTCTATGGACTCTTTCCAAAGGAAAGGGTGCTTCTATGGACTCTTTCCAAAGGAAAGGGTGCTTATATGGACTCTTTCCAAAGGAAAGGGGGCTTCTATGGACTCTTTCCAAAGGAAAGGGGGCTTCTATGAACCCTTTCCAAAGGAAAGGGTGCTTCTATGGACACTTTCCAAAGGAAAGGGTTCTTCTATGGACTCTTTCCAAAGGAAAGGGTGCTTCTATGGACTCTTTCCAAAGGAAAGGGTGCTTCTATAGACTCTTTCCAAAGGAAAGGGTGCTTCTATGGACTCTTTCCAAAGGAAAGGGTGCTTCTATTGACTCTTTCCAAAGGAAAGGGTGCTTCTATGCACTCTTTCCAAAGGAAAGGGGGCTTCTATGTACTCTTTCCAAAGGAAAGGGGGCTTCTATGCACTCTTTCCAAAGGAAAGGGTGCTTCTATGGACTCTTTCCAAAGGAAAAGGTCCTTCTATGGCCTCTTCCAAAGGAAAGGGTGCTTCTATGGACTCTTTCCCAAGGAAAGGGTGCTTCTACGGACTCTTTCCAAAGGAAAGAGTGCTTCTATGGACTCTTTCCAAAGGAAAGGGTGCTTCTATGGAGTCTTTCCAAAGGAAAGGGTGCTTCTATGGTCTCTTTCCAAAGGAAAGGGTGCTTCTATGGAGTCTTTCCAAAGGAAAGGGTGCTTCTACGGTCTCTTTCCAAAGGAAAGGGTGCTTCTATGGAGTCTTTCCAAAGGAAAGGGTGCTTCTATGGACTCTTTCCAAAGGAAAGGGTGCTTTCTTAGACCCTTACCAAAGGAACGGTTTCTTCTATAGACCCTTATCAAGGGGAAAGGTTCCTTCTATAGCCCCTTACCAAAGGAAAGGTTCCTTCTATAGGCCCTTTTCAAAGGAATGCGTGCTTCTATAGTCATATACGAAAGAAAAGGGTGTTCTATAGACCCTTTCCAAAGGACAATGTGCTTCTACAGACACTTTTCCAAGGAAATGGTGCTTCTATAGAAACTTTCAAAGGAAAGGGTGCTTCTATGGACTCTTTCCTAAGGAAAGGGTGCTTTTTTAGACCCTTACCAAAGGAACTGTTCCTTCTATAGACCCTTACCAAAGGAAAGGGTGCTTCTATAGGCCCTTTCCAAAGGGAAGGAAGCTTCTGTAGACACTTCCCAAATGAAATGGTGCTTCTATAGACCCTTCCCAAATAAAAGAGTGCTCTTATAGACCCTTCCCAAATGAAATGGTGGATCTATTGATCCTTTCCAAAAGAAAGGGGGCTTCTATAGACCTTTCCCAAATAAAAGGGTGCTTCTATAGACCCTTCCCAAATAAAAGGGTGCTTCTATAGACCCTTCCCAAATAAAAGGTTGCTTCTATAGACTCTTCCCAAATAAAAGGGTGCTTCTATAGACCCTTCCCAAATAAAAGGGTGTTTCTATAGACCCTTCCCAAATAAAAGGGTGCTTCTATGGCCCTTCCCAAATAAAAGGGTGCTTCTATAGGCCCTTTCCAAAGGGAAGGATGCTTCTGTAGACACTTCCCAAATGAAATGGTGCTTCTATAGACCCTTCCGAAATAAAAGAGTGCTTCTACAGATCCTTCCCAAATAAAAGAGTGCTCTTATAGACCCTTCCCAAATGAAAGGGTGGATCTATTGATCCTTTCCAAAAGAAAGGGGGCTTCTGTAGACCATTTCCAAAAGAAAGGGGGCTTCTATAGACCCTTCCCAAATAAAAGGGTGCTTCTATAGACCCTTCCCAAATAAAAGGGTGCTTCTATAGACCCTTCCCAAATAAAAGGGTGTTTCTATAGACCCTTCCCAAATAAAAGGGTGCTTCTATAGACCCTTCCCAAATAAAAGGGTGCTTCTATAGGCCCTTTCCAAAGGGAAGGATGCTTCTGTAGACACTTCCCAAATGAAATGGTGCTTCTATAGACCCTTCCCAAATAAAAGGGTGCTTCTATAGACCCTTCCCAAATAAAAGGGTGTTTCTATAGACCCTTCCCAAATAAAAGGGTGCTTCTATAGACCCTTCCCAAATAAAAGGGTGCTTCTATAGGCCCTTTCCAAAGGGAAGGATGCTTCTGTAGACACTTCCCAAATGAAACGGTGCTTCTATAGACCCTTCCCAAATAAAAGAGTGCTTCTACAGACCCTTCCCAAATAAAAGAGTGCTCTTATAGACCCTTCCCAAATGAAAGGGTGGATCTGTTGATCCTTCCCAAATAAAAGAGTGCTTCTATAGACCCTTCCCAAATAAAAGGGTGTTTCTATAGTCGCTTCCCAAATAAAAGGGTGATACTATAGCCTCTTTCGAATGAAAAGGGTGCTTCTATAGACCCTTCCCAAATGAAAGGGTACTTCTATAGTACCTTCCCAAGTGGAAGGGTGCTTCTATAGACCCTTCCCAAATGAAAAGGTGCTTCTACTAACCCATCCCAAATGAAAGGGTGCTTCTACTAACCCATCCCAAATGAAAGGGTGCTTCTATATACCCATCCCAAATGAAAGGGTGCTTCCCAAATGAAAAGGTGCTTCTACTTACCCTTCCCAAATGAAAGGGTGCTTCTATATACCCATCCCAAACGAAAGGGTGCTTCTATATACCCATCCCAAATGAAAGGGTGCTTCTATATACCCATCCCAAATGAAAGGGTGCTTCTATATACCCATCCCAAATGAAAGGGTGCTTCCCAAATGAAAAGGTGCTTCTATATACCCATCCCAAATGAAAGGGTGCATCTATAGACCCCTTCCAAAAGAAGGGGTGCTTCTATAGACCCTTTCCTAAGGAAAGGGTGCTTCTATAGACCCTTCCCAAATAAAGGGGTGATTCTATAGTCCCTTTCGAATGGAAAGGATGCTTCTATAGACCCTTACCAAAGGAAAGGTTCTTCTATAGACCTTTTCCTAAGGAAAGGGTGCTTCAATAGACCCTTCCCAATGAAAGAGTGCTTCAAATGGAAAGGGTGCTTCTGTAGACCCTTTCCAAAGGAAAATGTGCTTCTATAGACCCTTTCAAAGGAAAGGGGGCTTCTATGGACTGTTTCCAAAGGAAAGGGTGCTTCTATGGACTCTTTCCAAAGGAAAGTGTGCTTCTATGAACTCTTTCCAAAGGAAAGGGTGCTTCTATGGACTCTTTCCAAAGGAAAGGGTGCTTCTATGGACTCTTTCCAAAGGAAAGGGTGCTTCTATGGACTCTTTCCAAAGGAAAGGGTGCTTCTATGGACTCTTTCCAAAGGAAAGGGGGCTTCTATGTACTCTTTCCAAAGGAAAGGGGGCTTCTATGGACTCTTTCCAAAGGAAAGGGTGCTTCTATGGACTCTTTCCAAAGGAAAAGGTCCTTCTATGGACTATTCCAAAGGAAAGGGTGCTTCTATGGACTCTTTCCAAAGGAAAGGGTGCTTCTATGGACTCTTTCCAAAGGAAAGAGTGCTTCTATGGACTCTTTCCAAAAGAGAGGGTGCTTCTATGGACTCTTTCGAAGGAAAGGGTGCTTCTATGGTCTCTTTCCAAAGGAAAGGGTTTTTCTATGGACTCTTTCCAAAGGAAAGGGTGCTTCTATGGACTCTTTCCAAAGGAAAGGGTGCTTTCTTAGACGCTTACCAAAGGAACGGTTTCTTCTATAGACCCTTATCAAGGGGAAAGGTTCCTTCTATAGACCCTTATCAGGAAAGGAAAGGGTGCTTTTTTAGACCCTTACCAAAGGAACTGTTCCTTCTATAGACCCTTACCAAAGGAAAGGGTGCTTCTATAGGCCCTTTCCAAAGGGAAGGATGCTTCTGTAGACACTTCCCAAATGAAATGGTGCTTCTATAGACCCTTCCAAAATAAAAGAGTGCTTCAACAGACCATTCCCAAATGAAAGGGTGCTTCTATAGACCCTTCCCAAATAGAAGAGTGCTCTTATAGACCCTTCCCAAATGAAATGGTGGATCTATTGATCCTTTCCAAAAGAAAGGGGGCTTCTATAGACATTTCCCAAATAAAAGGGTTCTTCTATAGACCCTTCCCAAATAAAAGGGTGCTTCTATAGACCCTTCCCAAATAAAAGGGTGCTTCTATAGGCCCTTTCCAAAGGGAAGGATGCTTCTGTAGACACTTCCCAAATGAAATGGTGCTTCTATAGACCCTTCCCAAATAAAAGAGTGCTTCTACAGACCCTTCCCAAATAAAAGAGTGCTCTTATAGACCCTTCCCAAATGAAAGGGAGGATCTATTGATCCTTTCCAAAAGAAAGGGGGCTTCTATAGACCATTTCCAAAAGAAAGGGGGCTTCTATAGACCATTTCCAAAAGAAAGGAGGCTTCTATAGACCATTTCCAAAGGAGAGGATGCTTTTCAAAGACAAGGGTCCTTTTAGGTTTTCTTTCTTTCCACATCTTGGTTCATTGGTCTGAAGATCATTGAAAAATTATTTTTAAAATATCCACATTCTGAGTCCTTATATTCCTTCCGAAATTATTGTGACCGAAATCTATTTGAAACAATCAACAATTGATGCTTAGGAAAACATTTCCAATGACTTTCTTTTGTTGTTGTTAACAACCAAAACAACAACAGCAACAACTTGATGTTGTCCTAACAAATATCACGTAGGAAATCACTTAACATTCCCCAATTGTTTCCCCATCGCCTATCACACACAAATTGATTAGTGTAGAACAACCGGAAAGGGAGTTAACATTTATCTAACCTTTGTTCGAAGGTGGAGAAGGGGGTCTGAAGTCGGGATGATGCTTTATTGTTAAGGGCCGACGTAACACGCAAATGCGTACAAATCAATTGTTCTACCCAAAAAAGAAAAAAACGAGATGCGAAAAAAATTAGAATTGTCTGCCCGGTTTCCATAACATTCTTGCCAGCAGCCTGGCGGGGAGCTGTTATGTGGCGTGCCAAGCATCACAAATGAGTGTTGGTGTGGTATTGAGGTCATTGATACAACATTGCAAGAGCACACGCTCCAATCGTGCATGCCAAACAATCGTGGTTATAAAGAATCCTGGAGGAGGGGTGAGTTTTTTCAAATTGATTTGCTTCTGCTTTTTTGCTGTTTTCCCTGGAAATATCAGTGGTCAATTGGTTGTTAGACAAAAGATGTGCCCAAGTTGTTGTTGGTTTCCCAGGACACGTGCGGCAATTTTGATTTTTTCCTCTCTTTCATTGCTAAACAATGAAAAATATTGTAAAGAAAATTTTTCATTGCCTAGTTATGGGGAGGAAGCCCTTGACTCCCATATTGTGAGACGGCATTGTTGTCCATTTGAGCCAGTTTTCCCTTGTTTTTTTGCTGTTGTTGTTTTTTATTCCCTGTGATATGATTAGTTGTCATTTGTAAATGGTTTGTTATCAATTTTCAAGATGATTGAATTAAGTGATTTATTTGTGGCATGTGGCCTGTTTATGAAAACATTTGTTATTGAGCCATTAATGAATAGGAAACGAAGAGAATTGGAGAAGAAGGCGAGCTGAAGTTCAAAAGGTGAATATTATGAAAAATCATCAGTGATAAAAAAATGTGAAAAGAATATCATAATGAAAAGTTCTTCTAATATGAAAAGATGAGCCAAGGTTTAATTGGATGATACCCACAGGAGCAGGATATAATGGTTTCTAATAAATCTTGAAGATTTTGCAACTCCAGTATATGGTACGGTCAGTATGAATTGTAAGGAAGTACAGTGTTGTAGCTTTCGATAAAAAGCAGGTTCTCCTATAGGTCAGTTAACCTCGTTGGAGGCCTTCTATAGCATAGGAACCTCGTTTAGAATAAAAGTCCTTGTTAGGGGTTTTCTATGGAATAGAAGACTTCGATTGGGCTCCTCTTTAGAATAAAAGTCCTGGTTATAGGAATTTTATATGTTTTCTATGGCATAAAAGACCTAAAGAGGTGTTCTTCCATGGAAAAGAAGGCTTATCCTATAGATTAGAAGAACTCGTTAAGGATATTCTATAGAAGAGAAAACCTAGTTAGGGGTCTTTTATAGAATATTATACCTCGTAAGGGATCTTCTATAGATAGGAAGGCCTCGTTAGGCGAATAGAAGGCTTCTGTGGGGGTCTTCTTTTGAATATAAGGTCTCGGTAGGGGTCTCCAATAAAAAAAAGCCTCGTTAGATTTATTCTATAAAATAGATGCTGTCTTTAGGGGTCTTCTATAGAACACGATGTATCCTTAGATGAGTTTTATAAAATTGAAGACCTCTAAGGAGGTTTTCTATAAAAGAGAAAGTTTTGTTGGGGGTCTTCTTTAGAATCAAAGATTTTGGTAGTGTCTTCTATTGAATGGAAAGTTTAATTGGAAGGAGTTTCCTATGGAATAGAGGAGACCTCGTCTGTGGTCTTCTTCTTTTTCCTCTATAGAACAGAAGGCCTAGTTAGGGGTTTTCTTTGGATTAGAAGGCCTCGTTAGGGGTGTTCTATAGAATATATGCCATCGTTGGGCGTCTTCTATAGAACATGAACCCTTTCTAGGGGTCTTCTTTATAACAGAAGGTCCCCTTAGAGCAGCAATCGGCACACAACAACAACAATTTGAGCAAACACTGTTGTTAGTTCATTGCTTTTCAGTTAGTGAGTGGAGAGAGAAGCTCTCTTTGCTTGCTCGCGAGTAATGGGCCGCGGAATGTTGCCTTAGAGCAGTGTTCACCAGCGAGCCCGTACTGAGAGCAACTGAGCATACATTACCGTGTGTTTTGGATTGAAAGTTACGATAATTTGCTCTCAGTAGCAGCTCGCTGGTGAACACTGCCTTAGAGCAGCGCCGGACATAGAAATACAAACAAAACGAATGCATGTGTGAATGTACGAGCGAAAAAAGCAACAACCAAATGATCTTTTTTGTTTGTTTTTGTTCACGCATAGTGTCCGTGAGGGAGTAAAGAAAATGCAATGAAAACTCAGTGAGATCGATGAGTATACTGTCTTTGCGAAAAAGAGCAGCTCTGCCTTAGAGGTATCCTATACAATGGAAGACCTCTTACGAATATTTTATATAGAAAAAGTTAACCTCAGATCCTGAGGAATTTTTTCTATAGAAACAAGTTGAACTCAGTTCCTGAGGATTTTTCTTAAGTTGATCTCAGTATCTGAGGATTTTTTATAGAAAAATTGCTAAGGCTTTGGATTTGTTTTTCTATAGAAAAATTCCTTAAGGACTGAGTTCAAATATTTTCTATAGAAAAAAATCCTCAGAAGCTTAGGCTATTTTTCTATCAAAAATCCTCAGAAACTGAGAAGAACTTAAGAAAAATCCTCAGGAACGGAAGTCAGTTTGATCAACTGAAGTCAAAAGGTTGACCTCTTCTATAGCAAAAATTTCACCTCAGTTCCTGAAAATTTTTTTCTATAGAAAAAGTTAATCTCCGTTTCTGAGATTTTTTTGTAGAGAAAATGTTTTATTTCCTCAGGATTTTTTCTATAGAAAAAATTCTACCTCCTTTCCTAAAGATTTTTTTCTATAGAAAAATTTGACCTCAGTCCCTGAGGGTTTTTTCTATAGAAAAAAGTTTACCTTAGAAACTTACGAATTTTTTTTATAGAAAAGAATTTACCTCTGTTTCTGAGAAAAATCTTTTTATAGAAAAGGTTGTCCTCATTTCCTGAGGATTTTTTAAAGCAAAAAGTTGACCTCAGCTCCTGAGGATTATTTTCTACAGAAGAAAGTTGACTTCTTTTCTTGAGGATTTTTTTTTCTATACAAAAAGTTGACCTCCGTTCCTGAGGACTTTTTATGGAAATTTATAGAAAAAAGTTGACATCAGACCATAAGGAATTTGTCTTCTATATAAAAAAATTACTCAGGAACTGAGGTCAAGCTTTTCTATAGAAAAAATTCTTTAGAAAATGAGGTAAACTTTTTTCTATAGAAAAAAAAAATCCTGAGGAAATTACATCATCAAAATATTTCTGTACAAAAGAATCTCAGAAACTGAGGTCAACTTTTTCCTATAGAAAAAATAATTCAATCATTTGACCTCAGTTGATCAAACTAACCTCCGTTCCTGAGGATTTTTCTTAAGTTGGTCTCAATTTCTTTATAGAAAAATAACCTCAGCTTCTGAAGAATTTTTTCTATGGAAAAAAATTACCTCAATTCCTGAAGAATTTTTTTCTATAGCAAAAATTAACCTCTATTCCTGAGGAATTTTTATCTGTAGAAAAATTTGACATCTGTTCCTGAAGATTTTTATAGAAAGAAGTTGACCTTAGTTCCTGAGAATATAGAAAAAAGTTGACCTCCGTTCCTGAGGAATTTTTTTCTATAGAAAAAAGTTGACCTCCGTTCCTGAGGAATTTTTTTCTATAGAAAAAAGTTGACCTCCGTTCCTGAGGAATTTTTTTCTATAGAAAAAAGTTGACCTCCGTTCCAGAGGAATTTTTTTCTCTAGAAAAAACTGACCTCAGTTCCTGAAGAATTTTTTCTATAGAAAAAAAACTGACTTCAGTTCGTGAAGGATTTTTTCTATAGAAAAAAGTTGACCTCAGTTCCTAAGGAATTTTTTTTCTATAGAAAAAAGTTTACGTTAGTTCCTAAGGAATTTTTTTCTATAGAAAAAAGTTGATCTCAGTTCCGGAGGAATTTTTTTCTATAAAAAAAAGTTGACCTCAGTTCATGAGGATTTTTTTTCTATAGAAAAAAGTTGACCTCACTTCCTTGATCTCATTTTCTGAGGAATTTCTTTCTATAGTAAAAAGTCTGACTTCACATCCTGAGAATTTTTTTCTAGAAAAAAAAAATACTTCTGTTTCTGAGGAATTATTTTTTAAAGATGAATTGACCCCCGTAAGGGGTTTTCAACAAAATAAAAGTTCCGGTTATAGGTCTTCTATAAAATATAAAGTCTTGTAAGGGGTCTTCTATAGGATAGAAGGCCTCGTAAGAGATTTTCTAAAGATAAAAATCCTCATTAAGGGTCTTCTATAAAATGCAGGCTCTCGTTCAGGGTCTTCTATGGAATAGAAGCTCTTCTTAAGGGATTTCTATAGATTAGAAGCCCTCGATAGAGTTCTTCTATAGAATACAAAGTCTCTTTTCGGGACTTCTATAAAATGGAAGAGTCCTTTAGAATTTTTGTATAAAAAAGTTGAAAGCAGTTTCGTTGTATTGACCTCCGTTCCTGAGGAAATTTTGCTATAGAAAAAACTCGACCACAGTTCCTGATAATTTTTTTCTATTGCAAATAGTTGTCCCTAGTTCTGATGATTTTTTTTTCTTTAGAAAAACTGACCTCAGTACCTGAGGAATTATCTGTGGAAAAAGATGACCCCAATTACAGATCCAGAAGATTTTTTTCAATAGTAACAAGTTGACCTTAGCTCCAGAGGATATTTTTCTATAGAAAAAAGTTAATGGCAGCTAATTGAAATTTTTTCTATAGAAAAAACTTGACTTCTGTTTCTGAGGATTTTTTCTATAGAAAAAATTTCACCTCAGCTTATGAGGAATATTTTTTCTATAGAAAAAGTTTATCTCAGTTTCTGGGGAATTTGTTACTATAAAAAAAGATGAACTCAGTTCCTCAGGATTTTTCTATAAAAAAAACCTTAATTTCAAAGGAATTTCTGCTTATTGAGAAAAGCTGAACACAATCTCTGTGAAATTTTTTACAGAAGACCATGTTAAGGGCTTTCTGTAAAAAAGAAATCATCTTTAATATTTTTATAGAAAAAAAACCCTCTTTGGGGTCTTCTATAGAATGGAATGTCACGTTGTCCTCTATACAATATAAGGCCTTTAACGGCGTCTTCTGTTCTATGGATGTAGTAGTCATCCTTATATATATGGCCTTATATTCTATAAAAAACCCTTTACGACGTAGGAGAACCCTAACATGAGAATGTGGTCTTATATCATATAGACGACCCCCAAAATGATCTCCTATTTAATGGAAGACCAACAAAGTCTTCTTTTTGATTGAAAACATAAATGAATCAAATATTTTTCAAAAACATACGTTTGGTAATAATTAGAATGAATTTGTATTCGAATAGTCTTAGTGAAACAGGGCATTAAAGGGATTTTTTCCTTCTATAGAAAATTCATAGCAATTGGTCTTCTTTCCTATACATTTAATTTCCCTTTCCCTTTTTCTTTACACAACCTCCTCCCAAATCCATAGCAATTACTTAAAATTATTATGACAAAATCAAACTATAACTCAAAACTCAAGCCCTTGGAGAAAGTTTCATTTAATTCCGTTTGTCGGAAATCAAACACCTGTGTTAACTTCCTACTCAAACAACTCACACTCAAATGGCATTACATCTATGCCAACACATAAAAGATGTCCTTTTGCTATTTCAACAAGATTTTGTCTTAATTGTTTTCTTATAGATAATGGTTTCTTCTTTCAGCTACAAACTTTTTCGCTCAACCTTGAGCTAATAGCAAATATGACAAAAACTTTTTTACCTTAAGAAGAAGTTGGATTATATCATGGGTGGGGGGAGTCTAGAGAGGGAGACGACGAGGAATATTGCAATGTTGTGGCTGTGTAATAATCACACATGCATTTCATTCTCTTCATTTGTTCAGTCATTTATTTGCCGATTTTTATTTCTTTTCAAATATTTTACATTTGTACAATAGCAAGGCAATGTTCGGAATGGCAACCACTTTTTCGAAAATAAACACAAAGAGCTATGTGTTGACTTAAAAAATCTCTTTGGAGACATATGGCAAAAATCGTATGTAATAAAGGGAACTATTTTAGGGTTTATGAATTTTAGAAACTCATTCATACAGTTGTGAGCATTTGAGAGCTTATCATATCTTAGATACGTTGCCTTGCATTTTTAGATCTGTGTCCTGACCTACATATTAATATGTTTTAGCTTATTATTGACTGACATACTGAGTGAAAATATAGCAAGAGGGTAGCTATTTGTGATAATTCGGCCTAGAATGGTGCCAGCATTTCAGAAATAACGGTTATAATCCACAATATGCTATAACGCCATCTATACTTCAATATTAATATTATTATGATAAATCCATTAGTATAATTTTAGGCTGAACTATAAAAAATAATTTATATCGTGTATTTTATACCGAAACTTCATAAATCTATATCGAATTTAGCTTTTAGTCTGAAGCAAACATTCTAGTCTGAAGGGTCAAGCCATGTTAACTTATTCTGAGGAGTTTTCGGTTCCTGTAAAAGCCAAAGACGGATACCACACACCCACCAAGCTAAGAGACTGGTTTCGTTGTCAGTTAGGCAACTTGTCCGACATATCGAATGTTAAGTGGCTTCTCCGGACATGGAACTACATTGGGAAATTGTAGTTGCGAAATAATTACAAAGATCTTCGAACTAATCGGCAAAAAATTAAATTGATATATGTTTAATTAATGTAATTAATCGAGTTATATGACCTATTGAGATTACATTGAAAAATTGATATCTAGCGAAGTCCTACACACACATCAACCGCTATGCGACGATCATTTCGTTGATGTGTATGTAGGACCTCAATGTAATCTCCTTAGGTCACATAGCTCGATTAATTAAAAACATCACAAATAATGGCCTTCGCCCTAAAAAGACAAATACTTAAAAATTGATATATTATAATTCCTTCCGCATCCCCAAATTTATATTTGTGGTTTCCCCTTTAATAATTGTATATATTGTCATCCCCAATTCGCAACACCCTTTCATTATTAGTTTTTAAACTTATAACTTATAACAAAATTCTTTTATTTCTCCCTAAAATATCTTCGAATCCGCTCAAGAGCAGATAAGTGCAAAAGAATCGCAACAACCAGACATCTGAACACATACACACGCCTACACCTTTACTTATTGTAATTAATTCAAATCCTGTTAATTGCATTTTGTTTATTCTAAGTCAACAAGTTTCCATTTAACTAAAGAATGAAATAAAGCTCGACGGTAGTGTGTTTTCTGTTGATATTGAAGATTTAATGGCAGCATATGTAAAATTTTATGATTTCAAACCTCAGGGTATGCCAATGGAAAGTAGTGAGTGAAATGAGAATAAAAGGGGTTTCAAGTAGGAGATGGAAAGTACTCATCGAATGTGTTGGGAATACGAGTCTCACACTTTCGGGTCATTGACGTATTGCATATGACAAAGCTTGGATATTGGTCGACTTTTAAATCCAATTACTTCAAGGAAACACCATTAATTATCGGTATAATTGCAAAATATTAACAATCCAAGGTGCAGGAAAGCAAATGAAACAGCCTAGCTACCTTTGGATACCAAATATCTTAATAAAGGATACCAGACAAATAAAGCTGCGTTCAACAACATTGTCAAAAGTCAAAGTGGATATACACAACGATCTGTTTTCATTGAGTCTTCTCCCGAATTTGATATAAGCTTAATATGTGGTAGGTGAACAAGTTGGCAGGAATAAAGGCGCTTTTATATGGCATATTTCGTTGGTCATCGGTTTTAGTCGTTTAGTAGTTGTATAGGAAGTAGATTTATGTTTCAGTGGTTAGAACAATGGGCAATAACTCTATTTTTTTGAGCGAGAGATTGGACGCCTCGATTTTAATCATCAGGTTGATGTTCCTGCTGCTAGATGTTCCTAATTAGTTAAAGCATCAACCCTTCAGGAAGTAGGATGCGGTTTTAAGGAGATCGACTTATAATACCTAATTCCTCTTCACACGCCTTACTGGCAACTTGATTTAATTTAGGCTAAACTGCGGCTGCGTTCATAAAGAATCTGGAGTCAGAAGAGTGGGTTTAGCTGAAGATACGGCATATCGTGTGGTCCCAGTCCATAAGCAGAGTTTCACGTTTGTTTCTGTGAACCACTGTGATCTGAAGGTCTCTCCTGACGTGCCTGGCGGGGCACTAAATTGTGGCAAAGATGCTCACGGCGATAACAACCAAGCAGGTACTGTATCGACAACATCTTGTTGTGTTGATGTACCGGTAAAATTTTCGTTTCGATCAAGATGGTGCACTGGTGTCATGGCACCCTGTTGCAATCCTCATGTCGGCATTCTTGGAGGTTTAAATATTGTTCCAATGCGTAATATTGTTCCAACACTGTGTCTGTGGTGGGAATCATCGCCAAATGTGTTCAAGGGGAAAATCAATGTGCCAGTGGATTTAGCTGCGGATATTTTCATATTCCTCAATGGAAGAACTGCACTAAGTCTGCTATTTAGACATTTAACCAATCGCATATGTCATCGACGATAGGATCCGATGCCAAGATCGTTAAATCATCTGCATACATTACGAATCTATGCCGTCTGAGAGCTGTGGAATTTCAGAAAGGTAGAGATTAATTAGTTCCGGAGTTCCCTGTTTTACTCTTCGGGTCTTTGACTTATTATTTCTGAATTATATTTCAGAAAGGTAGAGATTAATTAGTTCCGGAGTTCCCTGTTTTACTCTTCGGGTCTTTGACTTATTATTTCTGAATTATACAACGACTTCAACCCATACACACAGTTGATTTTCTCTATATCCTCGAAAAACTTGGCATATTTGATGGTATCAAAGTCCTTCGATAGGTCAAGAGCCACCATGATTGGTTCAGTCCTCGACTGATATGTGTGAATATGGCGTGTAATGCTGTTTTGGTGCTGTGCATTTTTCGGAATCCATGCTGCTGTTGAGCAAATGTAAAGCTGCGTCTCTGTTCGAGAGGAGGAGTGTGCCTGGCTTCAGTAGCAGGACCGCCCTACCAACTTTCCAGGCTTCTGGTACAACATGATTGAAATGATTGAGGACAATTGCTTAAGCATTACCATAGAGATTCCGTATATGCCCAAGGCTTTGGATGATTTCATGTTTCGGATGATATCTACAACATGACTCATCGTAAATTGTGGTGGTACCTCCTCGACTGAGAGGGCTCTTATACGACATAGCAGACTCCTTGTCGCCATATCACTCTCGGGATGCTTTACAAACTGTCGGTTAAAATAAAACTCTCACATCTTTGTTCAGTAACTGACATCCTTCTTTCCCGGATTCGAGATTAATCCAGCCGTTGCCCGAATTTTACTTAGTGCCGTACACTTGTTGCATTGCTTCAGGTGACCTAGCAACTTCAGGAGAAAATAGGTATGAACCCTAGCCAACTGATGGTTCACAAAATTGCGGCTGTCAGATGTTATGAATTTGGGTGGTCTGTAATTCGAGACGATGTCAGAGACGACCTGAGTCAAGGTAATAAGGGGTTGCCAGGACTCCTCATATCCTCGTAAGAGCGTCTTTCCTTACCGTATACAATGTGGCCTGACGTTCTTCTTTATTCCGGCACGGATCAAAATAGCTCGGTGCAAGCATTCCGATATATATTGCCGCTACCATGGTGAAAAAATATATGAACACAAACACATAATTTTTGGCGGCCCCTGGTCAAAGATTCCTCCTAGTCAATCCGGTGCATAGAACTGGCCACGGTGGGATTTGGGAGATGTATTTGTTTTTATACCATCAGCATTTATGCCAACGAGGGTATACACATTAGACTGGTTTTAACTCCTCCTAAAATGTTTAGTTTTGTTAAAAATTAAGATTGCCAACGTTTGAGCTCAATCGGAATATGTTAACACGTGCCACTGGGGCCTCAAAGTTTCCATGGGCCCTTTATATAGCTAATATTAAAATCTGACCCGATTTTCAAAATTTTTTGTAGGATTACTTGTTTAGCCACTACAAAGAACAGGGGCTGGATTCTTGTTCTATGAAAAATTGAAATGAAAAATATTTGCCTTATAAAATTTTTCATTTGACATGTATGTATTTCCTTTACAAAAGTTTTCATTTCAAATTTTCATAAAACAAGAATTGAGCCCCTGGTAAACTGTTTTCATCGATTGGACACTAAATTTGGTCTGCAGAGCGATTTCTTTAAAATTTTTATGTCAGAATTTTGAGCTGACTATAACTCTTGAACAGATCAACCGATTTGGTCCAAACGTTGGACCTCTTAATATTTTGTCCATATTCGAAAATGAGTCATATCGGTCTCTTCCTTAGGGTACCTCCCCCACAAAAGTTCAACATGTTTGTTTAAGTGCTCGAAATGTTCGAAGATCCTTTGGAAATTTATACCGATGCTACTCGTCCTGCTTACAGCGATATTATGTTTTCATTGGCAAGTCCATGCTTTGCTGACATAGTGGTCCAAATGCTCTAAGATATACGGTGTCCAACTTATATGACTAGTGGGCGCGATATATGTATATCGAAAAGAAATGATTCCCAAAATAAGACCTACTTCCAAAATAGACTATGTCAAACAATTCCTTTTTGTACCTCCTCCGCAACATTTGAGAGCACTAATCCTAATCCAAATTTTTGTTGGCAAGATGTAATGTCTAAAAAGTACCACAAAATTCTGAAACACTCCTTAATACATAATTTTTGGGTAAACGGATTTTGGTTTTGTAGCCGGTGTTCGATCTGTCAATTCACATGTCTGTTTCAATTCAGATAGGCTGAAGGTATATGTCTGTCGGCAAAGCCGACTGATACTTTTTTACTTGTTAAATTAGTTATTTTATTTTTAAGAATTATTTTCAAGAGGATCTCTAATGCTAGGTTAGGTTTAAGGATGCGCAGCCCTCTTTTAGAATAGGTGACTGCTTCACTCGGAGACCGTTGGTCCATTGTGTTCATCCTGTGTAGGCTATTTAAAGATGATGGAGATGATGATTTAAAGATGATGGAGTGTTGATGCAGCTTGATGAGATGAGGATGATAGGATAGAGATGATGAGATGATGATGAGTGTAGGAGATGTAGGGATTGACGCCATGAATTTATCTGGAAAAGTGAACGGAGACTGATTATTAAGGGTTGTTAAGGACCTTTGCCAAGCCATGCTAGCAACGTTGAGTAGGACGATGGGATCTATGTTAGACAAGAAGGTCAGAGTGTCTATCTCATATCTGCCTAGTGTACGGTATCTCCTTGTTTGTAACATGGGACACCTACAAAGCAGATGTTCGACAGTCTCTATCTCCTCCGCATCTTCACATAGTCTGCAGTAGTCAATGCCACTGTCGTCCCATTTTGAAGTTAGGGACCTCACTCTACAGTGAACTGTTATAAGTCCCACCGCGATTTTCATCCCTAAGTTATCAATTTAGAGGAGGGAAGCCGTTCTTCGACGAGAAACCACAGACCAGATTGCCTTGGATACCCTATAACCAGGTTCCAATAGCCATCTTTGATGTGCTTTCTCATTGAAGATCTCCCGAAGTTTGCCGATGTAGTGGCACATCGGTGGCCGGACGGTTTCATCAACTGATAAGTCGATAGACCTACAGCCGCCTCGAGCCAGTTCTTCTGCTACCTCGTTTCCCATGTTGTTGCTGTTACCCGGAACCCAACATAGCTTTACGATATCGGGTACATCCTGCAGAGCTCTACTACAATCAAGAATAGCTCTCGAATTTATGGTCCGTGAATTGAGAGCCGCTTGTCTATCGACATATATAGTCACCGGTCCTGTAAGACTGCCTTCAAGCCACTTCACCAATTCAGCTGCTTTCTTGATAGCAAGAATCGTCCAAATATCGTCAAGCTTATATGAGTTTTTAATTAGTGGATTCTCGCAGTAGACGCCAGCGCCAGTACCTTCTTCCATCTTGGATCCGTCTGTGTAAATTGCCAGACCTTCCAGAGGAGATATGCACTCAGCCCATGCGTCTCTGCTTGGGAAGATAACAGTTAAGGAGTAAAACTTAAATGAGGTAAGCATATAAGTCAAGTCGACTATCAACTAGTTTTAGGACATTCGAGTGTCCAAAGTGTGAACCACGCCAACACCCTGACTCCCGGAGTCTAAAAGCAGTCCTCGCCGCCTGAAACTGAATTAGGATGTCCAGAGGTTGGAGATCCAGAATGACGTTTAAAGCAGCTTGAGGACTGCTAATGCTAAATTCGTGTCGTAAATTTAAAGTCATGAAATTTTTATTATTTTTACAAGAGGACCTCTAAGGCCACAGAAAGAGAATTCTTAAGAAATCTTTTAGGAGGATCTCTTAGGCAACAGGCGTACAATTTTTAAGCATTTCAGAGGATATCTAAGATCACAAAAGAAACATTTCTGAGATTTTTTCAAGCGGATCTCTAAAGCTACAGGCGTGGAATTATTAAAAATTTTTCAATTGGATCTCTAAGGCCACAGACGTGAAATTTTTGAAAAAATGTTTAATAAGATCTGAAAGGCTGCAGGCCTTGACGTTTCTATTCATTTAGAAAGTGTGCATTGAATGAGCTTTCCTTGAGAAGTCGTGCGTTGAGAATATTTTAAAGGATATCTAAGGCAATAGACGTGGAATTTTTAATAATTTTTTTAAGAGGATCTCTTAGGCTACCGTAGTGGAAATTTTAAATTTTTTCAAGTGGATCTCTAAAACTACAAACGTGGAATTTTTAAGAAATTTTTATAGGTAATCTCTAGGGCTGCCGGAGGGGAACTTAAAAGATTTTTTCTCCAAAGCAGTGTACGCAAAAAACTTTATGAAACGTTTGCAAACGTTTCGTTTCGTGTTTTCCATAAGAACAAAACGAAACATAACCAAAGTTGACCGAACTCGTTTTGTTTACATTCGTGAGTGCGAACAAAACGAAAAGTTCTCAATTATTTTATTTTTAAGAATTATTTTCAGTAGGATCTCTAATGCTAAAGTCGTGTCGTAAATTTAAAGTCAATTTTATGATTTTTTTCAAGAGGATCTCTAAGGCTACAGACGTGGAATTTTTAATTTTTTTAAGCGGATCTTTATGACCACTAAAAGAGAATTCTTAAGAAATCTTTAAGGAGGTTTTCTAAGGCAACAGACGTACAATTTTTGAGCATTTAAGAGGATCTCTAAGGCCACAAAAGTGAAATTTCTGAGATTTTTTCAAGCGGATCTCTAAAACTACAGCCGTGGAATTTTTAAAAAATTTTCAATAGGACCTCTGAGGCCACACACGTGGAATTTTTGAAATTTTTTTTTAATAGGATCTCTAAGTTTACAGGCCATGAAGTTTCTATTCATTTAGAAAGTGTGTATTGAATTACCTTTCCTTGGGAAGTCGTGCGTTGAGAATATTTTAAGAAGATATCTAAGGCTAAAAGAGTGGAATTTTTAATAATTTTTTTCAAGAGGATCTCCTAGGCTTCCGTAGTGGAACTTTTAAGATTTATTTCAAGTGGATCTCTAAAACTACAAACGTGGAATTTTTAAGAATTTTTTATAGAAAATTTCTAAGGCAGCCGGAGGGGAACTTAAAAGATTTTTTTCCAAAAAGCAGTGCACGAAAACAACTATATGAAACGTTTGCAAACGTTTCGTGTTTTCCATAAGAACAAAACGAAACATAACCCATGTTGACCGAACTCGTTTTGTTTATATTCGTGAGTGCGAACAAAACGAAAAATGAAAAGTTCTCAATTATTTTATTTTTAAGAATTATTTTCAGTAGGATCTCTAATGCTAAAGTCGTGTCGTAAATATAATGTCATACTATTTTTATGATTTTTTTCCAGAAGATCTCTAAGGCTACAGACGTGGAATTTTTAAGAGTTTTTAAAGCGGATCTTTAAGGCCACAGAAAGAGAATTCTTAAGAAATCTTTCAGGAGGATCTCTAAGGCAACAGGTGTACAATTTTTAAGCATTTTTCAAGAGGACCCTCTAAGGCTACAAAAGCGAAATATTTGAGATTTTTTCAAGCGGATCCCTAAAGCTACACCCGTGGAATTTTTAAAAAAATTTCAATAGGATCTCTAAGGCCACAGACGTGAAATTTTCGAAAAAAATTTTAATAAGATCTCTATGGCTACAGACCTTGCAGTTTCTATTCATTTAGAAAGTGTGTCTTGAATGACCTTTCCTTGAGAAGTTGTGCGTTGAAGGCTTTAAACGTGGAATTTGTAATAATTTTTTTGAAGAGAATCTCTTAGACTGCCGTAGTGGAACTTTTAAAATTTTTTCAAGTGGATCTCTAAAACTACAAACGTGGAATTTTTAAGAATTTTTTATAGGAAATTTCTAAGGCTGCCGGAGGGGAACTTAAAAGATCTTTTCTCCAAAGCAGTGTACGGAAAAAACTTTATGAAACGTTTGCAAACGTTTCGTTTCGTGTTTTCCATAAGAACAAAAGAAAACGAAACATGACCCAAGTTGACCGAACTCGCTATTTAGTTTCGTTTTGTTTACATTCGTGAGTGCGAACAAAATCAAAAATGAAAAGTTCTCATTTTGACAACAACGCATAGAAAACGAAACCGTACAATACACTCTGCAAACGTTTGGCGGTTGATTCAAACATGCACCGCAGTATATTCCAAGTATGTGACGTTAGCCTAGCTGTTAAGCAAACAATTGTTTGTGTCTGAATGTCGCTTTCATCATTTCGGAACAAAACATGAATGTTCCAAGTATGTTGAAGATAGCTTATAGGAATGTGTGTGTCTGAATGTGTCATTGATCATTTCGCACAGCTAACGTTTGCAAACGGTACATTTTGTTTCGTTCGTGAATGAAACAACTCTGAACAGCATAGCCGAATAACGTTTCAACATTTTTATTCTTCTTCAGTTGAAAAGTTGGTGGTTTTGTTTTGTTTTGTTTTGAGATCGAAACGATTCAGAAAAAATGATTTTTTTTTGACTTTGTGTGAATGATACTGAAACGTTTTGTTTGTTTGCATTCATTGCTCAAAAGGATCTCTAAGGCTACAGGAGTGGCATTTTGAAAAAACAAGTAAAAAAGTATCAGTCGGCTTTGCCGACAGAGATATACCCTCAGCCTGTGCAAATTGAAACACTTTTTTCACAAAAAACTTATGTATTTAGGGGGTTTCAAAATGTTGGTCGTATGAACCGACAAAAATGTTGACTAGGATTAAAGTTCAAAAATGTTGCGGAAAACGTACTTAAAAAAATGGACCGACATAGACCATGGGGGTGCCATAGGGGGTTTTTACACCCTTCGGGCTGTTTTCTCAAGAAGTATGGACTTGCCCCTGAAACAACTTTTACCATCGTAATTGAGGCAGCGAATGTAAGTTGCTTCAACAAAAATCAAAGTGATTCGTGAGCAGGTCTTAAAGTGAACATATACAAAATATTGTGTGGGAGGTACGGGATGGAGTGGACAAATATAGTCCATATTCGAACCTGATCTATATCTGGTAGATATTGTGCGAATGTGTAAAGTATGGACCAAATCGGTCACTCCCATCAAGAGTTATCGTGCGCACAATTTTTCCGCATATTTTTGAACTTTTGTGGGGTAGGTACCTGAAGGAGTGGACCGATATGGCTTGTCTACGAACTTAAACTAATTTTGGAAACAATATTATGAAGGCCAAATTTTAGTCGGAATCGACATTTCCGTTCGAGAATTATCTTGCGCTTCCACCCATAAACATGGTGTCATAGGGTTTGTTTTTCAACTTTCAGGTTATTTTTTTCAGGAAGTATGGACTTGCCCCTGAGGAAACTTGTACCTTCGTATAAGGGACAGTGAATACAAGATGTTACAACAAAAACCAAGGCGATTCGAGAGCAGGTCCTAAACTGAACTTTTCCGAAATTTTGCGTGGGAGGTACTCGAAGGAGTTTACCGATTGAGTCCATATTGGAACCTCATCTAAGTCTGGTAGAAATTTCATAATGTGCAAAGTATGGACCAAATCGGTTACTCCGTTCAAGAGTTATCGTACGCACAAATTTTCCGAAAATTTTCGAACTTTTGTGGGGGAGGTACCGGAAGGAGTGGACCGATATAATCCATCTTTGGACTTGAACTAAGTTTGGACAAAATATTACGAAAGCCAAATTTTGGACCGAATCGCCAGACCCGTTCGAGAGTTATCTTGCGCTCCAACCACTACACACGGTGTCATAGGGGTTTTTGTAACTTTCAGGCTATTTCCTCAGGAAGTATGGACTTGCCCCTAATGAAACATACAGCGTCGTATAAAGGACAGCGAATACAACTTGCGTAAACAAAAATCAAACCGATTCGAGACCAGGTCCTTAACTGAACTTTTCCGAAATTTTGTGTGGGAGGTACCTGAAGGAGTGGACCGATGGAGTCCATATTGGAACCTCAGCTAAGTTTGGTAGAAATTACACGATGTGCATAGTATGGACCAAATACGTTATTCCCTACAAGAGTTATCGTGCGCACAAGTTTTGCGACAATTTTTGAACATTTGTGGGGGAGGTACCTGAAGGAGTGGACCTATATGCCCCATCTTCGAACTTAAATCGAATCTGGACAAAATATTCCGATACCCAAAATTTGAACCGAATCGATTGATCCGTTCGAGAGTTATCGTGCGCACCAGCCAGCCAGACAGACAGACAGACGGACAGACAGACAGACAGACGGACGGACATTGCTAGATCTACTCAAAATTGTCTGAAACGGATATCGTACAAACATACTTGGGGTCTAAAACCATTATTTCGATGAGGCACATTTTTGGCCGTATCAAAGTGTAAATACCCTCTTTAGCCTAAAGGCTGAGGGTATAAAAAGCTTTGCAAGAGGATCCCTAAGGTTACAGGCGTGGAGTTTTTAAGAGTTTTTTCAAGAGAGTCAAAAGAATCGGAATGACCTCTGATGCTACAGGCGTGGAATTTTGGAAAAAATTTAAGAGGTTATCTACGGCTATTGCGTGAAATTTTTCATTAGTTTATTAAGTGTGCATTGAATGGCCTTACCTTTCTCTAGAAAAGACATTTAGGAATTTTCCTATTTCAAAAGGTTGTTTGGTGGTCCTTTGCCTTGAGAAAGTGTGATTTTGTACACTCATTGAGAATAGGTGCATTGGTAGATTGTTTCTCTGAAAAAAACTTATTTTTCTTAGGAAAAGGCTGCTTTATATGTTTATTTTTTCTATCAAGTTTTTATTGTTCATATTATTAAAGTTTCTACATCTACTACTAGGTCATTATTTTCAGTGGCCAAAAAACACCGTTCCGTAGCATTAGACAAAATTAACAAGTAAGAAAAGCGTTTAGTTCGGTCGGGCCGAACTTTTTATACCCTCCACCACAAATTTCAGCCATTTCGGTGGATTAATGTGGCCACTACCTTCAAAATACCGAAATTCGGAAGGTACCGTTCTATGGGGGCTATATGATGGCGCTGACCTATACCTACAAATTTCTGGAGGGAAGTTTTATACCCCCAACGAAGACTAAATACCAAATTTCAGCCATATCGGTGTGATAATGAGGCTAAAACGTTCAAAATATCGAAAATCGGGAGATATTGTATTATGGGGGCTATATGTTTCTTAGCCTGTGGAAACACAAAATACAAAGTTACAAGCGATTCTTTGGTCAAATGGGTCTAATACATTCAAAATATATTAAAATGACGCGTACTTTATAAGGGGTCTTATGTGGGGACTATACCAAAACGTGGACCTATATAACCCAACTTTGGTAGGAATGTTTTCTGGCCTCTGAAGACACAAAATACCAAATTACAACCAATTCTGTGGTCAAATGGGTTTAATACATTCAAAATATATTAAAATGACGTGTACTTTATATGGGGCCTTATATGGGGGCTATATTAAAACGTGGACCTATGTAACCCAACTTTGGTAGGAATATTTTTTGGCCTCTGGAGACACAAAGTACCAAATTACAACCAATTCGGTGGTAAAATGGGCCAAATATCTTAAAAATTCCTTAAAACGACGACGCGTCACGCGTCATTTTGTATGGGGGCTATACGAAAGCGTGGACCTACATAGCCCGCTTTCAATACCAAAAGTCCTACGTAAATATAACATATTTTCCCAAAATTTCATCAACCTACGTCAATCCGTTCGGACGCTAGAGTGATTTCCACAGACGGACAGACAGACAGACGGACGGACATGGCTATATCGATGTAGAATTGCACGCTGATCAAGAATATATATAGTTTGTGGGGTCTACAATGATTATTTCGAGTAGTTACAAACGTAGTGACAAACTTAATATACCCCCATCCTATGGTGGAGGGTATAAAAATCTATTGTTTGAAAAAAATGGTAAAAAATAAATTTCTCAGCAAATCAATGCCCTTCAGGACGATGGCTTGTTATCTTTAGCCCCACAATTGTTTTTAATTCGAGTCAATTCAATTAACACAATACAATTACAAAACACCATCAAGAGTATCAAAAAAAAAAAAGACAACTATTAAATGACCTCTCCACGTCATAAGGGACAATTACCATTATTTCAATGGGGGAGGAATAAAACCAAACAAGCTATCACATTTCATAGATAATATTCAAGTAGTAATTTTTTCTCTTAGTTTTCCATTTTTTTCGAAGCATTTACCTTTGGCAACCTGTTACATTAATTGACATTAAACTTAATGCTGATGATGAAAGCTAATGTCATTAAAAATAACACTATGACAAGGACACAAAAACAACAAGGGCCATAACAAGCTATGTAAAATAATATGAACAAAGGACAATGTAAGCAGCACGGAGTCAATGACGATAGGTTATAGAGGCAACATTTTTTTAACGTCATAAGTATTTGAGCGGAAGGGCGAAGAGAGTCATTTATGCCCCACAATTCCAATGATGACACAATAAAGCTGCTGTCATTGCTATTAATAATATTAAAAAATTAAAAAAACAAACGAAAATAAAGTAAAATTCCACAAAAAGCACCACATATGAGCCTCAAAATATGCTAGAGAAAAAAAGCTTCTCTTTATGCTTGAACGGTTGATACAAATATCCCCATATCATTAAATTGCAGTGGCAAACCAAAGAATTTACATGCAAATAAGGTATAAAACACTAAAGGCAGACGAAGCAAAAATTCACACAAAAAAACTCCAAACATACTGTTGGGGGCGATGTTAGCTATGGTTAATGTTGCATACTTTTAGTGGTGTACTACTACTTGACTCAGTAACGTTGTTATTTTTTTGTTTGTCTTGGCAAGTGTAGGTGTAAAATGATGTTAAGTTTAGTGCAAATATGCATGAAAATCAATATATGAAATAACAACAACAATGAGAAGCAGGAGGATGACAACAAGGAAAGGAAAATTTGCTTATAGCCAAATACAAACATGGTTGGTTGGCATGACTGCTGTTACTCTAAGGGTAACCAAAGCTACAAGATGCCTTGGCATATACACTTAATGATGCATATGTTAAGGCGCATAATGAAATTTTCAATCCGACACTAGTTACACACTCTTCTACACAAACATATACATACTCCAATATATGAACATATGTGCTGAGAAAATTTATATTCTTACATGTTACAAACTATCCAAAAACCTCGAAGAAGTTGATATTTTTCCTTGTACTTTTTCGTAATGTTGTGTAAGAATTCGAAAAACACCATAAGAAAAAAAAAAAACAAAACTTTTGTAATTGCGGTTGAAATCTTATAGACAATGAATGCCTATGCTATATGGTGGCTGCTACAGATCTATACATTTGTAAATATACCCACACATTTGAATACTGCGTTTCTCGTACAGGGTATTCTGCTGGTGTGTTGTATGGTCACGAAAATTGAAAATTACTTTTATCAAACAAAACGGTGGCGGCTGTAACAACATCTTCCACAATAAACTACGCTATAAGACATGGGCTTGTGTGTGCCTGTGCGAGTGTGTTTGTGTTTTTAAGCGCGACCTCTATGCTAAGGTTATTAAAATTATTTTTGAGGGCATAATTTAGCTTAGAAGATAGTCACACAACATATGCCAGCTAACATTCATATACAGTTGTGATAGTTGCGATATTCAGGGATGGACTGTATGAGGACATGATGAAGATTGCGACGGTGCCAACTACCAATCAAGTTGGGTGACGTTGCAGAAAATTGATATCCAATAATGGTCTTGAGTGGCACCACTTTCATTTCAAATGGAGAACCTTAGGTGGTGTGTCTTGCCTATACAACTTTAGACTCATTTTCTTCCATCTTCCGAACTAAGACAAAAAGAAAGAGAACAGTTACATGTCTTATGAATGCATTAAAAACATAAGGCCGTTGACGTGCCTTTGTCATTCAAGTGCTGGAAGAATTTTAATATGAGAACGGAAGGGATCGCAACCTTGAGCAAACAACCGAGAAGGGCTTAAAGGTGATGGACCTCTGTGTTACTCAGAATTTAGTTCAAGATTCAAGCATTATGATATGTAAAAGGCTGCTTGGATTTTCATACATTAGAAAACCAGCACCAATATTTAATTACAGGAAGGAATTTAATGTGTATCACCTCCCTGAGGCAACCAAGTTTAAAATATAATATAACTACCGAGCGTATGGAAGACATGAAGAAGCTGCAAACATAACAGATTGCAGAAACCTTTTCCTCTCATTTTGCCAACCATTCTCCATAAGCGTGAAACCGCTAAGAACTACCAAGAAAGCCATAATTGGATACTGAAGGGACCCAGCAAAAATCCGGATCCGTTATTCACTACGTAATCCATTACAAAGTAATGTAAACAAAATAACTACTTAAATTACTCCTTACTATGTTATGAGTACGGTGGCACAGACCAGGTGTGTCCCACTACAAATCCTAGGGTTTTGTGTACAACGCTCACCGTCGGCACGTGAGCTTTTTGTGGAAAAAATAATGAACAGATGGTGGTTGCACATGTTAGCGGTTAAACAACCCTTAATGTTCGGCCGAGTGTGTAGTGTGTTCGGTGATCAAATCCAGCAGAGAGCGAAATAAAATGAAATAAAAATATGAAGTGTGTTGAAATTGAAAACAAATTCCACATCAACTGTTCTAAAAATAAAAGTTTTTTAGCTTATTTTTCAACTTCTAGTGGCCAGAGAATAACTAATTATTCTAGTGGTCATAGCATAACTAGTAAATCAACGCGACATTCTCTTGTTAAAATAATGGATTAGTAGTAGATGGTTATGTAAGTAGTTACGACTACAAAAAAGTGATATAAGACCCATTATTTAGTAAGGATTTTTTTGTTGGGGAAGAACGCGACATATAAGGCACTAAAATTTTGTGGTAATTTTCTATGCTATAGAAACCACTTCCAGGCGTTTTCTATGCTGCGGGAGACACCTATTAGGTGCCTTCATTTGATGGCGACATTCTATCTTCTGTACTAAAGAAGATCCCTTGCTCCTGCCATCTTACCAAAGGCCTATTGCAAGTGTTTTCTATACAAGAGAAGACCCCTGCAGTCATCTGCTGTACAAGAGAAGACCCCAGCGTTCGAATTCTGTACAATAAAAGAACCCATCGAGTGCTTTACAAGAGAAAGCACTATACTAGAAAATATAGCTTCATGTGTCTTCTTTATACAAGATCACGAGGCCCTCTGTACCAAAAATAAGATACCGTCTTCTCTACTATAGAAGATCCCTTCTATTTATAGAAGAAAATTGACTTGTGGTAGTCGTATGTACTAGAGAATACTACGGGCGAATTTTAAGCGAGAGAGGACCCATACTCGCGACCCTCTTCTCTTCTTCAGAAGATACTTCGATTTATAAAAGAAAATTTTCTAGTAACTACCCCTTGTGGGAGTCGTCTGTACTAGAAAACATTAAATGTGAATTCTAATCCATAGAGGACCCCTGAACTAAAGAAGACTCATAATGTGTGCCTTCTGTACTTAAGAAGACGCCTTCCGATCGTTATCTGTACTTTAGTAACGAAACCGCCGGGGCGACGAATTGATGGGTTCGGTATTACATTTTTCTCAACCAGATAAAACACACTTCCAGTGTCTTCTGTACTAACGAAGAACTCTTCAGGCTTCCTTCTAGTTTATAGGATACAACATCATGCATCTTGTAGTCGGTAGAAGACCCTACGTAAGGTTTTATTTTCTACAAATGTTACTTATGGGCGTCTCCTACGACATACGGCCATCTTCTTCTCTATTCTATGGAAATATACGTACTTCTCTTCTACAGAAGAGAGACCTACGGATCGTCCTTTATTCTAAAGAAGAAGGCACTAAAGGTCGCCTCCTATTCGAAAGAAGAGCGTCTTCTGTTCTATAAAAGAGAGTACTAGACAGCGTATTTAATTCTATAGGGGAGAGCACTACTCTTTTTTGTCTATGGTAGATCCTTAAGGGCGGGCGTATTTTATGGTAGAATACTTCGTTCGCATTTTTTCCATGGAAGAAGAGTCGTTTGTCTACTATTCTGTGGAAGAGTACTTCGTTCGTATTATTTTGAATAGGGGAGAATTTCGTTCGCCTTATATTTCATATAAGAGTGTTTCTTTCGCCTATTCTATAGAAGAGACCCTTGTTTATATCTTGTTCTATGGAAGAGGACTCCGTCCGTCTTATATTTTATAGGACTTCACCCTCTATTCTATAGACAAAGTTTTTCCTACAAAAAACCCACAGAAACCACACAGAAAAATTCCTCAAGAACGTTTTTCTGTAGAAAAAATTTCACAGGAAATTTGACTTATTTATTTAAGAGGAGAAATTTCCTCAGGTACTGATGTACTTTAAAAAAAATCCTCAGTAACTCATTAAATTAAAAACAAGTAGGAAAAGCGTTAAGTTCGGTCGGGCCGAACTTTTTATACCCTCCACCACAAATTTCAGCCATTTCGGTGGATTAATGTGGCCACAACCTTCAAAATACCTAAAATCGGAAGGTACTGTTCTATGGGGGCTATATGATGGCGTGGGCCTATACCTACCCCAAACGAAGACTAAATACCAAATTTCAGCCATCTCGGTGTGATAATGAGGCCAAAACCTTCAAAATACCGAAAATCGGGAGATATCGTCCGATGGGGGCTATATCAAAACGTGGACCTATATAAACATTTTACGGTAGAAATGTTTCTTAGCCTCTGGAAATGCAAAATACAAAGTTACAACCGATTCTGTTGTCAAATGGGACGAATACATTCAAAATATATTAAAATGATGCGTACTTTATATGGGGCGTTATATGGGGGTAATACCAAAACGTGGACCTATATATACCAACTTTGGTAGGAATGTTTTTTGGCCTCTGGAGACACAAAATACCAAATTACAACCAATTCGGTGGTAAAATGGGACAAATATCTTAAAAATTCCTTAAAACGACGACGCGTCACGCGTCATTTTGTATGGGGGCTATACGAAAGGGTATAATACGGAGGGTATAAAAATCCTCAGAAACTGATGTTGAGTTTTTCTGTAGAAAAAATTCTCAGGAAGTAAGGTTAGTTTTTTTTTCTATAGAAAAAAATTCCTCAGGAACTGGGGCTAAGTTTTTTCCATAGAAAAAGAAATCCTCGGAAACTGATACTAAGTGTTTCCTTTAGAAAAAAAATCTTCAGGAACTGAAGTTAAGTTTTTTATATAGAACAAAAATTAACTTCGTTCGCCTTCTGTGCTATAAAGGAGCCCGTCGGCGGTCTTCCATGATATGAAAGAGCCTTTCGGTCATCCTCTATGGTATAGAGAGGTTATGTCTTTCCTATAAAAAAATCCCCAGAAACTGACGTAAAATTATTCCAAGAAAAAAAATTTTGGAACTGACGGTAAGGTTTTTCTATAGAACATTTTCATCAGGAGCTAAGGCTAAATTTTTTCTATAGAAAAAAATTCCTCAGTTTTTTCTATAGAAAAAAAACCTCAGGAACTCAGACTAAGTTTTTTCTATAGAAAAAAACTCCACAGGAACTGAGGCTAAGTTTTTTCTACAGAAAAAAAAAATCCGTAGGAACTGAGGCTAAGTTTTTTCTATAGAAAAAAATTCCTCAGGACCTGAGGCTAAATTGTTTCTATAGAAAAAAATTCCTCAGGAACTGAGGCTAAGTTTTTTCTATAGAAAAAAAAATCCTCAGGAACTGAGGCTAAGTTTTTTCTATAGAAAAAAAAATCCTCAGGAACTCAGGCTACGTTTTTTCTATAGAAAAAAACGGTCGTCTTTGCTTGTAAGGGCCCTTCTATAGAAAATACTTTTATCCCATAGAAAAGCCCCACAGGTATCTTCTGTTCTATAGAAGATCTTTAAGTGGGTTAACTTTTTGGTGGGAGAGCCCAACAGGATTCTTCCCTTCTCCAGAAGATTCTTTAAACATTTAGTACATATTTTAAACCGTCCATCTCTGCCTCATTTGGCCGTATGGCCTTTCCACGTACATCACATCATCGCCAACATCTTATCCTTCGTCCTTGTTTATTTTGGCGAATGATTCAACGTTGATACAAAATATGGAGTGTTTCTCACTGCAACAACTGAGTCAGCCGCCTTATATTGAGTTTTAATTAGAAATTGTACACTTCTTGAACGAAGAAAAATATGAAACTTAGATTTTTAGTTTGGTACGTGGAAATGATTGTTTTGGGGCTATAAACATTTAATTGAAATTGAAATATAATTTAAGAATTAAAAGGAAATTGAAGACATAAAGGGATGAAGGATGGTTGTTAGTGGAGTATATTGTAGTTGTTGGTTGTAATTGCAGCCGTCCATACAGACATGGCCAGTACAATCCATTCTCCATGTGAGATTTGAGTAGAACCAATATAATTCCTGATATCCTTCAGGTCACTTACTACAGAAATTCACCACGACATTTAGAGTTTTTAAAATCATCAGTGTTTTACTGCATTTTTTATAATGTTTCAGTACACAATAAGTCACTTTAGCCTCATAGAAACCCTTTTTTTCGTTAAGCCCCTCTGCATTACCCTTTACATTTCTTTAAAAAAATTCTTCAAAAGCACATCTTTATTGACAGACAAAGAAATATGCAACACACATATATCATTGTTAAGCGCATAAATCACTTGAAGAATAACCATAAATAAGTGGATTTGTCAAAGAAATGTATTGAACAAATCCTGACAATCAACCACTAAAAACAACAAAAACCCACAAAAGTATGCTTCAAATGATGCAACAAAAGAAAAGGATATTTCTTCATAACAGAAAAATACATCAAAATTCTACAGACAGTCAGTCGATGAACACAAAAAAATCTTAAGAGTTCATTTCATATGAAAAACATGAAAACCCACACATGAAAAAGCTGAGGGGTTTAAAATATTCCAAGGAATCTATGAAGGAAAAAAGTATTGCATATTTTTGTGCGTGGAAGTACTTATACACTCACTCAGCCACTCATAAATGAAAATAAATGTTTTGATGGTTAACGAATTGCAATGCATGATTTATGGACTCTTTCCCGGTTTGGCATAGCGGAACTTATTAAAGCATTGTGGTAGGAGGCGAAGTGTGGGGAGTGTTGTATTGAATCTAGCAGATAAATAAACATGGAATGTCTATCTGTTCGTATGTAAGATGCCAGCAAGCGAATGACTGTGTATGGCTTTGACATTTGCCTGTTCGAATACGTGAAAATATTTCAAGTATGTCTGGCGTTCATATTGTGTTTTGCTTCTTCAAAATCTTACTAAATATAGCGTGGCACAAATGAGCTAGCTGTTCATATCAAGAAGATATCATTTGCAAAAAAAAAAGAAAACAGAAATATTTCTAATAGAACTCAGGGATATGTTTTCAAGGACACTGTTTCCAAAGGCAAAATAATCAACAGCTATACTCAGAAGAACATTTCTGCAAAGGGACACAATTCAGAAAAAGTCAATTCAGCGAGCTTCTCCTATAGAAAAACTAGCGAATTTGTTCTATATATAAAGTTAATTCATCAAAATGTTGCCTAAAAAAGTAAAATCAGCGAACTTTTTGTATAGATGATGTCAATTCATTCTATAGAAAAATCAAGTCAGCACATTTTTCTATAGGAAAAGTCAATTCAGCGAACTTTTTCTATAGAAAATGTCAATTTAACGAAATTTTGCTATAGAAAAATCAATTCAGCAAACTTTTTCTATAGGAAAAGTCAATTCAGCGAACTTTTTCTATAGAAAAGGTCAATTCAGCGAACTTTTATTATAAAAAAGTGAATTAAACTTTTTCTATAGAAAAAGTCAATTCAGCAAACTTTTTCTATAGAAAAAGTCAATTCAGCGAACTTTTTCTATAGAAAAAGTCAACTTAACGATTTTTTTCTAGAGAATAAGTGAATTCAGCGAACTTTTTCTATAGAAAAGGTCAATTCAGCGAACTTTTTCTATAGAAAAAGCCAATTCAGCGAATTTTTTCTATACAAAAAGTCAATTCAGCGAACTCTTTCTATAGAAAAATCAATTCATCGAACTTTTTCTATAGAAAAATCAATTCATCGAACTTTTTCTATAGAAAAATCAATTCAGCAAACTTTTTCTATAGAAAAGGTCAATTCAGCGAACTTTTTCTATAGAAAAAGGTCATTTCAGCGAACTTTTTCTATGAAAAAGGTCATTTCAGCGAACTTTTTCTATATAAAAAGTCAATTCAGCGAACTCTTTCTATAGACAAGGTCAAATCAGCGAACTTTTTCTATATAAAAAGTCAATTTAGCGAAGTGACTTGTATAGAAAAAGCCAACTCAGCGAACTTTTTCTATAGAAAAAGTCAATTCAGCGAACTTTTTCTATAGAAAAAGTCAACTCAACGATTTTTTTCTAGAGAATAAGTGAATTCAGCGAACTTTTTCTATAGAAAATGTCAATTCAGCGAACTCTTTCTATAGAAAAGGTCAATTCAGCGAACTTTTTCTATAGAAAAGGTCAATTCAGCGAACTTTTTCTATAGAAAAAGTCAATTCAGCGAACTTTTTCTATACAAAAAGTCAATTCAGCGAACTCTTTCTATAGAAAAATCAATTCATCGAACTTTTTCTATAGAAACATCAATTCAGCAAACTTTTTCTATAGAAAAGGTCAATTCAGCGAACTTTTTCTAGAGAATAAGTGAATTCAGCGAACTTTTTCTATAGAAAAGGTCAATTCAGCGAACTCTTTCTATAGAAAAGGTCAATTCAGCGAACTTTTTCTATAGAAAGAGTCAATTCAGCGAACTTTTTCTATAGAAAAAGTCAACTCAGCAAACTTTTTCTATAGAAAAAGTCAACTCAGCAAACTTTTTCTATAGAAAAAGTCAACTCAGCAAACTTTTTCTATAGAAAAAGTCAATTCAGCGAACTTTTTCTATAGAAAAAGTCAACTCAACGATTTTTTTCTAGAGAATAAGTGAATTCAGCGAACTTTTTCTATAGAAAAGGTCAATTCAGCGAACTTTTTCTATAGAAAAAGTCAATTCAGCGAACTTTTTCTATACAAAAAGTCAATTCAGCGAACTCTTTCTATAGAAAAATCAATTCATCGAACTTTTTCTATAGAAACATCAATTCAGCAAACTTTTTCTATAGAAAAGGTCAATTCAGCGAACTTTTTCTATAGAAAAAGTCAATACAGCGAACTTTTTCTATAGAAAAAGTCATTTCAGCGAACTTTTTCTATAGAAAAAGGTCATTTCAGCGAACTTTTTCTATAGAAAAAGTCAATTCAGCGAACTCTTTCTATAGAAAAGGTCAAATCAGCGAACTTTTTCTATAGAAAGAGTCAATTCAGCGAAGTGACTTGTATAGAAAAAGTCAACTCAGCGAACTTTTTCTATAGAAAAAGTCAATTCAGCGAACTTTTTCTATAGAAAAAGGTCATTTCAGCGAATTTTTTCTATATAAAAAGTCAATTTAGCGAAGTGACTTGTATAGAAGAAGCCAACTCAGCGAACTTTTTCTATGGAAAAAGTCAATTCAGCGAACTTTTTCTATAGAAAAAGTCAACTCAACGATTTTTTTCTAGAGAATAAGTGAATTCAGCGAACTTTTTCTATAGAAAAGGTCAATTCAGCGAACTCTTTCTATAGAAAAGGTCAATTCAGCGAACTTTTTCTATAGAAAGAGTCAATTCAGCGAACTTTTTCTATAGAAAGAGTCAATTCAGCGAACTTTTTCTATATAAAAAGTCAACTCAGCAAACTTTTTCTATAGAAAAAGTCAATTCAGCGAACTTTTTCTATAGAAAAAGTCAACTCAACGATTTTTTTCTAGAGAATAAGTGAATTCAGCGAACTTTTTCTATAGAAAAGGTCAATTCAGCGAACTTTTTCTATAGAAAAAGTCAACTCAACGATTTTTTTTCTAGAGAATAAGTGAATTCAGCGAACTTTTTCTATAGAAAAGGTCAATTCAGCTAACTTTTTCTATAGAAAAAGTCAATTCAGCAAACTTTTTTATAGAAAAAGTCAATTCAGCAAACTTTTTTATAGAAAAAGTCAATTCAGCAAAATTTTTCTATGGAATAAATCAATTCAGCGAACTTTTTCTATAAAAAAGTCAATTCAGCGAACTTTTTCTATAAAAAAGTCAATTCAGCGAACTTTTTCTATAGAAAGAGGCAATTCAGCGAACTTTTTCTATAGAAAGAGTCAATTCAGCGAACTTTTTCTATAGAAAAAGTCAATTCAGCAAACTTTTGCTATAGAAAAAGTCAATTCAGCAAACTTTTTTTAGAGAAATTTCAATTCAGCGATCTTTTCCCATAGGATAAATGAATTGAGCGAACTTATTCTCTATAATTTTTTTCTTTTCCTTTATTTCTCCTCATGGAAATGGTGTCGCTAGAAAAAAGACAACAGTAACATCCCAAAATGATTTATATGAAATTTTTATATTTGCTAAAAGCTATACCTACCGACCTACTCACAAACGCTCAGCTCAGTTCACTGGCTCACATTTGCAAAAGATATGCATGACAAATTGTATCGCACACATACAGAGAGCGAAATGCAAAAAAGGATGTGTGGCATTATTGAACGCTAATGCGCGTATGGTTATCAGCCGACACATATGAGAAGATTACAAGACCAACAACGCGTACCTTCACTTCGTGAGATAGTTATGGCGGGGAAGTTGTCAGTTTCTTTCACCGTAGCACTTGTGGAAGCGAAGAATGAGGGGTGATATATAGAAAGAAAGGTATGTTTGTGTATCTTTATAATAGGCTTCCGCACGGAAATTCCTTTTTGATATTCTTCATTCGGATATCAATGTGATTGCAAACTAGAGAATGTGAGGCTGTGTTTTTTTTTTGTTCTTCCAAAGGAGAGTTGATTAGCTTACAATGAAGTTGTTGTGTTTGGAAGGGGTTGCCTGATGGTAAGTAAGTTCACATCTCCGAAAAAGTGAGAACAGTAATGATTTATGGCAGCAGATTTTTCAATGTCTTCTTGAAAATAGATACGTTTGTAAGACAGCTTATGAAGGGAAAGTCTAAGAAATATAGTGCATATTTCTAGGTATGTACGTCTAAGGAAATTTTGCATAAATGTATAAAGAATCGCTGTGGAAAAAGTTAGCTGAATTTATTTTTTTATAGAAAAGGTTAGTTAAATTGACTTTTTTCTATAACAAGTGTTCACTTTATCCACTGAAAAAGTCAGCTGAATAGACTTTTCTATAGAAAAAAATTGGCTGTATTGACTTTTTTACAGAAAAAGTAACCTGACATAACTTTTCATATAGTAACATTTGGCTGAATTGAATTTTTCTATATAAAATGTTGGCGAAATTCACATTTTCTACAGAAGAAGGTTAGCCGAATTGATATTTTTTATAGAAAAAGTAAGCTGTGTTCACTTTTTCTGGAAAAAAAGTTATCTGACATAACTTTTCCTATAGAAAAAGTTTGCTGAATTGAAGTTTTCTACAGAACACTTTCGCTAAATTGACTTTTTCTATAGTAAAAGTTCGCTGAAGTGACATTTTCTGCAGAAAAAGTTAGTTGAATTGAATTTTTCTATAGAAAATGTTGGCGAAATTGACATTTTCTACAGAAGAAGGTTAGCTGAATTGATTTTTTCTATACAAAAAAGTTAGTAAAAGCCAACTACTTATAAAAGTTCACCTTTTTCATAATTATTGACTTTTTCTATAGAAAAAAAAATCGCTAATTTGGTTTTTCCTATGGAAAAAGTTAACTGAATTGACACTTTTTATAGAAACAGATAACTGAATTGATTTTTTCTACATAAAGCTTAGGTGACATAACTTTTCCTACCGAAAAGGTTCGCTGACTTGATTTTATCTATAGAAAACTTTTGCTGAATTGACTATTTTGTAGAGGAGGTTAGCTGAATTAAAGATTTTCGTTAGCAACAGTTAGCTGAATTGACTTTCTCTATGGAAAAATTAGCTGAATTTACATTTTGTACAGAAAAAGTTAGCTGAATTGAGTTTTTCTATAGAAAATGATGGGGAAATTGACATTTTCTACAGCAGAAAGTTAGCTGAATTGAATTTTTCTGTAGAAATTATTGGCTGAAGTGACATTTTACAGAATAAGTTAGCTGAATTGACTTCTTTAGTGCGCTGAATTGCTTTTTCCTTAGAAATTCAGCTAAATTTTTCTGTAGGAGAAGTCAAACTACCGATTTTTTCTATATAAATTTGCTGAATTGACAATTTTGTAGAGAAGGTTAGCTGAATTAACTTTTTCAGCAGCAAGAGTAGACTGAATTGATTTATTTTATAGTAGAAGTTCGCTGAATTGAGTTTCGCTATAGAAAAAGTTAGCCGAATTTAAATTTTCTAAAGAAAAATTTTGCTGAATTGAATTTTTCTATAGAAAATTTTGGCGAATTGATTTCTTTTATAGTAGAAGTTCAATTTTGTTTTTTCAAAATAGTCTGGCTTAATCCCATTGTTGTTGTTTTAATATTTTAAAACAACTATTTTATTAGTGGAAAAGATTTGGCATTGTTCGCCAAGGGGTAAGGCAGGGAATACTATAGTTTCGATCCACGCCACTGGATCTCATCAGTTCCCTTGTTTCTTGTTTGTGGATATTCTCCACCGAAGTTATTTTTCAATAACTTCTTCAACAAGAAACTTTTTATACCCAAACATCAATCGTCAGCTCGAAGTATAAAGGTAAGCAAAGAAAAAAGTTCAATGAGAAGTTTTTCCAGACAGACTATTTTGAAAAAACAAAATTGCAAACGCTATCCCAATAAAAAAACGCCACAATGCTTCAAAAAAAAAAGTAGAAGTTCAAATTTAAATTTTCTACAGAAAAAGTTAGCTGAATTGAATTTATCTATAGAAAATGATGGCGAAATTGACATTTTCTACAGCAGAAGGTTAGCTGAATTGTATTTTTCTATAGAAAACGTTGGCTGAAGTGTCAATGTCAAACTACCGATTTTTTCTAAAGAAATTCGCTGAATTAACTATTTTGTAGAGAAGGTTAGCTAAATTAACTTTTTCAGCAGCAAGAGTAGACTGAATTGATTTATTTTATAGTAGAAGTTCGCTGAATTGAGTTTCTCTGTAGAAAAAGTTAGCTGAATTTAAATTTTCTAGTGAAAAAGTTAGCTGAATTGAATTTTTCTATAGAAAATGTTAGCTGAATTGAAATCTTCTCATGACATCTTATAGAATATGTTAGCTGAATTGACCTTTTTAGTTCGCTGATTGGATTTTTCTATAGAAAAAGTTCGCTGAATTGTCTTTTTCTATAGAAAAAGTTCTTTGAATTGTCCTTTTCTATAGAAAAAGTTCTCTGAATTGTCTATTTCTGTATGAAAAGTTCGCTGAATTGATTTTTATAAAAAAAGTATGAAAAGTATGAAAAGTTCGCTGAATTAATTTTTTTATAAAAAATGTTTGCCGAATTTACTTTTTCTATGGCAAAATTTCGCTAAATTGATTTTGTCTATAGAAAAAGTTCGCTGAATTGACTTTTTCTATTGAAAAAGTTCTCTGAATTGTCTTTTCTTATAGAAAAAGATCGCTGAATTGACTTTTTCTATAGAAAAGGTTCGCTGAATTGACTTTTTCTACAGAAAAAGTTCGCTGAATTGACTTTTTATATAAAAAACGTTCGCTGAATTGACTATTTCTATAGAAAAAGATCGCTGAATTGACTTTTTCTACAGAAAAAGTTCGCTGAATTGACTTTTTCTATAGAAAAAGGTTCGCTGAATTGCCTTTTTCTATAGAAAAAGTTCGCTGAATTGACTTTTTCTATAGAAAAAGTTCGCTCAATTGACTTTTTCTATAGAAAAAGTTCGCTCAATTGACTTTTTCTATAGAAAAAGTTCGCTGAATTGACTTTTTCTATAGAAAAAGTTCGCTGAATTGACTTTTTCTATAGAAAAAGTTCCCTGAATTCACTTTTTCTATAGAAAAAGTTTGCTGAATTGAAGTTTTCTATAGAAAAAGTTCGCTGAATTAATTTTCTCTAGAAAGAGATCGCTGAATTGATTTTCTATAGAAAAATTTCTCTGAATTGTCTTTTTCTATAGAAAAAGTTCTCTGAAGTGTCTTTTTCTGTATGAAAAGTTCGCTGAATAGATTTTTTTATAAAAAAAAATGTTTGCCGAATTGACTTTTTCTATAGCAAAATTTCGCTAAATTGAATTTTTCTAAAGAAAAAGGTCGCTAAATTAACTTTTTCTATAGAAAAAGTTCGCTGAATTGACTTTTTCTATAGAAAAAGTTCGCTGAATTGACTTTTTCTATAGAAAAAGTTCGCTGAATTGACTTTTTCTATAGAAAAAGTTCGCTGAATTGACTTTTTCTATAGAAAAAGTTCGCTGAATTGGATTTTTATACAGAAAAAGTTAGCTGAATTGGATTTTTATACAGAAAAAGTTAGCTGAATCAACTTCTTCTATAGGAAAATTCAGCTAAATTGACTTTTCTATAGAAAAAGTTCGCTGAATTGACTTTTCTATAGAAAAAGTTCGCGGAATTGAATTTTTCTATAGAAAAAGTTAGCTTAATTGACTTTTTCTATAGGAAAATTCAGCTAAATTGTCTTTTCTATAGAAAAAATTTTCTGAATTGCATTTTTCTATAGAAAAAGTTCGCTGAATTGACTTTTTCTATAGAAAAGTTCGCGGAATTGAATTTTGAATTTTTGCTGAATTGACTTTTTCTATAGAAAAGTTCGCTGAATTGACTTTTTCTATATAAAAAGTTCGCTGAATTCACTTTTTCTATAGAAAAAGTTTGCTGAATTGCATTTTTCTATAGAAAAAGTTCGCTGAATTGACTTTTTCTATAGAAAAAGTTCCCTGAATTCACTTTTTCTATAGAAAAAGTTCCCTGAATTCACTTTTTCTATAGAAAAAGTTTGCTGAATTGAAGTTTTCTATAGAAAAAGTTCGCTGAATTAATTTTCTCTAGAAAGAGATCGCTGAATTGATTTTCTATAGAAAAATTTCTCTGAATTGTCTTTTTCTATAGAAAAAGTTCTCTGAAGTGTCTTTTTCTGTATGAAAAGTTCGCTGAATAGATTTTTTTATAAAAAAATATGTTTGCCGAATTGACTTTTTCTATAGCAAAATTTCGCTAAATTGAATTTTTCTAAAGAAAAAGGTCGCTAAATTAACTTTTTCTATAGAAAAAGTTCGCTGAATTGACTTTTTCTATAGGAAAATTCAGCTAAATTGACTTTTCTATAGAAAAAGTTTGCTGAATTGACTTTTTCTATAGAAAAAGTTCGCTGAATTGGATTTTTATACAGAAAAAGTTAGCTGAATTGGATTTTTATACAGAAAAAGTTAGCTGAATCAACTTCTTCTATAGGAAAATTCAGCTAAATTGACTTTTCTATAGAAAAAGTTCGCTGAATTGACTTTTCTATAGAAAAAGTTCGCGGAATTGAATTTTTCTATAGAAAAAGTTAGCTTAATTGACTTTTTCTATAGGAAAATTCAGCTAAATTGTCTTTTCTATAGAAAAATTTTCTGAATTGCATTTTTCTATAGAAAAATTTTCTGAATTGCATTTTTCTATAGAAAAAGTTTGCTGAATTGAAGTTTTCTATAGAAAAAGTTCGCTGAATTAATTTTCTCTAGAAAGAGATCGCTGAATTGATTTTCTATAGAAAAAGTTTGTGGAATTGAATTTTTCTATAGAAAAAGTTTGGTGAATTGACTTTTTCTATCGAAGAAGTTCGCTGAATTGAATTTTTCTATAGAAAAAGTTCTCTGAATTGTATTTTTTTATACAAAAAGTTCTGTTTTTTTTTCTATATAAAAAGTTCGAAGAATTGATTTTTCTCTAAAAAAAAGTTAACCGAATTAACTTCTTCTATAAAAAAGTTAGCTAAAGTGATTTTTTTAAGAAAAGGTTAGCTGAATTGACTTTTTCCATGGTAATGCTTCGCTGAATTGGAACTTTCTACAAAAAAGATCGATAAATTGACTTTTTGTATAGAAAAAGTGGCTGAATTGTATTTTTCAATAGAAAAATTTTGCTGGATTGTCTTTATGAGATGTGTTTGTTCTTTAGAAAAACTGCAGTGAATTGGATTTTTCTTTGTAAAAATTCATAGAATTGGTTATTATTACAAATTATTAAAGAAAAATTCATTCCTTAAAATTCACCTCAATTTTGTCCCCAAAAATGTAATGAATATTTTTAAACTGAACTCTCTACGCCAAATAGAATTCCTCAATGAATACCGAATTGACCCTCAGGTGACTAATAAGCGTTAGACAATTAAATTGGGCTCGTATACTGCTTGGCGCATTCACCTCATTCATCTCTTTGTTTTGGGGTGGTATTTCAAATATTCGAAATTAAAAAAAATGTTTTGTTTACCCAACAGAATTTTAGATTTAATGACAAAAAATTGAAAAGTAGCCGCCACATAAATATGAAGCGGCGAATGGAATGCAGCATCGCTGCTCTGCCAAGTCAGGGTAACTCTCAATGACATCTGCTTAATTTTCATAGGCATGCCTTCAATCACTGACACGGGCAATGGCACACAATTTACCTTTCCTTGTCGTCTTTTTCTGGGTACTCACCCCTAAAAATGACCATAATCAATTTACCTTCAGGGTCTAAGGCAACAAAGTAAAAGCCATGACTGAGAAAAAAACTGAAAGAAAAAAATGAGAAATTTATTTTTTATCAAAAATTCAAAAGGAAATGCAAACAGCCGAAAAGATGGCTACAGATACAAAAAATTATGATGAACAATTTTTCAAAGAACAACAACAGCAACAATGAAAACAAATTTCCAAACTTACTTTTTTTAAGGCAAAAAAATTATTACAAAAAATTTTGTGTATTTTCTCTACTCAACTTGAATTCCCCATGGAAGCGTTTATTTAGTTAAGCAGCATCCACGGGGAGAGGTATGAGGAAAATGAGGTCCAGCCAGCAATAAAATGAATAAAACGCCCAAATGCCAATGTCGGATACATCATTGAGTATTTTGCATATTTTAGGCGTAAAAATTAATCACTTACTTGCTGTTCGTCATCCTTCAAGCTACCTGTCCCCTGTCAGGTCGCTCAGCTCAGCACTCAGGCCTCATCGCACACACACAGCGAATGGCGTGAAACCAGCGTGAAGTCTTCGAACAGCAAAGTTGATAAGTGGGCTTTGCTAATGCTGAATTTGGTAACATTAAATTGATGCTGTTTTTTCTCTGGTTGTTGTTGAAAACAGGAAAAGCAATGAATATTAAGAGATAAATAGAAAAAAAAAATAGAGCGGACGAAAAAATTACCCCCACCCTTAATTATAATATGGAGTGAAGAAAAATAACGTGAAATTTCTGATAATTTCACTAAACAGCAACAAGAAAAAAATTATGGAATTACAAGTCGAAAACAAATGTAAAAAAATCATGATTTTGTAGTTGTTCTTCCTCTTCTTAGGTTGTCATTCAAAGGAAATCCAGCAAATAAGGTGGTGAGCTTCATTTCCGTTTTGCCGGAGTTGGGGGAAATTGAACAGATCTTTGTGAAAAGTGAAAATAACATTAACACAAAAAATATTGCCTCCGGGAATATTAAAAATAAAAAAATAATTAAGAAAAGTTTTTTTCCAATGGGGAAATTCTAATGGCCAACTTTTTCTACAAATGAGGAACGGAAACGCAATAAATTCTGTTCAACATGGAAAGAAAAAGAATTTGATTATATTTTACTTAAAAAAAATCGAAATCCAAATCCAAGAAAGGAACAAACACAATTCAATAAACGTTTTAACGACATTTTCTAAAGGAAAATCCTAGTATTTTTCAACTAAATTTTTTTATGAAAACAGACAATTCCACCAACATCTTTATGGAAAGACAGAAGTTCTTCACTTTTTTTCCTTCGCAGATGCCAATTCCGCTCATATTTTTTTGAAAAATGTCGACCCAGGAAATTTATTCTATGGAAAAATCAATATTTCGTTGATGGGCTTACCTAAATAATTGCGTGTGCGTTATTCAAAACAAAACAAAATACATGTACAGTAGAATCGCGATAACTCGTACCTCGATAAATCTAAAATCTCGATAATTCCTATAAACTGTCTGTCCCTTAAACCCATTTCCTTTGCATTTTAACTTCGCTAATTCGAAAACCTCGGTCCCTTGGATTACTAATTATCGAGGTTCTACTGTATTTCATTTACGAAATCCACTCGATTTCAACTATCAATTTTATTGCTTAAGCATCAAATAAATTTCAGATTAGTTCTCATTTAGCGTATTCGAAAAGGAACTGAGAGTTGAAATCCCAACGATTTCGTAAATGTAAACGTACTTAAATGTGATTTACATGGATTTTGTTTTGAATAACGCACACGCAATTATTAAGGTAAGCCCCAGGAAGTGACTACAATTATATTCTTGTGTGGAAAACACATAACGTTAGGATAATGAAAAAATAGATTCATTAAACGCTTTGCTATATAAAAATATCAGTTCAGGGAAGTGTAACTTTTTCTACACAAAATATAAATTCAGCGCATTTCATCATTGAAAAAAAAAAACAATTCAGATAACTTTCTCTATAAAGAGCCCTATTCAACCAACTTTTTCTGTTGAAAAAGTCAATTCAGCAAACTTTTTCTATTGAAAAAGTCAATTTGGCAAACTTTTTCTATTGAAAAACGTCATACTGCGTTCTTTTTAAATAGATAATTCAATTCAGCTAACATTTTCTATATAAAAAGTTAATTCAGCCTACTTTTTCAATAGAGAAAGGCAACTCAGCTAACGTTTTCTATCGAAAAAGGAAATTGAGCGATTATTTTCTGTCTAAAAAGTTTATTCAGCGACCTTTATTTATAGAAAAAGGCAATTCAGTGAACTTTTTCCATAAATAAAGTCAATTCAGCTAACTTTTTCCATAGAAAAAGTAAATTTTGCGAACTTTTTCCATAGATAAAGTCAATTCAGCTAACTTTTTCTATCGCAAAAGTTAATTCAACTTAGAAAAACACAATTCAACCAACCTTTTCTGAGGAAAAAGCCCATTCAGCAATTTAACAAAAGTCAATTCATCAGACTTTTTCTATACAAAAAGTTAATTCATAGAAAAAGACAACTGTCCTAATTTTTTCTATCGAAAAATGCAATTCAGTGAATATTTATTTATTTTCCATAGAAAAGGGCAATTCAGCGAACTTTTCCCGTAGAAAAAGTCATTTCAGTGATCTTTTTCCATAAAAAACGGTAAATTTTTTACCAAGAAAAAGTCAATTCTTCTAACTTTTTCTATAGAAAAAGGCAAACTTTTTCTATGCAAAAATCAATTCAGCTATCTTTTTCTATCTAATAAATTCAGAACATTTTGGTTAGAGAAAAGGTCAATCCAACAAAGTTTCTATATGGAAAAGTCAATTCAGCTAAAAGTTTCCAGTAGAAAAAGGCAATTCAGCGAACTTTTTCCATAGAAAAAGTCAATTCATAGAACTTTTTCTACCGAAAAAGTCAATTCAGCTAACCTTTTCTATCGCAAAATTCAATTCAGCTAACTTTTTCTATAGAAAAAATAAATTCAGCTAACCTGTTTTATGAAAAAGTAATTTCAGCGAATAATTTTCATAAAAAAGGCAATTCTGCTAACCTTTTTAGAAAAAGTAAATTCAGCCATTTAACAAAAGCTAATTCAGCTAACTTTTTCCATACAAGAAGTCAATTCGGCTATATTTTTCTATTGAAAAAGTCAATTCATCAAACTTTTTTCCATAGAAAATGTACATTCACCTAACTTTTTCCATAGAAAAAGGCAACTGACCTATTCTTTCTATCGAAAAATTTAATTCAGTTAATATTTTTTGTCGAAAAAATCTATTCAGCTATCGTTTTCTCTAGAAATAGTCAATTCAGCAAATTGTTCGTTAGAAAAGAGCAATTCTTTTTGCATAGAAAAAGACAATTCATCGAAAAAAATGCAATTGAGCGAAATTTTTCTATCCAAAAAATCAATTTAGCTATCTTTTTCTATCGAAAACGTAAATTCAGCAAATTTTTGCTGGAGAAAAATTTAACTCAGCAAAGTATTTTTATGGAAAACCAGTTCAGATAAATGTTTTCTACAGAAAAAATCAATGCGGAGAAAATTTTCTATTAAAAAGACAATTCAGCAAACTTATTTATTTAGCACACTTTTTCTATAGATAAAATCAATTCAGCAAACTTTTTCTATAGAAAAATTCAACTTAGCAAATTTTTTTCTCTAGAAAAATTCAACTGAGCAGACTTTTTATATCGCAAAAGTCAATTCGGCAAACTTTTTCGATAGAAAAATTAAATTCATGGGAATTTTTTTATAGGAAAAGTCTATTCATCGAATTTTTTCTAAAGAAAATGTAAATTCAGCTAAATTTTTCGATAAAAAAACAATTGAGCAAACTTTTTCTATAGAAAGAGTCAATTTAGCAAACTATTTCTATATAAAAAGTCCATTCAGCAAACTGTTTCTATAGAAAAATCCAATTCAGCTACTTTTTTCTATTAAATAAGTAAATTCAGCGAAATTTTTCCATAGATAATGTCAACTGACCTAATTTTTTCTGTCGAACAATTAATTCAGCTTACTTTATCTATAGAAAAAAGGCAATTCAGGTAACTTTTTTCTATGGAAAAGGCAAATCAGCGAAAGTTTTGTGTAGAAAAAAAATTAATTCAGCAAACATTTTCGATAGAAAAGTAAATTCATGGGAATATTTCTATAGAAAAAGTCACTCCAGCAAACTTTTTCTATAGAAAAAGTCAATTCAGCAAACTATTTCTATATAAAAACTCCATTCAGTAAACTTTCTATAGAAAAACCCAATTCAGCTACATTTTTCTATAGAAAAAGGCAATTCAGCGAACTTTTTCCATAGAAATTGTCAATTCAGCTAAATTTTTCTATTGCAAAGGCCAATTCAGCTAACTGTTTCCATAGAAAAGTCAATTTAGCTTATACAAAAGCAATTCAGCTAACCATTTCTTTAGAAAAGGCCCATTCAGCAATTTAACAAAAGTCGTTTCATCAAAATTTTTTTATATAAAAAGTCAATTCAGTTATATTTTTCTATTGAAAAAGTCAATTCATTGAAAGTTTTTCCATTGAAAATGTAAATTCAGCCAACTTTTCCATAGAAAAGGCAACTGACCTAATTTTTTCTATCGAAAAATGCAATTCAGTGAATGTTTTCAGTCGAAAAATTAATTCAGCTAACATTATCTATAGAAAAAAGCAATTCAGCTAACTTTTTCCATAGAAAAGGGCAATTCAGCGAACTTTTTGTATGCAAAAATCAATTCATCTATTTTTTTATCGAAAAAGTAAATTCAGCTCAATTTTGCTAGAGAAAAAATCAATTCAGATATCTTTTTCTATCGAAAAAGTAAATGCAGCAAACTTCTTTAGAGAAACAGTCAATTCAGTGAACTTTTCTATGCAAAAATCAATTCAGCTATCTTTTTCTATCGAAAAATTAATTTCAGCAAACTTTTGCTAGAGAAAAAGTCAATTCAGCAAAGATTTCTATGGAAAAGTAAATTTTTTTCTATAGAAAAAGTTTAGCAAATTTTTCTATAGAAAAAGTCAATGCGTAGAACTTTTTTTTATTAAAAAGTCAATTCAGCAAACTTATTCATTCAGCACATTTCTTCTATAGAAAAGTTTAATTCAGACAATTTTTCCTATAGAAAAAGTCACTTCAACGATTTTTTATATAGAAACGTCAATTCACAAACTATTCATATAGGCATAGTCAATTCAACAAGCTTTTTTGTATAGAAATAGTAAATTAGCAAACTTTTTCAATAGAAAAAGTCAATTCAGCAAACTATTTCTATATAAATATCCATTCAGCAAACTGTTTCTACAGAAAAATCCAATTTTCTATGGGCAAAGTCAATTCAGCTAACTTTTTCCATAGAAAAAGTCAATTCAGCTAAACTTTTTTATGTAAAAAGTCATTTCAGCGATTAGTTTTCACCTCTTTCATTCTCATTCACAGAAAAAGGCAATTCAGTTAATCTTTTTTAGAAAAAAAGCCCAACCAGCAATTTAAGTCAATTTAGCATGCTTTTTCTATAGAAAAAGTCAATATATATATTTATATTTTTATATTTCTAATAAAATATTTTTCTAATAAAAAAGTCAAATCAGCGAACTTTTTCCATAGAAGATGTGAATTCACCCAAGTTTTCCAAAGAAAAAGGTAACTGACCTTTTTCTATAACAAAATCAAATCAAACAAGTAAAAAAGTATCAGTCGGCTTTGCCGACAGAGGTATACCCTCAGCATGTGTATATTGAAACAATTTTTTCCCAAAATACGTATGTATTTAGGGGGTTCAAAAAAATTTGGACGTTTGAACCGACAAAAATGTTGATTAGGATTAAAGATCAAAAGTTTTGCGGAGGAGATACTAAAAGGAATGGATTGATATTGACCATTATGGAAGTGGATCTCCAGCCACTACATATGGTGCCATAGGGGGTTTTACACCCTTCGGGCTGTTTGCTCAAAAAGTATGGACTTGCCCCTACAAAAACTTTTACCATCGTAATTGGGGCAGCGAATGCAAGTTGCTTCAACAAAAATGAAAGTGATTCTATATCAGGTCTTAAAGTGAACTTATCCGAAATTTTGTGTGGGAGGTATCGGATGGAGTGGACAAATATAGTCCATATTTGAACCTGATCTATATCTGGTAGATATATTAGCATGTGTAAAGTATGGACCAATTCGGCCACTCCCTTCAGGAGTTACCGTACGAACAATTTTTCCGAACATTTTTGATCTTTTGTGGGGGATGCTCCTGTAGGAGTGGACCGATATGGCTTATCTTCGAACTTAAACTTTATTTGAACACAATATTACTAAGGCCAAATTTTGGAACGAATCGGCAGATCCGTTTTAGAGTTATCTTGCGCTTCAATCACCTCACACGGTGTCATAGGGGTTTTTTTTGCAACTTTCATGCTATTTTCTCAGGAAGTATGGACTTGCCGCTAATGAAACTTGTACCGTCGTATGGGGGGCAGTGAATACAAGTTGCTAAAACAAAAATCAAAGCGATTCGAGGGATGGCCCTAAACTGAACTTTTCCGAAATTTTGTGTGGGAGGTACCCGAAGGGGTGTACCGATTGAGTCCATATTAAAACCTTATCTAAGTGTGATACAAATTTCACGATGTGCAAAGTATGGACTAAATCGGTTACTCCCTTCAAGAGTTATCGTGCGCACAAATTTTCCGAACATTTTCGAACTTTTGTGTGGGAGGTACCGGAAGGAGTGGGCCGATATAGCCCATCTTCGAACTTAAACGAAGTTTGGGCAAAATATTACTAATGCCAAAATATGAATCGGTTCAACCCTTCGAGAGTTATCGTGCGCTCCAGCCAGCCAGACAGACAGACGGACATTGCTCAATCGACTCCAAATTGTCTGAAACACATTTCGTCCAAACATACTTGGGGTCTAAAACCATTATTTCGATGAGGCACATTTGGCCCGTATGAAAGTGTATATACCCTCGCTGGCATAAATGCTGAAGTTATAAAAAGTCAATTCAGCAAACTCATTCAGCACATTTTTCTATAGAAAAATTCAATTCAGCCATATTTTCCGATAAAAAAGCCAATTCATGGAAATTTTTCTATAGAAAACCCCATTCAACGATTTTTTGTATAGAAAAAGTCTATTCAGCGAACTGTTTCCAAGCTTTCCTCTAGAAAGGTAAATTTAGCACAATTTTCTATAGAAAAAGTCAATTCATCAAACTTTTTCTATAAAAATTCCTTTCAGCAAACTGCTGCTACAGAAAAATCAAATTCAGCGACATTTTTTCTATAGCAAAAGCCTATAGAAAAAGGTCAATTCATCAAACTTTTTATGTGAAGCGTTTTTTTTTTTTGAAAATTGTAGCTTATGGAAAAACTTTGCGGAATTGTTTTTTTCTAACTAAAAACTACGCTGTGTTGAATTTTTCCATAGACAATTTCTGAATTGACTTCTTGGACGGAAAACGTTCGCGGAATTAACGTTTTCTATCGAACAAGTTCTGTGCACTGACATGTTCTCTCGACAAATTTCGCTCATATCAAAATTTTGAACTTTTTCTCTGGAAGAAATTTTCTGAATCACTGTTTCTGTAGAAAACGTTGTCTTGAATTGGCTTTTTCTCTAGAAAAAGTTCGCTGAATTCGTTCCCTCATTAATTCCAATAGCATCTAATAGCTACTAACAATTTGTCCGTAACAAATTTATAAAAAGCCACAGTGACTTTTGTAATTTTGAAGAATTTTTTAGCATTAGGATTGTTAGCATAGCAAATGATGCATAATTTCAGGATTATTTTGAAAAACATCACAGTTTATACTACAAAAAAATATGTATGGATGTGATATTTCTTATTAGAAAATTCCACATGTCTTTGTTGTTCGTTGCCCACAAATCCATACAAATTTTTCATTTAAATTGTTTTGAATTTAGAGTAAATCGTTTTATGACGCAAAGCTCGAGCTATGAATATGAATGTGTGCGTGCGGTATACGTTTATGATGGCGGTAGAATGAGAGACGAATTGCAAGATTTCGTTTGTTTCTGTTGATGTTTAGATTTTAAATTTCGGTTTTCAGTTTTAATAGCCAAACAAATATTTCATTTTATAGCAGAAGATGTGATGTGATGGTGATGACGACGATGACTATTTTCCAGTCATTCGAATTCATTCTCAACGTTACTCCTGAATTTGCTTTGGTGATTTCTTTTAAGTCTTCGTTTTTTTCTGTTGTTTCAAATCCTTAACATATTCATTTAAATATGTCACGTCCACACATTCAAATGGCAGTCATCTTGTGTAAAATATAGTGGCTGAGTATTGCTGCCCCCTACCACCCAACCAATGCTACGAGTACCATTTCATGTGTATGTGAAAGTCATAACTAAGCTTCATATTTATGTGAGGGAGGGGGAAGCGGGAGTTGTGAAATCATAAAATATCAACAAAATTCTTTACAGAAGAAAAAATTGTGAAATGAAGTAATTTAAAAAATAAGAGTTGGGTGGCAATTGCAAAAAACACATACCCGGAGTTTGCAAAAGCGATATGGTAAAGGCCTACCTTGGAGACTCTGGATCAATTCAAGTTTCTTAGCAGTCAAATGCCAATACTGTCCACCTTTTCTATGGAAACCTGTGTTTTCCAAAGAAAAAGTAAATTTTGCTAACGTTCGCCTTATATAGCTCAAATTTACAAAAAGGAAGGCCCCTCATTTTGAAGCCCCTAACATAACACGCCATGTGAAGTTTGTGTATCTGTGTTTATTTTATAAAATGTTATAACAAATTATCAACGGTATATTATGCATGATGCATTTCCTCAGTTAACTGTTGATGACATCTTTCGTTGGTCGGGAGCTCTTTTTTCCTTTAAAAATGGCACTACAAAAACCTCAGAACTCGAGAGAAAAAAGAAGCGAAATCAACGGAAACGGATTTTGTAGTAAACGTGTGATTTGAGCTAGAAAATAAAATTTATAACTTGAACCTGTAACCGTAACATTTCTTGTCACCATCAACAGTTTCTATTGCTAGGTGGGTTTGTCGTGGTTGTCACATGCATTGCCTCTTATTCGCTGATTTGAAGGTGTTGAGTGTAAGCAAACTTTGCAGTCAGCCTGTTTTACTTGCGATATGACATTCTCAATGAAAAATCACCAGCAAATAAAATATAGGCACACACACACGTTTATTTCATATATTTTTGGTTTAATTTTTCAATTTGATGGGATTTACTTCAAAATTTCAAATCACCAATGGTGTTCTATAGAAAAATATTTATTCAGCAATTTTTCTATAAGCAAATCAATGAAATGTTCTCTGGAAAAAGTCAACTGAGGGCTCTCTTTCTATTGAAAAACTCAATTCAGCGAAATTTCCCTATCCCCGGAAAACTAAATTTTTCAAAAAAATTAATCGATACTTAAACTCAATTCTAAGACGTTCTTCATAATAAATAAACCAATACAGCGTAGTTTTTCCATAAAAACATTTAGTCAGCGAAGTTTTGTCAATATTAAAATACAATTCACTTAATTTTTATACCCTCAGCCTTTAGGCTATGAAGGGTATATACACTTTCATACGGGCAAAATGTGCCTCATCGAAATAATGGTTTTAGACCCCAAGTATGTTTGGACGAAATGTGTTTCAGACAATTTGGAGTCGATTGAGCAATGTTCGTCCGTCTGTCTGTCTGTCTGTCTGGCTGGCTGGAGCGCACGATAACTCTCGAAGGGATGAACCGATTCGGTTCAAATTTTGGCTTTCGTAATATTTTTCCAAACTTAGTTTAAGTTCGAAGATGAGCTATATCGGTCCACTCCTTCCGGTACCTCCCCCACAAAAGTTCGAAAATGTTCGGAAAATTTGTACGCACGATAACTCTTGAAGGGTGTAACCGATTTGGTCCATACTTTGCCCATCGTGGAGCGTGTACCAGACTTAGATCAGGTTTTAATATGGACTCAATCGGTCCACTCCGTCGGGTACCTCCCACACAAAATTTTGGAAAAGTTCAGTTTAGGAACATCTCTCAAATAGCTTTGATTTTTGCTTTAGCAACTTGTATTCACTGCCCTCCATACGACGGTATAAGTTTCATCAGGGGCAAGTCCATACTTCTTGAGAAAATAGCCTGAAAGTTGCAAAAAACCCCTATGACACCGTGTGAGGAGGTTGGAGGGCAAAATAACTCTCGAACAGGTCTGCCGATTCGGTCCAAAGTTTGGCCCTAGTAATATTTTGTCCAAACATAGTTTAAGTTCGAAGATAAGCCATATCGGTCCACTCCTTCAGGTACCTCCCCCACAAAAGTTCAAAAATGTTCGGAAAAATTGTGCGTACGATAACTCTTGAAGAGAGTGGCCGAATTGGTCCATACTTTACACATCCTAATATATCTACCAAATATAGATCAGGTTCAAATATGGACTATATTTGTCCACTCCATCCGGTACCTCCCACTCAAAATTTCGGATACATGTTCACTTTAAGACCTGCTTTCGAATCACTTTGATTTTTGTTGAAGCAACTTGCATTGCTGCCTCAATTGCGATGGTAAAAGTTGTTTCAGGGGCAAGTTCATACTTCTTGAGCAAACATCCCTGAAGGTCTAAAAAACCCCTATGGTACCATATGTAGTGGATGGAGATCCATTCTTTTTAGTATCTCCTCCGCAAAACTTTTGATATTAAATCCTAATCAACATTTTTGTCAGTTCAAACGCCCAAAATTTTTAAAACTCCCTAAATACATGCGTTTTTTGGGAAAAAAATTGTTTCAATATACACAGGCAAAGCCGACTGATACTTTTTTACTTGTTTTATAGAAATATTCAATTTTCATAGAAATTTCTTTTTTTTTTTAAAGAAGAACTTAACTCAGCAAAGCTTTTCTTTAACAACAAAGTTATTCCAAGAAAAAAAAAAACAACAAAAAAACTTTATCCACAGTAATATTCAATTCAGTAACTCTTTTTCTTAGAAGAGCACCATTGAATCTGATTTTTCTATAGAAAAACTCAATTCAGCTAAGTTTTTTTAACAGAAAAATTCAATTAATCTACGATTTTACGAAAAATGCTATTCAGCAAAGTTTTTCTTAGTAGAAAAACTAACTCTCCGTATTTTTCTAGATAGATGAACCCAGTTACTTTTTCTTAAAGAGTGTTGGTCCTGCAAATTTTCCTATAGAAATAATCTATTTAGGCCTTTTTTTCTACAGAAAAGATCCATTAAACTCGAAAAAACCTATTCTATAGTTTAAGTCAAAAATTCGAAATTTGTATAGAATAAAACTCAAGTCAATTGTCAATTTTCTATATGAAAGGTCACTTGCAGCGTAATTTTTCTATAGAAAACGACAATTTGGCTAACTTATTCTATCCAAATCCAATTCGGCAATTTCTTTCTATAAAAAAGTTAATTCAATGAACATTTTCTGTAGAAAAAATTAATTTAGTAAAGTTTTCCATACAAAAATTCTATATAGTAAATTTTTTCGATAGAAAAAAGAAAATTCAGCAATCTATATTTATAGAAAAAGAAATTCATCAAACTTTTTCTATAGAAAAAGCCGATTCGGAAAATTTTTATGGAAAAAGTCAACTCTGCAAAACTTTATTATAAAAAAAATCATCACAGCAAACTATTTCTATAGAAAAAGAAAATTCAACAAACCTTTTCTATAGAAAAGTCAATTCAGCAATCTTTTTGTGCAGTAAAAGCAAATTCATTGAACTTTTTTGTATAAAAACCCAATTCAGCAATTTTTTCTCTAGAAAAAGTGATCTTAAGAAACTTTTTTTAGAGAAAGAGTAGATTCAGCGGTCTTTCTCTATAGTAAAAAGTCCAGAAAAACTCAATTCAGCGAACGTTTTTTAGAGGAAAAAATCAATTCTGCAATTTTTTCCTATAGAAAAAGTAGATTCAGCTGACTTTCTCTAAAGAAAAATTATTAAAAAAGTCAATTAAACAAACTTTTTCTATAGAAAATGTCAATTCAGCAATGTTTTCTTATAGAAAAAACTTAATTCAGCAATTTTTTACATAGAAAAAGTCAATTGAGCAATCTTTTCATACAGAAAAATCAATTCAGCAAACTTTTCTTCGAAAAAAATTCAATTCATGCAAACTTCTACTATAGAAAAAGTCAATTCAGCTAACTTTTTATATAGAAAAAGTCACTTCAGCAAATTGTTTTAAGTGAGTTTAGCTAAAGTATCCTATAGAAAAATAAATTCAGCAAAATGTTTTTGGAGAAAGTTATTTCAGAATTTCTATTTTACGATAAGAAATCAAAATCAATTTAGTTAACTGTTTTATAGAAAAAATCAATTCAGCAAATTTTTTCTATAGAAAAAGTCAATTCAGCAAATTTTTCTATATAAAAAGGCAATACAGCAAACTTTTTCTATAGAAAAAGGCAATTTAGAATACTTTACCTTTAGACAAAGTCAATTCAGCAAAGTTTTCTTATAGCAAAAGTCAATTCAGCAATATTTTCATATACAAAAATTCAATTCAGCAATCTTTTCATATAGAAAGAGTTAATGTAGCAAACTTTTCTTATAGAAAACCCCAATTCTAGCAAATTTTTCTATAAAAAAAGTCAATTCAATTTAGCAAACTTTTTCTATACAAAAAGTCAACTCAGGAGACTTTTTCTATAGAAAAACTCAATTCAGCAAACTTTTCCTATATAAAAACCCAATTCTACAAACTTTTCTTATAGAAAAATTCAATTCAGCAAATTTTTCTATAGAAAAAGTCAATTCAGCAAACTTTTTCATTAGAAAAATTCAATTCAGCAATATTTTCATATACAAAAATTCAATTCAGCAATCTTTTCATATAGAAAGAGTTAAACTTTTCCTATAGAAAACCCCAATTCTACAAACTTTTCTTATAGAAAAATTCAATTCAGCAAATTTTTCTATAAAAAAAGTCAATTCAATTTAGCAAACTTTTTCTATACAAAAAGTCAACTCAGGAGACTTTTTCTATAGAAAAACTCAATTCAGCAAAATTTTCTATAGAAAAAGTCAATTCAGCAAACTTTTTCTATTGAAAAAAATCAATTTAGCAATCCTTTTCTATAGAAAAAGTCAATCCAACGAGCCTTTTTTAGAGAAAAAGCTAATTCAGCAAGCTTTTCATATAGAAAAAGTCAATAGAGAGGTCAATTCAAACTATTTCTATAAGAAAAAATCCGGCAACCTTTTTCTAAAGACAAAGCTTATCTATATAAAATGTCAATTCTGCAACCTTTTTCTATAAAAAAGCCAATTCATCGAAATTTTTCTGTAGAAAAAGCCAATTAAGCGAACATTTTTCCGTCGCAAAAGTCAATTCAGCAAACTTTCTCTATAGCAAAAGTCAATTCAGCAACCATTTTCTGTAGATAAATTCAATTCAGCTAACTTTTTATATAGAAAGGGTAGATTCAGCAAACTTTTTCAATAGAAAAACTGTAGAAAAAGCCAATTCAGCGAATAGGAAAAGCAATTTCAACGAATAGCTAAAGTCAATTCAGTAATGGTTTTGTACAAAAAAGTCAATTCAGTGAAAATTAAAAAAACTGAGTTCGGCTAACTTTTCTTATAAAAAAATTAATTCAGAAAAATTTTCAATAGACAAAGTCTAGAAAAAGTCAATTCAGCAAATTGTTTTAAGTGAGATTAGCTAAATTTTCCTATACACGCAGAGAAAAAAATATGTTTGATCCAACAATATTCCAAGAGCAAAATATGTATTGTTAACATATTGTTGGATTCCTCATGTAGTATTGTAAATCCAAAAATAGTTTGTGTCAACTGAACAATATTTCTCTCTTTTCTTCGAAAATTTGTTTCTCTTCTCTCGCTATTCGATGCCGTGTTGAAAAAACAATTTTGGTGAGTTGTGGTGTGTTTGTACGACATGCTGCCTTTACCTTTGTTTTTGTGTGTATGTACTTGTGAGACTCTTGTTTTTATTTGTTTCTGTTTTGTTTCATTCTTCTTTCCTTTTCATGTTTGTTATGGTGTTTAATTATTCCTTATGTTGTGGTGGGTTCTTGTGGCTTTTTGTTTGTCTTTGTTGTCAGCCAATGCAGCAAACCATGTATTGTGTTCATCAATGATTGCAATATTATACGCGACATTTATATCCAAGTTATGCGAAAAGTGTATATGAGAAGTATATGCACTCAAATCAAAAATTTCTGGGCTGGTTTTCTGTATTGACAATACTTTTTGTAAACAAAATTAGATTATGATAGTTCCTACAATCGGTATTGTTAACGATTTTAACAATATTGCGGAAATTTGAAAGTTGTTTTTGTTTTCTATGTTTGGAACAAAAGATGGTATTTTTGGATTTGGATTACAATGTTTGAACAAAACAAATACATTTTTGGAACCAAAACATATATTTTTGTTCCAACAAAAGCGAAAAATATTTTTTCTGTGCGTGTAGAAAAATAAATTAATCAAATTTTTCTTTAGAAAATATTACTTCAGAAATTCTTTTTACGATAAGAAATCAATTCAATCAAAATCAATTTAGTTAACTGTTTTGTAGAAAAAATCAATTCAGAAAATTTTTTCTATAGAAAAAGCCAATTCAGCAAATTTTTCTATAGAAAAATTCAATTCAGCAAACATTTTCTATAGAAAAAGTCAATTCAGCAAACATTTTCTATAGAAAAAGTCAATTCGGCAAACTTTTTCTATAGAAAAAGTCAATTCAGCAAACTTTTTCTATAGAAAAAGTCAATTCAGCAAACATTTTCTATAGAAAAAGTCATTACAGCAATATTTTCTATAGAAAAAGCCAATTCAGCAAATTTTTCTATAGAAAAATTCAATTCAGCAAACATTTTCTATAGAAAAATTCAATTCAGCAAACATTTTCTATAGAAAAAGTCAATTCAGCAAACATTTTCTATAGAAAAAGTCAATTCAGCAAACTTTTTCTATAGAAAAAGTCAATTCAGCAAACATTTTCTATAGAAAAAGTCATTACAGCAATATTTTCTATAGAAAAAGTCAATTCAGCAAACTTTTTCTATAGAAAAAGGCAATTTAGAAAACTTCACTTATAGACAAAGTCTATTCAGCAAACTTTTCTTATCGAAAAATGCAATTAGGCAAATGCAGCAAGCTCTTTCTGTAGAAAAAGTCAATTCAAAGAACCTTTTTAAGAGAAAAAGCTAATTCAGCACGCTTTTCATATAGAAAAAGTCAATAGAAAGATCAATTCAAACCATTTCTAAAATAAGTCCAGCAACCTCTTTCTAAAAGCAAAGTCAATTTAGCTAAAGTGTTGTGCATAAAAAAAAAACAATTAGGCTAAACTTTGTTATATAGAATGTCAGTTCAGCAACCTTTTTGTGTAGAAAAAGTCAATTCAGCAAACTTTTTCTATAGATAAAGTCAATTCAGCAAACTTTTTCTATAGAAAAAGTCAATTCAGCAAACTTTTTTTTATAGAAAAAGTCAATTCAACAAGCGTTTCTTATAGAAAAATTCAATTCAGCAAACTTTTTCTATAGAAAAAGTCAATTTAGCAAACTTTTTCTATAGAAAATGTCAATTCAGCAAACTTTTTCTATAGATAAAGTCAATTCAGCAAAGTTTTCTTTAGAAAAAGTCAATTCAGCAATATTTTCATATAGAAAAAAAGGTCAATTCAGCAAACTTTTCCTATAGAAAAACTTAAATCAACAAACTTGTCTTATAGAAAAATTCAATTCAACTTTTTCTATAGAAAAAGTCAATTCAGCAAACTTTTTTATTAGAAAAAGTCAATTCAACAAACTTTTCTTATAGAATAATTCAATTCAGCAAACTTTTTCTATAGAAAAAATCAATTTAGCAAACTTTTTCTACAAAAAAGTAAATTCAGTAAAATTTTCTATGGAAAAAATCAATTCAGCAAACTTTTTCTGTAAAAAGTATATTCAGTAAACTTTTTCTATAGAAAAAGTCACTTCAGCAAGCTCTTTCTGTAGAAAAAGTCAATTCAACGAACCTTTTTTTAGAGAAAAAGCTAATTCATCAATTTTTTCATATAGAAAAAGTCAATAGAAAGATCAATTCAAATCATTTCTAAAATAAATCCAGTAAACTTTTTCAAAAAAAAGTCAATTCAGCTAAAGTGTTGTACATAAAAAAACAATTAGGCTAAACGTTTCTATATAGAATGTCAATTCAGCAACCTTTTTGTGTAGAAAAAGTCAATTCAGCAAACTTGTTCTATAGATAAAGTCAATTCAGGAAACTTTTTCTATAGATAAAGTCAATTCAACAAACTTTTTCTATGGAAAAACTCAATTCAACAAACTTTTCTTATAGAAAAATTCCATTCAGCAAATTTTTTCTATAGAAAAAGTCAATTCAGCAAACTTTTTCTATAGAAAAAGTCAATTCAGCAAAGTTTTTCTATAGAAAAAGTCAATTCAACAAGGTTTTTCTATAGAACAAGTCTATTCATCAAACTTTTTCTACAGAAAAAGTAAATTTAGTAAACTTTTTCTATAGAAAAAAATCAAATTTTTTCTATAAAAAGGTATATTCAGCAAACTTTTTCTATAGTAAAAGTCAACCTGTTTCTTATAGAAAAATTAAATTCAGCAAAATTTTTCTATAGAAAGTCGATCCAGCAAACTTTTTCTATAGAAAAATCAGTTCAGTAAACTTTTTATAGAAAAAGTCAATTCAACAAATTTTTCTTTAGAAAAAGTCATTTCAGCAAATTTTTCTATAGAAGAAAGGAAAATATAAGTCAAAAAATATTCGACATGATTACTAAATATGTAGGATAGTTCTTAATTCCTAAATCCATCACCATTAACTCTCTGATAGATGAACCTGTTATTGAATAATATGGGCGCCATGGACATTCTCCTTTAATCCAGGGATCATATGTACTAGGACTCGGACTTCAAGACTATCCCTGTCCTCATCCTGTCCGTTGGTATTCAGCTATTCAAATTCGACACCTCCTCACACCTCAAATTCGAAATACATCTTATCATCCCATGTGTTTTTACAATCAAATCCCGCTGCATAGTTTTAGGAGTCCAAATTCAAATTCTTCAATTTCCAGCTGCAATTTATCATTGAAATTGAAATCAAATTCCCCCAAACCCACTACACGAAATTGTTATTCAAAGTTTTGCCAAAAAATTGACTTTAGTTTGAATTTAATTAAAAATCTGCACTCTATATTCCCTTTGTAAATTTTTAATTATTGGTTATTTTGAAAAGTTTCTCTTTTATTTATAGCCAAAGCAAAAGAAACAGCAACAAAGAAAACGAAAAACACTGAAAAAAAGGAAAAACTAGATGATGGTATACAGAGAATTTGGCATTTAATTGTATTTGTATTTATTCCATTTGTTGGCTTTCTTTTTTGATAACTCTTTCCCTCCTTTTTTGAAACTAACTGTCTGTTAGCAAAGGTCCAAAGGAAGTAGAAAGTCCAAGTGGAGAGAACAGACCAATATAAAATGCATGGAAATTTTAAGTTAACATTTGTGCTGCTTCCTTTGCCGGTGCTGTTACTGCTACTGTTGCAATCATTGGCCAACAACAAACAGCAGTCAAAAGTTGTTGCAAAAGTTTAAAGTATAGTTTTTGGCCAAATTGAAATTGGCAATGACGTTGAAAGGATTTACTGGCTGTTGCTAACAAATGGCAACAAAAATAAATACGAAAAGACGAAACGAATGGAATGGAACAAAAAAGTGGTCAGTAGACGTCAAAGATAAATAGAAAGTGTAAATTGAATGCTGAAGACTATAGTGGTAGTCAAAGGCTTCTAAGGGCTAGAAGGGGGGAGGGGGTCGAAGACCAAATGCAGTATTTGCTTAGGCCTCAATGGAAAACAAAAAAATATTCTTTGAATGTTATGCTAAAAAAGGAGTGGATAAATTAATTTAATTTATAACAAATTGAATGACTGACACTTATTGTTGTTATTTACTAATGTTGTAAAAAAGAAAATAATGAAAATCCCCCTTACACAAAACCCACATTTCCTTGTTAAACAAACCATTTATAGAAATCATATTTTTTATTGGCAGTGAATGAATAAAAAGCTGGAAGCAAACAACAGAAAAAAAGGATTCATTTCACTCCATGTAATGTGCCATTTATTTGTTTAAAGAAATCTCAGGGCTCAGATTTTTTTTCTTAAGGTCTACACAAGACGAAGCAGAAGCCACTGACAGACAGACACTTGCCACATGTATGTAGGCTGGCTCCCAAGCAACTGATTTGTATGCATGCCTGTGGTTTGTTCTCCCTGAATGTTTCTTCTCCCTGAAAAAAGGGTAAATATTTACTATGGAAATTTATCCAGTTATCCTTTCTAATATTTTCAAAGGCACACACACTTCTCTTTCTTTCGTTTTGGCGTTTAGATGTCTTATTGACCCCTCGGCAAGTGCGTTGACTGCGTGCGTGCCATATTTAAAGAAAACCAAGTGTTAAAAGTGTTATTTTCTTCATCATAAAAGTTGATTTGTTGGCTTAAACAAATAAAAAAGGATTTGTTCAAAGATATCCTTTTTTGGTGTTAGAATTTTGCATAAGGATTTTAACTCCAAAATAAACCTAATACAAATAGACACTTACATTACTTTGCAGCTTTAGTGTGTTACATCTAAAAAACATATGAATGCTTAGAGACTTATGTTGGTCATAACTTATTATTGCCAACAATGTTTTTTTTTTTTTTTTTTGGTACGAAGCTTAAAAGCGGTAAACCACAAAGACCACTGATGAGCTGAAAAAAAACAACATAGTTTCGGTGTTTTACAGTGGGGAGAAAATGTGTGATGCCCTGGGTGACAGTATATTTTTAGACATAACAAGTACAAAATGTAAAAAGTCGTTAAGTTCGGCCGGTCCGAGCTTTTATACCCTCCATCACAAAATATTCTTAGCTAAAATGGAATAATTAGTTTCCTTTTAGGCGCAAAAATTGTTCGACCACGGATACCCTAAATGCCTAAATTAGGTAAAAATTTATCAACAAAATTTCTTCAATTTTTGGTACCATTATACGGGGGATATAACAAATCATGGGCCTATGTGGGCGATTTTTGGTGAATGAGTTTCGGGATCTCTGAGAACTTCAAATGTCAAATTTCAGCTAGTTCGGTCAAAAATTTTAGCTAAAATCCTCAAAATACGGGAAATCGGGGATACAGCTATATGGGGACTATACCAAAACATGGACCTATGTTAACGATTTTTGGCGGAAAAGTGTCGTGGTCACTGAAAACCTCAAGCGTCAAATTATATCTAGTTCGTTTAAAAATTGTAGCTAAAATCCTGAAAATACCTTAAATCGGGAGGTACCGCTATATGGGGGCTATACCAAAACGTGGACCTATCGTGTTAATTTTTAGTGGATATGTTTTTTGGTCATTGGGAACCTCAAATGTCAAATTTCTGCTAATTCGGTCAAAACATGTATGTAGCTAAAATACTTCAAATTGGGAGGTACCGTTATATAGGGCATATACCAAAACGTGGACATATCTCCACTATTTTTGTTGCAGAAGTTTTTTGTTCTCTTGAAACACCAAGTGCCAACTTGTAGCCACTTTGGGTGGAAAATGTAGCTAATATCCTCAAAATACCTCAAAAACTTTAGGAACCCTTATATGGGCACCGACGTAGCCAGGGGGGCGGGGGGAAATAGTACAGAGAATTATTTAACTACATTGGTATACTTATTGTCCAACATATTTGAAAGTATAAAAATAATGAACACGTTAGACTTTTTGAGCAATTTTCCGCATAGTTGTTGTTAACAAGTCGTTTATTTGTATTTGTTGAAAGTTTGTTGCATATTACGTCCAATACTTTGGCTTATAAACACCATTTAAAAAAAAAAAACATTCTTGCGATCGTTTGTTTTTAAATTTTTTGATAAGAGCAATTCAACAATAAAAGATAAAATCGTTGCTTAATTTTGTGGTTTTAATTTTTTGTATATAGTTTCTAACACGTTTTTGTAATGAACTATTTTGAACATCATAACAATTACAAATTCTTTATTATGTTTGAAATTTGCAAAAAATACTATATCAAACATTTTTTTATGATATAATTCTGTTCCACCGCAGTGTCGCCCGTTGAGATTATTTGAAACTGGTCTCTTTCTACAAATTAGTAAATGCCTATTGTACAAAAAAAGGATTTTTCTGCCGTATTTTTCAGGGTGATTATGAATGTAAACTCCCCGTGAGCTTTGTCTTTCAGCCGTTTCAAATTAAAGGAAAAGGTGAGAAAACTCACGGGGAGTTGATATTCATAATTGGGCTGTTTATGTTTGGTTCGACCTTTCGAATGATAACTTTTAATTATGGACATATCGAATTGTGTAGCCATTTGCGGACGTATGAACTTGCCAACAAAATATAGATTTTATCATTGATCACAAGTGTTGTGGAAAAGGTACCTGAAGAAATGGGCCGGACCAACATAGTTTATTTTGGAAGTAGATATTATTTGGGGGTCATTTCTTTTAAAAGATATTGCGCCCACCAGTCATTTCAGTTCTTCACCAATGTGGTTCATTTTCGAGCTAAAACTAAGTTTGGACAAAATATTACTAGTTTGGTCCAAATCTCTTGCTCCATTCAAGAAAAATCGCACATACCGCTTTGGCTAAAATTCTTGAAATTTGAGGGAAAATACCAGAAGGAGTAGACCGAAAAACACCATGTTCGAACTTTATATAAGGGTCGCAGAAATATCGCGATAAACAAAGTTTGGACCAACGTAGTATCCGTTTCGACAGTTGTTGTGCGCAGATGGTAGGTGCCGTAGGTGCTCTTTACAGCTTTCGGGCCATTTTCTCTGGGAGTATGGTCTTGCCACTGAAAAAACTTGTATTGTAGTAATAGGGGACCCGAGAACGCTTGTTGCAAAAAAGCAAAGCGTTTATTTATTTAATATTTTTACTTATAACTAAATTATTAGCATAAAGGAAGTGAAACCATATTTACTAATTATCCAGAGAGGTCTTCTCTGAAAATTTAAAAAATACTCTGTGGAAGGATATCGAAAGAGTGGATCGATATTGTCCATATTCGAAATTGATCGAAATTTGGACAAAATATCACGAAGGCCAAATTTTGGACAGAATCGGTTGATCTGTTCGAGAATTATCGTCTTCTGCAGGCAGCCACCCAGATGGACGAACATAGATAGCTAAATGGACTCCAAATTTTCTGAAACACATTTCTTCCAAACACACTTTGCCCTTAAAACCATTATTTCGATGACTAAATGCTAAGAGTATAAAAAATGTAGGTTGGGCAAAACTGTGTTTATAAATTTTTGCTAAAAGAATGTACACGGTGTGCCTTAACAAATTTAAATGGAAGGTGCATACACCTCGGAAGTTTTTGCTGATTCTGAAACTACAATGCTCATAGATGAGAAATATCAAGAAGCGAAAAAAATCGCCGGAGGGATTTTCAAATAAATCGCGATTTAAGTTCACATTTTTAGGGGTTCTTTAGGTTTTCACGATTTTGCTTGGAAACCGCGAGTCCTATGTAAATGGCTAAAGAGAATGTTGTAGCTGTGAAAATTCTTAACAAGATTGACGTTTATGATATTTTCGTATGTTTTACCGTTTTTGAGATATAGAAGTTCAAATTGAGACAATGCACTGACTGTATCGCCTCCTTATAAAACAATGTCATTACTGCAATTTCCCAAATTAAACTTATATATCTTGAAAATGGCACAACCTAGAAAAAAAAATAAATCATCCAATCTGTTAGAGAATTTTCACAGCTTCAACATTTTCTTTAGTCCCATTTTCATATGACTTGCGGTTTTCAAGTAAAATCGTGAAGATTTAAGATAAAAACCTAAAAATTTTAATTGAACCTCTATATTTCAAAAACGGTAAAACCTACGAAAATATCATAAATGCAAATCTTGTGGAGAATTTTCACAGCTACAACATTTTCTTTAGACTCATTTCGATACGACTTACGGTTTCCAAGCAAAATCGTGAAAACCTAAAAAACCCCTAAAATTGTGAATTTTGATCGCGATTTATTTAAAAATCCCTCCGGCGATTTTTTCTATTTTTTTATTTTTCTTATCTATGAACATTGCTGTTTCAGAATCCGCAAAAACATCCCATGTGTAAGCGGTTTTCATTAAAAGTTAGTTAAGGGGCAATGTGCATAATATTGTTTTATAAGGGGACGATACAGTCAGTGCATTGTCCCAATTTGAACTTCCATATCTCAAAAACGGTAAAACCAACAAAAATATCATAAAGGACAATCTTGTGGAGAATTTTCTCTGCTTTAGACCCATTTACATAGAACTCGCGGTTTCCAAGCTAAATCGTGAAAACCTAAAGAACCCCTAAAAATGTGAACTTAAATCGCGATTTATTTTAAAATCCCTCCGGCGATTTTTTTGTTTCTTGATATTTATCATCTATGAGCATTGTAGTTTCAGAATCAGCAAAAACTTCCGAGGTGTAAGCACCTTCCATTTAAATTTGTTAAGGCACACCGTGTGTATACATGTATATACCTTGGATTGGCGCCAGAATTTCATTTTAAAAGAATTCAAGAATGGTTGCTAGAGTTTTCCTAGTTCCTGAGCAACTTATGAGAAGACCCACGATAGGAAACCAGAATCTCTATAGGAGAAGTCCGACGATTTTACCGCGATTGGGTGCTAGAATTTCATCATGGATAGTTCTCAGCATTAGTTCTCTATCAAGAATACCACCATCAGCCTTCAGAAATTCTTTGAGATAAGATCTACGATTGGTCACTAAAATATACTAAAATTGGTTTCTTTATGACAATATCAACGATTGAATTTCCGAAATTGACCATATTCTGACACGGCAGCGTAATAAAAGACAAACAAGAAGACACGTGTCTTGGCGTTTTTTCGTTTATTTATATAACTGCTAAATATACCTGTAAATATAAAAAATACTACTGGATAACGTCATGATATCCGAACGTTCCCTCTGCATAAATCAATTCTCTACTAATCTCATTTTTCTGCCATAAATTACTCAATAAAATTGGAGTGGAAAATTAAAGCCGTGATTTTGAAGTGAAGTAGGAAACAAAGGAAAGGTCATCAACATTCCATGTAAACAAAAAAATTAAATCTTTAGATATTTGTAAGGGTTTCCGATTGTATACTCGTTATTTTGGTCTTACCGAAGTGATATCACTGAATTACATAACATTCACTGTAGTTGTGAGTTATTTGATAAATTATACACCCAAAAATATATGCGATGATTAATATATCCATTGTTTTGAACATATATTAACTCTGATATATTGTCAAAAAGACAAGGGACATTGGCCATGAAGTCTTAAGTCAAGTTTATTTAAAATGTAGTAATGAACATTATTTCATCAGTAATATAAGTGTAAAATAAGGTTTACGTCTTTGCCAAATAAACAATTTTCGCTAACATGAACTTTCAAAATTTTGGTCAGGTGGGCCCCCCCGAAATGAAATCCTGGCTACGTCCCTGTATGGGGGCTATACCTATTGTGACCAACCGTACTCTATTATAGACTACGGTACTCTATGTTAGGTTATTTGTGCCCCATTATTTAAATTACACTATTTTTCCTCTGTTTTCATTGGGCGTACTCTATGTCCTCTATGTCCTCCATTTTTGATTTGTTTTACAAATACATGTGAATGCCTAGGAAATACAATGAAATGAAGAAATCCTAGGCAGAAATAGGGTTCTTGTGTCGCTAGAAGACCTCCAAAAGTCTTCTGATGTATAAAGAATATCACCAAAGGTCTCCTGTTTTCCATATAAGACCTCTTTGAGGTTTTTTTGGTTGCCTTTTGAAAACCTCCAGAGATTTTCTGATGTCTTTAGAAGACCTCCAGAGGTTTTCTGTTGTCTTTAGAAAACCTCCAAAGGTTTTCTGTTGGCTTCAGAAGACCTCCAAAGATCTTCTGTTGGCTTTAGAAGACCTCCAAAAGTCTTCTGTTGTCTTTAGAAGATCCCCAAATGTCTTCTGTTATCTTTAGAATACCTGCAAAGGTCTTCTGTTGTTTCAAAAACACCTCCAAAGATCTTCTGATATCTTTAGAAGACCTCCAAAGGTCTTCTGTTGGCTTAAGAAGAACTCCAAAGGTTTTCAGTTGCCTTTAGAAGACCTTCAAAGGTCTTCTGTTGTCTTTAGAAGATCCCTATATGTCTTCTGTTTTCTTTAGAATACCTGCAAAGGTCTTCTGTTGTTTCAAAAACACCTCCAAAGATCTTCTGATGTCTTTAGAAGACCTCGAAAGGTCTTATGTTGGCTTAAGAAGAACTCCAAAGGTTTTCAGTTGCCTTTAGAAGACCTCCAAAGGTCTTCTGTTGTCTTTAGAAGATCCCCAAACGTCTTCTGTTATCTTTAGAATACCTGCAAAGGTATTCTGTTGTTTCAAAAACACCTCCAAAGATCTTCTGTTGGCTTTAGAAGACCTCCAAAGATCTGCTGTTATCTTTAGAAGATTTTCAAAGGTCTTCTGTTGGCTTAAGAAGACTTCCAAAGGTCTTCAGTTGTCTTTAGAAGACCTCCAAAGGTCTTCTGTTGTCTTTGGAAGACCTAAAAATGTCTTCTGTTGTCTTTAGAAGACCTCAAGAGATCTTCTGTTGTCTATAAAAGACATCCAAAGGTCTTCTGTTAACATTATAAGACCTCCAAAGGCATTTGGTTGTCTTAATAAGACTTTAAAAGGTCTTCTTTTGGCTTAAGAAGACTTTCAAAGTTTTCAGTTGCCTTTAGAAGACCACCAAAGTTCTTCTGTTATATTTAAAATACCTGCAAAGGTCTTCTGTTGTTTCAAAAGCACCTCCAAAGATCTTCTGATGTCTTTAGGAGACCTCCAAAGGTCTTGTGTTGTCTTAAGAAGACCTCCAAAGATCTTCTTTGCCTTTACAAGACCTCCAACGGTCTTCTGTTGTCTTAAGAAGACCCCGAAAGCTCTTCCGTTGGCTTTAGAAGACCTCCAAAGATCTTTTGTTGTCTTTAGAAGACTTCAAGAGATCTTATGTTGTCTATAAAAGACCTCCAAAGGTGTTTCGCTGCATATGTGTTGTGTTTAGAAGACTTCCAAAGGTTTTCCGTTGTCTTAAAAAGACCTCCAAAGGTCTTCTGTTTTATTTAGAAGACCTCCAAAGGCCTTTAGTTGTCTTCAGAAGACCTCCAAAGATCTTTTGTTGTTTTAAGAACACCTCCAAAGGTCTCCTGTTGGCTTAAGAAGACATCCAAAGATTTTCTGTTTTCTTTTTTGGCCTGTAACTTTGTACACATGTATGTACTCTATGTACTCTATTTTCATTCAAAAATATTGGCCGCCGTAGCTATACCAACACATGGGGACCTATCTTCAACACTTCTTGTGTAGAAATTTCCTGGCCATTGGAAACCTCAAATGTCAAATTTCAGCTTGTTTGGCCAACAATGTAGCTAAAATCCTCAAAATTGCTTAAATCGTGTGATACTGTTATATGGGGGCTATACCAAAACGTGGACCTATAAGTCCATTTTCGAACTTGACCTACCTATGGATTAGTAGATTCGCAATGGCATAATTTAGTATTAACCCGATTAACTTAACAACAAGACAATTTTCTACGAACATCCCAGGGAAGACATCTCTTCATGTCAAATAGTGCAACCCGATTCTACTTTAAGGTGAATAGTGTGGGACCTCTCGCTATCATTGAGTACGAGACAAACAATTCCTCTAGCCATCCCATGATTTGCACTCAACGTCACTAAGAAAACGAAAAGTCAGTGTGACGTTCGGAAGTTCCTGTACTGAAAGACAAAATAATACTTGATGTGCCGGGTGGATGGCTAATATAATTCCAAAGCATTGAAAGTTCTGATAACTAAACATTGCTTATTATGTGCGTCACATAAGGACTCGCGCCGTAAATCCAAGGATCATAAGCACGTTAATCCAAGGACCGTATCCAATGGACGCGTCCAATAGCACTCCCCATATGGTCTCCCCAAACGGCTTTTAAAAGATATTCCACTTTTATGGACGCTATATCAAAACGTAGACCTTTACCGACAATTTTCTGCCGGAATATTGTATACCTCCAACGAAGACCAACTACTAAATTTCAACTATTTGGGTAATGTGGCTAAAAACTTAAAAATTCCCAAAATCTTTGGAAGCTGTATCACAACGACACCCTTTCCAGAGTTCGCCAAGGTCGCCTACTGTGTTGACAAGGAAGTCTAGATTGCTTGTTTTCGGAACATATCACCTTGATTTCTGATTCCTGTAGGGGGGTAGAGCTACCGAACTGCGTGTGTTTGGAAGGTCCCCCATCTGCAGCGAACACAGCATCACGCAGACGTTATTCAATCAGCAGTCATCAATTGATTTCGAAATGATACGATTTTTTTCGTATAATTTCAAAACTAATAGAAAAAGTCGAACAAAATTTTTGATTTCTTTCATCGAGATGGACGAGAGTTCCCTGTCAATGAACTTCCTGAGGTAGTTAATCGATATGCAATTGTTCCTATTTTCATTAGTCAATGGAGTCGCAGAGCTGGTTGAGGTTGTTGGAGCCTTTTCAAGATGGACGATGATTCCCTGCCGATGAACTTCCTGAGATAGTTTATTATTTCCTTCGGAAGGTTAGGGTTATCAGCTGCGGCCGGCGGTCGGTATGCTGATGCTTCCATTTATCCTGGCTTCTACGTTATGTGCTTCCGCTGAGACCGAGGCCAGGTACACTCGAAGGAATGAATGTGGGTCAAATCCTTCATCCGACAAGCCGTCTTCGGCATCAGCCGATGCGCTACGATGGCTTAGGCTTTGTTCAGCCACACCGTCCTTGACAAATTCTAGACAGTTTACATTTCGTCCGTCCCCACTTGTCCCGTCAACCGTAGACTGATTTTCTCCAGTTCTTTTTCAAATAATTGTCCATGTGCCTTGGGGAGTTGTAGTCATACTTAGATTTTGATGGTTTTGTTTTATTTTGTTCATTTGTTCGGTGTCATGTCATTGATTTAATGGGAGCATGGAGGCAAGGACTTGACAGTTAGGTCAATACCACGCTGAGAAGCCCAGGTTTCAACGAGGTTTCGTTCTAATACAGTTTGTATCCTAACTGCAAACCTTAAAACACCGATAATTCGTAGGAGATCGCTATGTGGACAACTATTGGTCGTTCACAGTTACCCCGTTCAAAACATCCAGATTATTTAAAAGGCGAAATTGTGGCCTTAATCCACCGCATCGCGCCAAGATTTTTATCCCTGACGGCAGAAGGAGTGAACCTAAAAAAGTGATCCTAAATATTGGTACATTTCGATGAGTGGGGTTAGCCAGGCAGCTAAACAAATGCAGCGCGTCGTGCGGTCCTAGTCAACATGCAGGACATATGAAAAGTAGCGTTCTGTCAATTTGGTCGCAATATGAATTAAGGCGTCCGCTGGACTAAAACAAGTGTTTGCCTTGGTAGCTGGCGTTCTTCTGTTGCGATGGATGGAGGTGGTCTCCGAGTACGACATTCACACTGTACATTTGTACTGCCTGCACATCTGCATCAGTGAAAATGCTGTTGTGGTACTGTGTATGTTCCGGAATCCATGCTGATGTAGGACATCCGAGAAACCGCTTCTCATCATAGGGAAAAGTAGTCCCTCTAGAATCTTAGCTATTGACGACAGGAGGGAGATCGGCCCGTATGAGTAGAATTTGCTGGGCATCCTTGCCTGGCTTCAGTAGCGAAACCGCCCTGACCTCTTTCGCCTGCTTACAGGGGTGCTCTATAAATTGCCGCTTAAAATATCACGCTAGTAATGATAGTATTATCATTATGACTATAATAATTATAATTATGTAATTAATAATTTAAATCGCATAATTTAAATCCAATATCTGGTTATAATTCTTCAGAACACATCAATTTTGAATTTTGAAAAATATTGAACTTCAATAAAATATTAAAAAACCAGTAGGAAAAGACCAAAGTCGGGCGGGGCCGACTATGTAATACCCTACACCAGTCGAAATATGTAAAAATGGAATAATTAGTATACATCCCAATACGAAAATGCTTAGCTTAATGATGAAAGTACTTAGCTCCAACGCCACGCCAAATCTTATTCATAGTTGGGGTAGAACATTTAAATGGTATGCAGTTACTGCAATATATGCATTCCTAAAGATTCTTAATAGAAGTTAAGAACTGAAGACTTACAAATTGGAATAATTGGTTTCCCTTCATTAATGAAAGTACTTAGCTCCACCGCCACGTCAAGGCTTATTCCTTGGAGGAGTAAAACTGTCGAATTATATCTTGTTTCTACGTTAAGTAGAAGCAAGTTATTCAACATGTTTCTGTTGTTTTATTACTTTTAATTCAGTTGTCATAAAAACAGTAGATTAAAGCAATATAGTGTGTCTTAAAATTTTTAACAAAAGTTGAGAATTAAAGACTTTATTACATTCCAATATTCTGATATATCATATATGCAATCAGGTATTGAATAAAAATATGATTAACAATTCTTTAATTATAATGTGTGAAATATAAATTGTCATTGGCAAAATATTTTGATTTTAATCAGGGATATTCTCCCATAGTTTTATAAAATACACATATTTTAATTTGATATGGAAACACATATCGCGTCATGATAGCTAAGCACTTTTTCATATGTTACCGCATTTATTATGCTTCCCTTCATTAATGAAAGTACTTAGCTCCACCGCCACTTGAAGGCTTATTCCTTGGAGGAGTAAAACTGCCGAATTATGTCTTGTTTCTACGTTAAGTAGAAGCAAGCTATTCAACATTTTTCTGTTGTTTTATTACTTTTAATTCAGTTGTCATAAAAACAATAGATTAAAGCAATATAGTGTGTCTTAAAATTTTTAACAGAAGTTGAGAATTAAAGACTTTATTACATTCCAATATTCTGATATATCATATATGCAATCAGGTATTGAATAAAAATATGATTAACAATTTTTTAATTATAATGTGTGAAATATAAATTGTCATTGGCAAAATATTTTGATTTAATCAGGGATATTCTCCCATAGTTTTATAAAATACACATATTTTAATTTGATATGGAAACACATATCGCGTCATGATAGCTATGCACTGTTTCATATGTTACCGCATTTATTACGCTATTGTCAATGTTACTGAAACACCAATCAATTTGAGATAAACCCTTCGTTGTTGGTGTATTCAGAACAGATATAAGTCCCTTATTATTTAAAAAATCTTCGGTTTCTGGTTTCCCCCTTTGACGGCATATATTGAAATCGCCAACTGTAATAATTTTTTGAGTACTCGGGAATATATAGTTATTCAATACATTGCTAAGATCTTCATGCATACAATGAACAGTATAATTCTTGTTGCGATACAAGGCTAATATGTTTATATCTCTTATTTGAAATACCAAAAGTTCCAATGTTTTGTTGTGATCATGTAACTGTTTATGGAACTTATATTCAGTAACTCCAGAGATCTCGTTTTTAACAAACACTATTAAGCCACGTTTGGATCTGCGATTGCTATGATCAGTGGAATCTAATCGCATTCTGGGCATTACTGTGAATCCAGGAATATCGTAGGATTCATTAGGTAATGTCCAGGACTCTACAAAACATAAAACATCAGCCTTCATCATTAATGTATCCTTCCTTACGTCTTCGAAATGTGCACGAAGACTTTGAACATTATGATACACAATTTTTAAAGAGTTACTTTCACTCATAAAATCGTAACTCGTTTCCAGATATTTATGTGTTCGTAGATTGGTCATTTCCAACTGTACACTATCATTTTCTTTAAATGGCTGAGGTGGATTGAAATTGCCCAAAAGAAAAAGTCCAGCCGCTGTGGTCGCCCTGCTACAAGCTACATATAAAGCCGACCTAGTCATACGTGGCTTCAAGTGGACAGCTACTTTCTCGTATGTCGCACCTTGGCTTTTGTGAATAGTAATTCCTTCAGCTGGTACAATTGGAAATTGTTTGCGATCAATAGTAACCTGTTCATTGCGTTTATATTGAAATGTTTTCACACAAACATCAATAGGTGTCCACAACGATTCAGTTGGATGCCTTTTTTTAGAGCGGGCTAAAACCCCAACATTTTCCTGAGGAAATTTTATCCAAAGAGTGGAAGGTTTACTGGTTGTGCCAATGAAACTGATCTCCATGAGTTGACCTGTAGCTCCATTTACCAATCCGTCACTTGTGTCAACATTCACAGTAACCATATATTTAGCTGTTGTTTTTAAAATTAGCTGATATGGTAATCCTTGAGTTTCCGATACTTTAAATGTTTTAATAGATTCCATGATTCTATTCATATTATCATTGGTTAATCCAGTGGATTTTACAACATCAAATGCATTAGAAATTACTTCGTTTGTTGGAATCGAATTCAACTTCAAAGTGTTGTACACATTGACTTCGTCATTGGAACAAAACAAGTGGATGGCTTCATCAGGAACGGAAATTGGAGATACAACGCGCTGACGTAACAAGGCAATGTCATCGTTTGTCATTTGTCCGGAAGCCATATTATTTAAAGCTACAGCAAATGCACGATCTCCTCTTTGACGCATTATTTCAGTAAGCTCGAAGTACTTAAACTTATCCCACATTGTAGTCCCATATATTGCACTGTATGGATCATTAGTTGGGGCCGCAAATATCCATCTATCGCCAACAGGTGAAAGCTGTCTTAAATCACCAAACACAAGTACCGATATACCACCAAAAAATGATGTACTTTTGAAAATTTGCTTTAATCTTGCATCCAAATAAGAAAACATTTTTGCTCCCACCATTGAAATTTCGTCAATAATCAATAACCTCAAATTCATTAGTTTGGTATAAATTGCATTTAAGGCATCTGGACCCAAAGGCCTCAACTCTGAACTTGACTGATTTACTGGGAGCGAAAACATTGAATGCAATGTGGCACCACCAATTCCAAAAGCAGCTTTTCCTGTAGGAGCTGTCAGTAGAACTTTTATTGAGGTAGGATCAGAACCTGGTATGCTATTTAACCTTCTATTAACGGATTGATAAATAGTCGATATTAATCTGCTTTTACCGACACCGGCACCTCCACCTATAAATTCATAAAACGTTGATCCACATTTTATATTATGGCAAAGATGTGTTAAGTAAAGCTTCTGATTTGCATTTAACGTACGCACCATGTTCAAGAGATCAGGTTCAGATAACAAAGGAGGGAGTTTGATAACGCGTATTGATGGTTCAGGTATTTCTTCCGTTGTACCGTCGTTCTGCGTTCGTAAAATATTTACATTTGTATCTACATCCGGCACACCAAGAACTCTAAAATCATCATCAATATTGGCGTTATCAGCTTCTTCGTTAATATCATCTCTCAATTCTTCTTCGTTTAGCCGCTGTAGAACATTTTCTAGTTCTCGATCCTCAAAAACATCATATTTTTTTCTGTTCATCTCAATACTATCCTTTAGAGCATTGCAAGTAGCTTCATTATCATTTTGCAGTAAATCAACTTCCTCATTTCTCCAAGGATTGAATAACATAACGAGTTCTCTGAAGTAGTCACTTCTGTGAGTATTGACGTTATATCTTCTATACCGAATCACGTGAGGCTTGATTTTTTCTTTTATGAAGCCACTATCATCCTTAAGCCGAAAAGTGCGTAAAGTGTGTTCCGATCCTTCTTCCATTTCTTGTTCATCGTAGTTATCTTCTCTTACATTGCTTCGGCGTGATCTGGAATATTTATAGTTAGCCGCGAAGTCTGCTAAACATAAATCTTCCAGTTCATCTGGCCTTTGGACATAATGTTCTAAAATACCAACAGCATAAATATCCGAGGAATCAGGATGCAAATTTTGAAGTTGCTCCCTAGGTTTAAGCATAAAAACTCGCTCCTCAGGACGGCCAGTATTTATATAGACTTCTGCATTGCTACTTTCTGATAAACGCATTCCCAAGCAGCAATAAGTGGCCTCTTGTGCTGAAATTTCAGTACCTGAAATGAATTTGTGTGCAATATGCTGCAGTTTTTGTTTTACAGAATAATTGCCAGTTCTAATTTCTTCAACAGCATCACGAAGAATTCTTGATACTCCTCGATTTGATTTGTTAATGTAGTTGATTATATAACTACAACATGCATATGGATCTAGGATGTATTGAATATCCATATTGGCTCGGTGCAGTGACAATATTGTTGGATTGTATGCATTTACCATTTTGTCTTCGAATTTCCTTTTTAAAAATATTTTCGGTTTTTTTAAAGAAGACCGAATGGATAACAAATATTCGTCGTAAGTTAGACGTATATTATCGTGGGCCAGAAAATATGGAAAATTATTTAATTGCGAAACTATTTGGGATTCCAAATTTGCATTTAGCATACTTTGAATTTTATCGTAGTTCGCTTTATATTGTTGTATATTTTCGAAGTTTTCGGGAAGTGGCAATAAGATTTCAGTTGTAGGCATCGGGGGATAGGGCATGCCATATCTACATATTTTTTCACCACGGTACTCTCTCGTACATGAACGATTGTGGTTGTGCAGTTGATAAGTAATATATTCCTGTAAACTATCATCAGATCCATTTGTGGAAATATATTTGTCTATAAAGTTTATGACGGAAGGAAAGGAAGACGAATCATTAAAATTTACTTTCGGAGCATCCTTTAGCCAATACATTCCATGAATGTGAGGAGATCCACGTTGTTGAAATTCCACTCTCCAATAATATTTTTCGACAAAATGATTATCAAAAACTCCATTGTCCATTTTGAATAAGGAAAACAATTGCCGGAAACGGAAATCAAAGTAGCGAGAGCATGTGACCGCATCATTACGGATCAATCGAGCCTTTTCAGAAAATGACAAATTTGAAGCTTCATCTTCAGAAATATCGACGTTGTCAACAGTTTTTGATAGGATAACCAAAAGTTCCAACCATTTGGTTTCAGCTGCTGACAAAGTTATAAAGAACGTCGGAAGGCCGAATTGTCTAATCATTGCAACGACTTTTTTCTTTTCTGCTTCCCAGTGAGCTGGAGACGTTCTAATACCTTTAAGAATGCGGTAACCGTCATCATGTTGAATAAGGCTATTTACATATGCATCATCCAAAGCGTTAGCTGCTGTTACATTTCGAGACCGAGTCTGCTTTCGCAAAGCGATTGACACAGCGCTTTTAATTGACAAAAGCTCTAGCTTTTTGTAGCTATACAATATTTTATCAATTCTGCAGCACCTTCTATCATATCGCCGAAGTTCAGATCGAATAATTTTGGAATATGTTTCCGTACACCAACGTTTTTGACCACAATATATGGTAACAAATGCCAACTCTTCGGAATCGGAATCTATAATCATATCGACGGGGCGGTGACCCTCGCCTGGGGCCATGACAACTCGCTGATGAGGCACATTTTCAACTACTCTACTTTCTAACATAGTTTGGTGTCCACCTGGATTTAAATTCTCCATGGCATATTGCTCAGCATGTGGTATGTCTGAAGCCGGGCCATCATCAGATGTTTGGTTATCAAAAATTTCTTGAATAACCGCTTGGTCATCTTGATTGGCAACGAAAGGTACTACATCAGAAGAGCTGTAAAGATTAAACCATTCGTTATCAATTGTAATGCCATGTTTGATATAAAGCTCTGTATTTATCAGGTATCTGGCTGCTTCAATTACTTTCGCAGGTCTGATTGTTTCAGTCATATAATCATGCTGATATTCCATGCGGCGTTTAAGGTGCAATTGAATTACCTGTGCTTGATCGAAATGTCTCGGAAGGGAGGTAATGGTTTCATTAACAGATATGGGCACATTTACTACTGCCCCACGAATTGCGCTTTGTTTTTCAAACCCAAGAGCAACAATAACCATGAAAGGTAATCTAGCGGTTACCAGCCGCTCCTCTACTGCCGTTAAATCTTTTAGGGGGCTTGGAATCTCTGGGAAATCTAAGCCGTTTGATAAACATATATTGGGTTTTCTTCCGTTCTTTACTGCTCTACTACAGGTTTTGCAAAAAATGTAAAAGTCGTTGTCCGAGGGAAACCGTTCTGATAAATAAAAAACTTCAGAAATAAAACTTTGATTTGACATACCTTGTTTGTTCAGTAGTTCTACTTGATGGGGAAACCACAACCCTCCGCAGCAGGTGCATATCTTTGTTGGTCCTAGTTTGATAGTTTCGTTGTACCGCTGAAACCTCAGGTCATTGCGACGACTGATTATCTGGGCCGATTCTTCCTGTCTTTCTTCATTTGTTAAATTGTTCCTTCTTGTTCTGCGTCTTTCTGCCTGAAGAATATTAATTCTACTCCTGTTGCTGGGGTTTCTTCTATGACGCTCTACTCTGGATGTTAGCGATCGATTCTGGTCATGTTGTTCAGCGCGTTGCATGTTTCTTCTTATTTGTCGTTCTGCAGTGTTTCGCAAACGCTCAAAAACTCTGTACTCCGAAAGCTGTCGCCTTTGGACGTGTTGTCTAGTATTTGTTCGCTGTTCCTCAGCGCGATATTCAGGATTCCGACGTCTTTGAGCGTGTTGCCGGGTATTAGCTCGCTGTTCTTCAGCGCGATACTCTGGATTCCGACGTCGGTCAACATGTTGCTGGGTGTTCGTTCGCTGCTCCACAGCCCGATATGCTGGATTCCGACGTCTAGATGCGTGTTGCCGGGTATTTGTTCGCTGCTCCACAGCCCGATATGCTGGATTCCGACGTCTAGCTACGTGTTGCCGGGTATTAGCTCGCTGTTCTTCAGCGCGATACTCTGTATTCCGACGTCGGTCAACATGTTGCTGGGTGTTCGTTCGCTGTTCCTGGGCCCGATTTTCTGGATTCTGACGTCTTTCAAAATGCTGCCGAGTATTAGTTCGCTGTTCCTCCGCACGATATTCCAGATTCTGACGTCTTTCAAAATGCTGCCGGGTATTAGTTCGCTGTTCCTCAGTGCGATACAATACATTACGACGTCTTCTTGCACGTAACTCTGTATTTCTTTCCTGCTCCATTGTACGAACATCGTCATCCTGTCGGCTTTGTCTGTGTGCTTCTGCATTTCGCTGTCTATCTTCCATTCGAGATTGGAGATTCTGAGTAGATCTTAGTGCTTGCATTCTGCTCTGAGCCAAGTTTCGGCGGGTGGCAGAACTTTGGGCGCGTGTTCTTGGCATCGTTCCAAATTGTTGTATATAATATTATTTTATATATAATATTATTTTATATAATATTATTTTATATAATATTATTTTATATAATATTACTTTATATAATATTATTTTATATAATATTATTTTATATAATATTATTTTATATAATATTATTTGATATAATATTATAAAATATAAAATTATTTTATATAATATTATTTAATAAATGTATTATTATATTAACTGATAAAATTGTATATTTGTTTGTATTTAAATGTTGACTACTTGAAGTGTACAATCAAACTGAAAATATTTATTACTTATTTATTTATTTATATACAAAATGTATAGCCAATATTTGTAGAGTACCCGTTTTTCTATTAAGAACAGAAACACATAAGTTAGGTAATTATGTGTGTCAGGTAAATTTTCAACATAACTCGAGATGTACAGCAAATATTTACCTGATCAAATACCCAAAAACACGGGCATGTAAACAAAAGGATTAAGGACTAATCCAAGTGTCAATAATAGCATTATTTACCTGATCAAGTACCCAAAACACATACATGTAAACAAACGGATTAAGGACTAATCCAAGCGTCAATAATCACATGTATCAGGTAAATTCAAGGATTAATATTTATATATTGTTAATCCGTTTGTTATGTAATGTATTGGGTATTTTAAACATAATATGAGAAGTACATTCCTTTTCTTACCTGACCAAGTACACAAAAACTAATCTGTTCACAATAAGATCTTAACAATTTCAATTTAATAACAAATCAGGTAAACGGGAGGATTAATATATTCATAATCTATGTCGCGAAGAAATCAGTTCGGACCTTCAATAGTTATTGTGACCATCATTTTAGGACTGGACCAATATGACTCAAAGTTTGGACAGAATATTGTGATATCCAACATTTGGACCACATCGGTCTGAAAATGTAGCTAAAAACGTCAAAATTGGGGGGTACCGTTATATAGGGGCTATACCAAAACGTGGACCTATGTCCACAACTTTTCTTATATAAGTTTATTGATACATAAGAACCCTAAATGTCAAGTTATAGCTAAATCGGTCTGAAAATGTAGCTAAAAGCGTCAAAATACCGCAAATCAGGGGGTACCGTTATACGGGGGCTATACCAAAACGTGGACCTATGTCCACAAGTTTTGTTATATATGTTTATTGACACTTAAGAACCCTAAATGTAAAATTATAGCTACATCGGTCTGAAAATGTAGCTAAAAACGTCAAAATACCGCAAATCGGAGGGTACCGTTATATGGGGGCTATACCAAAACGTGGACCTATGTCCACAACTTTTGTTATATAAGTTTATTGACACTCAAGAACCCTAAATGTCAACTTATAGCTATATCGGTCTGAAAATGTAGCTAGAAACAGCAAAACACCGTAAATCGGGGGGCCACGTTATATGGGGGCTATACCAAAACGGGGACCTATGTCCACAACTTTTGTTATATAAGTTTATTGACACTTAAGAACCGTAAATGTTAAATTATAGCTACATCGGTCTGAAAATGTAGCTAAAAACGTCACAATACCGCAAATCGGAGGGTACCGTTATATGGGGGCTATACCAAAAAGTGGACCTATGTCCACAACTTTTGTTATATAAGTTTATTGACACTTAAGAACCCTAAATGTCAAATTATAGCTATATCGGTCTGAAAATATAGCTAAAAACATCAAAACACCGTAAATCGGGGGGCACCGTTATATGGGGGCTATACCAAAACGGGGACCTATGTCCACAACTTTTGTTATATAAGTTTATTGATACATAAGAACCCTAAATGTCAAGTTATAGCTAAATCGGTCTGAAAATGTAGCTAAAAACGTCAAAATACCGCAAATCGGGGGGTACCGTTATATGGGGGCTATACCAAAACGTGGACCTATGTCCACAAGTTTTGTTATATATGTTTATTGACACTTAAGAACCCTAAATGTTAAATTTATACATACATCGGTCTGAAAATGTAGCTAAAAACGTCAAAATACCGTAAATTGGGGGGTACCGTTATATGGGGGCTATACCAAAACGTGGACCTATGTCCACAACTTTTGTTGTATAAGTTTATTGATACATAAGAACCCTAAATGTCAAGTTATAGCTAAATCGGTCTGAAAATTTAGCTAAAAACGTCAAAATACCGCAAATCAGGGGGTACCGTTATATGGGGGCTATACCTAAACGTGGAGCTATGTCCACAAGTTTTGTTATATATGTTTACTGATACTTAAGAACCCTAAATGTCAAATTATAGCCAAATCGGTTTGAAAATGTAGCTGAAAACGTCAAAATACCGTAAATCGGGGGGTACCGTTATATGGGGGCTATACCAAAACGTGGACCGATATATCCCATCTTCGAACTTGATCTTCCGACGGCTAAAAAAATGGTATTCCCCAATTTTCAGCGAAATCGGTCAACAAATGCGACCTGTACGTTGCGAACGGACGGACGGACGGACGGACGGACGGACATGCATAAATCGACTCAGAAAGTGATTCTATGTATATCCCTAGAAGGAACTATGGGTCTATCTCGCTGCCTTTTGTATGTTACATACAAATGCACTAACACATAATACCCCTTACCACATAGTGGTGTAGGGTATAAAAACTGATATAAAACGGATTTATAAAAAGGATTAATCATCAAAAAAATTACTCACGCGCCTCTTCGGATCTCTCACTGTAGTACTGTTGAAAGTAAAAGCCGTTCCATGACCTTTCTTTTCAGGATTCGAGAGTGATTTAACGGTTTCCCACAATTAACTTAATCCTGTACCAATGTTGCAGTCCAGAAATGTACGAAGGCCAGAGGTTATGAAGGTAGTCTAAGCCAAGGGAAATGACGAGTTGCCTCTGCTGGGAAATTTTGCCTGATTTCGGGTATTCCACCAGGAGGTACATATGTAGCGAGCGCCTGCATATGTGATGATGTTCCACAAAATTGATGATGACTGGCGAGCTGTGACAATATCTTCTTATCCTCTGCCGTCATTGCCTATGACGGAATGCCATAGCTCCCTAACACCACACAGCTATTGCTTTCCAAAAGCGGAGTCAGATCAATCAAGTAACGCAGCAAGCAACAACATAGCCCCCATCGCAGTGGTCCAAGAGACTGCTGAGGCCAGAGCAGACTCGGAAGTGCACCCAATCCATTATATTCCACAGATGTTGACATGTGGTGGAAGCTGATCTGGCAAACCGAGCAGGTCCATTGCCCGGGTTTATTCTCTAATAGAGCGCAGACCAAAACCGCTGGAGGCAGGCACTCTAAAAACAATAGCCGCTCCCATGGCAATAAGCAAACATAAATATATAATTGTTGAGGTGACGGCAACTGGTCGAAGATACCACCGAGTCAATCCCCCCTTTGATTGCCCTTGTCTAATATGAGTCGTATCTTAATAGAATTTGTCAACACATTCCACAATGTAGCTCAACTGTGCGCTCACATAAGTGGAGGTCCAGCCGTACTTCGTGATAGGAATCTTATGATGGTCTCACACTACCATTGGTCCTATAAAAGTTCAATTCAGCCCCTGCGAAATTGTCTCCAATTAGATGTTTCGATAGTTTCATTCCCCTTTGCCAGTTGAAGTATTGAAATTTTCGGAGTCATTTCAGGGTGTCCCGACAGAGCAAACCGGAATTTGAAACAGAATTTGAATTTGAGAATTTGAAATGAGACCAGGATATTGGTAATTCAGAGTGTTACTGTTATTATGCCTTGAAAAGGTTGTGAAATGTTAATATTCATGTTGTTGTTCGAGAATGACATAAGGTCGAGTAGGACTCGGTCCTGATGCATCGTAGACCTGAATTTATTTTTGTAAGGTTGAGCTACCCCTCCTGCTTGCTCTTTTCACTTTCGGCTGGGTCGCATTAAAAATTTTCCGCCCAAATGAAATTTCCGCAGCCATTGCAGGTTGCGCCGACAGAACAATCGCGTATAAGCGGAGTTCGAGTGCTACTGTTCAGGAGATAACAAGAGTTTTCCTTATTGACTGGTGATCCACGTCCATAATTGCTCACCTACTTGCCCTTTGGTGCCCTTTGGTGTTTTCTATCCTTGGAATAATGCCTTGAAAATTTTGATAACTATTTATGTTGTTGTTGGAACCCTATTCAGGAATCGCGTCATGACGTATCGTAGACCAGACTGTACTGAACTACCTTTTTATATTTCTCTTGTGATGAATTGTGTTAATAAAAATCTAAGTGTATCGGTGTCCATACATTTGCGCTTAACTGTATTCCTAATTTATTCCCTAAACTCCCAAACCCACATAAAACGCCTTTTTTATAGTTTCAAAACTTTACCTCGACAATATTTTATCTTTTCTTCACAATTTAACTTTATAGTGGGAATCTGCCCCTTCCTCCATGCGATGTGGTGATTTCGATCTATACTTCATTTGTTTATTTTTTGCGTTTTTTCCTTTTTTTGGTTCGCAGTTTTTCCGCTAAGTTTTTTTAGCTGTCCGCAGTTGGTTTGACATTTGCATTGTCGCTATTGTCGTTGTCGTCCCATTGAGCCGAACAATTTTTATTGCTTTTGTTCCATATGAATGTTGAACATTTTTATTGCCTGAGAACCCTGTGGCGTTTTTGTGCGGAACTGTTTTTTTCACCACTCACTTTTTTTGGGTTCAAATTTTCCCGCGTGGCTTTTTGTTATTACATGCGTTTGGTTTTCATTGAATGTTACGTGTGTGTAAGCGTGTGTGTGGCCAAGGAAAAAGTTATTTTAAAGTTAAACTGTAATGGAACGGGAATCATAGTAAAGGTATCAATACGGCTGGTGGAGACAACAAAAGGCCGTTGTGTAATACCAGGGGTTGAAGTATTTTCGCTACATATTATTTTGCATTTAAAAATAGATTTGCATTGTGGCGTATCGAATTGATTTATGGTTTTTGTAAAATAAAAATTTTGCCGGTTTTTTTTTTGGATTGTTCGCCACCAACAAGAATCCCAAGAAAAAGTACTCAATGTCTTGGTGTCCTTTGTGTTTGTTTTGAAATGTGGTTAGATGTGTGAGTGTGTGTCCTTCGTGTGTGTTTTTTGGTTATTTTTGTGGTATTGCTTGTGGGTGGATTTCGTTTTTTTGGCATTGGTGTCATTCTCCTCATTAGTCATGGTTTGAAGGTTGATATCCTCATATCCTTCCAACCATACATGTGTATACATGTACATATACACATGTATGTGTTATAAGTTTATTTACTTTTAAACTACTGCTAATCCTTTGGGTGTCGTTCTTTTGAATATTGTCTGCATATTTAAAAGCGCACAAAGTTTCCATCATTATTCTTTTTTGCAAAGCCATTATTTTCAAATTTAAGTCGAAAACTGTGTCATATGTGTGCCATTTATAGATAGATTTGAGTAGGATGATACACTTATGCCTTTGGCAATATTTTAAATAAAAAAACTTCTCCGTCCATATCAAAAAGAATATTGGAAATATGTAACATACATATATAAGGAGAGTTTTATTTGCTGATTTCACTTTTAATGGAAACACTTTGTAAAGGATCTTCCCCCAAGGAAAAAAACTGCTCGAAATGGACATTTTTCCACAGAGGTATCAAGTATCAGAGAGGCATCATAGAGACCGGATTTTATCTGAAGTGCATTCTGGAGGGGGTCTGCAGCTTATATAAGACTTTTTGAAGGGCTTTATCCAGAAAACCCTCTCAGAAGACATATATAAGACCGCTTATAGTGGGGTTCTATCTATATATTAAAAGATCCATAGAAGGAGTCTGCCATAAACAGCAAACCTTCTCTCTGCAAATATACATTGAAGCCATCTTGTATGTATAAAAGACTAATAGAAGGGGCCTGCTATCTACAGATGACCCTCTAAATGGGTCTTCTGTTTGCAGAAGACCTTGCGAATGGTATCATCTAAACCAAACTCATAGAAAGGGCCTCCTATTTATAAACAACCTATTAAATGATGACTAATTTAGATGGTCCTTTGGAAGGTTTTTGATGTATAAAAGAGCCTTAGAAGGCGTATTTGGGTCTTTTGTCCAGAGAAAACCTTCTAAAGATGAGTGCCATCTAAGGTATCTTTAACCTGTCGACCACTCAATGAGTGGTTCTTCTATATGCAGCAGATTCTTTTAAGTGGTCTTCAGTAAATAGAAGGCATTTCTAATGTTCTTTTCAATTTCTTTATGTGTCTTCTCGCTTAAGAATATAATTTGGTAGATGTGCTTAATCCGTAGAAAATTTTTATAGCGGAATCCTTTGCTTGGGTATTCCATATAAAGATATGGTATGCTATATAGAAGTCTTCTATCTATAGAAGAATCATTCAAGGGATATAAATTAATCATACAAGGAGTCTCCTATCCGCAAGATACTCCTTGAAGTAATCTTATATTTGTAGAAGATCTTCTGTTGAGAGAGTTGCCTTCAAACTACAGAAAACTTTTTAAAGAGGTATTCTGATTGTAAAGAAGTAAAAAAGTGTCAGTCGGCTTTGCCGACACATATGTACCCTCAGCCAATGTAAAGTGAAACTTTCACCTACGGGCAGATTAAATATAGTCCATATTCGAACTTGAGCTATATCTGGTAAATATATTAGAATGTGCAAAGTATGGATTACATCGGTCACTCCCTTCAAAAATTATCGTGCGCACAATTTTTCCGAAAATTTTTGAACTTTTGTGGGGGAGGTACCTGAAGGAGTGGACCGATATGACTTATCTTCGAATTTAAACTATGTTTGGACAGAATAATACGAAGGTCAAATTTTGGACCGAATCGGCAGATCCGTTCTAGAGTTATCTTGCGCTCCAACAACTACTCACGGTGTCATAAGGGCTTTTTGCATCTTTTAGGCTATTTTCTCAGGAAGTATGGACTTGCCCCTGATGAAACTTTTACCGTCGTATGGGGGCCAGTGAATACAAGTTGTTGCAACAAAAATCAAAGCGATTCGAGAGCAGGTCCTAATCTGAATTTATCCAAAATTTTGTGTGGTAGGTACCGAAGGAGTGGACCGATTGAGTCCATATTGGGACCTCATCTAAGTCTGGTAGAAATTTTACCATGTGCAAATTACGAATCAAATCGGTTACTTCCTTCAAGAGTTATCGTGCACACAAATTTTCCGAACATTTTCGAACTTTTGTGGGGGAGGTACCGGAAGGAGTGGACCAATGTAGCCCATCTTCGAACTTCGATAGGCGTTTTGTTGTCAAGAGAGTAATTCAAATACTTCTAAAGAAGGCCTCAAGAGATGTTCTGTCTACTTAAAACCTCAGAGGACTTATGTTATCCATATGAGACCTTAAGGGGTCAGCTGTCGCCCATAGAAGACCTCAAGATGCTTTTACTTTTCATACGAGACCTCAAAAAGTCTGCTATTAACTAAAGAAGGCTTTTTGTTGACTATGTGAGACCTTAAGAGGCGTTCTGTTGTCTAGAGATTACTTCAAGAGATCTTCCATTTTGATAATAGAGGTTCATCGGTCTTCCATTGCCTATGGAAACCCACAAGAGGTCATCTGTTCTATAGAAGACTTCAAGAAGTAACCTGTTGTCTGTGGAAGACCACAAGAAGTCCTACTGAGGTCTTCTTAAGATGATCACTTGGTTATCTCCCACATATAACAGCAGACCTCTGAACCTCTTCTGCCGATAATATCAGACCTCTCTTGAAGTATTCTCTAGACAACAGAACTCCTCAAGAGAATATCTCTTTTGGTCTTCGATGAAAAAGAGGACCTCTTGAGGTCTTCCATTGACATAAGAAGGAACTTTGTTGCCTTCTATAGACAACAAAAGACCTCTTAATCTCATCTATCGATAATAGAAGACTTCGTGAGGATGTCTTCAAAGGACAACAGAAAAAGTCTTGAGGTCTTTTTTAGACAACAAACCGTCTGTTGAGGCCTTCCTTAGATTACCTCAGATGACCTCTTGTGGTTACATAAGATATCTTGAAGTATTCTCTGGACAACAGAACTCCTCTTGAAGCCTTCCACAGACAACAAACATCCTCTTGTGGTCTTCTTGAGACAACAGGATTTCTCTTGAGGCCCTCCATAGGCAGGGCTAAGAGGTCTTCTGTTTTCCAGAACAGACCACAAGAGGTCTTCTGTTGTTTATTTAAGTCCTGAAGAGTTTCTCTTTTTTCTATCGAAGACCATAAGAGATCTTTTGTTGACTATGGAAGACCTCAAGAGACATTATGTTGTATAGAGAATACTTCAAGAGGACCTCTATTATCGATAGAAGAAGTTAAGAGGTCTGCTGTTGTCTATGGAAGATCACAAGTTTGCCAATAGACGACCTCAGGAGGTCATCTGTTATCTAGAGAAGACCACAAGATATCTTCTGTTGTTTATGAAAGGCCTCAAGAGGCCTTTTGTCTTTTGTTGTCCGTAGAGACTTCCCTTATCGATAAGAGAGGTTAAGAGGTATCCTGTTTTCCAGAGCAAACCACAAAAGGTCTTCTGTTGGCTTTGAAAGACTCCAAAAGGCATTCTTTTGTGTAGAGAATTCTTCAAGAGGTAAGAGGTCTTCTGTTTTCTATGGAAGGCCACAAGACCATCTAAAGAGGCGTCTGTTGTGCAGAGAATTCATCAAAAGGTCTTCTATTATCAATAGTAGAGGTTCAGCGGTTTTCTATATCCTATGAAAGACCACAGCAGCTCATCTGTTGTCTATAGAAGACCTCAAGAAGTAATCTGCTGTCTGTGGAAGACCACAAAAAAGAGCTCAAGACTTCTTCTGTTGTCTTTTGAAGACTTCCGCTGCCTAGAGAAAACTTAAAAAAGTCTTCTGTTGTCTGACCTCACAAAGGGCTCTATTGTCTATAAAAGACCACAAGAGGCCTTCGTTTGTCTAAGGAAGACCTCAAGAAGTCGACTTTTTTATCGAAGACCAAAGGAGATCTTCTGTTTTATATGGAAGACCTCAAGAGGCTTTCTGTTGTCTAGAAAATACTTCAATTGAGGTCTGATATTATCGATTGAAGAGGTTCAGAGGTCTTCCGTTGCCTATGGAAGATCACAAGAGAGAAGATCTCAGGAGGTCATCTGTTGTCTAGAGAAGACCACAAGAGATCTTCTGTTGTCTATGAAAGGCCTCATGAAGTCCTCTTTTTTCTATTGAAGGCCAAAAGAGATCTTCTGTTGTGTAGAGAATACTTCAAGAGGTCCTCTATTATAGAAAGAAGAGGTTAAGAGGTCTGCTGTTGTCTATGGAAGATCACAAGTCATCCTTTTTGTCTATAGAAGACCTCAGGAGGTCATCTGTTGTCTAGAGAAGGCCACAAGAGATCTTCTGTTGTCTATGAAAGGCCTCAAGAGGCCTTTTGTCTTTTGTTGTTCTTAGAGATTTCAAGAGGTATTCCCTTATCGATAAGAGAGGTTAAGAGGTTTTTCTGTTTTCCTGAGCAGATCACAAGAGGACTTCTGTTGTCTGTGGAAGACCTCAAAAGGCATTTTTTCTCTAGAGAATACCTTAAGAGTTCTTCTATTGTCGATAGAAGAGGTTCAGATCTCATCTGTTGGCTACAGAAGACCTCACATCAAGAGAGCTTCCGTTGCCTCACGAAGACCACTAGAGGTCGTTTGTTGTTTGTGGAAGGCTCAAGAGGCGTTATGTTGTCCAGAAAATACTTTAAGAGGTCTTATGTAACAACAAGAGGTCATCTAAAGAAGGCCTTAATAGGATTTCTGTTGTCTAAAAAGAGCTCAAGACTTCTTCTGTTGTCCTTCGAAGACTTTAATAGGCCCTCTGACATATACAGAAACCCTAAAGAGATCTCTGGTGTCTATAGAATACCATAAAAAGTCTTCTATTGACTATGGAAGGCAACCAGAGGCGTTCCGTTGCCTAAAGAATACGAAAAGAAGTCTTCTGTTGTCCGTAGAGACCCCACGAAGTCTCCTATTATATTATATGAGGCTAAGAGGTCCTCTGTTTTCTAGAGAAGACAACAAGAGGTGTTATGTTGTCTGTGGAAGGCCTAAAGAGGCATTCTGTTGTCGAGAAAACACTTCAAGAGGTCCTCTATCATCGATAGAAGATGTTCAGAGGTCTGCTGTTGTCTATGCAAGATAACAAGAGATCATCTTATTGTCTAATCCAAGACGCCTTTTGTTGTCCGTAGGGACATCATTCCTTTATCGATAAAAAAGGTTAAGAGGTCCTCTGTTTTCTAGAGAACAAGAGGTCTTATGTTGTTTGTGAAAGTCCTCAAAAGGAATTCTCTTGTCTGGAGAATACGTCAAGTGGTTTTATGTTGTTCATTGAGGCCTCATGAAGTCTTATATTATCGACAGAAAAGGCTGAGAGGGAGAGTCTGTGGAAGACCACAGAAGGTCATCTGTTCAAGAGTTATTCTATTATAGAAAGAAGAGGTTCAGCGGTCTTTTATTGTCTATGGAAGGCCAAGAAGTCATTCGGTGTCAGTGGAAGACCACAAGAAGTTTTCTGTTTCCTATGGAAGGTCTCAAGAGAACTTCTGTTGTGTAAAGAAGACCACAACATGTCTTCTGTTGTCCGTGGAAGGCCTCAAAGGGCGTTCCGTTGACCAGGGAATAGCTCAAGAAGTATTCTGTTATCCACAAAGACCTAAAGAGGTATTTTATTATCGATAGAAGAGGTTCGATAGAACAGGTTATCGGCGTCTGAAAACTGCCTTCATTTTCTGTCTTCCTGAAGCAGACTTACATAAGTTCTCTATGGTCTATATAAGCCCTCAAGAGGTAATCTGTTGTCTGTAAAAGACCACAAGATGCATTCCTTGAATACAGAATGCCTAATAGGTAGGATAACAAAATAGGTCATCTGTTGTCTAAAGAAGGCCTCATGAGATTTTCTGCTGTCTAGAGAAGACCTCAAAAAGGATTTTTGTCTATTGTAAAGCCCAAGAAGTTATCTGCTGTCTATGGACGACTTTAAAAAGGATTATGTTTTTTGTCTTCAATATATTATGATTTTGTCTTCAATATATGTATATAGAAGACCTTTGAAAGGGTCTTCTATAAATAGGAAGGTCTTCTATAGAAGACCCTTCCAAGATACCTTCTATAGAGGAAAGATGTTTTCAAGAGGTCTACAATCTACAGAAGGTTTAAATTTATAGAGACCTAAAAGGTATTTTATTTATAGATACCTATCGCAAGGGGCTAGAAGCCTATTTGAAGCGGTTTTCCGTTTTAGGAGATCATTCAAAGGAATGTAAGACTCATTTAATGTGACCTCTATGTATAAAAAAAAACTTTAGATTTGGGTCTTTTGTCGTAGTCTTCAACCTTAAGAAGACCCATTGTATTGGTCTTCTTTCTATTGAAGAAAATGTAATGGGGTCTTCCATATGCTGGAGACACTGTCAAGCATCCTTCAATCTATAGAAGGCACTTAGAAGCGGTCTTCGCTATGGTAAGACTTTTGAGGGGGTCTTCTAGAAGACCGTTGAAGGGGTCATCTATCTACAGAATTTCTCTTAACTATTGTTATCCGAATTCCCCTTTCTTCATGCAAAACTCAAAACCCCTCAATTAATTACTGTCAATTTCCTTTGACATCTAAAACGCTTTTTAAATTGTTTAAAATTTTCAATGGTGTAAAGATCCGTGAAATAACTACCTATTTATACATATGTAATTCAATATCCATCCATCGAATAAGGGAAAGGAAGAAAAAGTCAACGTTTTTCCCACATATACCAGCAACATTTTTTTCCTTTTTGCAAATTACATTTAACGTATGTTGCAAATTTTCCAAAAGTCGAAAAAAATATTTGCGTTAAACCGCGTAGGCGTTTCATATCCATCGAAAATCCTGTTTAAATACGCGAACATACACAAACAAACATCCACCGCCTCACTACCCTCCGACACCAATGAACCACTTAAATGTTCTACAATTTGTTGGTAATTTTCTCTGCCGGTTTGTTTTCTGTTTTGCTGAACTAAATACCAAAAAAGGAACAACAAATTTATTGGGTTTTAAGTCCCCTGAGGCTGGTATTTCGACGGCATTGACATCATCAAACTGAATTTTCACAAGAGATGCGAGAGAAGGAGAAAGTGACAGACAGCAGGATGATACGTGGTGTAAACGCCCTTACACATGTATGCAAATTGTATGTGTTGGTGGTTTTTGTTGTCATTTAGACTTTCTTTTTTGCATATCGACGATGTATGGGAAAATTTGTTTAAAAAACGTTAATTTGTTTTTTATTTTTCAAGTGTGTGTGTTGGGTGGAATGAAACCCACCCACACACACCACCTCTTTGTTACAAGTGTAGTTTGCACACGCCTGCTTATGTGTTTATTTGTTGTGTTTTGCATATGTTTGGACCCTGCCAGCAAAAACTATCGCGGAAGTGACTTAGGCGTGTCGCCCAGGGCGATGAAAACAGTCGCGGCGATAGTCGCAGAAGTCACCCTGAAGTGACCTCCGTTGTGAAGAAATGAACCACGCCGGCGTGTCGTCTTGGAAGTCACTCCAGCGACACTTCTAGAAGATCATTTCCGCGATAGTTCTAGAAATTAAAAAAAAATCTATTTTTTTTATTTTTATTTACTTTTTTTTTAATTTTTTATTTTTATTTATTTTTTTATTTTTCTTCTCTTTTAGAGAAATTATTCTTGCAAATTTAATTTTGTAATTTTAAAAATGTGATGTTTTGTTGCCTGACTTGGGAAGCGAACCCGGTTCTTCAGAGCGCAAAGCGAGCATGCTTACCACTGCACCACCGCCTCATATAATTATCAGATAGCAAATGGTCTATATTTGTTCAATGGGTTTAATCATTGAATAAATGTAAACAGTCGCCTTGGAAGTCACTCAGAAGTCACTCCGAAGTGTCGGCATACGCGATAAAACGTAATCACAATAAGGCTATAGAAATTGTTTGTGTAATTCACCAACGATCTTCCTTGGCGTGTCTCCGGAGTGACCTCTTAGGCGAGGGAGTGCAAAACTCACTTCCAATTGCTGGCAGGGGAGTAATTTTTTGATTGTTGTTAAGCATTTCTCATTTCGTATGAAAATGCCTTAAAAAGACAATCAAAGATCAACTAAAAATAAATAGTCCAGTCAAAATAGACATTGAAATAGCAAAAATTCCCACAAAGCTGAATTTTGGTGGAGAGCTAGGGTTGGCCATTAGAAGCAACGTCCTAAAAGTCCCCATCGATCCCATGTGTGCAAAAAAAGTTATTCGGGGTCAAAGGTCAAATTTTGGGACTTTTTTTGGTTTTTTGGTCATAACTCAGAAACTATATGTTTTTTCATTTCGATGCCAAGAAGAGATTTGTAGACTACTAAATTTTCTATGAAAATGATCTTTGAACCATTGACCTAGGACCTACGGTTCTTGAGATATGAGTCACGCAATATAGAAACTTTAAGTAATTTTACGGCACCTGTGTGTTAGTTGACCTGTCGCGATTATTTTACACTTGTTTCGAAAACGGTAGAATCTACCAAAAAGTGTTTAATGAAAAAGTTTTTTATTACAATATTTCCTATAAGTTTGCTTCTCACGATGTCCGCATATGAGTCACCGTTCCAAAGATACAAGCCAATCAATACACAATATGCACACATTACTACGACACCTAAGAGGAAATTGACATGTGACAGTTGTTTTTCATTTGCTTCGAAAACGCTTGGTTCGATTAAAATGTGACTAAAGAAAAAGTTGTAGAATAGAAAATTCTCTACATTTATGGTCTTTACAGGTTCTACATAAAATCTTTTATTCTTGAGATACGAGTCAATCAAATCATGATATGCACACATTTCCACACCACCTGTGAGGTAGTGCACTCGGCGCGTTTTTTTAATGTGGTTTTCTCTATAGGCCTACTCCACTATCTTTTGTGACAATTTCAAAGTTTTGTATATATATTTTAGTTCTAATCATATCCTTCTACGATAAACTCTTCTTCTATTTCTTCTTCCTCTTGGAGGTTTATAACACTGTGCAACAAAATGGAGGTGAACATCTGGGGAAGAGATAATTCCTTTTGGTGATGAAAGCCCTTGGCGAGTATATTAAGAACCCCGAAGGACAGATCCGCCGTGAGTCGAACTTCCGCGTTATGGCGTGATGAAGTTTTTGCTAGAGACCCTGTAAGGCATCAGGAATTAGCGTTATATCTTTGTTCATTGTTGCTTTAGCTTATTTTTGAGATGACATGTCTGCAGTCAAATCCAATGAGGATTATTTTCGTAAAGCACTTCGACCTTCTAACTCGCTTCCTTCAATGTCCTTTTCGTTCTTTATTCTAAGAGCCGCTATAAAAGTACCACAAGATGACGTTTTCAGCTTCGAAATATTCTGCAAAAATGTCGCTCAGAAAATTTTAGGTATGGCTATCATTGACAACTAATCGATTTTGTCGCGTTTTCGTGGTCGTTTTGTGCATTTACCCTGTTTTTGTTCAGAAAAATACTATATTTGGTTTTTGTATATTCGTTACAGAACATACAAAAACACAAAACACAGGGGTAAATGTCAAAAATGACTATAAAAACGCGACAAAATCGATTAGTTGTCAATGATAGCATACCTAAAATTTTCTCAGCGACATTTTTGCAGAACATTTTCAAACTGAAAAACGTCATCTTGTTGTGCTTTTATAGCGGCTATTAAAATAAAGGACGAAAAGGACATTGAAGGAAGCGAGTTAGAAGGTCGAAGTCGATTAGTTGTCAATGAGAGCCATACCTAAAATTTTCTGAGCGACATTTTTGCAGAATATTTCGAAGCTGAAAACGTCATCTGGTGGTACTTTTATAGCGGCTCTTAGAATAAAGAACGAAAAGGACATTGAAGGAAGCGAGTTAGAAGGTCGAAGTGCTTTACGAAAATAATCCTCATTGGATTTGACTGCAGACATGTCATCTCAAAAATAAGCTAAAGCAACAATGAACAAAGATATAACGCTAATTCCTGATGCCTTACAGGGTCTCTAGCAAAAACTTCATCACGCCATAACGCGGAAGTTCGACTCACGGCGGATCTGTCCTTCGGGGTTCTTAATATACTCGCCAAGGGCTTTCATCACCAAAAGGAATTATCTCTTCCCCAGATGTTCACCTCCATTTTGTTGCACAGTGTTATAAACCTCCAAGAGGAAGAAGAAATAGAAGAAGAGTTTATCGTAGAAGGATATGATTAGAACTAAAATATATATACAAAACTTTGAAATTGTCACAAAAGATAGTGGAGTAGGCCTATAGAGGAAACCACATTAAAAAAACGCGCCGAGTGCACTACCTCACAGGTGGTGTGGAAATGTGTGCATATCATGATTTGATTGACTCGTATCTCAAGAATAAAAGATTTTATGTAGAACCTGTAAAGACCATAAATGTAGAGAATTTTCTATTCTACAACTTTTTCTTTAGTCACATTTTAATCGAACCAAGCGTTTTCGAAGCAAATGAAAAACAACTGTCACATGTCAATTTCCTCTTAGGTGCCGTAGTAATGTGTGCATATTGTGTATTGATTGGCTTGTATCTTTGGAACGGTGACTCATATGCGGACATCGTGAGAAGCAAACTTATAGGAAATATTGTAATAAAAAACTTTTTCATTAAACACTTTTTGGTAGATTCTACCGTTTTCGAAACAAGTGTAAAATAATCGCGACAGGTCAACTAACACACAGGTGCCGTAAAATTACTTAAAGTTTCTATATTGCGTGACTCATATCTCAAGAACCGTAGGTCCTAGGTCAATGGTTCAAAGATCATTTTCATAGAAAATTTAGTAGTCTACAAATCTCTTCTTGGCATCGAAATGAAAAAACATATAGTTTCTGAGTTATGACCAAAAAACCAAAAAAAGTCCCAAAATTTGACCTTTGACCCCGAATAACTGTTTTTGCACACATGGGATCGATGGGGACTTTTAGGACGTTGCTTCTAATGGCCAACCCTAGCTCTCCACCAAAATTCAGCTTTGTGGGAATTTTTGCTATTTCCCCCTTATACGCATGTCTATTTTGACCGGACTAAAAGAAAGACATTCTTTGTTATTGTCATTGCCAAAGTTCGTTGTCTAGATAAGATGGTTGTGGGTATTTGTGTGTGTGTTTTTCGGCGAAAAATTATTGACAAAACGTGCATATGAGCATAGATAAGTGGATAAAAAATGCGGGATAATTTGTTGAGATATTTGATAGCTGATACATGTCAAAATGTTTGACTGAGTTTTTGTGCATACTTTTAGGGGTTATGGAAAATGAAGTCACAACAAGAGTGTACTTTTGGGGATACTAAGTTAAACTTGTTACGTAATGTCATTTTATTGTGTCCCTTGTGAGAACGATTCATAAGAATTTTTTTATATTTTTGAAGAAACTTCAGAGAAAGACGTTATTGTGGATACAGCGTATATTTTGGATATGGTAAATTTTTTGGGTAATGGTTTAATTGTGTATACCTACAACTACATAGGTAAAAAGGTATGACCCCTTGAATGGGTCTTCTGTGTACAAAGGAACTTGTGAAGTTATTTTCAATAATTCTGTCTACGGGAGACCTATATTTTATACATTTAATCAATCTACATATTCAATCTTTGGAGTATTGTTGTATATTTGGAAGACCGTTGACAGAAGGTGTATTCAATTTATAAAAAACCTCCAAGGGTATGCTGTATATAGAAGGCCATTTAATGGAGTATTCTATCCGCATTTTACGATTCCAAGGGATTTTCTATGTATAAAAGACCTTTTGAAGGTGTCTTCAATATATTAAAGTCCCTTTGAATGGGTCTTCTATCATTCTATTGTTAATCTATTGAAGAACCTTTGGATGGAATTTGATTGAGTTTTTGTCTCAAAAGACGTTTCAAAGATATCTTCAATCTACCAAAGACCCTTTGAAGGAGAGTTCTACCTGTAGGAGACTTTTTGAATACTTCTTCTGTCAATTCGGAGTCGCCTTATATGTAAAGGGGTCTGCCATTGAAGTCGTCTTATACCTGCAGTTCTATTGTTAAGCTATTGAAGAAGCTTTGGATGGAGTCTCTCATAAGACCCTTTAAAGAAGTTTTTGATTCAAAGGTATCTGGAAGATCTTTTGAAGGAGTTTTCTATCTGTATGTGATCTTTTGAAGGTGTCTTCTGTTATTTTGAAGTTGTCTATAAAATTTCCTGAAAATATTGTCTAGCCTGGAAAACAAACCCAGACAATTTTAAGGGATCTTTTGTCTATAAAATAACTTTTGACGGGGTCTCCTAAATACTAAAGCCCTTTGAGTGGGCCTTCTATCATTAGAAGAAACATTGAAATCGTCTTATACCCGCAGTAGGCTCATTTAAGGGATCTTTTATTGTTAATCTATTGAAGAACCATTGGATGGAAATTCCTATAAGACCGCTTGATTGAGTCTTGTCCCAGAAGACATTTCAAAGATATATTTAATCTAAAGAAGACCCTTTGAGGGAGAGTTCTACCTGTAGGAAACCTTTAGAATGTGTCTTCTGTCAATTTGGATTTGTCTTATATGTATAGAGGTCTGTAGTGGGATTCTGTAACTCAATTTTGCTGTTATCGATAATTGTCGGTAAAATTAAAATGCTTATAATTTCGACAATTAACGAAATTTTTCGGTAATTTAACGATGAATAAAAAGTAGTCGCTAGCCTCTACCGACACAAACAGTGATGCCAACTTTTCTTTATGTTTTTAGTCATAATTTTGCGATTTAATTTTACCGATTTTTGTCGATAACAGCAAAAATGAGTTACAGAATTCCACTACAGGCTTTTCTATTTATAAAATATATTCTGAAAATGTTGTCTGGCCTAGGATATGAAGCCGGATTATTTGAAGGGATCTCTTGTCCATAGAAGACCTTTAGTATGTGTCTCCTAAAGATTAAAGCCCTTTTGAATGGGTTTTCTATCCTTAGAAGGAACATTGAAATCGTCTTATATATGCTGTTCTATTGTCAAGCTATTGAAGAGCCTTTGGATGGAATCTCTCATAAGACCTTTTGAAGAAGTTTTTTTTATCTCAGAAGAGATTTCAGTGGTATCTTCAATCAATGGAAGACCCTTCGAAGGTGTTGTCTACCTGTAGGAGACCTTTTCAATGTGTCTTCAGTCAATTTGGAGTTGTCTTTTTGTATTGGGGTCTGGCTATTTTATCTATAAAAGATCCTAAAAATATTTTCTGGACTGGGAAACAAACCCGGACCATTTGATGGGATATTTTGTCTATAGAAGAACTTTTGAAGGTGTCTCCTATATATGAAAGTCCCTTTGAATGGGTCTTAATCATAAGAAGTAGCATTGAAGTCGTGCTATATCTGCAATAGACCGCCGAAAATCCTTGATCACGCCTTTTTTTCTTGATGTGCTGGACTCAAATGAAGCTATTAGATTCCCAGTCAGGGTAGTACGGCGCATGATCCATCAATTCCACGTTTTGTCCGGTCAAACAGGCGCTGGTTTGAATCGATTTGTGAGAGCTCACATTGTCATGATGCAGAACGATTCGCCTTCTCTTCTTGGTTTTTCGAATTTCTCAGGAGACTTCAGGCAGTGTAACACTCAGAATTAACCATCCTACATTTTTCAACGAGTATAATCGCCACACGGTCAGTTTTGCAACCATTTGCTTCGAAGGTCTTTTTCTATGTACAACTTTCTTGGCTTGCTTTCGAAGACGCAAGCGGCCGATTCCTGTTTTGTTTCAACCTCCTAAGCATAGATCCAAGATTTGTCGTCTGTGACGATCTTATAAATGTGGTTTGAAGCACCGCGATTGTTTTTATTCACAATTTCTTTGCACCAACCTACAAGAGCCTTTTTCTGAGCGATTGACCAATGTTGCTGGATCTAGCGGCCAGGTGTTCATTCAATATCAAATGTTAGTTGGTGGAAGAAATGCCCAAGGGTGCCTCTATCTCACGGTATATAACATTGTGATCTTCCATTATCTATTCACGCACGGCTTTATTTTTTTCTGGTACAACGTCGGATTTTGGGCGACCCTCACGACCTTCGTTTTTTTGGCGAGAGTCAACCACGCTTGAATTCATTAAACCACTTTTTATAGTGCTATAGGATGGTCCTTTATCGACGTACAAAGATTTGATTTGATCGATACACTCTTGACGTGATTATCCACGTTGAAAGTTGTGAAAAATTATCGAACAAAAATGTTCACAACTATTTTTTTGCAAAGTGAATTTTTCTAGTCACTGCACTATAGGTAATTTGCCCTGTTTTTGAGGCAAAAATTAATAACGACGGCATGCCTAACGTTGTTCTGCGATGCGACGCAAATGCCCACCATGGGGAGGAGAAGAAAGGACACCAACAGCAGTGGTGAGACAATGTTCGATTTTATTTTGTCATATAATTAGAGGCATATAGGAGGTTATTGATATAACTCTCCTCAATCAAGATGACTCAATCATCAGAAACTGCAAGGTATGTGACAAGAACATACCGGATCATATGAAGATACTTTTCGGGTTATAGAAACCCGAGAAGATCAAATTGGGATAGGAGCACATAACTAATAAGCTCTCAGCTGACGTCTATTGGAAATATAGAAACAGCCGCACAATGGTTCAGGAATCGATTTTCCTGGCCAAAAATCAACATTTTGTTTTGTCAAAGATATTTAATTTCTATATGGGATTCGATAGTAAACATATTGAAACTAAGGAAACCAAAAAATTAGGCCCAAATATTGGAAGGTGTGGGCGTGGCGTGCCCCTAAAAACGAGCATTTTCCCCATTTTTGGGAAATACGTAATTTTTGCAAATTTCTGGAGAAAGAAGAAAGCTATTTCTCTGAAACTATAACAGTTATTGTGTTCATTGTTTTTTTGTAAGGCAGGTAGGATTGTTGCCTTTAAAAATCGTTTTAGTAAATTACCGTAGCGTATACACAACATGATCTATTTTATTTTTCCTCGGGTACTAAATTTTATGAAATTCCAAATTTAGTGGACTAGAACTTTTGTGGAACAACAAGGAACAAAGTTCTGTTTTCACAGAAAGATGCCCGAAAGTCTCCTCTTCCAGCCCATATATACTTTTGTACCCGTCCCGTTCCGCCCGTTTAACACTTTTTTCAATTTATTGAAATTACATGGGTAAAAATGTGTGTTTTTCTATACTGTTCCCATATGAATTACAGTTTTTTGACACAAATTACAACTTTTTTGAGTATATGAGTTTTTATACGAGTTATATACGTTTTATTAAAACCCAAGAAGATTTGTTTTTCATTTTTGAAAAAAATTAAAATTTTTTCGTAAATTTTTTTTTTACAAATTTCTGAAAAAAAAAATTTCCGACATTTTTTCGAATTTTTTTTAGTTTTTTTGGTAATTATTTTGTTTATTTGTTGGTGTTTGACCATCTTTAATACATAAGAAGATATAAAAACCACAAAAACACTCATATTTTGATGAAAAATAGTTAAAAAACTCAAAAGTTTAACTTTGACCTTGAATTTCTCTGCAACTACCAGACCGAACTTGACTGCTTATAATTCATCTAAAAGCTGATTGTGTTATCTGTCTACCAAAAAATTGAATTATGAATATATCTCTATCCGTTCAAAAGTTACATAATTTTGACCAGGAAAAAACGATTCTGAACCACTGTGAGCCGGAGAGCTTAATGAAACTGTGGGCAACCTGACCGACGTTCTTCTTCGCAGTCGTAAAAGTATTTACCCTAGAAAGAAATCCCAGTCGAAAATCGAAGATTTGTTTGGTCTATGTGCATACCTCGGGTAATTCAGCCACAAAAGTTAAAAATGTTAACGTATGTTCATTTCTCCTCACTTCTATATAATTTTTTCGTGGACATATCCATTCTTCCTTAGATAATGAATCATTATCTCAAAAAAGCCTTGGGCTACCAAAAAATGAGTTATGAGCACGATATGGGTCATGTCGGTCCACTCCTTCGGTTACCTCCCCCACAAAAGTTCAACAATTTTCTGTATAATGTTGTGAACGATATCTCTCGAAGGGAGCAATCGATTTCGTCTAAACTTTTCACATCGTATTATTGTATATTATTATCGTATATTAAAGTGAAGTTGCAATGTTCCTCAAGGATCATTTTAAATTTTATTCAGCAGCTTGTCCTTGATTCTCATTTTTCGACTGTTTTTTAGGACACAAGCCCGGAGTTAATGGCCTAAAAGCTCCAAGAAACCTTGAGTAAATGGCATATTCGCAAGATTACTCTCGCCGGGAGATTCTGATTGGTGCAAACATTGCACATCGTATTATTTCATCTAGTCATGTATCAGGTCTTAAGATGGACTATATTGTTCCCGTTCTTCGGGTACCTCCCACACAAAATTTGAAAAAAATTGGACTTTAATAGCTCGTCTCTGTTCGTTTTGAATTTCTTGCAAAACATTCTTACGAAAAAAGCGTGCCGGCACCAACTAAAATAGCAGGAGCTTACACCTGGGAAGTTTTTGCGGATTCTGAAACTACAATATTCATAGATGAAAAAAATCAAAGAACAAAAAAATAGCCGGAGCGCTTTTAAAATAAATCGCGGTGAAAGTTCATATTTTTAGGGGTTATTTAGGTTTTCACGATTTTGCTGGGAAACCGCAAGCCCTACCAAAATGGAATTAAAATATATTGTAGCAGTGGAAATTCTCTACAAGATTATCCATTATGATATATTCGTAGGTTTTTCGATTTTTGAATTATAGAAGTCCAAACTGGGGTAATTCACTGACTGTATTGTATCCTTATAAAACAATGTCATGATTGCAATTTCCCAACTTATACTTATACGATACTTGTACTCGTATATATCAAAAATGGTACAACCTAGGTAAAAATTACGAAGGCCACTCTTGTAGAGAATTTTCACAGCTATAAGATTTTATCTTGTCCCATTTCGATAAGACTTACCGTTTTCAAGCAAATCGTGAAAACCTAAGCAAAAAACCTAAAAACAACCAACGAAAAAATCAAAAAGGTCAATCTTGTAGAGAATTTTCACAGCTACAAAATTTTTTTTGCACCATTTCGATAGGACTTGCGGTTTCCAAGCAAAATCGCGAAAACCTAAAATGAAGCTAAAAATTTAAACTTTGACCGCGATTTATATAAATATCCCTCCAGCGAGGGATTTCTAGGTTTTGGATTTTTCTCAACTTCCCAGGTGTAAGCTATTTTCATTTAAAGTTAGTTAAGGCGCTCCGTACATGACATTGTTTTGTAAGGAGGCGATACAGTCAGTGCATTGTCCCAATTTGAACTTCTATATCTCAAAAATGGTAAAACCTACGAAAATATCATAAAGGTCAATCGTGTAGAGAATTTTCACAGCTACAATATTTTCTACAATCCCATTTCGATAGGACTTGCAGTTTCCAAGCAAAATCGTGAAAATCTAAAATAAAAACCTTAAAAATGTGAACTTTGATCGCGATTTATTTAAAAAGCTCTCCGGGGATTTTTTGTTTTTTCACTTTTCTCATCTATGAACATGGTAGTTTCAGAATCCACAAAAGCTTCTTTCATTTAAAGTTGGTTCAAGAGCACCGTGCTGGGTAAGATAACCCTCGAAGGGAGAACCCGATATTGTCCAAATTTCTTTCGGGTACCTCCCACACAAAGTTTGGAAAGAGTGCAGATTAAGGACTCGTCTGGTTTTTTTTTAATTTTTGGTAACATATTCTGTTAGTTAGATGGTACAATTTTTTTTTTTTTTTTTTTTTTGGGAAAATCCATACTTCTTGAGAAATAGGCCCAAAAATTCAAAAAAGTCCCTATATGAAATGGTTGATCCAACAAGAGGTACTTTTTTTCAACAGCCTTTTTATGACAGATCACGCGTGACTCGTATCACGTGTTTATGTTATTTTTGTTTAGCACTGTTTGGCATTTTATCTCTACAACGTTTACAAATCGTTCAACTTTATTACGAAAATTCGCCTTATGTGGGGAGTGTATTTTGAGCCTAATTTTGTTCAGCACATTTCTGGCTTTATAGGTATGGAAAGAAGCAAAATTGCCACATTTTGTAAGAAGGGCAACTTAAAGAGATTGAAGAGCTGCCACTCCATCCAGAAGAAATAACGGTTTGTGGGTCGGTGGAATTGTCGGACCCTATTTCTTCAAAATGATGCCGGTTAGGACTGCATCGTAAATAGCGACCGTCATTGCGCCGCACAGTGTTGCCGAGTGGACAAAAATAAAAAAATGTGATGTTAACTTTTACATACGTTTATGTTTTTTTCTTACAGTAAACACATCCGATACAACGAATCTGAAAGAAATTTGTCGATATGTGCGACCATAATGAAGTTATAGCTCTTTATATATGACAAATATTTCCCAGGTAATCTAAAGCGATAATCATATGAAAATTAGACGACAGTTAAAATAACATTTTATCAAAAGTTTGTTGATAATATTAAAAGTTTTGGATGGTGATTTGATTGGTGGGCTATAAATATAAAATTTTAGTACAAAAAGTTGACATCAACTGCACATGGGCAAAGTACCGTTATCAAGAATTAAAAATTTAAATTTGATAAACAAATTATAAATTCTTAATATTTGGTAGGGTATATCTTTTGATTGCCACCTTGGCTCTTGAAATCGGTTCAGATTTGGATATAGTCCCCATAAATATCTTCCCCCGATTTTGCCATAATTCGCTCAATTTTTGATGAATAGCCTCCAAATTGAACATGGGATGTTCCGCAGGCCCCTGTTCGGTTTTACCGTTAAATAGGTTAATGAAGGTTTGCACAAGTACTTATGAGGGAATATAAAATATCAACTTTGGCCCATATCGGTTCAGGTTTCAATATGGCTTCGATATATTCATTCATTCATTCATTCTTTATTAAATAGTTAGTTACATTAGTTGTCTTATATTCTATAATACATTGCACAGATGTGGCTTTGCCTTATATCTAAAGCATTATATACATTCATATATTGAAAAAAGATTAATCATAGATAAAGTTAATTTGCATGAAGGAAAACTATTAGCAAAAACCTTCTACACTAAAGCCAAAAAAAAAGGAAAAATAATAATATAAAATTATTTATAAATCATTCTGCATAAATATTTGATATTAATGGATTATCAGAAAGCAAGCATTTTTCACGAAATCTGCTTATATTTTGATCAATACATTCATGAACAGTGCGTACGTTGCTCATGATATGTAACCAATCAGTTGGGAAATCCCAAGGTAATTTTAGGGCCATTTTAATGACTTTATTTTGTGCAATTTGTAAGCGCTTAATATGCGACTTAGCACAATTTCCCCACACAGGACAACCATATAAAATAATTGCTTGGAAGATCACTTTCACAATTATTATTTTATTTGAGTTGCTGAGCAGTGAATTTCTATTCATTAAAGGATAGAGAATTTTTTTGTACATATTAACTTTATCTATAATATGGGTAACATGACAATTAAAAGTTAATTTTTTATCAAGAAAAATTCCTAAATATTTTACATTATCCAACCATGATATACTGTTGCCTGTTATGACCAGATTATATGTTGGTAAAAAGCAAGCTTTTCTTTTTCTACTGAAATATATTGCTTGTGTTTTGGAAGCATTTACTTTTATTCTCCATTTATTGTAATAATCAGCAATTAAATCGATAGCACGTTGCATATTTGTTAAGATATTTTGACTTAGGACATCTGTGTAAAAAATTCCAACATCATCAGCATAAGATGCTAATTTACAAGGGGATAGAGGAGGCATATCAGAGCAGTATATGTTGTATAAAATAGGACCTAATACAGACCCCTGAGGAACTCCTGCTGTGATGCACTTTAAATCAGAAAAGGAATTATTGACAGAAACACAAAAATGCCTATCAGTTAAAACGTTTTTAATCATGTTTACTAGGTATAGAGGAAACTGAAAGTGGAGCATTTTGAAGACTAAGCCTCGATGCCAAACACTGTCGAAAGCTTTCTCAATATCAAATAAAACTAAAGCTGTGGACATTCCAGCACTTAAACCATTTTTAATGTCAGTACATATACGTTTAACTTGATGTATAGTAGAATGACAGTTTTTAAATCCAAATTGCTCATTTGGTATGATTTGCTTATCGTTTATAACTTCTGATATCTTTTGCTTGATAATCTTCTCAAATATTTTGCCAAGAGTGCTGAGTAAACTTATAGGCCTATAATTTTCTGGTTTATTTTTTGGTTTACCGGGTTTGGCAATCGGGATAATTTTTGCTGTTTTCCATGAGCTCGGAAAATATTGAAATTTAAGACAAAAATTAAGTATCTTTGTTAAGTAACGTTTAGCATACATAGTTAGATGTTTTATAATTTCGTTATTAATTTCATCTAGACCACAAGCTTTTCTTTTGCCTAGAGTACTAATAATACCTTCAAGATCATCAACTGTAATTAGTTCAGAGTTGGGTGTAACAATATCCAAACTCTCAAAGTTCACTATAGTCTCATTTACATTTTGAATATGTTCTGGAATTCCAATATTATCACAAATTCTATGATTTGCACTAAATGTTTTTGCAAAAGCATTTGCTTTGTCATCATCTGCTACCAACGTTTTATCTTCAAATATCAAACTATGACAACATTGAGTTTTCTTCTTTAACAATCTAGATACATTCCAAAACGGCTTGGATCCTTTATCTAGAGTTTGTAGCATATTGTTCCATTCTAGATTTCTGAAAGAATGAATTTCATTGCGGATAATAAGAGAATATCTTGTCATATAATTATAATCCGATAATTGACGGTACCGAATCCAATCTCTTCGAAATTTATTCTTAAGTTTGATCAGATTAATTATGTAATTTGGGAGTTTGCAGTACTTCGCTTGAGGTAAATATAACGGTACAGAACGTCTGACACCTTCAAGTAGAGTACTTGTAAAGTAATTGACATGATCATCAATATCAGCACATATATCAACATTAAAATTAGTGTTTTGAAATTTAGAATCAATAATTTCTTTGAATAACACCCAATTGGCGCGAGAAAAATTAAACTTAAACAAATTAGACGGTTGATGAGTAGCAGAGAGATCAAAATGGATAGGCAGGTGATCTGAAGAAAGGTCATTAATTGTGTGAGGGTTGGAGATTAATTGTGGAATATTAGTTAGAATTAAATCTAGAGTCGACGGATTACATCCAGAAGAGGCAGGTATATAGCTAGGACTTCGAGGATATGATATTGTAAATGGATACAGAGGAGTTAAATCATTCAAAATATTGCCCCAGACGTTAGCTCTTAAACAATTCCAATTACGGTGTCGAGCGTTTAGATCACCACAAAAAATGTAATTTGAGCGTGTATTAACAATTTTTCGTAAATCAGCTTTATATGCACTACGAGTTGTGCTATTCTTCAGTCCTCCAGGGAAATAAATACTGTATAGTTTGACAGAATTAGTATTATTCAATTTTATCTCAATACCCACGTTTTCAATCAATTGTGTTGAAATACATGGAACATGTTTAAAATAAATGTTACTTTTAACAAGTATTGCAACACCACCACCGTTTTGCTGATATCTATCTTTTCTTAGACATTTATAATTAGGTATATTAAATGTATCTTGATCATTAAGCCAAGTTTCAGATAAGCAACAAATATCAACATGGTTGGATATAAGAAAATTAGTAAATTCAATAATCTTGTTGCGGATACTACGGGAGTTCCAAAATATTATTTTTAAGTTTGTAGAAATCATTATTTATTGTTGTAAACAAATTTAAATGCTAATTCGGCAACAACATTAAATTGTTGCTCTCTCGTTGTACAGGTACTGAGTTTTGAGATCATCTCTGTTGTTAGATGTAAAAGTTCTTGCTCACTAAAGAGATTGGTAGCAGCATTGTTGTTGTTATTTCTCCAATTATTGTTAACAATAACGGGAACCTCGGCAGACTTTCTCAAGTTAGGGAAATTTTGAGAGGTAGTGGTGAATTCAGCACTCTTTCTCTTGCTGTGGTGAGTTTTATTTGCAAGTTTCTCTCTAATTTGTAAGTATGACTCTCTGTTTGGACATGTCAAATCAGTAGATTTGTGATTTTTGCCACAATTAGCACATAGGATTTTGTTGTTGTTTGTACACTCAGCAGTGAGGTGTTTATCAGCACAGTTTGCACATCGTATGCCAACGTGACAACCTTTTTCTCCATGACCGAACATTTGACACTTTCGACATTGAACTGGTTTGTTTTTTATTCTCCTTTGGTAGTCCCACGAGATAATAACTTTAAAGAGAGATCGAACATTCTTTCTCAAATCTTGGAGTTTTACAGAGCCCCTTTCAAGGTGAACAATGTATAGAGTATCAACATATTCTCCGAATTTACGTGTAACTTCTTTAACGTCAATGCACTTTAAACCGAGTGAGATTAACTCGTTTTTAACCTCGGTGCTTGTTTTGTTATCAAGTTTGTGTATGACAACTTTGAAAGGTTTATTGTTTTTGTGATCATGAGTGAAATATTTATAGTTTTTTTCTTGCAAAGCTACAATAATCTTATTGTAAGATTCGATTGAATTACACATGATTTTCATGCCAATTGATATTTTTTTAACTAAGAAGTCATCAATGTTTTTATCATTAAGTGTTTGTATGATAACATCACTATTTTTAGTCAACACTTTAATCGGTGAAATTTTATTATTTTGGCCGCTATTTTGCTGTTCACTGTCCATAGCAGTTGTAGAATTATCATCCTCTTCATTGTCTAACATTTGTAATGGGGTCCAGAAATTACTTCTGGACCCAGTTTTACGTTGTTTTGATGAAGGCATTTGCACTTCATCATCCAAACAGGAGAGATGATTGCGTTTGGGAATGTTAACTTTTTTCAATTTCAAGAGAGCGAGAGTTAGTATGCACGTCTGGCACTTGCGAAAGCCTAAGCAAGACTGGCTTCGATATATAATTTCGCCCGATGTCACTTAATTACGGATAATTACGTCATAATTCCCTAATTTAATCAATATCTCACATACATTGCGTGTTTAGTGAAAATATATATAACAGCTATATCCAAATCTAAACCGGAATTTTTTTAACACATCCGTAAAGGAGAACAATTGGCGAATGGGTCTGCCTCTAAGCCCCACTTAAACTCGAAACGCGAGGGTAAAAAGGAGAAGCAATCGGGCGTAGGAGCCTGCAGAGGCTGCAAAGAATTCAAGGTGTTTGGGCCAACTGAAAAACCATTCTCTTCTATTCAGTCACCGAGAAGGCAATCACCAATTCGGTGAAAAGTGACCTTCAAGGCACATGGGCAAAGGCGCAATAAACGTTATGCCATACCGGCCTTATTGTTGCCCGCTGGCAACCTTCGAGTGGCAATCATCGACAGAGCTGACCCCGATGGGAAAAATCAGCCAAAAGTCATTTGGTTGCTAGTCGAAACCAGTCGTTAGAGTGTCATTGTTTCCGTGATCGTAAATTAGGGTGGCCGTCAGTTGGGTAGCGTCTACCTTTAAAAGCGCTTCAGGTTCATTAACTGCCATAACTAGAAATCGCAAAATTTTCTTGTTGAGGCTGTTAATTTCCTTGGCGAACATTAGGAAGGGGCTAATCTTGCTGCAGCCTCCATATCTAAAAAAGCATCTGGAAAGATGTTTCCAGAATGGGTTCCATCTTCTACCTTGGAAAAGGACTATTTAAGCCATTGGTTGGGTTATTTGAGGAAGTGTGTGAGTGAGAGCTGCATTTCGGTTTGGGATGGCTTTAATTTCATTCTGAATACAACTCACGCAGCTCAGTAAGAGTAGAAACGAGGCAAGCATTACGCATCTTGCATATTAATCTCCACAATTGTGAAGCTCCTGATGCCGAACTATTATTGTCCCTCACAAATTCAGAACTAGGCATTTCCTTAGTTCAGAAGCCATAAATCTAGGAGAATGTGGTTTCTGGGCTAAGCAATGCCAACATTGACGTCTTCGCTGCGTCCGAGGGGGACAAGGTGCGGTCTTGTGCAGGGGGTAGGAGACATGTGCACTGTTAAACTAGAGCATGATACGGGAAAGGTCATACCCCTGTCCTCAGGCTAAATGCACAGACGCACCAAACCTGAGTGTCCGTAAGACCCTGGACGGTCTGGAATGCGACGCAAATGCCTACCGTTTTCAAAGGGGGAGTAAGGACACCAAGAGTAGAGCTGAGTCAATGTTCGATTTTATTTTATCATATAAACAGGGACAGATAGGAGGTCAGTGATATAACTGTCTTCAATCTATATGACTCTGTCATGAGAAACTGGATGATATCTAACAGCTGTTCCATCTCGGACCAGATGAAAAAACTTATCGAAATTTCTTTTGACGGAGTTTACCAAAATCCTAGAATCCTAGCCCCCAGAAAAAGAAATTGGGATGGGTATGAACAACTAACGAACTCTTAGCCGACGTCTTTTGGAACTATGGAAGCAGACGGAGAGCTTCGTTGTCATAAGGATGCCTGTCCACTAACTTATACAGGTCAGAATAAGGAACTTGGCGATATGATCGAAACTTTGGAAATCGTAATCTTAAACTAAGTTCTAAGATTGGTTTGGTCTATGTCCACACCATAAGGAATCTCACCTCCAAAAATGCAAAATGTGGTCTTCACTATATGGTCTATGGTCTTCACTATAACAATATAATTTTTACGTGTCCATACTTCCATAGGGAATGAAACATTAGCTCGAAAAACCCCTTGGGCTACTAACTAAAATGAGTGATCACCACGACAACTTTGGAGTAAAGTAGCCGCTTTGGTAGAAACTTTTTCCATGTTCGAGGATATTTGTCAAATTTATACCGAAGGTAGCCCTTGGAGTCTTGATTACAGTGTCATATTTGTTTCATTGGCAAGCCCATACTTCCCTAGATAAAGGCCCAAAACAACCCAACTGGCACCAATCCGCAGTTCCACATGTCAGTTGAATGAATACTATCGCTACTCCTTCCCACCCCTCCCGCCCATACTTTACTTACTTACCTGGCCATTTACAGAACATTTGTTCCATAAGCCGAATTAAGAAAAAATCTCCAATCCTCTCTGTTTGCTGCTGTATTTTCCCAATCTGGGATATGTAGCTTTCTGATATCTCGTTTCACTTGTTCGCTTCAACGAAGCTTTGGCCTTCCAGATCCGCGAGAACCTCCATGCGGCCCGTATTTATACGCCTTTTTAGCGGGTTCATCATCACTCATTCTTATAACATGGCCTAGCCATCGCAATCGTTGTATCTCGATTCGTTCAACTACATTGATGTCATTGTATAGTTGATACAGCTCGTTGTTCATACGACGCCGATATTCGCCGTCAACACAGATTGACCCGTAGACCTTTCGAAGAATTTTTCTCTTGATTTATCTGCTTGAGCAAGTACCCATGCTTCGGAACCATACATTAGCACGGGTAGTATGTATCAGTGTTTTGTAAAGTGTTACTTTTGTTTGACGAGAGGTGGCTTTATTCCTAAACTGCTTACTCAGCCCAAAGTAGCATCTGTTAGCCAACACTATTATTCTTCGTATTTCACAACTGATGTTATTTGTTGTGTTTATGGCGGTACCGAGGTAGACGAAGTCCTTTACTACCTCAAAATTGTAGGTACCAACGTTCACAGATGGTGCGGGGTTTGTGGACATATTACGCGTCGATACCATCAACTTGGTTTTTTCGTCGTTTACTGCCAGACCAACTTTAGCAGATTCTCTTTCGACTTTTGCAAAGGTGTCAGTTACTTCCTTTACCGATCGACCCATGATGGCAATGTCGTCGGCATAAGCCAGTAACATATGGCTGTTCGTGTATATCGTTCCATTTCTTTTGACCTTCGAGTCTCGTATGACCCCTTCCAGCCGGATGTTGAATAGATCACACGACAGGCCGTCTCCTTGCCTAAAACCTCTTTTGGTAATAAACTCTTCGGAGAGGTTCTTTCCTATTTTAACTGAGGATCTCGTCTCAGGTTATATCATTCTACAAAGCCGAATGAGCTTTGCAGGAATACCAAAATCAGACATGGCTTGGAACACCTTTGAACGTATAGGGCTGTCGAATGCTGCTTTATAATCGACGAAAAGATGGAAGGTGTCGATCTGCATTTCTTGGGTCTTTTCCAGGATTTGTATCAAGGTAAATATCTGGTCCATGGTGGATTTGCCAGGTCTAAAGCCGCACTGATAGGGTCCAATAATTTCATTGACCATAGGCTTTAGTCTCTCACACAATATGCCAGATACTATCTTATATGCTATAGGGAGCAGACTTATGCCCCTTTAATTGGAGCACACAGTCTTATCACCCTTCGTCGGGTACGCGTTCTTCCTGCCAGATGGTGCTAACTAGCTGATGCATACACCTTATCAGCGTGTCGCCTCCGGTTTTGAACAGCTCGGCTGGTAGGCCATCTGCTCCTGCTGCCTTATTATTCTTCAGCCGGTTTATTGCTGTCCTTACCTCATCTTGGCTGGGCGGTATACATTCAATACCATCTTCTAGGATTGGATCTGTGGTATCTTCGCCGTCTTCACTGCTATCGGATACCAACTGTTTGGAAAAATGTTGTTTCCATATCCTGAGCACACTATCTGTATCAGTTACCAAATTACCTTGTTGGTCTCTAGAGGAGGATATGCCTGTACCAAAGCCATCATTTTGATGCTTCACTCTTTGGTAGAATTTTCGGACTTCGTTCTGTCTCCTGTACATCTCTATTTGTTCACACTCCCTCTTTTCCATCTCTCTCTTTTTCCTGCGGAAAAGACGTTTCTCCTCCCTCCTTTTCTCCCGATACCTCTCTAGTGCGCTACGCGTTGCTACTGATTGTAAAGTAGCCCTATATGCCGATTTTTTTTTCTTCGGTAGCAGCACGGCACTCCTGGTCATACCATGGATTCTTTGGTGGAGGTCTCTGGTATCCAAGTACTGATTTTGCGGCTGTTTGCATGGAGTGGGCAATATTTTGCCTTTGTGCTGATATGTTATCGGGACGAGAAGCGCTTTCATTAAGCAATTGGGTAAGTTGAGTGGAATATGCTGTGGCTATTTGTTTTGTTTGCAGCTTAGCGATGTTAAACTTTCGTGTTGTGTCTGTCCGTGCTTAATTTGCAATATTTAGACGGGTACGTACCTTTGCTGCAACGAGGTAATGGTCCGAATCTATGTTTGCTCCTCGGAACGATCGTACATCCAACACGATCGATTAATGTCTTCCATCTATCACAACGTGGTTGATTTATTGTTCTTTGGTCTGGAGACAGCCAAGTGCCCTTAGGAATATCGAGATGCTTAAATCTGGTACTGCTAACTACCATGTTTTTGCCGCTGCGAAGTCTATCAGTCTCATTCCATTGTCTGATGTTTCACTATGTAGACTGAATTTCCCGACTGTTTGTCCAAAGATATTCTCCTTTCCAATTTTGGCATTAAAATCGCCTCCCGCCCATAACTTGAACATTTTTGCTCTAAAGTGCAATCAAGTCCAGGATTTTATTGCATATAATATTTGTGATTTATTTTTAATGTCCCATTTCCCGAGATCAAGGCCCGAGATTTAAAAAATCCGCTATGTGGCGTTATCTTAATATATGAACAATTCCGGATATTTTTCGTATAGACCGTGTTGATTGATTCTGTCAGTGGGATAATCCGATCTTTCCACACAAATGCTTAAAATATTGCGCGTAAATGCAGCTCATAGCCCTATCGTGAATCTTTATAAAGTAGTCCTTGTGAAATATTCTAAAAATCGTATTTTGTCATATTTTCTTTTTAAATTTCACTACTTTTCGTTTTTGTCATAAACTGAGTGTATTTGGCTATCGGTGTTCTGAACAACTCCCTCCAAAAAACACTGTAAAGGCTTTCACGACATTCATACAACGATTTTTGTTGTTGTGTAGTTTTAACATAATTTTTGTGGAGGAGTGAATTTGTTGCTGTTCTCACAAAATCTACCAGTTTTTTTACCTCATTTTTTATTTTAACATCAAAAAATCGAAAAAAAATGTAAAACGAAATTGAACGTAACATGAAAGCCAACAAAACAATAATTTTTGATTAAAGATGAATTTTTAATTTAATGTTCAAGGCAAATACGGCACGCGTTCGATGCAGATGGGCGGTCGAACTGGCGGACGGACATCAGATAGATAGACACTTAAAATGATAGTCCTTAGCTATGACCGACAACCGCGAATTATCCCAAACAACAAGCGACGAAGTAGCGGCAGCAGCAGCAGCAGCTGATATGCAGATAAAAGGAAGACCACTTACACACACTCGCACAAACGCCAATCCCACTACTCTGCTCTTCATAACATTTATGGCCATAACAGCAGCAGATAGAATATTTAATCTCAACGGCAAACGGAAACGGAAATCAAACGACCAGAACAAGTATCAAACAAAATTTTTAATGTCTTCTTTTGCATTGAGGACAGACAACAACAAACAACAACGACAAACGACGGGGACCAGTCGTCGAAGATAATTTTTTGAAGAAAAATTAAACGTAAGAAAATACATAAAAATTCAAATGGTAATGGAACAAAATCAGGCAAAAAAAGAAATACTTGGAAAAAAATCAGTAAAAGTTTTCAGTTTTGCCAGGGGAATGATTTCCACTTTAGAATAGCTATCTCTGGGGCAGAATGCCTGGCTGGAAGGCAGGCAGTCACTTTGGCAGGGGGTGTCATTTAGATGGCCAATGCTTAGGGTAATACCTTGTAAGGATAACCGTGTTAGCGGTAAAATGGGTGGTGTTGATGGTGATGTTTGTTGCTGTTGGTGGTGGTGGTGCCAAGGCAGAAAAGCATACCCACACCTCACTCACTCTGGCCGTTGGATGAGCAGCCAGATAAACCAAACTTAAGTAAACATCAACAAATGTTTAGCATGTTCCCAAATGTAAAGTGGGATGCTGGCAACTCGATTGAACTTTTTTCCAAACTTTTTTTTTGCTCATTAGTTTTTTTGTTATAAATTTTCACATTTTCCTTTAGATTTTCAATGTTTTTCCACAAAAAAATAAAAAACACCGACCGAAAAAGGGAAAGCAGCCATGACTGAAAGCACAAAAAAAAATTTAAATTGTGTTTAATGATTTATGAATAATCGCCATTTTCCTCGATGAGTGATGGTAATAGAACCGTTAAAATGAGCAGAACTTCCAATGTTCAAAAGAAAAAACCTCAAACCTCAATCTATACAAGTTATGGGAGGGGGGAAGTAGGCTGCACTGTCTCTGGGCCATTTCAATTTTTTTGCCTAATTTTTGATGTGTTTTCTTGTTAATTTTCTAAGGTTTTTAAGTGTTTTTCATTTTTTGCTTTTTTTACTGTTGTTGCTTTTTACGCTTCATTTCTAGGCCAACGTTAAGTGATTTTAGGCATGAAGAAAACCAGGAGAAAAAACACAGTAACGTTTTACGCGAATATTGTTGCTGGGCGTAGTTACAGGCATTCGTTTGGGAAGGGCGGGCGTGTGTTCATTTGACAACATTTTTGACAGCCCTTTCTAAAGCGTTTTGATTTGATGATGTGCTTGCTGTCTTTTGAGGAAAATTTCCATTTTTATGTTTGTCATCGTTTAAGATTTTTTATTTGAATTGATAACAAAAACTAATTGTTCGGAAAAATGGTCAAACGATAATGTCCAGCAATAAAATTAGAAAATTAATGACAAAATCGCCATAAATGTTTATGATTTTTCTTTTTAAATGGGAGAAGCTTATGGCAAGGATGTGTGGCTGTGATAAAATATTGTGGGTCAATGGGTTTATATTATAATGAAAACATTCTTTCATAAGAGGAGGTTGACCATCGATAGAATTTTGAGGGTCAATTAAATTTTTAATAATTTTCTAGCACGTATATTTTTGAAGATATTTTCCAATCTATGCTTATGCTCCACATTTTTGTCGGCAAGTTCAAATGTCCAAAATGGGCCACAAAATTCTGAAAACAACCTTAATACATTCGATCTGTCTGTAGATGAACATTTAAATTCACATAGGCTGAGTGTATATCTTTGTCGGCAAATACTGTTTTATTTGTTCATACGCAAGTCCATGCATCCTGATATAATGGTCTACAAAATTGTTCGGTTACCCCAGGACTTAGATAAGTTCCATGATGAACTATGAAAATTTGGAAGAACTATTACTATGTGCTAAATTTGGATAAATCGGGGTGGTCAATTCGAGAGTTATCTTGTTCAGCAGCTATTTTAGTTGGAAGTCCCAGTGTATTTTATAGTGTTTAGATTATTATCTCAAGAAGTGTGGACTTATCCAGCTATCAGACTACCTTCGGCAAAAATTTCGAAACAAGCCTCGAACAGGCCTTAAGGCATACATAATGGATTTTTTTTTTATGTTTGTGGGGGAGTAGTAGCATTTGGCCGATATATTCGATATTCGAACTTGAGCTATGTTTAAGAGAAAAGATATAAGGACGGATGTACTTGGAAAGTACAAAGCTGATATTTATTAGCGCCATACAAGAAATTGCGATAGAATCGGGGCGGCATCGTTCGATCATGTTGTGTTAGACGGATGACATTCTTCCAATATGTTAAATGTCCCATCGACGAGAAGAGAGAATGGAATGGCAATCGTCTTATAGTGCGGCAAAAGTACGATCTATCACAGGACGGATGCTGGATGTCGAGAAGCTACAAATACAACAGGCAACACAAACCTTCTCCGCTTAACTTACCCACATGTTGGAACCCGGCATTCATTGTTCCGACAATGTGGAAACAAAATGCCCCACAATCTATACCGAACCAGAGGCGTAACAGCCACTTTTTGAAAAACTGAAAAAGAGTCTCCTACCAAGGTCGGTTAAGGCCAAGACCTTTGGAAAGAGTCTTACGAATCACCCTTCCCTTTGGGTTTCCTTTGGAAAAGATCTTAAGAATCACCCTTCCCTTTGGGTTTCCTTTGGAAAAGATCTTAAGAATCACCCTTTTCCTTGGTTTTCCTTTGGAAAGGGTATTAAGAAGCACCCTTTCCTTTGGGTTTCCTTTGGAAAGGGTATTAAGAAGCACCCTTTCCTTTGGGTTTCCTTTGGAAAGGGTATTAAGAAGCACCCTTTCCTTTGGAAAGGGTATTAAGA